>NC_044567.1:49037930-50536648 GCF_007565055.1 Rhinopithecus roxellana
TTTAGTTTTAGGAAGTGCTGTTATCATTCTTGCTTTAAGATTAAACAGTAAACTTAAATTCCTCTCAAGGTTATCTGGCCTATTCCCAGGAATGACCATCTTGGAGGTTACAAGCAAGATGGAGGCCAGGCGCGGTGGCTCACGCCTGTAATCCCAGCACTTTGGGAGGCCAAGGCAGGTGGATCACGAGGTCAGGAGATCGAGACCATCCTGGCTAACACGGTGAAACCCCGTCTCTACTAAAAATACAAAAAATTAGCCAGGCGTGTGGTGGGCGCCTGTAATCCCAACTGCTTGGGAGGCTGAGGCGGGAGAATGGCGTGAACCCAGGAGGCGGAGCTTGCAGTGAGCTGAGATTGCGCCACTGCACTCCAGCCTGGGCGACAGAGCAAGACTCCATCTCAAAAAAAAAAAAAAAAACAAAAAAAAACCAAAAAAAAACAAAGAAGCAAGATGGAGTCAACTATGTCAGATTTCTCTTACTGTCATTCATAATTTTGCAAAGGCAGTTTCACCACCAGTTAAAGAGCAAGGTTCCCAACAACATTGCCCTTACTTCAGCAGCATGCACTTTGGCCTGACCAACTACAAATTCAGGGCTTCCTACTGCCCCCTCAGACTACAGCGCGTCACAAAACTCAGTAAAGTACTATATTCACGATTATACAAATGAACAACCAGATTGAAGAGGTATGTGGGGAAAGGTATGGAAGGGTCCTGAGCTCAGGAGCTTCTTTCCCTGTAGGGTCAGTGTGCACCACCTTCCTGGTACATTGACCTGTTCACTAACCAGGAAGCTCTCCTGATCTTTGTTGTTCAGAGTTTTTATGTGGGTTTTCAGTAGGTAGACGCGATTAAGTCATTGGCCACGTGCTTGACTCCAGGTCTTTCCCCATTGGAGGTTTTGGGATGGGGCTGAGAGTTCTGACCCTCTAATCATGTAGTTGGTTTTTCTGGTGACCAGCTCCCATCCTGCTAGCATGCTCTGTTGCCTCCTTCTCCCCACATGAGTCACCTCATTAGGATGAACTCAAGTATGGTTGAAAGGGACTCATTATTCATAACAAAAGACACTCCTATCATTCAGGAAATTCCAAAGGATTCTGATGCTCTGTGCCAGGAGCTGGGGACAAAGACCAGATGTATTCTATGTTATATCACACCCTCCTTTATATTATTTGAAATTTTAACATTTTATTTTTTACTAAAAACAAATTGAACAAAGTAATTTTAGCATATGTTTATATTTTAACTGCTTCAGCAGTTACCTGTTATTCCCAGTTCTCCGGTTGCTGTTAAGAAAATAATTTGAATGGTAGTTCCAGAATCTCCAGGAGGTGGGACTAATTTCCTTAGTGATGATGCTGAAAATACAGCAGTACTGCTGTGCTTGGGCCAGGTGAAGTCAAATCAGATGATTCAGTCTGGTTGATATGCTAGAGGCCCTTTTCCCATTCATGTAAAATTGGAAAATTTTGTTCACTATCCAAGTATTTCCAAATATTTGGTTATTGTGTCAGTGTAGACTCATACATATTAAGTATATATCTTGGGTATAAATTTAAGTTATAATTTAATAGGAATTATGTGGCACAGAAGTAGTTCAAAGGAGGAAGTGGAGGAAATAAGAGCTATAGGTAGAATTTGAACCATCCTTGAAAGGTAATTATTAATACCATTTGGAAAAGTAGAGGGGAGAGCGGGAATGATGTTTAGATGAGGGAAACTGTGAGGTGGGCAGGATTTATTGTGGCTTGTTTGGACTTACACAATGCAGAATGGCCTTATTTGAGCAAATTGAGTGGGGGATAGTGGGAAATGAGATTAGATAAGTGAGCTAGGGATAGATTATGATATTCAAAGGCCAGTAGAATGATTTCATTTTGATGTGGTAGATAATTGAGAGTCAAAGAAAGTGTTTGGTCAGGTGAGTTAGAAAATGAAAAGAGCATGTAAGAAAAATGGACCAGCATTTGCATTGTTGGTAGGTTAATGAGGAGAGAGACTGGAGAAAGGGATAGGAAATTTGGGACTGGGAGATTTTTCAGTAAAAGTACCATAATTAGGGAAATAGGGGAACAGCAAGGGAAGGGATGAATATTAAAAATGTCAAAGGAAAATTTGACAGATCTTGACTGCTAAATGCAGAGGAATGATTAATCGGAGATGGTACATTTAAAAAATGTTTCTTTTTATCCAGATATGTAAAAAGAATGTTAGCCAAGGCTAGGTGTAGTGGCCCACACCTGGTAATCCCAGCACTTTGGGAGGCCGAGGTGGGCAGATCACAAGGTCAAGAGTTCGAGACCAGCCTGGCCAATATGGTAAAATCCTGTCTCTACTAAAGATACAAAAATTAGCCGGCGTGGTGGTGTGCACCTGTAATGCCAGCTACTTGGGACGCTGAGGCAGGAGAATCACTTGAACCTGGGAGGCAGAGGTTGCAATAAGCTGAGACTGTGCCACTGCACTCCAGTCTGGGTGACAGAGCAAGACTCCATCTCAAAGAGAAAGGGAGAAAAAAAAAAAAGAATGTTAACTATATTGGTGATAACTATCTAAGTCTGTTACAATGTAATGTAAAAGTAGAGAGGACCTAGTGGCCATGATCAGTGGTATCCCCAGGATCAAGAATAGTGGCTGGCTTATAGAATTGCTCAAGAAGTATTTATCAAAAGATGAAAGAATGCATTTAACCTGGCAACTTTGGGGTAAATTTTAGTTGTCATCTTTAACATCCCAATTTTTTTTTTTTTTTTTTTTTTTGACGGAGTCTCACTTTGTCACCAGGCTGGAGTGCAGTGGCATGATCTTGGCTCACTGCAGCCTCCACCTCCCGGGTTCAAGCGATTCTCCTGCCTCAGCCTCCCAAGCAGCTGGGACTACAGGCATGTGCCACCATGCCCAGCTAATTTGTATTTTTAATAGAGATGGGGTTTCACCATGTTGATCAGGATGGTCTTGATCTCTTGACCTCATGATCTGCCCGCCTCGGCCTCCCAAAGTGCTGGGATTACAGGCATGAGCCACCGTGCCCAGCCTTACGTCCCAATTTTTAATACCAAAAATGGACTTTAAAAATAATACTTATTGGCCGGGCGCGGTGGCTCAAGCCTGTAATCCCAGCACTTTGGGAGGCCGAGGCGGGCGGATCACAAGGTCAGGAGGTCGAGACCATCCTGGCTAACAAAGTGAAACCCCGTCTCCACTTAAAAAATACAAAAAATTAGCCGGGCGAGATGGCGGCGCCTGTAGTCCCAGCTACTCGGGAGGCTGAGGCAGGAGAATGGCGTGGACCCGGGAGGCGGAGCTTGCAGTGAGCTGAGATCCAGCCACTGCACTCCAGCCTGGGCGACAGAGCGAGACTCCATCTCAAAAAAAAAAAAGTAATAATAGTAATAATAATACTTATTGAGGCTGGGCGTGGTGGCTCACCCCTGTAGTCCCAGCACTTTGGGAGGTTCAGGCAGGTAGATGGCTTGAGCCCAGGAATTCAAGACCAGCCTGGGCAACATAGTGAAACCCTGTCTCTACTAAAAATACAAAAAATTAGCCAGGTATAGTAGTGTACCTGTAGTCCCAGCTACCCAGGAGGCTGAGGTGGGAGGATTATTTGAACCTGGAAGGTCAAAACTATAGTGAGCTGTGATGATGCAATTGCACTTCAACCTGGGTGACAGAGTGAGACCCTGTCTCAAAAATAAATAAATAAGCTGGGCGTGGTGGCTCACACCTGTAATCCCAGCACTTAGGGAGGCTGAGGGTGGATCACTTCAGGCCAGGAGTTCAAGACCAGCCTGGCCAACATGGTGAAACTCCCTCTCTACTAACAACAACAACAACAACAACAATACAAAAATTAGCCAGGCATGGTGGCACACACCTGTAATCCTAGCTACTTGGGAGGCTGAGGCACAAGAATGGCTTGAACCTGGGAGGTGGAAGTTGCAGTGAACCAAGATCGTGCCGCTACACTCCAGCCTGAGTGATCGAGAGAGACCCTGTCTCGGAAAAAAAAAAAAAAAGTTACTGATCTTTTCTAGTTACAAAAATTTTGTGTTTGTTTTTCAAGATAACCACTGTTAGTATAATATATTCATCCAGGGTTTTTTCTGTGCACAAACATATTTATCTTTAAAATGGGATCATATTGCACATGTTGACTTATACCTGCATAAATGTCATTTTTAGAAGTGAAATGGAACTTCAGCCTCCAAATAATGACAAACCATAAAATAATAGGATAATACAGGAGTCTGTTAGTCTGTACTCATATATAAATAAATAAACAGGCATACCTCAGAGATACTGTGAGTTTAGTTCTACATTGCCACAGTAAAGTGGCTCACAAATTTTTTTGGCTTCCCAGTGCATATAAAAGTTATGTTTACAGGCTAGATGCAGTGGTGCATGCCTATAATCCCAGCACTTTGGGATGCCAAGGTGGGCGGATCTCCTGAGACCAGGAGTTCGAGACCTGCATGGCCAACAAGGTGAAACCCCATCTCTACTAAAAATACAAAAAAATTTAGCCAGACCTGGTGGCACATGCTTGGAATCCCAACCACTCAAGTGGCTGAGGCATGAAAATTGCTTGAATCTGGGTGGCAGAGGTTGCAGTGAGCCAAGATTGTGCCACTGCACTCCAGCTTGGGTGACAGAGCAAGACTCTATCTCAAAAAAAAAAAAAAAGTTATGTTCATACTATGCTGTAGTCTGTTAAGTATGTAATGTAATGTCTAAAAAATGTACATACCTTAATTTAAAAATACTTTGTTGTCAAAAAATGCTAATGATTATCTGAGCCTTCAATGAGTTGTAACCTTTTTGCTGGTGGAGAGTCTTGCCTCAGGGTTGATGGCTGCTGACTGTTTAGGGTGGTGATTGCTGAAGGCTGGGGTGACTGTGGCAATTTCTTAAAATAAGACAACTATGACGTTTGCTGCATCGATTGACTCTTCCTTTCACTAAAGGTTTCTCTGTAGCATGTGATGCCATTTAATAGCATTTTACCCACAGTGGAACTTCTTTCAGAATTGGAGTCAGTCCTCTCAAACCCTACTGCTGCTTTATCAACTAAGTTTGTAATATTCCGAGTCATTTGTTGTCATTTCAGTATTGCTCACAGCATCTTCACCACTAGATTCTGTCTCAAGAAACCACATTCTTTGCTCATCCTTAATAAACTGTTCATCTGTTTAAGTTTTATTATGAGATCGCAGTAGTTTAGTCACATTTTTAGGCTTCACTTCTAATTCTAGCTCTTTTCTTGCTATTTCCACCATATCTGCAATTCCTTCATTGAGGTCTTGAATCCCTCAAAGTCATGTGAGGGTTGGAACTAACTTCTTCCAAACTCCTGATAATGTTACTTTGATCTCCTCCCATGAATCTGAATGTTCTTAATGGCATCTAGAATGGTGAATTGTTTCCAGAAGGTTTTTAGTTTACTTTGCCCACATCCATCAGAGGAATCGCTATCTATGGCAGCTATATATAGGCTTACAAAAGGTAAATAGTAAGCCTAAATAATAAGTCTTGAAAGTTATAATTACTCGTTGAACCATGGACGGCAGACCGGATATCATGTTAGCAGGCACAAAAATAATCTCGTATGTCTCCATCAGCGCTCTTGGGTGAACAGGTGTATTGTCAGTGAGCAGTAATATTTTGAAAGGAGTCTTTTTTTTGAGGAGTTGGTCTCAGTAGTAGGCTTAAAATATTCAGTAAACCATTCTGTAAACAGGTGTGTTGTCATCCAGGCTTTGTTATTCCATTTATAGAGTGCAGGCAGAATAGATTGAGCATAGTTTTTTTTTGTTTTTTTGAGATGAAGTCTCGCTGTGTCGCCCGGGCTGGAGTGCAGCGGTGCAATCTCGGCCCGCTGCAAATTCCGCCTCATGGATTCACGCCATTCTCGTTCCTCAGCCTCCTGAGTAGCTGGGACTGCAGGCGCCCGCCACAAACGACCGGTTAATGTTTTGTATTTTTAGTGGAGCCTCCTGAGTAGCTGAGATTACAGGTGCGAGCCACCATGCCTGGCCAGATTGAGCATAATTTTTAAGGGCTCTAGGATTTTCAGAATGGCAAATGACCACTGGCTTCAATTTAAAGGCAACCTGCATTAGCCCCAACAAGAGTCAGCCTATCCGTTTAAGCTTTGAAACCAGGCATTGATGTCTGTTCTCTAGCTATTGTTTCATCTACGCTGAAAATCTTGGTTGGGTCCTATAATACCAGCAACTTGGGAGACCAAGACAGGAGGATTGCTTGACACCAGGAGTTTAAGAGCATCTTGGGCAACATGGTAAGACCCTGTCCCCACAAAGAATTAAAAAATTCACTGGATGTGGCGGCGTGGCCTGTAGTACTAGCTATTCAGGAGGCTAAGGCAGGAGGATTGCTTGAGTCCAGGAGTTTGAGGCTACAGTGAGCTATGATCATCCCACTATGCTCCAACCTAGGTGACAGAGACCCCCATCTCAAGGGAAAAAAAAGGAAAAGTGCACACACACACACTCTGTCTCACATACACACGCATATATTTTTTCCTTCAGACAGAGTTTCACCCTGTCACCCCAGCTGGAGTACAATGGTAGGATCATGGAGCACTGTGTTCTCCAACTCCTATGCTCAAACAGTCCTCCCGCCTCAGCCTCCCAAGTAGCTGGGACTACAAGTGTGTGCCACCACACCTGGCTAATTTTTTAAAAACTGTTTTGTAGAGACAGGGTCTCACTATGTTACCTAGGCTGGTCTTGAACTCCTGGCCTCAAGTAGTCCTCCCACTTTAGCCTCACAAAGTGCTGGGATTACAGGCATGAGCCGCTGCACCAGAAATATATATATATATATATATATATATATATATATATATATATATATATATACACACATACACACACACACACATACACATAAAATATATAATATTTATATATAAAAATATATTTTTTATTTATATATATTATATATATAAGCCTCATAAATTATTCTGATGCATGGCTTTAGGGGTCACCATTCCCTTTTGATGTGAAGTATGGCACAATAAAGAGAAAGCATTGACTTGACCATCAGGAGATGGGTTATTCTCTTAAATCTGCAACTAATCTTTTAGTGAAACTTGGAGAAAATGACTGTCCTGGATCCCAGGTTCTTTATCTGAAAATTTTCTGGGGAGCTGAATAAACTGACATTGCTAACTAGATTCTAGCAGTTCTATGATGATGGATTCATGGACATCATCAGAACTCTGTGACATGTGACCTGTGGTCAGCCATTTGAAAAAGGCCTAAACCTTACACAAGTCAATTGAAAAGGCCTGTAGAAATCAGAGCTAGAAGACACCTGTTAAATCATCTAATCTATCCCTCTACCAGCAGTACTCAGTTGTTCATAGCATTCTTTAAGCTGTTTTCACTGTCCTTCCTGTGTTCTAGATATTCACTATTTTCCCAGAGACTTGACTTGTGTTCACCCTTACTTTTAATCGTTTAAGAAGGGAATGGGACTTTTCTTAACTCAAAAAATTTCATTTCTTTTATATTTAGACTTTAATTTTGGAAACTATAATTTGTTGATAATGGCAGAGATTAGTAAGCATGTGGACTGTTTTCCTCTAGATTCACAAAAGGATTTAGTTGATGAGTTAAATGTCTAACAGTAGTAATTATATGATCAGAAAGTGACAGGAATAGAAGTCAAATTTCATAATAAAAGTTAAGATTTTAAAGTTTGTGTATAAAAAAATTGCTAGAATAGAAAATGTAATAGGAGACTTTCTTTGCTTTTACCTTGTTACTAACCCTTTAAATATGATGCTGTATGGAAGAAAGAATGTAGAGATGCATAGAAATGGGCACTCTGATATTCTGTTTATGAGGATGTAAATTGTTTTTTTCGTTTTTGGAGATAGTTTAACAATGTCAGTTAAAAATAAAAAGATCGGCCGCGTACGGTGGCTCAAGCCTGTAATCCCAGCACTTTGGGAGGCCGAGACGGGCGGATCACGAGGTCAGGAGATCGAGACCATCCTGGCTAACACGGTGAAACGCTGTCTCTACTAAAAAAATACAAAATCTAGCCAGGCGAGGTGGCGGGCGCCTGTAGTCCCAGCTACTCGGGAGGCTGAGGCAGGAGAATGGCGTGAACCCGGGAGGCGGAGCTTGCAGTGAGCTGAGATCCAGCCACTGCACTCCAGCCTGGGCGACAGAGCCAGACTTCGTCTCAAAAAAAAAAAGATCTTGTGCACTAACTTGAGTTTGACTTCTAGGAATTTATTCTGTAGAAATACTAATTGTTGCATTGTTTATAAAGGTGAAGACTTAGGGCCAGGTGCAGTGACTCACACCTGTAATCCCAGCACTTTGGGAGGCTGAGGTTGGTGGATTGCTTGAGTCCAGGAGTTTGAGACCAGCCTGGGCAACATAACGAAACCCTGTCTCTATTAAAAATACAAAAAAATTATCTGGTTGTAGTGGCATCTGCCTGTAGTCCCAGCTACTTGGGAGGCTGAGCTGGGAGAATCACCCGAGCCTGGGGAGGTCGAGGCTGCAGTGAGCGAAAAAAATCATACCACTGCACTCCAGCTTGGGCAATCAGAGTGGGACCCTGAATCAAAAAAAATAATTGGAAAGCATTCCAATGTTCCTTGTTAAGAGTTTAATAATTATAATGCATCATACAGTGGATTCTAATACAACTATCAAAAATAATGCAGGATGGCTGGGCGCGGTAGCTCATGCCTGTAATCCCAGCACTTTGGGAGGCCAAGGCAGGCGGATCACCTGAAGTCAGGAGTTCGAGACCAGCCTGGCCAACATGGGGAAACCCTGTCTCTACTAAAAATACAAAAATTAGCTGGACATGGTGACACATGCCTATAATCCCAGCTACTTGGGAGGCTAAGGCACGAAAATCGCTTGAACCCACGTGGTGGAGATTGCAGTGAGCCAAGATTACGTCACTGCACTCTAGCCTAGGCAACACAGTGAGACTCCATCTCAAAAAAAAAAAAAAAAAACAGATTTTAAGAAATATAAATATAAAATGGGTTTATTATTGCTGCTTTTAAAAATTGTTTAGAATATATATAACTTATTAACTGTAAGTATACAATTCAGCAACATTAAATTTATTCATAATGTTGTGTAACCATCACCACTATCTGTACTTAAAACTTTTTTATTATCCTCAACAAAAACTATGTACCCATTAACCAGTAACTTTTGTCTTCTCTTCTCCTAGGAGTTTTTATGTACTGACATGAAATACTGCCCAAATGCATAATTCACTGATAAAGGAAAATTGCAAAGTAGTGTGATAACTATGATTCCATTGTGGTAAAATATTGCAAGTTAATATAAGTATTGGAAAAATCTGGGAGAATATTAAAATGTTAGTAGAGAATGTTAGGAGGGATTTGTGCTTTTACAAAATATATTTTGGCAAGTTTTTAAAAACAATGAGTATGTGTGACTTTTCTAAACATAAAGATATACTTTTAAGTATTATACTAAAACTTGATAATTTGGATGCCTTAGATTTTAGCTAATGAGTAACAAACTTCCTTATGTGGTTGCCGAATTTGAGCTTATGTAGAACCGAAACACTTTATTAAAGTAACGATTTTTCTTTTCACAGCTAGAGTGGGGAAGACATCACTGATTATGTCTCTGGTCAGTGAAGAATTTCCAGAAGAGGTAAACATTTTGATTTCCATATTTAAATTTTAAAAAAATTATCAAAATCAAATTAAAATGAACTCTGTCTCTTTTGGCATGTGTTATGTGCTTCCTTTTGGACAGTTGAGACTTTTTTTCTTCCTTGTTTAGAGACAGGGTCTCACTCTGTTGCCCAGGCTGGAGTGCAGTGGTGCCATCATAGCCCACTGCAACCTCCAACTCCTGGACTCAAGCAATCCTCCTGTCTCAGCCTCCCAGAGTGCTGGGATTACAGGCATGTACCACTGTGCCCTGCCAGTTGGGACTTTTTAAAAAGCTAATATTTGTTTATCAGTTATTTCTATGAAATACAGTATAGAAGAAATAACCAACCTATATCTAAGTTCACCTAAGTCTTTTGCATTTTCTTCCTTTGACTTTGTCTAGGACCTTTGTACTCTCTGTGCCTCAGTTGTCTCATCTATAAAATGGAAGCTGAAAGAGATAATATAAGCTCTATAACCCTTTCTTAAAAATAAAATGTTGCTCATAAACCCAAAATATAAAAGAGATAATGAGCATTCCATGAGTTGAAGTTAAGGGGAAAGGTGTGAATCCCTTCTTGCCTTCTGCCTGACACTCCTGGTCTGTGAGGTGTTTTTGTCAGAACCACTAGAATTATGATACATATATTTGAAAACCCTTAATGTGATCTACCTGCTTCATTTCACAAATGATGAACTCATTCTACCTTTGCCTACCTCAAAGGATTGTTACGGGTCTCAAATGAGATGAACTTAATAGCAGGGAAGTGCCACCAAAAGTAGTAAGGCGGTTTTATTATTACTGTCAATACATTTACATTTGGAAGTTCTAGAGTGAGGAGCTGTTGGCTAAACTTTACATAAAGTTAGCATATAGTTAGAGGGAATGAAATTTGTACAATGGGATGAAAATAATTTCAAATTACCCTCTTTCTTGCATAGCAGGTATCATTAGTGTCACAGTTTACATTTATCCTTCTTTTACTCTAGTTTGGATAGGAATATCTGTATAATTTCATTGTTCAAATAAGAATTTGATGTATCATGTGGTAGTGTTTTCAACATTTACAGCTGCCAAAAGACTATTTATTATTATTATTTTTTGCTTTTTTTTTCTCTTAGACAAGATGGCTAAATAAGTAATTACTTAATTTAAGAAATGAAGTATATTTTCATATATTATTTGTAGAATCAATAACATTTATAATTACTCTGGGTATAACATCTAAAAGTTTTCTGTGAGAGTTTTAGTTTAGAATAGTTTTAGCATAGTCCTCTTGATTGTGGATAAGGGTTTTGTGTTTTTGGTTTTTTAAAATATATCTTTTCCCTTTTTTAGCGATTGTAAGTAATCTAGAAGGGTTTTTAATTAATTTTAAAAAATTCAGCCCTTGTGAAAAATGGAATCATTAAACATAAGGCTTGGCTGGATGCGGTGGCTCATGCCTGTAATCCCAGCACTTTGGGGGACTGAGGTGGGCGGATCACTTGAGGTCAGGAGTTCAAGACCAGCCTGGCCAACATGGTGAAACCCCATCTCTAGTAAAATACAAAATTAGCCAGGCATGGTGGTGCATGCCTATAATCCCAGCTACTTGGGAGGCTGAGGCAGGAGAATAACTTGAACCCAGAGGCAGAGGTTGCAGTGAGCTGAGATTGTCCCATTGCACTCCAGCCTGGGCAACAAGAGCAAAACCCGGTCTCAAAAAATAAATAAAAAACAAACAAATATAAGGCTTATGTAGCCAGTCAATTATTTTCTAGAGGAAATGAATGTTGATAACTTGTTGGTTTATTTGCAGATTGTTTTGGATTAAAATACCTCTTCATTTGCAGAGTATCTTCAGCCTTCAACAAAATAGAATGAAAACAACATATTTAAAATATGTAACACTGAAACACCAAATTAATTCAAGAATTATTTGGGTCTGTGTCAGATCTGAAGTATCCTGAATGTATTGTGTTTACGTAGTTAGAAATATGCATTAAAAATGTTTTTATCATACAGTTTTAATATATATTTGCATCTGTGGTAAAGCACAAAAATAAACACTTACATATACAACAAATGGGTATTGGTGAGAGGGGCTAATACAAGTTGAGCATCCCTTATCGGAAATGCTTGGGAACAGAAGTGTTTCAGATTTCAGATTTGTTCAGATTTTGGAATATGAGCATTATACTTACCAGTTGAGCATTTTCCTAATCTGAAAATCAGAAATACTCCAATGAGCATTTGCTTTGAGTACCATGTTAGTGCTAAAAAGTTTCAAATTTTGGAACATTTCAGATTTCAAATTTTGGGCTTACAGATACTCAGCCTGTGATCCCAGCACTTTGGGAGGCCGATGCGGGTGGATCACAAGGTTGGGAGTTCAAGACCAGCCTGGCCAAGATGGTGAAACCCCATCTCTACTAAAATTACAATAATTAGCCGGGCGCAGTGGCAGGTGCCTATAATCCCAGGTACTCGGGAGGTTGAGGCAGGAGAATCGCTTGAACCCGGGCAGCAGAGGTTGCAGTGAGCCGAGATCGCACCACTGTACTCCAGCCTGGGCCATAGAGAGAGACTCTGTTAAAAAAAAAAAAAAAAAAAAAAAGAAAGAAAATAAAAAGAAAGAAAGAAAGAAAGAAAGAAAATAAATACTCAAGCTGTGTAGATAAATGTATATCATCTGTTACAAGTTTGAGTGATAATATTGAAAGGTTGGTTTTTTCTTTTTTCTTTCTATATTTGTTTGTAAATGAAGGTTCCTCCCAGGGCAGAAGAAATCACCATTCCAGCTGATGTCACCCCAGAGAGAGTTCCAACACACATTGTAGATTACTCAGGTAATGAATATCCTCTTGTAGGTGAAAGTGTAGGTTAATTTAATAGACCTGAAAAAAGATACTTACTGAGCTTCTACAAATGTTCAGAGAGGTGGTCTTTGTAGCAGTAAATGATCCTTTATGATTCTTATCTCATTTATGTCTCTCTGTCAGCCTCTACCCCATATCCCACTGGGTGCCTCCATCTGACAGTTCTTCATCCCCAGATTACTAAGTTGGGTTCCATAATACCTGTGGCTGTTGAACACTTGCAATGTGACTGTTCTAAATTAAAATGTGTTGTTAAGTGTAAAATATAACTGGATTTTGAAGACTTAGTATGAAAAAAGGCTGTAAAATATTTCATTAATTTTTCTGTTGAGTACATGTTGAAATTTAAATATTTTTGATATTTTGGGTTAAATGCAAATTTAATTTTACCTTTTTTTACTTACCTTTTTAAAGGTTGCTACTAAAAAATTGGAAACTATATATGTGACTTGCATTGTCTGTATGTTGGACAGCACTGTACTGGAAGCTGAGGGAGGTGAATGCCTTCTGCTACAATCAGTCTCATAACTAGATTTATTTACAGAATTATTCTTCAATATGTATAGCCATATAATTAGATTCACTTCAGTATTAGAATGGAAGCCTTAATCCATTGATTACTTAACATATGGAAAGATATTAAAAATATGGCCTGTTATTTAGCATAGTATAAAATACCATTGAATTCATGTATGGCATTAGTGTATATGTCAGAAGTAATAGGCATTTTTAGGGGAAGATATATGTAACCTAAGGTGGTCTAAATCAATATGTCAGTAATTGCTTTGCTCTTTAATTATTTGCTTTCTATCCTAGCTATATCATTCATAACCCCGCATCCGTGGAGTTGCAGGCACACCTACCCATTGAGACCAGTTCTAGCTAAAGATACATGCTAGAGAGGGAATTCTCATCACTTCACTATCAAGCTATAGTTTTGCCTCTGGGTCCTGGTTATTATTACTCCCACCTGCTATCTAGATCTTAAGCTTGTATTACCCAGAATCGCACCTGCCTTTTGATCCTGTGTGTATAGACTCTTTGTCCGAGCCTTTGACTCTTAAGCACCCAGTCTGCTAGCTTGGATTTCTGAGGTCCTTTGCCTGACCCTTTTCAACTCTGTATCAGATGCTGGCCTAGATTTATTACACAGTGCTTCTGCTGTTCCATGCCTGAGTTATCCTTTTATAGACTCGTCTTTCAGTGCCAGCTGCCTTATCATAGTTCAACCTTTACTTCCCCTGGCTTTCCCTTGTGTTTGCTACATCATGTCATTTTGAGGGATGTTAGATGGGTGTTGCATAGAATTTAGCTTGGCCATTAGTTTTTATGAAAGTGTTTGCAGTATGAAACATTGACTTTTTTGTTGTTTGTAGAAGCAGAACAGAGTGATGAACAACTTCATCAAGAAATATCACAGGTGAGCTTTAAAAAACAGAGGTATGGGTTTTTGTGTAGAAGAACAGTGATGATTTTATGAGCCTGCCTTTTTCGTTCTCTTTTTGTTTTTTGTTTTTGTTTTTTGGGGACCGTGTCTCACTGTTACGCAGGCTGGAGTGCAGTGGTGCAATTTTGCCTTACTGCAACCTCCATCTTGCAGGCTCAAGCGATTCTCATGCCTCAGCCTCCTGAGTAGCTGAGATTACAGGCATGCACCACCATGCCCAGCTAATTTTTGTATTTTAGTAGAGATAGGGTTTTGCCATGTTAACCAGGCTGGTCTCAAACTCCTGGCCTCAAGTGATCCACCCCATCGCTTTTTCATTCTCTTAATTACCAAGAGTTCTTTTTCAGTTCTTTGTTGTTATGGCTGTTACTATGTGTTTTTGCTTTAAGTCCTTAGGAACATTTTCTCTTAGAGGCCAGCTAATTCATTTTTTGTTTTTTTGTTTTAGCTTTTAAATTTTTTCTTCCTTTCTCCCAAATATATTAACAAGTTGCTAATTAAGTGCTGTCTCCATTTTTATTAGTTTTAGATACTGCTAATTTGTTAATTTTTCTTCAAGGCTAATGTCATCTGTATAGTGTATGCCGTTAACAACAAGCATTCTATTGATAAGGTAGGTGTGACCTTTTTTTCACTGTAGTTGGTTTCAGTGGAGCACTTCCAAAGTTGATCCTCAGTTTAGAATTTTAGGGGTCTAAGGTAAGAGTGTTTTGTAAAGATCCTCATCGTGGCTAAGTGCTTGTTAATTTTCATTTTAGGTAACAAGTCGATGGATTCCTCTCATAAATGAAAGAACAGACAAAGACAGCAGGTATGTTTTCCTCTCTCAAACTTTTTATATTAAAAAGTTTAAAGCTTGCAGTAAAGGTACAAGAAGTAGTACACTGACCTTCCCTAAACCCTTCACTTAAATTTACTAGTTAAGATTTTGCCATATTTGTCTTATCTATCAGTTTTTCTGTCTGTTCATACACACACCCACATGCCTTTGCTGGGGGGACTCATTTGAGGCAGTAAATATACTTGAGAGCAAAGCAAGAAACAGAACTCTGATATCATAATGACTCACAACTTCAGACAGATTATTTTGGTCATAAATCTTACATTTCCCTTTGTCAAACTGCTGCTTGAAAAGTCTCAGATTAATTAATTAATTAATTAATTAATTTTGAGGCAGAGTCTTGCCCTGTCGCCCAGGCTGGAGTGTAGGGGCGTGATCTTGGCTCCTTGCAGCCTCCACCGCCCGGATTCAAGTGATTCTCATGCCTCAGCCTCCTGAGTAACTGGCACTACAGG
Organism: Rhinopithecus roxellana; assembly: GCF_007565055.1. Lineage (NCBI taxonomy): Eukaryota > Metazoa > Chordata > Mammalia > Primates > Cercopithecidae > Rhinopithecus > Rhinopithecus roxellana. The sequence goes on from NC_044567.1 coordinate 49,053,242, forward strand.
GACGTACCACCAACGCCTGGCTAATTTTTGTATTTTTTAGTAGAGAGGGTTTCGCATGTTGGTCAGTCTGGTCTCGAACTCATGACCTCAAATGATCTGCTCGCCTTGCCCTCCCAAAGTACTGGGATTACAGGCATGAGCTACTGTGCCCAGCCTGAATCTTTTTAAATGGAAAAATCAGACTAATACCTATGTATTGTACACATTTGGTCCTTTTCTCAATTTTTTAGATTTATCTTTTAGTTGGACGTTTTCATGCCTTGAAACTCTAAAGATCTGGTTCTAAACATATGATTATGGTCATTAACCCTCTGTCTTACGTATTTTGGAAGGGAGACTGAGATGACATTATATGTGCTGTGAACAATGCTGTGGCATTGTATGGCTTATCTTTTATCGTGGTTTTAACTTTGTGATGATTTGACAAGGTGGAAAGGAAAGAATGACCCTTTACAGCTGTGCTGTCCAGTGTAGTAGCCTCTCGTCAGTTGTGGTGATTTAACTTTAAATTAATTAAAATTAATAAAACTAAAACTTGTTCCTCGGATGCACTTAGCCACATTTCAGGTGCACATAGCCACATGTGACTAATGGTTACAGTAATGGAGAGTAGAGATAAAGAGCATTTCCACCATCATAGAATGTTGTATTGGACAGGGCTGCCTTGGGGGATCCAATACCCATATGCTCCTAATATCTGCTTTTCTTGCTCTCCTTGAGCCATTTCTAGGAGAGAATCTTTAAGAGAGGGCAGTTTTGCTAAGATCTATCAAGCACCAGCTTGGACCACTGAATTAAAAAATTTTGGCTTTACCATGACAGCCTCCCAAGTAGCTGAGACTGCAAGTGTGTGCCACCACACCTTTCTAATTTTTAAAAAACTTTTGTAGAAACAGGGTCTCACTATGTCATCCAGGAGAGTCTTAAGCTCCTGGCAGAATTCAAGCAATCCTTCCGCCTTGGCCTCCCAAAGTGCTGAGATTACAGGCGTAAGCCGCTGTACCAGGCATATATATATATATATATATATATATATTTTTTTTTTTTTTTTAAGCTCCATAAATTACTCTGATGCACACCTTTGGTTACAAACCACTACATTTTTGGAAACCCTCCTGGTTCTGTTAGGAATTTATATTTGGGCTATATGGTGGTCGGTCTTTTCAAGCATAATGGCACACCAAGGGTTAGGTAAGCTAAATGCTTTCAAGTGCTTCTGTTGCAGTCTAGAGTTCCAGCAGGATGATTTGCTTTCCCTCTAAGCTCTCTTGCAGGATTCACAACAGTTCTCCACTAGGTTGGTCCTCCTTAGTATCCCCATTAAGATTTTCCCCCATAGGCTTATCAGATTTAACTTGTCTAAAACAGAATCTTTAATTCCCGGTCTACTCCCTGCCAAAAACAGAAACAAAAAATCATCCTCAATCTTCTCTATCTTTTGAGATCTACCCATTTTTTTTCCAGCCAAAACCTAAGTGTTTTTCTTGGTTTCTGCTTTTCCCTCAATCTTCATATCTAACCTATCAGCTGTTTCTGTCTTATAAAATATATCTGAAATTCGAATATTTTCCTTTTCATCTTTACTGTCACTGCTGTAATCCAAGTTACTATTATATTTTTAAAAACTTGTTAGTGAAAAAATGTAACATATACTGAGGTACATACCTGTTATCCAGCTTCAACAATTAACTCATGGCCAGTCTTGTTTCATCTATTACTCCTCCCACTGAGATCATTTTGAAGCAAATAGAGATATTATTTTCATGTTGTAAATATTTCAGTATATAGCTCTAAAAATCACTACATTTAAAAATGTTAACCCCCTTCTTAGAACCATTCAATGGCTTCCCATTTTACACGAACAATAAAACCTACACTCCTTACTGCAGCTTGTTAAGTCCTTATGTGTCTGACCTTTGATCCTCTTTCTAACCCCATTGTATACCTTCTTCTCTTTACTCAGTACTCTGTAGCCATTCTGGCATTTTCCTGTTGTTTGGCCCCATCAGGATGTTTGTTCAGTTTGGGGCCTTGGCACATGCTGTTCCTTCCTCCTGGCTTGCACTTCCCTGACTCTTTACATGGCAGATTTCATCTTATCCTTCACCCCTTGGCTCAAATGTCACCTTTACACAGGGGGTTTTCCTTAATTATTATACATAACTAGCTCCTTCCCACTACTCTATCGCCCTTTTTATTTCCTGCATAGTACTTATTGAATTGGAAATTATTTTATTTGCTTATTGCTCATTTTCTGGTTTTCACTATTGGCTGGTTTTCACTATTGGAATGGTCAGGTTTCTGGATCTGCCCAGGCATGGTAGCTCATGCCTATAATCCCAACACTTTGGGAGGCCAGAAGTTTGAGACTAGCCTAGGCAATGTAGCTAGACCCTTCTCTACAAAAAAATTTTTTAAAATTAGTTGGGTGTGGTGGCTTGTACCTATAGTCCTAGCTACTAGGGAGGCTAGGGCAAGTGGATCACTTGCGCATGGGAATTTGAGGTTGCAGTGAGCTGTGCTCCTGCCACTGCACTCCAGCCTGGACAACAGAGCTAGACCCTGTCTCAAGAAAACAAAAAAACAAAACAGAATGGGTAGAGACCTTCTGTCTTGTGTCTTTAATACTTGGAGCAGTATGTGGCTTATACTAGGTGCTCAATAGATAACATGTTGAGTAAATACATGTTATCTAGGGGGCTTGACATGACTGTAGAGGAAGGTTCATGTTGTTGAGAAGATTAAATAAAAACTTTTTAGTTAGAATGGGTTATGATGTAAATTAAAATATAAATCTAATGTCTTTTGCCTTCCTTATTACAATGTGCCCTGCTTATTTTAGGCTGCCTTTAATATTGGTTGGGAACAAATCTGATCTGGTGGAATATAGTAGTATGGAGACCATCCTTCCTATTATGAACCAGTATACAGAAATAGAAACCTGTGTGGAGGTATGCCTCATAATTTGATTTGAAAATTTATTTTTGATGAATTCTTACTAAATTGGGGTTTTAAATAGGGGGGACAATGTGGAATGGAATAAATTTCCTGCTCTTTGTAAAGTCATGTAAACCAAATAAAACAGAGAAGTTGGAGTTGGCCTCTGAGCTCTTTCTAGACATTCATATTGTGATGTCCACAAAGATGCATTTTTCGTTTTTTTTCAAGGAATCTTTCTTTTGCCGTATGGTGATAGTTTGAAAATTGTTTTTAGCTCTCCTAATTGATTTCAGAGTGTAAAATTTTAATTTTATTTTTTTCAGTGTTCAGCGAAAAACCTGAAGAACATATCAGAGCTCTTTTATTATGCACAGAAAGCTGTTCTTCATCCTACAGGGCCCCTGTACTGCCCAGAGGAGAAGGAGGTAACAGGCTGTGTTTATAGGGGCTGGAATGTGTATGTAGTAACTCTAGTATGGTAGTGATTTTTAGTATTTGTGTAGAGATTAAACTGCTAAAATTTAAATTTGTTGCTTATTAAATGGTTACATTTACCAGGTACTCTTCTTCAATGACATTCACATTAAATATTCATAGTATTTTCCACATCAATGGAATCTAATCAAGTACTGCTTCAGGAAGTGCCATTAAAACAAACAGAAGAATTGGCAACAATAACAACAAAAAAGTCCAAATGGTCTTCTTGTTTTGGTCTTCTTGTTTTGCTACTATAAAATCTACAAATTGAAAAACACACACAAACAAAAATCTGATACAGTTTTTTGACATAGGCGCAACGTAATACGATGTGACTACTCCTTTTGTTTTTGTTTTTTTTTCTTTTGAGACAGAGTCTCGCTCTGTCACTCAGGCTGGAGTGCAGTGGCACGATCTCGATCTCGGCTCACTGCAACCTCCACCTCTGGGGTTCAAGTGATTCTTATGCCTCAGCCTGCCACAGTAGCTGGGATCACAGGCATGCGCCACCATACTCGGCTAATTTTTGTATTTTTAATAGAGACAGGGTTTCACCATGTTGCCCAGGCTGATCTTGAACTCCTGACCTCAAGTGATCTGCCTGCCTGGGCCTCCCAAAGTGCCGGGATTATAGGCGTGAGCCACTGCACCCAGCCCCTTTTGTTTTATAGCTAAGAAACACAGTAACTGCTTATTGAAATATCCAAAATTTAATATTTTGCCATAGACATTAAAAAACTAAATTTTTTTGAGGTATATTTCAAGTACCTTAAAATTCATCCTTTTAAAGTTATACAATTCCGTGGTTTTTAGTATATTCACAAAGTTATGCAGTCATCACCATGCTCTAATTTCAGAACATTTCATCACCCCAAAGAGAAACCCTGTACCCATTAGCAGTCACTCCCTTTTGTCCCCTTACTCAACCCTTGGCCAGCACCAATCTACCTTCTGTCTCTGTGGATTTGCCTCTCTGGACATTTTATATAAATGGACTCATACAATATGTGGTCTTTTGTTTCTGGCTTCTTTTACTTAGCATAATATTTTCAAGGTATATCCACGTTATAGCATGTGTCAGTATTTCATTTCTTTTTATGGCCCAATAATCATTTTATGGATACACCATGTCTTTGGTGGGCTTTATTTTATTTTTATTTTTATTATTTTTTGAGATAGAGTCTCATTCTGTCACCCAGGCTGGAGAGCAGTGGTGTGATCACAGCTCACTGCAACTGCAAGCTCCTGGGCTCAAGCGATCCTCCCGCCTTAGCCTCCTGAGTAGCTAGGACTGTAGGCGTTCGCCACTGTGCCCAGCTGATTTTTTTTTTATTTTATTTTTTGTAAAGACAGGGTTTCGCCATGTTGCCCAGGCTAGTCTCAAACTCCTGGGCTCAAACAATCTTCCCGCCTCCACCTTTGCCTCCAAGAGTGCTGGGATTACAGGTGTGAGCCACCACACCTAGCTGGATATATCGTATTTAGTTTATCCCCATATCTGTTGATGGATATTGAATAGTTTCTACCTTCAGGCTATTATGAATAGACTGTTGTAAACATTCAATACAAGTTTTTGTTTGAACATTTGTTTGCTTTTTTTTTTTTTTGAAGACAGGGTCTTGCTTTGTCACCCAAGCTGGAGCTGCAGTGGCATGATTACAGCTTACTATAACCTCAAACTCCTGGCTCAAGCAGTCATCCCACCTAAACCTCTCAAGTAGCTGGAACTATAGGCACACACCACCATGCCTGACTAGTTTTTCTTTCTTTCTTTTTTTTTTTTTTTTTTGAGACAGAGTTTTGCTCTTGTCACCCAGGCTGGAGTACAATGGTGCAATCTTGGCTCACCGCAACCTCCGCCTCCTGGGTTCAGGTGATTTTCCTGCCTCAGCCTCCCAAGTAGCTGGAATTACAGGCAAGGGCCACTACACCCTACTAATTTTGTATTTTTAGTAGTTATGGGGTTTCTCCATGTTGGTCAGGTTGGTCTTGAACACTCACCCTCAGGTGATCCTCCTTCCTAGGCCTCTCAAAGTGCTGGAATTACAGGCATGAGCCACTGCTCCTGGCCTGTTCTTTTTTTTGGGGGTCAGGGACTTACTCTGTCACCCAGGCTAGAATGCAGTAGCGCATTCACAGCTCACTGCCCCCTCAACTTCCTGGCTTCAGCAATCCTCCCACGTCAGCCTCCCAAATAGTTGGGATTACATGTGTGTACCACCACACCCAACTAATTTTTGTGTTTTTAGAAGAAGATAGGGTTTCACCGTGTCGCCCACGTTGGTCTTAAACTCCTAGGCTCAAGCAGTCCACCTGCCTTGGCCTCCCAAAGTGTTGGGATTACAGGTGTGAACCACCATGCCTGGCCTTTTTTTGTTTTTAAATTTAGAGACAAGATCCTGCTTTGCAGCCCAGGCTAGAGCACAGTGGTGTGATCATAACTCACTGCAGCCTCAAACTCCAAGGCTCAGGCCATCCTCCCACCTCAGCCTCCTGAGTAGTTGGGACTACAGGCACATGGCACCGTGCCCAGCTAATTTTTAAATTTTCTTGTAAAGTCAAGATCTCACTATGTTGCCCAGGCTGGTCTCAAACTCCTGGCCTCAAACAATTCTCCCATCTAGCCTCCCAAAGTGCTGGGATTACAGGCCTGAGCCAACACTCCTGGCCTGTTTTAAATTCTTTTGAGTACATTTAGTAGTTGAATTGCTGAGTCACATGGTAATTGTATATTTAACATATTGAGGAATCAGCAGCTACTTTACACAATGACTGGACCATTTTACATTCCCACCAGCAGTGTATGAAGGTTCCAGTTTCTCCACATCTTTGCCACACTTGTTATTTTACTTTTCTTTTTTGGTTTATTATAGCCATCCTAGTAGATGTGGTTGGGATCTCATTGTTTTGATTTGCATTTCCCTGATGGCTAATGATGTTGTGTAATTTTTCATATGCTCATTGGCCATCTTCTTTGGAGAAATGTCTATTGCCTATTCAAAGTCCTTTCCCATTTTTGTTTTAAAGAGACAGGGTCTAACTCTCATCCAGGCTGGAGTACAGTGGCATGATCATGGCTCACTGCAGCCTCAACCTCCTGGACCCAAGCAGTCCTCCCACTCAGCCTCCTGAGTAGCTGGGACTATAGGTGCATGCCACCACACACAGCTAATTTTTAATTTTTTTGTAAAGATGGGGTCTTGCTGAGTTGCCCAAGGTGGTCTTGAACCTCTAACCTCAAACAGTCCTCCTGTCCCAGCTTCCTGAGTAGCTGCCGTTGCCCATTTTTTAGTTGGGCTGTCTTTTTTTTTAAGTTAATTTTTCTTTTAAGAAGCAGGGGCTGGGTACAGTGACTCATGCTGGTAATCCCAGCACTTTGGGAGGCTGAGGCAGGGGGATCACTTGAGGCCAGGAGTTCGAGACCAGCGTGGCCAACGTGGCAAAACGCTGTTTCTACTAAAAATACAAAAATTAGCTGGGTGTAGTGGCGCATACCTGTAATCCCAGCCACTGACGAGAATCACTTGAATCTGGGAGGTGGAGGTTGCAGAGAGCTGAGATTGCACCACTGCACTCCAGCCTGGGCTACGGATTGAGACTTTGTCTCAAAAAAAAAGAAACAAGTCTTTGCTATATTCCCCAGGCTGGTCTTGAACTCCTGGCCTCCTCCTGCCTCAGCCTCCTGAGTAGCTGAGATTACAAGTGTGAGCCACCACACCACCACACCCAGCTTGAGGTGGTTGCTTTGGTTCCGTTTGTCAAGAGAAGTATTGTTTTTAAGAATAAAAAGTTGCAGGTAATTTTCAGGAAAAGTTTATAGTATAAGTGAGTGGTTAGCAAACTGACTCATGGGCCATATTTGGCCTACCACCTGTTTTCACACAGTCTGTACACTAAGAAAACATTTTATTTATTTATTTATTTATTTATTTATTTATTTATTTATTTATTTATTTGAGATGGAGTCTTGCTGTGTTGCCCAGGTTGGAGTGCAGTGGTATGATCTCAGCTCACTGAGTTCAGGCGATTCTCCCACCTCAACCTCCCAAGTTGTTGGGACTACAGGCATGTGCCACCACATCTGGCTAATTTTTATATTTTTGGTAGAGACGGGGGTTTCACCACATCGGCCAGGCTGGTCTCGAACTCCTGACCTCAGGTGATCTGCCTGCCGCTGCCTCTCAAAGTGCAGGGATTACAGGCATGAACCACTGTGCCTGGCCATATATTTTTAAATGATTGAAAAAAAGTCAAAATAAATAATATTTGTGATAGGTGAAAATTATATTACATTCAGATTTTATGATTTCATGAAAATAAAGTTTGACTGTAACATAGCCATGGTCATTCTTTCATGTTATCTGTGGCTGTTTGCATGCTACAAAGGCAAAGTTTAGTAGTTTCAATAGAGTTTATATGTGCTACTCTCATCTCTTCTCACTGCTGCTGAGTGTACTACTAATTGCACTTACACACCTAGACAGCATTTCAAGTACTATGTATATCACTGTACCAGGACCTTTTATTTATATTCATTGCATACCCATCATGCCAAAACATGAAAATAATAATAAAGTATTTTTTTAGATGGGAAAGCAGATAAATTTTCCAGGTTTAAATTACAGTTCCAGCATCATTTTTTTAGACATCGGTGCAAATGCAAAGGAAATTTCCATATTTCGTAATCCATTTAACTATGTAATTGAGTTTCCATTAACCTTCAACTGGAATTGATTAATCTGCATTGTAATGACACTCTAAAAGGCAAACATCAAGAAAAGAATCAAATATGATTTTATAAATACCTTGTGTTCTATTGAAGTCATAGGTTTGTGGATATGTACGAGTATTGGCAGTATATATTTGTGCAAAAAGACATTTTCAAAGATGGGACATGTAAAATGTCATTACAGATCAGCATTAACGTATAAACATTTGCAATTAATTTTCATGGTAGACAACACTAACTTTGAACCCTAACAAAGCAAAATGTTTTCCTTCCAAAAAACAATTTCATTCTTTTCATTAATAAATTTGTATTGCAGAACTGTACTCAGTTGTATTTTGAGTTCTGTCAAAAAACCTTTGTAGAAGTTTGATTTCTTTCTTACTATGTAAGTACCTAAATGACATGCTTGATTTTGCCTGTTGGCCCCAAAGCCTAAAAAATTGCTGTGTGGCCCTTTACAGAAAAAGTGCCAACTCCTAGTATAAATAATTAATTTGAGTTATCCCTTAATCTGATTCTAGTTTACTCTTATTCCTGGTTTACTTTTCCTTAGTTAGGATTCTTCTTTCTAATTTACTCTGAATCCAGTATTTCCCAAACTTACCTCATCATAATAGTCACTAGGTGTTACTTGTTAAAAACATAGATTCTGGCCAGGCCGGTGGCTCACGCCTGTAATCCCAGCACTTTGGAAGGCCAAGGTGGGCGGATCACAAGGTGAGGAGATCGAGACTATCCTGGCTAACATGGTAAAACCTTGTCTTTACTAAAAATACAAAAAAATTAGCTAGGCGTGATGGCAGACGCCTGTAGTCCCAGCTACTCAGGAGGCTGAAGCAGAAGAATGGCGTGAACCCAGGAGGCGGAGGCTTGCAGTGAGCCGGGATTGCGCCACTGTACTCCAGCCTGGGCGACAGAGTGAGAAGACTCTGTGTCAAGAAAACAAAACAAAACAAAACAAAAAAACCAAAATACATAGATTCCATTCTGATTCAGATAGGTGTTTTATATATGATAAAGGAAATTTGGGAAACAGTCTTAATACTATGGGAACTGTTACAGGAATTTACCTCTGAGGCCTTAGCCTAGCAGTATATGAAATCCCCTCTATTAGTTTGTTCTCAATTTTTTAATTGCTACTTTGTTCTCAGGCCTGTTATTAGTTCTGCTAATCTTTTAATCCCTCATCCCCATCCCCATTCCATAAGAGTTAAAATATCTACCACCATCCGTTACTCAATTCTTAGGTGGACCTGAGTGAGAGGTAAAATTTTCAACTTTTAGACTATACCTTGTTTTACACAAGTACAAACTTTAAATTGCCTATAATGGAATCTTTTATTTAAACAACAATCTTTTCTCTTTTCTCTTTTCTTTTCCTTACTCTTCTCTTCTCTTCTCTTTTCTTTTCGAGATGGAGTCTCACTCTGTCTCCCAGGATGGAGTGCAGTGGCACGATCTCAGCTCTCTACAGCCTCTGCCTCCCAGGTTCACATGATTCTCCTGCCTCAGCCTCCCAAGTAGCTGGGATTACAGGCGTGCACCACCATGCCTGGCTAATTTTTGTATTTTTAGCAGAGATGGGGTTTCATCATGTGGACTAGTCTGATCTAAAACTCCTAGCCTCAGGCTGGGCGCGGTGGCTCAAGCCTGTAATCCCAGCACTTTGGGAGGCCGAGACGGGCGGATCACGAGGTCAGGAGATCGAGACCATCCTGGCTAACATGGTGAAACCCCCTCTCTACTAAAAAATACAAAAAAAAAAAAAACTAGCTGGGCGAGGTGGCGGGTGCCTGTAGTCCCAGCTACTCCGGAGGCTGAGGCAGGAGAATGGCGTGAACCCAGGAGGCGGAGCTTGCAGTGAGCTGAGATCCGGCCACTGCACTCCAGCCTGGGCGACAGAGCAAGACTCCGTCTCCAAAAAAAAAAAAAAGAAAAAAAAACTCCTAGCCTCAAGTGATCTGCCCGCCTTGGCCTCCCAAAGTGTGTGGTGAGCCACCACATCCAGCCAAATACCATAATTTTTTACAGCTTTATTAAGTAGAATTTTTAATACTTTTTAGTAGTCCTTTTTTTAATGTTACATTTTCAGGTGGTTAGTTTTTAAATATGACATTGGGCCAATACCTTAGAGCTCTTTAGCTTTGCATTTCAAGCTTTAATGAAAAGTGTGTGTATTGTTGGCTGGGTGTGATGGCTCATGCCTGTAATCCCAGCACTTTGGGAGGCTGAGGCAGGTAAATCACGAGGTGGGGAGAGCGAGACTATCCTGGCTAACATGGTGAAACCCCATCTCTACTAAAAATACGAAAAATTAGCTGGGCGTGGTGGCACATGCCTGTAGACCCAGCTATTCGGGAGGCTGAGACAGGAGAATTGCTTGAACCTGGGAGGCGGAGGTTGCAGTGAGCCAAGATTGCACCACTGCACTCCAGCCTGGGCAACACAGCAAGATTCCGTCTCAGAAAAAAAAAAAAAGAAGAAGAAAAGTACATTGTTTATTTTTCTTAAAATTACTTTTTGAGGCCGGGCGCGGTGGCTCAAGCCTGTAATCCCAGCACTGTGGGAGGCCGAGACGGGCGGATCACAAGGTCAGGAGATCGAGACCATCCTGGCTAACCCGGTGAAACCCCGTCTCTACTAAAAAATATAAAAAACTAGCCGGGCGAGGTGGCGGGCGCTTGTAGTCCCAGCTACTCGGGAGGCTGAGGCAGGAGAATGGCGTAAACCCGGGAGGCGGAGCTTGCAGTGAGCTGAGATCTGGCCACTGCACTCCAGCCTGGGCGACAGAACGAGACTCCATCTCAAAAAAAAAAAAAAAAAAAAAAATTACTTTTTGAAAATGTACCCCTTTATTATGTGAGGAAAAATCACTTAGACAAAATAAAAGGTTATCTTTGGGTTCTGTTTTGTATATTATTCTTGCTGTTGCTTCTTTTGGAAATGTTTAAATTATTCAACTTATTTTAAAGGAGAGTAAATGAAATATAACAATGTAGTTTTTATTAATCTTTAATGTCTAACATTAGGATCACATTTATAGAAGCATTATCTTACCATTCATTATTTTAAAGAATAAATCACCTGTGATTGTAGATGTTATAGTCCATTTAGTACTCTTTCTTTTATAAAGAAAGCCCTATTAGATGCTTTCTTTTTTTTTGAGACGGAGTCTTTCTTTGTCTCCCAGACTGGAGTGCAGTGGTACAATCTCGGCTCACTGCAACCTCTGCCTCCCGGGTTCAAGCGATTCTCCTGCCTCAGCATCCCAAGTACTGGGACTACAGGCATGCACCACCACACACAGCTAACTTTTGTATTTTTAGTAGAGACGGAGTTTCGCCATGTTGGCCAGGCTGGTCTCGAACTCCTGATCTCAGGTGATCTGCCCTCCTCGGCCTCCCAAAGTGCTAGGATTACAAGTGTGAGCCACCACACCCAGCCTCAAATGCTTTCTAAATGTCTGACTTCTTTTTCTCATTTCTTTCTAATCTCTTAGTATCTTAAGTTTTATCTTTTTCTCACTATATCAAATTACTCTCCCAAAGATCCCATTTAAAACAAGAATAGAAGGGGTTATCTGTGTATGTTTGGAAGATAATTATTTTCTTTCCTATTTTTTAAAGAATTTCTTTTCTGCATTTGAGTTTGATAGCATGATCAAAGCTGTCATCATTACCATTTTGTAAGTTAATAAGTTTATATTTCCTCAGCTTGACATCTCATTTCTCTGATTTAGGTAGAACCATAGGAGATCTATTTCCAAGCTTAGACAAAATTCGAAGCTCTCCTTGAAGTTTTATTCTCAAAATTGTTGACAGTGATTACCCTATAGTGGTTATACAGTAAAAAAGCATGTGGGCCTTATTTTCAAATAGTCATTTATTTATTCTATCCATGATGAATCATAAAACAAAAATGAAGGAAATTGTCAGAATATATTTCCAGCAGCACTAGTCATAACAGTTTTAGAGTCACAAAAGGCAAAGTTCTTTTTTAAAGTATAAATAATTCTTATACTAGGAAGTTAGTAAAAATTTTTTACACTTACTGACCAGTGATAATTTTGCCACTTGTTTGTGAATAAGCGTATTTTATTTCCCAGCTTTAACATACACACAGGGGACAGATCAAAACGAATCTCATTCTGCTATCAGAAGGTGGATGGTCAGAAATCAGAAGTTGAGGGGAAAGTCCTTAGTAGTTTTATAAGTCAGTTCATATTCTCTATGGAATGACAGAAGATATAAATAAATAAATAGTTCTTCTTTATGTGACTAGAAAAATGAATCCCTCCTAAAGATGAACTTCTCCTTTGCCTGTTCTTTTTTTTTTTTTTTTTTTTTTTTTTGAGACGGAGTCTGGCTCTGTCGCTGGAGTGCAGCGGCCAGATCTCAGCTCACTGCAAGCTCCGCCTCCTGGGTTCACGCCATTCTCCTGCCTCAGCCTCCCAAGTAGCTGGGACTACAGGGGCGTGCCACCACGCCCGGCTAATTTTTTGTATTTTTAGTGGAGACGGGGTTTCACCGTGTTGGCCAGAATGGTCTCGATCTCCTGACCTCATGATCCGCCCGTCTCGGCCTCGCAAAGTGCTGGGATTACAGGCGTGAGCCACCGCACCCAGCTTTCCTTTGCCTGTTCTTAAAGGATTTGTGGTCATAAGGGGAGAGCTTGACCGTTCCAGTTATCAGTCCCAGCAAATATTGCCTCGTTTACTTAAAAAGGTTTTCATATAAAAGTAAATAGCTTTGCTTTAGTTCATTTTTTCATGTTGGTTGTATTTGATATTGTGTAAAAACAATCAGAATTTTTCTCAGCATTGCTTATGAAAATCACAGTTTAAATAATTATTTCTTTTCTCAATGATTTATAGATGAAACCAGCTTGTATAAAAGCCCTTACTCGTATATTTAAAATATCTGATCAAGATAATGATGGTACTCTCAATGATGCTGAACTCAACTTCTTTCAGGTAATGGTCCTTTATTTCAGACATTTGCATATCTTTTTTTTTTTTTTTTTTTTTGCTGAAAGCTATAAAATGTATTAGCTTAAACAACAAGAACAGTATGTTATAAACATAAGTTTCTTTCACATAGAACTATCACATCAACCTATATATGCCTTTACTTAGGCTATAAAACTCTCTTATGCCCCGGAATTAAGGGGATTTTGATAGCTTCATTTTATGGTATAAAGTGGGTGTGTTAAGGATAACTTGGAATCTGAACTGTGAATCATTTTGCTTTCTTAGTTTTGAATAACATAGCTACACAAATAGCCCTGTGTTTTAGATACAGGATGGAGGGAGTTGGAAATGTTTCTAAGTATGACATGTTTTACTTTTGTTTTTTAAGATAGAGTCTCACTCTGTCACCCAGGCTGGAGTGCAATGGTGCAATCTTGGCTCACTGCAACCTCCGCCTCCTGAATTCAAGCGATTCTCCTGCCTCAGCCTCCCAGGTAGCTGGGACTACAGGCATGTGCCACCACACCCAGCTAATTTTTGTATTTTTAGTGAAGATGAGGTTTCACCATGTTGGCCAGGGTGGACTCGATCTCCTGACCTCATGATCCGCCTGCCTCAGCCTCCCAAAGTGCTGGGATTACAGGCGTGAGCCACCGTGCCCGGCCCATGTTTTACTTAAATAATACAAAGTGGAGACTATTCCTAATGTAGAATATGTTTCTTTGGTTGCAATTCTTGGATATAATGTTGCTTTGTAGATTACCATTTTATATTATTTGTGGTTTTAATGCTGGTTTGTTTTTAAATATTTTTTATGTTTTTTGCTAGAGGATTTGTTTCAACACTCCATTAGCTCCTCAAGCTCTGGAGGATGTCAAGAATGTAGTCAGAAAACATATAAGTGATGGTGTGGCTGACAGTGGGTTGACCCTGAAAGGTAGGTGAATTGTATTTTTCCCCCTTTTGAAACTTAATATTTTCAAAATTTGGCAGAAGGTGAAGGTCTTTATTGCATTATTTATACTTTAAGGAAATGTTAATATTTACTAGTATGCCTAAAGTCTGATTTGGATATTTACGAGTTGGGAGGGACAGACCATTGTTGGGGATTATCATCTTTACTGCCAGTATAAATTAGAGGTGGGGAAATTGGTTGGATCTCAAGGATACAGAGGTCCACCTGAGGGAAGGAGCTATCTGGAACAAAAAAAAAAAGTGGCCGGGTGCGGTGGCTCAAGCCTGTAATCCCAGCACTTTGGGAGGCCGAGACGGGCGGATCATGAGGTCAGGAGATCGAGACCATCCTGGCTAACATGGTGAAACCCCGTCTCTACTAAAAATACAAAAAACTAGCCGGGCGAGGTGGCGGGTGCTTGTAGTCCCAGCTACTTGGGAGGCTGAGGCAGGAGAATGGCGGGAACCCAGGAGGCGGAGCTTGCAGTGAGCTGAGATCCGGCCACTGCACTCCAGCCTGGGCGACAGAGCGAGACTCCGTCTCAAAAAAAAAAAAAAAAAAAAAAGTGTCTTAAAATTCTTCCTACTCAGAAACAGCCTTTAAATAGTCATTATTTTTAGGGAATTTTGTCTATTGGTCAAATTTACCAGTATAGAATGTTCCCTGGAGAATATATTATAGAGGCACAGTGAAGTTAATGAGATTGAAAACCAGAATTTTCCATGACAAAAATAAACTCAAAGATCTGTAGAACACTACTCTTGTATAACTTTGTGCATGTCAGTATATTCCTTGAGATGTAATGTTGGCCATTTCCTCCTGTGATCTCTCTTGCTGAGCTGGGTGTATATGTGAAACAACTCTGAAATCAGCTCTGTTTCATTGAGATACTTGTGAATTTTGTTTTGTTTTGAGCTTTACGATGCAAAGATAGCATCCATATGTTCATGAATCTAGTTCTTGCCATTATGTTACATGCTTTTCTCCTATGTGACTCTGTATCCTTTATTTACTAATTTACTTTATTTCAGGTTTTCTCTTTTTACACACACTTTTTATCCAGAGAGGGAGACACGAAACTACTTGGACTGTGCTTCGACGATTTGGTTATGATGATGATCTGGATTTGACACCTGAATATTTGTTCCCCCTGTATGTACCTTTGGTTTTGTTTTGTTTTTTAAATTTTTTATTGAGACAGGATCTCACTATGTTGCCCAGGCTGGTCTTGAACTCCTGGGCTCAAGTGACCCTCCCACCTCGGCCTCCCAAATTGCTGTGATTACAGGCATTGAGCCATGCCCAGTCACCTTTGGTCTTGTAATTGATTTTACTTGCTAAATATTTTTAAGGTTGATTTAGCACACATGGGGAGGTGGGCTTTAAGCTATTTGGGAATATTTTAGAGTTATAGCAGAGCTTTATAGCAGGATTTCTCAACCTCAGCACTATTGACATTTTGGACCAGACAATTTTTTGTTGTGGATGTCCTGTGCAGTATAGGATGTTTATCACATCCATAGAAGTCAGTGATACCTCCAGTTGTGACAACCAGAACTGTTGAGAAATTGCCAAATGTGCCCTCTGAAGTGAAATTATCCCCAGTTGAGAACCACTGATTCCCTTATGACTCAAACTTTTCCTCTTCTTGTGGAGACTACAAGTATCTTTTTTTTTGTTCGCTTTACTGAGGAAGGAAAAATAAGATGCTAGACAACAAACTTGTTTTGGGAGTCAAGAGATCTCAGAAATATGCTGGTTAACATTTTTCTTAACGTTGTTCTTCTCCCTTAGTTTTATAGCCTGTTCTTCTTAACTTAAGTTGAAGTCGGTATTTTCCTGAACAGCTTAAGTTGAAGTAGGTATTTTCCTAAACGACAGGTCTATTTGTGGTTCTTTTTCTTCTTCTTTCTTTCTTTCTTTTTTTTTTCTTTTTTTTTTTTGAGACGGGAATTTTGCTCTGTCACCCAGGCTGGAGTGCAGTGGCGGCGCAAGCTCTGCCTCCTGGGTTCACGCCATTCTCCTGCCTCAGCCTCCCGAGTAGCTGGGACTATAGGCGCCCGCCACCACACCCAGTTAATTTTTGGTATTTTTAAGAGAGGCAGCGTTTCACCGTGTTAGCCAGGATGGTCTCGATCTCCTAACCTTATGATCCGCCCGCCTTGGCCTTCCAAAGTGCTGGGATTACAGATGTGAGCCACCGCACCCGGCCTTTTTTTTTTTTTGAGGCGGAGTCTCGCTCTGTCGCCCAGGCTGGAGTGCAGTGGCCGGATCTCAGCTCACTGCAAGCTCCGCCTCCCGGGTTCACGCCATTCTCCTGCCTCAGCCTCCCGAGTAGCTGGGACTACAGGCGCCCACCACGTCGCCCGGCTAGTTTTTTTGTATTTTTACTAGAGACGAAGTTTCACCGTGTTAGCCAGGATGGTGTCGATCTCCTGACCTCGTGATCCGCCCGTCTCGGCCTCCCAAAGTGCTGGGATTACAGGCTTGAGCCACCGCGCCCGGCCTTTTTTTTTTTTAAGAGACAAGGTCTCATTTTGACTAGCTCACTGCAACCTCGAGCTCCATGGCTCAAGCAATCCTCCCACCTGAGCTTCCCGAATAGCTGGGACAATAGGTGTGCACCACAATGCCTGGCTATTTTTAATTTATTCCCCTCCCTCCCCTCCCCTCCCCTCCCCTCCCCTCCCTCCCCTCCCCTCCCCTCCCCTTTTCTTTTCTTTTCGTTTCGTTTCTCTTCTTTCCTTTTCTTTTCTTTTCTCTTTTCTTCTTTTCTTTTCTTTTTTCTTCTTTCTTTTCTTTCTTTGTTTCACTATATTTCCTAGGCTGATCTTGGGGCCTCAAATGATCTTCTTGCCTCAGCCTCCTAAGGTGCTGGGATTACAGGCCTGAGCCACCATGCCTGGCCCGTTATTTTCCTTTGATAATACTGTGTTTACGTTCTGTTTGTTTAAAAACGGACCCAATGGCCGGGCACGGTGGCTCAAGCCTGTAATCCCAGCACTTTGGGAGGCTGAGACGGGCGGATCACGAGGTCAGGAGATCGAGACCATCCTGGCTAACACAGTAAAACCCCATCTCTACTAAAAAATGCAAAAAACTAGCTGGGCGAGGTGGCGGGTGCCTGTAGTCCCAGCTACTCGGGAGGCTGAGGCAGGAGAATGGCGTGAACCTGGGAGGCGGAGCTTGCAGTGAGCCGAGATCCGGCCACTGCACTCCAGCCTGGGCGACACAGCGAGACTCAGTCTCAAAAAAAAAAAAAAAAAAAAAAAGTGGACCCAGTGCCATCCCCAAACAAGAGACTGCCTTGTTGCGGGATCCCTCTTCTATATCCCAGGGAAGCGAGCTTTTCAGGGGTGGTGACTTCCCAGGATCTGGCCTCAGAGTTTTCAGTCATTCTTCATTTTTTCATTGGCACATTACCTTCATGGTGCTCTGTTATTTTAGTATAGCACCTCCAGCTATCTATATAATGGTTCAGAAAGACTGTTGTTTTTTACTTCTCCATTTTTGAGGAAGCAAAGTTCTTCTGATTAGATTCCTAGTCCATTAATCAGTTCTAAACTGAAACTTCCTTTGACTAAGTTACTAAATCTTGGCTCAAGTTAATTTCCTAGATTTTTCAATAAATATATACTGAATGAATGAATTTGTTATAGGACTCTCTCATAAGGTTTTCTTTTCTTGTGTCATTTATGTGAATAGATGAATTCTATGGGAGGTTGCTTATTGCTTTAAGTATGACAGTTAGGAAATTCCCTGTCTTAAGGCATTGTGGCTTACACTAATCATCTCTTTCAGTTTTTTTTTTTATCCTCTTTGCCTTTAATTTTCTGAAAAATAACTTCCTGGAGCTACTACATGAATCTCTCTATCCTTATGGAACCCTCTTCCTCTATCCTTCACATTGCTGCTAGAATAGTGGATAAATAAATAAAAATTTGGCTCTGTCACTTCCCTTCAACCTGCTTTTCTGATATTTAAGAAAATGGGCCTGGTACAGTGGCTCATGCCTGTAATCCCAACACTTTGGGAGGCCAAGGTGGATGGATTGCTTGAGCCCAGGAATTCAAGCCAGCCTGGGCAACGGGGTGAGACCCCATCTCTACAAAAATACAAAAATTAGCCGGGCATGGTAGTGTGCGCCTGTGGTCCCAGCTACTCAAGAGGCTAAGATGGGCAGATTGATTGAGCCCAGGAGGTCGAGACTGCAGTGAGCTGTGATCATGCCACTGCACTGTAGCCTGAGCAACAGTGAGACCCTGTCTGAATTTAAAAACGGGAAAGAAAGAAAATGTTGTTACTTTGGAATGAGCATTATTATGACTCTTCTGAAGAGTGCCAAAATCACTCCAGAGAGTTTCCTTGGGAAATCTAAATGATACCAAGTGAAGATATTCTTGTAAATGGTATTACCTCACAAAAGACTTGTTGCAATTTTATATTCATTTCTTAAATTTTAAAATTTGATTAATGATTTATTTTACTCTTGAATTTTTTCAACAGGCTAAAAATACCTCCTGATTGCACTACTGAATTAAATCATCATGCATATTTGTTTCTCCAAAGCACCTTTGACAAGCATGATTTGGTAAGCCTTTAGCTGTAATTTTCCATAATATATAGGAAAATATTTTTCAGTGAATGATATAACTCTGTTCCCTGAGCTATGGGATGTGTATATCACATAGCCAAAAACTGCTTAACCTCTCTAAGTAAAATTCGCAAAAATATTTTCTGCTGTTTACCTTTGTTGTTTTCTCAAGATGAAAATGTCTAATTTCTAATAGACTCTTATAGGTTTTCTTATATACACGTGAGGAATTTTCTTGATAAAATGTAAAATTTCTTGTCACTTGTTAAGTAGTTTTAAAAAGCATAGCTTTACTAGATTGGGGGACTTTTGTGTTGGGAATTAGTATCTTAGCTATCTAAACATTATGTATCCTTGTGTTTCTTCAGGATAGAGACTGTGCTTTGTCACCTGATGAGCTTAAAGATTTATTTAAAGTTTTCCCTTACATACCTTGGGGGCCAGATGTGAATAATACAGTTTGTACCAATGAGAGAGGCTGGATAACCTACCAGGGATTCCTTTCCCAGTGGACGTGAGTATAGAGCTCCCCTCTTTCCTCTAGAGTTGCAAATAGTTTAAAATTATTATGTATTACATTTGTTACTTTGTAAGCTTGTGGGACCTTATGAAATGCTTCAATCATAATTGCCCCTAAGCAAGATTAGCTGCTGATATCTCTAAGATGAACTATAAATGTTCTATAAATTTATCAGGAAGGGACTGTTTTCTTTTGGATGATGTATTTCTAGTAGAGACAGGGTTTCACCATGTTGGCCAGGCTGGTCTTGAACTTCTGGCCTCAAGTGATCTGCCTGCCTCAGCCTCCCAAAGTGCTGGGATTACAGGCATGAGCTACCACGCCTAGCCTTTAATGAACTCTTAGTAAGATTTTGTGAGGATTTGTCTACAACCTAGTTATAGCGTGGTTGATATTATACCTAGGGTATTAAGGGAATCTTCTGGTCTTGCATAGTGACATAATTGCTTTAGCCTTAACTGACTCAACATTAGGATCTTTTCTTTTTTCAGATATGTAAGAAAGGCTAATTTCAGATTATTTTTGCACCTTTGTCACTTTTTTTTTTTTTTGAGACAGAATTTTGCTCTTGTTGCCCAGGCTGGAATGCAGTGGTGCGATCTCAGCTCACTGCAACCTCAGCCTCCCGGATTCAAGCGATTCTCCTACCTCAGCCTCCCAAGTAGCTGGGATTACAGGCATCCACCACCACACCTGGCTAATTGTGTATTTTTAGTAGAGACGGGATTTCTCCATGTTGGTCAGGCTGGTCTGGAACTCCTGACCTCAGGTGATCCACCCACTTCGGCCTCCCAAAGTGCTGGGATTACAGTCATGAGCTACTGTGCCTGGCCACCTTTGTCACTTTTTCTTGTGTGTTTTATTAAGTCCTCAACTGGCTAATATTTGAAAATGTATTAACTTTATATTAACTTGGAAAGTAGATCACGTAAAATATCCCCACTCTATCACGATTTTACCAGCCACTCACTGCTTATCTTTGTGGCCTTGGTGTTTCTGGGCAGATGGAGTAGAGAGAGGAATTACCTGCCATCTTGCATTCTTCTCCCTTTCTTCTCTGCCTTAAGAACAGCAGTGTAGGGCCAGGCAACGTGGCTCATACCTATAATCCTAGCACTTTGGGAGGCCAAGGCGGATGGATCACTTGAGATCAGGAGTTCAAGACCAGCCTAGGCAATGTGGCGAAACCCTGTCTCTACTAAAACATTTTTAAAAATTAAAAAATAAATTAGCCAGGCATGCTTGGAGGCACATGCCTGTAGTCCCAGCTACTTGAGGGGCTGATGCAGGAAGATCACTTGCACCCAGGGGATTGAGGCTACAGTGAGCCGTGTTTATGCCATTGCACTCTAGCGTGGATGACAAAGTAAAACTCTGTCTTTCAAAAAAAAAAAAAAAAGAATGGCAGTGTAGGAAAAACTGTGTTTGGGCACATAGGAAATTAAAGTAGTCTAGACAAAAATTAGGTGTGGTGCATAGTTTTTTAGCTATTGGATTTTTTTCCCATAAATATTCATTTAGGAATTTTCACATTTTAAATTCTTTTCTTTCATAGGCTCACGACTTATTTAGATGTACAGCGGTGCCTGGAGTATTTGGGCTATCTAGGCTATTCAATATTGACTGAGCAAGAGTCTCAAGCTTCAGCTATTACAGGTAAGTATCTAGATACTGTTCAGTTCATGATTAGAGATTTACACTCCATTTTCAAACGTAACAAAGAGTAAGAATAAATTCATCTTCATTAGTCTTCCATCTACACTCGATTAGTTTTCCTTGTGATCTGATCATTTCTTTTGTGTTGAGGTGCTTGATTTTACTGTTTATGAAAAGAAATCAAGAGTAGAGACTTAGCTTCAAGTCTACTCCCTGGGGTTACTCCACTGATGAAAATGAAGAGCTGCCGGGCGCGGTGGCTCAAGCCTGTAATCCCAGCACTTTGGGAGGCCGAGACGGGCGGATCACGAGGTCAGGAGATCAAGACCATCCTGGCTAACATGGTGAAACCCCGTCTCTACTAAAAATACAAAAAACTAGCCGGGCGACCTGGCGGGCGCCTGTAGTCCCAGCTACTCGGGAGGCTGAGGCAGGAGAATGGCGTGAACCCGGGAGGCGGAGCTTGCAGTGAGCTGAGATCCGGCCACTGCACTCCAGCCTGGGCGACAGAGCGAGACTCCGTCTCAAAAAAAAAAAAAAAAAAAAAAAAAAGAAAATGAAGAGCTATGGGCATTAAAGGATTTACCAGTTGATCTTGCATTTTAATTTTCTTTAAACATTAAAAATAATGCCTATTAACTGTTTTCTGTATTAATACAGCTTTCACAAATCTTGTAATGTAAGCCAGGCATTCTTGCCAAGGAATGTGCACCACTTAAAGTAAACCAAATGTATGGAAATAGCAAGTTAAGGAACTGATCATTTCAAGAGTTTCTTATATCCCTATTGGTGGAAAATCTGTCATATCTTACGGGAAGCCCTAGCACAAGAAGACAGCCTTTCTTTTTTTTTTTTTTTTTTTTTTTTTTTTTTTTTTTTTTTTTGAGACGGAGTCTCGCTCTGTCGCCCAGGCTGGAGTGCAGTGGCCGGATCTCAGCTCACTGCAAGCTCCGCCTCCCGGGTCCACGCCATTCTCCTGCCTCAGCCTCCCGAGTAGCTGGGACTACAGGCGCCGCCATCTCGCCCGGCTAATTTTTTGTATTTTTTAAGTGGAGACGGGGTTTCACTGTGTTAGCCAGGATGGTCTCGACCTCCTGACCTTGTGATCCGCCCGCCTCGGCCTCCCAAAGTGCTGGGATTACAGGCTTGAGCCACCGCGCCCGGCCTGACAGCCTTTCTTAAATTGACAGAGCAGGTACCCTTTAAAATACTTAACCAATTAGACAGTATTTAATTCAACACCAGAAAATAAGAAAACAGTCACTAGCCAGCCAATGTTCTTTCACTCAGCACATTGTTTACATCTTTCTGTATCAATAAGTATACTTTATATATCTTAATGTTAATAATGTGTCACAATATGGATGTTCTGTAACTTATTTAACTATCCCATAATTATATATTTTTATCATTTTTGGTTTTTTTCTACTATCACTAGTATCTCTGGTGAGGTCTGTTGTAGTTCAGTCTTCAGGTATAGCCTAAGGAGGTTTTTGGTTTTTTTGTTGTTGTTTGAGACAGAGTCACTCTCTGTCACCAGGCTGGAGTGTAGTGACGAGATCTTGGCTCACTGCAACCTCCGCCTCCTGGGTTCAAGCAATTCACCTGCCTCAGCCTCCCAAATAGCTGGGACTACAGGCATGTGCCACCATGCCCAGCTGATTTTTGTATTTTTAGTAGAGATGGGGTTTCACCATGTTGGCCAGGATGGTCTCAATCTCTTGACCTTGCGATCTGCCCACACTGGCCTCCCACAGTTCTGGGATTACAGGCATGAACCACCGTGCCAGGCTCTAAGGAGGTCTCTTTACCTCAGGAAGGGATACCTGCTGTCCTGATGATACAGCATTGTTTTCTGGCATGCCTCTTTTACAGTTTACGTTTGAAAGGATGGCTAACCCCAAAGTGTGTGTCCCTTTTCCTTTTATGGATCCAGCTCCAAGAGAGTGCAGATTTGAAATAGCATCTTTTAGTTTATAATATGTGACAGTTTATCACAGAAAAAATTAGATGGAATATAATGTTGGGTATATTCTTAGTAATTTTCATTCATTTGTAGGATATTTTCCTTATGAAAATACACTATTTTATGATGAAATAAATGTTTGGTTACATGACATTCACATTCCAGTCAACTTTCAGAAATGCGTTTTTCCACTAACTGGGGCCTTTCTGCGTTCTATGTACTTCATTCACATACAGCTTGACTGTCGTGCAATGTGTTTGTTTATAGATCAGCTACTTCATAAAAATGATAAGCAGCAATGCCCTATTTTGCAAAAGGTGGAATGGATGCTCAGTGAATCTAAGTGGTATATATTTAGTGGGTTTTTATTATTATTATTATTTTTAGTGACAAGAGATAAAAAGATAGACCTGCAGAAAAAACAAACTCAAAGAAATGTGTTCAGATGTAATGTAATTGGAGTGAAAAACTGTGGGAAAAGTGGAGTTCTTCAGGCTCTTCTTGGAAGAAACTTAGTGGTGAGAGTTCTTGTAAAATACAGTTTTATCCAACGAATTTTTATAGTTACAAGTTTATATGTTTTTATAGCCACTGACATTTTTAGATAATTATTAGAACTCAGTGGCCTGTATTAGTCAAGTACAGTCTAAATGTAACAATAATCCTGTTGAACTGTCTTTTTGTTTCATTGATATTAGCTCACTCATTTGTCTTTTTTTAACCAGTGTTTAAATGGGCATTAAACGACTACAGATGTGAAAGCACCTGACACAGTTCTTGGCATGAAGGAAATGCACAGTAAATATTTTGAATTGAATATTGTTATCTAGTTCTTACTACTCCCTTGAGTAAGAAGAAGAAGACATATTTCTTATATTTCTTTTCTTCTTCTTCCTTTTTTTTTTTTTTTTTTGAGGAAAGGTGTTGTTCTGTTGGCTAGACTGGAGTTCAATGATGTGATCATGGCTTACTGCAGCCTCAACCATCTGGGCTTAGGTGATCCTCCCAGCTCAGCCCCCAGAGCAGCTGGGACTACGGGTGTGAACCACCAGGCCCAGCTAATTTTTGTATTTTTAGTAGAGATGGGGTTTTGCCATGTTGCCCAGGGTAGTCTTGAACTCCTGAGCTCAAGTGATCCTCCCACCTTGGCCTCCCAAAGTGCTGAGATTACAGGCATGTGCCACCACATCCTGCCAACATATTTCTAGGTGGGTATTCATCTCGATCAGACCAAATTATAGTATAATGAAGATTGCCAGCAGGTGGCTCTAGAGTATACTTGCAGTAATAGGGATAGTTTCCTTCCTTTTTAGCTTCTGCTTGTACTTTATGCAGAACAAATACATCTTTTTATTTTAGGTCTTAAGAACTAAGAAACATAAAATCAGTATCTCCTTTGTACTGATAAGTAGTACACAGTGTAGGGAAGAATGCCCTTTTATTTATAACACACCTGCACATATACACAGAGGTGTTTGTGTATTGTTGAAAACTAGTTACTGCAGATATTGAGATTTTCAGTGTTCTGTTTTCAGAGGCAGAAGAAAATTCGTGAAGATCATAAATCCTACTATGCGATTAACACTGTTTATGTATATGGACAAGAGAAATACTTATTGGTAAGAAATTCTGTGGCATACAAAAATTTCTAATTATTGGGTACATTTTAAAATGGCTCTTTGAAAACAAAGTGGCTTCAATTGAATTACTCTATATAGAACTTGTGTGTGATTTTTTTTTTATATTTAATTTTTTTAGAGACACGGTCTTAACTATGTTGTCCTGGCCAGCTCTTGGGCTCAGGGGATCTCCCACCTCAGCCTCCCAAGGAGCTGGGACTACAGGCATGTGCCACCAAGCCAAGCTTGATTTTATTTTTTTTCATCTGGTTTATTCATTAGAATTTTGTCTTTTGGCTGGGCGTGGTGGCTCATGCCTGTAATCCCAGCACTTTGGGAGGCCAAGGCAGGCAGAGCACCTGAGGTCAGGAGTTCAAGACCAGCCTGACCAACATGGAGAAACCCCATCTCTACTAAAAATACAAAATTAGCCGAGCATGGTGGCTCATGCCTGTAATCCCAGCTACTCAGGAGGCTGAGGCAGGAGAATCACTTGAACCCAGGAGGCAGAGGTTGTGGTGAGCTGAGATAATGCCATTGCACTCCTGCCTGGGCAGCAAGAGTGAAACTCCATCTCCAGGGGGAAAAAAAAGAATTTTAAGTCTTTTTATCTATGTGATAATTACATAGGTATAGATATAAATAAAAATTCATCTATTGGTACGCTTAATTGCACGTTAGCTGTACCACAATAAGAAAGTGGAAAAAAACGGGCCAGGTGTGGTGGCTCACACCTGTAATCCCGACACTTTGGGAGGCTGAGTCAGGTGGATCACCTGAGGTCAGGAGTTCGAGACCAGCCTGGCCAACATGGTGAAACCCTGTCTCTACTAAAAATACAAAAATTAGCTGGGCGTGGTGGCATGTGCCTGTAATCCCAGGTACTTAGGAGGCTGAGGCAGGAGAATCGCGTGAACCTGGGAGGCGGAGGTTGCAGTGAGCCAAGATTGTGCCACTGCACTCCAGCCTGGATGACAAAGTGAGACTCCGCCTCAAAAACAAACAAAAAAAAAGTGAAAAAAATGAACTCCCCTTTTACTTTCTTCTACTTCTATTTTTGTTTTTTTTTTTTTTAATTTTACTTTAAGTTCTGGGATACTTGCGCAGGTTTGTTGGATAGGTCAACCCATCATCTAGGTTTTCAGACCCACATGCACTAGGTATTTGTCCTAATGCTCTCCCTTCCCTTGCCCCTCAGCCCCTGACAGGCCCCGGTGTGTGATGTGCCCCTCCCTGTATCCATGTATTCTCATTATTCAACCCCCACTTATGAGTGAGAACATGCAGTGTTTGGTTTTCTGTTCCTGTGTTAGTTTGCTGAGAATGATGGCTTCCAACTTCATCCATGTCCCTGCAAAGGACATGAACTCCTTATTTATGACTGCATACTTCTATTTTTTTTAAAATTATTTCCTGTACTATTGACTAGAAATTAATATGAAAATCCTGCTAATGCTTGGTAGTTTATCTATAATCTGAATCAAGTTTATTTAGCAGGGAAGGGAATATTTAACAAATATGTTAGCCTTAAAAATGTATAGGCTACTCTAGGCACACTGCCTATGGGTTAGCCCTGCTCTGCAAGTAGCAATAAAATCAAACAAATAATAAAAAAAGTACAAAAGAAGGGCTGAAAAGACACCATGAAATACAGTAGAAGGACGCTTATATGGGCTGGGTGTGGTGGCTCACGCCTGTAATCCCAGCAAACTTTGGGAGGCCAAGGCGGGTGGATCACCCCAGCCTGACCAACATGGAGAAACCTCATCCCGGGCTGGTCTCAAACTCCT
This sequence comes from Rhinopithecus roxellana, assembly GCF_007565055.1. Taxonomy (NCBI): domain Eukaryota; kingdom Metazoa; phylum Chordata; class Mammalia; order Primates; family Cercopithecidae; genus Rhinopithecus; species Rhinopithecus roxellana. The sequence continues at coordinate 49,079,457 of NC_044567.1, forward strand.
GGGCTCAAGCGGTTTGCCCACCTCAGTCTCCCAAAGTGCTGGGATTACAGGTGTGAGCCACAGTGCCCACCCCTGAATTTTACTCTTGTTGGAGATCATTATATCATAGATGGAATATTTAAGAAATTTTATAATAAACACCAAAGAGTGGCAGTGAAACAGAGCAAAATGACCTTACTGTAAAGAGTTATTTGCTTTTTGTTTTTGATTAGTGGGGGAGAAAAGGTGGTGTGGTAGAAAGAAAATAGATTTGAGAATCATATCTGAGTTCAAATTTTGATTTGATAACTTCCTAGATGTGTACCATGGGCAGCTGACTTAATCTTTCTAGCCGGTCTCCTTTTCTGTAGAATGTAAACAATGCATGTAGAGGGCCTGCTGCCACACATTAGTCACTCACTAATACTAGCTGCCATAGAATCTTTTTTTTTTTTTTTTTTTTGAGACAGGGTTTCACTTCTGTCACCCAGGCTGGAGTGCAGTGGCACGATCTCGGCTCACTGTAACCTCTGCTTTCCAGGCTCAAGCGATTCTCCTGCCTTAGCCTCCCCAGTAGCTGGGACTATAGGCACATGTCAGTGTGCTTGGCTAAGCTTCCACAGAATCTTAATCACCATTTTTAGTCTACAGAAACAGAAGATACTTATTTGTCTATACTTTCTACTTTAAAAAATGGCCTGAAAAGTTATGTTTAACCAGTACTTTTAAAGTTAGGAAGCCCAGGGGGAGGAAGTAATAAGCTATCATGACTTAATATGTCAATATTATGATACTTATATATTTCATTGTCTTTCTTTTACAAGTTGCATGATATCTCAGAATCGGAATTTCTAACTGAAGCTGAGATCATTTGTGATGTTGTGTGCCTGGTATATGATGTCAGCAATCCCAAATCCTTTGAATACTGTGCCAGGATTTTTAAGGTTTGTTGCTCCTACAGACTATGACTAAATGTAACTTCATATGGAGTTTTTATGGAATTGCAGTGTGGTGTTTCTTAACCACAAAAATGCAACAACATCATGTGTGGAGCTTTTTAAAAATACATACATCTTTACCCTATCCCTAAAGGTTCTGGTTTTGTTCTAAAGTGGTAGAGTCTCAGACCTATATATTTCTAGAAGTTTTCTACATGTGATTCTGAGGTGCTTCTTGATTGAGAACTTTTGCATTAATGCAAAGTCTTCCTGGCTGTTAAAGTTACATATGTCTGCCTTCTCTCTGATGAAAAAAAAAGAGTAGTACGTATGGATTATATATTGCCAAATATACCAAGAATAACAGCCAGAGGAAAGGGATAAACCTGAAGCTTAGGAAGTCTATCAGTTACTTAGAGATTATGAAATAGCAAAAAACTGGAAATAATCAAGATGGCTGACAATGGACGATGATTTACTGAAGTAAGATAAAATAATCTAGTGGAATATTAGACAATATTTAAAAAATAAATTAAAAACAATAAATGGAAAATTAAAAATGGTTTTGAATTCTGAAGAATATGGAGGACACAATATTACATTTTTAAGTGATTATGTCCAGCATGACTGCAACTGTACAAACACCATATAAATGCATGTGCTCAAGGGCTAGAGGTGATATGAAAAAATGAAAGTAGTTTTTATAGAAGAATTTAGGTGGATTTCTTTATATTTCAAAATATGTGTGTTTAATGTGTGTTTTTAATTACATATTTTTTTAAATTGTAATCTAAAGAATCAGTATAGGTCTGTTTTGTCATCAGCATTGGAAAAGTGGTCTGGATCTTATTTATTATATGAGATTTACCTAGACCACTGCCAATCTTTGCCTTTTCGTTCATTTTTTCGCTTTGAAACTACTGTTGTGCCGGGCGCGGTGGCTCAAGCCTGTAATCCCAGCACTTTGGGAGGCCGAGACGGGCGGATCACGAGATCAGGAGATCGAGACCATCCTGGCTAACATGGTGAAACCCCGTCTCTACTAAAAAAAATACAAAAAACTAGCCGGGTGACGTGGCGGGCGCCTGTAGTCCCAGCTACTTGGGAGGCTGAGGCAGGAGAATGGCGTGAACCCGGGAGGCGGAGCTTGCAGTGAGCTGAGATCCGGCCACTGCACTCCAGCCTGGGCGGCAGAGCGAGACTCCGTCTCAAAAAAAAAAAAAAAAAAAAAAAAAAAAGAAACTACTGTTGCTTTGCCTATCTGGAGGAAATGTGTGGTTCACATTTAATTAAATAGTAATTTTTGAACTTATTATCAGATTTTGATTTCATTTTTTGTTCCATAGCAACACTTTATGGACAGCAGAATACCTTGCTTAATCGTAGCTGCAAAGTCAGACCTGCATGAAGTTAAACAAGAATATAGTATTTCACCTACTGATTTCTGCAGGAAACACAAAATGCCTCCACCACAAGCCTTCACTTGCAATACTGCTGATGCCCCCAGTAAGGATATCTTTGTTAAATTGACAACAATGGCCATGTATCCGTAAGTACTTGCTCTGTCTTCATTTTCATGTTGCATGGTTCATAACATTGCATGCCATTATTAGCCATGAAGGGAATATCTTTGTCACATAGGAATTGTTCAGCAACAGAAAGATACTTTGTAATGAGAAGGTACAAATTTGAGTAAATGCAAGTTTGGTTTGAATGCGGCAATAAAACGATATAAACAATACTTCTGGCAATATTTGTATATTTTTGAGCAGGCTCTAACTATCTTAATAGGATAGTACAATGAAACACAACGCCCTACCCAGCATTAAAAAATAGTTTTACTGGAATAAAATGGGGTTGGCATCATGTTGTTTTATGCTTATAAAGCATTTTCATATGAACAAAGTTTATTTTTACATTTTTCTGTTATTGACCTTAGGTATATGAAGTTTTCTAAAATCTTTTACTAATTTATGTTGAAATTATGGGTATGCTTGAGTTCAGGATATGTCTTTTTTAAGTGCTGTAAAGAGTAGTTGTAATTGGAATTTCTACTGTATAAATGTTTTACATTAAGCGTTATGAGCCACAAATTTCATGTACATTTATTATATATCTATACATGCATATGCACAAGCACATAACTGTGGTCATCTCTGTAGTTTACTAACTGCCTTAAAATTGCATGGTTCTTAATGGCATTTCCCTCAAGTAGTGTGTTTGTATAAATTCTGTTTTGTAACAAAATAGTTTTTCAGGCAGTGCGTTTCTCAGGACTTTATAGCTTATTCTACTTATTCTTATGTTAGTCTCTAAATTATTTTTCTTCTTATGAAAACTGTAGTGTAAAATAGAGTAATAATCAAACATTGCTATAAACCAAGACTGACATTTTTCAAAAAAGTGTTGATTTGTACAGATTTTTAAAGTCAGAGTTAACTTTACTGCTATTTTATTACCTAATACTTTTTTTAGATGCAACAAACCCTTGAATTTCTATTTGTATTCGAAGACAAGTCATTCCTATTATTATAGAATAACCAAAACCTTATTTATGTTTTACCTTTGCTTTAAAACTCTCATGTATGTTATCTACAGAGAGGATCATTACAGAGACAGACTCTCCCGAGACATGGGCCACACTGATAGAATAGAGAATTTGAGAAAAATCTGGGTCTTTCTAAAAACTGCTTTGTAAGTTACTTTTTCTTTATGACTTCTGTGGGATTTTGTTGATATTTTCTTAGAGAATGACCAAATTTCCTTTCTTGCTATAATTAACATTTAGTAATTATGTAGAAACGCACTGCTTGGTCAGGCTTGCTGCCTAACTGTATATTACGTTGTCTTCCTTACTACATAAATGTACTTCTTTAATCTTGTAGTTACAGTAACTGCAACTGTGTTTTTACATCTGCATTTTTAAAACATTTTATTGTAATTCTGTGTGTGTATGTGTGTGCGTGTGTGTGTGTGTGTGTGTTATATGATAAATGTACATACATGGACCACTTGTTTATATGGTTAATCCCAAACTACTTCTCATGAAGCATCTGCCTGTTGCTAAGCATACTTTGCATCTCTCCTTTTTGGTGGGTGGAGCCTTGTGTATGTTAAAGAATCAGATTTGATTTATAAAATAACAGATGGATTCCAGTATGACAGCTGGCAGTGACTTAGTAGCAGTGATTTGTTCATCATCACAAGTCAAAAAAAAAAAAAAAAAAAATGAAAAAGGAATGTCTTGAGCCTATAAAAAAATTTTTTTAAATTAATTCTTGTTTTTCTTCGTGTTGGGAATTAGGCATTATTGGAATGCTGCTAATCGCCACAACCATGCCACCGTGTGCTGTGGTCTCATGAGATCTCACAAGCTAAGCCAAGTCAGATTGGGCCAGTCCTTTGACTGAGAAGCCTATAAAAAAATGTTCAGGTGTTACAGGAATTTATGTCATTGATTCATCAGGTGGTGCTCTTCTGAGTGGGTTCTGAGCCAGTACCTCTTCATGGGTGGTGTGATGGCTTTGTATGAATGAGTGGCTCTGACCACTGAACAGTCATTGGAGACCCCCTACTTTGGTAGTTAGAGCTGAGGTGAAATGGGTTGTCCCCTGTGCCTGCACCAACTAGTACAACTCTACTCAACCAGAAAGGAGTCAGAAAGCCTCCCTAAATTTCATATCTAATTTCAATTGGATCCATTGTTGATTTTTACATCCTTATCCAGAGTTTCATACTGTCATATTTAGTTGCTGTGTTTGGGTAGCAGATGAAATCAACCCTATATTTTGAGTGGAAATTTATAAAGCACCTTGATTTAGTTCCTTTGAGAGCCAGGGTGCTTGATGAAGTAAAGACGTTGTTCACATCTTCTCAGGGTTGAATATACTTGTCTTTTGACTCATTTGTGTATTTATCATTCTTCTCCTTCCTGGTTTTCAGGCATGTGTGTATGCTGAGGGAGGAGGAGGAGGGAATGGTTATTTAAACGCTAGCAAACTTTGTCCTTTTGGTGGGTGCTTATGGCTTACTCAGTTTTTCTTTTTATTAATTTAGACAAGGGTGCCATCTATTGCTGTGCATATTTATTCCACAAAAATCCATGTAATAATAATTCCATCCCCCCTCCAAAAAAAGCAAAAGTGTCAGCTAATTTTCCCTAGATTTTCTACAGGGAGGGAGGAGGAAGCTATTACTGTTTATTGTGTTTTTGGTAAATGTGGAATTCTGCACAACTTTAGCATGCCCCACACTGTCCTTTTCCTTTCTACAAAGAGTGTTGCTTATGCCTAAGTCTTTTTTTTTTTTTAAGTTGGCACACCCTGACTTGTGCCATATTTGTAAGTAAGAACTCAACTCCTGTCCTTCTGTGTGTTTTCGCAGCCATGCCCGGTTACGCTGTATGTGCACCTGCAACAGGTGTACATTTTGCATCTGTCAGAACTTCCTCAACTCAGACTTGCTGCAATCTGTAAAGAACAAAATCTTCACTGCAGTTCTTAACAGGTTCTTAACTTTATTTACTGGGTACCAGGCATTCTGTTAAAATACAAAAGAAAAAAGCGGATAACTATTTATTATACAGATACTCACTACAAAGACAAGCTGACTGATGCCCAACTAACTTCCACTAAAATTCTCACTGTGATGACAATGTTTAGTTTTGAAAGCATCCTTAATAGTGTTTTTAAACTAATAGGTATATTTAGAGGACTGTAAAATAAGATTTTGGATGATTTTTTTCATAAGGAAGATAAATTATCTTTCCTATTAAAAGATAATATGTATAGGGAAATTAAAATCTTTTGGCTGTGAGTTATAGAAATAATAGAAATAGATTAGGACTTTTGTAGTAAAGAAAAGACACGTTGATCCTAAATGAAAGATATTATATTATACTGTACTCAGCTTACATTGAAATAATATATCTCATTAAAACCATAGTAATGTGAACAGTATTTTGGGTTTGAAAAAATATTCTATTCTTGAAACCATTTATAATTATAATCTACTTTTACTTTTAAGCACCTGGAGTGTTTATTTGAAAGAACATGGTTTCTAGACATGAGGATAATAACCAACTTTAAGAACTCAAAGGAATATGGAAAAGAGGAAAAGATCTGTAGTACTGGTTTTTTAGGTCTTTATAATTGAACCAAAAGCATGAAGTAATCCTATAAAGTAATACGCTTTTAAGAAAGAAAGAGAAAAAAAAAGGATGCATATATTCCCTCAAAGCAATAATCTTGGAAGGTTGTATTCTTATTCTGATCATGCTACCTTTGTTCAAAACAGTTTTACATTTTTTGAGCATTTAAGAGCTAAATACTAATTTGTACTTGATGTCATATTTGTATGCATTAGGTTTTTGAAATCATTTTAAAAGTCATTGGGAGCTGGGCTGGATTAAGATGGATGAACAAGCTAAATATTCAATTTTAGTTAGAAATGGGTCAGTTATTTGGCTCACCATTCGGACACTCACTGAGGGCTAGACTTTATATCAAATGACCATAGTTTGTATCCACCAGCAATATAGTGGATGTGTCTGTGACACAGTGAGTTTATTTCTTCTATGAGTCAGAAACTGATTTTGAAGGCATTCTAAGAGTTTCAGTGATGTTTCAAGCACTAGCAGCTCTGGAATAAGAATGCAACCATCTCAGGTGACTGCTTTGAAGGGATCACCACACTCATTTGGTGGCAAAGTTCTGCTTCTGTGCTTCAGCACCTTGTAAAGTAGTAACATAGACAGATTCTCTCATGATGACTGACAGAAAATGCAAGGCTAGTTCAAACCAAACAACACGCAGGTGCTCCAGTTTTGGGAATCGTTGAGTTGGAAGAGATTCTGGAATTCATCTGGCCTAACCTCCTGTTAGAATGCCTTCCTGCAAGCCTTCCTGAGAGAGTGCTGTTTATCTGCTGATGGCTTGCCTCATTGGAAAGCGTTTTTGCTTTTGCTTTTATTATTTTTTTTTAACTAAATGTTTTCCCTATAACTTTCTCTCTTTAGTTTTAGTTCTGCCCTTTAGAACAACATACGACTATTCTACTCCCTCTTCAACATAGCAATCCTTCAGGCATTTGAAGACGGTCATCATGTCTCCCCTAATTTTCTCTTCTCCAGGTAGAACATTCCCATTTCTTTCAGCCTTTTCTTAAATTAGATGGTTTAGTGAACTCATCATTCCTGGTTGTCTTCATCTGAAGCCCCTTAGGTTTTCACAGTACCTCTTAAAAGGTGCCACCAAGAATAGAAAGCAGTGTTGCAGTTGTAGTGTGACTAGTCCAGAACAGTAGGCAGTTGTGTTTCACAATTAGGACAGCATCTGTCTAGGGCATGAATTAACTTTTTGGCAGTCCCATCCCACTGTTGACATATATTATCTTGGGGTTAATTAAAGTCAGATGTTTTTCATATGAAGAGACAGATGTCCCCTCCTTTCTAATTGTGTATTTGGCATTTTTTAGTTGATGCTTTAAATCTAAATGCAGATACATACATATCTCTATTAAATGTCATATTCTTCTTTTTGATCCATTTGTTCTAGTTCAATCATTTCAAACATTATTTCTGTCATTTGTCCCATTATATATCTCTCTAAGCATTGTGCTATTTGCAAATTTGGTAGATATGTACTGTTTTTCAAGTTACTGATAAAAAAAATGAGGTTGAATACCCAGAGGTTGGAAAGAGGGAGAGTACTAAACTGAGCAAGCCGTATAGTATAATGACAGGTTCAAAATTCTTGGGAAAGGATTTTTCAGTCAATGAAAAATATGTTATTATCCAGCCCACATTTTATCTTCCTGTCTTATCAGATATTTCATGAAGGATTTTTCTAAAATCAGTATATAATTTCTTCCATATTCCTCTGATCTACCAATATCATAATTTTATCTAATTAGCAAGCAACATCTATTTGATATCTTATTTTGGTGGACTCACCTTGGCTCCCCATAATTGCTGATCACAAACCACCTATTTTTTTTTTTTTTACCTATTCTAGAAACTCTTGATTGTCCATAATTACAGATTGATTCATCGTCTGTGTCCCTGGTGACAATTTTATTCCTAGATTGGTTTAGTTAGCTTTCAAATAAAATTGGTTTAGTTAGCTTTCAAATAAAATTGGTTTAGTTAGCTTTCAAATGAAATAGGATAGATGTGCATTAAATGAATACAATTGCGCATAGTAAATTATATAGTGACCCTCAAAGAGAAATCAGTAAGTTTTGGTCATACCTGTTTATAAACTGGTAGTAATTTAATGGTAATGTCAGCACACATCCTGACATCTGGTAATCAAGAATGGAAAGAATGAAAACAACAAGTAGAGGATCCAGTGTACTTTTCAAACAGCTCCTTCCTTATCCCCGTTAGTATTCCAATTATTTAAGAGAAGTACAGTGGAATTTTAGGGGCTGCATACTGGAGTTTCTTCTACTTTATGAAAGGTAAGTAAGATAGGTAGGTGGGGGCCAAAAACTCAGTGCCCACAGGTCTTGGATGGATAATGTAAAAGAATGAAGGTGGCCAAGTATAAGAAACAAGGAGAGGTGGGGACTGTGACAGGCACTGTCTAAAAGAGGCAGCCACCACTCAGCTCTGGCCATTTGTTGTTGTACAGGTCTGGTGTTGCCAGATTTTCTGGTTTTACAAGAGACTGGAAATCAAGGCTTTGGTGTGAGATTTCCTGATATTTAGAGATTAACAATTAATTAACAAGTTTTTAAAGTACTAATCAGAGCAAAGCATGTTTATAGTCCACCAGCTTGCAACCTCAGTCTTAAGGTATGGCCTAGTTGTGAAAATGGAGGCCCAGGAAAAGGACACCTACAGAATGAAAATGTCTCTGGTCCCATCACCACCACCACCATTTTACTCCTTTCCCATGAAAAATTGGAAAAAGTTATTGGGTGGTGGGATGAGAATGGAACCACTTTTCCCTGTTAACTTCTTAGGTTTTGGCAGCTGTTATTAGTTGGTCACTATTGGTTTCCTGTGTTAGACATATCCTAATGTTAAGCACAAAAAAGACTGATTAAGTAAAAGTCATTTAAAATTTTTTCATTGTAGTTTATTCATAGGGAGGGTTCTCACCTACCACTAGGTCCTAAGTCTTTGTTTTTAGATATCAGAACTACCATGCTTAGTGTTTGATTTAGAATTGTAAAAGAACAGTTCTAAAAGGCTTGTCTTTTGTTGTTGTTGTTGTTTGTTTGTTTTTTGAGATGGAGTCTCACTCTGCCACCCAGGCTGGAGTGCAGTGGCATGATCTCAGCTCACTGCAACCTCCACCTCCCAGGTTCAAGTGATTCTTGTGCCTCAGCCTCCTGAGTAGCTGGGACCACAGGCATGTGCCACCTTGCCCGGCTAACTTTTGTATTTTTAGTTTCGCCATGTTTCAAACTGGTCTCGAACTCCTGACCTCAGGTGATCTGCCCGCCTCAGCCTCCCAAAGTGCTGGAATTACAGGTGTGAGCCACCTCACCCAGCCGTCATTTTTATTTAAGTAAAAAGTCTCATTGAATGTCTGCAAAGAATTAAATTAGTAGATAAGTATTGGTCTCAAATCAGCAATTGTTTTAGTGTGCTTGTAAAAATTTTGGTCACTGAAATACAGATTGCTACCAGATATAATACATGTTTGTTTGAGGCCACATTCTCTTATTATCCTACTCTCTCCTAACCCCACCTTGATTTGGTTTATTCATTCAGAGTACTTAATTTAAGTACCTGCTTTGAGTAGGAACCTGCTGTGAACTGGGGCAAAATTTGAAAATGAAGAAGATATGGAACCTGCTTTTACGCATCTTTCTAAATATCATGTCTCTAAGAAAAACATTTTTAAACTTTGCTTATATTTTCAGTGATGTTAGTCCTTCATGCTAAAAAGAAAAGTGCTATATAACCTGATAATGAATTTAGGCAGTTTCAAGAGGTTAATTTCTGCAAGTGTTTTTCCTTTTATGAGAAAAAAAAATTGTCTTTTTTCTTGAACTTATTTACTAACATTTTATACTTTAAATATAGAAATAAAAAAAATAAATATAGAAATAATAAAAAAATTTATTTCCAATTTAATTGAATGTATATTGACTTTGACATGTGAGAGTAGTGTTAAACACACATCTATCTCACATGTAATCTTTCTCTTGGTAATTATGATCTCACTCTTAGATCTGGATAGGTTTATGTTTTCCTTTAGACTAATTTATGAAAAACTGGAATTATTTGAATTTAAATACATTTGGAGGATGATTAACATGTGGTCAGATGATTTTAATCTTTGGGACTGCTTTCATTTCAAGTAGTATAAATTACATTACTAGAGAAAAAGATCTTTTGAATATATTTTAAATTTTAAATATCTTTTAAATTTGAAAGTGATTATATATAGATGAGCTTGATTGTTGGTTTGAACTACCCAGGATTTTTATTTATTAAGTATTTATTACTCTGACTTGAGAACACTCCTGCTTTGCATGGGAATGTTTCTAGATTGTAGTGTGTCATGAACTTTAATTTGTCCTTTTTTTTAGATGTTTGTTTTCATTTGTTTGTGTCACTTAGTAATTTTTTAATACTCTCAGTCTCCTTCCCAGCTAGGTTTTTGTGTATAATCCCACCACTTCCTCTAACCTGTTAGTTAATCAAATATTGTTTATTTTACAGTTTGTTATTTGGGCGTGATTTCCTTTGTGCATATTTTGGTTTTAGGATTTCTTTCATTCTATTTTATTATTTGCATTAGCCATATACATTGTTGGTTTGTGCTACTTCTTAAGTTCAGTGGCAGCATTAGAGTTTGACAACCAAGTGCGTAGTTCACACTGAGTATTTACAGAGGCCCAAAAGCGTGATGGACAGCATACCTATTGCATTTTTTACCCTATTTATGATGTATTTTTAGATTAAATATATGCATGACATTTAAGCCATTCATTAATGACTTACTTCATTCACCCATATTGCTTTAATAATCAACCAAGTTCTTCCTTTATGTAGCGTGAATTCATTACTTAATATAGGAGTCCTTTGTTGAAGAAAGGATTTTATTATTGTCAGACAAAAATGAACTGCTTTTTCATAGGATTGCCTTATGAAGAGGATAGGTTTCTAAAAATCTTAATGTTGTTAAATGTTGGAAATCTAAGAGTCCTTGGAATATGATGTTATAGTAAAATATTTTATCCAAGGAAGTCCTGCGTTAGTTTCTTATGAAACTTATTTATTCCCTTGTATGAAGGTCCTTATAAGATTGTTTGTGAATTTGTATACATAGTTATATATTTAAAGTTATACAAGAGTTTAATAGGTTTCATTAAGTAAGCTGCTGCTGCTTATAATTTTTAAATTTTTTGTCATTTGGTTAATATATTAAAGGACATGACAAGGTGAAGTTTGTCTTATCTGATCTTTAAGTATCACTAGTTAACATGTAGATATTGGAGCATTTCCTTTGTATTCATGATCATCTGTAAATTCGGATTCTTCTAATGCTTGGTGAAGCATTTCTTGACATTAGTGCACACCTGTGTCCTTTCCCAAAGTGTGTTACTATTTAGGCATGCCAAGTTAACAGCTTGCTTATGGTTTGTGTTGAAGCTGCTAGACACTGTATATTGATTCCTTAACCTATTTTATCCTATTAAATATTTATCCTAATAAATATCCTATTGAAATATTTTATGCCTATTGGCTCAGTTAGGAGAATTGTCCTTATTAAAATTGTTATTAGCTATAGTGGCATTATTATTAAAAGTAGATATAGAAAATATGGCCAGGCACTGTGGCTCACGCCTGTAATCCCAGCACTTTGGGAGGCCAAGGAGGGCAGATCATGAGGTCAAGAGATTGAGACCATCCTGGCCAACATGGTGAAACCCCGTCTCTACTAAAAATACAAAAATTAGCTGAGCGTGGTGGTGCGCACCTGTAGTCCCAGCTACTCAGGAGGCTGAGGCAGGAGAATTGCTTGAACCCAGGAGGCGGAGGTTGCAGTGAGCTGCGATCGCACCACTGCATTCCAACCTGGTGACAGAGCAAAGACTCCATCTCAAAAAAAAAGAAAGAAAGAAAATACTTCACCAGATTGAAATGTGGAGAAATAAAAGCAGAGAGTTCAGAAGACTTTTTTTTTTTTAATTTCTTTTTTTTTTTTTTTTTTTTTTGAGACGGAGTCTTGCTCTGCCACCCAGGCTGGAGTGCAGTGGCCGGATCTCAGCTCACTGCAAGCTCCGCCTCCCGGGTTCACGCCATTCTCCTGTCTCAGCCTCCCGAGTAGCTGGGACTACAGGCGCCCGCCTCGTCGCCCGGCTAGTTTTTTTTGTATTTTTTAGTAGAGACGGGGTTTCACCGTATTAGCCAGGATGGTCTCGATCTCCTGACCTCGTGATCCGCCCGTCTCGGCCTCCCAAAGTGCTGGGATTACAGGCTTGAGCCACCGCGCCCGGCCTTTTTTTAATTTCTAATATTTTATTTTTTTTTTATTTTTTATTTTTTATTTTATTTTATTTATTTATTTATTTATTTATTTATTTATTTATTTATTTTTATTTTTTTTTTTTTTTTGAGACGGAGTCTTGCTCTGTCACCCAGGCTGGAGTGCAGTGGCCGGATCTCAGCTCACTGCAAGCTCCGCCTCCCGGGTTTATGCCATTCTCCTGCCTCAGCCTCCCGAGTAGCTGGGACTACAGGCGCCCGCCACCTCGCCCGGCTAATTTTTTGTATTTTTTAGTAGAGACGGGGTTTCACGGTGTTAGCCAGGATGGTCTCGATCTCCTGACCTCGTGATCCGCCCGTCTCGGCCTCCCAAAGTGCTGGGATTACAGGCTTGAGCCACCGCGCCCAGCCCTTTTTATTTTATTTTATAATAGAGTCTGACTTTGTTGCCCAGGCTGGAGTGCAGTGGCCCTATCTCAGCTCACTGCAACCCCCACCTCCCAGGTTCAAGCGATTCTCCTGCCTCAGCTCCCAAGTAGCTGGGATTACAGGTATGCACCACCACACCTGGCTAATTTTTTGTATTTTTAGTAGAGACGGGTTTCACCATGTTGGCCAGGCTGATCTTGAACTCCTGACCTCAAGTGATCTGGCTTCTTCTGCCTCCCAAATGCTGAGATTACAGGCATGGGCCACCATGCCTGGCCTCAGAAGACTTTTTTTTTAAGTGGAATATTTGAAAATAGAAAAGGGCCAAGTGCAGTGGCTCATGCTTCTAATCCCAGCACTTTGGGAGGTCAAGGCAGGAGGATCACTTGAGCTCAGGAGTTCGGGACCAGACTGGGTCACAAAGTGAGATCCTGTCTCTACAAAAAGTAAAAAAAAAAAGAAAAAAAAAAAGCTGGGTGTGATGGCTCACACCTGTGGTCCCTGCTATATAGGAGGTTGAGGTGAGAGGTTTGCTTGAGTCCAGGAGGTCAAGGCTGTAGTGAGCTGTGTTTGTGCCACTGTACTCTAGCCTGGGTGACACAGTGAGATTCTGTCTGAAAAAAAAAAAAAATAGAGCTGGGCACAGTGTTTCACACTCATAATTTCAGCACTTTTGGAGATCGAGGCAGTAGGATTATGTGAACCCAGGAGTTCCAGACCAGCCTGGGCAACAAAGTTGTATTAAGACCCCCATCTCTACAAAAAATCATAAATTAGCCAGGTGTGGTAGCATGCTTTTGGGGTCCCAGCTACATGGGAGACTAAGGCAGGAGGATCACCTGAGCCCAGGAGGTTGAGGCTGCAGTGAGCTGTGTTCATGCCACTGCATTCCAGCCTGAATAAGAGCGAGACCCTGTCTTTAAGTAAATAAATAAAGACAGAAAAATTTACTGTAGTTTGGTGACCTCAGTGTAGTTTTCAACTTGAGATACGTAATTACAAATAAGAAAAAGCTAAATATGATATCTCTGTGCCCTGGTAACTTTAGATACACTCGCATTACAGTTATGTTGGTTGGTTTAGAGTATTATCTTAAAAATCTATACCTGAGATATATATATATGGATAGAGTTGTAAAATTAGAAGACCATTCACATTAGTGCATTTGTACATCTCTTAGTTGTATTTTGGAAAGAATAAGATGGTGAGATGAGAGGAGTGAAGAATAGGAAATTCAAATACATTTCTGAGAAATCGTGGGGAAGACTGATAAAAATGACTCTCTGGAGCTCCTCTGAGTAAAGTCTCTCAGTTTTGCTTCCTTTGAGTATTTTCTACTGAACTTTTCTTTTCATCTGCATAACAGCTTACAGTCTAAGACAAGGTTAATTGATACCTGGGTAACAATTTCTGAATTCTTACCCTTCCTCTGTGTTGCCCAGGCTGGTCTTGAACTCCTGGCCTCAAGCAGTCCTCCAACTTCAGCCCCCCAAAGATCTGGGATTACAGTGTGAGCCTCTGTGCCCAGCCAGTTCATGTTTTTATATTCACCTTAAGTTGCAGAATTAATTAAAAGTATTTTGTATGCCCTTGCACTAAAGATATTCAGTGCAAAGGTACATAGGAATTTTGGCCAATCTGCATATGCCTCGTGTGACTGTTCACACAGTTATTCATTTAACTCTTTATTACCTGAATTTTTGCAACATTTTCTTGTCTCTGCATTATTAAGTAGCGGCCTTAATAAAACCCAAGTCCAGATGTGTTGGTTGGCTCCTACACCTATGTCAAGGAGAACTTGACGTCTGATACATTTATGGGCCTTCAGGACTTCTAAGCCAGAAAGCCAACATCCCAGACACAGTAATTTTCACCTAAGAGCTTGAAAGCTCTAACAAACTGTGAATGATTAGTCAGGGTTATATTCAACATTTAGTCATTATTTCTAATGTTGTAAAAAGACATACTGCTTAACGAAATGATCTTATTCCACATAGAATAGGAAAGTTTGGTGATTTTGATATATCAGTAGGTTAGAAAAAACCCTTTATACAAGGCCGGGCGCAGTGGCTCAAGCCTGTAATCCCAGCACTTTGGGAGGCCGAGACGGGCGGATCACGAGGTCAGGAGATCGAGACCATCCTGGCTAACACGGTGAAACCCCGCCTCTACTAAAAAAATACAAAAAACTAGCCGGGCGAGGTGGCGGGCGCCTGTAGTCCCAGCTACTCGGGAGGCTGAGGCAGGAGAATGGCATAAACCCGGGAGGCGGAGCTTGCAGTGAGCTGAGATCCGGCCACTGCACTCCAGCCTGGGCGACAGAGCGAGACTCCGTCTCCAAAAAAAAAAAAAAAAGAAAAAACCCGTTATACATAGACACACATACACGTTTTTGACCTTGTAACATTTAATTCTGGGAAGTCTATCTTAACGAAAACATCCTAAGTATGGAGAAAAATTTTATGTAGAAAGATAGTCTTTTTTTTGTAGCCACAAATAAATGGAGATAGCCAGGTTGGGCATGGTGGCTTATGCCTGTAATCCCAGCATTTTGGGAGGCTGAGGCCAGGAGTTCAAGACTAGCCTGTGCAACATAGCAAGACCCATCTCTACAAGAAAAATGAAAATTATCCAGGCATGATGGCATACACCTGTAGTCCCAGCTACTTATGTGGCTGAAGCAGGAAGATCACTTGAGCTCAGCAGTTCAAGACTGCGGTGAGCTAGGATTGTACCACTGCACTGTCCAGCCTGGGTGACACAGCAAGACGCTGTCTCTGAAAAGTAAAATAAAACAAAAGGAGATAGCCAGCAATAGGATAATAGAATATAATCCAGCTATTTAGAATGTTTCCATAATTGAGGAAGAAGTCCATACCTTATAACAAGTGTGAAAAATATATAGAATTATACACATACTGTGTTTGCAGCTGTGTAAAAAATACATAGAAAAAGTCTAAAAGGGGCTGGTCACAGTGGCTCACACCTGTAATCCCAGCACTTTGGGAGGCTGAGGCAGGCGGATCACTTGAGGTCAGGAGTTTGAGACCAGCCTGGTCAACATGGTGAAATTCCATCTCTACTAAAAATACAAAAAGTAGCTGAAAATCCTAATTGTTTTTTCCTCCTAAGTTAAAAAATAAATGTAAAAATTTAAAAATAAAATTTAAAAAATCCGTCAGTGCAGATGCGTGATAATCACAGGGAGACCAAAGATGAAGAGAAACCTCTAATGCACCTTTAGCCTGTGATCTGACTTTAAATTCTATACATCTGCATTGACTTGGAATTGTAAACTTTTGTTACTCTTGTCATAGATCCATGGTGGTCTGTGAGTTTGGGATGTTGGACTCAATTTTTTCACAGATATATATTTGTAGTTTTTGATAATCCAAAGTTATAATCATCTGTAAACTTCATGACTAATAGTCGTTAACCTCATTTCTGATGAATACTTACGGTTACTACATGTTGTCAGGTACTGCTTATGGTATTGGTTTAGAGGACTTGGTATTTCAGATGTACCAAGACCAGACTCATAGGGATGTTTAGAGAATATATATAACAGCTTTAGGTTTCCTTGTCTGGGGTGGGTGTGTGTGTGTTTGTTAAGAGAGTACATACAGATAGATTTTTTTTTAAGTTTGGCAATTTGCTATAGAATACATTTATTTTAAATATAGAAAACATGAGATCCATCATATAGTGTGGCAACTCAATTTATGTGTGGGATGCATAATTGAGAGATGTTATTTTGAGTCCCCTTTTTTGTGAGCTCTGCTGTGAACTGCAAACTGTATGCATGTATATAAAAGGTTAAGAGCCCGGGTAGCTGAGTGGGGTGCCATGCTGTTAGCAGACGACGAAGGCAGTATTACTCACCAGGTGCACGCTGTCAGCTCTGTAGAAGATTCCATCTTCATGGAGTCATCTCAAGGTCCACTTTTTCTTGAAGCCAGGTATGGGTTGGTCTCGTTGGAATTTTTCCAACTTGAAAAACCTAAGCGTTTTCTTCTCTGACTTTTTTTTTAATAAAACACTGCCTGTTGGAAAAACTAACTTGCAAGCTGGAATGAATCTGTGATATCACTTTGCTTTGTAAGAAATAATTATGTGAGGAGTGATTTTTTTAAAAATAGAAACTGGTGAGGGTGAGAATTGGAGTGTTGTGTCTTGCTTTGTTGTGGTGTTAAGCATGGAGCACTCTAGCTTGTGTTGTAGACTTTTGTCCTAGGGATGTACAGACTCTATTTTGTGATAACTAATCTGTTCACTTTGACTGTTACTGAGGCAAAGTAGTTTTGTGTAGTTTGAATTCTTGGCTCTTAACTCTTTTGCATATGTCAGTACCTTGGTCTTTTAATGATATCTGACTTTTGCTTCAAATCTGTTTAACTTAGTTATAAAATAATCTAAACTAGACAGTCTCTCTAAGCTCTTAATTTTGTAAGTTTTCTTTTCTTTCTTTTTTTTTTTGAGATGGAGTCTCTGTCACCTAGGCTAGAGTGCAGTGGCATCATGTCGGCTCACTGCAACCTCTGTCTCCTAGGTTCAAGCAATTTTCCTGCCTCAGCCTCCCAAGTAGCTGGGATTACAGGCACCCACCACCATGCCTGGCTAATTTTTATATTTTTAGTAGAGACGGGGTTTCACCATGTTGGCCAGGCCGGTCTCGAACTCCTGACCTCAGGTGATCCACCCGTCTTGGCCTCCCAGAGTGCTGGGATTACAGGCATGAGCCACTGCACCCGGCCAATTTTTTAAGTTTTCTACATCATCTCAATTGTGTTCACTTAGTAACTAAGACTTCAGTGACATTTAAATAAAATGTTCTGACCTTTTCTTTAGAGCTTTATCCTCTTCATGGTAAGCTGTCATACTTGAGACTCTTGAGGGTACTTACTAAGCATGCTCACAACTCAGTTTGTGGTACAGGCTGTCCCTTGTCATGCATACTATGGCTTCCTTTATGTCATTGCCTTTCAATCCATCACGTTACATTATGTCCGTTAGTTGGTACCATTATCACTGCCTGTCTAACACCAGGGATTGTTTTTTTTTCTCTTTAATTAGCAGTAACCAAATTAATGCAAACTGATAAATCTTCCCCTCCCCCTTTCGGTTTTTTGCGGGGGGGGGGGGGTGTTTTTTGTAAATTTTTATGAGGCTCAGTGTTTCCAAAGTTGACTTTAATCATTTCTCTTAGAAAAGTATTGTCACTTGTCACTTAACTGCTTACAAAATTGCTTTCAGTTCCTGGGGATAGGAGATTGCACATTATTTAACCATGAATATGATCCTCAAAATTGTGGGAACACCGCCTTAATTTTCATTTTGAAGGACCATGATGGTATTATAAAAAGCTAGATTGATTTGTCTAACTTCTTTATTTCCCGTGTGAAAAAAACGTTTACAAATTTGGATGTCCACTCCCACAAAGTAGCTAATTGTCTTTATTAGTGTCTACATTATGTCATTTTCTTAAAGTAATGATTAAGTAATTATATACATGGCTATATTGATCAATGTTTTTGATAAACATTACTGTATGCAATTAGCTTGACAAGTGTACTAATACTTACCTAAAAGTAGACTGCTAAATAACTGGTATAGGTTTTCATACTAATCATGTTTTAAGTAATAATTATATTTTCTGACTACAGGCACGTGACACAAGCTGACCTCAAGAGCTCCACGTTTTGGCTTCGAGCAAGTTTTGGTGCTACTGTTTTTGCAGTTTTGGGCTTTGCTATGTACAAAGCATTACTGAAACAGCGATGATATAAAAAGAAATACTGGCCCTACCAAAAACAAAT
Source organism: Rhinopithecus roxellana (assembly GCF_007565055.1). Lineage (NCBI taxonomy): Eukaryota > Metazoa > Chordata > Mammalia > Primates > Cercopithecidae > Rhinopithecus > Rhinopithecus roxellana. The sequence goes on from NC_044567.1 coordinate 49,098,071, forward strand.
ACTTTTATGTACATTCTGAATGCTTTAAGTTCTGCTAGAAATATTGAGATATTTATACATGCAGAGTTACTTTATTAATATTTGTAATTCATGCATACAAGTATTTTAATGATAGTTATAACTGCAGTATTGGCTAGCATATGGAAAGAAAACAGCTAACAGCCAAACTAAAATGGCTAAATTCCAGAGGCCAAAAGGGAATATTTTGTAAATATATGTACATATTCAGGTAAGATATGGTCTCCCAAGCTGAGTTCTAGAAATGTGTTTCTAGACATTTCTAAATGGTATTGTTAGTGCTCACTTGGCTCACTCTCCTAGGTTTAAGTTAGCCCAGAGATTGTATTTACTCATGGATCACTTTATTTATTTCACATTTACTCAGAATGATCCTTTGGGTTCTATAAGGACATGAGGCACTATTTGCCATTCTCTCTCCGTTTTTAAAAACATAAGCAGTGTCAGCTTACCAACATGACTTTTTTTCAGTCAGTTGTGGTAGGCCAGCCTTGAAGCCATCGCACAGTCTAGAAAATTGTGTAGCTGAGCTTGCGGCTCACCTTTAAGGGTGAAGTAAGGTAAAAGCAACTAGCAGAGATGTTATCTATGTGATTATGTTGCTTCTTTTGTCAGTATGTTGAATTTTATAGCCCTTTCAATGAAATGAAAAAAAAAATTTGTATATTACCAGTGTTTTTAGTTTAAATAAAGAGTCACCCTTACTACTGTTGAATTTCCTCCCAAGTGTAAATCATTCTATAATGGCTGTGTCTATTATAGTCTATTACAGTAACTGCATGTGTCACCAAGTGTTCTATATCAGGCTAGGATAACCTAGAGGCAGTAATTTTTTAAATGATAAATCTAATGAATATAAACTCTCATGATAAACCTATTTTTTCCATCATCAGCCTTTTCAAGTATTTAAATAAATAACTGCTGTGTACTGTGATCTTGAGTTCTTTTGTCTTCTGAAGTATTTCTGTACAGATGTGAGTGAAGTCCTCTGGTTTCTGTCTCTCATATTGAGAATTTTTTGTATAAAAGGAATACTCAGTCGGGAGTGGTGGCTCAGTCGTGTAATCCGGGCACTTTGGGAGGCCAAGGTGGGTGGATCACCTGAGATCAGGAGTTCAAGACCAGCCTGACCAACATGGTGAAAACCTGTCTCTACTAAATACAAAAAATTAGCTGGGCATGGTGGCGCATGCCTGTAATCCCAGCTACTTGGGAGGCTGAGGCAGGAGATCGTTTGAACTTGGGAGGTGTAGATTGCAGTGAGCTGAGATCGTGCCATTGCACTCCAGCCTGGGCAACAAGAGTGAAACTACATCTCAAAAAAAAAAAAAAAAAATGCTGAGTCAGTCGTGATGCCTCACGCCTGTAATCCCAGCACTTTGGGAGGCTGAGGCAGGCAGATCACTTGAGGTCAGGAGTTCAAGACCAGCCTGGCCAACATGGCAAAAACCCGTCTCCATTAAAAATACAAGAAATTAGCCAGGTGTGGTGGCGCATGCCTGTAATCTCAGCTACTCGGGAGGCTGAGGCAGGAGAATTGCTTGAACCCAGGAGGCAGAGGCTGCAGTCAACCGAGATCATACCACTGCACTCCGCCTGGGCAACAGAGCAAGACTTCATCTCAAAAAAAAAAAAATAAATCATTAGGAAAACAGTCAAGTACGATGTATATATGTAAGAGGATATTTATTTAAAAGTTGTAGAGAAGTCTATTCTGGTAAAAGGCCAATTGTTTTCCCCTTCACATAGCTAATTAATGTGGTTTCTACTATTGTTTGCATGTTTATTTTCTCCTTTAACATGATTTTTCCCCTTTGCCGTTCTGAGGGACATTTTCTTACAAGATCACACCTCTTGAGCAACTAGTAACAGTATCACTTACTAGCTTGCAAAATAACATAGACACTTCATTTTTTATTTTTATTTATTTATTTTTTTAATAAGACAAGGTCTCACTCTGTTGCTCTGGCTGGAGTGCAGTGGCACAATGATAGCTCACCACATCCTTGAACTCCTGGGCTCAAGCAGTCCTCCCATCTCAGCCTCCCAAAGTGCTGGGATTACAGGTGTGAGCCCCCACACCCGGCCTGACTCCTCATTTTTATTATTTTCTGAGAATTTCCCACTTACCAAATTTATGTCAGTTGTATAGTTTGCAATGACAGTTAATTTTTTCCAAGCTCTTTTCTAGTTTGTCTGAAATACTGCTTTAAATGCTTTATAGGTTGTTGCGTTTGTGAGAAGCAGAGGAAAGAAGCTAGCTTACCAAGAGTTAATGAGTGGTGTGTTTATATATTTAGATACTCTCTCTCCATCTTTTCATTTGGGGAACTTACATTTCTTTGGTTCAAAAGAAGGGAGGGAGCAGCTGCCCTATCTTGTGCTCGCTCTGGACACACTCCCTTGGTAAGCTAGCCCCTTTCCTCGCTTGTCAATCACTCCAGGTGGGGTGGATTAGTAGGAGGGAATGCTCACTGTTTTCTCATCTTTAACCTACAGGCACATAGCGGTTTTTTCTTTCTTTTTGGGACAGAGTCTTGCTCTGTTGCCAGGGCTGGAATGCAGGAGCGTAATCACAGCTCACTGCAACCTTGACCTTGTGCGCTCAAGTGATCCACCCTCCTCAGCCTCCAAGTAGCTGGGACTGCAGACATGTGCCACCACACCTGGCAAATTAAAAAAATTTTTTTTTAGTAGAGATGAGGTCTCACTCTGTTACACAGGCTGGTCTCAAACCCCAGAGCTCAAGTGATCCTTCTGCCTCAGCCTCCCAAAGTGCTGGGATTATAGGTATGAACCACCAGACCTGGCCTATTTTTCTTCATTTTGCATCTACTTTAGAGACTAGTGAATGTGAGAAAATAATGTGAACACAAGAAAAGGCTTCTTCTGGCTTTTACAGTTTGCTCAGGAGATGCAAGCTTTAAGAATACTAAGGAGAAATGAAGAAAATAGGAACTTGAGAGTCAAAAGGAGATCTTTCACTTTACACCAGTTGCATTGTCTTTTTTTTTTTTTCTTTTGAGACAGAGTCTTGCTCTGTCACCCAGGCTAGAGTGCAGTGGCATGATCATGGCTCACTGCAACCTCAGCCTCCCTAGTAGCTGGGACTATAGGCACCTACCACCATGCCCGGCTAATTTTTTTTTTTTTTTTTTTTTGAGACAGTCTTGCTCTGTTACGCATAGGCTGGGGTGCAGTGGCACAATCTTGGCTCCCTGAAACCTCCGCCTCCCAGATTCCAGCAATTCTCCTGCCTCAGCCACCCGAGGAGCTGGGATTACATGCACGCACCACCACGCCTGGCGAATTTTTGTATTTTTAGTAGAGACGGGGTTTCGCCATGTTGGCTAGGCTGGTCTTGAACTCCTGACTTCAGATGATCCACCCACTTCGGCCTCCCAAAGTGCTGGGATTACAGGTGTGAGCCACCGTGCCCGGCTAATTTTTTTTTTTTTTTTAATTTTTAGTAGAGACAGAGTTTCACCATGTTGGCCAGGCTGGTCTCAAACTCCTGACCTCAAGTGATCTGCCCGCCTCAGCTTCCCAAAGCATTGTCTTTTATTTATTTATTTTTTTTCAACATCTAAGTCTTTATTAAGGTGAGCTTGTACAAACAAGCGTCTATCCCAGTGTGGGGGTGAGGATGGGAGAGGAGAGTGGGGCAGTAGGAAGAAGAGCATTCTCATTTTTTGATAATAAAGCTCCAGGTTCATCCCATCGTGGATTTCATAGTCCCCCAGAGACACATCGTCCTTAAAAATCATGTACCACTTCTTCAGGACAATCTTGTTCCAACGGGTGCCAGTTTAGGCTGTAATTGGCTTCTTAAGGTCCCCAGTGGTATCATCCGTGTTGCATTTAGCGTGGACCTTCTTCCCCAGATGGTCATTGCAAACAACCTCCATCATCCTAACTGGAGCTCGAATCGCCTCGAACCTGTCGACGCCACTAGCTCCTCAGCATTGTCTTTCAAATGGACAATTCTGAGGCCGTTGACTACGGTGTCTTAATGAATAATAAGGCAGTTGTGTGAAGAAACATTGCTTTGAAAGTTTGTAGTCCTAGAATAATGTAGTAACTTAGCCTTATTTAGTATATCAGGGGTCTGTTGCTTCTTGCTATTCATGTCTTTCTCTTTCACATTTGACCAAAAAATGAGCAATTTCCTGCATTGTTGGCACTGATAATGCTACGGTAGGAGTGGGCTCTGATGTTAGGAATTTGGGGAGCACATACCCATTCTGAAATGGCCTATGAAAGTGGTAGGACTTTGGGTGTCAGTGCATATATGCACATCACCTGCCAGGGGAAGGCATCAAAGAAGAAATATACTAATGAGGCCGGGCACAGTGGCTCATGCCTGTAATCCCAGCACTTTGGGAGGCCAAGGCAGGCAGATCATTTGGGATCAGGAGTTTCAGACCAGCCTGACCAACATGGTGAAACACCGTCTCTAATTAAAAAAAAAAAGGCCAGGCGCGGTGGCTCAAGCCTGTAATCCCAGCACTTTGGGAGGCCGAGATGGGCGGATCACGAGGTCTAGAGATCAAGACCATCCTGGCTAACACAGTGAAACCCCGTCTCTACTAAAAAATACAAAAAACTAGCCGGGTGAGGTGGCGGGCACCTGTAGTCCCAGCTACTCGCGAGGCTGAGGCAGGAGAATGGTGCAAACCCGGGAGGCGGAGCTTGCAGTGAGCTGAGATCCGGCCACTGCACTCCAGCCTGGGCGACAGAGCGAGACTCCATCTCAAAAAAAAAAAAAAAAAACCGGGTGTGGTAGCACACGCCTGTAATCTCAGCTACCCAGCGGGCTGAGGCAGGAGAATCACTTGAACTCAGGAGTTGGAGGTTGCAGTGAGCTGAGATCACGCCACAGCTCTCCAGCCTGGGCAACAGAGCGAGACCCCATCTCAAAAAAACAAAGAAAAAAAGAACTATACTGATGAGGCAGTCTTGAATGGAATGAGAACTTTCCCAATCTGTGAAGGCAGCTGAATAATGAAGAGAGGGAAACAGAGGTAAGTGCCTGACCTCTGTGGTAGAGCATAAATCTTTCCTAAACAGGCCCTCAAAATGCAACTTGGGTTGGCTTTTTTTTTTTTGCCCATCATTGGCTGTTAGGTTAGCTTTGATGTCCCTTTTGTCTGAATTGCACTAGTAAAAGTCAATACAAAGATGCCTTTAAAATATATGTGCAAATCCTAAAAGTAAGTGTGTGTGATCTAGTTCCATTAACGTGTTTGACTTCATACTTAATACTTCTTATTTTTTATTTATTTTTTTAACCAACATACCAGATTCCTGAATCATACTTTCACAGTCCACGTGTTTTTAGGAAACTGATTTGGGACTAGGTACTTTTTGAGAAGTACCACATGTCAAGATGCTAAATTTAATGTTCACAGTATGAGAATGATCCATGCAGGCAGCTTGACCTTTCCAATGCCTTTATCACCAGATTCACAGCCCAATAACACACTAATTTAAGCCCCTAAGGTTACAAGTAATTCGTGTCTTTTTAACTCTTTTTATCAAAAGTCACTGTCAGTGAAAGCAAGTGTCTGTTAACCTGCTTGGCCCTCAGCTCTGTGGAAGTCTGACCTGTGACTATCACAGCTGTGTATCTTAGGTTTCTCTAGTGCATCTCAGTTTCATAAAATATCCTCTTGCTCCCATGGCACTCAGACTTGTCAGACCATTTGTCCCAGATATTTTGGGTTCAGAAAGTATCTTACCCAGAAGGTAAGATTTTATTTTATTTGAGACAGTCTCACAGTGGCACCACTCGGCTCACTGAAACCTCTGCCTCCCGGCTTCATGTGATTCTCCCGCCTCAGCCTCCTGAGTAGCCGGGATTACAGGCATGTGCCACCATGCCCAGCTAATTTTTGTTACCACACCCGGCCAATTTTATCTTCTTTAGCATAGATAGTTGCAGAGGTCCAATGGTGAAATCGAGAGATTGTTAGTCTTTCTGGGTTTGAAAGCTGAATGTCAGCTGTGTACACACAAGGAGGAATTGCCAATATTATTTTTATACATTGAAAATTCCAAATTCCACAAGAACAGTGTTTATCTTTCAGCATTTTCCTATTTATAGTTTATATACAAGTTTTTTTTTTTTTAATTTTTTTTTGAGACAGAGTTTTGCTCTTGTTGCCCAGGCTGGAGTGCAATGGCATGATCTTGGCTCACTGCAACCTCCGCCTCCCAGGTTCAAACGATTCTCCTGCCTCAGCCTCCGGAGTAGCTGGGATTACAGGCGACTGCCACCATGCTCAGCTAATTTTTGTATTTTTAGTAGAGATGGGGTTTCACCATGTTGGCCAGGCTGGTCTCGAACTCCTGACCTCAGGTGATCTGCCACCTCAGCCTCTCAAAGTGCTGGGATTGATTACAGGCAGGAGCTATCATGCCCAGCCCATATAAGTGTATTATAATCAACCCTTAGGAGTTTTATTAGGATAACATGAATGTATATGCTGCAGTTTAAGTTATAAGTCGCAAACTTTTTCTGCAAAGGGCCAGATTGGAAGTATTTGAGACTTTCACAACTACTTAATTCTGTTGTAGCATGAAAACAGTCATAGACAATATATAAGCAAATGAATGACTTCGTTCTAATGAAACTTCATTTATGGACACAGAGATGTGAGTTTTGTGTCATTTTTATGTACCAGAAAATATTCTTATTTTGATTTTCTTAACCATCTAAAAATGTGGAAACTAGCCAGGCGCGGTGGCTCACATCTGTAATCCCAGCACTTTGGGAGGCCAAGGCGGGCACCTGAAGTCAAGAGTTTGAGACCAGCCAGTGCAACGTGGTGAAACCCCTTCTTTACTAAAAATACAAAAATTAGCCAGACATGGTGGTGCATGCCTGTAAATCCCAGCTACTCGGGAGCCTGAGGCAGGAGAATCGCTTGACTCCAGGAGGCGGAGGTGCACTTAGCCGAGATCACACCACTGCACTCCAGCCTGGGTGACAGAGCAAGACTCCCTCTCAACAACAACAGCAACAAAAAAGTGGAAACCATTCATGTGCTGTACAGAAACTGACAGCCAGATTTGATAAACACCCCCTGTAACTGATGAAAATATAGTAGTAAATGCACAGCAGCATTTACTAATGATTAAAAAAAATTACCTGATTGTTTTGGAATGTGAAAAGGTTCAATATTAGGAAGAACTTAAAAATACTGTAGTCATGTTTTGTTTGTGTGAAAACTAAGAGTGGATGTAGGAGTGTTTGATTTTTTTCACTTTTACTGATCATATTGCTCATAAGAGCACGGTGCGCCGGCCAACGTGGGGTTAACCTCAAAGAGCAGTTTGATGCTTAGAAGGTAAAGGCAGCATCGGTTCCACTTCTCCTGAGGACTCACGTGGAACTATTCTTTTGGCACTGTATCCATGCTTGTTTTCAGTTGTCCAGTTGTGTAACTGGCATACATGGAAAGTAAAGGAATCCCATGAGAATGGTTAGTTTGAACTCTAGTTATCTGGGGAATTTACCCCCTTGTGTGCATATGTGATCATCCTTCTTTTTTTTTTTTTTTTTTTTTGAGAAGGAGTCTCGCTCTGTCTCCCGGGCTGGAGTGCAGTGGCCGGATCTCAGCTCACTGCAAGCTCCGCCTCCCGGGTTTACGCCATTCTCCTGCCTCAGCCTCCCGAGTAGCTGGGACTACAGGCATCCGCCACCTCGCCCGGCTAGTTTTTTGTATTTTTTAGTAGAGACGGGGTTTCACCGTGTTAGCCAGGATGGTCTCGATCTCCTGACCTCGTGATCCGCCCGTCTCGGCCTCCCAAAGTGCTGGGATTACAGGCTTGAGCCACCGCGCCCGGCCGTGATCATCCTTCTTATTTCTTTAAATTTTAAAGCCAAAATTTCAGAGCTTAAATAGCTTACATAGTATAAAGGTCATCCGTCCAACTCCATACTTTCATAGCATACAGGGAGCACAAAAAGGCGAGAAGTGATGGCCAGGTGCGGTTTCTCACGCCTGTAATCCCAGCACTTTGGGAGGCCGAGGCGGGCAGATTGCGAGGTCAGGAGATCGAGACTATCCTGGCTAACACAGTGAAATCACGTCCCTACTAAAAATACAAAAAATTAGCCAGGCATGGTGGTGGGTGCCTGTAGTCCCAGCTACTAGGGAGGCTGAGGCAGGAGAATTGCTTGAACTCAGGAGGCGGAGCTTGCAGTGAGCCCAGATCCCTGAACTCCAGCCTAGGTGACAGCAAGAAGTGACTTACTCAAAGCCACAGTATTAGTTTGTCCTCAAGCTAGGACTGAAACCCGGGTATCTTGTTTCCCAGTTTGGTACTCCTTCCACGGTAGGAGCCAACCTAATGACTGGGCTTTTTTTCCTACCTTTGGTAAATTTGCAGTATATTCTGTGGAAAAAAAAAAAAAAAAACAGGCCTAAGGGGAAAAAGAGAAAGAAAAAAAAACCCCACTAAACAGTTTTGACATCTCTTTAACTAAAAAGGGTTAAAGTTGGCAAAGCAAATTTTCTGGAAGACTTTCATTTCCTCTGAGGCATTCTGCTTTCATTTCTGCTAGCTGTCACTAGGTAATGGATGTGTTTATTGAGAGGAGTGCAGACACGTGGTTAGGTTTATTTCAGGTACAGATAACTGAGGGGAAGTAAGGCTATACTCTTTGAAAAGCACTTTTTATGATTTTTAATTGTTCTTAAGTTAATTTTGAAAAAAATGCTCTTAAAATTTATTCACATTTTATAAATGGAAAAGTACTCGTGTCAGGGGCTTTAATGGGGGGGACCTCCTAGAATAAAGTTTTGTCACTAATATTTTTCATCTCTGCTTCTGTAATCTGCCTCCAGGATTTCTGTAATTCCAGTGCCATCCAGCCACTTCTATATACCATCTAGAGAATGAGTGGCTGAATATGTTTTCACACGTTCACTACACTTTTTCCCGACTTCCTCTTACATTTTTTTTTTTTTTTGAGATGGAGTCTCACTCTTGTCGCCCAGGCTGGAGTGCAATGGCGCGATCTCAGCTCACTGCAACTCAGCTCCGCCTCCTGGGTTCAAGCGATTCTCCTGCCTCAGCCCCCCGAGTAACTGGGATTACAGGCACCCACCTCCACGCCCAGCTAATTTTTTGTATTTTTAGTAGAGACGGGGTTTCACCGTGTTAGCCAGGATGGTCTTGATCTCCTGACCTCATAATCTGCCTGCCTCGGCCTCTCAAAGTGCTGGGATTGCAGGCATGAGCCACTGGCGCCCGGCCGTTGTCCTGCTTTTTAAAGCCTGACTGCACTGTTCCTTGCCTGCTTCTCTGACCTCAGTTTCCAGACCTATTGCCTGCTTCCTTCAGAGCCTTTGCACCGGCTATTCTCTGCTTGAAATGCTCTTCCCTTTTTTTTACAACGCTGCCTCACGCTTGTCACTTACATCTCAATTTAAATGTTACCTCCTCAAAGTGGAGCCTTTCCAGACTGTGTAAATAAACCATCTAGAAACTCAATCTGATGGTCAGATGTGGTAGCTCACACCTGTAATCCCAGCATGTTGGGAGGCTGAGGGGGGTGGATCACTTGAGGCCAGGAGTTCAACACCAGCCTGACCAACATGGTGAAACCCCGTCTCTACTAAAAATACAAAAATTAGCTGGGCATGGTGGTGGGTGCCTGTAATCCCAGCCACTTGGGAGGCTGAGGCAGAAGAATCCCTTGAACCCAGGCGGCAGAGGTTGCAGTGAGCAGAGATCATACCACTGAACTCCAGCCTGGGTGACAAAGCGAGACTCTGTCTCAAAACAAACAAACAAAAACTCTGACATCACCCTGATTGTCAGCATCCCACCACCAGCCATCTTCCCTCCCTTTCATCCTCTCTCGTTCCCTCCCTTCCATCCTCCCTCCCTCCCTTACTTCCTCCCTCCCTCCCTTGAATCCTCCCTCCTTCTCTCATTCCTTCTCTCCCTCCCTCCCCACTATCCTTTGTCCCTCCTCCCTCTCTCGTTCCCTCTTTCCCTCCCTTCATTCCTTTTCCACATGTGTTCCTTCATTTGTCGAGGGTCTCCCTGCTGCTTCAATGTAGGCTCTATAAGAGTAGGGCTTTCACTGTCTTAATCACTACTTTATATTCAGGGCCTAGAACAATACTTGGTACATAGTTGATGCTCAATAAATATGTTTTGAATCAATGAGTAAATGGACAAATAAATGAACTTTAAGCCATTTGCCTTAAAATTCTATGACAGTCAGTGCAGCTTGTTGGACTGAGTGAGGAAATAAAGCTAAAGGACAACCAAAATATTTCCTGCAGAGCTGGCTCAAACAACTGAGCTGTGGGGAAGGGCTTCCACAAAATCAACGACAGAATGTCAGGAACTTGCCCAATTCAGAGCCAGGGGTCACAGGCCTCAGACTTGGGGTCTGAGCCTTTCTTCAAGTCGTCTGGTCAACTAGGCCTCTTGGCCGGGTCTCAGTGATCTCTCTTCTACTGCTACACTTAGTTTATCACAAGGGATTCTGTTCTGCTTGGTCATTCTTTCCTTCAGAAATATGTACTTGGAGCCTCCTTTGTATAAAGTGCTGGGCTGTATGTTGTGAGAAATAGAGATGAAATAGTTATGGGGGAGGTGCCTGATTTAAAGATCTTCTGATACAATAGGGAGAGGTAATACGTAAATAAGCATTTAGGTAGAAAAATAAGAACTATAAGAGATAAAATCAAGTGCGGGCTGGGCGCAGTGGCTCACGCCTGTAATCCCAGCACCTTGGGAGGCTGAAGCAGGTGGATCACCTGAGGTCTGGAGTTCAAGACCAGCCTGTCCAACATGGTGAAACCCCATCTCTACAAAAATACAAACATTAGCCAGCATGATGGCAGATGCCTGTAATCCCAGCTACTTGGGAGGCTGAAGTGGGAGAATCGCTTGAACCCAGGAGACGGAGCTTGCAGTGAGCCGAGACTGAGCCACTGCACTACAGCTTGGGCGACAGAGCAAGACTCCATCTCAAAAAAAAAAAAAAAAAAAAAAAAAAATTCAAGTGCAATGGGAATTCGAGCAGACGGGGGATTTTCTCCTGTTGAGGAGCTCCCAGAAAGCTTTTATGGAGGAGGTAGTGTTCACCTTGCACCATAACAATTCATACATACAGAATATTTAGGCCAGGTGCAGTGGCTCACGCCTGTAATCCCAGCACTTTGAGAGGCCGAGGTGGGAGGATCACAAGGTCAGGAGATCAAGACCATCCTGGCTAACATGGTGAAACCCCGTCTCTATTAAAAATACAAAAAATTAGCCAGGTGTGGTGGCGGGCACCTGTAGTCCCAGCTACTCGGGAGGCTGAGGCAGGAGAATGGCGTGAACCCGGGAGGAGGAGCTTGCAGTGAGCTAAGATCTCGCCACTGCGCTCCAGCCTGGGCGACAGAGCGAGACTCCGTCTCAAAAAAAAAAAAAAAAAAAGAGTGTTTAGTCAGTTTCATTTGGCCTGAAAGAGTTCAGGTGCCTGTGTGCCTCACGCTTCTGGGTTCTGGGGCTGGAGATCAGTAATCACCTCACTGGACAAATTTCCTCCAGTTTGGTATATAAAAATTGAGACACATACTTTCTATAAAAACTGTCAAAGTGCAGCTGAATTTGAAAAAATATGCCGTGTAATAATGTGCTTGGAACAGAATGAGTGTTCATTTCAAGCAGCACAAACGCTGTGCTCACCTGTTATGTATAAGTGGCAGCTGAAACATGTACCAGATTATAACTCTGCCGCCAGCCAGGTGCAGCTGTAGCATCTTACATTGTTATCAGGATTCTTCCACATTTTAGGATCCACATTTTGGGAGTAAGAGTTACTGTTTGCCAAAAATGACCTCCCAAGCCCAGATGAAGAGGCCCTACCAGGGCAGCAGGCAGCGAGAAAGAATTAGGAGATGCCTGTTACCCGCAGAGAGAGCCTTCCTTATGTGGCCAGGACCATGGAAAGCCCAAAGCCAAGGGACCTGGGAAGTCAGCCAAGGACACTTGCCTGGGTGTCTCCTGGCTGGTTTCTCTGTGCTGTGGAGCCACCTATGTTTAGAACCTCTTGCCGCGCTCCCTCTGCTGAGCTTATATTTATGCTAGATCAAATGTTTAAACTGCTTTTCTCTTTGTGGATCATAAATTTTAGAACAGAAAATGTGGGTTCTGGAGGGTGTGAGAGACAGGGACAACCATATGTGTTGCTTCAGTAGATGCTTCAGAGAAAGAAGACACTTAGTTCTCTAGTTGTTCACCCAACCCAATATGGTTTCTGCTCCTTAAGCTACATTCCTATAAAGATTAGCTTTCAGTTGCTACCGCCAAGAAATAGTTCAAGCGCTGCTTACATTGTATTTTAACTAAAGATCTCAAGAACAAAAAAGAAATCCCTAGATGCTGACATTCCAAGCAAAGTTAGGTCAGGAGTGGAGGCAGGGAATTGACAAATAAAGATTTCGGTGAGCAGGCAGTTCTCACCTTAGGTGAGTTCACACTGTGCAGGGGTGCTTGGTGGGATGGTATCCACTTCTTTCATCTTTGAGATATTTAAGGGGTGCCTACGATAAGAGGATACCCAATGTGCCTATCTTGACACATTCAACATGAGTTCTTAAATTCCCAGCTAATGGGTTGGATCCCCGTTCATTTTATAGGCAGGATGGCTCTATTTGGATGACCCTTCTCAAAAGTAGAAACAATAAAGGCAAACAAATCCTTCCAAGAGAGAGTATGGGGTTATGGCAGACAAGGTAAAATGCCTGTCACAGGAGATAAATTATTTTGCTCATTAATGAGTCATCTGTCCTTTGATTTCTCAAAGCCCTAGAGAAACAGGACCTTAGCTGACAATGACCTGAGGGGACTCCTACAGTGTTTCAAGCAGTGGATGGAGGAGGAGGTGCCTTCCTGGTTAAGAAATTATCCCTGAGCCATTGTAGAGGACAGTCCAGCATAGGAAATTCTGGAACTGCAAGATGAAAATGTGTGCCAGCATGCTTCTACTTTCAGGGTACAGTCTGAGGCCCTAGGGAGGAGGAGTTCCTCAAGTGCTTTGACCTCTTGCCAGGACAAAGATGGAGAAGTATTTAGAAGCATCTAGATTTGTTAGCTCTTCAATTTTCCTCCTTCACTCCCCACCCCACACACAGAGCCTCAGAAGGAGAGACCAGCTTCACCCCCTTACCAGCAGTACTGAAGAATCACCCCCCACCCACCTCGGGATCACCGATCTCCCTCCTCTATGGGAACCCCGACCCTTGGAGAAAAACTGCTGACCTACAGACTCCCCACATTCACCTAGAATGCAGCCAGAGCAGAGTTTTGAGTGAGATAATCAGTCCTTTAGGGGGACCTGTTTTTCCAGCTTTCATTTTTCTCCCCTTGTTTCCTTTATTTCTAGAATTCTAAGAGCTGTACTGTTCATTGTTTCTACCCATCATTATTAAGGGAGAGATATGGAAACATTCCCATGGTAACAGTTTCATCTCAAAATATCTGAATGCTATTAGCTGCCTTTCCACTCCAGGGAAAAGATGAGATTTTTTAAAAAAAGACATCTTTCTTCTCAGAGTACAGTTGACAGGTCCTCTCCACACTGCAGGGAGGCCTGCCCAGATCAGCGAGATGGGAAAGGGCTCAGAGAGCCAAATTTGTTTCTTAGCTGACTTCACTTCCTGAACATTTCAAAAACTTATTATTACATGGTTCTGACACTGACCCAGAGAATTGCTGGTGGAAGTACTGATGAAAACACCAACATTTCTGGGGGAAATCATCAACTGGGAGCACATGAGATGGGCCAGCACACACTTGGCTCAGAGACCCACAGACCATACTGTGTTACTGGAGAGCAACAGGTTTGAATGAACTCAGAGGTATGTGCTGGTCACCATCAGAAAGCTGGGGAGAGAAAATGGGATAGGAAGCATTTTACCTCACATTCATGACACGCTTTATGGCTGGCCAAGGGCTTTTCATATTGAAATGGGATGATGGAGGAGATAGGACACATTTATCTTAAACACGTGTCTTAATTATCTATTGCTGGCGGGGTGTGGTGGCTCACACCTGGAATCCCAGCACTTTGGGAAGCCAAGGCAGGCGGATTGCTTGAGTCCAGGAGTTCGAGACCAGCCTGAACAACATGGTCTCTACCCATCTCTACAAAAAAAATTAAAAAATTTGCCAGGCATGGAACTGCACGCCTGTTGTCCCAGCTACTCAGGGTGCTGAGGTGAGAGGATCTCACGAGCTGAGGAAGCAGAGGTTGCAGTGAGTTGAGATCGTGCCACTGCCCTCTAGCCTGAGTGACACAGCAAGACCCTATCTCAAAAAAAAGTGTGTATATATATATATATATATAATATATATATATATTACATATATAATATATATATAATTATATATATATATATAATTACGTATAGCTGTGTAACAAATTATCCCAAAACTTGGCAGCTTAAAATAAACGTGTTATCTCACAGTCTCTGTGGGTCAGGAATTTGGGAGCAATTTAGCTGGGTGATTCTGGCTCCAGGTCACTAAGTAGATTGTATTCAGACTGTCAACCAGGGCTGCAGTCACCTGAAGGCTTGACTGGGGCTGGGAGATCCCTTTCCAAGATGGCACATTAGCCATTGGCAGGAGGCCTCAGCTTCTCACCACATGGGCCTCTCTTCACACGGCTGCTTGAATGACATGACAGTTGGCTGATCCCAGAGCAAGTGACCCAAGAGATAGAAAACAGGAGGAAGTTATACTGTCTTGTTTGACCTAGTCTCAGAGGGCACATATCATTGCTTCTGCCATATTCTGTTCTACAGAAGCATGTCACTAAGTCCAGCACACATGTTTGGGGAGGGGAGTCAAGCCACCTCTTAAGGAGAAGTGTCAAGGACTCTGGGAACATGTTTTAGGACCACCATGCCGTGGCAGTTATGAAAACGAATGTATCAGTGCTGTATGTACTGATACGAAGCAGTCTCCAAGATGTCTCTTCAGTGAAGACAGCATGATGCAGAATGCTAGGTAAGTCTGGATACTATTTGTGGTTTTAAAAAGGGAGGAGGGAGCTGGGCGCGGTGGCTCACGCCTGTAATCCCAGCACTTTGGGAGGCCGAAGCAGGTGGATCACAAGGTCAGGAGATTGAGACCATCCTGGCTAACATGGTGAAACCCCGTCTCTACTGAAAAAAATACAAAAATTAGTTCGGTGTGGTGGCGGGCACCTGTAGTCCCAGCTACTCGGGAGGCTAAGGCAGGAGAATGGCGTGAACCCGGGAGGAGGAGCTTGCAGTGAGCTGAGATCTTGCCACTGCGCTCCAGCCTGGGCGACAGAGCGAGACTCCGTCTCAAAAATAAATAAATAAGGGAGGAGGGATAAATACACAATTATGCGTAGACTACCTCTCAGAGGATATACAATAAACTGGCCTCAAGGAGGAGGGCTGGGGACAGGTGGGAGAGAGATTTGCTTTCTATACCTTTTGGATTTCATTTGAGCAAGTATCACTCTCTGATAATAAAATTTAATTTCAAAAATAGATTAAAATAACATAGAAATAAATAACATTGTTGAAAGAATTCAGAATGAACAGTTTGAGATGGATTTTTTTTTTTTTTTTTTTTTTTTTTTTTTTTTTGAGTTGGGGTTTCACTCTTGCCCATCAGGGAGTACAGTGACAATCATAGTTCACTGCAGCCTCGCCTTCTCGGGCTCAGGCAATCCTCCTACCTCAACCTCCCAAGAACCTGGGACTACAGGCACATGCCACCACACCTGACTAGTTTAAAATTTTTTTTAGAAGAGGTGAGGTCTTGCTAGATTGCCCAGGCTCAAATTCCTGAGTTAAAGCAGTCCTCCTGCCTCAGCCTCCCAAAGTGCTGGGATTACAGGCATAAGCCACTGTGTCCCTGGCTGGAATTCACTTTTTAAAGCTGTTGGGGCCAGCAGTGAGCTAGAATTGTGCCTGGATAACAGAGCAAGACCCTGTCTTGAGGAAAAGGAATAAAGCTTTCAGGGTAGATGATTTTAGGGGATTGGTTTGTTTGATTTCTTGCTTGTTTTCTTGGAAGCAAGTGTGCTTTCTTGGCAGGCACGTTTCAAAATAGGAGGCTAAAAGCAAGATGTTGAAGGAAAACAGACCAAGCTCTCTGAAGGAGAGCACTTGGAAGAGAATCTCGTCCAGCTCTTATCCCGTGCACGCCCACCTACCTAGACTTGCACATATCTGCTGTATTTTCCCTTCTGTGACTACAGAGAAACTGTCCCTAGGCAGGTCCTTCGGTTAAGCACTAGATTCTGGCCTCTGTCGTCTGCATCCTTCAACAGTTCCCCCTGTCTTTCTTGGATCTTTGATTTGTTTTCCTCTGGATTTACCAACAAAGTTATTTCTCCCATATGAAAAAAAATATCTCTTCGTCCGTATTTCTCTGTTCCCTTTATAACTTGCTTGAAAGAGTTTTCTCAGTGTCTCCTATTCTGTCTCTTTTCAGAACCTGCGATATAGCTCACACTGCATAAAATTCACCCTTTTAGCATGTACAATTCAGTGGCTTTTTAGTATAGTCACAAACTTGTGCAACCATCACCACTATCTCATTTCATCACTCCAGAAAGAAACTCTGTACCTATTAGCAGTCCCTCCCCAATCCTCCTTTCTCCGAACCCCTGGTAATCACTAATCTACCTTCTGTCTCTACGAATTTGCCTCTTCTAAATATTTTATGTAGATGGAATCATGCAATATGTGGATCCACCAAGGCAGGCGGATCACTTGAGGCTGGAGTTCGAGACCAGCCTGGCCAGCGTGGCGAAACCCCATCTCTACTAAAAATACAAAAATTAGCTGGGCATGGTGGTGCATGCCTGTGATTCTAGCTACTGGGGAAGTTGAGACATGAGAATCACTTGAACCCAGGAGGTGGAGGTTGCAGTGAGCCGAGATCACCTGGGCAACAGAACAAGACTCTGTCTCAAAAAAAAAAATTATGGATATTTTGGGTTGTTTCCTCCTTTTCATTATTATCAATAATGCTACAAACATTCATATGCAAGTTCTTGTATGGGCATATGTTTTCAATTTTCTTTTCTTTCTTTATGACAGGCTTTCATTCTGTTGCCCAGGCTGGAGTACAGTGGCATGATCTCGGCTCACTGCAACCTCTGCCTCCCAGGCTCACGCGATCCTCCCACTTCAGCCTCCCCGGTAGCTGAGACCACAGGCACATGCCACCACACGCAGCTTTTTTCTCTTTCTTTCTTTTCTTTCCTTTTTTTTTTTTCAGAGTTTTGCTCTTGTTACCCAGGCTGGAGTGCAATGGCTCTATCTCGGCTCATCGCAACCTCCGCCTCCCGGGTTCAAGTGATTCTCCTGCCTCAGCCTCCAGAGTAGCTGGGATTACAGGCATGTGCCACCATGCCAGGTTAATTTTTTTTTTGTATTTTTAGTAGAGACAGGGTTTCTCCATGTTGGTCAGGCTGGTCTTGAACTCCTGACCTCAGGTAATCGGCCTGCTTCAGCCTCCCAAAGTACTGGGATTATAGGCGTGAGCCACTGTGCCCGGCTACTCTTTCTTTCTTTTCCTTTTTTTTTTTTTTTTTTTTTGGTGGAAACACAGTCTTGCCATGTTGCCCAGGCTGATCTCCAACTCCTAGGCTCAAGCAATCCTCCCTTCTTGGTCTCCCAAAGTATTGGGATTAGGCGTGAGTCACCACACCAGGCCTAGGACTTTCTATACATAAGATCATGTCATCTGCAATTAGAGATAGTTTTATTCCTTCCGTTCCAAAGTGTGTGTCTTTTACTTATTTTTCTTTCTTAATTGCCCGGCCTAGACCCCCCAGTACAATGTTAAGTACAAATGACAAGAGCAGACATCCTTGTTTTGTTCTTAGAGGGGAAAGCATTCAGTCTTTTCAGTAAGTTATGAGTTAGCTGTGGGTTTTCTCTTTTTTATTTTTTTTATTTTTTGAGACAGGGTCTTGCTCTTTTATCCAGCCTGTAGTGCAGTGGCATGATCTTGGTTCACTGTAACCTCTGCCTCCTGGGCTCAAGCAAGCCTCCCAGCCCCCAAGTGACTAGGATCACAGGCACATTCCACCACGCCTGGCTAATTCTGTTTTTTTGTTTGTTTGTTTGTTTGTTTGTTTTGAGACAGAGTCTTGCTCAGTCGCCCAGGCTGAAGTGCAGTGGCCCAATCTTGGCTCACTGCAAGCTCCGCCTCCCGGGTTCGCATCATTCTCCTGCCTCAGCCTCCCGAGTAGATGGGACGACAGGCGCCCGCCACCAAGCCCAGCTAATATTTTTGTTTTTTTTTGTTTGTTTGTTTGTTTTTTGTTTGTTTGTTTGTTTTGTTTTGTTTTTGAGACGGAGTCTCGCTGTGTCGCCCAGGCTGGAGTGCAGTGGCGCGATCTCGGCTCACTGCAAGCTCCGCCTCCCGGGTTCCCGCCATTCTCCCGCCTCAGCCTCCGAGTAGCTGGGACTACAGGCGCCCGCCACCGCGCCCGGCTAGTTTTTTGTATTTTTTAGTAGAGACGGAGTTTCACCATGTTAGCCAGGATGGTCTCAATCTCCTGACCTCGTGATCCACCTGCCTCGGCCTCCCAAAGTGCTGGAATCACAGGCATGAAGCACCGCGCCCAGCCTTTTTTTTTTTTTTTTTTTTTTTTTTTCAGATACGGAGTCTTGCTGTGTCACCCACGCTGGAGTACAGTGGTGCAATCTCAGCTCACTGCAACCTCCGCCTCCCGGGTTCAAGCAATTCTCTTGTCTCAGCCTCCCGAATAGCTGGGATTATGGGCACGTGCCACCATGCCCAGCTAATTTTTGTATTTTTAGTAGAGATGGGGTTTTGCTATGTTGGCCAGGCTGGTCTTGAACTCCTGACCTCAAGCAATCTGCCCGCCTCGGCCTCCCAAAGTGCTGGGATTATAGGGGTGAGCCACCACACCCAGCCTCCGGCTAATGTTTGTATGTTTTAGTAGAGACAGGGTTTCGCCATGTTGCCCAGGCTGAGCTGTGGGTCTTTCACAGATGTCTTT
The DNA here is from genome assembly GCF_007565055.1 of Rhinopithecus roxellana. Classification (NCBI taxonomy): domain Eukaryota; kingdom Metazoa; phylum Chordata; class Mammalia; order Primates; family Cercopithecidae; genus Rhinopithecus; species Rhinopithecus roxellana. Next base: position 49,117,137 of record NC_044567.1, read on the forward strand.
CATCAGATTAAACCAATTCTCTTCCTAGTTTGTTGAGTGTTTTTATAATGAAGCAACACTGGATTTTATCAAGTGCTTTTTTTTGTTTACTGAAATGATCATTTGTTTTTTGTCCTTTATTCCATTCATACAGTATATGTATTACATTGATTTTTGTATGATGAACCAATCTCACATTTCTGGGAAAATCCCGTTTGGTCATGGTATATACTTCTTTTTATATGTTGTTGGATTCAGTTTGTTAGTATTTTGTTGAGGACGTTTGCATCTATAGCATAAGGTGTATCATTGTACAGTTTTCTTGTGATGTCTCTGTCTAGTTTTGTTATCCAAGTAACACTTTTCTTTTCTTTCTTTCTTTATTTATTTTTTTTTTTTTTTGAGACAGAGTCTCGCTCTGTCACACAGGCTGGAGTAGAATGGCACGATCTCAGCTCACTGCAACCTCCGCCTCCCGGGTTCACGCCATTCTCCTGCCTCAGCCTCCCGAGTAGCTGGGACTACAGGTGCCCGCCACCACGCCCGGCTAATTTTTTGTATTTTTAGTATAGATGGGGTTTCACTGTGTTAGCCAGGATGGTCTCAATCTCCTGACCTCATGATCCGCCCACCTCGGCCTCTCAAAATGCTGGGATTACAGGCGTAAGCCACTGCGCCCGGCCCCAAGTAACACTTTTCATGGTAATACTGGCCTCATAGAATGAGTTGGGAAGTGTTCTCTCCTTTTCTATTTTTTGGAAGAGTTTTTGAAGAGATTGATGTTCCTATTTTGTCTTGAGCCACTCCTCCCTGCTTGTTGCCTCCCCTACCATACCGCAACTGCTCTTGTAAAGGTCTCCAATGTCCCCCACATTGCCAAATTCAACAATCAGTTCTCAGCCATCGTCTTACCACTCAGCAACAGCATCTGATCTCAGCCACCGTCTTACCCTCAACAACAGCATCTGATCTCAGCCATCGTCTTACCCTCAGCAACAGTGTCTGACACATTTCCTTTCTCCTCAGAGCACTGTCTGCTTCTGGCCTCCACAGTCTCCTGGTTTTTTTTCTGCCTCGCTGGCCACTATTTTCTGGGCTTCTTTGCTGTATTGTCTTCCTCTATCAGATATCTTAATGGTGAAGGGACACAGGGCTGAGTACTTGACACCTTTTTCTGTCTTTTCTCAGATTTTTGGTAATTTTATTTCTCTCCTAACTTTAAACACCAACTATATGCTGAAGCCTCCCAAATTTAGAGCCCAAATATGGTCTGTCTCTTTATCATTGGATTCATATATCCTCTGCCTATTAGACGTCTTACCTTGAATGCTCAATGTATATCTCAAACTCAACATGTCCAAAATTAAACTTTTGATCTCTTCCACCAAAATCTGCTGTGCCTACCGTCTTCCCCATCATTATTAACCACAACTTTAGCTTTTCAGTTGATCAGTCCAAAAATATTTGAGTCATCCTTATTGGATACTTTCTTTCCCTCACTCCCTACAGTCATTCTATTAGCAAATCCTGTTGGGCCTACCTTCAAGATAATCAGAGAGTGGCCACCTCTCACCACCGTCATGGTTCAATTCTCTCCCTAGTCTTTCTCTAGCTGGGATTGACGGAATAGGCTTCTAACTGGTCTCCCTCCTTCCCCCTTTGCCCACCTTCAGGCTGTTGCCGGGACAGCAACCACCTGAGCGTTCCTATCATAAATAGATGTTGAATTTTGTCAGATGATTTTCCACATCTATTAAGATTATCGTATGTTTTTTCTTCTTCAGTCTGTTAATATGGTAAATAATATAGTTTTTGGTTTTGTTTTGTTTTAGATAGGATCTCTGCCTCCCAGGCTGGAGTGCAGTGGTGCAATCATGGCTCACTGCAACCTTGATCTCAGCTCACTGCAGCCTCGATCACCCAGGCTAAAGCAATCCTCCCACCTCAATCTCCCAAGTAGCTGGTACAATGGGCATGTGCCACGACGCCTAGCTGACATTTTAGAAACATAGTCTCATTATAAGGTCTCATAATGTTGCCCAGGCTGGTCTCAAATTCCCGAGCTCAAGCAATCTTCCTGCCTCAGCCTCCCAAAGTGCTGGGATTACAGGCATGAGCCACCACTCCCGGCCAACATTGATTTGCAAATGTTAAACCAAGTTGCTGTGCTGAATTAACCCCATTTGGTCACGATGTATTATTCTATTCATATATGTTAGAGTTGACTTGCCAACATTTTAAGAATGTCTGAACCTATGTTCATGAGGGATATTGGTCTGAAGTTTTCTTTTCTTAAAATGTCTCAAGTGTTTGTTGAGTGTATAAATGAGAGCCTGTCGGTCCAAGGGGGTGGGTGGGAGAGTGTAATAAGAAGGAAAAACTAGGCTGGGTGCGGTGGCTCACACCTGTAATCCTAGCACTTTGGGAGGCTGAGGCGAGCAGATCACCTGAGGTCGGGAGTTTGAGACCAGCCTGACCAACATGGAGAAACCCCCGTCTCTACTAAAAATACAAAATTACCCAGGTGTGGTGGCACATGTCTGTAATCCCAGCCGCTCGAGAGGCTGAGGCAGGAGAATCACTTGAACCTGGGAGGCAGAGGTCGCAATGAGCCTAGATCGCACCATGGCACTCCAACCTGGGCAATAAGAGTGAAACTTCGTCTCAAAAAAAAAAAAGAAGGAAAAAAAATAGCACATTTATAGAGCTGTTTCCAAAGCCCTTTTCACATATCATTTAATTATCATAACCAAGAGGTGTAGATATTACTACCATGCCCATTATAAAAGAACTAAGGCTAAAGGAGTTTAAGGAACCTGTCCCAGACCTAGGTAAGCAGCAGGACTGGGACTTGAACCCATGCCCTCTGTCTGCAGATGCCATGTTCGAGGTTAGTACCCAGTTAGTGAAGACCTTTAGGGACAGGCAGAAGGGCTCCTTTCAGCTTCAATTATGCTTGTGACCATTTCCCAAAGGAAGGAGCAGAGCTTCTGCCATGAACATGATACAAGTAATTCCGTGTTTCTTACTTACAGCATCTTAAGAAAACTGCAGCATGGCAGAATGAGCACTCCACCTGCAGATGCCCAGGAGAGCCTGAGACTTATTTTTAGCCAGAATAGGAAAATGCCGAATATCTTCTAGGAGAGTTGGCAGCTGGCGGGCTGCTGATACAGCTGTGTTTATATAAGCTGGTGCAGAGGGGAGAATGATGGTTGCAAAGGATGCAGGAGGTGCTTAATCCACCTATACACTTGCTGAGGTTTTCTTGGGAAGTTCTGGTCAGGAGTTACTGCTCAGGAGAGAGGGTCATGCAGACAGTCTGGAGATTGCCTGGAGCATAGGTGCGACTGGCTTCCTCGAGTCAGAGCATTTGTCAAAGCCGCCCTTAAACCATCTGTCCACTGGTTCTTGGCCTCTTCCCACCCTATTATCCAGGGGTAAATAAAAGAACAGAAGCTCTTTCAAATGGTGCTGTTTTATTTATTTTTTTGAGATAGGGTCTCTGTCACCCAAGCTGGAGTTCAGTGGCGCCATCACGGTTCACTGCAGCCTCCATCTCCTGGGCTCAAGCAATCTTCCTGCCTCAGCCTCCTGAGTAGCTGGGACTAGAGGCCCACACCCCTGCCCCCAGCTTTTTAAATTTCTTTGTAGAGGTGAGGTCTCCTTATATTGCCCAAGCTGGACTCGAACATCCTAAGCTCAGGCGATCCTCCCACCTCTGCCTCTCAAAGTCCTGGGATTACAGGCATGAGCCACTGTACCTGACCCTCAAGTTTTAAAGCATAGCAATTCACCCAATTCTGACCATACTTCTCAGATGTGCTTGGTGAAAGCAATCTGTAACACCCCATCCTACAGAAGCTGTCAAATAGTTTTCTCACAGAGGCAGCAAAATAAGGCTTTTAAAGAAGTTACCTATGGGCTCTCAAAGAGAATTAAAGTAAAACTTACCTTAGTAAGGATTTTTTTAATATATATTTTTTAAATTTTCAAATAAAAACAAAAGTAGACTAAATAGTAAAATGATCTGTCACGTACCCACCACCGAACTTCAACACTTCCCAACATGGTCTATCTGTTTCATTGTTCCCCCACCCCCTCTGGAATTATGCTGAACAAATCCCAGATAGCCCATTATTTCATCTGAAAATACTTCAGTGTGTACCTCTAAAGTATAAAGAACCTTAAAACCAAACCAAACCACAATACCATCTTCACACTTTAAAAATAACTACTGGCCAAGCATGTTGGCTCATCCTGGCACTTTGGGAGGTCAAGGTGGGCAGATCGCTTGAGCTCAGGAGTTCAAGACCAGCCTGGGCAACATGGCAAGACCCGATGTCAACAAAGAAATGCAAAAATTAGCTGGGCGTGGTGGTGCAGGCCTGTAGTGACAGATGCCCAGAAGGCTGAGGTAGGAGGATTGATTGAGCCTGGGATGTCGAGGCTGCAGTGAGACACGATGACACCATTGCACTCCAACCTTGGCAACAGAACAAGACCCTGTATCAAAAAAAATCACAATTCCTTAAGATCAAATATACAGTGTTTGGATCACCCTGACTCTTTAAACAAGTTTTTTTTTTTTTCCACTTGATTTTTTAAACTCAGGATCAAATATACATTATATATATATATATATATATATATATATATGACAAAACCAGGACATTTGTCCTGTAGTTTCCTGTGGTATGGATTTTCCTGATCATATCCCTGTGGTGTCATTCAACATACTCTTCTAAATGTGTTTATTCATTAATGACCAATGTATTTCCTGTGAATTGGATCTAGAGACTTAAACAGATTCAAGTTCTATTCTATAGCAAAAATACGTAAGGGGTGCTGTGTACTTCCATCAGAGGCAGCAAATATCTGGTTTCTTTCTGTGATGTTAGCCTATAATCATCTCCTAGACCCGTAAATTGACTGACAATGAATTTTAAGGAACAAATGTGGCTGCAATGGCTTTCTGAGTAATACGTGCAGAAAAACACGTCTTGTAAAGTGTGTTGTTTGTTTGTTTTTTGTTTTCCAGGCATGAAAACAGCCCTGGAAGTCTGCCCTGGCTCCTGCACTGAGACTAATCCAGGTCACTTTAGGGAAACTGCCCAGCTCTGGCACTGCACTGTGTGTCTGTCAACTCTGTGGAGTGCTATGGCCTCAGTTTCCCACTAGAGGACACTGTGGCTCCAGGACTTCATGTGGCTCCCAGCCAGTCTCACTACTCCAGCACCTCAAAGGAGGCAAAGCCTTTAGTGTGCATTTATTAGGCACCAATTGGGTACTTTCTGTATGAAGGAGAGAAATAAAAGAGGTCAAACACAAAGGTCCTGTGGCATTGTTTCCTGACGTTTCTTTTTTTTTTTTTGAGATGGAGTCTCGCTCTTGTGGCCCAGGCAGGAGTGCAGTGGTGCAATCTCGGCTCACTGCAACATCTGCCTCCTGGGTGCAAGCGATTCTCATTACTCAGCCTCCCAAGTAGCTGGGATTACAGGCGCCCGCAACCACGCCCAGGTGATACTTGTATTTTTAGTAGAGACGGAGTTTCCCCATGTTGCCCAGGCTGGTCCCGAACTCCTTACCTCAGGTGATCCACCCGCCCCAGCCTCCCAAAGTACTGGGATTACAGGCATGAGCCACCGCATCCGGTCGTGTTTCCTGACGTAGTTTCTTTGCATTATTTTATTTTATGTGTTTGTTTATTTTTTTTTTTTTTTTTTTTTTTTTTTTTTTTTTTTTTTTTTTTTTTTGAGACGGAGTCTCGCTCTGCCACCCAGGCTGGAGTGCTGTGGCCAGATCTCAGCTCACTGCAAGCTCTGCCTCCCGGGTTAACGCCATTCTCCTGCCTCAGCCTCCCGAGTAGCTGGGACTACAGGCGCCCGCCACCTCACCCGGCTAATTTTTTTGTATTTTTTAGTGGAGACGGGGTTTCACCGTGTTAGCCAGGATGGTCTCGATCTCCTGACCTCGTGATCCGCCCGTCTCGGCCTCCCAAAGTGCTGGGATTACAGGCTTGAGCCACCGCGCCCGGCCTTGTGTTTGTTTATTTTTTGAGATAAGGTCTTATTGTGTTACCCAGGCTGGAGTGCCGTGGTGCAAACACAGCTCACTGCAGCCTTGAACTCCCGGGCTCAGACGAGCCTCCCATCTCCACCTTCAGAGTAGCTGGGACTACAGGTGCCTGCCACTGTGCCCAGCTAATTTTTAAATTTTTTATTTGTCAGGATGGAGTATCACTATGTTGCCCAGGCTGGTCTCAAACTCCTGGGCTCAAATGATCCTCTCCTCAGCCTTCCAAAGTGCTGGGATTTCCGGCATGTATTTCCCTTTAGAAAACAACAGAGGTGCTTCTCCATCTGCTGGAAACCATTTTAGGCCCTGGTAAAGGATGGCTGTCTCCTGCAAATTTGGTTACCTAGTTGATTTTTTTTTCTTTTTTCTTTTTGAGACAAGGTCTCATTCTGTTGCCCAAACTGGAGTGCAGTGGTACAATCTTGGCTCATTGCAACCCCTGCCTCCCAGGCTCAAGCGATTCTCCTGCCTCAGCCTCCTGAATAGCTGGGATTATAGGCGCGCACCACTACACCTGGCTAACTTTTGTATTTTTAGTAGAGACGGGGCTTCACCATGTTGGCCAGGCTGGTCTCAAACTCCTGACCTCAAATGATCTACCCGCCTTGGCCTCCCAAAGTGCTGAGATTACAGGCATGAGCCACCGCACCCGGCCGTTGGATGTTTTTTTTTTAACTGCAATATTTGGGCTTTGGGGAGTGTGAATATATCCAAGAAAGATGCCAAAGTGTATTCATCTCTGAAATAATTTATTCATTTATTCAACTCCATGTATTGAGTATCCTGGGCGGGGAAGAAATGGGGAGAGAATGCTTACTGAGAGCTACTCTGTGCCAAGTACTGTCCCATCCTTTTTACCTACATCCTCACAAGATGGGTAATATTATCCTCATTTAAATCAAAGGAAACTGAGGCTTATTGAGGTTAATCAGCCTGCTGAAGGTTATCCTGCCATATGCAAATGGAAGTCTAAATGAATAAATATGTACGTTTTCCACCAAACCCCTCAATGCCACACTGACAAGCATGGTAATAGGACGTAGAGAAAGTAAGATGATTACAGAGACATCCTGTCCTTAAGGAGGTCATGATATAACACAGAAGTCACAATAAATGGACAAGCAATTATAGAATTTCTAATAGGTGGGCACCCTCTCAATACGTAGCTGACCACACACAGCCTCACTCTGCTGCTGTGACACTGTCCTTATGCAGAGGCAGGTGCTGACCACCAAGAATAGGGCCTCTGATTGTAGTGATGCCTTTGTGTTGACTGTCCACTCACCCTCACCCCATCACCCCCATGACCAAGGTTTGTGGGGGCATCAGCATGATTCAGGCTATAACCACCAATCCACCTGGAGAATGTAGCAAAGCCAAGACAGACATCATCTCTACTACTCAAAATCTCTAGTTTAGGCTGGGTGCAGTGGCTTATGCCTGGAATCCCAGCTTTGGGAGGCTGAAGCAGGTGGATCATTTGAGGCCAGGAGTTCGAGATCAGCCTGGCCAACATGGTAAATCCCCATCTCCACTAAAAATACAAAAAAAAAAAAAAAAAAAAAAAATAGCCAGATGTGGTAGCATGCTCCTGTAGTTCCAGCTACTCGGGAGGTTGAGGCAGCAGAATTGCTTGAACCTGGGAAGTGAAGGTTGCAGGGAGCTGAGATAGCGCCACTACACTCCAGCCTGGGTGTCAGAGCGAGAGTCTGTCTCAAAAAAAAAAAAAAAAAGTTTCTAGTTTAATGAAGGGAGGCAAACACAGACATATGCAATACCAGGACCAAAGCAATGAGTTCTTGAAAATTATGTGATAATGCAGCAAATAATTTTAAATGCCCTTCCAGTTACTCATATTTTCAAGCCCACTTAGCCTGTCCCAGCCTTGTCCCTACTGCCTCATAGTTCAGCCCTGGCAGCACAACTGAATTCATATTGTCAGAGCCCAAGCTGTGTTATTTACTAAAATCTGGCCAGTTGCACTAAGGAGAAAATGACAGCTGGCAGTTGGGAGAATGGACTGGCTGGTGTAAGTTGGGAAAAAGAGACACAGGTGGCAGGTGTCTAAAGAAGCAGAGCTGTGGGTGTTTGGAGAGGCCCAATCCCGGATGCCACTTAGGCTTCAGGCAACCACAGCTTCAAGGTTCCGGGAAGGAAGGACAAGCGTGGGTGTACTCCAGCCACCACCCTCCTCCAAACGAGTCCTGGGATAATGAATGAGCGGTCAGCCAGCGTCTTTGCTCTCTGATGAAAGGACCTCCGCTGCAGACTGTCCCTCTGCAAATATGATTGTGCCCCAGGAACCATCTGGCAAATGTGCCAGTTCCTTCAGCATTTCTGTTATTTCCATGACTTCTGGCCCCTTTTTTTCCTGGGATATAAATTGTTGCAGCAAGCCAAGCCAAAAGAATGTTTACTGCTGCTTCACAGGCTTTCCCTGAGCCTGGCTAACCCCACGGCTCACAGCCTATGAGGCGGCTCACAGCCTGTGAGGCTGCTCACAGCTAACGATGTCTCAGATGCATGCGTCTCCCCTCTGCCATTCTTGTGTATTTTGGAGTGTGCAGAGCCAGGCATGTGAGCTGCAGACCAGAGCTGCAGACCAGAGCTGCAGTGACCACATCGAGATGCTGGGGTGGGGGGAAGTGCATTTCTGTTGCAGGATGTCCTTCACGGAGAAGGGACAGGTTAACTCCATCTCTCTGCAGAGGACTTGGACAGCAACCCAAGGAGCCACAACAGGCCACCCCAGCTATAGGACAGATCACGTGCTTTGGCTGCCCAGGGGAGGATGCCCAACAAACCGAGACGGCTCACGTCAGCCACTGGGCCCCATTTTGCACAGTGCCACGTTCTTCCTCTGACTCGGCCTGATGGTGGGCGAGGCTGGAGAGCTATAGGTCACCTTCAGACCCTGTGAACCAGCCCCTCAGTTTCAGTCTGCTTCACTGATTTTCATTCAGAGAACAGATACAGGCGGGTGGAAGAGGAGACTTAATCAAGTCACTCATCTCCTTGGTGATACACTTCATGGGCAGGGAAGCCATATGGAGCCATCAACCATGAGTCCCCTCTCCCCTAACCCAGGGAGTACTGGATTGTTCTAAAGGGGTGGGAGAGGAAGCAGTCAATGCAAAGACTCCCAGAATGTCACTGTCAGCCTAACAGTGGACAAGTGGGCAGTTCAATGCAGATTCACACCTTCCTGCCTTAGTATATGCAGTTCCTTCTGTCTCGAACACATCAGGCCCCATCCACCTGGCAAACTCCTCCTCAATCTTTTAAGATCCAGTTCCAGCATCACCTACTTGGACCCCTTAATGCCACCACATCCTTTGCACCCATCTCGACTTAGTACCTGTCACATTGCACTTACAGTTGTTTTTAGCATGCCTTTTCCACCTGACTTGGAGCTCACTGAGGGCAGAGAACTATGTCTCACTAATCTCCATGTCTAGAGATTCAGTCTGTAAACACGTTTTTCAGCAGTGTTTTAGAAGGGAAAATCAGGGATTATGGAATTTAGAGATGGATTCTCTGGCAGAAATCTCTTAGTCCCTCCCACTGGCTTCACAAAAGACAAAACTGAGATTAGGAAACTGCCTTCCCCAGGGCCACAAGGCTAAACAGTGACAGAGCCTAGGTCTGCTGGCCCCTTGTCCTGCTCTCAGGTACTAAGAAATCAGGAGCGGGAGCGGTGGCTCATGCCTGTAATCCTAGCACTTCGGGAGGCCGAGGTGGGCGGATCACCTGAAGTCAGGGGTTCAAGACCAGCCTGACCAACATGGAGAAACCCAGTCTCTATTAAAAATACAAAATTAGCCGGGCATGGTGACGCATTCCTGTAATCCCAGCTACTCAGGAGGCTGAGGCAGGAGAATCGCTTGAACTCAGGTGGCGGAGGTTGCAGTGAACCAAGATCGTGCCATTATACTCCAGTGCCTGGGCAATAAGAGTGAAACTCTGTCTCAAAAAAGAAAAGGAAAGGAAGGAAGGAAGGAAGGAAGGAAGGAAGGAAGGAAGGAAGGAAGGAAGGAAGGAAGGAAGGAAGGAAGGAAGGAAGGAAGGAAAGAAGGAAGGAAGGAAGAAAGAAAGAAGGAAATCAGATCCTGAACTGTATTTCCTCTGCCAGCTGGGAAGGAGAACTAATGGTGATGAACAGGCTTCTGGGCCCGCACAGGATGGAGAAGGGTTAGAGGGACACCAATTGAATTTAGAGCTGGAAGGGATGTCATGGATCACCTAGTCTGACCCCTGCATTTACAGATGGAAAAAGAATGGAGGCCCATGGGGGTGAGGTGTCTGCCCAAGGTCACACAGCAAGCTGGTGAGAGAACTAAGCTGAGAATGCAGGCCGCCTAATTCCTAGGGCTGTGCTCTTGCCCGACTGAATCAACCTCCCACCTCAGAAAGATGGATGACCAAGCCCTCCCAGCCAGCTGCTATCCGAAGGGCAGATCCCTGGAGTCCTTGACTCTTCCAGGCTTTTTCTTCTCTCTCCTGGTGGTGCAACACTTAAGTAGGGTGCATTCTGCATAAATAATAAAGAATGCTTCCTTTGCAGGGAGGAAGGCCGCGTCTGGGCAGGCAGTGTGACAGATGGTATTTACAATGTGTACTGAGAAGTTCTCACACAGCCTCGCTTGGGCTGTGTGGCTGAGATATGGAGGAAACGGATTTGAGTGCCCACTGTCTCACTCCCCTGCCTGATGCTCGCAGGCAGTGGCTGCTGCTGTTACCGCTGCTCCTGCATTTCTGTTCGGGGCTGCTTGCCTGGCGCCCGTTGCCTCTTGCGGTACTGAATATGGAGCTCCAGGATGCCTTGCTGCCGCTGCCGCTGCCGCTGCCGCTGCCGCTGCCGCTGCCGCTGCCGCTGCCGCTGCCGCTGCCGCTGCCGCTGCCGCTGCCGCTGCCGCTGCCGCGGCCTCATCATCAAAAAGCCTGCCTCGTGGACCCCATATCATTCTTCGCCGCAGCCCCTCACTGGAGCAGGTGCTGGGCTGAACTGATGTTCTTCCCCAGAGGAGACCAACGAAGTCCTAAGAGACCAGACGCTGGGCAGACTTCCCAGGGATTCTGGCCTCAGGGAGGCCTTCTCTAGGCCTGGAGAAGTATAAATAGGACAGGCTCATTCATTGAGCAAATACTTTTTGTGAACCTTCTATGTGCCAAGAATCATTCTAGGAGTCAAAGATGTTACTGCAGGCCGGGCGCAATGCATGCCTGTAATTTCAGCACTTTGGGAGTCTGAGGTGGGTGGATCACTCCAGGTCAGGAGTTTGAGACCAGCCTGGCCAACATGGTGAAATCCTGTCTCTACTAAAAATACAAAAATTAGCTGGGCATGGTGGCACATGCGTGTAGTTCCAGCTACTCGGGAGGCTGAGGCAGGAGAATGGCTTGAACCTGGGAGGCGGACGTGGCAGTGAGTTGAGATCATGCCACCACACTCCAGCCTGGCTGACAGAGCCAGACTCCATCTCCAAAAAAAAAAAAAAAAAAAAAAAACCCAAAAAACAACAACAACAACAACAAAAAAAAAAACCCCAAAGATAATACTGCAGACTAACAAAACCAAATCCTTGCCGCTTGTAGACAGTGAGCTCTAATGTCAAGGTTTGCCATAGGTCTTGCAGCTCATTACCCTTGGCTCTACCAGACTTGCATCGTTTCTTTCCCTCCACAGTCTGTCGGACACTCTGGTGCCTGGTTCTGTGCAGTGGGGAAGAAAATCAGATCATTCCCTCTTTTTCTGGGGGACACTGATTGCACACATAGGTTGAGAGAAACAAAGCAGATAAATAGACCAATGGAAGCTTTAGCTACAAAGCCAGGGACAACCCCCAAAGTTTCTGACTCATACAAGCCTGCAGCTGGACAAGCCCTGTTTGTGCGCTGGGATTCAGCCTTGTTCAATTGCCCTGGGAAAGCAGTGTCTGTAGGCAGTGGTCAGCGGTTGGGGCCAAGGGCACTCACTACCATCAGAGGCTTTTGTATTTCACTCTTTAAAGAAGAACTTTGGTGAGAGGCATGGAGAATCAAACCTCCCTTGGGCCCAGGGATTTTAGTGTCCCCTTTTGTAAAATGGAGACAATTGCATCTGTTCTGCTCACCTCAGAAAGGCTGGCTTTTTGAGGACGAAATGTGATGGCAAATGCGGAAGTATTTTGAAATAAGGCAGCAAGCGTACAGGCGCATTATTATTATGCAGAAGAATTTTTTTCTCCATAAAAGTTGTCTCTTGTTGCAGGCTGAGAGTAATAACTATTTAATTAGACTTTGTGTCATATCAAGAGAGGTATCCTCTGTTTTTCATTAAACAGACATTTGTTCAGTTTCCACAGTATGCAATGTTGTGCACTGCGAAGGATGAAAAATTGAATAAGTCATAATCCTCCCCTGCAAGGAATGTATGTTCTAGTGTCAGGAATATAAAACTTAGAAGATATAATTCAAGGTCAAAAGGAAAAAGGGATTCAGAGGAAGGAGTGGTTCATTTGGGTTGGAAAGCTGAGGAAAGGCTTCATGGAGGAGAGAGCATTCATTAGAGAGATGGGCAAGATTTTCTTTTTTTCTTTTTTTATTCTTTTTTGAGACAGAGTCTCACTCTGTCGCCGGGGCTGGAGTGCAGTGGCGCCATCTCGACTCACTGCAAGCTTTGCCTCCCGTGTTCACGCCATTCTCCTGCCTCAGCCTCCCGAGTAGCTGTGACTACAGGCGTGTGCCACCACACTCGGCTAATTTTTTGTATTTTTAGTAGAGACGAGGTTTCACCATGTTAGCCAGGATGGTCTCGATCTCCCGACCTCGTCATCCACCCACCTCGGCCTCCCAAAGTGCTGGGATTATAGGCGTGAGCCACCGCGCCTGGCCAAGATTTTCTTATTTATTTATATTTATTTATTTATTTAAGTCTCCTAGCTATGAAATTCTAGCTCACTGCAGCCTGGTACTCCTGGGCTCAAGGGATCCTCTCACCTCAGCCTCCCAAGTAGCTGTAGGTCCCATGCCACCACACCTGGCTAGGTTTTAAATTCTTTTGCAGAGGTAGGGTCTTGCTATGTTGCCCAGGCTGGTTTTGAACTCCTGGACTCAAGTGATCCTCCTGCCTCAGCCTCCCAAAGTGCTGGGATTATAGGTGTAAGCCACTGTAACTGGCTGATGGGTAAGACGGAACAGGGGGTTTACTGAGGGGATAGGACCTGCCTATAGCACAGTGAAGGTCATATGGAAGGAAGTCTTGGGGCCCAAAAAGAGTTCAGAAATGGGACCCTGAGGACCAGCCAGGCCCCAAGAAGGTGACAGGAAAGGAAGGTAAGACCTGGCAAAGTAGCTGACTATTTCCCTGAATGTGTGATTGGCTAAATCTTGGAACTGGGAAAGTTTTTTTCTGTGCTTTTCTGAGCTCAACTTTTGGGTGCCCACATCTTGCTTTGAAAGGGTTTGGTCTGTGAACCTAGACATCTTTCAGTAATGATTTAAGTTACTCAGAAAACTGCGGGCCCTGGAGTGAAAGGAAGAGACGAAAGGGAAAGAAATCCATGTAGCAGTCTTGCTCTGTTTGATCTGGCAGACAGTGGGTGATAATGGAAAAATGCTGGAGATGGAGGTGGAGGGTGGTCGGATTCCACCATCCTGAGCAACGTCTGCTGTTTGGACTTGCAGACTTCAAACACGGCTGGGGGATTCCTGGAAGACAAAAGAATTCAGGGCCGGAGCTTGGATCTCAGTCAAAAATAACTTACGTCTTCATCTCAGGCAGGCAAACAGCGCTAGATCAGGGCTGGTTTCTCAGAAGATTGGAGCTACAGGTGGGGACAGGGTGCTACGAAGGTCAGTTTAGGTTTAAGTTGGCTGCAGAGAGAGAAGGGGCTCGGAGAGTGTGGGTCTGACCGAGGGAGATGTCAGAACGAACCCCAAGTGAAAGAGGTTCTGGAGAAAAAGTCAGCCCTGTTTACCCCCCTTCTGGGCACTGCCATTGCTTTGAGCAATAATTACAGCCCTTCATGTTTCTTCCCTGGCTTCTCATTAACTCAAGGTGTCCACAAACAAACTGCTCAGCCCCCTTTGTCTTCCTCTCCCTGCTTCCAGCAGCTACTCCTGGCTTTTCTGTGGCAGCCAATGTCCGAGCTCCCAGGACCAGAACATCAGGTCCTTTAAAAACCTCCTTTCTCTCTTGGAGAGCGCATTTGAGAGACTCAGCCCCCAAAAGGCTCTTTCCTGTCTTCTCCCAATTATCCCACCGGACTGTCATTAGAGGATGACCTCATTTTCCCCCAGGAGGCCAGGGCCTGGGTCTCATCCCCTTTGTATTCTCAGCACCTCGGCCAGGGTCTGGCACATAATGGACACTCAGCACGTGTGAGCTGAATGGCACTGCTGAGCTGCCAACTTAATCTTCCTAAAATGCTGCTCCAGTTAGAAGCCATCACCGCTTCTCTATCTCCCATTGGGCAAGGTCCAACCTCCTCAGACTGGCACTCAGGGACTCTGGCGACACAGTGCTCCTCGCCTGCTCGGCCATCCTCACTTTGTGCTCAGCCACTTCATGGTTCCCAACACAGTCAACAGATTTCCTATCTCTGTGTCTTGCCTCAGCAGTTCCCGCTACCTAGAAACCCTTGCACACTCTCTACCACAAGCTTGCCCCCTTTCAAGGCTCATCTCAACATCATGCTCCTGCCCTTCTAAACCGAGTTTGATCTACCCTTCCCCAGCCCTTTATCTTGCTCTGCGTTGATTTCGAGTGTCTTGTTAGGAACCTTAAAAGAGGCCATGGTGTGGCGCTCTTACAAAATGAAGAGCAGAGAAGTGCCAATAGGCCCAGTTTGGTGTCACTTCTCATTAGCGCCAAGGGTTTTTCCAGGGTGGGACCTGTGCATGGCACATCTCCAGGCATCGACGAGTGCCTGCCCGCTACAGCTGGTCAGTGAAAGTGACACCATGCTCATTCCCTCCTCTGCTCCCAAAACACTGCAGAATATGTCAGTCCTTAGGCTGTCTCAGGTGAGAGTAGAACAAAAGGTGTCAGGGAGCCCAGCCACTCCTATCCTCTGGAGCTTTCTAGGCCTGGGCCCCAGGCCCCATATCCTACTGCCTGCTGGGGAGTGGGTTGCAGATTCACCTGGCGCCGAGGGGCAGAGTGGCCTGACCAGTTGGGCACAGGTGACATTGAGGACAAGAGGTGAAGGATGGCCTCAGGCTCATGAAGGATGATGGATGTAACAACTTGTCCTAACAGTCTCCAAGTCCAGACACCCATCACCTCCCAGTAAGGGCCAAGGTGAGGGAAGCCGCCCCGTGAAGCAAGAATCCTGGTGAGAGATCAGGAATTCCTTCTTAGGAGACTTTTGGGAACATAGTCTGCCAAGGCAGGGTAAATGTTCCTAGGGGCAGAAGGAGGAACAGGATAGCCTTCCGGATGTTTCCCATCTTCCCTCTCCCTTTTATTCTAACTGCTACTGACCTTGTGACCGCTTCCTTGAGAGGACAACACCTCTCATGTCCCTCTGCTCAGGCCAACCTCCCTCCTGTCTAGACTCTATACTACAGCCAGAGGGATTTTAAATATTACTCTCCTGCTCACAATCCTTCAATGGCTCCCCATTGCCCTTAGGTAAAGTCCAAGCTCTTTTCCCATGAAACTCATAGCCCCTCACAACCTTCCCGTCCAGGCTGGGCTCTTTAGACTGGTCATCGTGCTCCGGTTTCCAGTCATGCCAAACCACTTGTCGTTTGCCTCCCATATGATGCTGCTCCACAAGCCTGGCTGTGCTGTCCCCTCTACCTGGAACACCTCCTTCACCTTTTCCACGTTGCCTAGTTCTGGAGGCTTATCCTTTGGGAAGCCTTCCTGGACCCACAGGGACCCCCTCCTTCGGAGTTCTACACCCCCTGGGCTTCCCTTGAATCCAGGACTCACCCTTGCGTTGAATGTGACTGTCACTCCCAATTATCCATTTCTAGAGGGCAGGGTCTGGGTCTTATCCACCTCTGTATTCTCAAAGCCCTGTCATTGGTACTTAGTAGGAGCTTAATACATGTTCAGGAACAGAACTGAGCCTGCTAAGCTCCCTTCCCCATGAAGGGATGATAGAGTTGGATACGTTGATAAGAGCTGTCTCTGGGCTGATGAAGAGGCAGCTCCCATGGGTAGCTGGTATCAGAACACTGTCCAGGGCAGCTGGGCATCCCAGCAGAGTGGCCAGCCCTTTTCTGTGCCCTTCTCCTTCCAGTTCCCCTGGAACCAGGCTTCCTGGCCCACTTCTCTAGTCCCAGAGCTCTAAGTATAACAGAGCCAACACCCATTCAGGCCATGCAAATGACAGCAAGGGGTGCAGGAGGCACAGACCCCAGGGCCCCAGCAGTCACTTGTCCTTCTGGGCTCCTCTCCACAAAGAAATCAGCCTCTCTTCTGTCCCCTGAAGGCTGTTTTCAAAATCACACCCCATGCAGACAGTTTTATTTACAAGAAAATCTTGGCAGGATCTTGACTTGTTAGTAGAGTAGGGATGGGGAGGAGGGTGGTGAGAAACAAAAATAGTTGAAATGATCACACTTTCTGAAACAGAGATGAAAATTGGTGTCTGTAGCAAACTCACCTAATTAGAATCAAGTTGATTCCCTTCTCGGTGTTTAAGGGGAGCAGTCATTGCTGGGTGAGATGGTCACAGATCGGATCCTGGGCACAGGGTTATGTGCTTGCTTTCTGAAGATGACTGCATTAATTGCAGCTCTCGCTAATGGAAAGGAGCCTGTTTCGTTTCCGAGAGGAAGCGAGA
This sequence comes from Rhinopithecus roxellana, assembly GCF_007565055.1. Classification (NCBI taxonomy): domain Eukaryota; kingdom Metazoa; phylum Chordata; class Mammalia; order Primates; family Cercopithecidae; genus Rhinopithecus; species Rhinopithecus roxellana. Next base: position 49,133,975 of record NC_044567.1, read on the forward strand.
GGGCAAAGACTAGTGAGTGAGTGGGTGGTGGGAAGAGGAAAGGAAGAGGAGTGGAAGGGCACAGCCTTGGTGTGGGCTGGGGACTGACTGCGAGATGCCTCTTGGAGAAGCCCCTGAGCCTCTGGGGGAAGCTGGCCCCTGCTGGTCGGCCACTGGCACCATTTACAGCCAGAGCCTCTGCTTCGGGAGATGGTCTGTCTTGGGGGCGCTTTCCTGAAGGGAAACAGCATCGATTTTTTTCTTTAAAAGATCCCTTACTCCTTTTTGGCTAACTTCCTTTCTGATTGCTTTAGTTTCTTTACCATCCCTCTCCCCAGATGGGGCACTTCCCTGGGTTTACCTTGGTCCACGTGGTCAAATGAAGCCTGGGCATGGTCACTTAGCTCTGGGTGTAGGAAGGGCAAGATTTAGGCTTTGGGGCCCAGGACCCCGCAATCTGACTTCTCCCATTTCTGGGCCTCCCGAGACCTCCCAGAATCTGAGACCGCAGTGAATAGGACGTAAGGATAATGGGGCGGGGGAGAAGGGATCCCGTCCTTACAGCATCGCGCCCCCAATTCACTCCTAGTTAACCCTGACGTCGCCAACATAGTGTCTCCATCACATATCTGGCACCTCCAAGTGATGGTTAAGCCGATGGAAGAGCCCAGCCCAGGCCCGGAGTGCAGGCCGGTGGTGACCGGGCCGAGGACGGCGCAGTCCCCATCCCCGCCCCGGGAAGCGCAGCCACTTTCTCGCCAGCCCCGCCGCAGCCCTCCCCCTCCCGGGCCGCGCCGCTCTGACCGACTGGGCCCGGGTGGCGGCGCCCGGGGTGGGGTGCGGGGCGGGGGCCGGCGTTCCCCGCGAGCAGCCCCGCCCCCGCCCGCGCACCGCCCCCGAGGACTCCGCGGGGAGGAGGAGACTCGGGCGCAGAGCGGGGGCCGCGAGAAGCGGGAAGGGAGCGCGGGGAGCGGCGGGGCCGGGGCCGGCCCAAGGGCGCCCTCGCCTCTGAGCAGGGCGCGGGGGCCGGGGCGGAGGCGGAGGCCAGCGGGGCAGCGAGAGCAGAGAAGTTTGGCGGCGGAGGGGCCGGGCGTCCCGGGGTCGCGAGGAGGCGGTGGCGGCGCGGGGACCGGGGCCATGGGGGCGGGCGCGGGCTGCGGGGCGGGCGCGGAGGCGGCGCGGAGCGCACTGAGCCCCCGGAGCGGCGCGGCCGCCGCGGCGCAAAGTTAGCCCGGCGCCCCGGGACGAGCCCCGCAGCCGCCGCCGTCCCCGGACCCCGTCTCGGTCATGGGCGAGCACCCCAGTCCGGGCCCCGCGGTGGCCGCCTGCGCCGAGGCGGAGCGCATCGAGGAGCTGGAACCTGAGGCCGAGGAGCAGCTGCCCGCAGCGCCGGAGGACGTGAGTGCCCCCTCCCCGCCCGGCAAACTTTCTGGGGGCACCGGGGGGAAAAGCCGCCCCTGTCTCGCCCCACGCCGGGCAACTTAGAGGTTTCAAGGTGACGCGGGAGCGCCCCGGATTGGCCGGGTCCCCGCGGGCAGGAGGGGGCGGAGGGACCGGTTTCCGCGAAACACGCGCGCACCGCTTCCCTCGCTCTGGTTCCCGCGGCTTCCCTGCGGGACACAGCCCCGCAGCTGCGCCGCGGACCTGTCGCCGCCGGAGCCCCCTCCCCGCCGCTGGTGCAGTGCCGGGGACACGGCGTTTTCCCGCAGAGGCGGCCGCGTCACGGCAGTGACTCCCCCTCCCCTCACGCCCGCGACTTGCGGGCTCCCGGAGCTGAGGAAGGAACGGACGCTGCAGAGTCCCGGTCCCTGGCCGTGCAGGCCGGTCTGGCGACCCCTTCCTCCGCTCCCGGATTAGCTCCCCCCCTCCCCGCCCCCGGCACCCGCCTTGTCGCGACTCTGATTGAAATTCAAGCCGGCCCCCGCCTCTGACCCTGGCCGGAGCAGGGAGGGAAAGTGCTGGGAGCGGCTTTGCTCCTAGAAGGAGGCCCGTGAGTCCAAGACTGTGGCTGTGCCAGGGGACGGTCCCCTGGGCGAGAAGAGAGAGGGGCTGCCCCGAGGGCTTCCCCGCCCTCTGCTGCTCGGGTCTGCATCCCTCTGGTCCTGGGGGCCGGCCCTGGGAAGCCCTGAGAACTAGAGTTTATTGGGTTAACCTCCCGGGGCTAACCTACAAATAGGGGTGAAAAACCGGGCAGACACCCTGCCCTGCCCACCCCCCCGCTCCTTAGGGTGGGGAGATGGAAGTGAAACCAGGCTCCCAACCTACACAACCAAAGCGGGAAAGTCTGAATGGGGTTGGGGGATAATTTACCATCTTCTGTCTTTGGCGTCTGCAGTTAAATCTATCACTTCCTTCTGGCCCTAAATCCCTGGCAGAATCTGATGTAGTCACCTCTTAGACTCAGCCTTGGAAGAGAATGGGTGGGCTTCACCGCATTCGGCATTCACCCCCCACCCGCCCGCTCCCACCCAATAAAAACAAAAAATAAAACAAAACAAAAAAACTGCAGGCAAAATGTTAGTGTTTATGCAGAGTTGAGTTCTCCTGTGGGGCGAGGGTCTCTTCCCCCCAGCAGGTGAGACCCATTGCGGCAGGGTCTGATGGAATTGCACCTGGCCATGCTCTCCCAGCCCTGGGAGTAGCTGTGAACATAAGCTCTAGGCAGCAGAAATTATTAGAGGCTCTTGGACATAGTTGGACGCCTTTATTTAGTAATTGTTGAGAATCACTTGTTCTGCCAGTTCCAGAACCAGCAACACCCACCTTGCCGCCCCCGCCCCCACCCCATCCCTTACTGTGAGTTTCCTCCCTCTGCTCAGTGTGGACTCATTGGGGAGCTCCTCCCAGACTTCCCCTGCTCTCCTGTGGCCAGTCCCTGAGCCTGGTCATGACTCTTGGGCAGCTGCTGGGAGGCTATGTCAGAAACATCCGAGGACTACAGAGACCTTCGTGATAAGTGTGTCTTTCTTTCTCTCCTATTCCTTCTCTCCTGCATGGCCTCCCTCTCTGCCAGCACTGGAAAGTCCTGTTTGATCAGGTATGTGAGCAGTTAACCCCCCACTTCCTTCCAGCCCTCCCTGAAATCGGTCTCAGTCTCCCTGCTTGCGTGGGCTTCCCTAGCTCCGCGCTCCTGAGATGGTGACGTGGGGTGGGGGTGTGGCTTCGTGTATCTCTGGGACTGAACGACGCTGCTCTCCAGGTATCAGGAGGAAGAGATGGACTCCCCTGAGAGGATCTCCCTCCCGCCTCCTCCCTCCTCTGCTGCACCAGAGCCGGGTTTACACCATATATAAATTGGACGTTATATATTGAATGCCTGGGAAATCCTCCGTATGCCAGGGGATTGCAGTAGGGGGCTGGAGAGGTGGGGGAAGGGCTCGGACTGACAATCCCTCTCCCTTTCTACCTCCACTATGGAGGGTCCGTGGCCACCACTGAGGTCAAATCTCTGCTATCCTTGGGGGCTGACTTACAGTATGGACTCTTTTGAAGGCTGATTCAGTGTTTTTAATTCTGTCATAGGGATGAGAGAGTGCTGGGAGGTTCCAGAGGGGAAATTGTATGTGATTCTTTGTGCAATGCCTGGAGTCTAGGTGTAGGGAGTGGGGTTGGGGGTGCCAAGTATTGGCTTTTGAACCTGGAGATGGACATTTGACCTTCAGCAAGGAAATGGTTCTCCTCTTTGCTTAGCATTCGTGGTGGGTGCTGTTATGTGCTTCCTTCTCCCTCTTTGCCCCATGTTGGAGGATAGTTGAGTGCTGTGGTCCTGGGATGAGAATGATTGTGCCATGAAGTTTGTGCACCTTTGAGAAATTGGTGTGAGTGGACCAGAGGGAATGTGTTGCGTTGGAGAAGAAGATAAAGCTGAAAAATTAGCTTGAACCAGGACTTCGTCGTAGGCAGGGGAAGCCTTAGAAAGTTTTTTTAGCAGGGTTGTTACAGTATCCAAGCCAGGCTTGGGAAAGCTCCAATGTCTTAGGGGACAAAGGGTGAATGGCCTGCAGGGACCAGGGAAGCTAGGCAGTAGCTGCAGCACTGAATGGAGGCAAGAAGGTGACAATGAGGATGGACAGGAAGAGGGACATGGAGATGGAAGAATTGGAAGCTCTTAATAGACCATAGAGGAGGGGAACCACATATCTAACTTTGAGATTCTGAACCTAGGAGGGAAAGAAAAAGTTGGAGTGGGGCCGGGTGTGGTGCCTCACACCTGTAATCCCAACACTTTGAGAGGCTAATGCAGGAGGATCACTTGAATCCAGTAGTTCAAGACCAGCCGGGCCAACAAAGTGAGACCTCATCTCTACAAAAATTTAAAAAATTAGCTGGGCATGGTAGCACACTCCTGTGGGTCCAGCTACATGGAAGACTGAGGCAGGGGGATTGCTTGAGCCCAGGAAGTTGAGGCTGCAGTGAGCCATGATCGTGCTACTGCACTCCAGCCTGAGTGACAGAGTAGGACCCTGTCTCAAAACAAAAACAAAAAATAAGTTGGAGTGCAGAGAGACGTTGGCAAAAATGACAACTTTGGTTTGAGACAAGTTCAGTTAGAGGAGCCAGCTGGTTGCAGATGCCGGAGTGGGCGTGATGACACTGAATTGCAGTGTGAAAGGCCTGGGGTGAGGATTTGGGGTTATCATCCATATTAACCACGAGGCCTGGCTGTGGTTTGAAGTTCAGAGCATGCACTGGCTCCTGTCCTGACGGGTAGAGCATCTCTCCCTCTGGCTCCTAAGAGTACAGCAGCTGCTGGCCTGATGCCCCAAGGCAGGAGGGAGCCCGCTGCGCCACTGCCACCACTACCACCAAGCTGCCAGCCCTTCACACCTCCTGCCAGATTTAGAATCAGAACCTAGAACAAAGTGTATCGTTCTTTTTTTTCTCTGTCTGTGTCTGTCTTTCTCATTTGATTTATTTCCTTTGCCAGTCCTTGTGTGTATGTGTACATTTTAAAACAAACCATTTGGGTGAAAGGAAGAGAGCTTTTAGTAGGAAGAATTTGGAACTCAAGGGAATGTGTAGCACCTGATAGTAGCTAGTGGTCTATGAAATCCAATTTTTCCAACTGAAGGTGGATCCTGGGTGTCACAAAGAGCATACCCCTGCTTCTGGGAGGCCTGCCCAGAATTAATTCTAGGAAAGAAATTAGGCCAGGCACAGTGGCTAATGCCGGTAATCCTGGCATTTTGGGAGGCTGAGACAGGAGGATGGCCTCCCAGAAAGTGAGACCCTTTCTCAAAAAAAAAAAAAAAAAGAAGCAAGCAACCCTGGTAGGTCAAACTGCAGTCACGGATGGGACATGACGCCCATCAGAGTCCCTGTAAGCACAAGTGGCTCTGGAGTTCACCTTCCAGAGATCAGTGGCATGGGAGGCTAGAACCAGTCAGGCATCTCCTCCCTCCCTTCTTGGGTCAAGCAGACACCAGTGGTCACCCAGTTTAAAACTGGGATCTGTTAGGATCTGTTTTCCAGGTGTTAGGGATGGATTAGACCAGTCCCTCTGTACTGTCTGGTTCTTCAGCATGTGGAGTAGCCTTGATCTAGCCTGACACCAACTGGACCCCAAGGGCTAGAAGCCATGGCGTTGGTCTTGTTGGTCCTATATGGTCACCCTTAAACTAAATGGCCAGGATACCTTTTGTGGCAATTGGAAGTGATGAAAGCAGGTGACCCCAGTCCCATGGAAGCTTCTGTGTCTCCCTCCCTGGCATTCTGGCATTTGGCCCGCTCAAGCAGGAGTATAGTAGGGTCAATCCATGCCATGCACCCTCACTCCCCGGTTTCTTCCCCACGGGTCCCAGAAGTTACAGCAGGCGGGAGACCTGAAGGTCATCAGTTCAACTCGGTATGTTCCATGTGTTCATGTCCTGTTCAAACTTCTTCTTGAGGGAATCGTCTTTTCATATTTTGGAGATCTTGATGGTTTTCCTAAATATTTAAGTAGATTTAAAATTTACGATAAATATTAGTCTGTTGTTATAGTATAATATCATAGCAAAGATGTTTTATTTTTCTGACTGGGTGCTCACACCTGTAATCCCAACACTTTGGGAAGCCAAGGTGGGCAGATTGCTTGAGCCCAGGAGTTAAAGACCAGCCTGGGCAACAGGGCGAGACCCCATCCCTGTTCTTTAAAAGTTAAAAAAAAAATTTTTGTTAAAGAAAAAAGTCTTATTTTCTGTGGAATCTGTTGAGCTTTTCCTTCATGATTCCTTCTGTTGCTTCAGACCTGAGATAGTTTTCATCCCTCCCCAGATCTCATAAATATGCCCTTCTATTTCCTACTACTTTTTCTATGATTTAAAACATCATATGACCCTGTACTCCACCTGCATCTGATTCCTATCCAGCTATGCTAGCATCACTTATTAAGTAGGCCTTCTTTATTGTATTGTTTGAGAAATGTTATTTGGTAAATTTTTGTGTGTGGTTGGGTTTATTTTTTATTTCTGATTTATGCCACTGGTGTTTATAATTTTGCACAGGTAATGTCCCCTTTAGTTATTGCTTTATATCTGTTCCATATGTTTCTGAAAAGCTTCCCTTTTTCGGGTTATGCTTTGATAGTCTTATTCTCAGTCCCTTCCTGAATCCCAGGGAGCTTTGATCCAAGGTCAAATATTTAGTCAAAGGCCAAATAGCGAGGCAGTGACAGATATGGGACTGGAGCCCAGTTAACCCACAAAGGGCTTCTTGGGTTGGAAAAGTCATTTCCAGGTTTACCCGTAAAAATGCCTCCAAGATCTCTGAATGTTTAATGAACAAAAGGGTTTGGAGCAGAGTTCTGTTAAATCAACAAAGCACAATTGCTTTCAAGCTCAAAAGAACAAAAGGGAAAAGGCAAAATTGAAAGTAACTTGACTGTCTTCCTTTTTCCCTTCTCACTGGGAGCCTGTATTTCCTAGACCCCCAAAAGAGACCCCAATTTTGCTAATCTCCCAGAAGGAAAGCAGATAAGTACTATCTCACCAAAATTATAAACATAAACATGTGCTACGATGAGCAGAAGGCATGGGGCCACCACTTCAGTGGGTTGCTAGAGGCAGAAACTTGGATTCGGAGTCAGATAGACCTGGGTTCAAGTCTTACTCACTTTGTGATTGGAGGTCATTACATTAGCTCTCTGAGCCTCAGTTTCCTCCTCTGTAAAATGGGGACAGTAAGGTTTAACTCCAGGGTGACTGTGAGAATTAAATGGAAGTGGAAATTCCCTTTGCAATATCTGATTCGCAGTGGACATTCAACAAATGTATCTTCATTGAGAATCAGAATTAGATTGGAGAAGCACAAGGACCACTTCTGAGATCCAGGCCCCTGTGGGGAAGGCAGCTCCTCAAGAGATACTTCTGAGCCCAGAGGATTTTTCTGCTTTCTGTCTTCCAGTGTCTCCCCTTCCCAGCCCCCTGCCCTCCAGCCTGGGGCTGTTCCCTTGGCCTGACTTCATTTGTAGTCCCCGCTTCAAGCTGGCTTAAGGGTGTTCTGATAAGACCCCTGAAGGGATTAGCAAGGAGCTGCAGAGAAAACGCCTGCCCCAGAGACAGGGTGTTGGCCACCCCCAGAACTCACAATTAGCCAACACTGCAGGGTTCCCAGAGAGGAACAAAGGCACAGGCTAAACTGGAGTCCTTGGGCTCTGCACCCCCAACTCCTTATCAGGTGGCCTCTAGGACCCTTGAGGCTGTGGACTGCTCTCCACCACAGAGCCTGCTTCCCTACCTTGCTCCTGCCCCAGTGACCCCATCAGCTATACTGACATTAACCCTTTTATTCCTGACCACTCACAAAAATGCATTTGATTGCTTTGGGCAACAGGGCCGAGGGATATGAGATTGAACGTGGCCTGGCTGCCTTCCTGACACATAATAGATACACACGTTTGAGCGAATGACAGGTCGAACTACACCTCTGCATGCATTGTCTTGGATTAAAATATCCTCTCTAGGAGCAGGCCCTGACTGTGCAGCTACGACACTCATGGCAGCCCCTCTACCACCGTATGGCTGCTGCTACCTCAAGGAATATAAGTTATTAGAAGGTTGGTGGAGTCGTCTTGTCCAGTCTGCTCATTTTGTTTTTGCTTGTTTGTTTGTTTATTTGTTTTGAGACATAGTTTCACTCTTGTTGCCCAGGCTAGAGTGCAGTACCGTGATCTCAGCTTACCGCAACCTCCACCTCCCAGGTTCAAGCGATTCTCCTACCTCAACCTCCTGAGTAGCTGGGATTACACGTGCCCGTCACCACGCCTGGCTAATTTTTTGGTATTTTTAGTAGAGACGGGGTTTCACCATGTTGGCCAGGCTGGTCTCAAATACCTGACCTCAGGTAGTTCACCCTCCTTGGCATCCCAAAGTGCTGGGATTACAGGCGTGAGCCACCGTGCCGGCCCCGTCTGCTCATTTTGCAAATGAGGAAACAGAAGTCAGTGGCCTACTGAGGTCACTTGGTGCAATAGAGCCAGAGCTGAGACTAGATCCCAACCCTGCTTTCTATCTGAACTGTGTTCCTGCCATCAGGCCATTCACTTAGTTAGTGCCTTGAGTAATCAAAGCAGGTGGAGAGGACACACATCTAGGTCAATTCCCAATTCTGCTCCTACTAGGTGTGTGGCAATGGGCAAGCCAGGTGACCTCTCTAGGCTTCAGTTTTCTCATCCGTAAAGTGCCAGACAAATACCTTCCCCTCCACATTGTTGTGAAGACAGGATGCTGTGTGTATAGTGCTTGGCACAGTATGTAGTGAGCACCTCATAAATACTACTGGGTGTTAAATTTAAAGAAAATTTAAAAAGACATATAATAGAGTAGGTTTTTTTGTTTTTGTTTGTTTGTTTGTTTTGTTTTTTTGAGGCAGAGTCTCACCCTATTGTCCAGGCTGGAGTGCAGCGGTGCAATCTCGGCTCACTGCAACCTCTGTCTCCCGGGTTCGAGTCATTCTCCTGCCTCAGGCTCCCAGGTAGCTGGGATTATAGGCATGTGCAATCGTGTCTGGCTAATTTTTGTATTTTTAATAGAGACGGGGTTTCACCATGTTGGCCAGGCTGGTCTTGAACTCCCGACCTCAAGTGATCTGCCTGCCTCAGCCTCCCAAAGTGCTGGGATTACAGGCGTGAGCCACTGCGCCCGGCCAGACCTGGGTCTTGAATCAGTGTTCAGAGCCCCAGTTGGGGTTCCTTCCACCATATCAGGCTGCCTGCTTTAGGGAAGAAGCTGAAAAATCACATTCCTCCTGAACTTTCCAGAGAGAAAGGAGAGAAGGTTTTGGACAGAAGCTGCCTGGGGAGCGTTGTGCATGGCAGAGGGTGAAGGGTGAGATGAGGTGTCTGGCCACCAGGTAGACAGGGCTGGCACTCCTCTGTCTGGTGTTCTGATCTGGCAGTTCCTGCTGGAGCTTTACTTAGTGGGCTGTCATGACATTGGGGCCATTGTCTTGTGCTAAAGAAACGAGTCCATGTGTGTCTTAAGCTGTGAACAACTAGAGGTAGCCCCCATCACCGTTCCCCAGGCTTTTGTGAAGCAAGGTACAGGTTGAAATCAGTATATTTGAGTCAGTAAATATTCTCTGAGGGAGCAAACATTGGATGTCTAACTGCGTGCATATAAATTTGTTGTCTTATTTTGATCTCTCAGCAGCCCTGTGAGGTGTGTGGTGCTGCACCTCAAAAGAGGAAACTGGCTTGGTGCAGTAGCTCACACCTGTAATTCTACCACTTTGGGAGGTTGAGATGGGAGGATAGATTACTTGAGGCCAGGAGTTCAAGACCAGCCTGGTCAACATAACAAAACCCGTTCTCTGTTTAAAATAAAAAAGAGGAAAGTGAGATTTGAGGGGGTGGAGTTTGCCCAAAGACAGCAGTGAGGACCTTCTTCTGCAGTTGCATATGTGTGTAAGCGTGCGCGTGTGTTCATGTGTGTGTGTGCATGCGTGTGTCCCCACAAGGCTTCTGGGTGGCTCCTGAAACGGGCCAGGATATGCAGGAACAGCTGAGCACCCTTTATCCTTCCAGCCCTTTATCCTGCCTGCCATGCACCCCCTCTGCATCTTGCTCCGCTCCTTCTCCCTGGATCTGTTGGCTCTCTCTCCTCTGGGGGACCAGAGGGACCCTTTGGTGGCTGCCAGGAGAAGCAGCAGCGGCCAGAGGTTTAGGCTGAAGGGGAGGGATGGGGTGATGTCAGACCTCTCCCTGCTGACATTCACTCTCCACTCCCTGCCTGCAGCTCCCTTGAGACTCCTGGGCTTCATGGCCATGACTCCGCTTCAGTCCCCAGGCGGCATGTCAGGCTGGGCCGGATGAGTCAGCATGGATGTTACATCTGCTCCTCCCGGGTACCCAAGGGCCTCTGAGTCACAGCCCCCAGCAGCCCCCTCAGTGGCCTGGCAAAGGCAGGGGCCGATCTGGAATGGGAAGGGAGCTGTCTGTGTTCCTGGGAGTCCTTGTGAGGAGGTCAGAAGGAAAAGGGGCCTGCAGGAGTCCCCCAGGGGTGGGAAGGAATAGGCCCAGTGGAGGAGGCAGTCCCCCATCCCATGCTGCCCACCCCATCCATCCCCAGCTGCATGCCTTCCAGGGAAGGTGTGTGGTCGTTTCTTGCCCTCACTGCCCAGGTATTGGGAGAGCTGGGTGGTTTTCTGGAAGCATGCCAATTGTCAAGGGCTCAGCCTGAGTTCAGGAGAGGATCCCTGTCTCTACCTAATCAGCTTGCCTGCCCCCATCCTAGGGTTCGGCTGTTTGACTTAGGGCAAGGGGGATGCTCAGGGGGCCGCTTGGGAGAAGTCCCATTAGAGGGCTGCGCTGCCTCCCCCACCCCTCTATGGTGGCAGCTGAGGGAGCAGAAATAATACAACTGGGAATCCTGGAGGCTTCTCCAGCTGTCAGGAGCCTGGCCTGGCCAGATCCCAGGGGAGTAGGGGTCACAAGGGCCCCTCATGCCTCCATCTGGGGAGGCTGGAGGACAAGAGGTATCAGAACCTGGTTTTGAGAGCTGGTCTCTCTCCTTCCCACAGAGGCTTGAGGTCTCTGAAAACCCACTCCCAGCCCCAGCTTGAAGCAGTGCCTCAGGCAGTGGGCATGTCTCTGAGTACCTCAATTTCTGTATCTGTTAAATGGGATGAACCAGACTTGCTCTAGGGTTGGCATGAGAACAAAAACAAAAACAAATTGTGAAAGTCAGTATTTTAAAGAGTCAGGGGAAAAGGTCAGGGGAAAGTGTGAGGTGGTTTTTCTCTGTGGGCGAATTAGCATCCTCATTTGCAAGAAAGTAGAACTGGAAGAGAAAGCTCCTACTCCCCTAACCTCCCTGCTGACCTCGGCAGCTGCAGCCTGGACCTAATTTATGGGGCTGTAAATATCCATGAATGGGCCAGAGTTCCCTGGTGGGCTCTGGCCGTTGGGTGGGGAGAGCTCTACTGAACCATAAACCCCTGGGCAGCCTCGTTAATTCTGCTCTGCTCAGAAGCCGGGTAATGAGGCAGGGGGCTAGCAGATGAGCCATGGTAACCTTCACCACCACCCACCAGAGGGGAGAGACAGCTGCCTGCACTGTACTCCAACCCTAGCACCGGACTCCAGCCCTAGCACACGTGCCTGTGCTCATTTCCCAGGGCTCATTCTGCCTTGGTATGTGTGCACGGGAGAAGACAATGGGGATCCGGGTTCCCCGCTCTAGATCCCAGGTCTCTACCTTCCTGGCCCAAGAGGTCTCTACCCCAGTGGCAGCTGGTTCTTTGGCCCCGGGTACTGCCTTTGAGGTCCTTGAGAGTACTCACATCCCTCCCTGAGGTCCAGGACCTGTCTAGATCATGGACAAGGAGAGGGTCCTCCTGGGAGAGAGAATTCAAGCCTTGGAGGCTGGAGTACGGTGCTAGGGCTGGAGGAGACATGTATTTGTCCTGGAAATGCAGCTGATGAAAATCACACATACATCATAGACACAAGAAGATAGAGGTATGCACTTCTTTCTCTCGTGCTTTCCTGCTGCTGGGCAAATTCTGAAGCCTTGGCCTGGCTCCTGGGCCAGCCCCTGGGAGGGGAGAAGCAGTGCTGCTGTCCTGGGTGCTGAGCAGGCAAATCCCAGCTCCAGCAGGGTTTGCTCCCTGAGAGCTCAGCTCAGCGGCCCCATTAGGCCAGTCACAGACTCCTCAGCCTCTCCCGGGGCCTGGTGTCCCCAGTCAACCCTCAGGCTGGGCCTGGAGCCGACAGACTTCTAGCATTGCTGGAAGACTCCAGCAAAGTGTCAGCTGCCTGGAGAGCCTGTGCTACTCATGGGGCGGAAGTGAAAGGCTCTGCTTCTGAACCAGCGGCAAAGGGGCTGGGTTCACCAAAGGGAAACATGACTGCTGTGGACTCTTGCCTTGTTCCCAAAGAGTGTTCCATCGAGTGTTACTGTGAAAAAATACTATGACCAAAGGTCAAATAAGTTTGAAGAATGCTGGGCTGAACAAAATCAGACAGGTTTCTCCAGCCTAAGACCTTGCAGAGTCCGCGATATGGTGCATTATGACCCTCCAAGAGGGTTTTCTACTTGTAGGACCACAGAACCCTTATTTCAGGTACCATCAGGTACCTGGTATTCCACAGGACACACCTGGGGAAATGCTTAAACATCAGCCAGGCGCGGTGGCTCACCCCTGTAATCCCAGCACTTCGGGAGGCTGAGGCAGGCAGGTCACGAGATCAGGAGCTGGAGACCAGCCTGGCCAACATGGTGAAACTCCATCTCTACTAAAAATACCAAAAATTAGCCAAGTGTGGTGGTGGGTGTTGTAGTCCCAGCTACTCAGGAGGCTGAGGCAGGAAAATTGCTTGAACCTGGGAGATGGAGATTGCAGTGAGCCAAGATCTTGGCGATCATACCACTGCACTTCAGCCTGGGGACAGAGTGAGACTCCATCTCAAAAAAAATAAAAATAAAAATAAACTCGGGCGATGTTTCATTCAACTGAACAAGACAGAGAAAAACAAGGGAGGGCAAGATGGGACCAACCAGCACAGTGGAGGAATCCTGAACTGTTTCTATCTTGACCGCGAACTCACTGTCTGACCTGGACTAGTTTATTTTGTTCCTTTTGCCCTCTTCACCCGTTTCCCCATAAAACGAATGTGATGCCTGGGCCACAGTTGATCCTTAGTGAATATGTGTTAGGTGGACACGTAAGAGGATTGGATGAGGGTCTCTCAAACTCTCTTTAGCACAGCACTCTAGTGATGGGGGAGAGTGCAGGCTCTCACCCCTCTGCCTGGATGTGAATCCATCTGCACCGATGACCAGCCGTTCACACTTGGGCACCCCAGCTCTTGGTGCCTTGGTTTCCTCTCCTGTAAAATGGAGCTCACAGTAGTATCTACCTCTTAGGGTTGCTGTGAGGTTTATATAGGGGGGACCACTCTCAAAGTGACCAAGTTAGGACATTTGAGAGTGAAGGAGCCACTGTAAATCACACTCAAGGCCGGCATGGTGGCTCACGCCTATAATCCCAGCACTTTAGGAGGCCAAAGTGGGAGAATTGCTTGAGGCCAGGAGTTTAAGACCAGCTTGGGCAACATACCTAGACCCTGTCTCAAAAATAAAAATAAAAAGAAATTAAAAATTAGCCAGCTATGATACCACATGCCTGTGGTCCCAGCTACTCACGAAGCCAATGCAGGAAGATTGCTTGAGCCCAAGAATTCAAGGTTGTGGTGGGCTACAGTCATATCACTGCACCCCAGACTGGGCAACAGAGCAAGATCCTGTTGTTTCTTAAACAAGAACAATAATAATTATTATGCTTAGACAACAAGTGTATGCCAGGACTGTCACAGAAAAACCAGGATGTGTGGTGGCCTGAGGTTTCAGTCAAGGATTGCCTGATACACAGCAAACTTTCCACATATATCAGCGCTTATCGTGTTGCTGTTCACTGGGATAGTATGCAGAAGGTCAGCACATAAACTAGCTCCGAATGGAGCTGCCCTGCCTAAGGAGAGCTGGGGGCTGCTCCTCAGTCCCCTCCCCAGCACCTCTGGGCTTTGGAGGCCCCATAGCCCCTAGAACTCTGCAGTGCAGTTTGAAAACCACTGAGTTTCCCTCCTGCTTTCCTATACCGTGATTTCTGATTCCCTGACCTGCTGTCCCTCTCCCCAGTGTTGCCAGGCCCCTCCAACAGCACAGACCCAAATGACCCCAGCCCTTCCGCACTCCCGTGTGGAATTGCCTGCTCCGATCCCAAATGTCCCGTAGCCCCTTGACTGTGCAAAGACTCTGAATAGAAGATTGGCTGCCCTCGTGGGCTGCATGGGTTGTGGATTTCTCATTTTCTATCCCCCATTTTCTTTTTTTTTTTTTTTTTTTTTTTTTTTTTTTGAGGCGGAGTCTCGCTCTGTCGCCCGGACTGGAGTGCAGTGGCCAGATCTCAGCTCACTGCAAGCTCCGCCTCCCGAGTTTACGCCATTCTCCTGCCTCAGCCTCCCGAGTAGCTGGGACTACAGGCGCCCGCCACTTCGCCCGGCTAGTTTTTGTATTTTTAGTAGAGACGGGGTTTCACCGTGTTAGCCAGGATGGTCTCGATCTCCTGACCTGGTGATCCGCCCGTCTCGGCCTCCCAATCTATCCCCCATTTTCATATGGCACGCTTATGTGCATGGGGTGGCTGGCCCTTACATCTCCCTGAGAAGAGTTTCTGCTTGATTGATGGAGAAACTGAGACAGAGTGGTCGAATGAACTACCCAAGGTGGCACAACAGCTGTGAGTGGAGCCTCCTGGAACTCTCTTCCTCCCCTTGCCCCAGAGTGGGGAAGGAGCCCCAGATGACAACAATACAAAGAGGGAATGTGGTGGGTCAGCTCCCCCACCTAGGTGGACTGAGCACCCCAGGAAGGAGTCCAGCATCGAGGATAGGAGATGGCAGACCGTGTGGGAGGCCTCAGGCTGGGCGAGCTGTGACCTGGAGGATTAGGGTCGGACGCTGGGTGCTGGCGTGATTAAAGGCCGAGGCAGGTGGGCGGGCCAGCTCCTCAGTGCGTCTGTGTCCTCCGCTCAGGCTGAATGTGAACTTGGCCGCCCCTCCCTCCACGGCGCTGACCCCTATTCAGGAGGCAGCTTCCAGGACGCTCCCAGGCTCCTGGCTCTCTGCTGGGCCCTTGTGGTCCATTCGCAGCCCACATTCTAATGGCTGCCCCGACCAGCCCTAGAGCAGCACTGGTCAGGCCGCCTCAATCCCACCCAGCCCAGTCCCCATTAGGAGCACCTCACTACCAAAGTGGGTGAAGCCGGGGCACGGTGCCTGTGGGAGGGGAGCTTCAGGACCAGCGGCACGGTATTAACGAGGAAACTGCATTAAAAGGGCTTGTTTTCCCGAAAGCTCCAAACCACAGTTTGGATCTGCCTAATGATCCCATCCCCCTTAAGCAGGCTGTGAAGGAGGCGAAGGGTAGGATATGTGCCCAGAGAGGGCCGGCCACACCTCCATCACAGCGGGATGCTCCCAGCTTTGCCGCAAGGGAAGCTGGTCTGGCCTTCAAGCCCAGGCCCTGTTGAGCTGCTGCCCCACGAGAGGAAGGTAGCCCACTTTGTAGATGAGGTAGTTGTGGCTCGGGAGTTTACTGTAAATTACACAAACCCTGGTTAGTGGCGGACACAAGCATGAGGTTTGCCTTGTTCCTTGCTACCCCTGAGTGAGGGGTGCAGCCTCTGTTAGAAGCTCCCAGCTTCCTTCTGGGGCAATGGGATGCACCTCTCTCCTGCTTTCTGGGCACTCATGCTCTCCCTGGCTCTCTCTGTCTGTCTCTTTCTCCCTTTGCCTCCCTTTCTCTCTCCCCCACGCCCCACACGCATTGTCAGCACCTGCCCTTGCTCTCATCTTCCTGGGGCTGGGGGTGGGGGTCGAAAGGTGTCCTGTGCATTCACAGAGCCCAGGCAGCCGGCCTATTGCTGCCTCTCCCTCCCCCTCCCCCAGCCGTCTTCTGGGCATCCCCGAGGCCTCATTATTAGGGTAGCGGTGACCCCCCCATTGTCTGGCCTGTCTGGCCCTGCCATGAAAGGTAGAGTTTTGGCAGAGAACCGAGGCTCGGCCTGATTCCAGCTTGTTCTCTGCTGTCTGGAGCCTGTTAACTATGCTCGGGGCAGGGCAGGCAGGCCCTGGTTGGGGGTGGGGGCTTGAGGAGCCACAGGGCAGCCATGTCACTAGGACAACAGCAGGGAGCCCTGGAGGGGGAGGTTGAGGGAGAGAGCAGGTGGTTCTTTGTCTGGAGCCTGATCCCAGCACCCCCACCGCACCCCCACCCCACGGCCCTCCCCAGCCTGGGAGGCAGCCCCTAGAGGGGGATTGGTGCCTGCTCCCAGGGCACGCAAAGCCGCTGGGCTCCCTCCCCCAGGCAGAGGCAGGAGAGACTGCACAAGCTGTGCTGAAGACCCATGGCCCCCTTGCACCCCTCACTGGGGGGATTCCCAGGACTCCACCTGCTCCTTCTCAGCCTGCACACCGCCCCCATCCGCCCACCCAGCACAGGAGGGCCAGGCTAGTGAAACCCTGTGATGGAGCAGGGGTTGGTACGGGTGGCTTGTAGAGATGGGAGGGGTCCCAAGCACCAAGGAAACAGACCCTCCCTGGCTGCGGTTGCCACATTCCCTCTCCAGGCTCCATTTTCTTAGCTGAGCAGTGAAGGAGTTTGGAGCTGTTGCTGTCTGGGGCTCTTTCCTGATTTAAAAATCTCTGCCTATGGGGCTGGGCGCGGTGGCTCACGCCTGTAATCCCAGCACATTGGGAGGCTGAGGTGGGTGGATCACGAGGTCAGGAGTTCAAGACCAGCCTGGCCAAGATGGTGAAACCGCGTCTCTACTAAAAATACAAAAATTAGCCGGGCGTGGTGGCGGGTGCCTGTAGTCCCAGCTACTCAGGAGGCTGAGGCAGAGAATTGCTTGAACCTGGAAGGCGGAGGTTGCAGTGAGCCAAGATCGTGCCACTGCACTCCAGTCTGGGTGACAGAGCAAGACTCCATCTCAAAAAAAAAAAAAAAAAAAAAAAGAATATCTCTGCCTGCTGTAGGGCTGTGAGACTCCTGGGCCCCACACTCACCTCTTTGGTACTTAAATTTTGTTCCTGAGCATCAGAGCAGTCCCTGGAGCTGGAGGTCAGAGGCACCTGGCCATGGCTTAGAGGAATCGTGCTTGGCTGCCTGGAGGTGGAATCCAGGCTCTGCCGCTTGCTGGGCAAATCACTTCATGTCTCCGTGATAACTTTTCTGTGCCTCTGTTTCCTCATCTGTAATACGGGGACATGGATAGGATCTACGACATAAGGTTGTGTAGGGGTCAAAGACATTATATGCATAAGGTGCTTAGAACAGTACTTGGCTCCATGAAAATAGTCAGCAAATATTAGGTGTTTTTATTCTTCAAGATCTTTACTGAGCAACAAGTAGGTGAGTTACCTGAAATACTTGATGTTGTGAACCAAACAGATGTCATTCGTGAAACCTGGCATTTTGGCTTGAAGGTGGGAAATACAGATTTTAAAATATGCCTCAGGACCAGGCGTGGTAGCTCATGCCTGTAATCCCAGTACTTTGGGAGGCTGAGGCAGGAGAATCGCTTAAGCCCAGGAGTTCGAGACCAGCCTGAGCAACATAGTGAGAGCCCATCGCTACAAAAAATTTAAATATTAGCTGGTTGTGGTGGCACACAACTGTGGTCCCAGCTGCTTGAGAGGCTGAGGTGGGAGGATTTCTTGAGCCCAGGAGGTTGAGGCTTCGGTGAGCTAGGATGGCTCTGCTTCACCCCAGCCTGGGTGACAAAGCGAGATCCTGTCAAAGCGAGATCCCGTCTAAAACAAAACAAAAAACAGTAGACCTCATTGGAGATGTCCTTTCTTGTTGAATTCGGTGGAGAATTGAAATAGCCCATGACTGGGATTCCAGACTGTTGCTCTTTGATTGTCTCAGAAGTACTACACACGGAATCCACTTTCCTGAAATAGCCTTCATTGACCATCTAGAAAATGCGAAAACGTGGGTTTGGTATTCCGGACTCCCCTCGCCATGCACACACATACACCCTCAATGTCTGTTTGCCTTTTAAACAACTCATAGCTGCATCTCCAGGATGCACCTTGTGAACAGGAAAACTGGCGCCCAGGAGATGCTTGGTGTTAAAAGTGTTGCCGTGGGCATTGGGTGGGTTCTGTGAGGGAAGGGACAGAAATGATAAGGTCTTCTCTGGGAGAGGTGACTAAGATTCTGCCTCCTCTTCTCCTCCTCCTCCTCTTCCTCCTCCTCCTCCTCCCTCCTCCTCCTCCTCCGCCTCCTCCTCCTCCTCCCTCCTCCTCCTCCTCACTCCTCCTCCTCCTCCTCCTCCTCCTCCTCCTTCTTCTTCTTCTTCTTCTTTCTTCTTCTTCTTTTCTTCTCCTCCTTCTCCTCCTTCTCCTCCTCCTCCTCCTCCTTCTCTTTTCCTTCTCCTTCTCCTTCTCCTTCTTCTCTTTCTTCTTTTTTTAAGATGGAGTCTCGCTCTGTCACCCAGGCTGGAGTGCAGTGGCGTGATCTTGGCTCACTACAAGCTCCACCTCCCGGGTTCATGCCATTCTCCTGCCTCAGCCTCCCGAGTAGCTGGGACTACAGGCACCTGCCACCACGCCCAGCTAATTTTTTGTATTTTTAGTAGAGATGGGGTTTCACCATGTTAGCCCGGATGGTCTCAATCTCCTGACCTCGTGATCTGCCTGCCTTGGCCTCCCAAGGTGCTGGGATTACAGGCATGAGCCACCGCACCTGGCCTGATCCTGCCTTTTCTAACTGATTTTCATGGAAAATCAGTGCCTGTCTGTTCATCTGAACACCCACTATTTATTCATCCAACAAATCTCGGTTGAGTGCTGATAATGCCAGGCTCTGTGCTAAGCCTCGGGGATAAGTTGTGATACCCATCTGCGAGGCACACAGTCCAGGAGGAGGCAAAAGCAGACAGACACCAGTGTGGGTTGGAGGCCCAGAGGTCTGGACAGAGCGGAGGGCGCAGTGAGAAGAGGCCAAGCCTGAGGGGAGCCTTCCAAGAGAAGGGCACATCTGAGTAGTCAGGAAGGGTGAGTCGGAGTCTTCCAGGGAGACAAAGGAAGAAAGGGAATCCCAGGCAGATTCGTGTGCAAAGCTGCAAACGATGAAAGAGCATGGTGCAAAACACAGATGCACACTCATGTGCATGCACAAACACCCCGCAAAACAAAAACCACAGAGCAGAGTGTCTCCGGGGAGACCCGCCAATCCTCCCTGCCTGGGTGTGTGGGAGGGGCTGTGGGAGGGTGGCCTGGGGCACAAGGACTTGCAAGGCGGTGCTTCTTGCTCCCCAGGGCCCTCTGGCATCCCCCCTGGAGTCCCTCTGGCCCAGTCCCCTTTCCCTTTGCCAGTCGCAGCTGAAACGTCCTTCTCCTGCTGTCCTCTCCCCTGTCCCAGGCCCCAGAAGTTTCTCATCTTCCTCCACCCATTGCCTTTTCATTTGTACTTCCCTCTCCATGGTGAGAGGAGGCAGTTTAACTTCTTTGAGCCTCAGTTTCCTTATCCACATGAGATGGCTGGATTGGGTGATCCTGAAGTTCTGCAGGTCCTCTAGGACTTCAAGTGATTGTCATTCCTATTTAGATGTTTCCCAGGGAGATCCTTAGAAACCTCCCAGACACTGACTGAGACTCTTTGCCAGGGGCTGGGGATTAAAGCCAGTGAATAGTAGTGGAGATCCGGGCACCCACATCAGTGTGAAGAGGAGGTGGTGCCCTGCTGACCCCGCTGCTGTCTGCTTTTCCCTCAGTTTGACCCTGGGAACACAGGCTATATCAGCACAGGCAAGTTCCGGAGTCTTCTGGAGAGCCACAGCTCCAAGCTGGACCCTCACAAAAGGGAGGTACTCCTGGCCCTTGCCGACAGCCACGCGGATGGGCAGATCTGCTACCATGATTTTATCAGCCTAGTGAGTGCTCTGGGGCCCTGGGTGCTGGGAGGGACCTGTTTGAGGGTTGTGGCTTCCACACATTTAAAGGATTTAGGCAATTCAAAGGATCTGCTGGCCTGCAGCATTGAAAAAGTCCAGGCTTCTGCAGGTGAAAGTGTGCCACCAAGGACTCATCTTCTCTTTGTCTCTAGGCTCTGCCCTCTGCCTTGTCAGCCCATCCTCAAGGCAATTTCAGACCCTCCCATTGTGGCAGCAGCTGTTCTAGCCCTCATACCCTCAGGCCGCACCTTGCAGAAGGAGGGAGGGAGGGAGGAAGCGGGGGGGTGGGGGGGTGGGGGGGGCGGAGAGAGAGACAGAGAGAGAGAAGAGGAGGGGAGGGGAGAGAGAGGAGAGAGAGAGAGATCCTTCTTAGGGTAGCTCTTGCACAAGGCCTGGTATGTTCTCCCTCCCATTGGCCTAGATTGGGTCAGTAGGATGGGTAGATTGAGTTAAACCAATCATTGCCCCACCCCTGGAGCTTCGAGTGGGGTCAGTTCCACCAAAATGAAGGACTGGGAGTAGGTAGGGTATTAGTGGCAGGAGAAGGGACTGGGGAATGGGGGCCAGGAGTGTCAGTGCAGCACGTGATAGAGCCAGAGCTCAACAGATCTGCTCAGCAGATGCCCTGGGCTGCCAAAGAGGCTGGAGAAGAGAGGCCTATGAATCCTGCCCAGCGGCCTGTATCTCAGAGCAGAGACTTCCCCTCACTGAGGGTTAATGCTGTGCTGTTTCAGGGGCTGCTGTGGACTGGGGTTCAGTGGGGTTAAGCAGGCAGTATTTTACCCACCATGGGATGCAGGTGACATCAGTAAAAAAGTGGCATGAACAAGCAGGTTGAAAATAAGACCCAAAGTTTTTGCTGGGTTTCCCTATTGGTGAGATGGAGCTGGTCACCTCTCTTCATGTCACCCATGGAGGGAGCGAGAGTGAAATAACTTGTGTGAAGTGCCCCAGGCTCCTACAATTCAAAGGCACCAGTGATGGGGGAGCTGCCACCACTGGAGCCTGTCATTGTGCCACATGAGTGCTCTGATGTGGATGCCCAGGAAGAGGAGATGTTTCAACAACCTCTTGGCTGAGGGCCAGCCTTGGTCCAAGGGTTGGCGTGATTGCAGGGAGCTGCTGTGGGGCATTTAGGAGTGGAGGAATCGACTGCTGTTCAGAGTGGACCCAGATAGCAGACCTTGAGGAGGGCAAGGGACAGAGCTGAGCTGAGCAGGGGAGGGGGCAGTCAGGATTCACAGGATAGGCAGTGGGGGTGAGTCCCGTGACTTGGAACCCGGCAGTGCAACCAAAGACCAGGCCAAAGGTTTGAGCCTGCCCAGGCTCATCCACAGCCCCAGCCCTAGCACCTGTGTGTTTGTTGCAAGGTACCCTGCTTGGTCATAGGGCAGAGTCGGGCACGCAGGGCCAGGAGTGGCTTCTCTCCAGCCAGGGGTCAATGGAGCCTCTGTGTCAGCTCAGGACAGCCAGTTACTTGTTACTGCTGGGATTTCTGGGATTTCTCTGTTCAAATTCTGCACTGGATCTGTATGAGCAGGGCTGCCCTGGAGAGCAGACAAAGAAGGGACTCACCAGAGGGGAAGCTCTGAGTAGAGCAGAGAACTGAGGACCTGGAGTCTAGCAAACCCAGGTCCTGGTCTAGCTCTGCCTTTGCCACTCACTGGGAAAGAGCCTCTGAGCCTGGCTTTTCCCATTTGTAAAATGAAGCCAAAGGATCCCCTCTTTAGGGCTGCTGCAAGGATCAAATAAAAGTATTTGAATGTTTTTGATGTCTCTTAAATGTTCTTCCACCAGGTAAACTCCTCTGCATCCTTTGTGAGCCTTTACCTGCCCAATCCAGGCAGAGTGAGTCAACCTTTTTCAGAGCCCCCACAGTGCCTTGCCCAGGCCTCTCTCATAGTACAGACCGCCACACTGCATTACAGCTGAGCAGCCTGGGTAGTCGTGTGTGAGTGTGCAGGTTGTATACTATACAAGGGTGCCTAGCTGAGAGATGATGGAGACTGAAATCTGGCCTGAACTTTGCCCCCCAAGGCTTGGCATGGGTGCACCCATCCAGAAGAAGAGGCTCCTTTATCTAATTGGCACAACAGGTCCATATGGGCTAGCGTGGACTGTGGAGTCAGGCAGATCTGGATTTGAGTCCTGACTCTGTGGTTTATTAAGTATGAGTACCTGGGGAAACTACTCACCCTCTCCAAACTTCAGTACCCATATTTGTAATGTCAAACTAATACGGGGCACCAAATAACTGCGATGGCACCCTCTTTTGCTGTTTTTACACTTCTGTCTCCCCTTGTAAGCTCCATGAGGCCTGAGCCCATGGTCACGACTGTGCCCAGCACAGCACTGGGCACGTGAGGGACACGGGTGGATGGTGAGTGTGTACTCCTGCTAAGCCAGCTCCCACCATGGGTCTTCAGGGCCCCTGGGCCGTGTGTGTGTGTGAGTGTGTGTGAGTGTGTGTGTGTGAGAGTGTGTGTGTGTGTGTGCTGTGCATATGCCCCTGTGCAGGTGCATCCTCAGGGACTGGGAGAGAGACAGGTAAGAGTGGCCACAAAATAATCTGACAACATGATCCTGTCTTGGGCTTGCAATGTGCACGAGGACCCTGACCCTGGCCTACATTTACAGAGCTCTTGGGCCATTGAGAAGAGCTAGATCTAAGCTTTGTATGCATGGAGAGGATGGGGATAGAGAATGGTTAGAAAAGGTTCATCTGGGACGGCCTGCTGGAGGGGGCAAACTTTAAGCTAGATTTTGACTGTGAGACACAGCAGAGCTCAGGAATGTGAGGTGGAGGGACCCTACAGATGGAAGTCCACACCGCCTGGCCTGGTCTGAACCTAGATCCTCCCCAGCCACCTGCCCTCTGACAAGGCCTACAACCGCTGTGCTATGTGGTCTGGCTTGGTTCACCTCACCAGCCCACTGGGCTCCTGCCTTCAGGTTTAGCCTGATGTCTACTGCTGGGCCCAGAGTCCCAGGAATATATTGATAATCCCCACACCAGTAAACATGAGGACAGCTGAGGTGTGGGGTTGGGAGAGCCATACCTCTAGAATTTCTCCCCATGAGAAGGGTCTAGAGTTGGCCATGGAAGGCAGGTGGGAGGTAATGGAGGCCTCAGGAGGCCAGGAGTCAGCAAGGCCACCTGTGGTCTTGGAATCAGGCTGACCACTGGGTGAGGCTGCCAGAGCTCTACCCAGTATGTGTCAGGGAAGCTTCAGGCCGCTGAGGATACAGCCGGTCTCCAGGTGGAGCTCTGCAGCCAGTCCTTGGGCTTGCTAGGCATTGCAGGTCTTGTGAAGGCCCTCAGGAGTGGTGACCTTCCCCAGGCACAGCTTGGGTTTTCGCTCTGGGGGCCTCTCTGCAAACCAAGGGCTACCTGCCTCTTCCCAAGCTAGTGTGTCTGAGGGTGCTACCTCCTGCTCGTCCTTTGATTCTCACTCAGACTTCACCTCCTCCAGGAAGCCTTCCTTGACCTCTGACCTCCCTTGGGAATGGATTGGGCTCCCTCTTGTGTGCTCCCACAGCAGCCATCTGAACTGTGATTGCTGGTTACTAATCTGTCCTGAGCACCACCGTATCCCTCCCTGTGCCTGGTAATGAGCCTGACACTTAGGAGTTGCTCAGTAAATTGTGATGCACGGATGATGAATGAGTGGATGACGGAAGGTATGGTGAACACAAATACGGGCTCTGGAGGCTTACTGGGTATGAACTTGATGGATTCCTAAAGCTCTCTGAGTCTCAGTTTCCTAATCCAGTAGAATGGGGATGTTAATAGTCCTTATCTAACGGGAAGACTGGTGATCATCAAATGAACCAAAAGACCTGAAGGGCTGAGAATAACGCCGACACATAACAAGACCTTGGTGAATGTTGCTTCTTATTAACTATTATAGGAGAAAGGGAAATGCGGGATCAGGCCTGGTGCAAGGAACATGCTGGCTGGGAAGTGGGTGGGGGGCTCCGCTGGGCCCCAGCTCTGACACTCTCCCAATTCCACTTCCTGCACAGATGAGCAACAAGCGTTCCAACAGCTTCCGCCAAGCCATCCTGCAGGGCAACCGCAGGCTAAGCAGCAAGGCCCTGCTGGAAGAGAAGGGGCTGAGCCTGTCACAACGACTCATCCGCCACGTGGCCTATGAGACCCTGCCCCGGGAAATTGACCGCAAGTGGTACTATGATAGCTACACCTGCTGCCCTCCACCCTGGTTCATGATCACAGTCACGCTGCTGGAGGCAAGAACAAGGGTGGGGAGGGGGTTGCTCTGCCTTGGGGAGTGGCGGGTATGGGGAGAGGAGCCAAGAGGATGACACAGATCATGAGGGAAGAGGGACATTTCTTTTCCATTGAAGGGCGATGGTTGAGGATCAAATAATAGTTGTATTGCAAGTCAGACTCTGTTGCAGTGGATACCAGTGTTGTAACCCTGGACTGCAAAGATATTCTAAAGATTATTACTTCCAACAATATTGACTGCAGCCAAATCCCCATAGGACCACTGCCCCCCACCCACCCCAAAACAACAGCAACAAAAACGATGTCATAAGTTCATTGACTTGGGAGATCTAGCCAGGCTAACTCATTAAAGCCAGTTTATTTAGTTCCTCCCCAGGTGGGTAATGTGGACCAGTCATTTGCTCCATTTTCCCGCCTGAAAATCAGAAATAACCAGACCTGCACTCCCTCTCCCAGGACACCTTTATTATAGTGAGAGGATGGCTACGGTGCTTTCTGAACACAAAAGCATCATACAAACACATCTGGGAGGGAGTGTGAACAGGTAAATATGGGCTTAACATTTTTAAAGAACATTCTCCCCTTAGGGAATTCTCTGTGCCTATTGTTATGCTAAATTCTATTGCTTATGCAACAGAATCCAAAGGTACCCCTCGCTGTGTTGGTGCCCATGTGTGATAAAACTCAATTCTTTTGGCTTCTCCGCTCAAGAACCTGTGCAGCCCACCCCAGCTCCAGCTCCAGCTCCTGAACGGATGCTTGGCTTCGCTCTGGGATTTGATGATCTCCGCTGTTTCTCTTCCAAAGCCACGGGCCTAATTACCGCCTCTGCATATGTTCTTGTAAAGTTCCTGCCTAATCAAATGGCAGGATCGTTAAGCTTCACGGCATCGTTCTTCTTTTTTTCTACATCAGAATATCTGGTCTGCAGGCCAGCGTTCCACTGTTTGTTGTTATGGCTTCATCCAAGTACATGTTGAAGTTGCGATGTTTCTGAGATATTCTTGGACTTGTTCTTCAAGTGCTTACTGTGTTGGTCTATTTATTAACTTCTATTTAAGGCCCAATAATAACGAGATGCCTTGGAAGCAGGATTTGCTGCCAGGCCACCTTCATGGTGTTAGGTGGACAGAACAGCTCCTCAGAGAGCCCAGGCGAATACAGCTACCAGGGGACTAAGCCATTCCCAGGCTGAGCGCAGAAGGTTTTAACCCGACACTAATTATAGTTTCCTTCTCTAAGTGTGTGCCGGGCAGGGGGCTGGCTCTTTGTGTATAGTTTATCACTTTTAAACCTCATGGCCACTCTGGAAGTCTGGGTACTGGTACCCATTTCCAGATAAAGCAACTGAGGACCAGATAATTCAGTTTGCCCAGGTTGATCAAGAGGAGTGATTCTGTGTCCAGATTGTTTCATATGAACCTCAGCTATGTAAACCCAAACCGCCAATCTAGAAAAACTGGGAAGTGCTCAAATAGCTGAAATAACGATCTCAAAGCCCTTGTGCTATAACGCCCAAGGCTTTTGTCTTCTATACAAAAGAAGTAACCTGGCTTTCGGATTCCATAATGAATAGAAAATAGGGGGGACATGGTGCGAAGAAACGAAGGGGTCTACTACCAGCAAGCAATAAGAAATAGTAGCCGACAGCCTGGCAGTGAAGGAAGTAACAAAAGAAAAGTTTAAAGCAGACCTGAATCTTAAAGAAATACAATAATTGGCTAAGTGCGGTAGCTCACATCTGTAATGCCAGCACTTTGGGACGTCAAGGTGGGAGGATCTCTTGAGCCCACGAGTTCAAGACGAGTCTGGACAACAAAGTGAGACTCTGTCTCTACAAAAAATCAAAACATTAGCCAGGTGTGGTGGTGCATGCCTGTGGTCCTAGCTACACGGGAGGCTGAGGCAAGAGGATCGCTTCAGCCCAGGAGGTCGAGGCTGCAGTGAACTGTGTCCATACCACAGCACTCCAGCCTGAGTGACAGAGTGAGATCCTGTCTCAATAAAAAAAAAAAAAAAAAAAGTAAAAAGCATACAAGAATTTGGGGGGCTTAGCCGAATGCAGTGGCTCACACCTGTAATCCCAGCACTTTCAAAGGCTGAGGTGGGCGGATCACTTGAGGTTAGGAGTTCAAGACCAGCCTGGCCAACATGGTGAAACCCTGTCTCTACTAAAAATACAAAAATTAGCCAGGTGTGGTGGTGGGTACCTGTAATCCCAGCTACTGGGGAGACTGAGGCAGGAGAATTGCTTGAACCCAGGAGGCAGAGGTTGCAGTGAGCCAAGATAGTGCCACTGCACTCTAGCCTGGGCAACAGAGCAAGACTCTGTCTCAAAAAAAAAAAAAAAAAAAAAAAGAGAAAAGAAAAGAAAAAAAGAAAAAAAAAAAGAATTTAGAGCCTTGGGTGTACGAGCAAAAACACTATGCTGGCTGGGCGCAGTGGCTCACGCCTATAATTCCAGCACTTTGGGAGGCTGAGGCGGGTGAATCATTGAGGTCAGGATTTCAAGACCAGCCTGAGCAACATGGTGAAACCCTGTCTCTACTAAAACTACAAAAATTAGTTATGTGTCGTGGTGGGTGCCTGTAATCCCAGCTACTCGGAAGGCTGAGGCATGAGACTTGCTTGAACTCAGGAGGCAGAGGTTGCAGTGAGACTGCACCACTGCACTCCAGCCTGGGTGACAGAACAAGGCTCTATCTCAAAACAAAAACAAAAGCAAACAAAAAATGCCATCTTCCTGGGGTTGCTGGAGGAAATATCACTCTTATAGCCCAGATCAATACCTGAGATATTCTTTTTTTTTTTTTTTAGACGGAGTCTCACTCTGTCATCCAGGCTGGAATGCCGTGCTGCAATCTTGGCTCACTGCAACCTCCGCCTCCTGGATTCAAGCAATTCTCCTGCCTCAGCCTCCTGAGTAGCTGGGGTTACAGGCGCCTGCCACCAAGCCTGGTTAATTTTCATATTTTTAGTAGAGACAGGGTTTCACCACATTGGTCAGTCTGGTCTCAAACTCCTGACCTCGTGATCTGCCCGCCTCAGCCTCCCAAAGTGCTGGGATTACAGGCGTGAGCCACCGCGCCCAGCTCATACCTGAGATATTCTTAAACAGTTATGCATATGCCCCAATTAAGAACACAGGGGCCGGGCGCGGTGGCTCAAGCCTGTAATCCCAGCACTTTGGGAGGCCGAGACGGGCGGATCACGAGGTCAGGAGATCGAGACCATCCTGGCTAACACGGTGAAACCCCGTCTCTACTAAAAATACAACAACAACAAAAAAAACTAGCCGGGCGAGGTGGCGGGCGCCTGTAGTCCCAGCTACTCGGGAGGCTGAGGCAGGAGAATGGCGTAAACCCGGGAGGTGGAGCTTGCAGTGAGCTGAGATCCGGCCACTGCACTCCAGTCCGGGCGACAGAGCGAGACTCTGCCTCAAAAAAAAAAAAAAAAAAAAAAAAGAACACAGGGACATAAATGATACATTTTAGCAGGAGTCCCAGAAAAAAAAAAAAAAAAGTTACGATAAATACCCTTTTAGAGATTAAACAAGTATACTTCAGTCACATGTGCAAAATCAACTTCTGTGGAATGTTAGTGAGAATGTGGAGAAACTGGAGCCCTTGTGCACTGTTGGTGGGAAGGTAAAGTGGTGCAGCTGCTATGGAAAACAGTCTGGTGTTGCCTCAAAAAATTAAACATAGAATTACCATATGATCCAGCAATTCCACTTCTGACTATATCTCAAAAGAATTGAAAGGGACTGGAAGAGATATTGATACACCCATATTCATAGTAGCATTATTCACAATAGTCAAAAGGTAGAAGCAACCCAAGTGTCCGTCAGTAGAAGAACGGATAAACAGGCCGGGCGCGTTGGCTCAAGCCTGTAATCCCAGCACTTTGGGAGGCCGAGACGGGCGGATCATGAGGTCAGGAGATTGAGACCATCCTGGCTAACATGGTGAAACCCCGTCTCTACTAAAAATACAAAAAACTAGCCGGGCGAGGTGGCGGGCGCCTGTAGTCCCAGCTACTCGGGAGGCTGAGGCAGGAGAATGGCGTAAACCCGGGAGGCGGAGCTTGCAGTGAGCTGAGATCCGGCCACTGCACTCCAGCCTGGGCGACAGAGCGAGACTCCGTCTCAAAAAAAAAAAAAAAAAAAAAAAAAAAAAAAAAAAAGAATGGATAAACAAAATGTGGTCTATGTTCACAGTGGAGGCTGGGCCCGGTGGCTCACGCCTGTAATCCCAGCACTGTGGGAGGCCGAGGAAGGTGCATCACCTGAGGTCTGGAGTTCGAGACCAGCCTGGTTAACATGGTAAAACCCTATCTCTACTAAAAATACAAACTTAGCTGGGCATGGTGGCCAACGTCTAATCCCAGCTACTTGGGAGGCTGAGGCAGGAGAATTGCTTGAACCCGGGAGGCAGAAGTTGCAGTGAGCTGAGATCATGCCACTGCACTCCAGCCTGGGCGACAGAGCGAGACTCCATCTCAAAAAAAAGGAAGGGAAGGCTGGGTACAGTGGCTCATGCCTGTAATCTCAGCACTTGAGGAGGCAGGAGGATCGCTTGAACCCAGGAGTTCAATACCAGCCTGGGAGGTAGAAGTTGCAAGCTGAGATTGCCCCACTGCACTCTAGCCAGGGCAACAGAGCGAGATCCTGTCTCAAAAAAAAGGGGGGGGATCATTCTGACACATGCTACAACATGGATGAACCTTGAAAATATTATACCAAGTGAAATAAGCCAGACACAAAAAGACAAATACTGTATGATTCCACTTATATGAGGTACCTAGAGTAGTCAAATTCATGGAGACAGAAAGTAGAATAGTGGTTGCCAGGGGCTGGAGGGAGGAGGGGGTGGGACGTCATTGTTCAGTGGGTACAGAGTTTCAGTTTTGCAAATGAAGAGTTCTGTGGATGGATAGCAGTGATGGTAGCACAGCAACATGAATGTCATTTAATGCCACTGAACTGATTAAGGCCGGGCACAGTGGCTCATGCCTGTAATCCCAGCACTTTGGGAGGCCAAAGTGGGCAGGTCACATGAGGTTAGGAATTCTAAAGTGGCCTGGCCAACATGGTGAAACCCCATCTCTACTAAAAATGCAAAAATCAGCTGGGCATGGTGGTGCACTCCTGCAATCCCAGATACTTGGGAGGCTGAGATTGGATAATCGCTTGAATCCGGGAGGCGGAGGTTGCGGTGAGCCAAGATTGCATCATTGCACTCCAGCCTGGGCAACAGAGCAAGACCTTGTCTCAAAAAACCCCCAAAAAACTGATTAAGATGGTAAATTTTATGTTTATTTCACTATAACTTTTAAAGAAATCAACCTGTGTGGAATTTGTCATCTCCCAAGTGGGTATGTGAGTTATTACTGGAATTAAAGTTCAAAATCCTCCAAATCCTTTCTACTTAGCATGGAGGAAGTGTGGACAAAGAGACCCCAGGACCATTTTGTTTCCATTTGACACAAAATAAGCAAACAGAAGTGGGTGAGGGGTGGTTAAAAGCTCAGCTTAGACCGGGCATGGTGGCTTACGCCTGTAATCCCAGCACTTTGGAAGGCCAAGGTGGGCAGATCACCTGAGGTTGGAAGTTCAAGACCAACTTGACCAATATGGAGAAACCCCATCTCTACTAAAAAACACAAAATTAACTGGGTGTGGTGGTGCATGCCTGTAATCCCAGCTACTCAGGAGGCTGAGGCTGGAGAATTGCTTGAATCCAGGAGGCGGAGGTTGCCGTGAGCCGAGATTGTGCCATTGCACTCCAGCCTGGGCAACAAGAGCGAAACTCCATCTCAAAAAAAAAAAAAAAATTGCTCAGTTGGGTACTGGCTGTGGGGTATCCCTCTTTCTCCGAGAAGAAAAGGTGATAACTTCCCGTAGGGACTCCCAGTGCTAGTCAGCACAACAGGAAGTTTCCTGGGCAGTGTGCACCTAGTAACAGACTCTCTCTGTTCTGTCCAGGTTGCCTTTTTCCTCTACAATGGGGTGTCGCTAGGTCAATTTGTACTGCAGGTAACTCATCCACGTTACTTGAAGAACTCCCTGGTTTACCACCCACAGCTGCGAGCACAGGCTTGGCGCTACCTGACATACATCTTCATGCATGCAGGGTGAGTACCTGTCTTCTTTTGCTCTGTCAAAAGACCCTATAGAAAAACAAGTGGTCAAGATAGCCTGGATTGAAATACAGTTTTTAGTTTATTTTTATCTACTTAGACACAGGATTTGAGATGGCTGCTTGAAACTTATTTAATACCAAAATTATGTAAATTATTGAGAGTGAATGGGAAAGGGAAAAATAGATAAGAAGGAAAATGCTAAAAGCCAGCAGTGAGAACAGCACACACATACACAGCATTTGATTCCATGTACTTGCTAGAGGTGGCTTGAAAATTTATTCTAGTGCTTCCTAGTGGCTTCCTAGAGCTTTTGCTTTGGCCACTAGAGCAAAAAGGGATGTCAAGCCACCAGATTTATTGTCCATAACTGTGTGAGTGCCCTCGCTGTGTGTGAGTTCCTCCCAGTCTGGTCTCCATAAATATAGAGGGTCTTCTTGAGAACTCTGGCGATGATTATAGTTTCTATTTATAGAGCCCTGTAGCCTGTTTTGGGGCTGGAGCACAATCAGTTTTCACTGGTGCCTCCCACTTCATGATAAAAACCTACCAGCTGGCTAGGTGACCACCCAGGTCCATGTCCCTTGAGCAGCAGTCTGGAGGCTTTTATATGGTAGAAGCCCTTTGATGGGAGAGGAGAGACCCCAGACACTAAGCCTTTGTGGTGTCTTCTCTTCTGCAGTCTCTCCAGAGAAGTGAAGGAGCTCACACTTAGCCTGGAGAAAGCCCTGGGGGTGCCTGGCCCTCGAGTGGGAACTGGGAAGGGGGTGACTCTGGCCCCAATGACGCCATCATTCCCATTGCTCAGCAGAAAGACCCGCAATGACCAAGAGGGTTGTCCCATCAGCCTCCCTTCCCCAGAGCCTCTAAAGCAGGTGCAAGAGCTAATCCCGAATTGGCTGCACCTGCAGGGGAGGGTGCTTTCTGGTGAAGAGACCTGAATGAATGCCTCTGCTCGGGCGAAGATTACCATTGGTACAGGCTGCTTACCTTGTCTAGCTTGCCCCAGGCTTCGATCTCACAGGGATAAGGAGCAACAGGATGGCTGTCATGCTTCACTCACATCCACTCATAAGCCAGGGGTGACAGCAGACACGGGGGCTTCCCTGCCCAGGCATCCCAAGCCAGTGGCTGCACGTGGGTTGGGACTGTCTGCCTTCTTTCCAGGACTGCCCCCTGACTTCTCTTGGTGCCTCAGGCTGAGGAAGGAGAATAGCCAAAGCCTCCTTGCTCCATCCTCTGCCTCCTGGAGCCAAAAACAGTGTCCTCACAGTGGACAGGGCTTGGATCCCCCCAGCTGAGGCCTAGAGGACTGGCCATGGTCCTTTCTCCAGTAGTTCCTTTGATGGGTCAACGCCTGCCAGGAAGAGTCCTGGGAGGATTCTCCAGGTCTATGGATTTTGAACAAGGGGCTCTTGCCTGGTGTAACAGAGATAGCAGTAGACAGGAGATAGGGACAGCTGGCCAGCATCTAGGGAGATCGCAGCAAAGTGACCTGTTGACCAGGTGAATTGATTGGCTCACATCTGTAATCCCAGCATTTTGGGAGGCCAAAGTGGGAGGATCACTTGAGGCCAGGAGTTTGAGATCTACATGGGCAACATAGTGAGACCTTATCTCTATGAAAAATAAAAAACTTAGCCAGGCCAGGTGGTGCTTGCCAGTAGTCTCAGCTACTCTGGGGGCTGAGGTGGGAGGATCGCTTGAGCCCAGGAGGTCAAGGCTACAGTGAGCCAAGATTGCACCGCTGCACTCCAACCTGGGAAACAGAGTGAGACCCTGTCTCAAAAAAAAAAAAAAAGAAAGAAAAAAAAGTCACCTAAAAAAAAGTGACCTGTTACTCAGAGACACACTGTAGGCCTGGGAATCCAGAAGCCAGTGTGATAAAGAAGAGCTCAGATTAGGAGGCAGGAGCCCTGAGTTCCTCCCCTGGCCTCTGCTAGTCTTAGGTTCTGAGACTGTAAAACAGGGCGTGGTTCTAGAAAAGCCTGTAAGGCCCCTCCGCCTGGGAATCTGATGTTGTCACTCAGCTCCCTTTCCAGTGACTTCTCCTGACACCTCTAATCTCCCTAGAATCCTTTAGCTAGCAGTCAGTGGTGGGTAGAAGATTCTAGCATAGTAGGAATTTAGGACACAGCCTAACCTGCCTGAACTACCTCGCAGGTGCACTCCTGAGTAAGCAGGTGCCCATGTGTTGCCCACAGTTCCTCTGCAGCACAGCCGGGCCTCCAGGCAGGGCCCTGTGGTCAGCAGCAAGGCGGAGACCCAGGCAGGGCCCAGGCTCCCTGTTAAAGGCTGTTACTTCCTGACATACAGCATCCCCCGGGAGCTTCCTGGGGGATGTCTGCTCAATTTAAATGAGACAGTGGGTGTTAAAGTGCTGTATAAAGTTGGAAGCACCCGATTGATTTAGTAATAGTCATGTTACAATCTTTTCTGGTAATATGCATACAGCTAGACACCCCACAATTTTAGCAGCAAGATCTAGTCACAGGTAGTATAGGGAGGCAGGCATTCACAGGGTCAGAAAACCTGGGGTAAACCTGGGGTCCCATCTCCCAGTCCTGAGGACTTTGGAGCAGAATAGGTCTCTCTTTTTTTTTTTTTTTTTTTTTCTGAGATGGAGTCTCACTCTGTCACCCAGGCTGGAGTGTAGTGGCATGATCTCGGCTCACTGCAGCCTCCGCCTCCCAGGTTCAAGCAATTCTCCTGCCTCAGCACCCCAAGTAGCTGGGATTATAGGTGCATGCCACCACCCCCAGCTAATTTTTGTATTTTTAGCAGAGACAGGGTTTCATCATATTGGCCAGGCTGGTCTTGAACTCCTGACGTCGTGATCCGCCCACCTCGGCCTCCCAAAGTGCTGGGATTACAGGCTTGAGCCACCGTGCCCGGCCTAGGTCTCTTCTTATACCAGGAAAGAGAAACCTCCCTTTAATTGACTTTAAGGGAAAACTTTGAATTATTAAGTTATAAGATGTATCTTTAATACCTGCATTTGTTTTGAGAACATATTTTTCTTTAAACATCCGTAACTCTTACAAATAGAGCCAGAACATGGCCGGGCACAGTGACTCATGCCTGTAATCCCAACACTTTGGGAGGCCAAGGGATGGATCACTTGAGTTCAGGAGTTCGAGACCAGCCTGCCCAACATGGTGAAACCCTATCTCTACTAAAAATACAAAAATTAGTCGGTGTGGTGGCACATGCCTGTAATCCCAACTACTCGGGATGCTGAGACAGGAGAATTGCTTGAACCCAGGAGGCAGAGGTTACAGTGAGCGAAGATCATGCCACTGCACTCCAGCTTGGTTGACAGAGCAAGACTCCATCTCAAAAAACAAAACAAAACAAGAACAAACAAACAACAAATAGAGCCAGAACGACCACATGACCCAGTGAATGGAGCAGGTCAGGCAGATTAGAGGCCTGAGCTGTTGTCTCAGCATGGCCACTAACTGTGACTGGTCACTATCTCTGAGCCTTGTTTTTTCACATGTTAACTGATGGAGTTGCTGGATTTTTTTTTTTTTTTTTTTTGAGACAGAATCTCGCTGTGCTGCCCAGGCTGGAGTGCAGTGGCTTGATCTCGGCTCACTGCAAGCTCCGCCTCCCAGGTTCACGCCATTCTCCTGCCTCAGCCTCCTGAGTAGCTGGGACTACAGACGCCCACCACCACGCTGGCTAATTTTGTTTTTGTATTTTTAGTAGAGACGGGGTTTCACCGTGTTGGTCAGGATGGTCTTGATCTCCTGACCTTGTGATCTGCCCGTCTCGGCCTCCCAAAGTGCTGGGATTATAGGTGTGAGCCACTGCACCCAGCCTTTTTTTTTTTTTTTTTTTTTAAAGAGATGGGGTCTCACTATGTTGCCCAGGCGGATCTTGAACTCCTATGTTCAAGTGGTCCTCCCACCTTGGCCTCTCAAAGTGTTGGGCTTACAGGCGTGGGCCACTGTGCCCAGCCTAGTTGCTGGATCTTGACTGTGGTTAGTCTGTCTCACTGTGCCAACTGAAATGCTGCCAGTCATCGCCCAGGCCTTGCACATGTGTTCCTGTCCCATCTGGAAGGAACACTCTTTCCAAGATGGTCTGAATTGTCATTCCTTCCCCTAGACCATGAGCTCCTCAAAGGCAGAGATGGTGTTGTTCACTCCTGGATCCCTGGCATCTTGGGGGATGCAGGTGTTTGTTGAATGAATGAATGAATGAATGAATGAATGAATGAATGAGTGTGGTCTCTCTGTCACAGGATAGAACACCTGGGACTCAATGTGGTGCTGCAGCTGCTGGTGGGGGTGCCCCTGGAGATGGTGCATGGAGCCACCCGAATTGGGCTTGTCTACGTGGCTGGCGTTGTGGCAGGTAGGCAGGTAGGCCCTGTGTCCACAAAGGCACATTGTCCCAGGGTGGGGTGGGACAAGCCCCAGGCTTCCAGGACACACAGAAGATCCTCATCTCCAAGGCTCCTGACTTACCAGGCTGTCCTCCAGGCACACCCACCTCCCCAGGAGGCTGGAGAGGGGACTGCTGCCCAGAGAGGGAGGTGTGTGGCAGGACGGGACAGGAGAGCACTGGATTTGGGACAGGCTGGCCAACGGACTCTCAGTCTCACACCACCATGTGGTAGCTTCTGAGCTTGGGGTAATTTCCTAACCTCTTTTGGCCGTGTTAAGCTTTAAGAGGGAACTAATGAGATCTGCCTATAGGGTTGCTCGGAGGGTGGAGTGAGTGAGGCAACAGATGGAACAACAGTGCTCTGATAACTGCAAGGGGACAGTGAGATCCCCAAGGGGGAATCAAAGGGGTGAGTGGAGCCAGGTACCGTCCTGGCCGCATAGCACCTGTCCCCAAAAGGAGAGCTGGCTGCTACCCAGACCAACCGCAGTTGCCTTGCCTGACCCACTGCTGACAGGGATTCTGGCCTAAGAGGCAGTGAGCCCTGGCTCCATCTGAAGGCGTCTGGGCCTCCAGCTGACTGGGCACACATGTGGCAGGTGATCATCCTTCATGAATAGTGGCCAGAGTGACTTCCAGTGAGCCTTCCACCTTCTGCCCCCTCCCCAGTGAGAGGTGAAGTGGGTGAAGTGAGCTGGGGAGAGCGTGGCTTTCTGCAGGAAGAGTCTGCCAGCCAGGCCTCTGAACATGAGGATCTCCCTCGTGATGTCTCCAACTTTATTGCCAGCTGGTTTTTTTTTTTTTTTTTTTTTTTTTTTTTTTTTAAACAAGGTTTGCCGCTTCAGCTCTTCAGCTTGACAGCTGTGCCCAAGGGAGCTTTGTGTGTATGTTTAAGTAAGATCTTAATCCTTTCTGAGTGGTATTAAAGTTGTCATCAGGAGAGCCGGGCAGCGTCAGCCTTGTAAACAAGAGGCAGGCAGGGACCCTGGGAGTAACTGAAGTGGTTTCAGAAATCAAAGAGGAAGGGTCCCACCCCACCCACAGGAGGCTGGTCTGCTAGTGCATGAACCCTTGACCGGGAAGATTCACCCTGCACCATCTCCTTGGCTCCTGTGTGCGCTGAGGTTAAAATCACTGGCCACCTTGGACAGCACCCCTGCAAGCCCCTCCCAGAATCCAAGGCTCACCGCCTCCTTGAACAAAGGGCTAATGAGCATCTCTAAGTGCCAGACTTGTTCAGCCACCCACACACCCCCTAATCCTGACATCTAAGGATTTATAGCCCCATTTTCCGTACCTCAATATCCAGAGACCCAGATGTTAAATAGCAAGGAACAGGGAAGACATTAATAACATTTGCAGCCTTAGTATTCAATTAGATGGGAATGCCAATAACCTAGAAGATGAAAACAAGATTCAAACGGACTCAGACCTCACCCAAACCAGGTGACATGCAGTGGGGGGACATTGTAGGTGTCACCTCCCAAGTGACACCAGTGCAGAGTGGGAAGATTCAGACAGAAGCAGAGCTCATCATCTGAATGTGAGCATGTAGGGCTGTATCATTGAGCACATGGCATGCACTATTCTGTCTGAGTCATTGATTAAGACCAGAGGGCACTCTGGTCACCACACATGTCATTGATCTCCATGATTGAGTTGATTGATCTGCCTCTGCTGTCTACCCTTTCCTGTCCTCCCAAGCTCTCCTCTGAGAGGGGAGCTGGTTTACAGCTAGCCAGCCCTAGATTGGACGGGTGGCAGTTACCAGTGCCTACCATATGCAGGCCGTAATTCATCCACACAGCAACGCTGCAAGGTGGACACTGTTGCTCTCCCCCAGCATGGATCGGAAACCAAGGCTTAGAGGGCTAAGTGACTCGCCCAAGAAGACACAGTTAGAAAGTGGTGGAGCTGGGCACACATCCAGGCTGTTTGACCCCCAAGGCTGTGATCTCAACCACTACAGTAGTGTAACGGGAACCAAAAGATGGGCCCTGTCCTTTTTGCAGTTAATTTATTGTCAGAAACCAAGGCAGACCAGGTGCAGTGACTCACACCTGTAGTCCCAACACTTTGGGAGGTCAAGGCAGGAGGATCGCTTGAGTCCAAGAGTTCGAGGTCAGCCTGGGCAACATAGGGAGACCCTGTCACTACAAAAAGCTTTTAAAAATATTAGCTGGGCATGGTGATATAGGCCTGTAGTCCCAGCTACTTGGGAGGCTGATGCAGGAGGATCGCTTGAGCCCAGGAGTTCAAGGCTGCAGTGAGTTGTGATAACACCACCGCACTCCAGCCTGGGTGACAGAGCAAGACCCTGTCTCAAAAAAGAAAGAAAGAAAAAAACCAAAGGAGACCTTAATAGATGTCTGGCAGCCTTAATCTCTAATTCCTGCCCAGTGAAAGTGTTTCCAACCCACACTTTGTAACGAGGATAGCTAACCTCTGTGGAGCATATACATGCTCCAGGCATATGATGAGGGGTTCGCGGATGTTCGTGGATGCTATTCTCATCACAGCTGTCCTATGCGGTGGGTACTGTCACTCCCATTTTACAGGCAGCCCAGAGAGGTGAAATGACTTGCAGATTTGCTTACCTGAGAAGTACTACAACTAGGGAGGAGCCCTTTCCAAGCCCTGTGCTTCTAACCAATGCTTGAGGCCAATGTGCAAATTACTTATGGCTAGCAATTATATGGCACACAATGTAGGTGTTTTAAAAACCAGTATCTTGGGCCAGGTAAAGTGGCTCACTCCTGTAATCCCAACACTTTGGGAGGCTGAGGTGAGGGTATTGCTTGAGGCCAGGAGTTCAAGACCAGCCTGGGCAACATGGTGAGACCCCATCTCTACCAAAAAAAAAAAAAAAAAATCAATATCTTAAATGCATCACCAATCTTATATTACAGATTGTGTAGATTACTAACCACATGTGCATCCCCAGAGCCTAGCACAGGGCTTGGCACATGTTAGGCAATAAATATCTATAGAATAAGGGAAAGTGGCCAGGCCTGGTGGCTCACACCTGTAATCCCAGCACTCTGGGAGGCCGAGGCAGGTGGATCACGTGAGATCAGGAGTTCGAGACCATCCTGGCCAACATGGTGAAACGCTGTCTCTACTAAAAATACAAAAGTTAGCCGGGCATGATGGCGGCACCCGTAATCCCAGCTTCTCGGGAGGCTGAGGAAGGAAAATTGCTTGAACCTGGGAGGCGGTGGTTGCAGTGAGCCAAGATCGCATCATTGCTTCCCAGCCTGGGCAACAAGAGTGAAACTTCATCCCCCCCCGCCCCAAAAAAAAGGAAAGATACAAAGATATGTAAATAAAGTTATATTACTTAAAGATAAATGTTCTGCCAATTTTGGGATTTTTTTTAAGGCCAAAGAAGATGTTGAAGAACACCTGCTTTAAAATTTTCTGGGGCTGGGCGCGGTGGCTCACGCCTGTAATCCCAGCACTTTGGGAGGCCGAGGCGGGTGGATCACAAGGTCAGGAGATCGAGATCATCCTGGCTAAGATGGTGAAACCCCGTCTCTGCTAAAAATACAAAAAATTAGCCGGGCGCGTTGGCAGGCGCCTGTAGTCCCAGCTACTCGGGAGGCTGAGACAGGAGAATGGCATGAACCGGGGAGGCAGAGCTTGCAGTGAGCCGAGATCACGCCACTGCACTCCAGCCTGGGTGATGAGCAAGACTCCGTCTCAAAAAAAAAAAAAAACAAAAACAAAAAAATTTTCTGGGCTAAAATTATCACAGCTGTACATTATGGCAAAGTTGCCAGTTTATCTGTGTGCTGGCATGAACTTGGAATTTTGGGGTGCGGGATACAGAATTTGTAATCCTGAACTAAGGCCCCTGGGTTGCCTCTGTGCAGAGGTATGGCGTGTCACTCCAGTTCATTCTGTCCTGGTCCTCTGCCCCCATGACCTCTGTGGAATTCACACTGGTCTTATCTGCCTGTACCTATTAGGATCGTTCAGAGCTTGTGAGAGGATTCCTCCCTGACCCACACTTCTGTCCAGGGAGGGCCTTTATTACTGTGTTTGTGTGTACACAGCCCCATGTTTGTCTTTGGTCTCTCCCAGTTGCTCTAGTCCAGGCCTCACCTTCAGTCACTTGAAAGTCTTTGCTTTTTTTTGTTTTTTGGGGTTTTTTTGAGACGAAGTCTTGCTCTGTCATCCAGGCTGGAGTGTAGTAGTGTGATTTCAGCTCACTGCAACCTCTACCTCCCAGGTTCAAGCGATTCTTATGCCTCAGCATTCTGAATATCTGAGGCTATATGCGTGTGCCACCATGTCCAGCTAATTTTTGTATTTGTTTTTTTTAGTAGAAATGGGGTTTCACCATGTTGGCCAGGTTGATCTCGAACTCCTGATCTCAGGTGATCTGCCTGCCTCAGCCTCCCAAAGTGCTGGGATTACAGGGGTGAGCCACCACACCTGGCCCAAAAGTCTTTATATCACCATTGGGGAGCAGGTGGATTCAGGCCGTTACCTTCGAGGTTCCAGAACCGGAACCCAAGCCTCTGCCCCTGGATCTTAGGCCAAAACTCAGGTCACTGAATTTCTGATCTGGAAGGAACCAGGGAGGTCCCCTCCAGCACTGGCAAACGGTTCCCTAGGCCCCGTCCCCACTTAGCCAGAGCTGCTGCCTGTGTTCTGCTCCATGGCTTAGGGCGTCCCTGAAAGGTTTCATTTGAAGAGAATTTTGCTGCTCAAAAGTCGGAAAGCCTTAGACCTCATTCTATAGATGTGAAAGAAAACTGAAGCCCAAAGAATTCAGGGACTGTGCCCAAGGTCACACAGCTAGCTGGCCAGGCCCCTTCCATACTCCTGCCACAATCTGAAGCTGACCCCTGACCCTAGGGTCAGGACTCCGAGTGTGGATGGGGTGAGGGAAAGGTCAGTGTGTGCCAGCTTGACCCTGGCAGGGGCCCTTCCCTGCCTGGGGCTGCCCTGAGGCGGCTCTGCCTTGGTGGACCGCGCTGGCGCAGGGGCGAGGGAGTGGACTCTGGGCGGGTTTGTACAGACCTGCTCTGTGAAGAGAGGCCAGCCTAGGGAGGCTAGGGCTTCCTCTGTCCAAAAGGTAATTAATGAGGAGCAGCCTGGGCAGCCAGCCCTCATTGCAGCCCTGCAGTGCAGCCTTCACAGACAGCCCCGCCAGGAGAGCGTGGGAAACCTTTGTCATGCAGATCCTGCTGCCTGTTTGTTTGCCACCCTGGGATTTTTCTTTCGTGTTATATATGGCTGACCCTGTGGCTAAGCAGTAAAAAAAGCAAAAGAAAAAGAAAGTTATCTGACAATAGATCAATACCTAATTAAAGCCAGAGGGAAGGCATGAAAGATTTATAGTTGCCCTGGGAGGGGAGGAGGACTTGGGAGTCCTCAGTTCATGACAGGTTTTTTTTTTTTTAGAGATTACATCCCCCTTGAGACCAAGAATTG
This sequence comes from Rhinopithecus roxellana, assembly GCF_007565055.1. NCBI lineage: Eukaryota > Metazoa > Chordata > Mammalia > Primates > Cercopithecidae > Rhinopithecus > Rhinopithecus roxellana. The sequence goes on from NC_044567.1 coordinate 49,174,134, forward strand.
GTTGTGGGGAATCTCTTTCTTGAAGACCTCAGTGAGTAGGGGAGGCCTTGATGGAGGTGGGGGCAGGGGAGGTGGAAGAGTTTATTAGGGGGCTCTGCTGCCAGGTCCTTGGGTGCTCTGGTTGCTGGGCTGGGCCAAGCCTCCTTCTAAGTCCATGGATCTTGCACCCCATAGAGCCTGCAGAATTTGGCTTTCTGCCTGTCCCTCCTTTCTCCAGCAGCTAATTGGCTCTTGAGCCCGCAGGCATTTTCCAGTGGTAATTTCTGCACACTCACCCAGGCCAGCCACCTCTCATCCTCTGAGCCCTGGGCTCTACCTCCTAGTTATTTTTAGTTTCCCATGTCCTTCCCTGGAAGCCAAAGCATTGATCACACTTAAATGAGACCAGAACAATAAATTTCCCCTCTTCTCTTTGCTCAGCTTCCCTCCCAGGACAAAAGTTTGTCATCCCCCAGACCAAGCCTCGCATACCCTTCCTTTCCCCCAGAGGGTATGACATCATCTCTTTCTCTTCCCCGTGACTTTTCAAGGACATGTTTCTTCCAAAGGAGCCCCACTTGAGAGATGCTGTTGGCCTTTTGTGATTTAGCTGGGCTGGAGGAAGGGTGGAAGTAACCTTAAGTAAGCAGTTTTCTAAATGCTGTTGAACAGAGGGAGAGATGGAAGAGGGTGGAGGTTAACCGCCGGGCCAGTTTGGGGCGTGGCTGCTAGAGAGGCCAAGAGTGCGGGCTTTGGTCAAGAACACAGGTGGGTTTTGCATCAGGCAGACCGAGACAAATCCTGGTTCTAGCACTTCCTACCAGGAGACTCTGGGCTCAGTCTCCTCATCTTGGGAATGAGGCTACTGGCTCCTGCTTCAGAGAGCTGTCTTGAGGGTTGAAGGGAAGAAAGTCTGTAAAATGTTTGCCTGGTGTCCGTGTCACCTAGGTGGCAGCTGTTTCTGAAATAACTACTGCTACTATTTTTGTTATGGTTCCAGAACCCTGACATAACACCATGTCAGGCAGAGGTTGGGTTGAGAGGCAGATAATCCAGGTAGAAGTCTGAATTTTACTTTGGGCTGGACACTTCCCTCTTTTGAGTCAAAGAATCAAATGGTTCTTTCAGCCAGAAATTAATCCTCTAAGAAATGCATTGGAGGCAGGGCTCTGTGGCTCACACCTGTAACCCTAGAACTTTGGGAGGCTGAGGCAAGAGGATTGCTTGAGTCCAGAAATTTGAGACCAGACTGGGCAACATAGTGAGACTCTGTCTCTACAAAGAAAAATACAAAAATTAGCTGGGCATTGTGGCGCACAACTGTAGTTCCAGCTATTTGGGAAGCTGAGGCAGAAAGATCACTTGAGCCCGGAGGTCAAGACTGAAGTGAGCTTATCGTGCCACTGCACTCCAGCCTGAGTGACAGAGTTAGACCCTGTCTCAAAAAAAAAAAAAAAAAGAAGGAAAAAGAAAGGAAAGGAGGGAGGGAGGGAAGGGGGCGGGGGCAGGGAATCTCCCAGGCGACATGGAGGAAGAGGTGGAGCCTCTTGCTCTGGAGTCTTAGCATGGAGCCTGCAGAATCCAAGGCCTGGGGCTGGGTTGGGTGAGCCGAGTCCCTCATTCCTGAGAATTCTCGTTGTCTTTCTGTACTAGGGTCCTTGGCGGTGTCTGTGGCTGACATGACCGCTCCAGTCGTGGGCTCTTCCGGAGGGGTGTATGCTCTCGTCTCTGCCCATCTGGCCAACATCGTCATGGTGAGCACCTCCCATTCTCAGCGAATCTTTCTGGCCCTGTCCTCTGCCATCACTGGGCCTGAGTATTAATCCACTGGAGCTGGCTCACCAACAACCAGGCAGACCTGACCTGGAGCAGAGTTCTCACACGCTCCTCAGCCTCTGCAGGCCCATTTCAAATGGGTGCCTTCTGAATGTGATTCCTGTTTTCTCCAGTCATGGCTTGGCCTAGGACCATGCCCATCTCCTTCTTCTGCCTCTTTCCCATTCACTGACGTTAAAGAGTTAACATTTGGCCACTAGCATATATGGCCGTTGGAATTGCTTATTTATCATAGATTGTTAAAAGGGCCTTAGAGATTATCTCATCAAAATTCAAAAGGTTAAGTGACTTGTCCAAAGTCACAGTTAAGTTTGTGGCAAAATGAGGGCTTGAACCCATATCTCCTGACAACCATTCAAGAGTTGTTTCCTGGCCAGGCACGGTGGCTCATGCCTATAATCCCAGCATTTTGGACGGCCGAGGCAGGTGGATCACAAGGTCAAGAGACGGAGACCATCCTGGCCAACGTGGTGAAACCCCGTCTCTACTAAAAAAATACAAAAATTAGCTTGGCATGGTGGCATGCTCCTGTAGTCCCAGTTACTTGGGAGGCCGAGGCAAGAGAATTGTTTGAACCCGGGAGGCGGAGGTTGCAGTGAGCCGAGATCACACCACTGCACTCCAGCCTGGCGACAGAGCGAGACTCCGTCTCAAAAAAAAAAAAAAAAGAGTTGTTCCCCTATCCCAGCCTGTCATGGGAGGAGGGCAGCACTCCATTTCTCATCCTCTGCCTTTTCCTGGAAGGTAGTACAGTGTGATAGTGAAGGACATGGGCTGTGGAGCCAGTCAGCCTAGGTCTAAATCCCTGCTACACTCTGGGCAAATTACTTAATGACTTTGCATCTCACTTTCTACATCTGTGAAATGGAATGGGAGCTGGGCACAGTGGCTCAGGAATGTAATCCCAGCAGTTTGAGAGGCTGAGGTGGGCAGATTGCATTGAGCTCAGGAGTCAAGACCAGCCCAGGCAACATGGTGAAACTCCATCTCTATAAAAAATACAAAAATTAGCCAGGTGCAGTGGTGCATGCCTATAGTTCCAGCTATTCCAGAGGCTGTGGCTGGAGAATCGGTTGAGCCTGGGAAGTGGAGGTTACAGTGAGCAGAGATTGCACCACTGCACACCAGCCTGGGCAACAGAGTGAGACCCTGTCTCAATTAAAAAAAAAAAAAGAAAAGAAAAGAAATGGAATGATATACAGTAAATGAGATAAAGTTCAAATAACCACCTATATAAATGTAAAATTAATTTCCTTCTCCTGACAGAAGAGGCCAGGATGGGCTCAGACTAGACAAAGCCTTGAAGGCCAGAAATTGGGATCTGATAGTCTTAGAAGATATCAAAATCCTTTTTTTGGAGGCAGTCTGAAGTCTGAAGGCTGATGGAGGAGTCAGTGGCTAACCCTGCCCAATCCCTCTGCTGGCCTGGGAGCCTCCAGGTCTTACTTGTCTGTTTCCCCAGTACCTGGCTTACAGCTGGGAGCATGGTAGATGGTGCCCGCTACATTTTAGTGAATGAAGGAAGAAAGGAAGAATGTCCAGAAAAGGCATAGCTTTTCTTTGGGGTCCTCCTGTTCTCACCCACTCCTCCATCAGTGTCTTCGCCCACGTGGCAGATGTTTGAATGCTCAGTGATCGCAGTGCACAGGGCTTGGAGTTCCTGAATTATCCCATGTTTTTCCTCCTTATCAATCTCACTGTCACCCACCCTGCTCCCAACCCTGTCCCTTTTGTTCTCATCAAAATGCCCATTGTACATTGAGCAAGAGAAGAGAGAGCACAAGAGGGAGGGGAAAAGAAAGGAAGAGAGGGGGAGAGAGAGACACTGAGTACCTGCCTACACTTGCTACTGGCCTGAATTTTGGCACCTTCAGGTAAGTGCTCAGAGAGAGGCTGCGGGTGTTGGGAAACGTGGAACAGTGAGCCTCTCAGTGTGTGTGTGCAGGTGTGTTTGCACATGCACACAGCTCAGTTTGTTGAAAACCCGAGTGCATGGGCTGCCTCCCATGGCCCTTTTAAATGGGTCATTCTGTATCAGTGCCACATCTTTCCCCAGACACAGCTTTTCCTCTGAATTCTGCCTCCTCCACTCCCCCCTCCCCCTGCCCCAATTCCTTTCAGTAGGGGAAGGAAATGCTAACCTCCTCCCTCCCATTCCGCCCAAGACTTGTATGTGTGTAGGGGTGATGAACAAGCTCAACTGAAAGAGAACACAGGGAGGAAGACACGTGCTGGAGTTCATAACGATGCCCTGTTCCCACCCTCTTCCCCACCTCATGGGAAACAGCCCTGATGGCCCAGAAGTTCCCATGGTGAAGTCAGACCACCCATGGACCATGGAGTAGGGCATGGGGGTCGAGAGAGGTGTGAGAGCAGTTTTGTTCCAGTTGACGCTTCTGTCTGGCAAGTAGCCCATGGCCTGCAGCTGTGGAGACCGGCAGCCCCATATGAGAGCCCAATGCCTTCCAGAAGCAAATGGCTTTCCCTAGCCAACTGGGAGCTGTGCAGTCCCCAAAGCATGACACATGGGGAGCCCTTCTCTAGGAAGTTGTGGGCTAGGCGCGCTGGCTCACACCTATAATCTCAACACTTTGGCAGATCGCTTGAGCCCAGGAGTTCAAGACCAGCCTGGGCAACATCTCTACCCATCTCTACCAAAACTACAAAAAGTCATCCTGGTGTGGTGTCATGCACCTGTGGTTCCAGCTACTCTGGAGGCTAGCTGAGATCACCTGAGCCGGAGAGGCAGAGGGCCGTAAGCTGAGATTGCGTCTCTGCATTCCAGCCAGGGCAACAGAGTGAAACCTTGTCTCGAAAGAAAGAAAGAGTTATGTGGTGTTTATTGACAATGAAAGAAAACTCATCGTCTCATTAACAAGGTTGATTTCTCTTTGTCGAGAGGCTACCTTTACTCTAACTAGTTCAGTGCCAAGCAGTTCAGAGATGTGTTGGGTCGACCCGTATGAAATTGCCCCTTCTGGCTGGGTGCGGTGGCACACGCCTGTAATCCCAGCACTTTGGGAGGCCAAGGTGGATGGATCACAAGGTCAGGAGTTCGAGACCAGCCTGACCAATATGGTGAAACCCTGTCTCTACTAAAAACACCAAAATTAGCTGGGCATGGTGGCACACGCCTGTAATCCCTGCTACTTAGGATGCTGAGGCAGTAGAATCACTTGAACCCAGGAGGCAGAGGTTGCAGTGAGCCTAGATCACACCACTGCACTCCAGCCTGTGCAACAGAGGGAGACCCTGTCTCAAAAAAAAAAAAAAAAATTGACCTTTCTATGGGCCATCAGCATTTGAACAGTGGCAATTTCATATGGTTCTACCTAATAGATATACTATTGTTTTTAGCTTCAAAATGAAGATTTGAAGTGTGTGTGTGTGTTATACACAGTAAAGTACCTTATCAGAACTAAAAGAAAAAGCATGGATTTGAGAGAAAATCCACATTTGAGTACCAGTGTCACCATCTTTAATAGCTATGAGTCTATTACTCAACTTCTTGGAGCCTCAGTTGTCTCATCCGTAATCCCATCTTCACAAAACAGTTGGTTGGGAGATGAGAAAATGGACGAAATATTTCAACAAAAGATCTGGAATGTGAAAAGCCCTATAATCAAGACTTCTTTTTTTTTTTTGAGACAGGATTTCGCTCTGTCGCCCAGGCTGGAGTACAGTGGCACGATCTCAGCTCACTGCAACCACCACCTCCTGGGTTCAAGCGATCCTCCTGCCTCAGCCCCCCAAGTACCTGGGACCACGGGTTCGTGCCACCATGCCTAGCTAATTTTTTTTTTTTTGAGACGGAGTCTCGCTCTGTTGCCCAGGCTGGAGTGCAGTGGCCGGCTCTCAGCTCACTGCAAGCTCCGCCTCCCGGGTTTACGCCATTCTCCTGCCTCAGCCTCCCGAGTAGCTGGGACTACAGGCGCCCGCCACCTCGCCTGGCTAGTTTTTTGTATTTTTTAGTAGAGACAGGGTTTCACCGTGTTAGCCAGGATGGTCTCGATCTCCTGACCTCGTGATCCGCCCGTCTCGGCCTCCCAAAGTGCTGGGATTACAGGCTTGAGCCACCGCGCCCGGCCGCCTAGCTAATTTTTTTAAAAAAATTTTTTGTAGAGACAGTTTCACCATGTTGCCCAGGCTGATCGTAAACTCCTGAACTCAAGTGATCCACCTGCCTCTGACAATGCTGGGATTACAAGCGTGAGCCAAGACTTCTTTTTTTTTTTTTTTTTTTTTTTGAGACGGAGTCTTGCTCTGTCGCCCAGGCTGGAGTGCAGTGGCCGGATCTCAGCTCACTGCAAGCTCCGTCTCCCGGGTTTACGCCATTCTTCTGCCTCAGCCTCCCTAGTAGCTGGGACTACAGGCGCCTGCCACCTCGCCCAGCTAGATTTTTTTATTTTTTTAGTAGAGACGGGGTTTTACCGTGTTAGCCGGGATGGTCTTGATCTCCTGACCTCGTGATCCTCCCGTCTTGACCTCCCAAAGTGCTAGGATTACAGGCTTGAGCCACCGCGCCCGGCAAGGCTTCTTATTTTAAACACTAGAAAGATACAGACACGGGGCCGGGCGCGGTGGCTCAAGCCTGTAATCCCAGCACTTTGGGAGGCCGAGACGGGCAGATCACGAGGTCAGGAGATCGAGACCATCCTGGCTAACACTGTGAAACCCTGTCTCTACTAAAAAATACAAAAAACTAGCCGGGCGAGGTGGCAGACGCCTGTAGTCACAGCTACTTGGGAGGCTGAGGCAAGAGAATGGCGTGAACCCGGGAGGCGGAGCTTGCAGTGAGCTGAGATCCGGCCACTGCACTCCAGCCCGGGCACAGACCGAGACTCCGTCTCAAAAAAAAAGAAAGAAAGAAAGAAAGAAAGATACAGACACACCTAATTGAATACTTTATTAATTGTCTCCTGCTGGCCAGAATTCCATTTTTTAATCTACAAGATATTTACTTACACTTTGCTCTGTATGATTGATGTTTTCCCAAAATATTTGAGATCTGAATTTTCACAAACTGAACCATATTGTCAAAGCACAAGGGAAGATGGTTGCCTAAAAGACACTAAAGATTTGTTGTAAGGTTTACTTTATTGGCCCGGCACAGTGGCTCATGCTTAAAATCCCAGCACTTTGGGAGGCCGAGGCGGGCAGATCACGAGGTTAGGAGTTCAAGACCATCCTGGCTAATATGGTGAAACCCCATATCTACTAAAAAATACAAAAAAAATTGTTTGGGTGCAGTGGCTCACGCCTGTAATACCAGCACTTTGGGAGGCTGAGGCAGGCGGATCACAAGATCAGGAGTTTGAGACCAGCCTGGCCAATATGGTGAAACCCATCTCAACTAAAAATACAAAAATTAGCTGGGCGTGGTGGCAGGCGCCTGTAGTCCCAGCTATTCGGGAGGCTGAGGCTGAAGAATCGCTTGAACTTGGGTGGCGGAGGTTGCAGTGAGCCAAGATTGCGCCGCTGCACTCCAGCCTGGGCGACAGAGTGAGACTCCGTCTAAAAAAAAATACAAAAAATACAAAAAATTAGCTGGGCGTGGTGGTGGGCACCTGTGGTCCCAGCTACTCAGGAGGCTGAGGCAGGAGAATGGCGTGAACCTGGGAGGCAGAGCTTGCAGTGAGCCGAAATTGCGCCACTGCACTCCAGCCTGGGTGACAGAGTGAGGCTCCATCTCCAAAAAAAAAAAAGTTTGGCCGGGCGCGGTGGCTCAAGCCTGTAATCCCAGCACTTTGGGAGGCCGAGACGGGCGGATCACGAGGTCAGGAGATCGACACCATCCTGGCTAATACGGTGAAACCCCGTCTCTACTAAAAAATACAAAAAACTAGCCGGGCGACGAGGCGGGCGCCTGTAGTCCCAGCTACTTGGGAGGCGGAGGCAGGAGAATGGCGTGAACCCGGGAGGCGGAGCTTGCAGTGAGCTGAGAGCCGGCCACTGCACTCCAGCCTGGGCGGCAGAGCAAGACTCCGTCTCAAAAAAAAAAAAAAAAAAAAAAAAAGGTTTACTTTATTAAGGAAAAATCCTTTTGTAGGACAAAGAATCACTGCCTAATTTATCTGTGTCATGCTTTCACATTCCCTGTGTTGGGTTTTCTTGAAGTCATTTCACAAGAAACCGTTTCTACCAGGGATAGATATAGAAAGCTGTATTGGAATGGAAGCTCCCTGCCTGGCTTTCAGCCTCTGCACTCTTAACTGGTTGGGTAAGCAAGATGCTGAGGGGACTAGTTACCAACTTGTTCGCTGTAGGTGAGTTACTGTCTCACTCTTTGAGGCTCTAGGAGAGAATGAAATTAAAGGGCCTGCAAAAGGTTTGTATTCCCCAAGGATCTGCGGGCTTTTCGGCATTTATAGCCACAGCAGTGCTGGCTGTGTATGAGATTTTTTTTCTTCTCTCCTGTTGTTTCAGTGCTGATTTTATTGGCGGGAATATTGGATTGGGAAAGTAAGGCAGCTGGTCGGAAGCAGGGACTCTCTAGTTTAACCCCTCGGCTGCTGGGAGGCAGATCATATTTACTGGCGTTCCTTCGCTCTGTTTGTGGTCAGCTGGGACAGACGGCACAGGCACATGGAATGTGACCTCTGAAGTGTAGGTGGACAGAGTCCTGGACCAGGAGACCAGTCAGCTTGCCATTCACTCACTGTGACCTTGAACCAGCCCACCTGAATCCTCAGTTTCTTCTTCCCTAAAGTGTGCGGCAGAGGGATGGACTGGATCAGTTTGGCAAGCTCCAGGGCTTTCAGGGGCCAGGCAGATGTTGTAAACCCATAAAGCGTGCCTGGGAGGTGCTGTGGCAAAACTGGAGTCATTCAGATTCAGAATTTTTCAAGCCACTCTGCAGGGCAAACTCCCTGTCTTTGTCTCAGGTCAAGATACTGCCACACATTTAGATGATGCCTACTGTGTGCCAGGGAGTGGTCTTAGTACTTTACATATATTAATTCATTTCATTCTCACAACCACCCAATGAGGTGGGTAGCTGAGATAAGGTGCTGTTGTTACCTCAAATTCACAAATGAAAACAATAGAGAAAAAGGAATTCTGAGCCACCCCACCGATGACCAACCAGGCCAAGAATAAGGATGGTGCGTTTAACATTATCCCAGATAGGACCCAGGAGGGGCATGGAGGCAGGAGACCTCAGATAAAGGAGAGAGCCATCCACATGTTCTAACTTACTTTGCCTGACATTATCACTCAGGACACAGTGAAAAAGACACTGACTTCAGAGAAGATATTCACTCAAGCCAGGCTCAGTGGCTCACGCCTACAATCCCAGCACTTTGGGAGGCTGAGGCAGGTGAATTGTTTGAGCCCAGGAGTTCTGGACCAGCCTGGGCAACATAGGGAGACCCCATCTCTACAAAAAAATTTAAAAATTAGCCGGGTATGGTAGAGTGTGCTTATAGTCCCAGCTAGTTGGGAGGCTGAAGTGGGAGGATCACTTAAGCCCAGAAGGTCAAGGCTGCAGTGAGCCGTGATCATGCCACTTCACTCCAGCCTGGGCAATAGAGTGAGACCCTGTCTCAAAAGAAAAAAACAGAAAAAGAATAAGATATTTACTCAGAGGGGGCCGAGCACAATGGCTCATGCCTGTAATCCCAGCGCTTTGTGTTTTGTTGTTTTGAGACGGAATCTCACCCTTCACCCAGGCTGGAGTGCAGTGGCGCAGTCTCAGCTCACTGCAGCCTCCACCTCCCAGGTTCAAGCAATTCTTGTGCCTCCAGAGTAACTGGGGTTACAGGCATGTACCACCACACCCAGCTAATTTTTTTGTATGTTTAGTAGAGATGGGGTTTCACTATGTTTGCCAGGCTGGTCTTGAGCTCCTGACCTCAAGTGATCTACCTCCCTCAGCCTCCCAAAGTGCTGGAATTACAGGCCTGAGCCACGACACCCGGCCTGTTGTTTTTGAGAAAGGGTTTCGCTCTGTTGCCCAGGCTGGAGTGCGCTGGTGCAATTTCAGCTCACTGCGACCTCCACCTCCTGGGCTCAAGCAATCATCCCACCTCAGCCTCCTGAGTAGCTGGCACTACAGGTGCACACCACCATGCCCAGCTAATTTTTGTTGTACTTATTGTTGTCCCAGATTTATTGAAAATAATATAGCACTGCAGAAAAAATTCAAACAGGTCCCCGAGGTGTTTTGAAATTCATCCCAACTGTAGGCTGAGTGACCTGCAGGTTGGACAGACTGCCGAAGTCCAAAAGCTTCAGCATTTCCTTCGTGTCAGGATCTACTTCAATGATCTCCTGATCCAGGGCTGAGACCTCAGGAACGTAATTGTCTCTCCTTTCTCTCTCCTCCTCCTGCAGCTTGATGGAGATACCTCTTACAGGGCCTCTCTGAATCCGCTTCATCAGATGCATGACATAGCCTGCTATCTTGTTGCGGAGCTTCTTGCTGGGGATAATGGCGATCTCCTCACACATGCGATTGTTCGTGCAGAAGTCGTTGCCCAGGCGCGTGTAGTACTTCTCTATGATGACCCGGGCCGCCTTCTTCACGGTTTTGGTGCGAATGCGGCCCATGTTGGCGGGTCCTTGGTAAAAGAGCACCCAGCTAATTTTTTATACAGGCAGGGTTTCGCCATGTTGCCCATGCTGGTCTCAAACTCTCAGGCTCAAGCAGTCCTCCTGCCTTGGCCTCCCAAAGTGCTGGGATTACAGGCGTGAGCACCTGGCCTATAATCCCAGCACTTTGAGAGACCGAGGCTGGAGGACCACTTGAGGCCAGGAGTTCGAGACCAACCTGACGACATAGTGAAGTTCCATATCTACAAAAAATAAAAAATTTAGCTAGATGTGGTGGCACATGCCCATAATCCTGGCTACCTGGGAAGCTGGGGCGGGAGGATTACTTGAGCCCAGGAGTTTGAGGCTCCAGTGAGCTATGGTTGCATTGCTGTATTCCAGCCTGGCTGACAGAGTGAAGCCCTGTCTCTTAAAAAGAAAAAGTCTTCTGTACTTTTGCTTTTAATTGTGATAAATGTACATACCATAAAATGCACCATCTTAAAGTATACAGTTACATTTTAAATGTACAGTTCAGTGGCATTAAGTACATTCATACATTCACATTGTTGTACAATCATGGCCATCTGTCTCCAGAACTCTTCATCTTGCAAAACTGAAACTCTGTATCCACTAAACAATGACTCCCCACCCCCTCCTCCCTCCAGCCCCTGGAAACCACCATTCTACTTTCTGTCTCCATGAATTTAATTACTCTATACTTCATCTAGGTGGAATCATACAGTATTTAGCTTTCTGTGACTGCCTTATTTCACTTAGCATAAGGTCCTCCAGGTTTATTTGTGCTGTAACATGAGTCAGAATTCCCTCCCCCCCCCCCCCGCCTTTTTTTTTTTTTTTTGAGATGGAGTCTAGCTCTGTCATCCCAGGCTGGAATGCAGTGGTGCGATCTTGGCTTACTGCAAGCTCCGCCTCCCAGGTTCACGCCATTCTCCTGTCTCAGACTCCTAAGCAACTGGGACTACAGGCGCCTGCCACCACGCCCAGCTAATTTTTTGTATTTTTAGTAGAGACGGGGTTTCACCGTGTTAGTCAGGATGGTCTCGATCTCCTGACCTCGTAATCTGTCTGTCTCGGCCTCTCAAAGTGCTGGGAGTGAGCCGCCGCCTTTTTAAGGCTGGATTGTGTTCCATTGTATGTATATATCAGCAGGTGACAACGTTATCCTGCCATCTGCTTCTTAGCTTGGAACATGTCAACAAGTGAAGATTAGACTTTCCACCTAAAAAGGGAAGGCAGGTAGCTCACCTCACCCTCTGTGAAGAAGGGGTTGCCGGTCAGCGAGGAAGAGTGGGGGAAGGGAGGAGGTGGAAAGAAACCAAATATATAGACATATGTATGTATATTTCATTTATCCATCCATCAATCTATGGACACTGGGGTGGCTTCCACATCTTGCCTATGGTGAATAATGCTGCTATGTACATGGGTATCACTTATTTTTATTTTTATTTTTTTTGAGACGGAGTCTGGCTCAAGTGATCCACCTGCCTCGGCCTCCCAAAGTGCTGGGATTACAGGCATGAGCCACCGCGCCCAGTCGGGTATCACTTTTAAGGGAGAATTGAAACCCATGGAGGGGACATTATAGGGAAGGAAAGCCTGGCAAACAATAGCAGGAAGAACTGTTAGGGGTGAGAGCCCTTCCCAGGGCTCCCAAGGAGGCAGGGAGCACCCCGTCACGTGGGCTGGAGGGCCATCTAGTTGGCTACTTGGCAGTGGGTGTCCGCCTTTGGGAAGAGATGTCCCATTAGATGATTCCCAAGTTTCCTCCCATCCTAAGGTTTCAGCTTGGAGGGAGGCTGCAGTACCCACCATCCACTAACTGAGCCAGCTCAGATTGGGTCGCTACATCCAGGGGAGGGCACCGACTCCTGTTTTGTTCCTTGTCTCCTGGCAAGGCTCCTCTGTGGGCAGACACCAGCAGATGACAACGATATCCTGCCATCTGCTTCCTAGCATGGAACATGTCGGCAAGCGGAGATAGGCTTTCCACCTAAAGCGGGACCGCGGGTGGCCCACACTTCACTTTCTGTGAAGAAGGGGTTGCTGGTCAGTGAGGAAGGATGGGGAGAAGGGAGGAGGTGAGTGAGAACTGAAGGCTGTGAGGATTTCCCCCTCTTTGGCATCTGCTCTGTGTCCTCCTTGCTTGACTGAAGCTTTCATAGATGTTGTTGTCAGTGCCAGTGTTCAGGGCCTCTGTAAAGTTACACGGATGTTCCTGCAACCTCACGGAAGTGCCAGACATACCCCCGAGCTGGGCCTGGGCCAGACAGCAAAGGCAGATTGGGTGGTGGGAGGGAACCAAAGTCTCCTGGTTGTGCCCTCCTTCCCTGGGGCTTATGTGTTCCAGGAAGATTCCGGGCTTATTTCTGTGCACGTGCACCTCTGTATAAATGGAATAGTGCTTTGAATGCACTGCAGGAGTGCCTCTCAAAGGAACCCTGTGGTGAAGTCTTTTGTAAAGTGAAAAGTCCTTTTGTAAAGTGAATAATTGTACTGTTTATCTGCTTTGGAGGTTCCGAGTTTTCCGAGATTCTCAGGGGAGAGAGGGAGTTGTTTGAAGGTCACCTAGGCCACCCCCTCTCCAGCACCTGATTCACCTCTGGAGCATCCTTTCCGAGTGACATGAAATCCCTGATGGGCCGGGTGCGGTGGCTCAAGCCTGTAATCCTGGCACTTTGGGAGGCCGAGATGGGCGGATCACAAGATCAGGAGATCGAGACCACCCTGGCTAATACGGTGAAACCCCGTCTCTACTAAAGAATGCAAAAAACTAGCCGGGCGACGAGGTGGGCGCCTGTAGTCCCAGCTACTTGGGAGGCGGAGGCAGGAGAATGGCGGGAACCTGGGAGGCGGAGCTTGCAGTGAGCTGAGATCCGGCCACCGCAGTCTGCCTGGGCGACAGAGCCAGACTCCGTCTCAAAAAAAAAAAAAAAAAAAAAAAAGAAATCCCTGATGGTGGGAAACTCATGACCCCTGCAAAATGGACCATTCTATCTCTGGAGAGCTCTGCTTACTAGAAATGGAAACTTACTCTGAGCTAAAGTCTCTCTCTGAAGTTTTCATCCATTGCATCTTCTACTTGCAGGTTACACTGAATCGAATGTGCCCTTTCCTTGTGTTGACTCATTTGATATTTGACAACAATGAACTTGATCCCTGAGTCTCCTCTTCTTTGAGCTAAAAGATCCTGGCTTCCCCATTCATTCCTCATCTGCAGGATTTTGAGCTCTTTTATCATCCTGGTGGTTCTGCTTTGGCTTTGCTTGGTTGGCTGTCCTGCATCTTTTGCAACCATGGAGCCCAGCAATGAATGCAGCTCTGAGATGTTCTCTGTCCATGCTGAGGAGACAGGGCCTCTCCTCTTCCTAGATCTGGAGTCTCTTCCTCTGTTAGTCCAGCTCAAGAGCTTTTATGACAGGAGTAAACTTGCTGTTGCCTAAAATCTCAAAGCCATGTGGTGTGTTCTGCTACTAAGCCACAGCCCTCTCTTTCAGTACTTCATGGAGATCCTTATTTTAATGTCAGGTTTTCTTAAGCAAGACACACTGGCAGAAGAGTGGTCTAATCTGGAACTGACTGAACTCTCTCCTTTTTCCCTAGAACTGGTCAGGAATGAAGTGCCAGTTCAAGCTGCTGCGGATGGCTGTGGCCCTTATCTGTAGTAAGTACTGATGGGACAGCTGGGGGACGAAAGCCTGGCTCCAGGCCATGGGGTTCAAAGATGGCACAGTCCCTGCCCTTCACGGGCTTGTGGTCAAGAAAAAAAAAGTGGGACATGTCAATGATGTGTGAAAGAGTAGGGCTATTGTGAGAGCTGTCTGTCCTGCTGTGCTGCTTCGTAACCATTCATCTTTTATTTATTTACCTATTTTTAAAAATTATATTTTCATTTTTGTTTGAGACAGGATGTCTCCCTCTGTCATCCAGGCAGTAGTGCAGTGGCACAGTCATATCTCACTGCAGCATCAGACTCCTGCCTGGGCTCCAATGATCCTCCCTCTTCAGCCTCCCAAATAGCTGGGACTACACATGTGTGGTACCATGCCTGGCTATTTAAAATTTTTGCAGAGATGGGGGTCTTACCATGTTGCCCAGGCTGGTGTTGAACTCTTGGGCTCAAGCAATCCTCCCGCCTTGGCCTCTCAGGTTGCCGGGATTACAAGTGTGAGTCACCATGCCCAGGCTTTTTTTTTTTTTTTTGAGACAGAGCCTCCCTCTGTCACCCAGGCTAGAGTGCAGTGACATGATCTCAGCTCACCGCAACCTCCACCTCCCAGGTTCAAGCGATTCTCTTGTCTCAGCCCCCCAAGTAGCTGGGATTGCAGGCATGTGCCACTATGCCCAGCTACTTTTTTGTATTTTTTGTAAAAAAGGGGTTTCACCACGTTGGCCAGGCTGGTCTCAAACTCCTGACCTCAGGTGATCTGCCCACCTTGGCCTCCCAAAGTGCTGGGATTACAGGCGTGAGCCACCACACCTGCCCCCAGCCTATTTTTTCCATCTTTTTATTGACATATAATATGCAAACAGAAAAGTGCTTAAGGACCAGCACCCAGATCAAGACAAATAACTTCCTAACATTTTGATCATGAAACTGATCCTTTGAGATCCCCTGTTGAAAGTCCTAGGCCCTGTCACCAGAAAAATACATATATGTGCACTCATGTGCATACACACTTATATCAAAAGCTGCGATTTTAGCAGGTTCACAGACTGTGACTAGTCCAAGAACCCCCTAGGAACAAGATATCTTCAGGGCCCTAGTTGGGAGAGCTCAGTTCTACCTGCAGAAGTCATTCTGAGTGTTAGCGGCAAGCAGGTGTCCACCAAGTAAACACGGTGCAAGAGGACATTTCAGGCAAAGCTGCAGCCTGAACTAATACATAGATGGGTGAAGGGTCATGGCCAGCGAGTTGGTTAGTAAAATCAAAGAATTCGTTTTGGGACTGTGTGTGATTTTGATCAGCGATAAAGTTAGTGAAATAGTAGGAGTCAGACCATTAAGGGCTTTAAATGCTAAGAAAAGAAAATGTATTTCACCTTGCATTCCCTGGGATCCCACTGGAGGGCTTTCAACAAGAGAGTTATTGATGGATAATCAGAGTTTTAGAAAACCAGTCAGGCTGCAGTGTGGAGAACAGATTGTGGGGACAAGGGGGATAAGACCAGAGGCCAAAGGGCTCTTTCTGAGATAGAAAGAAATGAGTCTGAACAGAAGCAATGGAGGAAGGGGCTGGGCAGTGTAGCTAACACCTGAAATCCCAGCACTTTGGGAGGCCAAGGTGGGAGGATCGCTTGAGCCCAGGAGTTCAAGACCAGCCTTGGCAATATAGCAAGACCCTGTCTCTACAAAAACAATACAAAAAAATTAGCCTGGCATGGTGGCTTGCACCTGTAGTCCTAGCTACTTAGACTGAGGCAGGAAGATCTTTTGAGCCTAGGAGTTTAAGACCAGCCTGGGCAACAGAGCAAGACCCTGTCTCTACAAAAAAAAAAAAAAAAAAAAATTAAAAATTAAAAATTAGCCAGTCATGGTGGCTTGTGCCTATAGTCCTAGCCCAGGAGCTTGAGGCAGCAATGAGCTATGATCATGCCACTGCACTTCAGCCTGTGTGACAGAGTGAGACCTTGCCTTAAAAAAAAAAAAAAAAGAAAAGAAAAGGCCAGGCACAGTGGCTCACACTTGTAATCCCAGCACTTTGGGAGGCCGAAGCGAGTAGATCACCTGAGGTCAGGAGTTCGAGACCAGCCTGACCAATGTGATGAAACCCTGTCTCTACTAAAAATACAAAAATTAGCTGGGTGTGGTGGCGTGCACCTGTAATCCCAGCTGCTCAGGAGGCTGAGGCAGGAGAATCCCTTGAACCTGGGAGGCGGAGGTTGCAGTGAACCGAGATCACACCACTGTACTCCAGCCTTGGCGACAGACCGAGACTCTGTCTCAAAAAAAAAAAAAAAAAGGCAAGGCAATGAGGGTAGAAGAGGGAGTGAACGCATTTTCTCATCCAGTCTTCCAAACTTGCCTAAAAAGGGTATTATTTTTAGCTTAATTTATAGGTAGAAACTCCAGGATCAGAGAGTTAGGTTCCTTGGCCAAGATCACCCAGCTAAGAAATGATAGAGCCAGAATTCAGGACCAGCCTGTGCCATTTCAAATGCCCCACATGTTAGCCAAGCTAGACAGTAAGCACCTGGGCTTTCTCTGGGTCAGCCACTTGCTGTGTAGGTAAGAGGGAGACTGAGTCTGAGCAAACCTGGGACGGAGGGTCAGGCCTGGGAGGGCTCCACTTCAGTTCATGTCCAGCTTCCTCGCTTCTTACCCCATGGCTTTCAGGAAATCGGGTCTGCCCCTGAGCCTCTGTGGGTCTCTCTGGA
Source organism: Rhinopithecus roxellana (assembly GCF_007565055.1). Lineage (NCBI taxonomy): Eukaryota > Metazoa > Chordata > Mammalia > Primates > Cercopithecidae > Rhinopithecus > Rhinopithecus roxellana. The sequence continues at coordinate 49,190,883 of NC_044567.1, forward strand.
TCTCAGTTTCCTGGATGGGGCTGGAGGATCTCTCATCCCAGGAGGGACCTTCCAGCCTTAAAACCTGAGGACTTCTTGAGTCAGGGCATAGGGTGCAGTGGGGTGGCAGTGGGTGTGGGATAGCTTCTGCATCAGCTTGGGCTCTGAGTTTGTTTTTGAGGAAGGAAAGAGAAGCATGAGTCTTGTTTTTTTTTTTTGTTTTTTTTTTTTTTAAAGTCCAACTGTAAGCATCATAAAAACTAAAATGCTATTTCGGAGTTGGAGACCATCATCTTTCAAACTCCCTTTATCAAACCCTGGACCTGGGGAGCCAAGGCTGGAAGGCTGTCCCAGGGCAGCAGTGGGGGAGGGGAGGGCCGAGGGTCCGTCCCTGGATGCGCCTTTTCTGCCATCTATCGGCCATCCTTGGAGTTGCAGGGCTCAGCCCAGAAGGCTGGGCAACTCCAAGGGAAATGAAGGTCCCTGGAGATTCTGGTACCCCTGCAGTGGTTAGGGTGGAGAGAAGTGCCCTGGCTGATTAACTGGTAGCTAAACAGGTACAAAATTCCCCTCAAAGGGCTTTATTTCAATGTCTAATTTGCCTTGGTTTTCTCATCTGTAAAATGGGAATAAGAATACCTACCCTCAATGTTCTTTGGTAGTGGATAATGGGATGGCAGTTTCCTAGCACCCGTCCTTTCAAGAGACTCATTCTCACTTGACTGGCTGACCCAGGAAGTTCACATAAGAAGTGTGGATTGGAGATCAGGATGAAGGCATCTTAGAATCTGTTAAGGGTCTGGGTGTGGTGGCTCATGCCTGTAATCCTAGCACTGTGGGAGGCTGAGGCAGGAGACTCACTTGAGCCCAGGAGTTCAGGCCTGGGCAACATAGTAAGACATCATCTCTACAAAAAAAGGGTGTTTTTGTTTTTGTTTTTGAGACGGAGTCTCGCTCTGTTGCCCAGGCTGGAGTGCAGTGGCGCGATCTCGGCTCACTGCAAGCTCCGCCTCCTGAGTTCATGCCATTCTCCTGCCTCAGCCTCCCAAGCAGCTGGGATTACAGGCGCCCACCACACGCCCAGCTAATTTTTTGTATTTTTAGTAGAGACAGGGTTTCACTGTGTTAGCCAGGATGGTCTCGATCTCCTGACCTTGTGATCCGCCTGACTCGGCCTCTCAAAGTGCTGGGATTACAGGCGTGAGCCACTGCGCCTGGCCAAAAAAAAAGGTTTTTTTAATTACCCAGATGTGGTGGTGGGTGCCTGTAGTCCCAGCTACTTGGGAGGCTGAGATGGGAGGATCACCTGAGCCCAGGAGGTTGAGGCTGCAGTGAGCTGTGATGGTGCCGCTGTACTCCAGCCTAGAGTGAGACCTGTGTCAACAAGAACAACAAAAAGAATCTGTTAAGGGGTCAATTCATCAATTTGTTGGGGTCTGGGTTTTCTTTTCTCGTTTGTTTTTGAGACAGAGTCTTGCTCTGTTGCCCAGGCTGGAGTGCAGTGGTACAATCTCAGCTCACTGCAACCTCCACCTCCTGGGTTCAAGCAGTTCTGCCTCAGCCTCCCGAGTAGCTGGGATTACGGGAGCCCACCACCACACCCAGCTAATTTTTGTATTTTTAGTAGAGACGGGGTTTCACCATGTTGGCCAGGCTGGTCTTGAACTCCTGACCTCAGGTGATCCACCTGCCTCGGTCTCCCAAAGTGCTAGGATTACAGGTGTGAGCCACTGCGCCCGGCCAAATGTCACCTCTTTAGAGAGGTCTTGTGTGACTCCCCAAGCTAAAGAATTTCCCTCCTAAAACCAGGCATTGCTTTTACATCACTTGTTTCCCCCCATAGGTGTCTCTCTTCTTGAAATTATCTTATGTATGTAATTGCTTACTGGTTTATCACTAGACCCTATAAGCTCTGAGAGAACAGAGATTTGCCTGCCTCCTTCACTACTGTGTCCCCAGTGCAGAGAATGGTGCTTGGCCTAATAGGGAATGAATGCATGAGTGGGTGATGAAGTGAAGGCCCTTAGCCCCTGCTCAGGGCCCTCCTATGACGTCTCTCTGCTTCCTCCCCTTGCAGTGAGCATGGAGTTTGGGCGGGCTGTGTGGCTCCGCTTCCACCCGTCGGCCTATCCCCCGTGCCCTCACCCAAGCTTTGTGGCGCACTTGGGTGGCGTGGCCGTGGGCATCACCCTGGGCGTGGTGGTCCTGAGGAACTACGAGCAGAGGCTCCAGGACCAGTCGCTGTGGTGGATTTTTGTGGCCATGTACACCGTCTTCGTGCTGTTTGCCGTCTTCTGGAACATCTTTGCCTACACCCTGCTGGACCTGAAGCTGCCGCCTCCTCCCTGAGGGCTAGAGGCCCGAGGTGGGAGAGGGGAGGGAAAAGCAGCACCCACAGGGAGCGCCTGTGAGGTTTTTTCTCATCACCAGCTCAGCTAGGCCAGGCAGGCGAGGACAGAAGACTCTGGGCTGCTGTAATGTTTGTGTTTAGATTTGGACAGACAGTGGAGACCCTTTTCTGAAAGGCACCTGGCGGAGGAGTTAATGTGGCTGCTGTCATTTTTCTAGGCTGCTCTGATGACATCGGGCCAGGGTGAAGGTCTGGGGTGGGCTGTGTGAGTGGCCCTCCCTCACCTGGGCTGGGCTTGTTCCATGGGGCCAGGGGTGCCCCCTCGCTGCTGTGGATTGAGCAGCAGCTTCTTCCTCATCCTCTACCCTCAGAGACCCTAAGAGACATGGGAAGGCCTGAGGGTTGTTGCAGCTAGGCATGGCCCCTCTCTAGCTCAGAGATGATTGCAGGCCATGTGGTGTCTCCTCGACACACTTGCTGGGTCTGGAGCTCCAGTAAGAAGAGGGCCTACTGGACATGTCAGCTGTGACCTGGCTGAAACCAGGGTGCCTTCTTGGGCTGGTTGGTGGGCACTGGGGCATGATCTGTTGTGCCTGGGTTGGGCAGAGCAGGGACGCTGTAGGCTCTAGGCCCCCTTCTGCGCTGGGGGTACCCAGTGAGAGGGACCCAAGCAGGGGGAATAAACTTCATTCCAAGTTCCACCCTGGAGAAGGCAGACCCAGGACCAATTTCAGACTTCTCCCTCCCTTTCTTCGAGGATGTTGGCATCTCACACCAGTGCCCCAGCCTCCATGCCCAGCCTTCTTTTAGGGTTATTTTCTTTCCTTTTGCTGCCCTGACACTACTTTGTGCCTCTCTTTGGTTATGGAGACAGTGTTTTGATACATTCTTGCGTGTGTGTATGTGTGCATATGTGTGGTGTGTGTGTGTGTGTGATGGGAAAGGTAATTGAGGCAAGTCAGCGCCTGCAGAGAAGGCACGGCGGATGCAGGGGGCCCATGTGAGTGTCCATGAGAGGTGGGAGACCATGGTGTGCTGTGGTTGCTGAGTGTCCTTGCTTTGACAAAGCCTACCACCTTCCTTTCCATCTCCCGTCCCTTCCACACCTGCTCCTGAGCATCACTGACTGGTGGCAGAATGGCCCTGCTGGAGGGAGAGCTCAGGCCCTCCAGGGATCCCTGGATGCTGAGGTTTGCCAGGTTCAGCTCTTGTTTTCCTCTGAGATGGCCCTCATATCCGAAAATGTTCCATCCTGTCTCCCTTAGGAGAGAAAGAGCTTTGGGGATGCAAGAGAGGCTGGGGTAGGAATGTTGAGACCATGTGTCCATTTGAATTAGGGGGACAGGAGGCTACAGGAAGAGGAATTCCAATTTAGTTGGAAAACTTTACCTCAGGAGAATTTGTGGGTGCATGGATGAGCCTCGGAGGGCAGCTGGTAACCTCGGAGGCTTGGATGCGGGAGAGAATATGGTGGTTATCAAATCCACCCCACCCCATTTCACAGGTGAGAAAACAGGATGGAGGGAATGACCCTCCTAATAGGAGCTGGTGCAGGCCCCAAATGGAGGGTATGAGGTTGACCTTTGACAAAAGTTGACACTGCCTTTATCGTGCTCTTGGAATTCACAACCAGTGACAGCCCAGAAGAACAAAGAATGCCAGGCCTGGGAGGAGGCAGGGGGCTGGGCATGTCCAGAAACGGGGGCAGGAGTGTGGGAATGGTCTTTCTCCAGCCTCATGCCCATCCTGGCCCTTGAATGTAGTGGGGTCCAGGGTCAGTCAAGCCAGGCGTTTGGGGTCTTAGGCCACAGTGGCTTCCCATCCCGGTAACTACATGTAAATGGGGTCACTCACTCATTGGCAGGCGAGGCCCAGCCCTACCCCATCTTGGCCCAATGCTAAACAGATTGCCCTGGCCTCATATGTAGCTACGTAGGTCCTGCTCCCCCGCATCAGTGCCGTGCTGAGGGCTGCAGCCTGTGGCACTGTGGGCCCATGTCTTTGGCGGTGTTGTGTCAGCCTGGGGCGTCTTGTGTGTGCCCTGCCTGCCGTTCTCTGCCCTAGTGATAGAAAGATGTAGATGGAAGAGTCAGCGCGTCAGAGGAGGAGGCTCTGAGGCTGTGGAGCTGGGCTCAGGGAAGACCGGGGGAGGATGCAGAAGGAGCCAGGACATTGCTGCCTCTGCCTGGGCTGCAGCCACAATAAGCTGAGCGATGAGGTCCTTTCCTGGAGGGATGGAGAATCCCATCCAGATTCCTGTCCTGGCCCCTGGGGCTTCTGTGGTGTGGGTGGAATGAGCAGAGTGCCACGTCTGTCTGGTATGACCTGGAGAGTAGGCTTCCTCTCTCAGGGGTGAGAAAGCATTGACCTAGAAGACTCTAGAAATCCCTCATAGAAGCACTCAGCTCCCTCGGGGACTCCAAGAGAAGCTTGTTACTGAGAAGGACAGTGGAGGCAGAATCGTGTCTCCCACCATGTTAAGTGTGTCCTCTGCTGCCAAGGACCCTTATCTACACCTTAGACCACCAGCCCCAGCTGTTCCCTGTCAGCACACCCACCTCCACCACCTCTCCCAACCATGACTTCCAAGCAGGGCCACAGGGTGGGGTCACAGGGTCACTTCACCTGACCCAGGCCTCTCCCCAGGTCAGGAGGCAGCTGTCTGGTCCGAGGGATTCCCTTTGTGGCATCTGACTTTCTCCTCAGCAGGTCCCACCACCCTCTCGGCAGCACTTCCCCATGGCCAAGGCTGGCTGTGTCCTCCCTGCCTCCTTCCTTGTCCGAGGTGGCTGCTGGCCCAGAGGGGGGTGTATAAATCTTCAGGCTGGTGGAGATAGGTTGGCCTTTTATCCACAGGATACGGAAACTGAAAGCTGGGGAATCCCCAAACAGCAGCCATAGACTCACTGGCTTTCATTAAACGGGAGAGGAATCACAGAAACTGGGGAAGGGAAAACAGACCTTCAAAGGAGAAATTTCACTTTAATGACACCATTCATCATTCGTTTTTTAATTAGGAAAAGCTCCCTAATGAGGCTGTTTTGCCAGCTAATAGGACTCTCGATTTCCATGAGCACCGTTCTTGCCCAGAGGATTAGAGGAGCCATTGCTCACCAAGCCGGGATCTTCCCCCAGCGTCCAATTTAATTTGCAAATACGTAATGCAGATTCCCTGGGTGCCATGAAAGCCCTTCCTGGCATCATTCATGTTGCTCCCCGTGCTGGCTGGAAAGCACGGTTCTCCTCTGCCTTAAAAACAGTGCCCAATAGTGAACTGCCCCTCCGAGGACTTGAGTAAGTGGAAAAAACAAAATACAAACTGCAATGTTTGTTTCTAAGTATTTTTGTATTGTGTACATTCTGTATATTTTTGTTGTAACATATTATTTGAGCACAGATTCCATTAAAGATTTTTTTTTTCCAAGCCATTGGTTATTCAGGAAGTGACCTGAAGGGCTGGCATTAGGGCCTGTTTCATCTGGGTCTAGGTCAGGATGGGTGGGAGAGGGTGAACAGCAGTGGTGGTGGATCTAGGATTTCTATAAAATACAGATCAGGGCATCAGTGCTTAGCACCAGTCTGTAGATCTGTGCTTCTTACTTTTCTCAAATCACTGAACTCTTTTGAGTGGTTGATGAAAGCTTCCCATAAAAATGTGTATGTAGGACAGACATGGTGGCTCACGCCTGTAATCCCAGCACTTTGGGAGGCTGATGCATGTGGATCACCTGAGGTCAGGAGTTCAAGACCAGCCTGGTCAACATGATGAAACCCCATCTCTACAAAAAATACAAAAAATGAGCTGGGCATGGTGGTGCATGCCTGTAATCTCAGCTACTCAGGAGGCTGAGGCAGGAGAATTGCTTGAACCAGGGAGGCGGAGGTTGCAGTGAGCCAAGATCGCACCACTGCACTCCAGCCTGGTGACAGAGTGAGACTCTGTCTCAAAAAAAAAAAAAAAAAAAGAAAAGAAAAGAAAAAAAGGCCGGTGCAGTGGCAGTGGCTCATGCCTGTAATCCGAGCACTTTGGGAGGCTGAGGTGGGCGGATCAGAAGGTCAGGAGTTCGGGACCAGCCTGGCCAACACAGTGAGACCCCCATCTCTACCAAAAATGCAAAAATTAACTTGATGTTGTGGTGGGCACCTGTAATCCCAGCTACTCGGGAGACTGAGGCAGGAGAATTGCTTGAACCCTGGAGGTAGAGGTTGCAGTGAGCTGAGATCATGCCACTAAACTCCAGCCTGGGCGACAGAACTAGACTCCGTCTCAAAAAAAAAAAAAAAAAAAAAGAAAAAAAAAAAGAGAAAAGAAAATCTAAATGCTGCAGAATCTATCCAAGAACAAACATTAGAGTGCCGTTAAGGCTAAAGGCCAAAGAACCCACTTCTGTTTCGAGTGTGGAGATCCAACCTCCCTAGAAGGAGAAATCAGGACCCTCTCTGAGCATCAGTGCTCTTATAGGTCAACTTCAGGCTCAAGTACCTGAGCCATTTAAAGGCAAGCTCCCACCAGGCACGGTAGTTCATGCCTGTAATCCCAGCAGTTTGGGAGGCCGAGGCAGGCAGATCACTTGAGGCCAAAAGTTCGAGACCAGCCTGACCAACATGACAAAACCACATCTCTACTAATAATATTAAAAAACTGCCAGACGCAGTGGCTCATGCCTGTAATCCCAACACTTTGGGAGGCTGAGGCAGGCAGATCATGAGGTGAGGAGTTCCAGACCAGCCTGGCCAACATGGTGAAACCCTGTCTCTACTAAAAATACAAAAATTAGCTGGGTGGTAATGATGCGCACCTGTAGTCCCAGCTACTCGGGAGGCTGAGGCCGAATTGCTCGAGCCTGGGAGGCAGAGGTTGCAGTGAGCCGAGATCCTGCCACAGCACTTCAGTCTGGGTGACAGTGGACCCTGTCTCAATAAATAAACAATAATAATAAAGGCAAGCTCCTCGGAGAGCCAGAAGCTGTTGAATTCTCTGCCTTTGCCGCCTTTCCCTTTTTTACTTTCCTGGTTCTTCCCTTCTATTAATACTAGATTCTCATTCTTCAATACATTAATAAGGCACTTCCCAATAATAAGGTAATTAAGAAATGAAGGGCCAGGCACAGTGGCTCACACCTGTAATCCCAGCACTTTGGGGGGCTGAGGCAGGTGGATCACCTGAGGTCAGGAGTTTAAGACCAGCCTGGCCAACATGGCAAAACCCCGCCTATACTAAAAATAGAAAATTAGCCAAGCATGGTGGTGCATGCCTGTAGTCCCAGCTACTCAGGAGGCTGAGGCAGGAGAATCACTTGAACTCAGGAGGCAGAGGTTGCAGTGAGTCGAGATTGCACCATTGCACTCCAGCCTGGGCAACAAGAGCGAAACGCCATCTCAAAAAAAATAAAAAAAAAAGAGGACGGGTGCAGTGGCTTATGCCTGTAATCCCAGCACTTTGGGAGGCTGAGGCAGGCAGATCACCTGAGGTTGAGTGTTCGAGACTAGCCTGACCAACATGAAGAAACCCTGTCTCTACTAGAAATATAAAATTAGCCGGTCGTGGTAGAGCATGCCTGTAATTCCAGCTACTTGGGAGGCTGAGGCAGGAGAATCACTTGAACCTGGGAGGCGGAGGTTGCGGTGAGCCGAGTTCATGCCATTGCACTCCAGCCTGGGCAACAAGAGTGAAACGCCATCTCAAAAAAAAAAAAAAAAATGAAGACAATTTACTGTGTACCTACTATGTGCTAGGCACTGAGGTAGGCATTTCCACAGCTACTTTATGTGAACTGGGTTGGGTATAAATATCCCCCTATTTATACACAAGGGAAAAGGTTAGAGAAATTTAGTTACTTGCTGGTAATATGTGGCACAAGCTGGCTTCACACCCAAGACTGCTGGTACCAAAGTTCATGCTGTCAGCCCTCAGTATTTGCACAGGACTGTAAGGGCACTAAGCATGTGCAGGCCTCAGGGTCTTTGTTTAAAGATCCATCTCATTCCATTAGGCCTAGGGCCATCTGGTAACAGGAATGAACCTCGGGACATTCACTCCAAGTTTGTGTAATAGGACCTTCACTTTATCAGCCCTCATAGTTTACAAGAAAAACCCCAGCTGTCGATTCATTACTGCTTCCATATATATGTATTTTCGCTCTTGTTGCCCAGGCTGGAGTGTAATGATGTGATCTTGGCTCACCGCAACCTCCAACTCCCAGGTTCAAGCGATTCTCCTGCCTCAGCCTCCTGAGTAGCTGGGATTACAGGCATGCGCCACCACGCCTGGCTAATTTTGTATTTTTAGTAGAGATGGGGTTTCTTCATGTTGGCCTGGCTGGTCTCGAACTCCCGACAGATGATCTGCTCGCCTCGGCCTCCCAAAGTGCTGGGATTACAGGTGTGAGCCACCATGCCTGGCCTATTTCTTTATATTTGAGACAGGGTCTTACTCTGTTGCCCAGGTTGGAGTGCAGTGGTACAGTCACAGCTCAGTTACTTTGAGCTCCTGGGATCAAGCAATCTTCTAGCCTCAGCCACCTGAGTAGCTGGGACTATAGGCACATACCACCAGGTCCTGCTAATTTTATTTTTTGTAGAGACGCGGTTTCACTCTGTTGCCAGGCTGGTCTCGAACTCCTAGGCTCATGCAGTCCTCCTGCCTTGGCCTCTCAAAGTGCTGGCATTTACAGGCCTGAGCCACCACACCCCGCCACATTTAGGAACTTTAGCAATTAAGAGAACTGGGCTGCCCTCCAAGTGGAAAGACTTCATTGAAGCCAGCAGGGTTTCCATTAACTGAGAAGACACACTGTTAGGAAAGTGTGGTCCTAGTAACTGCATCTGATTTCCAAGAAGCCCGCAGGCTTTCCTGGCACCTGGTCTAAGGGATCCTCTGGTAGAGGACAGGCATTCTGTCATGGTGAATAATGAATGAGAGTGAAAGGAAGTAACTTGGTTTATTGAGTTCTACGGGTATAACTCTACTGGACGATGAATAAAACATTGTGAGGGAAATTGCTCTTAGACTGTGCATGATGCCTCCTGCAAGAAGTAGAAAGTTGTGTATCCCAGCAAGTGATTTGATTTTCTTCAACAAATTCCTTAGTATAACAAGTATAATTTCCTCACAAACTTGTTGGGAATACAAATGTTAGGCTTGAGGACTGAGCTCATTAAACAAAAACAACTGTCTTGATGAGAAGCTAAGTTTTATTATTATAATTACAAATTAGATACACTGAAGCCATTCTTCATACATGACAAACATACATTTCCTCTGTGTGTACAGCACACAAGTAATATACATAACTATATTCCATGTCTGAACAAATTCTTTTTAAAACTTTAAAAGCTGGCTGGGTACGGTGGCTCAAGCCTGTAATCCCACCACTTTCGGAGGCCAAGGCGGGCATATCACGAGGTCAGGAGATGGAGACCATCCTGGCTAACACAGTGAAACCCCGTCTCTACTAAAAATACAAAAAATTAGCCAGGCGTGGTGGCGGGTGCCTGTAGTCCCAGCTACTGGGGAGGCTGGGGCGGCAGAATCGCTTGATCCTGGGAGGCGGAGGTTGCAGTGAGCCGAGATTGCGCCACTGCACTCCAGCCTGGGCGACAGAGTAAGACTCCGTCTCAAAAAATAAAACAAAAACAAAGACAAAAAACTTTAAAAGCCAAGATAGTAGCTTATTAAAATTTGAATACAGTACTTGTTTCTAGTCATGAGCTCTGTGGTTTCTTCTCATGACCAAGATATTCAATTCCATGACACCATTTTCCTTGTCTAGAGTAGTGATATACAGTTTGTCAGACTTTTTTTTTTTTTTTTTTGAGATGGAGTCTCACTCTGTCGCCCAGGCTGGAGTGCAGTGGTTTGATCTCGGCTCACTGCAAGCTCCGCCTCCCGGGTTCACGCCATTCTCCTGCCTCAGCATCCTGAGTAGCTGGGACTACAGGTGCCCGCCACCACGCCCAGCTAATTTTTTGTATTTTTAGTAAAGACGGGGTTTCACCGTGTTCACCAGGATGGTCTCGATCTCCTGATCTTATGATCCGCCCGCCTCAGCCTCCCAAAATGCTGGGATTAAAGGCGTGAGCCACTGTGCCCGGCCCAGACTTACTTTTTTTAAATAAGACTACCAGAGGCTGGGTGCGGTGGCTCACTTTGGGAGGCCAAGGTGGGAGGACTGCTTGAGTTCAAGAGTTTAAGACCAGTCTTGAGCAACATAGTGAGACCACATTTCATTAAGAAAAAAAAAAAAAAGATAATCATATAGAACTGTGTAATGTAGTGAGCCTACATTACAAAAATATATACAACCACACAGAGAATATATAATTACACCTTGCCTATATCCATAAATGATGCGAAGCAGGTAACACATTTGCTTTTAAACGCCATTTACAACACAGACTCTTCAATGACATGAATTTGAAAATGAAGTATGTTTTTCAGACTTAAAACACTGATGTGCTAATGTGGCTTACTTAAAAAAATTATTTCTAAATGGGGAACCAACTGCATTGGGAAAAGATAGTCAGATTCAACGATAGTGTCATAAAATTACTGGTTTTCCTTAATCACCCTGACTTTATTTTTTTTGAGACAGAGTCTCGCTCTGTCGCCCAGGTTGGAATGTAGTGGCGCGATCTTGGCTCACTGCAACCTCCGCCTCCTGGGTTCAAGCGATTCTCCTGCCTCAGCCTCCCGAGTAGCTGGGACTACAGGCACACGCCACCATTCCCAGCTAGTTTTTGTAATTTTAGTCGAGACAGGGTTTCACCATATTGGTCAGGCTGGTCTCAAATTCCTGACCTCAGGTGATCCACCCACCTTGGCCTCTCAAAGTGCTGGGATTACAGGCATGAGCCACCATGCCCAGCCTCTCTCATTTTAATACTATGAAAAATGCTACTTCGATTTCTTTCTATACTACCTACAATCCAAGTTATTAAAGTTTAAAACCATATGAAAGCATTTATGAAGATCCTGAATTGTATTTCTCATTAAAGGAAAAGAAATGCTTGGTAAGTCATGTCCCGAGGCTTACGTAGAGGACCATTGTCAGTCATTTTGAAAGTTAAAACTCAGCACTTAATGTGAATTTAGATCCATTTAAGAAAGGATTCCTCAGTTTTATGGGTTTGTGCTCCTCTGAGCATCCTCAGGGAAGTGAACACAAGACTTCTGTTCTTCTAAGCAAAAATCATTATCAAATGAATTTATTAAAGAGCTATGCCGAGCAAATTGCAATTGTATGTGTGTAGCTACATAGGCTTCCATGGGAATTGTAAATGGCTAGCTGAGGGCACTTTCAATTGATTCAGAGTAAAACAATCTGAAGCTGGTAACAAATGTACAAAAAACTGAAATCAATGAGTCACTCTAATATGAAGAACCTGTTTGCATTCCTTATGTTACAGTTTGCTTGTAAACTCTATGTACTTTGTTTCTTTTCTCAACACTGTTTTAAAACTCCAGCATTTTCACCTAAAAGAAAACACAGGCTCTTCATAAATACCTGTGAACAAATAAATGAAATGGTGACTGGGGGCGATTTCTCCAGTAGCTTTCTCTCAAAGATAATGTTTTATCTTGAAGCTAGTGCATCGATTTTTTTTTTTTTTTTTTTGAGGTGGAGTCTTGCTCTGTCGCCCAGGCTGGAGTGCAGTGGCCGGATCTCAGCTCACTGCAAGCTCCGCCTCCCGGGTACGCCGTTCTCCTGCCTCAGCCTCCCGAGTAGCTGGGACTACAGGCGCCCGCCACCACGCCCGGCTAGTTTTTTGTATTTTTTAGTAGAGACGGGGTTTCACTGTGTTAGCCAGGATGGTCTCGATCTCCTGACCTCGTGATCCGCCCGTCTCGGCCTCCCAAAGTGCTGGGATTACAGGCTTAAGCCACCGCGCCCGGCCCAGTGCATTGATTTTTAAAGCTCATTTAATTTTCTACATACTCAGGATTTGCATATTGACTTAAAATCTTGACTATCATCCATGCCATTATCAACTAGACAAAAAAAATGTATCAAGCACCCACAGGATGCACAGATCTATCTCTGAAATAGTGTAGTGGTATTAATCTGTTCTAAGACTAGGATTACATTTTTTTTTTTTAAAAAGCTACAATCCATTGAAAAGGAAGTATTATGGTTTTTCTTTTTTTTTTTTTTTTTTGAGACGGAGTCTCGCTCTGTCACCCAGGCTGGAGTGCTGTGGCCAGATCTCAGCTCACTGCAAGCTCCGCCTCCTGGGTTCACGCCATTCTCCTGCCTCAGCCTCCCGGGTAGCTGGGACTACAGGCGCCGCCACCTCGCCCGGCTAGTTTTTTGTAGTTTTTAGTAGAGACGGGGTTTCACCGTGTTAGCCAGGATGGTCTCGATCCCCTGACCTCGTGATCCTCCCGTCTCGGCCTCCCAAAGTGCTGGGATTACAGGCTTGAGCCACCGCGCCCGGCCGTATTATGGTTTTTCTAAGAAAGGTTGCTAAATACTGCAGCAGACTCAGGCTTTTCCTGAGAAAAGCCACAAACAAAATCATCTCTGAAATTTTTTAAGCAGCAGCTTCCTGAAGCCTGGAATTTACAGGGCCAGTGAGACACTAAAATTCCACAACTCTCACATACGCATCTACCCAGGACTCAGTGAAGAAAACTCCACAACCCTCACATACGCATCTATCCAGGACTCAGTGAAGATGTTCCTCAGATTTTTGTTTAAGTTAAACTGGTAAAATATGAAAAGAAAATCTGGATTGAGTTTCAAATCATCTTAAATAGCAATCCTATGAACAATTATAACTGCAATTTCAAACACTAAGACTTAAATATATCACTTGATCATACAATTATCTCAAAACATATGATCAAAAACTTTGGTCAAGCGCTTCTTTCATGAATTCTTCAAGGACAGCTACCACATTTTTGGCTTCAGGCATTTCTTCATGTTCCACTTTAACAATCTTCAAAAGTATATCTCCACTACCACAGTTCTTTAGGAACATGTAACATTTAAACAAAGCATAATGATTCATTTCTGCCTGTCGGATAAATCTCTTCAAATTATTTGTGTCTTGTATGGCCTAGAAAAAGATCACCCAGTTAAAAATGTGTTAAGTGAAATAATAATGAAGCTAAAAAAAAACTCCTATCCAGCTGAGAACTCAACATATCTTCCTGAATTGTTTGCTTTTCATATTAAATATTTCCAAAATTTACATTGCAGTATGCTTTGCCCTTGGTAGAAGAAAATCTCTGTTTTTTTCTTGTTTCACTCTTGTTGCCCAGGCTGGAGTACAATGGCTCGATCTCGGAGCTTGTACTCCTCCTCCTGGGTTCAAGTGATTCTCCTGCCTCAGCCTCTGAAATAGCTGGGACTACAGGTATGCGCCACTATACCTGGCTAATTTTGTATTTTTAGTAGAGACAGGGTTTCACCATGTTGGCCAGGCTGGTCTCGGAACTTCTGCCCTCAAGTGATCCACCTGCCTCAGCCTCCCAAAGTGTTGGAATTACAGGCGTGAGCCACCACGCCCAGCTGAAAATCTCTTATACGAAGTAAAAATACTTTAAAATAATCTCCTGCCTAGCATGGTGGCTCATGTCTGTAATCCCAACACTTTGGGAGCCCCAGGCAAAAGGATTGCTTAAGGGCCGGTAGTTTGAGACTAGCCTGGGCAACACAGCGAGACCCCATCTCTACAAAAAATAAAATAATTAGCCGAGTGTGGTGGTGCACACCTGTAGTTTCAGCTACTCAGGAGGCTGAGCCAGGAAGATTGCTTGAACCCAGGAGATTAAGGCTGCAGTGAGCCATTATTGCACCACTGCACTCCAGCCTGAGTGAGAGAGTAATATTCTGTCTCTTAAAACAAACAAAACTCCTAAATAAGGTGACAACAAGTCTCCATCAGAATTCTTTTTTTTTTTTTTTTTTTAGACAAAGTCTCACTCTGTCACCCAGGCCAGAGTGCAGTGGCATAATCTGGGCTTATTGCAACCTCTGCCTCCTGGGTTCAAGCAATTTTCATGCCTCAGCCTCCTGACATAGCTGGGATAACAGGCACGCGCCACAATGCCCAGCTAACTTTTTGTAATTTTGGTAGAGACAGGGTTTTGCCATGTTGACCAGGCTGGTCTTGAACTCCTGGCCTCAAGCAGTCCACCTGCCATGGTCTCCTAAAGTGCTGGGATTACAGGCGTGAGCCACTGCGCCCAGCCCCCAACAGAATTTTGAAAACTTAAGCACTGAACCACTTTTTTTGTGCTTTGCAACTAAGATAAGTCACAAATTGTGGCCAAGACTGATGTTCCTTAAATATAAGCAAGCATTCAATCCAATTTATTAGAAATGATATGTATACAGAAGCTACCAAAAAATAAAGTAAATGTCTTCTGATAGTTCCAGTTTTGAGAACATCCTAATTAACAGACATCACAGCTATAAAGCAAGTTTGTTACTCTGTCACTGGTACTAATTAAAATTCAGACAAAAATTTCATGTGGGACTTGGCACACAGCCAACTAATTACCTTTAGTTTAAAGTTCTCCAGTACTTGTCGGAAAAGAAAAGGGTTACCTCCTTCAGCACCATTTAAAAAAGCTTGCATCCAATCCTCACAAAACCGGTTACTTCCTATAAAACATTTCAGAGAGACTAAATAAAATGAAATTTTACAAAGCTTTATTTATTTATTTCAGAGTTTTGCTCTTGTTGCCCAGGCTGGAGTGCAATGGTGTGATCTTGGTTCACTGCAACCTCCTCCTCCTGGATTCAAGTGATTCTCCTGCCTCAGCCTCCTGAGTAGTTGGGATTACATGTGCCTGCCACCATGCCTGGCTAATTTTTTTGTATTTTTAGTAGAGACAGGGTTTCACAATATTGGCCAGGCTGGTCTTGAACTCCTGACCTCCGATCCACCTGCCTCAGCCTCCCAAAGTGCTGGGATTACAGCTGTGAGCCACCGTGCCCAACCCATTTATTTATATATAAAAACATCTATAATGAATTATTTAAGACTTGCATAATGGCCTAAAAAAAATGGTGTGCTCACCACATGGCTAAGGAATACCAAAATGGCTGAAGCCCCCTGTATGCCCCTTCCCAATCACATCCCCCTTCCTTTCCCATCAGAAAGCATGATCATTCCCACAGATGTCTTTAAACTTTTCCCATATACCTTTGTGTGTGCAAGCCTTATCTACATTATTCTGCATATGCTAAAACTTTTATGTATTTTTTCTATTATGGTTATTTCACTAAATAGTATGTTTGAGAGCTATATTGACACAAGTAGCTCTAGTTCATTCATTTTCACTGCTCTGTTATATTCCATTGCATGAATATAGCAGTTTATCAGTTTTCCTGTTGATAAACACTTAAATTGCTTCCAATTCCTTGCTTTTTCAAATAATGCCTTTATGGACATTTTAAAATTCGTCTCCTTGTACACACATAGTAGAATTTCTTTATGTACTAGGCGTGGAATTGCTAGGCATAGCATGATTTCCATGTTTCTAGAATTATATTGTTTTCAGCAAGTGGTTTCTCATTGTTTGAGATAACCATGTAAAACTGCGCAAGGCAGGAAGAATAAGATTGTATCACATGCTCTCAGTGCAAAGATGGGGACTCGCAAGAGATGTAGGAAGGCTGCTTCAGAGGTTGTAGCTCACCTGCATTGCAGAACTGAGGCTGGGAGCTGCTGCAATCGATGACCACAGACTTATGCTGCTCCTCTGTCATGGCCATGCACAAAGAAGTCATGGTGCCTTCATGAATAAGTCCTTGAAGACTGGCCACACTCAGAAACCTGCCACACACACAAGTCCATTTCCACAAACAATATTGCAGGACAGAAGGGTGAAAACAAATTTATTTTGCACTAGGCTGGTGGGGAAGGGATGGGAGGAGCAGTTTACAAACATAGATGTCAATCTTGCTGTGGAAAAGCTTTTCTCTTTGAAAAAACTGTGTTCTTTACCTGTTAATGTCTCTCTTTGTTTTTTCATCTGATTCTTTAACTTCAACAGGAGTATAACTCAAAGCCTATGAGAGAAAAATGAAACCTGATTGGTACATATATTCCAGCTTTTCTTGAGCAGCTACTCATGACTAAATGTCCCTATAAGTCCCTACCACACTGGACAACGATTGATGGGCACTGGTCACAAACTCTCCAGAGCCTTGTTCAGCCACTGCCCATTAACATTTTATAGAATCAAAATTGCTTTGGATTTTTGTTTAC
The DNA here is from genome assembly GCF_007565055.1 of Rhinopithecus roxellana. Lineage (NCBI taxonomy): Eukaryota > Metazoa > Chordata > Mammalia > Primates > Cercopithecidae > Rhinopithecus > Rhinopithecus roxellana. The sequence continues at coordinate 49,207,438 of NC_044567.1, forward strand.
CTTTTCAAATTGTTTTGGAAACTATACCTTTCCCAGATGACTTTGAAAAGTAATTATTTTAAAATGTTTTATCCTATTAGGAAGACTCAGCATTTGAAATCCAACTCTACCTTAGTAATATCACTTTCTAGATCTGAGAAAATAAAGTGTGGTCTATCTTGATAGCAAGGATAGTTTGAATATTTGGGGAGGGATGGGAGTCATATTCAGAGAAAATGAGTATGTTTCTAAATGATCCAAAGTGATTCTCAGTTAAGGAAATGCTCTCGTTTGGGCAGTACTTACAGCATGTAGCAGAAAGGTAAGCTTTTCCTGAAAGAGAAGAACAACCCTTTGGATTGGGCATACAACATCCTCAAACCAGCTGCTCAGATAGGACTTTATGTGACTCTCCAGGCCCCTTTCCTAAATCAAGAAAGAATGTCATTTGCTTTAATAGAAGCCTTCCCTTTAGTAGACTTTATATTTTCTTCATCATATCCTTGATGGTAAAAAAGACCAGGATAGATACCTCCCTTTTTAAAGCTAACACCACCAATTCAAAAAAAGAAACTGCGATATATCTTTCCTGGCTTGTTGGGCAGGGTGAGGATGAATTCTGTGCTGAATTTATTTAAAACACACCAAGAAATACATTCTATAAAATGAAGAGACTGAATTAATAGGGTTCCATGCTATTTCTTCACAGGGAAGAGTTGGGCATTCACATGCCCCTGTCCTCCTACTATACTGTGCACTCAATGGAGATACTCACTCAATAATCCTCATTTCCCCAGCACTTGCGGTACAGTGTCTAAAACATGCATAGTATGAGCTTATTAAGTGCCTATTGAATGACTAAAGGCATGTAGATACAGAATTCATTCGTATTCAGAATGTGAATAGGGAAGGATACAAGTAACTCATCAAAGCACTCCACCCCACTTCAGATGTCAGACATGCTGCCATGAGCACATCTGGCTTTCTAGGCTATGCTGCTCCCTGAAGACCAGTGTCACACAGGAAGAGCTCTAGTCTGGGAGAACAGCTCTATTAGACTTGCATCCCTTGCTCACTCCTGCACTATCCCTTCCTCTCTCCTGCAGTATCTTCTAAGTATGTGAAAAGTAAAACTACTACTATATATGTAATAGGTGGTAAATTTGTGAGAGTCATGACTAACAACTGCTACAAGCTGAAAGCAGTTTTTGTTTGCTTTTTTTGAGACAGGGTCTCACTCTGTCATCTGGGCTGGAGTGCAGTGGTGCGATCATAGCTACTGCAGCCTCAACTTCCCAGGCTCAAGTGATCCTCCTACCTCAGCCTCCCAAGTAGCTAGGACCACAGGTGTGTGCCACCATGTCTGGCTAATTTTTGTATTTTTTATAGAGAAGGGGTTTCACCTTGTTGCCCAGGCTGGTCTTGAACTCCTGGGCTCAAGTGATCTGCCCGCTTCAGCCTCTCAAAGTGCTGAGATTACAGGTGTGAGCCACCACACCCAGCCAGTTTTTCAAAGGTTTGAATAAGTTGATATGGATATGCCTAATTCATAAAAGATCAATTAATGAAAATAGAATGTTTTTAAGAATCTTTGATGTTGAGTTCAAGAACAGCCATACTATTGCATAGCATGTCTTTGTGCCAGAGGCTGCATGGACCACTACTTCTGACCATAATACAAATCTTATATGCCTAGAAATCAGGAAAAGGACATCCTCTTTCTCGCCAGGCATGTTACTACATGCCATTGAATAGATCAAATTTTTCATAGATACAAAACATCAGAAGTAGTCTTGTGAAACTTTCAGCACTTACAGAACTATGTTCCCTTTATGCCTTTAAAATCACCTGTGCTGGGTGCAGTGGCTCACACCTGTAATCCCAGCACTTTGGGAGGCCGAGGCAGGTGGATTACTTGAGCTCAGGAGTTCAAGACAAGCCTGGGCAATATGGCAAAACCCCACCTCTACCAAAAATACAATTATCTGCACATGGTGGTGCATGCCTGTGGTATCAGCTACTTGGGAGGCTGAGGTGGGAGGATCACTGGAGCCCAGAAAAGGCTGCAGTAAGCCATGATCGTGCCACTGCACTCTAGCCTAGGTGATAGAGTGAGACCCTATTTCAAAAAAGAAAAAAGAAAAAGAAAAGAAAAAAGAAAAAGAAACCACCTGTAGGCCAGGCACAATGGCTCACATCTGTAATCTCAGCACTTTGGGTGGCTGAGGTGGGAGGATTGCTTGAGGCCAGGAATCCTAGACCAGCCTGGGCAACAAAGTGAGACCCCCATCTCGATAAAAAATACCAAAAGTTAGCCAGGAGTGTTGGTATGTGCCTGTAGTCCCAGCTATTTGGGAGGCTGAGGCGAGAAGATTGCTTGAGCCCCAAGAGGCTGAGGCTGCAGTGAGCCTGATCGCACCACTGCCCTGCAGCTTGGGCAACAAAGCAAGAACCTGTCTTAAAAAAAAAAAAAAAAAAAAAAAAATAGTCACCTCTCTACTAGCTCACAAAGTGGCAAGTTTCTAGAATATAGGTGTCTTTGTGTCTATATGATTTGACAAGTAGAGCAATCACAGTATATTAATCATTTCAGTCTTTATTTTATTTTTTTAATTTTTTTGAGACGGAGTCTCACTCTGTTGCTCAGGCTGGAGTGCAGTGCTGCGATCTCAGCTCACTGAAACCTCTGCCTCCCGGGTTCAAGAGATTCGCCTGCCTCAGTCTCCTGAGTAGCTGGCATTACAGGCATCCGCTACCATGCCCAGCTAATTTTTCCATTTTTAGTAGAGACGAGGTTTCATCATATTGACCAGACTGGTCTCTGACCTTGTGATCTGCCCACCTTGGCCTCCCAAAGTGCTGGGATTACAGGTGTAAGCCACTGAGCCTGGCCCCATTTCAGTCTTTAAAAACCATTAAGTCAGTCACCTTACCTCACAATTCATGTTATTTTTCAGCCCTTGAATGTACTTGTCCAATTCAAGCCTGAAAGTATGTTCTTAAGGAAGCAATAAAGGATGAATAATGAAGACAGTATTTTGTCTCTTAACGAGAAATATAAAATCTCTCAAATAATGTGAGCTGCAAATGCAAACAAACCAAGGCAAAATGGCCACATGAAGGTATGAAATTCAACTAAATACATGAGGAGTAGAAAAGCTTTTTGGAGGTTCGTAGTAATAGTCTTCCACCTGCCTTCCCATGTTTTCCTTCCTGATGTTCTCAAAAACCAAAGAAAGGATATAGCTCAAGTCCTTTTTCAGACCCTCCTAAAAAACAGACCACATATTCTGAAAGGTTATGTTCAGAGTCTGTCGTTACTGTTTCAGGAAGCAGTTTTTCATTTTGGAAAAAGCAGTAATAACAACCAACTCGGTAACCTGGAATTCTAGAAAAGAAAGAAAATGTAAAATGCATTATTTTGGTTACTCATGCATCTATAATTTTGTGGACTACTCTGAATTTTGGTCATCTTGATCTGGCAACACCATTAAACTGCCCACTAACTCAGAGCTTCCCAGACTTCTTGTTGGTGTGCTTGTAGCAGCAAAGAAAAACGAATGTATACCCTGGAGGGCTTTAGTTAAAGCAGCCACTACCATACATGAAATTTCTTTGAATTCTCCTGTCTTACGTGAACAATTCACACAAATTTCACTCTAGTTCATACCCATGTTTATATTAAAAAATAAAAGCATGTTCTCCCCTCTCCCAAACTTTTACAAATTGATGTTTCAGGCAGATGTGCCTGAAGGTGGCCTCACCCTTGGGACATGGCCTCAAACTCCTGAGGGAACCTGTATGCTAACTTCACGGTCTGAGTTGAACTATAATAAAGAGGTGTAATGGAGGCTGGACGTGGTGGCTCACACCTGTAATCCCAGCACTTTGGGAGGCCAAGGCAAGTGAATCACCTGAGGTCAGGAGTTTGAGACCAGCCTGGCCAACATGGTGAAATCCCATCTCTACTAAAAATACAAAAAGTAGCTGAGTGTGGTGGTGCATGCCTGTAATCCCAGCTATTCAGGATGCTGAGGCAGGAGAATTGCTTGAACCAGGGAGGTGGAGGTTGCAGTGAGCCACAATCAGGCTACTGTACTCCAGCCTGGGCAACAGAATGAGACTCTGTCTAAAAAAAAGAAAAACAAAAAAATAGAGGTGTAATGGAAAGACAGTTGGAATTGAACTAAGAATGCTCATGTTTAAGCCTGAACTCCATCGATTTGACCAGCCTCATGACCTGAGCTTACATAAACTTCTCTGAGTTTATTTCCTCATCTGAAAATGAAAATAAAAGTATCTGCTGTATTTCCCCTTTGTAAAGAAAAATACATAAAAGTTTGTGAAAATACTTTACAAACTGTATACAAATTTAGTTTTAATAATCAACTCTTTTCTTCTTCTAAGTATAAAACTTACTAGTCTGGGCAACATAGTGGGATGCCATTTCTACAAAAAAAAAAAAAAAAAATTTAAAAATTAGCTGGGCATAGTAGTGCCTGCCTGCAGTCCCAGCTACTTGGGAGGCTGAGGTGAGAGGATTGCTTAAGCCCAGGAGGTCAAGGCTGCAGTGAGCTGTAATCACGCCACTGCACTCCAGCCTGGGCAACAAAGCAAGACCCTGTCTCAAAAAAATAAGCTAATTAAATAAAGTTCAATTGGGTGCCAGGGTCTCTGCCATTCAATTAATTCCATTCCACAAATGTTTATGTGTGAGGCCCAGTGCTCGGACTGCCAGAGAATAAAGACAAATTCTACAGGTCTAGTAGGAGCTGATCTTTTGGAGTTTCTCATCACTTCTCATATTTAGTTCAGAAACAAAAACTCAGGACACAGCACATTTTGCACTTACTTCAGCTCCACAGATGCAACATTACCCAGCCCTTCAAAGACTGCACCTTTTGAAAGACGCTTAGCAATAAAACTGCGCAGCTCTGGCTCCACTTCGGATGGTAGATTAGTATCCGCCAAGGAGAGGCTTGACAAATGAAAGACACACATTCTTTACCAGTGGACTAGTGTATTCACACCCATTAAGTCAGACAGAATGGTACCAAAGCCAGGGGCTCTTTTAAGGACGGGGGAAAGCTGTCCTTATGAATCCTATTGGTGAAGCTCCTAGGAATGCATGTCACTAAGTATGATCTACCTCATCAAATAGCTTAAAATACTCCTATCTTTCCAGCTCATTCTCTCCAGTACTGTGACTCCACTGGAACCCCCAATCCACTGACCCTACCTCTTTTTCACAGTCTCTCAAGTTTCTCATCTCATTTCCCTCCTTATTCCACCTTAATTCCATGGTCAGTCATTATAATCACACCCCTGCACACATTCTTATCTTTTTTATCTTTCAACTTCATTGAGGTATAATTGATGATTTAAAAATTTCAGGGCTAGGACCGGGCGCAGTGGCTCACGCCTATAATCCCAGCACTTTGGGAGGCTGAGGTGGGTGGACCACGAAGTCAGGAGATCGAGATCATCCTGGCTAACACAGTGAAACCCCGTCTCTACTAAAAAAATACAAAAAAATTAGCCAGGCATGGTGGTAGGTGCCGGTAGTCCCAGCTACTCAGGAGGCTGAGGCAGAAGAATGGCCTGAACCCGGGAGGCGGAGCTTGCAGTGAGTCGAGATCCTGCCACTACACTCCAGCCTGGGCAACAGAGGGAGACTGTCTCAAAAAACAACAACAACAAAAAAGAAATTTCAGGGCTGGGCAAGGTGGCTCATGCCTGTAATCCCAACACTTTGGGAGGCAGAAGTGGGCAGATCACTTCAGTCCAGGAGTTCAAGACTAGACTGGGCAACATGGCGAAACCCCATCTCTATCAGAAATACAAAAATTAGCCAGGCGTGGTGGTCAATAGTCCCAGATACTGGGGAGGCTGTAGTGAGAGGATCACCTGAGGCCGGGGAGGTTGACGCTGCAGCGAGCCAAGATCATGCCACTGCACTCCAACCTGGGCAGCAGAGCAAGACTCGGTCTCACTTTAAAAGGAAAACAAAAGGATTTCTTTCTAGCTAATCACCAAGCACAAGTATGTGGATTTGTTTGTCCCAGCCTTGAATGAACCAGCCAATGAGGAAATCAGGATGAGGTTTCTAGGGGACAGGAAGAATTGATGGTTTGACTCAGGGAAAGCTCAGTGGAAATAGAGTACCCACTGACATGCACAGGCCAGAGATGCAGGGAAGATAAAAGCACATGCATGAATTACGGTGAAGCTCTTTTTACCTGAAATCATCACCAGAGGGAGTTTCTGCATTTGTGCCACTTGGGCTTCCGTCATCACTGTCCCCTCGTTGCTGTGCCAATCTGCAAGCCACAAAACCAATAGTGCTATCAATTATGGGCTCTAAACCAAGAGGAGTATGGGGGCCTTGCAAGCAGGGTAAGACAAGGAGTCAACTAAAAATGCTGCAAGGTGGAAGTGCACTGCCTATCCTCATGACAAGGAAAACCCATACAGCAGTGCTGACAAGAGCCCCTTCTCTCTCCAGGCCACCTAAGGGATGGAGGAAAGGCTAAATACCCAGAAGGTTCAAGGAGACTCCTTTAAAAACCAAACTTGACAGGGCCAAGAAGGTTCCAGGAAAGTCAGTCAGGAGAAGGGAAAAGAGGAAGCAAGAACAGAGGAAAACCAGAGGGTGGGGACGCGGGGTGTGTGTGACAGAAATAGAAGAAAGTGGGGAGATAATGACAGAAAGGAGAGGGGACGGGAACTGAAATTATTGAGCGTGCGGGGCACTGCGCTAAACAAAGGGCAGCCGCAGAGTAAGGAGCTGGGATGATATAGAGGCAGATGAAGGGCACAGGCATGGTTGGGCCAGGCATACAAGTCCACGATGGGGGCTGGGAAGAGCAGCGTGAGGCAAGGAGCGCCCTTCAGGCCAGAGACCTTGGCTGGGAGAGGAGAAGATGGCTTTTAGGAGTGGCCGGGCCGCCGGGCCGGGGGTGGGGTGCAAGGCCGGGCGGCGGGCCGGGGGCGGGGCCGCAAGGGCAGGCGGGCTGGCAGGCCGAGCTGGGCGCCAGCACCTGCTTCCGCGGTAGCTGTAAAGACAGTAGTGGCTGCTGGACGGCGGCTCGAGTCTCCGCTCCTCGGCTGAGCCTCCCTCCTCGCTACTCTCTAGCTCCTTTTCATCTCCATCCAGCGATTCCTGCAAGGAGGGGAGCATCGCGACGGCCTCTGGGTGGCCCTGTGTCTCCGCCAAACCGCTCCCCTGCTGCCGTGCAGCCGTCGGTATCCGGGCTCGTCCGGCTCCCGGCTCTCGCACACCTGCGTTCCGCTGGTTTTCCCGGGTTCGCAGGCAAAGACTAGCCTGGTAAAGGGAGGCTTTTCTCCCCCCCGGGGCTGACAGGCGTACTGAGTTCGCCTTTACTGAAAAACTTTTACCATTTATTTTGAACTTATTTTCCGTTGAGTCGTCTAGGAAACTTACTATGTGATGAGGGTGGCACAACTACCTAGCCACATGGAAAAGAATAAGGCTATTTGTCTGCCTCCTTGTGCGCGTGCCAGCACGCACAGACACCCATTCGATAAAAAAGTTAAGAATTTAAAATGAATTTTGTTAAAGTGAAAATATGGGATAATGTTAATTCTCGAAGTTAAGGAGGTCTTTCTAAACATAATAAAACAGAAGTCATACAGGAAAACGTTTTAAAAATCTAACTATGTAAAAACTGAAAGGCCGGGCACAGTGGCTCACGCCTGTAATCCCAGAGCTTTGGGAGACCGTCGCAGGCGGATCACTTGAGGTCAGGAGTTCAAGACCAGCCTGGGCAACATGGTGAAACTCTGTCTCTACCAAAAGTACAAAAAATTAGCCAGGCGTGGTGGTTCACGCCTGTAATCCCAGCAACCCTTCAGTCTCTGCCCATTACCCAGTTCTAACATCAATTCACATTTTCGGGTGTTTGTTTCTGCAACACCCTATTCTCTGGTACCAGTTTTCTGTCTCAGTCCATTTTATGATGCTATAAAAGGATATCAAAGAGTGGGCAATTTATAATCACCTCTTAAAGGCCCCACTTCTTAATAGTCTTACAATGGCAATTAAATTTCAAAATGAATTTGGGAGTGGACAAACACTTAAACCATAGCACCATGTGAAGGAGGAGGCAGACTGCAGTGATGTGTCTACAAACCAAGGAATGTCAAGGATTAATGGTGATCACCAGAAGCTAGGAGAGGACATGGAACAGATTCTCCACTAGAGGCTTCAAGAGAGTATGTCCCCACCAGCACCTCCATGTCAACTTCTAGCATCCAGAACTGTGAAATAATACATTTCCATTGTTTTAAGCCACCGTGTGTGTGCGTGTGTTTTGTATTTTTTTAAATTTTTAGTACAAACTTTATTCATAAATAAAACTTCATAAAGTTAAAAGCAGGGGCAGTTCCTACTTTAAGCGAGACTCCGTCTTAAAAAAAAAAAAAAAAAAAAGGGAATACTGGAAGGCAGCCTGCCATTTTATTTAAAGTTACAAGTTAGGTTTTTCAGATGGATAACAGTTGAGATCATTAAATCCCCTTCCTGCTTCTCAGATTTTCACAAAATAGCACATTAAATCCTCAGTCCTAAGCAATCCCAGCAGAGATTCCAAATTGCCTCTCAATATCAAAGTGGATAGCACAGTTTCTTCTCTTGCAATAAAGGTACTCATTTGATGAATGAGGGAGTATAGCAGTCAGATTCTTAAAAGATTGTGTTGCAGAAGTTACTGCCATGTCTTCATTCGCAATGTGTATCCTCACCTCTATCTCCCATTTAGTAACATTGTCAGTTTCCTTATCTCTCATTTCAACTACATTTAAAAGAGGATTCTAATTGCGGACAACACACGACAGAGGCATTTCAGATTGGAGAGTAGTCTCTTGAGATACACTTGATTTTAGTTTTAAGCAGAACTTCCTGGGGAGGTTAAGTTACAATACCACAGTCACGAGGATGGTAGAAAAACTCATAGTAAATATTTGGCAAAACATAGGTTACAAGGCAACCACCTCCTAGAAACACTTCATCGGGGTTCATATACAAATTGTGAAATATCATGGGTTTAATCCTGGCACAGAACCAAAACTGGGTGCATTATACTTGAATAGCTGACCAGTCCCCAGCACAGGTCCATATCAAGGAATGGAGGAAAAAGAGCCCTTTTAACCCCAAAATGGTCTTCATTTGCCCAGACTGAAAACCAAATCTCACTCAGGAAACAGCTGTATTTTTATTTTTATTTTTATTTTTATTTATTTATTTTTTTTTTCTGAGACGGAGTCTCGCTCTGTCGCCCGGGCTGGAGTGCAGTGGCCGGATCTCAGCTCACTGCAAGCTCCGCCTCCCGGGTTTACGCCATTCTCCTGCCTCAGCCTCCCAAGTAGCTGGGACTACCAGGCACCCGCCACCTCGCCCGGCTAGTTTTTTTTTTTTTTTTTGTATTTTTTAGTAGAGACGGGGTTTCACTGTGTTAGCCAGGATGGTCTTGATCTCCTGACCTCGTGATCCGCCCGTCTCGGCCTCCCAAAGTGCTGGGATTACAGGCTTGAGCCACCGCGCCCGGCTGTATTTTTATTTTTTATAGAGACAGGGTATCAAGAAAGAAAGAAAGAAAGAAACTAATACAGAGTCCCCCCCAACAACCCTTTCTTCTATTCCAATCTGGATTTTTTCACATTCTTCCCTGTTAATCCCATTTTTTTTTTTTTTTTTTTTTGAGGTGGAGTCCCGCTCTGTCGCCCAGACTGGAGTGCAGTGGCGCAATCTCGGCTCACTACAAGCTCCACCCCCCGGGTTCACGCCATTCTCCTGCCTCAGCCTCCCGAGTACCTGGGACTACGGGCGCCCGCCACCTCGCCCGGCTAGTTTTTTGTATTTTTAGTAGAGACGGGGGTTTCACCGTGTTAGCCAGGATGGTCTCGATCTCCTGACCTCGTGATCCGCCCATCTCGGCCTCCCAAAGTGCTGGGATTACAGGCTTGAGCCACCGCGCCCAGCCTAATCCCATTTTTTCTAGATTATGGTTTATTCTCTTAATTTGCTTTAATCAAATCAAGAGGCAGGAGAATCACCTGATCCTGCGAGGCAGAGGCTGCAGTGAGCCAAGATCGTGCCACTGCTCTCCAGCCTGGGCAACACAGCGAGATTACGTCTTGGGGGAAAAAAAAAAGAAATAGAATTTTAGACTGATATGATTGGACATTGAATTCTAGGTTGAAAAGAATTACCCCAGCCGGGTGCAGTGGCTCACACCTGTAATCCCAGCACTTTGGGAGGCTGAGGCAGGTGGATCACCTGAGGTCACAAGTTCCAGACCAGCCTGGCAAACCTGGTGAAACTCTGTCTCTACTAAAAAATATAAAAATTAGCCAGGCGTGGTGGCACACACCTGTAGTCCCAGATACTCGGGAGTCTGAGGCAGAAGAATCCCCATGTTGGTCAGGCTGGTCTCGAACTCCTGACCTCGTGATCCGCCCTCCTCGGCCTCCCAAAGTGCTGGGATTACAGGCATAAGCCATGACCGTGACCGGCCCGAATCAGCCATTTCTCCAAGAACCTCAGGTTGCTTTTACTGGAGAATGGTATTATAAACCAAGACCCGGGGGCAAAATATGCTTGCTATGGGGCATTATTGCTTCTAGGCCCTCTCAGCTGATAAGACAAGGAAATATATGTATCTATACTAACTTGAGTATATACCCATATCCATAAATATTTCTCTATGTATCTATTTTAAAATAAACATTAGTTCATCCTGGTGTCTCCAGCTCTAATCTATGGCCACATGGATCATTCTAGCCTCCTCTCCTTGCTTATCTATAAACCCACTGCAACAAGAGGCACAGCATGGTGGTTCACGCCTGTAATCTCAACACTTTGAGAAGCTAAGACAGAAGGATCACTTGAGCCCAGAAGTTCAAGACCAGCCTGGACAACAAAGCAAGACCTTATCTTGACAAAAAATAAAAAAAATTAGCAAGGCATGGTGGCATGGCCCTGTAGTCCCTGCTACTTGGTGGGCTGAGGTGTGAGGATCCATTGAGCCCAGGCGATCGAGGCTGCAGTGTGCTACAATTGCACCACTGCACTCTACCATTCTGGGCCACTGAAACCCAGCTAATTTTTATTTTCATAGAGAATAGGATAATGCTTTGTTGCCCAGGCTCGCCTTAAACTTCTGGCTTCAAGTGATTCTCCCACCTCAGCCTCCCAAAGTGTTGGGAATGAGCTAGCCCACCAGGCCTTCTTTAATTTCTAACAGCATTTTTTTTTTTTTTTTTTTTTTTGAGACAGAGTCTCGGTCTGTCGCCAGGCTGGAGTGCAGTGGCGCAATCTTGGCTCACTGCAACCTCTGCCTCCTGGGTTCAAGTGATTCTCCAGCCTCCCAAGTAGTTGGGATTATAGGCACACACCACCAGGCCCAGCTAATTTTTGTGTTTTTAGCAGAGACAGGGTTTCACCATGTTGGCCAGGATGGTCTCTCTCTTGACCTTAGGTGATCTGCCCCCCTAAGCCTCCCAACTAACAGCAATATTTTATTGCTTTCATAGTAAAAGTGTTTTAATCTGTTTGTGGTGCTATAACAAAACACCACAGACTGGGGAATTTATGAGTAACAGAATTGTATTTCTTTTTTTTGAGATGGAGTCTCACTATGTCGCCAAGGCTGGAGTATAGTCGTGCAATCTCAGCTCACTGCAACCTCCACCTGCAAGGTTCAAGCCTCAGCCTGGGTTCTCCTGCCTCAGCCTCCTGAGTAGCTGGGGTTACAGGTGCCCACCACAATGCCCAGCTGATTTTTGTATTTTTAGTAGAGACGGGATTTTGCCATGTTGGCAAGGCTGGTCTCGAACTCTTGATCTCAGGTGATCCACCCACCTCAGCCTTCCAAAGTGCTGGGATTACAGGCATGAGCCACCACACCTGGCCAGCATTTTATTTCTTTTCTTTTTCTTTTTTTTACCCTGGTCTTATTGCCCAGGCTGGAGTGCAATGGCGCGATCTTGGCTCACTACAACCTCCGCCTCCTGGGTTCAAGCAATTCTCCTGCCTCAGTCTCCCATGTAGCTGGGATTACAGGTGCCCGCCACCATGCCCAGCTAATTTTTTTGTATTTTCAGTAGAGACAGGGTTTCATCATGTTGGTCAGGCTGGTCTCGAACTCCTGACCTCAGGTGATCCACCCACCTCAGCCTCCCAGAGTGCTGGGATTACAGGCGTGAGCCACTGCGCCCAGCCTAAACTTAGCCTTTAAAATTCAATTCAGCTCCACACTTTGTGCTTTTGGGCAAATTATTCCAGCTCTCTTAAGTCTCTTTTATCTCATCTCTATTAACAAGTTGACAATAATGGCTCCTACCCCAGAGGCTGAGATAAATAATGTTAAAAGTTACTACAATGCTTGGCACACGGTATGTGCTCCATGGATGTTATTATTTTCTGCTTTTAATAGTAACACATAACTTACATTACTAGTTATTACTATATGCCAAGCTCTGTTCTAAGTGCAGCCAGATGAAGTTTAAGTGCCTTGCCCAAAGTCAGGCAGCTAGGCAGTGGCACTGGTGGACTATGAACCCAAGCACTGGGCTTTTAACCACCTCTCACTTGCATGATCCTCCAGTTGCCCTCTTAGAACTCCTCTGTGCCTTCTCAGAGACTTCAGCCTGAAATCCAATTTCTGACAATGTTTCTAGGGTTTGCCAGAATCTGCCTTTGCTAGCCTCCCTAGGATTATCTCTTGTGACCAGCACCTTCACTGACAGCTCCAGTATTTTTTTTTTTTTGAGATGGAGTCTCACTCTGTCACCCATGCTGGAGTGCAATGGCGAGATCTCGGCTCACTGCAACCTTCACCTCCCAGGTTCAAGTGATACTCCTGCCTCATTCTCCAGAGTAGCTGAGGTTACAGGCGCCTGCCACTACGGCTGGCTAATTTTTGTATTTTTAGTAGACAGGGTTTCACCATGTTGGCCAGGCTGGTCTCGAACTCCTGACCTCAAGTGATCTGCCAGTCCCGGTCGGCCTCGGCCTCAGCCTCGGGCCCGGCCTATACTGCTGGGATTACAGGCATGAGCCATCGCGCCCGGCTATCAGCTCCAGTCTTACCACGACTAGCGTTTTCACGTGCCCAGCCTCAAAGACTTCAACTCTTTGCTCCCTTACTGAGATACCCTTTCCTTCACCTTGCTTGCTCCCTTTGACTCTTCAAGAAACCTTTCGTGTGTCGGGTGCAGCGGCTCCAGCCTTCAATCCAGCACTTCGGGAGGACGAGGCGGGCGGATCACTTAAGCCCAGGAATTCGAAACCGGCCTAGGTAACACGGTGAAACCCCATTTCTACTAAAAATACAAAAATTAGCCGGGCTTGGTGGCGTGGGCCTGCAGTCCGCAGGAGGCTGAGGTAGGAGAATCGCTTGAACCCGGGAGACAGAGGGTGCACTGAGTAGAGATCGCGCAGCTGCACTCCAGCCTGGGCGACAGAGCGAGACTTCGTCTCAGAAAAATAAAACAAAACAAAGAAAAACAAAACCTTTCTTGACAACCCAATGATCACTACCACTACGGCCGCCTTAGGACTCCCGCTCTCTGAGGTCCTACAGCACTTCACATTTCCCCCAACGCCGCACTGAGGGCTCTGCGTTGTGTACTCGTCTGTCACCAATCTGCGAGTTACAAAGCAGAGACTAACTTCTTTGGTTTAGCATTTAATAGGCACATAATCAACATTTACTGTTAAAACAAAATTAAAATTGGGCGCTGTCTCTATCTTTGTGATCGGCCCTAACTGCACTGGCAATCTTTCCCGTTTTTTCGTTTTCTGTTTTCCATTTGCATGTGCCTTGGCGTACCTAGGTCTCCGGCTCCTTTACAAAAGAAACCCGAAGTGCTCCGCAAGCACTGACAGCGAAAGCGAAAGACTCTCAAACGGACAAGATGTCAGCCACCTCTTCCCGCCTCTTAGTCCCACCCACTCAGGGCGGAGGTCTGCGTCATGTGACCTTCCCTTGCTGGCTCCGCCTCCTGCCGCAGTGCCTGACGGGAGGCGGAGCGGCGAACGAGGCCGTCGGCCATTTTGTGTCTGCTTCCTGTGGGACGCGGTGGTAGCCGTTGGGTCGGGAAAGTGAGGGATTTTCGCCTTGTTTCTCCTGCTTCTTTTCTCCTCCCTTTTACTTTGTCGGTAGAATACAGTTATGGGTCGCAAGAAGAAGAAGCAGCTGAAGCCGTGGTGCTGGTATCCTTTGTCGGTTTGAAGTCGAGGTCGCGCTGGGGTGCCGGTTGGTGGGGCCTGGGACTGGGAGGCCTGGGTTTGGCCTATGGCGTGGAGCGTTTGTATTTAAGCATCGGCGTGGGTGGCCTGGTGGCTGGGATTGGACTTGGGAAGGCTTCTAGGAAAATGGTGTTGGGAGGTCGAGAGGCTCTTGCAGTTGTGGATCGTGTGACTGACTCAGGAGGATCTTGTTTGGTGCGAATTTTGGACTCTGGGAGGCGGCCTGGACCCCTCCGCCAAGGACAGTGTCCCCTAGGGACTATTCAGCCACATTCCGTTGTTTTGGTGACGATTCAACAAAGGGACTTTTCTTCGAGTGCGATAGGCTTATTAATTCCATGGAGGGTTGGGGAAGAGCTTCCCAGTCTGTCACCCACTTTTTCCGTTTTTATGTACTTTATGTGTGCTTTGTGTTTTTTCGAATTGGCGGTTTATTAAAGGCCCAAGTTAGTCAACCCTGGTTTCGAACCTTTTTTATTTTTTTCTTTTCAGGGCTGGAGGAGAACTAGCTTCCGTGTCTCACCCAGAGGCGCCTAAATCTGCAGGAAGCGTTCTCACAGGGTGGAGTTTCTGTTACCCAACTTTGTGGGACTGAAAAATGACTATCTTATTAGAAAGGAAAACTCTTACTACAGTGTGGTACTATTTAATACTTTTTCCGGAAGCGTTAATATTCTTTACATTAAAATTGATCTTATTTAGTTTTGTACGTAAAGGCGGCTTGTTACAGTACTGCATTTATTTATGTAACAGCTTTAAAAATAGCTTAAATACAGTTATGAATTTTGTAATATGATTTTAGGAAAATCTGAGTAGTGAGGTAAGAATTCTGTTTTATTTAGTAAGAATTCTGTTTTATTGATTTTATTGAGCTGTGAATTTACATTGCTTGGCAACAAGTTCATTCGGAATTGGAAACAATTTTATGGATTGATCATTCGAAATTATGTGATTATTGTTCACCATATAATCTTAGATTCTAAATATTGCTAAATTCCTAATCCAGTTATTGCTATCGTCTACATGTCTAGTGAAGTAATTGTCTTGACAGAACCTTGGGGATTTCTTAACTGAACTCCTTCCTGTCCTCAGTGTGCGTTTGTAAATGTTGAAATATTTGTAACAAAAGTTAGTTTCACAGACATCTCTGTTGAACATACGAATTTGACAAAGTATATTGCTGATGACTGATGTGTTTTTTGGCGTGGTGAAGAGAGATGGGCTTCTAGGAAATTGAAAATATTGAAATTACATGGCATGTGCAGTCCTTAATTGTGTAATAAATACCAAAAGCAGGGTTTCTATACAGTACCATTTTGGTTTTAGCTGTTCCCATATTGTAATGTTATCCATGTGTTTTTATCATAGGCAGTGTCATCATTATGCTGTTTTTGTGCCTTAACAGTATTGATCAGGTATTGTAATAGAGATTTTGATGATGAGAAGATCCTTATACAGCACCAAAAAGCAAAGCATTTTAAATGCCATATATGTCACAAGAAATTATATACAGGACCTGGCTTAGCTATTCATTGCATGCAGGTAAGGATTTTTCTTCTGTATTTATTGTCCGCTTGTGATTCGGAAACAACTTGAAGGAATAATCTTTTTTATTTTTTTGAGCTTCGGTCTTGTCGCCCAGGCTGGAGTGCAGTGATGCAATCTCAGCTCACTGCAACCTCCGCCTCCCCAGTTAAAGTGATTCTTCTGCCTCAGCCTCCCGAGTAGCTGGGACTACAGGCGCCCGCCACCATGCCTGGCTAATTTTTTGTGTTTTTAGTACAGACTGGGGTTTCACCATGTTGACCAGGCTGGTCTGGAACTCCTGACCTCAGGTGATCCACCCACCTGGGCCTCCCGGAGTGCTGGGATTACAGACATGAGCCACCGCACCTGGCTGAAAGAATAATCATTTATTTCTCTGACAACTGTAATTTTTTTTTTTTTTTTGTTCATTTACTTACTGCAAAAGATAAGATAGTTAGTCAGCCTTAAAAAAAAAATTATTCGATAGCCATCAAGACAATAAACAAAACTGGCTTTTTATGTTTAAAGAGAGTTTATATTTGTATTTAGTTTGATAGTACCTTACTAGGGTAGATTGGTAACAGATTGAAATCACAAAATATTTCCTGAGTTCTTGGAGCAGAGAACAAGGATCAGCGATTTAAATTTTGTAGGTGGTCTGTCCATAAGGATTAATACTTAATTAGCTGTCATTACTCACTGCCATTGAAGGATTTGTTATTATTTGTAGCTGGGGGCTAGGCTAATTTCAGCAACTCATTTATTGGAAAGGCAGCGTTGTGTTCTTTGCTTTTAAGAGATGGCCTTGCTCTGTGGCCCAAGGCTGGATTGCAGTGACATGGTTATGGCTCACTGCAGCCTCAAACTCCTGGGTTCTAGCCATCTTTCTGCCTCGTTCTCCCAAAGCCCTGGGATTATAGACATGAGCCATTGTGCCAGCTCAGAATTGTATTTCATTTAATAATTTCTAGGTTTCAACCAGGCATGGTGGCTCACGCCTGTAATCCCAGTACTTTGGGAGGCCGAAGTGGGCGTATCACAAGGTCAGGAGTTCAAGACCAACGTGACCAACATGGTGAATACAAAAATTAGCCGGGTGTGGTGGGGTGCGCCTGTAATCCCAGCTACTGGGGAGTCTGAGGCAGGAGAATCATTTGAACCCTGGAGGTGTAGGTTGCAGTGAGCCGAGATCGCGCCACTGCATTCCAGCCTGGGCGACAGGGTGAGACTCCATCCCCAAAATAATAATAGTAATAATAACAATAATTTCTAGGTTTCTTAAGTTCTTTTAAGTAAATAGAGCATTGTAATTTATAGTTTTTAAGATCTAGTAATTACCTTCATGTCTCATTCAATGTTACTCTACTTTTGCTTAGTCCTAGAGCCGTCTATACTTTTGCTAAATTATACCTTAGAGAAATATGAGAAGATCAAATACCCAATCATTGGAAACTACTATTGGTGGGAGGTAGGGAGACATGGTTTCTCCGGATTTAAAGATAAATTTATATAGATCCTTTTCACTCCATATACTTTAACAACAATTTAATACTCACTTTAAAATGTTGACCAGGTGCGGTGGCTCACGCCTGTAATACCAGCAGTTTGGGAGGCTGAGGCGGATGGATCACCTGAGGTCACGAGTTTGAGACCAACCTGGCCAACATGGTGAAACCCCATCTCTACTAAAAATAGAAAAAATTAACTGGGCTTGTAGTCCTGGCTACCCACGGGGCTGAAACAGGAGAATCACTTGAACCTGGGAAGTGGAGTTTGCAGTGAGCTGAGTTTGTGCCACTGCACTCCAGCCTGGGTGACAGAGACTCCGTCTCAAAAAAAAAAAAGTGTTAGAGAACCAAAAGTGTTAGAGAACCTACTACATGTTAGACCCACAGCTGTTCACTGTTGCAGCCACTAGTTACATGTGGCTATTTGAAATTCTATAAATAGCTAAATGTTCAGTTTCTCTGTCACGTAGCTAACTATTACATTGGATAATGTGGATAAGAACATTTTCTTTTGATTGATTGACAGACAGGGTCTCACCCTGTTGCCCAGGCTGGAGTGCAGATCATAGCTCACTGCAGCTTTGAACTCCCTTACTCAAATGATCCTTCCACCTCAGCCTCCTGAGTACCTGGGACCACAGGTGTGTGCCACCATACCCGGCTATTTTTAAAATTTTATTTTGTAGAGACGGGGTCTCACTATGTTGCCTAGGCTGGTCTCCAACTCCTGGGATCAAGTGATTCTCCCACCTCAGCCTCCCAAAGTGCTGGAATTACAGTTGTGAGCCACTGTGCCTGGCCGTTTTCTTTAGTTCTGAATGAAATGGGGGTTTAAATGGAGATATATGCTCTGTCACTTTATTTATTTACTTATTTTTTTGGAGACAGAGTTTTGCTCTGTCTTGTGCTCACTGCAACCTCTGCCTCCTGGGATTAAGTGATTCTCATGCATCAGCCTCCTGAGTAGCTAGGATTACAGGCGTGCACCACTGTGCCTGTCTGAGTTTTGTATTTTTAGTAGAGATGGGGTTTCGCCACGTTGGCCAGGCTGGTCTTGAACTCCTGGCTTCACGTGATCCTGTCTCGGCCTCCCAGAGTGCTGGGATTACAGATATAAGTCACTGCAGCTGGCCTCTGTTAGACTTTTTTTTTTTTTTTCTTTTTTAAGACGGAGTCTCTTTTGCCCAGGCTGGAGTGCAGTGGTGCAATCTTGGCTCACTGCAACCTCTGCTCCCCGGGTTCAAGTGATTCTCCTGCCTCAGCCTCCCGAGTAGCTGGGATTACAGGTGCCTTCCATTGCGCCTGGCTAATTTTTTTGTATTTTTAGTAGAGATGGGATTTCAACATCTTGGCCAGGCTGGTCTTGAACGCCTGACCTGATCCACCTTCCTTGGCCTCCCAAAGTGCTGGGATCACAGGCGTGAGCCACGGCGTCCAGCCTGTAAGACTTTTTTAAAAGGATTTTTCTGGCTGCAGGGTTGAAAGTAGAGTGCAGAGTACAGTGAGACCAGTTTAGAAAACTTGGAATATTACAGACAAGAGGAGATGGTGACAGAGACCAGAGTTTGATAGGTTAGATATGGGGTATAAGAAAAACTGAGGAGTTAAAGGTGATCTCAAGATGGTTTGGCTAGGTGCGGTGGCTCATGCCTGTAATCAGCACTTTGAGAGGCCGAGTTGGACTAATCACTTGATCCTAATAGTTCAAGACTAGCCTGGGCAATGTAATGAGACCCTATCTCTACAAAAAATGCAAAGCTGGGCATGGGGGCACATGCCTGTGTCCCAGCTACTGAGGAGGCTGAGGCAGGAAGGATCACTTGGGCTAGGGAGGACGAGACTGCAGTGAGCCATGATAGCACTACTTAGCTTTAACTTGGGTAACAAGAGTGAGACCCTATCTCAAAAATGTTTTATCTGAGCATTGTGAAAAATGAGTTAGCATATATCGAAATGTGAAAAGCTACAGGGATAATAGACTTAAATGAGAATAAGGGAGGCCTGTGTTAATTTTGAATGTAGGTATGTTTGATGTCTATTAAATATTCAGACGGAAAGGTTAAGCAGTTTGATGTACAGGTGAGGAATTCACAGAAGTTAAAACAGGAGATAGCAATTTGGAAGCATATAATGTACGGGTGGGTAGTTTAAGCCATGCTACTAGATTTCCTTTCTAGGGACTGTAGTGTGGATGGAAATTAGGTGCTCTCTGCTCTTGGCCACTTCCAATATTTGAAGGTCAGGAGATTAAAAGGAATCATCCAAGGAGATTGAAAGGTAGGAAAACCAAGAATAGTGCCCTGGAAATCAATGATGTGTTTCAAGGAGTGACTTATTTAACTGAGTCAAATGCTGGTGGTTGGTTCAGTAAGAGGACCGAGACTGGGTTAATAAAGTCATTGGTGACTTGACAAAGAGTGATTGCTAAGAGTAGTGAGGGTGAAGTGTGATTACGGTGCTTTGAAGAGACAAAGGGAGAGGAAGCGGAGGCACTCTTAGGGAGTTGTACTATATGAAGAGCAGAGAAGTGGTGTGGAAGCTGCAAGGAGGTTAGTTGAGAAACTGTTAGTAACATTATTAATTGTCTAAGTGCCTTTATTTAGTCCTATTTTCACAGCAACCTGTGAGATAGGCCTGGCAGTTAAATCATACCAGTTTTATAGATGATAAACTGTAGGACATGATTAGTAAGTTAGGTGGTTCCCTGCAGTTTCTCATCAATGCTTGCCTCCTGTCTTTTCAACCAAGACCCTTTGACTTTGCTTGACAAGGTCCCAAGACATCTAATTCTGGCTGTACCATAATAGATAACACCTTTAAATTAATAAATCGTTGCCCTCAGAAATGTAGTGAAGACTAGTGTGTATGTGAATGTAATTGTTTATAGAATGCCTGTTGCGTCATCTCTTTAAGAATAGCAAAATATTCCAAAAATCCTTAGGAAACAGGGCAATTAAGTCACTTGTTGAGTCGCTTTATCCATAAACATTTTAATTGCTATATAAGGAATAGCTTTTAACAATCAGATATTAAGATAATTTCTGAGTTTGGTTTGCATGCCCCAGTTTCAAATCTTTAAGTGAGATACATTGCTAAGGAGAAAATACTTACCTTTTTGTAGTTACTTTTCTGTTCATACATGAAAATGTTTTATGAGGAAAGAAAAAATGAGTGTTATTTGGGCGAATATATCTAAGTCGTTAGCCTAAATCAGGGCTTCTCAAACTTGAGCATGCATTAGCATTTCCAGAAAGACTTGATAGTCTAGGTAAAATACTTTGACGTCTACTTCAGCAAAATGGCTTGCTGAAGAAACCAAGACTGGGAGGGATATTGACGAATGTTGTCCAGATCTGAAGATTAGAAGCATTTATGTAGCAAAACAATATAGTGAGAAAAAAAATCCCAGATTTTCAGTGTGTTGCAAGAAACATGTTGAAGTGCCTCAGGGCCGGGTATGGTGGCTCACCCCTGTAACCCCAGCACTTTAGGTGACACTGAGGCGGGTGCATCCCTTGAGTTCAGGAGTTTGAGACCAGTGTGAGGAATGTAACAAAACCCCATTGCCACAGAAAATACAAAAATTAGCCAGGCATGGCGGTGCACACACCTGTAGTCCCAGTTACTTGGGAAGCTCAGGGGGAGGATGGCTTGAGCTTGAGAGGCAGAGGTTGCAGTGAGCTGAGATAATGCCACTGTACTCCTGCCTGGGCAGCAGAGTGAGACCCTGTCTTAAAAAAAAAAGTAAAATGCCTCACGTAACTCATTAGTTGCAAGTGATACTGATTGTAAATGTAACTTTTCTAGTTTGTGACCAGAGGCTTGTCTCAAGATCTATACTTAGAAAATTTGCTATTGTAATTATTATTATTATTATTATTATTTTTGAGACAGAATCTCGCTCTCTTGCCCGGGCTACAGTGCCATGGCTCACTGCAACCTCTGCCTCCCGTGTTCAAGCGATTCTCCTGCCTCAGCCTCCTGAGTAGCTGGAATTACAGGTGCATGCCACCATGCCAGGCTAATTTTTGTATTTTTAGTAGAGACAGGGTTTCACCACGTTGGTCAGGCTGATCTCAGACTCCTGACCTTGTGATCCGCCTGCCTTGGCCTCCCAAAGTGCTGGGATTACAGGCGTGAGCCACCGCGCCTGGCTTTTTATTTTTTTATTTTTATTTTTGGAGACAGTCTCGTTTCAGCCCAGGCTGGAGTGTTAACTGCAACCTCTGCCTCCCGTGTTCAAGTTATTGTCATGCCTCAGCCTGTCCAGTGGCTGGGATTACTGGTGTGCACCACCATACCCAGCTTTTTTTAATTTTTATTTTTGAGGGACTCTTCCCTCTGTCGTGTAGACTGGATTGCAGTGTTGCGATCTCTGCTCACTTCAAGCGATTCTCCCTCCTCAGCCTCCTGAATAGCTGGTATTACAGGCACCCCCCACCACGCCCGGCTAATTTTTGTATTTTTGGTGGGAACAGGGTTTTGCCATGTTGGCCAGGCTGGTCTCAAACTCCTGACTCAGGTGAACCACCTGTCTCGGCCTCCCCAGTGCTGGGATTACAGGTGTGAGCCACCTCACCTGGCTATATTGTAATTCTAATATGAGACTCTTTCCTAATCTTTACTTAATTCACATGTGAAACATCCCTGATTTGGATAGGACTACTAGTTACTGCTAATAATTAAAGTAATCAAGATTATATGATAAACTTGAAAGAATGTTTATTGAATGTTTACTGTGTGTTAGACGTCTGGCCAAGTGTTTTTTATATACAGTATTTAATCCTAAAAACAACTCTAGAAGTTAGCTACTATATAGATGAAGTAAACTGAGGCTTAGAGGTCCACTGACCTGCTTGATATCAGTCACAGAGCTAGTGAATGGCAAAACTGGGAATTGACCCTACGTGGCCTCACCATAGAACATTTATTCTTTTTTTTTTTTTTTTTTTTTTTTGAGACGGAGTCTCGCTCTGTCGCCCAGGCTGGAGTGCAGTGGCCGGATCTCAGCTCACTGCCAGCTCCGCCTCCTGGGTTCACGCCATTCTCCTGCCTCAGCCTCCCGAGTGGCTGGGACTACAGGCGCCTGCCACCTCGCCCGGCTAGTTTTTGTATTTTTTAGTAGAGACGGGGTTTCACCGTGTTCGCCAGGATGGTCTCGATCTCGTGACCTCGTGATCCGCCCGTCTCGGCCTCCCAAAGTGCTGGGATTACAGGCTTGAGCCACTGCGCCCGGCAGAACATTTATTCTTTAACATTATACTAAGTAGTCTTTGATTAATTCGTAATTATTCTTAAAAAAGACTTTTATCTAATGGAAATTGTTGTTGTTAGGTACATAAAGAAACAATAGATGCCGTACCGAATGCAATACCTGGAAGAACAGACATAGAATTGGAAATATATGGTATGGAAGGTATTCCAGAAAAAGACATGGATGAAAGACGACGACTTCTTGAGCAGAAAACACAAGGTAAATATTGGGATTTTTTTTTTTTTTTTTTTTTTTTTGAGACAGAGGCTTACTCTGTCCAGCCAAGGCTGGAGTACAGTGGTGTGATCTCGGCTCTCTGCATCTTCTGCCTCCAGGGTTTAAGTGAGTCTTTTTTTTTTTTTTTTTGATGTGGAGTCTTGCTCTGTTGCCAGGCTGTAGTGCAGTGGCATGATCTCGGCTCACTGCACTGCAGCCTGTGCCTCCCAGGTTCAGGTGATACTCTTGCCTCGGCCTCCTGAGTTGCTGGGACTACAGGCATGCACCACCACGCCTGGCTAATTTTTGTGGTGTTAGTAGACACAGGGTTTTACCATGTTGGCCAGGCTGGTCTTGAACTCCAGACCTTAAGTGGTGATCTGCCCGCTTTGGCCTCCCAAAGTGCTGGGATTACAGGCACAAGCCACTGTGCCCAGCCTCAAGTGATTATTGTGCCTCAGCCACCTGAGTAGCTGGGATTACAGGTTTGTGCCACCACACCCAACTGATTTTTGTTTGTTTTTGTTTTTGAGACAGAGTCTCTGTTGCCCAGGTTGGAGTGCAGTGGTATGATCTCGGCTCACCACAACCTCCGCTTCTCAGGTTCAAGCGATTCTCCTGCCCCAGCCTCTGGAGTAACTGGCATTAGAAGTGCGCACCACCACACCTGGCTAATTTTTGTATTTTCAGTAGAGAGGGGTTTCACCATGTTGGTCAGGCTGTTCTCGAACTCCTGACCTCGTGATCTGCTCCTTACCTAGTGATCCACCCGCCTCGGCCTCCCAAAGTGCTGGGATTACAGGTGTGAGCCACCTTGCCCGGCTTGTATTTTTTTTTTTTAATTAATTAATTTATTTTGAGACAGAGTCTAGCTGTTGGCTAGGCTGGAGTGCAGTGACATGATTTCATTTCACTGCAACCTCAGCTTCACAGACTTAAGTGATTCTCGTGCCTCAGCTGCTCAGCTGGGATTTCAGGCGTGTACCACTATTCCCAGCTTTTTTTTTTTTTTTCCTGTGTTTTCAGTAGAGACAGTGTTTCACCATGTTGCCTAGGCTGTTCTCAAACTCCTGGCCTCAAGTGATCCCCCCGCCTCAGCCTCCCAAAGTGCTGGAATTACAGAACTGAGTCACCACACCTGGCCTAGATTTTTTTATATTTTTTAGTAGAAAGGGAGTTTCACCATGTTGGTCAGATTGGTCTCAAACTCCTGACCTCAAGCAATCTACCTGCCAAGGCCTCCCAAAGTGCTGGGATTACAGGTGTGAGCCACCATCTCTCTCCCCTTGTGATAATATTCTTTTTTCAGCCTCACTGAAGCCCAGAGTTACTATTTTCAATTATAAATGTAATGGTAGGTTAGTTGCAGTGGCTCACACCTGTAATCCCAGCACTATGGGCAGGCAGTGCGGGAAGATTGCTTGAGCCCAGAAATTGGGAGACCAACCTAGGCAATAGAAAGTGACACGCTGTCTTTACAAAAAAAATATAGAAATTAGCTGGGCGTGGTGGCACATGCCTATAGTCTCAGCTGAGGTGGGAGTATGTCTTGAGCCCAGGGGGTTGAGGCTTCAGTGAGCTCTGAATTCTCCACTGCAGCCTGGGTAACAGAGTGAGATCCTATCTAGATAGATAAATTGACTGGTCACTCGATAGATAAGATAGATAAAATTGAGTGGTAGATCTATCTATTTGGAATTTAAAATTTGAGCTCTGTTTTTGAAGACATGTACTTGATTGGTATATATGCAGTACTTTTTGGATCATTCCATTTTCTTGTATTATTATTCATAATTGAATTGCAAATAGAATTAACAAGTGTTAAGGCATATGAAAATGAAGGACCCCCTATAATTTCAGTGCTTTAGGTGGCTTGAGGCAGTAGGATCAATTGAGGCCAAAAGTTCGAGACCTCATCTTTACCAAAAATAATAATAATAATAATTTTTTTAAAAGGCCCGGTGTTGTGGCATGTGCCTGCAGTCCCAGCTACTTGGGAGACTGAGGCGGGAGCATCACTTCAGCCCAGGAGTTTGAGAGTGCAGTGAGCTGCAATCGTGCCATTGCTTTCCAGCCTGCATCACAGAGCAAGACCCTACTAAAAATTTAAAAGAAAAAAATACTGATTTAGGATAATCATTTTACCTTTTATGGGACAGGGAAAGAACGTTAACCTTGTTTAATATAGGGTGAAAACACATTTGAAGAACATAGAGCAATATTGAATTTTGGGGGAAGAAAAATCTCATGAACTAATTTTACCAATATAAGTATTTTTAAATATTGAATGTTGTAAGTAAACTTTCTTAGTTTTTACTCTATGGAAATAATTAAGATTTTTTTGTAACAGAAAGTCAAAAAAAGAAGCAACAAGATGATTCTGATGAATACGATGATGATGACTCTGCAGCCTCAACTTCATTTCAGCCACAGCCTGTTCAACCTCAACAAGGTTATATTCCCCCAATGGCACAGCCAGGACTGCCACCAGTACCAGGAGCACCAGGAATGCCTCCAGGTAGCACATAGGATTGCTTAAAATCTAACATTTTTAGGGCATTATTTATATTGTATCGAAGTATTACTTTCTTCCCCCTAACTCTTTAATATTTGTTATTATTTTGATTGAAATTCTTGCTTGTAGGCATACCTCCATTAATGCCAGGTGTTCCTCCTCTGATGCCAGGAATGCCACCAGTTATGCCAGGCATGCCACCTGGGTAAGAAAATTTTTAAAATTATCTTGTAGGCTTGTGCCTAGTAATGATCTTTTTCAATTTGGATGTTATATGAATGAAATGTTAGTTTCCATTTTTTGCTTTAGAAGAAGGTATGGGCTCTATAAATCTTGTCTAATAAAGGGATCAACCAAAAAATTTAAGGAGTATAAATTTGCCTCTGAATAATAGATTTTTGGGTTTTAGGATATATGTAAGCAACCATCTACTTCAATTGCATTTGCTGTGATTAAAGTAGTTGGTTATTTATAGATTTGCGTTTCTGAGATTCAGAACTATCTGTGACACTTTGTAGTTGTGACAAGAAGCAGACAAACTGTAAATGATTTATTTGTCAAAGCATCAAAACTAAAATGAGTATGAGGTGCTTGTGCCCGTCACTTTTACTTAAATATTGTTGGATGTGAGAGGTATACAATACACTTTCCCACTGTATTTTGAAAATCACAGTTAGATTTTGATTTTGTCATACATTTTCACAGATTGCATCATCAGAGAAAATACACCCAGTCATTTTGCGGTGAAAACATGTAAGCATCTCATTCATAATGTAATTCAGGAGGTATAATCATACTGTCATTTTTTTATGTGTGTGTTTAATGGTATCTATTCAGTTGACTTCAGAAATTTTCTAACCTTCCTCACTAAAACTTGAAAGCTAATTAACACAGGTCTCTTAAAGAAGGAAAATAAAACATCTTTTAGGAAATAGTAATAGACCCATATAAACATACTTAAAACGTGCAGTGATTTTCTCCAAACTATTAAAAGTAATGGGACCTGATAATAAGGGTTAGTATTTAAGAAAGACTATATTCTGGGAAATTATGTGCTTTATTATTATAGGATGTAATGCAGTTTTCTAATCAATCAATAGAAGTTAATCTTCTGATAAAAATTTTAAATCAAGAACTGAATTTACCCACAAAAAATTTAAAAATTTTAAAGAAAATTGACCAATTTGTCGTTTTTTAAGTGAATTGGACACTGATATTTGAAGGTGAGCTCTTTTAGGGGAAAAAAATGAGTGAGTTGTGTTTTTAAGTCATGGTTTAGTGTTAGGTAGTTATTGTAAATACTAGGCCATCTGATTTTACTTGTTGAGTATCTTTAATTTTGGTGGTAGTATTTCCTTCCTCTAAAAATATATGTGTGTGTGTGTGTGTGTATGTATTTGAGACAGGGTGTCTTACTCTGTCGCCCAGGCTACAGAGCAGTGGTGCAATCACAGCTTACTGCAACCTTGACTTCCTGGGCTCAAGTGATCCTCTCACCTCAGCCCCCTGAATATCTGGGACTACAGGCACACAGTACTGCACCCAGCTAATGTTTAAAATTTTTACTTTTTTAAAAAAGATATGGTCTCACTTTTTGTCTAGCCTGGGTTCAAGCAGTCCTTGAGCATTGGCTTCTCAAAAGTTCTGGGATTGCAGGTGTGAGCTGCTGCACCTAGCCAAATAAAAAGTCTCATTTCAAAGGGTACATTCATTCAACCTTTCCCTTTTCAAAATCTGACACAACTCTAAAATAGAGGTTTCTTCTTTTTATTTAATACTCTGTGTGGATATTTTACAAGTGGAAAAAGTGGTAATTTTGCTTTCCATTACACGTATTTTAGATGAGGTCTCTTATACATATTGAGAGTATATTTGTTCTCAATGACTTTAAATGTTTTGTCAACATTTTTTTTTTCTTTTATTGGTAAACCAAAGAGTTTGCTGGGTTTTAGACAGTTTATTTTGATAGGATTGTTACAGTGTGTTGTGTGTTCTTTCGACTTGATTCATATCAATATTAGAGGTCAAATTCAAGTCTATCTAGTGTTGTTTCAGGCTTTAGCCAGAATATTTTTTAATGGTTTATGCTGTTCATTAACTTACTGTTTTTTGAAATTTGCTTTCTAATAGAATGATGCCAATGGGTGGAATGATGCCACCTGGACCAGGAATACCACCTCTGATGCCTGGAATGCCACCAGGTATGATATGTTAGACAATTTCCTTTTAATATGATGTACAGGCTTTAATTCTAAGTTTTTTTAGACATTTGTGGGCATTGGTATAATGAAATTTAAACATTTTCGTAAGTTGCAAGTTCCTGTGAGAAGTGTTATATGGGCCCTATTTACAAAAATGTATTTTAGTGGGTGTCTGAAGACCATGGCCCTTTCTTGAAGTTTGAAATAGATGATAGGTTTCAAAGCAGCCAAAGTGAGTCATGGCCTATGTGCTGAATCTCATATACTTAAGAGCGCTTGTATTTGTTAGGAATGTTTTAGACAAGTAATAGAGAAATCCAACAAACTGGTTTTTTTTTTTTGAGACGGAATCTCACTCTCACCCAGGCTGGAGCATGCTCTTGGTTCACTGCAACCTCTGCTTCCAGGGTTCAGGTGATTCTCTTGCTCAGCTTCCCGAGTAGCTGGGAGTACAGGCACCCACTACCACACCTGGCTCATTTTTGTATTTTAGTAGAGACAGGGTTTTGCCATGTTGGTCAGGCTGGTTTCAAACTCCTGACCTTGGGTTATCCACCTGCCTTGGCCTCCCAAAGTGCTGGGATTACAGGTGTGAGCCACTGCGCCCGGCTGCAACAAACTGTATTAAACAGTGTAGGCATTTATTGTCTCAGTCAACAAAAAAGTGGTAGATCCAGTGGTTCAGTGATACTTATTAACCCATGCTTTTTTGACTTTGCTAGTCTTAGCTTTTT
Organism: Rhinopithecus roxellana; assembly: GCF_007565055.1. Classification (NCBI taxonomy): domain Eukaryota; kingdom Metazoa; phylum Chordata; class Mammalia; order Primates; family Cercopithecidae; genus Rhinopithecus; species Rhinopithecus roxellana. Next base: position 49,235,644 of record NC_044567.1, read on the forward strand.
TTCCTCAGAAATGTCATTTGGTTATAAGACAGCTCAGACAAGAAGGGGTGTCAGTAGTAGTGCACTCTCCATTTTCTTTTTTTCCTTTTTTTTTTTTTTTTTGAGACAGGGTGTTGGTCTGATACCTGGGCTGATGTGCCGTGGCACGATCATAGCTCACTGCAACCGTATAGCCTCCCAAAATGCTGAGATTACAGGTGTGAGTGAGCCGCAGCACCTGACCTCCTTTTTCTTCTATTTGGAAGCAAAATAACTTTCTCAGAAGCGCCTTAGCTCCTTACATATTATGCTGTGAGGGAATCTGGGAAATTAAGTATATAGAATTTGGCCTATAAAGCAGGAAATACAGCACAAGGAAAGGGAGGGATTCAGTTGGCCAACAAGGTACGCCACACGAAGCTGTTTCTTTCTTCTTTTCTTTCTTTCTTTTTTTTTTTTTTTTTTTGAGATGGAATCTTGCTCTGTCACCCAGGCTGGAGAGCAGTGGTGTGATCTCGGCTCAATACAACATCCGCCTCCTGGGTTCAAGCGATTCTCTCCTGCCTCAGCCTCCTGAGTAGCTGGGATTACAGGCGTGTGCCACCACACCCGGCAAATTTTTGTATTTTTAATAAGAGATGGGGTTTCACTGTGTTTGTCAAGCTGGTCTCGAACTCCTGACCTCTTGATCCACCTGCCTCAGCCTCCCAAAGTGCTGGAATTATAGGCGTGACCCATCGCGCCCGGCCCTAGCCTGGTTTTTATGTTGGTGTGTTTGCAAACCGTAGCATATTTAGAGTACTGAAAATAATTGATGTAAAGGGACACAGGAAACATAAAGCATCAACAAAATACGAATAATTGCCTAGCGGCTCCATATACATTATGTTGTGATACATATTTAGGTATTTAAAAGAATACAGGATAATAATTGATGTTCATTTGATAATGTGAAGTCATTAAAAGTTTTGTCATGTTAAGGAAGTTTAAAGAATGTAGTAGTGATGTGTTTAACTTTGGAAAAGTTTTTATTGTTCATGATATTTGATTCATCAGAGTTTTTATTGTAATTTGCACTAGAGTTCAGGGACCATTTAAATATCTGTCTTGTAGATGATTGAAATAATTGTTCTGTATATTGCAAGAAGTTTGCTAAGTCATTAGGATCAGTAAGCATAATTGCCAGATGTTTTGTGCATGCGGCAGAGTCTAGTGTTATCTTCCACTTTGTAAAATTCTGAAGCAGTCCAAAGGAAGGGAAAATTTGAGGTAAGAATATTGCATGGGGCAAATGCCTGAGTTCCTTGGATTTAATCGAGTCATTGAGCAGTTAATTGTTCATAACTTTGTAGTATAGAAGTGTTTTTTCCTACACTAAATATTTCAGTGACTCAATTTCCCCAAACATTTCTTCTCTGCAGGTATGCCCCCACCTGTTCCACGTCCTGGAATTCCTCCAATGACCCAAGCACAGGCTGTTTCAGCGCCAGGTATTCTTAATAGACCACCTGCACCAACAGCAACTGTACCTGCTCCGCAGCCTCCAGTTACTAAGCCTCTTTTCCCCAGTGCTGGGCAGGTAAGGTGAAAATCCTGTAAAGGAGTGCACTTAAAGATAAAGTACAGCTATTTACAGAAGTCTTTGAAATTCTCGTAGGTCAATTTTTTTTTTGTTTATAATATTTTTAATATTACTTATTAAATGTACTAAAAGGTGGCTTATCCACTTCCATGTTTACACACTGATTTCCTCTACCCATAAAAGGTTAAATGGAGCCAAAGTTAGTATGTTACTTTTTCATAGTTGTGAACCCTATTTATTCTTAGTTTTTTTTTTTTTTTTAAGCTAATGAAAGTTTAATTTCTGGAGTGTTTAGAAGTTTTCCTTTGCTAGCTAAACTGTGAATGGAAGGACAGCAAAGTCAAAGATGAGCATTCTTAAGATGGTAGCAAATTATTTGTCAGGCTCTGCCTCTAGTATGGAACAGTGATGAGCTACAATGCCACACTTGTGCTAAAATGGCGTAATTTAATGGCTTTTGACCTAGGCACACTTGTATTTCTTATTGGTCTTTTTTCAAAGCTTTTAAAACTTTTTTTCCGGAGCATAAGTGAAAGATGCTTCTATTCTATGTAGTGTGCACATAATGGTTAACACCTCAGATTTTTTTCCTCGTTTCATTGAGAATTAAGCAGATTCAGATTTGATTTATTCAGAATTTAGATCAGGATGTATGTTTATTCATTTTCTTTTTTAGCTTATCCCTTAGATTTTTTTTAACTGTTTTTTCTGTTTGTGGGTGCTAAATTAAAAGCATTTTCTTTTAAGTGCCTTTTATTAAGCACATTAACCTAGCTTTTTGGTGGACGGGCATTTTATGTATTGAGAGATGTAAAATTTGATAAAAATTTTTTTTTAGAGAATCACTGATACAGAATTGGATTGAAGTGTCAGTATTTATACATCGTTATTCTCAGTTTCAGGTATCATTCTTGAAATAATGCAAAACAGTAGTTTTAGAAAAGAAGCTAGTTAACTAGGTTTTGGTATAGAATTAAAATTTTGAGGCTCATACTTTAATTTTGTTTATTGTAAATGCATTAACTGCCTGCCTTTTAAAATAAATGACATTTGATTGCATTAAATTTTGCATTTACAAATATGCAATCTACTAAAAAGTCTACCACATGGCTTATTTTGACCCATTTGTTTGGAGACTTTTCATTGTTTCCTTTCTTTTATGCTACAGATGGGGACACCTGTCACAAGCTCAAGTACAGCTTCATCCAATTCAGAAAGTCTGTCTGCATCTTCTAAAGCTCTGTTTCCTAGCACAGCACAAGTACGCAGGAAGTTGCAGTTTAAAATTGTTAAAATGGCTTTATAACTTAACCCTTTGGACCTTACTTTAAAAATGAATATTTTTCCAAAAATATACTGTGTTTACTTTTTTAAAGCAAAATTAATGCCGTATAAGTCAAATGGTATTTAAAAATTTTAATTCATGCTAAAAAAACTACCCCGAACTCCTGTGGTTCTAAAGGGTTAAAAGCATGTAAGCAGTAAATGCATTATAGTGGCCAATGGTTAGCCTGATGCATGATTAAGCTATTTTGATTTGTGCTATTTAATGCATCATATTTAATGTAAGAAAATTTAATACTTTGCTTTGGTTCTAAAGTTGGCCTAGTCTACATGTTTTAGATGTGTGGTATTATGAAAAGTAACACATTTGTTACTGGTAACTTGTTACTTTAAAAGATCCTGCTAAATTAACCGTTTTGTCCTTGATAATTATCCAGCCATTGTTAATTTGGAGGGGATTATATATATATAAAGAATACTACTAAAGGATGTATCTTTAATGTGTCACCATTTACACTCGTTCATGTTATACTTAGTAACTGGAGTTTAAACTCTCATTCTGTAGTTTTTTGTTTTATTAGCTGTTTGATAGATTAATAACTAAACTTAATAGAACAGTAAAAATAGAACACTTGCTATTCTAAGATACTGTATTTCAGCAATCTGGAATAAATACAGAGCATTGTAAATTTAATTTTTGGTGAGGAGGTAGAAGACATCTAACAAGTTAAATATAGTCTTATTTCCATTGCTGTGTTGTGGGTGTGACTTTAACCCAGCATCTTTTGATGTTTTTATGGGTTATCTTGAATTTTGTGGAGTGTTTATCGCATGTTAACTTTGTTTTAATTTCATTTAAAGTTTGGTCCTTTAATGTTGATGCCTTGTTTTAAGTTAAACTGTTGTAGATATAGTTAATTTTGGGTTTTGAGGTTTTGTTGACGAAGTATTGTATTTTACAGGCTCAGGCAGCTGTCCAAGGACCTGTTGGTACAGATTTCAAACCCTTAAATAGTACCCCTGCAACAACTACAGAACCCCCAAAGCCTACATTCCCTGCTTATACACAGTCTACAGCTTCAACCACTAGTACAACAAATAGTACTGCAGCTAAACCAGCAGCTTCAATAACAAGTAAGCCTGCTACACTCACAACAACTAGTGCAACCAGTAAGTTGATCCATCCAGATGAGGATATATCCCTGGTAAGTTGTTTTTAGTTTTCTACTAGCAGCATTTAATTTAAAGCCATTATAGCAATTTGTCCCTTTAAAAAGTGTTAATTTGTACTCAGATGGTCTGTGATCTGGTTTAATGCTAACTAAGTGGTTTTTGCCATTCTGAATCTTAAGAAACCATAAAATACTTGAAGTGAATGGATATTGCATGTTTTGGTCTTAGATGCTTTCTCTCCCCTTCCTCCACACTGTTTCTAAAAGAAGACAGTAAGTCAGGTTCTTAACTCTCTTAAAAATCATTTTAGTTAAACATAAGTTTGCATATGTTAATTGAAGAAACGTTAAGTGTGAAGTAGAATCTGCAGGTCCCTTAAGTCCCGTATAAAGGAATTAATTTTGATATAAAGTTAATGTTTAGAATGTTGATAACGGCTGGGCATGGTGGCTCACGCCTATAATTCCAGCACTTTGGAATTATACTGCCAAGACAGGCAGATCACAAGACAGACAAATCACACATCATTAGTTTAAGACCAGCCTGGCCAACATGGTGAAACCCCATCAATACATAAATTAGCCGGGTGTGGTGGCGGGCACCTGTAATCCCAGCTACTGAGGAGGCTGAGGCAGGATAATCAGTTGAACCTGGGAGGCATAGGTTGCACTGAGCCAAGATAACCCACTGCACTGTAGCCTGGGCAACAGAACAAGACTCCATCTTAAAAAATAAAAATAGAATGTTGGCCAGGCGCAGTGGCTCATGCCTGTAATCCCAGCACTTTGGGAGGCCGGGGCTGGTGGATCACCTGAGGGTCGGGAGTTCGAGACCAACCTGACCAACATGGAGAAATGCCATCTCTACTAAAAATACAAAGTTAGCTGGACATTGTGGTGCATGCCTGTAATCCCAGCTACTCGGGAGGCTGAGGCAGGAGAATCGCTTGAACCCGGGAGGCGGAGGTTGCGGTGAGCCGAGACCTGGCCATTGCACTCAAGCCTGGGCAATGAGCAAAACTCCATCTCAAAAAAAAAAAAAAAAAGAATGTTAGCAATACTTCATTAATTTCTTGTTGAAGCAATTTGTAATTCCTGGAAAGTTGTTAGCCATGCTTCAAGTTTACAAATAGGTGAAGTTTTAAGGTATCTAGAGTTTAAGTAGTTGGATTGGTTTGTCTGGCAAAAGTAAATAGTTGGGATGTAAGGTTAAATTTTTGAAAATTACTCTTAACGTTGTAAGATTTTAGATGCATGCCTTTATGCTTGATGAGCCTCTACATTTGAGTATTTAGCCTTGTGCTTATTTTTATTCCCAGGAAGAGAGAAGGGCACAGTTACCTAAATATCAACGTAATCTTCCTCGGCCAGGACAGGCCCCCATCGGTAATCCACCAGTTGGACCAATTGGAGGTATGATGCCACCACAGCCAGGCATCCCACAGCAACAAGGAATGAGACCCCCAATGCCACCTCATGGTATTCCTCTTTTTATGTTTATCATATTTAGTGGATTTTCTAAGTTAATGCATAAAATATTAAATTTATCTGCAGTATACATTGCATTTAAAAGTACAATACGTAACAGTCTATTTTTTGTGTTTGAAATTCTTGTTTTTTAGGTCAATATGGTGGTCATCATCAAGGCATGCCAGGATACCTTCCTGGTGCTATGCCCCCGTATGGGCAGGGACCACCAATGGTGCCCCCTTACCAGGGTGGGCCTCCTCGACCTCCGATGGGAATGAGACCTCCTGTAATGTCGCAAGGTGGCCGTTACTGATCTTACTTCATCCAGTCTAATAGGTTTGGAGATTAAACCTTTTCTCAACTTGTGCTGTTTATATAGCCAAGCTTCCGTCAATAAGGCTTCATTGTGACTTTAACAAACATTATCTTCCCACATACCAGGAACTATTGGACATTTATTTTACATGGGAAAAATTATTTGGAATAATAAAGCAGGAACTTTTCCTGAAGTTGCAATTTATACTGTATGGCTTCTTTTTCATGTTTCATCTAGGTTTTTAGAAGTGAAGTATAGTAAATTTGGTTCGTTAAATTGTGAAGGCGCTGGATTTACATGAACATACCACCTTAATAAAGGCAAGTTCTGTAAGCTTACATTGCTATTTGTAAAGTTTGCCTTCACAGCATTTCAGATGCTGTTGGACTTCATGTCCCCAACCTAGCTTGGTGAGGGCTGTAACTGTTTCCAGTACTTGTACATTGGAAGTCTGAATGTGTAACAATATTTAATGTATTTAGAGTTCCTCATGTTGCAGGGTTTAAGAAATCTGACCCACCAAGGTCATGTGACTTTTCTGTACTGTTAAACTTCATTGTAATAAAATGAGAGAAAAATTTATGCCTTTTTATTCATAACCCAGCTGTGGACCACTGCCTGAAAGGTTTGTACAGATGCATGCCACAGTAGATGTCCACATAATAAAATTTATAGTTACCAATGCAGTTTTGATATATCATTGGATTCTGTCTTTGAGTTGTAGGTTATTTCTTAGCTGCATGTTTTAAACTGAATATGCATAGAGTTGTACGTTAATGTTTCAGTTAAGAGAAAAACTTAGATACATGAGTCATTACATAATGGGTATGAAATCTTTATAATCACCTTTCCACCCTCTTTGGTGTCAGTACACATCACGTGTTATAGATACTTAAAATGTAAATGTTAACACTTTTCCTTCCTGTTGAGATGTTTAGAGCCTAGTGCCAGACCCATTCATTTCCTTTTGATTATTTTTGAGACTTCAGTACTGCATGGACCTCAGAAGCTTTTCAGGTACAGACTTCTAGAAGCTTAGGTGCATGCAGTAATAGCTTCTTGTGCTGTTAATGGGTTGTAATATATTTTTCTAAGCGTAATGCTGAGAATCTAAATGTGTCTCTGTTGGGATGGTTAACAGATGGATTGGCAATTTTTAATTTTATTATGTTCCTGGAAGATTACATTATTCATTTGAGTACCTTCTGTTATTAAGCCTAGATAGCCTTACTGTGCAACTTTTTATCCTTGGAAATTTTGAATGTTGTGTTTTTACAGAGAGCTTTTCTGTAGAGATGACTGCTATTCAATATTTTGTGTTACAACCTCTTAATAGCTCTTGTTGACCTTTTTGGGATCTGTTTTTCTGATTTTTACTTTTGCAGGGTAGTTTATGATTTTTTAGGCATCAAATAACCTGTGCAAAGTATTAATATAATGAACTCAAGTTGAGTTTTTCTCATTGTAAAGTTAAGACTTCCAAGAAAATGGTAACATTTCTTTATAACTTTAGTGTGAAGGTATAGATAAAAGACATGAACTCTGAAGTTGTAACGATAAAAGGGCTTTAACTTTGAAGGAAAATATATTGAAAAGTGATGTAGCCATCACAAAAGAGTTTATATGTGACAGGTAAAAGTCATACGTTTAAGCAAAACATTGCAAGTATTATAAAGCTGAATGCTATTTTAACTCATATTGGCTGGGTGCAGTGACTCAAACGCCTGTAATCCCAGCCCTCTGGAAGGCTGAGGTGGGAGGATTGCTTGAGTCCAGGAGTTTGAGACCAGCCTGGCCAACATGGGAAAACCCCACCTGTACAAAACATTTAAAAATTAGCCAGGCGCGTTAGTGTGTGTCTGTGGTCCCAGCTGCTCCAGAGGCTGAGGAAGGAGGATCGCTTGAGCACAGGAGGTCAAGGCTGTGGTGAGCTATGTTCACTCCAGCCTGGGCAACAGAGCGACACTCTGTCAAAAAATAAATTAAAATACCCGATTATTTGGCTTCAATGATTTTATGGCTCCTGTGCTTGTGGTACCATAGTGGTACAAGAATTTTCATAGTTTGAAAGTAAAACTACTGTATTTTGCCGAGAATGTATTTCTTCCTTCTGCCAGCCACCAAGTCTCAAACCACTTTCCCCTCTGAACCTCTGCCTACCTAAATGGTTTCAAAATTAATACATGCTTCTTTGATTTGGCTGCACACTTAGTATACTGCCGAAGAAGAACTCGTGTTGAAAATCTTTAAGATAAAAATGGTGAGATTAAATTTACAATAATTAAGTAAGAGATGCTCTCCCAAATTCTCAAGAATTTCATGTACAGGGTTATTGACAAACTGCAATAGGTTTAGTAGACCTGTTTCAGAAATTACGTGAAACTTTATTTGCATTTTATGCAAAGAAGGCTGATACTTTATAGCAAGGTTTTTTGCTCTCTATATGTCTGATGGGCAAAAATGGAAATTTTTAATATGGGATAGAATTCTAATTAAAAATTAATTGAAAGTATTAGGCATTAGCACATAAAACTTAAGCTCATGAGTTCCTGAGTTTGTAGCTATAGGCTCAGAGGTGGTGTACCTATTTAATATATTTGAAGGGTAATTTTTGCATGCATCCAAGCATAATTAAGCTTCTAGAAAATACCTTTTATCTAAATGCTTCTGGGGTCCATAGTGTGGTTGAATCATGAGTAGAGCAAATTACATTAATATAATTGACTCTGACTCAAATTTCCTTAAGTAATAGATGAAGTTGAGTCAAAGTGGATGCCAACTGCCCTCACAGAAGACAAGTTTTGGGACTTGATAATTCAAGCTGATTGCCATAATTAAGGAAGCTGTAAGGTTAGTAGGGCTGGCAGCTTTGGCTCTACCTTACATCCACCCCTTTTAGAAAAACAAACATTTTGTCTGGCACTAGTTTCTGTTGTATAAGTTTTCATACTGTGTAACAGTAACAAGACCACAGCAGGTGAGGATTAAGTTTTGAGTGGCTGCTGGAATTACTTGATTTGAATACTTAGTATTTTAGTAGTCTGTCACACATTTGCCATTAGGTATGATTAAAAATTCCTACTGTACTCCTGTTCCACTAAGTTACATTTTGGACTTAGACTCACCTTAATTAAACTTAATTAATTGGGGAGGGGGATTCCCCAACAAAAAGAAGTACGGGCTCAGAATGGAATTGTAGTGGACAGTAGTTTTAAAAACAAAGCTGCTCCTTTTGCTTGCTTGATCATTGGGATTTTTTTTTTTTTAAATTTAATGCATGTCTTTTAAATTAATTGGGAACTGTTTTTCTAAAATTAAAATTTTCTTCTTCCTATAGCCCTGCCATAGGACAGGCTGAGGCTGAGTCTCAGTGTTGCCCTGTTCAGTCTGAGGCAAGTGGGATTTATTTTATTCCTTATAGGGGCTTTCACAGCTTTATGGCTGTTGGATATTTATGTCCCCAAACTTGCAGCAAGTTTGGTGAAGGCCCCTAAATTTAATTAAACTTAGGATTTTTATACTCTTTTGGCAGAGAAGGCTCTATATTAATATTCACGTTTGACTGTGGTGTTAATAAACATAAGTATTTCATATGCATTTTTATGTAATTTGCTTTGTGTTACGTAATTAACAGCTTCAGTAAAGCTTGTGTTACTATATTGAACTTTAGTAAATTCACAAAATTTGATGTTTTTGATTTGGAGGCATGAAATGTTTCATTCAAATTTTCTACTTTCACTTTTAGGAAAATTTTACTGGTTTTATTTTCTCCATAAACTATTAAATTTAACTTCAAGGATAAGTTTAATCGCTGGAAATGCCACTGGATGCTGAAATCTGCATTTTTTTTTTTTTAAGGCGGAGTTTCACTCTTATCGCCCGGGATGGAGTGCAGTGGTGCGATCTCGGCTCACTGCAACCTCTACCTCCCAGGTTTAAGTGATTCTCCTGCTTCAGCCTCCCGAGTAGCTGGGATTATAGGCTCCTGCCACCATATCTGGCTATTTTTTAAATATGTTTTAGTAGGGATGGGGTTTTGCCATGCGGGCCAGGCTGGTCTCAAACTCCTGACCTCAGGTGATCCACCTGTCCTCAGCCTCCCCAAGTGCTGAGATAACAATAGGTATGAGCCACCACACCTGGCCAAAATCTGTATTTTTTTTTTTTTTTTTTTTTTTTTTTTTGAGACAGAGTCTCGCTCTGTCACCCAGGCTGGAGTGCAGTGGTGCAATCTCGGCTTACTGCAACCTCCACCTCCTGGATTCAAGTGATTCTCCTGTCTCAGCCTCCTGAGTAGCTGGGACTACAGGCATGTGCCACCACGCCCGGCTAATTTTTTGTATTTTTAGTAGAGACAGGGTTTCACCATGTTAGCCAGGATGGTCTCGATCTCCTGACTTTGTGATCCGCCTGCCTCGACCTCCTAAAGTGCTGGGATTACAGGCGTGAGCCACTGCGCCTGGCCAAAGTCTGCATTCTTAATCACTAACTTATGCATTGAATGTTAAGGCTAAAAGGTCATCTGGAAATGCTTAATTTTAAAATATTTTCAAGCCTCACCACATTAGAGCAAATGTTAATGTAGAGCCCTGTTAAGGTGGGAAGGTGGTGTCTTTGTGGGTGCTTGTGTATGTGGGGATATAGACCATACAGTTGATACAACAAGAGAATTTGGGTGTTACAGGCCTTTCAGCATGGATGGATTACTAATTTCAGGTATCCAAACTGAAATTTGATACCTGATCATGTGGTAAAGTATGATAAACTATGGTTTTGGAGTGATTTTTTTGAGGTTCATTTTCAGCCTCACTGAACAATGTTTATGGACATGTGAAAAGTATGCACATTTGTTTCCAACTATAATTTGCTTTTATTTGATGAGAAAAGTTGTGTGTGCGTGTTTGTTGTAGGGAATAGAGAATTGGAAGAGAGGCCAAAAACAAACCTGAATTACTTTTGTTTCTTGTGTTTGAGCCACCATTCTATCCAGATAGCAGTTAACTCTGAGCAGTAACAATGAACAGTGTAGCATTTAGCAAACCTGGAATTGTTTGTATATGGTTTTCATTCTTGGAAGCATAAAGAAAAAATATGCATTAAATGAATTACAAATTTTGACTTGTTAAATAAAATAACGTTTTTCACTGTAAAAGGATTTTAATATTTAAAGAATTTTGTTGCTTCCATGACAAAATATTCCATTCAACTATTTTATAACCTCAGTAATCAACATGTAAGAGTCCTTAATTGGAGATCTGTTTTCTCTGTTACCTACCATCCCCCATTATGCTGAAATCTTTTTAAGTTGCTTGTCATAATTCTAATGGTGATAAGTGAAAAAAGTGTGCTGGAAATACAGGCTCTTATCTGCTTGAGTACTGGGGGTGGGAGGGATTTAGTAATGTCATAATTTGTTGAAGGTAATATATATAGATAACTAGATAGTTCGATAGTTCCTTTTTTTTTTTTTTTTTTTTTTTTTGTATTTCTGTGACTCAAATAAGATTTCGATAATTACGTAATTTTTAGGTGTCTGTAACATCCACTGGTAAAACTTGGCAAATGAAAGAAAATGGTGAAGTCACCACTTTAACCGAGTCAAAATTTTGTTTGAATAAGCTGATGAAAGTAGACATGTACCCTAGAAGTAGATACCCTAAAATTTATACAGATATGTATGTCTTTTTTTTTTTTTTTTTTTTTTTTTTTGAGACGGAGTCTCGCTCTGTCGCCCAGGCTGGAGTGCAGTGGCAGGATCTCGGCTCACTGCAAGCTCCGCCTCCCGGGTTTAGCCATTCTCCTGCCTCAGCCTCCGGAGTAGCTGGGACTACAGGCGCCCGCCACCTCGCCCGGCTAGTTTTTTGTATTTTTAGTAGAGACGGGGTTTCACCGTGTTAGCCAGGATGGTCTCGATCTCCTGACCTCGTGATCCGCCCGTCTCGGCCTCCCAAAGTGCTGGGATTACAGGCTTGAGCCACCGTGCCCGGCCATGTATGTCTTTTTTAAAAGGTTGTAGTTATTGACCTAATACTGAATAATCTTTCTGCGTTATTCCAAATTGAAATTTGTTTGCTCCTCATCGTAACTTTTATGGAAAAGTCCTTTGAAAGGGGATTCAGTTTTAAGGCTATTTGGCTATAGGGCAGATTTTTATAAGTAAACTTTCCCCCAGTTCCACTTATGCTAACTATCTCATGACAGTAAAGTTTACTCCTTTTTTAAAACCCTTTCTCAGTATTTTAATTTGTCATTAAATCATTTAAATAATAACCTTTTGTTTTTATAGCAAAGAAATCATTTTCTGTGTGATGTTTCTTGGCAAAATAAGCACTTGATGTTGTATGGTCGTGTACATAATGGATATGTATTAATTTTGTGATTAGTGCTGAATTTTCTAAACTAGTATCTTAAGCTCTTAGACACCCTATTATGGATCTAATTCAAACCATTATGTAGGAAATGGAGAAAGTAGGACTTCGGTTTGAGCTTCCCAATAACTTTAAATACATCCACCTTTTCCAAGTGTTTAAGCCCTAAAACATCTGTCTTTATTTTTTTTTACCTGGCATTTTTGTTAGAAAATAGATTAAGTTTTAAAGTAACATTAAAAAAAATTCTTCAGTAAGGTAATTGCTTTTAGTAAGTACTATTTTTTTCTTACTCTTGGCTCTATACATTTTTGCGTATTTTAGTCTAAAAGGAAAAGCTTTTCATTTTCTTAACTCTGGAAAAGAATAGTTTGGAACTAAATTAGTTTGAGAAATCTGAATCATCTCTCTTTAAATCTGTTCGGTTAGTCTCATGTATTCTCAGGGTAAAATGTCTATTTTACTAAGCAGAAGTAGTAGTCATATTGAGGCAGAAATTTGTAGACCAAATGAGGTAGATCTTCACTGAAACTAATTTGGACTATTCCTATTTGAAGCAAATTGAACACTATTATAAATCCAGACTGGTTAATTAGATGGAAATTTTGATGGTTAGGTTCTTTAAGAGGCATACAATCAGTTATAAGAATGTTTATGTATATTTTTCAGTTTTTATCAAAATAACAGAGGAGGTACATGTGAGTAAACTTAGTGGTTGATTACTTGGACCCCACCCATTAATTCTAAATGATGTCATGGTCTATAAGGTAGTAATGTGGCACAGCTTCAGTAACGTGTGCTGTGTTTGTAAAAAGGTGAAGTCCTTTATTGGCATTTTCTAAGCCCTCTGACATTGTTAGTGTCTGGGTTGGTTGGTTTGCATTTTATCATTATGGTTGAATCTGTGTTCCTTCACCATTAGTTAAGTCTGAGGAACTAACTGTGAAATTCATTGATGGCCAACTTGGATAAAAATGAAGAATGGTATTTTCCAAGTTTACTACACATGGACCGATAGTGATTATTTGGGAGAACACTGGGTAGTGTTGTTTGACTTAAGAACCTTAAATGTATTGAAAAGTAACAGCATTCTTACTCATGGTTTGCGTTTGTTACTGAGGTCTCACCATATTATTTAATGTAGCTTCTTATTAAAATTTTATAAATAGTTTAGCAATCACAGGGGTCAAAAAAAAAAAAAAAGATTTGCACCATCGTATCCCTGTCTTTACTAATAGAATGAGACTGCTTAACTACCCAAGTGGAGCAAGGGAAGAGTTACTACAGTTACTGTAAGTTTGAGTTAGAAAAAATATGGAGCATCTAGTTATTGAGCAAAGTCCCCTTTTACCTGTTTGCTTATTCAAGGAGAAACAGTAGAATTTGCCTCAGTACATGTTTTTGAAATTGAGAATCTCTGATGTGACAAAATTAATTTTTGTGAAAGTTGAATTAAAAGCTTTTAAAAATGGCTTGTCTGTGGGGGTGTGTCTACATATTCGTTTAAATTTAGAAATTGCCACATATTTAAGATATATGCCATCCCCTTTTTAGAGTAATCAATTTCCATCACAGTACACATACTGGAATACATAGTTTATTAAAATTGAGATGTGTCCAAGAGATTTTCAGTGTTAATTAGCTCATTCTAAATAGCCAATATAAGGTAACTTTTGTTAAAAAAAAAAAAAAAACAGGGAAGAGTTTTAAATGTATTAATATCAGACTCTGAGGAAATTTAATGCACATTGAATTTTTAAACTATGGATTGAACTCCTCAGTTTAATACAATTTGTGTTTTTGTTAACTAGCAGCAGAATTTCAGCATTTGCTACTTACTGGTAGAGAAGAAAAATCCCACAGCCCTGCCAGTACAGGTTAGTTTAATCTGTAAGTACCTGATGTTCCTATTTTTTTCAAACATATCCATATAACTCACACAAGGAAGAAAGCTGTGCGGTTACTTAAATGTGAGTACAACTAATAATAGATCCATTGGACACTTTAAACACTCAGTACTTGGGCCAAAGTAGATCTAGGTTTGCTAACCCCAGTTGTAATAAAGGTGTAATACTGCTCCTTTGTTATCTCCTTGTGGTTCAACCTAAGTAGATACATTGTACATAAAAGGAAAAGACAGTTTGAGTTGGCTGTGCCCTTGTTGATAGATGAGATAGAGTCCAGGGCTTTGGGTCCAGGGTCTTTTACTTAAGCTATTTCATGGTGATTCTCTCATTCACCTTTTAACTTTTTACAGTATGAATCAACCTAAGAAAAAAGGCAAGTTTCCTCACATCTAGAAATGATAAATGGTGTACAGTCATAAGCTAGAATGTTTTTATAATGCTTTTTTGTTCTTTTAGCAACACTTGTAGATACAAGTACTCCTTTTTTTTCTTTTTTTGTAAACTATAACGTATCCTGTTGGTGTAGCAGTGAGTTCATTTTACTGTGAACTAAGAATAACATACATACCTTTTTGATATTGAAAGCTGACTACCCATCAAGAAATGTAGCTAGATTCTTCATGTAACACTTTTGAGGGGCAGTGGGGACATAATGGGTTGTGGAAGATGTGTTTAACATTTTTATTTTTATTTTTTTTTCATTCTACCCAAGTTCATTGTTGTTTGAACCATCCTTTAACCTTTAAATGTTGTGCTTTTAGGTTGATACAAATGTAAAGCACTGAGGAGGGAGGAATAAAGCATACAAGTTAATTTCTAATTTTTGCAAGCCTGAACCATCCTAATCTGATGGTAGGATGTATGGCTTCTTCCTTTTCACCTTGTGTGATACCTAATTTGAGACGATCTAGCCATAAAACTAGTTAATCTTGAATTCCTCTTGAACTGGATGGTGATTAGCCATTGTGATAACAGATTATCTTTATATGGAAATTGTGCGTATTGTTAAATTTTAAGACATGGATTTATCAACTAATAATAAAATATATCTTATAAGATATCCACTTGTTTTTTAATGTAAAATTGCACAAGGGCTTAAGTTTCGTTGCCTTTCACAGTTTAATTTGTATATGAAATGGTGTAGATACAGTGGAAATGGTTTTCCTTAAAACCATCTCTTTAAAGCTGCCTTTCTGGTGAGTACTATTTTATACTTTTATATATTATAATTTAACCTTCTAAAATTAACTGAACTAGGACACTTTGATTAAAGAGGGAAGCAATCTGAATTTCTACATCTCTTTGGATATTACTTGAATCAATATTAGAAAATTATTATTTTACCACCTGGCATTTCCCTTTTAATGCTTTTTTAAGAAAAAAGTTCACCTTTTTCTGACCTTCACTTAACAGACTACAAATACAAAAACTTTTAACACATAAATTATTTCATTTTCATGAGATGGAATAAATGTTTAAAACTAGTATTTAAGAAAGTTCTTAAACATTTTCTTTTTAGTTGGCAGCCAAAAGATTTTTGTCAGTGCTTCGGAGACATTGCATAGGTGTAAAGTTAAGATACCAGAACTTCATTCTGTTCTTGTTGGAGCTCTTGTTGCAGTGATTCATGAGCAGTAAGCTGGAGTTCGGGTGGAAGAGGGGTTTACCAAAATCAGAATTCTTCATGCAGACCAGTTACTTACAGGGTTTCCTTGAGAGGCTTAAAAATTTCAAAAGTATTATTTAAGCCACTCTAACCCTGCGTGAAAAATTGGAGTTAGAAATACTGATTTCTGAGACCACGTATACCAGTGAAAGTTAGCTTCTGAGTATGTTTTTAATTACTTTATGCCCTGCTTTATTTAGCCTCGGTATATGTAACACACGGATTATTTTTTCCCTCTAGTTTTTAACTGTTCCTACATAAAAACCAGCATATGCTAAGAATGTTTTTACATTCTGTTTCCTCCTGTGATCTTTGGGAACTAGTAATGAACAATCAACTCTGATGCTTTTTAGTATGAACAATGATAGTTTTCTGAAATTTGAAAATCGGTATCTGAGTATGTGATGTGGCAATGCATTCTTTTAGATAAGCACTAAACAAAGTATGGACCCTCCATTTGTGTCTTTAAGATTTAAAGTGAAGTAAATTTCTAAGGAACTGTGTCCTTTCCTAGCAGGAATAAACAGACAGTGAAAATTTGGTAAGTATGTAACTTTAAGTGCATGTAATAGTGATGAGAGTAAGTAGCCAAATTTTGATAGCATAAGATAATGTTTAAAAGTGAGCAATAATTATTGCATCTCTTGTGACAATGTATATATGTGTTTAACATTTTTTACAAATTTGTGTACATAAAGATTAAATTGGAACATACCTTACTCTTTGTCTGTTTTTTTTTTATTTTGTATGGTGCTTTAAATACTAATTTTATATTTCAAGCTTTTTGCAGGGTAGAAATAAGTGACTGTTAAAGAAAATACCTTCAAGAGGAATTATTTCAGTATCCCTTTTTAAAACTCGATGATGGCTTTCAGTTTACTTAAGTCTTCTGTTTTTCAGCTCCAGTTAAAACTGACAATAGGCAGCTATCAAAAATGGAAAAAATCTTGTGCTCTTTCTGGAATATTAAAGGAATCAGTAACAGTAAAGTGATATTAACCCACTACTTGATTTGCAGTTTTTAAAGCAGTTTTTAAATTGAGAGAAAAGGGGCCGGGCCCTGGCTGAGTTGGGTGGATTGCCTGAGGTTAGGAGTTTTTGAGACAAGACTGGTCAACATAGTGAAACCCCGTCTCCCCTAAAAATACAAAAATCAGCCGGGTGTGGTCTGACGTGCCTGTAACCCCAGCTACTCGGGAGGCTGAGGCAGGAGAATCGCTTGAACCCAGGAGGAGGAGGTTGCAGTGAGCCAAGATCGCGCCATTGCACTCCAGCCTGGGTGACAGAGACTCCGCCTCAAAAAAAAAAAAAAAAGGTGATGGAATTTGGGAGTCTATTCCCTGGGATATTGTATTAAGAATAAAGTGATAATGAATGAAGGTTAAAGTGTTCAGTTGCTACAGCAGGAAAGATTATTTCTGAGGAAAAGGTCCATTTGTTTCCAAACTAGTCTGTAGTGGTTTAGAGTAAGCATTATTTTATGAAGTGGTACAAGATCGCAAAGGTTAGTAAAAGGGCCAGGTCAGTCTTCAGGCTTCACTTTTACTGGTAAGGGATTATGTGAGGCATAAGTCATACATGGGATATGATTGTAAGGGGGTCTGAACAAAGCATGATAAATGTTAGACCATGTGGATTATTAAATGGTCTAGTTGAATAAAAAATCATGACTGATAGGATAATTTTTAGTGTACGTAAACGAGCTCACTAAGGGTAATTAAATACTAGCTTTTAAAATTTAAAGTTCTCACGAATAATATTAGTGCATCTTGTCACTTTGATTTGTCACCTGGTTAAATAGCTGGCAGCTTGTGCAAATGAAAAAGGAAATGGAAACCTACGTTTATGTGTATTATCTGTATAATTTTTGTCTAATAGTAAGTTCAGAGAGAGAGACGTTCCTTAATATGTAGCCATGTAATTAGAACTCACAAGGGGCATTGAAATGTTTTTCTTTTTCAGATGGTCTGGGGCTATTTACTTACTTTAAGTAAGCCAAGTCTACCATTTGAAAAATGGTGCTTTATTTCCGTATCTGAAGTCTGAAGTTATTTTTTAGTTTTCATCTAAAAGTGGAAAGATTTTTGCTTCTGCCTTATTAAAAGCCTCTTTGTTTGGAGATGATTATCTCCTTCACTCATTAACCTTTGAGTGCTTGTTATCTACAAAGATGAATAAAATCTTTCGTTTATTATTTATGATACTTGTCTGAGCCCATTTTTAAAATTTGTATCCAGAACAGTTTTTATTGAGAAGGTGTTATGATATGCATCAGTTATCCTGAGCAGTTTTTGTTGTATCCTGGGAACTATAAGGAAGAATTATTTTTATTAAATACAGAATGTTTACGGGGAAAAGTAAGGGGTAAAAGAGCACACTAGTGTGGATATTTTGTGTGTGATACAGTGTTGAGGTTGGATAGGTAGATGAGCCAGAAGAAACAGTCATTTAGAATAAGCATAAAACTAGAGCTTGCAACCAAATGCTTTTCTGTTATTTATTATATGACTTGGAACAAGTACTTCTCAAATGGTAGTCATAAGTTTCATAGGTTTGTGAGAAACAAGTTAATATTATAAATTTAGCCTGGCACTTTTTAAGTGCTCAGTATTTTCTGTATGTTTACTTGAAAGAACTAACACAGTATACATCTGGGCTAACCTTGTTAGACCACAGGAAATGGTGGGAGCAGACAGTTATTGCAAACCAAAAAATTTCATTTAGCACATATATATGAATGCCCACAGTGTGCTTTATTATCCTTTGCACATAATAAGAGAGAAAGTGCATCTGAGTAGAGACTTTGGAACTGAGGATTTAAGAAGTCAGGCTTTGCACAAAGTCTCATTGGGTAACAGGGTTTTGGGCAGTAGGTGTGCAGGAACCATAAGATGGGAAAGCATAACATCTGGAACAAAAAATGAGGTCTGAATGGTGGATTGGATGGGTGTGTGTGCGCATGTAAGGTGAGTGGAGATTGGAGAGAGATAGGCCAAGTCACACAAGGGACCATGGTTTGAATGTCATTCTAATGGAAGTCTTGAAGAACTTGGAGGTGGTGAGTAATACATGGTTTATGATTAACAGATGATCCTAAGTTGGTTGGCAGTGGGGCAGGGTGGGTTGGTGGGTAGTATGAGGATCAGAAGGCAAGAAGAACCTGGCCCCAAACATCTCAAGTAACTGATGTAATGACCTACTGGATAGTCATTGGAGAAGTTAGAATATGCTAACCCTCTTGAATGTGTGAAACACAGGAAAAGGCAAAAAGCAAAATATTGATGCTGGATACAGTGGCTCATGCCTGTAAACTCAGCAACTGACTGAGCTGGGAGGATTGCTTCAGGCCATGAGTTCAAGGCTGCAGTGAACCATGATGGTGCCACTGCACTTGCTGGTGCCTGGGCAACAGTGAGAACCCCCAACTCAAAAAAGGGAAACATTGGAAATATAATGGGCTGGCTTCGGGGTTTTTTTGTGTTTGTTTTTGTTATTTTTTTGGATGCTGTTTAGGCTCCACCTAATCTGTAAGACTTATGTAGGAAATGGAGATATAGTAAGACATTGAGAGTCAAAAATAAGTTTCTTCAAGAGTCTAAGAGGGATAAATCAGTAATAAGAAAGTGAAAATGCCCTCAAAGGAAGTAAAATTTGGAGAAAGCAAATTCCATCTATGTGATCTCAGGATGGTGGCATTTGAAATAGGTCTTGGATTGTTAGGATTTGGGCAAATTGGAAAAAAAGAAAAGTGTTAGAAAAAAGATGGAAAACCCAACGATATGAGGCATATGAAGGAAAATTGTAAAGAATGAGATAAGGTCATTTGACTAAAGTGTAAAGGTCGTTGGATACCACGTTAGGCGTCCACATTTTCTCAAGGAGTTGGGGTGTTTTGGGATTCTTGGCATAGAAACAACATTGATTGCCCGGGCGCAGTGGCTCACACCTGTAATCCCAGCACTTTAGGAGGCTTAGGCGGGCAGATCACGAGGTCAGGAGTTCAAGACCAGCCTGGCCAAGATGGTGAAACCCTGTCTCTACTAAAAATACAAAAGTTAACTGGGCATGGTGGTGGATGCCTGTAATTCCAGCTACTCAGGAGGCTGAGACAGGAGAATCGCTTGAACCCGGAAGGCGGAGGTTGCAGTGACCCAAGATCGTGCCACTGCCCTCCAACCTGGACAAAGTGAGACTTTGTCTCAAAAGAAAAACACCTTGACAAGATTAGTGGCTGTGGTTTTGGACCCAATGTCTTTTCAGAAGCACCCAAAGTGTATCACCAGTGGCTGTGGTTTTTGGACCCAATGTCTTCTCACAAGCACCCAGTGTATCACCAGTGGCTGTGGTTTTGGACCCAGTGTCTTTTCAGAAGCACCCAGAGTGTATCACCAGAGGCTGCCACTGTTTCCTGGCACTATCAGGGTATTTCCATATCACTGCCATCTGGGTGACAGGGAATAGTAAAATTTTAGAAACCGTAATTGGGCCTGACAGCTATTGACTTGGTGAGTTGAAACTAGTACTGTCTTATGTTCACTAAGGCCAGCTTAAAATGTTTTGGAAGCCTTATATACTTGAGGCCATTGTTTTTCTTGGTCACTTTACAGACTAAGTTTCTTAATTTTTTTTAAGTTTCTTAATTTTTTTGCTATTCCACGCAATTATAGGACGTTGCTCCCTGCTCAGAAACCTTTGTTACCACCACATGTATTTTGTAGTAATGGACCACCCCTCTTTCTGAATTCTTCATGGAACTTTTCCTGAAAGCTGATTCTCCACAGAGGGTATAGTTTCTAACAGTTGCAGAATTGAGTGTACTATTCTGGATTATTTTTCCTGGAGTATGAGAGGACCAGTAAGCTTATTAACAAAGACAAATTGGGCAATTAGTTATAAATACGTAAACATACCCCATTTGGGCCAGGCGTGGTGGCTCACACCTGTAATCCCAGCACTTTGGGAGGCCGAGACGGGCGGATCATGAGGTCAGGAGATCGAGACCATCCTGGCTAACACGGTGAAACCCCGTCTCTACTGAAAAAAAAAAAAAAAATTTAGCGGGATGCGGTGGCAGGTGCTTGCAGTTCCAGCTACTCGGGAGGCTGAGGCAGAAGAATGGCGTGAACCCCGGAGGCGGAGCTTGCAGCGAGATCGTGCCACCGCACTCCAGCCTGGGTGACAGAGCGAGACTCCATCTCAAAAAAAAAAAAACCCTATTTGCCTTCATGACCCCACCTCACTGCTTTTGATCTGATTCCTGAAAGTTCCCCCTTCATTGAAGTCTTAGAAATATGATGTAGTAGGTGTTCAACGAATAACTGGAGTGAATTCTTTCTCTGAAGAATGGTAATAGTGCTGTAGTGAAGTCAATCACAATTCTGCAGGTTAGTGTCTCTACCAATGTATATTCATACGTTGTGGATGTATTATAACCATGTACAATGGAAGTGAGCAGTGCATAACCATGTCAGTATTTGCTAGGATCATGAAGCTATGAAGCAATTGATAGTCACCCTTTTCACTTATTCCGTTGGCTATTCCACGTCTCTACTTTTGCGATTCATCCCTTGATGCCATAAACACATTTGTCTAATGGCTTTCTGATCCATGAAGGTGGTAAAAGCCAAGGCCCTGAACAAGACCCTACCGTATCTATAAAATCTGTATTTTGCATCCTTTTGTATCACATTATACTAGGCATCCATTTACAGCTCTCCTCTTTTACTATGCTCTGGAATCCAACTTCTGCCATCGTAGTGGTCTCTTTGTTCCCTTTTGTGTCTCTTCAGCTTCCTATCCTGTTTCTCTCTCTCTCTTTTTTTTTTTTTTTTTTTTTTTTTTTTTTGAGATGGAGTCTTGCTCTGTCGCCCAGACTGGAGTGGAGTGGTGCAATTTTGACTCACTGCAACCTCTGCCTCCCAAGTCCAAACGATTCTCCTGCCTCAGGCTCCTGAGTAGCTGGGACTACAGGTGCGTGCCACCACGCCTGCCTAATTTTTTGTATTTTTAGTAGAGGCGGGGTTTCACAATGTTAGCCAGGAGAGTCTTGATCTCCTGACCTTGTGATCCACCGGCCTCGGCCTACCAAAGTGCTGGGATTACAGGCATGAGCCACCACACCTGGCCCCTGTTTCTCATTCTTTTAATGACTCCTTTTTCCTAGGATAAAATTTGCATTAGAATTGACATAAGACATAGGAGTCAAGAATGAGGCTCAGGTTTTACCTCTGAAAACTATTGGCTTGGCCGGGCACAGTGGCTCAAGCCTGTGATCCCAGCACTTTGGAAGGCCGAGACAGGCGGATCACGAGGTCAGGAGATCGAGACCATCCTGGCTAACATGGTGAAACCCCATCTCTACTAAAAAATACAAAAAATTAACCGGGTGAGGTGGCGGGCGCCTGTAGTCCCAGCTACTCGAGAGGCTGAGGCAGGAGAATGGCGTGAACCTGAGAGGTGGAGCTTGCAGTGAGCTGAGATCCGGCCACTGCACTCCAGCCTGGGCGACAGAGCGAGACTCCGTCTCAAAAAAAAAAAAAAACAAAACAAACAAAAAAAACCTCTTGGCTCAAAGACCCTTAGTAATCTGACTCCTGCTTATCTGTCCAAAATAATTTCTTGCTATTCTCCCTTGGTACTCGGCTTAAGCTCTCAACACCCTCTCTGCCCATTAGTACTTTGACTTGTGTAACTTCCACTTCCTCACATCTGCCAGGTACTAGTTTAGAGTTAATTCGCCCTTACAAATCCCCGAGCCTCTGTGATGACCTTCATATGTGCTTTCACTGCGTTATGTGCTTACCATCAATGTTGCGTGTTTGTATTGGACTGCAACCTCAAAGGCAGGACTGTGTCTTGTTTGTTGCATTCCTAAAACTTAGCACGTTGCACGACCCTTAAAAAGAGACACTTAATAATAATTGCTGGGTTAAATTAACCCATTACTAGCAATGGGTTGATTCATTAATTTTTTTTTTTTTTTTTTTTGAGATGGAGTCTCGCTCTGTCACTCAGGCTGGAGTGCAGTGGTGCGATCTCGGCTCACCACAACCTCTGCCTCCCAGGTTAAAGCAATTCTCCTGCCTCAGTCTCCTCAGTAGCTGGGATTATAGGCGCATGCCACCACATCTGGCTAATTTTTGTATTTTTTTTGTTTGTTTTTGAGATGCAGTCTCGTCCTGTCGCCCAGGCTAGAGTCCAGTGGTGCGATCTCGGCTCACCTCTGCGTCCCGGGTTCAAGCGATTCTCCTGCCCCAACCTACCGAGTAGCTGGGATTACAGGCGTACCCCACCACACTGGGCTAAGTTTTGTATTTTTTTAGTAGAGATGGGGTTTCACCATGTTGGTCAGGCTGGTCTCGAACTCCTGACCTCGTGATCTGCCCGCCTTGGCCTCCCAAAGTGCTTGGATTACAGGCATGAGCCACTGCGCCCAGCAGGGTTAATTTGTTTAATCAAAACAGACTAGAAGTTTAGAGAGATGTGCCTTTATTTGAATATTGTGCAAGTTAAACCTGACTCAGTCATGCTGTCCTTCTGAGCAGGATCTTTAGAACAGGTACTTGTGATTGTCTAAAGAATAACCCCTGACAATAGCAAAGGTCTCTTGGACAGAGCTGTTTCAACAAAACAATGAAATCGGTATTTGTTTAAGAAGATTAGAAGGATTTTTGAAAAGTAGCTTTTCCTGTGGCATGTCTGCTAGAATAAAAGGTTCTCGTTTTACTTATGTGAAAGAATGGCTTTAGTTTGGAATAGAGGTAGGCTAGACCAGTGATTGCAAACTGAAACACCTACAAGAACCAGACAGGTAATAGAAATGAGTGAAACAAGCCAATTGGGGACTGGGGAACTTGTGACCCTTACAAATGAGGCTCATGCTGTGTGCATTGCTTGGCCACAGTGGCCAGCTTTCAGTTTTTTTCTAGAGAAGTTAGATCTCATAGCTATTTAAAGAGAATTTAAACACTATGGGCTAATCACACCTGCAGGACAGTTTTTCTTGTAGATCGTCAGTGTGGGATTTCTTTGATGAAAGCTGATGTTTCTGGAAATTTATATCAATAGGAGGAAAGCCAGATAGATAATCCCAGAGAGGAAGGTTTGATGATAGACAAGACGTAGATGATGCAGTATGATGATGGGGAAAAAGCCACTGAATAGACTGGTGCAGTTGAACCAGTAATTGGCTATTGTGATTGAGCTACAGGTTGTAGGTGTGTAAATTAAATAAATAAATTAGGTCAAGGGTCAGCATCAGTGTTTTCAGTGTTTCAGTTCTTAGATGGGCTTTTAGGAAATGCAGTATCCCAACGGACTAAGATCACAAAAGTAAAATTTCAGAACAATCAGTGAACATTTTTGGATGGGGGGGGACCTATCTTGGATATAGTCATAATAGGTGACTAAGTTTATTACTGTGGGGTTTGAAAGAGGTTTTTCTACCTCTGATTCATAGTGCTTGGCACCTAGTGGGCAGTAAGTGTTTGTTACATTGAGTAGGTTCATCTCTGATGCCATCCTCAAATCAAAGAAAGCAATGTATGATAGCTGTCAGGGTGTTAGCAAAGCATACTTCAGTCCTCAGTTTCTCAGTGAATAGTGGTGAGACAAAAAGGCAAAATATTTAACTCTAGTAGTTCATAATTACCAAGAGTATATAATCTTTTACCTGTTTTCTGGAAATTTGTACAAAGTTCATACTGTTCCTTTTCTTAAAAGTACATTTTCTTTATGTTTAAAGTGTTGCGTGTTACTTTTAAAAATCTAAGGCCAGTCATGGTGGCTCATTCCTGTAATCCCAGCACATTGGGAGGCTGAGGCAGGTGAATGACTTGAGGTCAGGAGTCCAAGACCAGCCTGACCAACATAGTGAAACCCCCTCTTTACTAAAAATTACAAAAATTAGCTGGGCATGGTGGCGCGTGCCTGTGGTCCCTGCTACTGCGGAGGCTGAGGTGCGAGAATCTCTTTGAGCTGAGATCGCGCCACTGCACTCTAGCCTGGGCGACAGAGTGAGACTCTGTCTCAAAATAAATAAATAAAATAAAATAAATAAATAAATAAATAAAAATCTAATGTGGATTAAACAGAAGGAATTGTTTTCTGCTCTACTCCCAGCTACAGTCCCCAGGAAGAACTACATTTGTCCTTTGTTATCCGAAGACTGGTTCCAGGACTTCTCTTTGATACTAAAATCTGCAGATTCTCAAGTCCCTGATATGAAAATGACGTAGTATGTGGATATTACCTATGCACATCCTCCCATATACTTTAAATCATCTCTAAATTACCTACAAAACTTTTCTTTTTTTTTTTTTTTGAGACAAGATCTCACACCCATCATCCAGGCCCAGGCTGGAGCGCAGTGGCCTATTCACAGCTCACTGTGGCCTTGACTTCTCCGGCTCGGATGATCCATGTCATCCGCCTGAGAAACTAAGATTACAGGCACACACAACCATGCCTGGCTAATTTTTTGTATTTTTAGTAAAAATGAGATTTTGCTATGGTGCCAAGGTTGGTCTTGAACTACTGGGCTTAAGTGATCTGCCGGCTTCAGCCTCCCAAAGTACTGGGATTACAGGCATGAGCCATGGCACCCAGCCCTTTAATACCTTTTTTTTTTTTTTTTTTTTTTTTTTTGAGATTGTCTTACTCTGTCTCCAGGCTGGAGTGCAGTTGTGCAATCTCGGCTCACTGCAGCCTCCATCTCCCAGGTTCAAGCGGTTCTCCTGCCTCAGTCTCCCAAGTAGCTGGGAACCCAGTCACGCGCCACCACACCCAGCTAATTTTTGTATTTTCAGTTGAGATGGGGTTTCACCATGGTGGCCAGGATGGTCTCGATCTCTTAACCTCATGATCTGCCTGCCTCGCCCTCCCAAAGTGCTGGGATTAAAGGCATGAACCACTGCGCCTGACCTAATACAATGTAATTTATAAGATAGACCGAAACCAACAACTAACACAATAGAACAGTTATAACAACATTCTGTAACAAAAGTTATGTGAATGTGGTCTCTCTTCCTCTCTCAAAATATGATATTGTACTCATCTATTTTCAGACCGTAGCTGACCATGGGTAACTGAAACCATGGAAAGCCAAATTTCAGATAAGGGAGAACTGTACATTTTTTTCTTGACCTCATCTAGGCAGCCTCAGTTTTGTTTTGTTTGTTTTTTGAGATGGAGTCTCCCTCTCTCCCCCAGGATGGAGTGCAGTGGCGTGATCTTGGCTTACTGTAACCTCCACCTCCTGGGTTCAAGTGATTCTCCTGCCTTGGCCTCCTGAGCATCTGGGATTACAGGAAGTTTATTCTATCTTTATCCAGATTGCTGGTTTTGCAATGCCTCTTTTCACAAGACTTTCTCAGACTCACTTTATTGTGTTCCCTCTTGAATGAGGCACTGGTAAGAAACATCCCTGTTCCCTACTCTAGTAGTGGAAAAACCCTAGTCTTGGAAACCCAAGACACCTGAATTGGTTCTTCCCACTCCCCCCGCAAAAGAGGGAGACACTTTTCGCTTGTATTTTGGTTTACGGGTTAAAAGTTTTACATTAGGATCAGAATGATTTCATCTGGTTTGAAGACTGAAATTTTATTTTTAGACAGGGTCTTGCTCTGTCACCCAGGCTAGAGTGCAGTCGTGTGATCACAGCTCACTGCAGCCTCAACCTCCTGTACTCAAGCAATCCTCTCTCAGCCTCCCAGAGTGCTGGGTTTACAGGTGTGAGCCATGCACCTGGGCCTAAGAGTTGAATTTTTAAAACCTACTTAAAATTACTGTCTTTGTAAAACTTTAAGAAATTAGAACCAGAAGTTGCCTTAAAGATCTAATCAGTCTAATCTCATTGTGTGGGAGAAGATTTGCTTGTAATACCTGTAGGATATGGCAAAGTAGAACGTGTAACCCTGGCCACAGTGGCTCATGCCTGTGATCCCAGCACTTTGGGAGGCTAAGGCAGGTGGATTGCTTGAGCCCAGGAGTTTGAGACCAGCCTGGCCAACATGGCAAAACCCCATCTCTAAAAAAAAAAAAATTAAAAATTTGCCAGGCATAGTGGTGTGTAACTGTTGTCCCAGGTACTAGAGAGGCTCAGGTGGGAGGATCATCTGAACCTCAGGGAGATGGAGGCTACAGTGAGCTGTGTTCACATCACTGTACCCCAGCCTGGGCAACAGAGTAAGATGCTGTTTCAAACAAAAACATGTAACTCACAAGGAGCAAAACGCTTACTTCTTTGTAATTACAACATTTTAGATGACTGTTTCTTTACCAATAGGACTGTTTTTTGTTTTTTGTTTTTTTTTCCTCCTCATTTGTAAACTTAGCTGTATATGTTTCTTACTCTTTGGTCTTGTTTACTTCAAAATCTTTTTAGAAGTTGAGGAGATTGTGAGGCCCAGGTGGGTGGATGGCTTGAGCTCAGGAGTTTGAAACCAGCCTGGGCAATATGGCAAAACTCTGTCTCTACAAAAACAAAACAAAACAAAACACAAAAATTAGCTGGGCATGTTGGCGTGCATCTGTAGTTCCAGCTACTTGGGAGGCTGGAATGAGAGGATCACTTACGCCTAGGAGGTGAAGGCTGTAGTGAGCTGAGATCACACCACTGAACTTCAGCCCGGGCGACAGAGTGAGACAGCCAAAATAGGAAAAAGAGAAAAGAGGTGGAGGAGAGAGGCATCATTTTTCTTTTAATTTTAATTTGTATTATTTTTTTGAGACCGAGTCTCGCTCTCTTGCCCAGTCTCTGTTGCCCAGGCTGGAGTGCAGTGGTGCGATGTCGACTCACTGCAACCTCCGCCTCCTGGATTCAAGCAATTCTCTGCCTCAGACTCTCAAGTAGCTGGGGATTACAGGCACCCACCACCATGCCCGGCTACTTTTTTGTATTTTTAGTAGAGATGGGGTTTCACCATCTTGGCCAGGCTGGTCTTGAACTCCTGACATTGTGATCCACCCACCTCAGCCTCCCAAAGTGCTGGTATTACAGGTATGAGCCACCACACCTGGCCTAATTTATATTTTTTTTACTCAAGTACATGAATCAATTTTTATTTTATTTCTTTTTACTGAAGTGACATTTTTCGTCTTTATACTGGGGATTTGTAATTCAGATTTCTAGAATATTTTAATTATCAAAGACAATTATTTCATTTATTTATTTATTTATTTATTTATTTATTTACTTTTGAGGCGGAGTCTCGCTCTGTCGCCCAGGCTGGAGCGCAGTGGTGAGATCTCAGCTCACTGCAAGCTCCACCTCCTGGGTTTACACCATTCTCCTGACTCAGCCTCCCGAGTAGCTGGGACTACAGGCGCCCGCCACCTCGCCCGGCTAGTTTTTTGTACTTTTTTTAGTAGAGACGGGGTTTCACCAGGTTAGCCAGGATGGTCTCGATCTCCTGACCTTGTGATCCGCCCGTCTCAGCCTCCCAAAGTGCTGGGACCACAGGCTTGAGCCACCGCACCCGGCCAATTATTTCTTTTAAAAAAAATTTTTTTAAGACGAGATCTCACTCTGTTGCCCAAGCTGGAGTGCAGTGGCATGATGTTGGCTCACTGCAACCTCCACCTCCCAGGTTCAAGTGATTCTCCTGCCTCAGCCTCCTGAGTAACTAGGACCATAGGCGTGTGCCACCGTGGCCAGCAAATTTTTGTATTTTTAGTAGATATGGGTTTTCACTATGTTGGCCAGGCTGGTGTGAACATCTGGCCTCATGATCTGCCCGCCTCAGTCTCCCAAAGTGCTGGGATTACAGGCATGAGCCACTGTGCCCAGCCAAAGACTATTTATTTATTTATTTATTTATTATTTTTTAAGACAGAGTCTCGCTCTGTCACCCAGACTGGAGTGCAGTGGCACCATCTCGGCTCACTGCAAGCTCCGCCTCCCGAGTTCACAACATTCTCCTGCCTCAGCCTCCCGAGTAGCTGGGACTACAGGTGCCCGCCACCATGCCTGGCTAATTTTTTTTTTGTATTTTTAGTAGAGATGGGGTTTCACCGTGTTAGCCAGGATGGTCTTGATCTCCTTACCTCGTGATCTGCCCGCCTTGGCCTTCCAAAGTGCTGGGATTACAGGTGTGAGCCACTGCACCCCGCCCAAAGACAATTATTAATCCCATTTCATCTTAGAACTTTTTCTTAAATTTTCATGCATTAGGGTTTTCTCAAGAATGTACTGTCCTTCTGAAAATTCTTATTTGCCTGTATATTATACTTTACATCTTCAATTTATTTGCTAATAGGTTGTTAGATTTAACCCAGTGTCTTGCTTGTAATTTCCTTCTCTCCAGCACAACTAGTGTACTTTTTATGTTTTCTTGATGTTGATGAAGATTAGTAAAGGGTACCAGGTACAATTTAAAAAATTTAAGTGAACCCAGCTGATATATTAGCCTTAATTTTATTGGTGACAGACTCCATCTAAATATGTGAAAGAGAAAAAGTGATACACATAACTTCAAAAGTTTAAATTGTATTGAAGATCATTTAAATTTAATTGTTCCAGTTTACTCACTGGAACACCTGTAATCCCAGCACTTTGGGAGGCTGAGGTGGGTGGGTCACCTGAGGTCAGGAGTTCAAGAGCAGCTTGGCCAACAACATGGTGAAACCCCACCTCTACTAAAAATACCAAAAAAAAAAAAAATACCCGGGTGTGTTCGTGCCCACCTGTAATCCAGCTACTCGGGAGGCTGAGGCACAAGAATTGTTTGAAACCGGGAGGTGGAGGTTGCAGTGAGCCGAGATCACACCACTGTACTCCAGCCTGGGTGACAGAGTGAGACTGTCTTTGTTGTTGTTATGGAGTCTCACTCTGTCACCAGGCTGGAGTGCAGTGGTGCGATCTTGGCTCACTGCAACCTCTGACTCCCTGGTTCAAGCAATTCTTCTGCCTCAGTCTCCCAAGTAGCTGGGATTACAGGCACGTGCGGCCCAACTAATTTTTTTTTTTTTTAGTATTATTAGTAGAGGAGTTTCACCATGTTGGCCAGGAAGGTCTTGATCTCCTGACCCCGTGATCTGCCTTTGTCAGCCTCTCAAAGTGCTGGGATTACAGGCATGAGCCACCTCGCCCGGCGCGAGACTCTGTCTCAAAAAAAAAAAAAAAAAAAAAAAAAATTGCTCTGGGCTAGGTGGCTCACACCTGTAATCCCAGCACTTTGGAAGGCTGATGCCGAAGGATTACCTGAAGTCAGGAGTTGAAGACCAGCCTGGCCAACATGGTGAAACCCCATATTGTCTCTACTAAAAATACAAAAATTAGTTGGGTGTGGACGCAGGTGCCTGTAATCCCAGGTACTGTAGAGGCTGAGGCAGGAGAATCGCTTGAACCTGGAGGCAGAGGTTGCAGTGAGCCAAGATTGCGCCATTGCACTCCAGCCTGGGGGACAGAGTGATAATCTGTCTGAAAAAAATAATGGAATAATACAAAATCATACTAAGATTCATTCATGTTATTTTTTGTGGCTGCAGTGCATTCATTTCCACTGTGTAGTATTTCATTGTCTGATATACCAGAATTTATCCACTTTCTTTTTGATGTACATTTGGATTTGCAGTCTTTTGTTTTATGAAAAGTGCTGCCGTAAACATTACTATTGTCTGTCTCCTGATGCATCTGTGAAAGGGTTTTTCTAGGAGTGGAATTGCTGGATAATATGTAAATAATAAAGATAAGAAAATGTCAAATTCTTTTCAAAAGTAGTTGAATCAAGTTATACTCCATCAGCAATGTATAAAGAGTTCTCACTGATCCGTATCTTCTCCAACATTTAGGTTTCTCACATTTTTACATTTTTTTTCCAGTTAAATGTACATAATATGTATCTTATGGTTTAATCTTTCTGTTTTTTTTTTTTTTGTTTTGTTTTTTTTTTTGAGACGGAGTCTCTCTCTGTCGCCCAAACTGGAGTGCAGTGGCTGGATCTCAGCTCACTGCAAGCTCCGCCTTTAGGGTTCACGCCATTCTCCTGTCTCAGCCTCCCGAGTAGCTGGGACTATAGGCGCCCGCCACCTCGCCCGGCTAGTTTTTTGTATTTTTTAGTAGAGACGGGGTTTCACCGGGTTAGCCAGGAGGGTCTCAATCTCCTGACCTTGTGATCCGCCCGTCTCGGCCTCCCAAAGTTCTGGGATTACAGGCTTGAGCCACCGCGCCCGGCCTGTTTTTTTTTTTAACTAAGTCTTTCTGCTTTTATTATTTTCTCTATTGAAAATAGTTTGGTTTAGATTTAGACTTAGATAGACAAAATGAAAAAAAAAGAAAAGAGAATTTGGGCTGGGTGTGATGGCTCACTCCTGTCATCTCAGCACTTTGGGAGACTCAGATGGGTGGATCACTTGAACTCAGGAGTTCAAGACCAGCCTGGGCAACATGGTGAAAACCCATCTCTATTTGAAAATACAAAAAAAACTTAGCTGAGCATGGTGGTTCATGCCTGTGGTCCCAGCTATGGGGGAGACTGAGGTGGGAGAATGGCTTCAGCCCAGAAGGTCAAGGTTGCAGTGAGCCAAGATTGTACCACTGCACTCCAGCCTGGGCAACACAGCCAGACCCTGTCTCAAAAAAAAAATTTCTTTTTTGTTGTTGTTCTGATTACAAAATTAGCACAAATATATTCATTTTCAACCAATGTTATCAGCTATAATATGTTTCAGGGCCCTGGGGAAATATATTAGGTAAACAAAACAGACGAGGCCTTCCCCTCATAGAGCTTCCATTCTAGTTTGGGAGATTAACGTTAAACAAGATAACTTTTAATTTCAGATACTGATAAAGTGCCATGGAGACAGTAAAACAGAGTAAAATAATAGTGGTTGGTGGAGTTGGGACTCCTTTAGATCGTTAGATGATCAAGGAAGGTCTTTCTGAGGAATGAAATTATGTGTGAGCTGTATCTAAGTGATCAGAAAGAGCCAGCCATGTGAGGAAGGCACAGGACGAGTGTCTTAGGCAGTAAGAGTGGGAATTCTAAAGGTCGAGAGGTGGGGAACAAACTGGTCAAAATTAAAGAATAAGAAGAAAGCAAGGCAGGCACCGTGGAGCATGCCTGTAATCCCAGTTACTTGGGAGGCAGAGATGGGAGGATCACTTTATCTCAGGAGTCAAGACCAGTCTGGGCAACATAGCAAGATCCCATCACAGAGGGAAAAAAATGTATATAAAAGCAGGCCGGGTGTGCTGGCTCACGCCTGTATCCCAGCAGTTTGGGAAGCTGGGGCGGGCCGATCACCTGAGGTCAGGAGTTGGAGACCAGCCTGACCAACATGGAGAAACCCCATCTCTACTACAAAGTTAGCCGGGCGTGGTGGTGCATGCCTGTAATCCCAACTACTCGGGAAGCTGAGGCAGGAGAATCGCTTGAGGGATACAACACCCCAGGAGGGAGGTGTTGCAGTGAGCCGAGATCACACCATTGCACTCCAGCCTGGGAAACAAGAGCGAAAACTCCATCTCAAAAAAAAAAAAAAAAAAGTAGAATTCATCCTTAATCCAACCATCCAGAGATAAGCATGTTAACATTTTTTTTTTTGTTTATTTGTTTTTTGAGATGGTGTTTCTCTTTTGTTGATCAGGCTGGAGTGCAATGGCGCAATCTCGGCTCACCACAACCTCGGCCTCACAGGTTCAAGCAATTCTTCTGCTTCAGCCTCCCAAGTAGCTGGGACTACAGGTGCGCACCACCATGCCTGACTAATGTTTTGTATTTTTAGTAGAGTCAGAGTTTCACTGTATTGGCCAGGATGGTCTCAATCTCTTGACTTCGTGATCTGCCTGCCTCGGCCTCCCAAAGTGCTGGGATTACAGGCGTCAGCCACCGTGCCCGGCCACCATGTTAACATTTTGATGCAAGTTGTTTTTTTTTTTTTTTTTTTTTTCCCAAAATGGGAGTCTTGCTCTGTGGCCCCGGCTAGAGTGCAATGTTGTGATCTGAGCTCACTGCAACCTCCACCACCCAGGTTCAAGCAATCCTCCTGAGTAGCGGGGATTACAGGCACGCAACCACGCTCGGCTAATTTTTGTATTTTTAATAGAGACAGGGTTTTACCATGTTGGCCAGGCTAGTCTTGAACTCCTTACCTCATGATCCATCCTCCTCAGCCTCCCAAAGTGCTGGGATTACGGGTGTGAGCCACCACACCCAGCCATTAACACAAGTTCTTACACACATCTCTCTATGCATCTTTGGTATTTCCCCCTATTTTCTGGTGAGTTAAATGGTAGAGTGTCTTTTTATTTTATTCGTGATTACTTTTTTGTAGTAATATTAAATAATATCACGTGAATGTTTTATAAAAGTTTATTGTCGAGACGGGCGGATCACGAGGTCAGGAGATCGAGACCATCCTGGCTAACACAGTGAAACCCCGTCTCTACTAAAAATACAAAAAAACTAGCCGGGTGAGGTGGCGGGCGCCTGTAGTCCCAGCTACTCGGGAGGCTGAGGCAGGAGAATGGCGTAAACCCGGGAGGCGGAGCTTGCAGTGAGCTGAGATCGGGCCACTGCACTCCAGCCCGGGCGACAGAGCGAGACTCCGTCTCAAAAAAAAAAAAAAAAAAAGAAAGTTTATTGTGGCTTTATTAATGAATTGTAACATATTTACATTCTGCTTTGTAGCCACAATTACTATTACTATGCTTATTTTTCTTTACAAGTCTAAATATTAACTGTTAGTCCTTTCACATCACAAATTCCAAATCAAAAGTGTTTTTTTCTTATTAAAGAAAAAAGTCGGTTGGCTGGATGATATCTTCAGGTATATTTTTCTTATGTTTTTTTTTTTTTTTTTTTTTTTTTTTTTGAGACGGAGTCTCGCTCTGTCACCCGGGCTGGAGTGCTGTGGCCGGATCTCAGCTCACTGCAATCTCCGCCTCCCGGGTTTACGCCATTCTCCTGCCTCAGCCTCCCGAGTAGCTGGGACTACAGGCGCCGCTACCTCGCCCGGCTAGTTTTTTGTATTTTTTTAGTAGAGACGGGGTTTCACTGTGTTAGCCAGGATGGTCTCGATCTCCTGACCTCGTGATCCGCCCGTCTCGGCCTCCCAAAGTGCTGGGATTACAGGCTTGAGCCACCGCACCCGGCCTATTTTTCTTATGTTTATGTAAAATACATATAACAAAATTTACCATCTTAATCATTTTTTAAAATTTTATTTATTTCTTACTTTTTTTTTTTCCCAAGATGGAGTCTCGCTCTATCACCCAGGCTGGAGTGCAGTGGCACAATCTTGACTCACCACAACCTCCGCCTCCTGGGTTCAAGCGATTCTGCTGCCTCAGCCTCCTGAGTAACTGGGATTACAAGTGCCCACCATCACGCCCAGCTAATTTTTATATTTTTGGTAGAGATGGGGTTTCGCTGGGCTGGCCTCGAACTGCTGACCTCAGGTGATCTGCCCATTCCAATGAATCCACAGAAAATTTTAGGATGCTGGCAAGCAAGTGATTGAAATGATGTGAATGAAATCTTTTATTTTTCTTTTATTTTTTGTATGTGGCAAGAGCTTCTGTGAAATTAATTTCCTCTATCAGAATTTGCTCTTCCTTGCTTCCATGACTCTGCTATTTATTTGCCCCATTATAATACATATATAGTAAAGGGAGTAAAACAAATTTAAAATAAAAAACTTACTAGATTATAAAATATATTCCTATTTTTATAAAATATAGAAGGATATATGACTTCTGATTGAGATGTTAAAGTGAGTTCAGCTTCAACACAATTCCTCTGCCTCAAACACGTAGCAATAAATACATGTTCAGAAAGGAAAAACGTGACTAAAAATAGAAGAGAGGCCGGGCAAGTTGGCTCACACCTATAATCCTAGCACTTTGGGAGGCTGAGGCAGGTGGGTCACCTGAGGTCAGGAGTTTGAGACCAACCTGGCCAACATGGCGAAACCCCATCTCTACTAAAAATACAAAAATTAGTTGGGCACAGTGGCACATACCTGTAATCCCAGCTACTCAGGATGCTGAGGCAAAAGAATCGCTTGAACCCAGGAGGTGGAGGTTGCAGTGAGCCGAGATTGTGCCACTGCACTAGAGCCTGGGCAACAGGGTGAGACTCAGTCTCAAGAAAAAAAAAAAGAAGAGAAAGCTCTAGTGACAAGTGAGGCTCACGGTGAGACTCCAGCTCTGGGTGGAGAATCAGTATTTGCTGGGACTCTGATCTCTTTCTGTAAAACAGATCCTTAGGAGAACTCCATGGCAGAGATGCCTGGAGCTGGGAGTATTCCTCAAAGCTGGGGCCTGGGATGGGTGTTAGCTTGTGAAAGCAGGCTGATAAAAGGGTTGACTGTCTGGGACTGTTGCTTTGTAAGAAAATGGGCCTAGTGAGGGTGAGGGAGAAAAACATGACTTTTTGACCAAAAACAGTAAAGTAACCTGTCTCCTCAAGTGACTGAATCTGTAATATTAGTGTATCCACACAGAAGGTTCAAAACACTGTGAAGTCCTAGATCTTGACTGAAGGCTCTGGAGGAACAGGTGGAGCCCACTGCACATCTTCTAGATAAAGTAGGGTAAGAGAAAGAAAAGGGAGAGATTTAAAAAGTAAGAAGGCGGCCGGGCACGGTGGCTCACACCTGTAATCCCGGCACTTTGGGAGGCTCGAGGTGGGCAGATCACAAGGTCAGGAGATCGAGACCATCCTGGCTAACACAGTGAAACTCCATCTCGACTAAAAAATACAAAAAATTAGGCGTGGTGGTGGGTGCCTGTAGTCCCAGCTACTTGGGAGGCTGAAGCAGGAGAATGGTGTGAACCTGGGAGGTGGAGCTTGCAGTGAACCGAGATTGTGCCACTGCACTGCAGCCTGGGCGACAGAGTGAGACTCCGTCTCAAAAAAAAAAAAAAAAAAAAAAAAAAAATAAGACAAAACCTTAACTTTCATTCAAGGATATTGAAAAACTTAATGCTAAGGAAGGAACGACAGATCACGTTTGAGAAGATAATCACTGAACATTTTCTAGAATTCAGACCGAGGCAGTGGCTCACACCTGTAATCCCAGCACTTTGGGAGGTCGAGGTGGGTGAATGGCTTGTGCCTGGGAGTTCGAGACCAGCCTGGGCAACATGACAAAATCCTCTCTCTACAAAAAATTAGCGGGATGTTGTGTTGCTTGCCTGTAGTCCCAGCTATCCAGAAGGCTGAGGTAGGAGGATCACCGAAGCCTGGTGGTTGAAGCTGCAGTGAGCCAAGATTGCACCACTGCACTCCACCCTGTGTGACCCACTGAGACCCTGTCTTTAAAAAAAAATTATTAAAGGATATACCTCTGCAAGAAGAAAAGTTAATCCAGAAGGAAAGTGTGGGCATCAAGAAGCAAAAGGTAGTTTCTATAGTGGGAGAAGTAGTTGACTTAAAGAAAAGTAATGTGACCATAGGAATTAATTTAACAAGTCAGTAAGTTTAAATTATTTATTGACTCTAAACACTTTTTTGTGATGAAAGGCCAAAATAATTTTTTTTTTTTTGAGGCAGGGTCTCACTCTGTAGTGGCATGATCACGGCTCACTGCAGTCTCAATTTCTGGGGCTTGAGTGGTTCTCCTGCCTCAGCCTTCTGAGTAACTGGGACTACAGGCATGCTCCACCACACCCAGCTAATTTTGTTTTATTTTCTCTTTTTGGTAGAAATGGGG
This sequence comes from Rhinopithecus roxellana, assembly GCF_007565055.1. NCBI lineage: Eukaryota > Metazoa > Chordata > Mammalia > Primates > Cercopithecidae > Rhinopithecus > Rhinopithecus roxellana. Next base: position 49,272,046 of record NC_044567.1, read on the forward strand.
TTTTGCCATGTTGCCCAGGCTGGTCTCGAACTCCTGGCCTCAAGCAATCCTCCTGCTTTGGCCTCTCAAAGTGCTGGGTTTAGCAGTGTGAGCCACTACACCTGGCCTGAAATGAATTTTTTTCTTTTTTTTTTTCTGAGACAGGGTCTTACACTGTCACCCAAGCTGGCATGCAGTGGCGCTATCTTGGCTCACTGCAACCTCTGCCTCCTGGGTTCAAGTGCCTCAGCCTCTCAAGTAGCTGGAATTATAGGCGTGCACCACCACACCTGGCTAATTTTTGTATTTTTAGTAGAGACAGGGTCTCGCCATGTTGGCCAAGCTGGTCTTGAACTCCTGACCTCAAATGATCCATCTACCTTGGCCTCCTAAAGTGCTGGGATTAAAGGTGTGAACCACTGTGCCTGGCCCCAAGATAAAAATTTATTTATTTACTTTTGTTTTTGTTTTTCCCGAAATAAAAATTTAAACCAAGACAGAAATGTAACGAGTAGCATTATTTGTACATTTTTGCAGATCTCTTTAATGTTTGTCTTAATAGAAGTCAGCTGGATTCTCATATATGCTTCTGTGTTCAGTACATTGCAGTGTTTTCTGGGTTGAAGTACCTGAAGAAAATCTAACCTCACACAGACAAGTAGTTGGGAGAGGGATTATTTTAATAGCTTTTTCACTTGAAAGCTTGAATGTTTTCTGATACAACATACTGAGTTGTTTTTCTTGAAGTGACAGGGTTACTTCCTTTTTGAGAAAATGTCTGCCACATACCCACATCTGTAGATCCATGGTTGTCTATCAGTTGTTCTTGCAAATAAAAATGGTGCTCCCTGAGAAAAGTAGCTAGTTCAGCCCAACTCAAAGGATCGCACAAATGTCTTTCCATGAGACAACTCTCGTACTTCTGTGTGTGGAAGTGTTTTATACATGCTTCTTATGTTATCACAGTTTTTAAAAGATGTGTATTCATGGGTCAAGGATTTATAAAATTAACCGTTTTTATTCTCTCATCTGGGGCAATCTTAAGTGAAACTGACTTTTTTTCTTCTGTGAGTGCATGATGAAGAACACAGTGACTACTGGGACAGTTCAATAACACGGTCTAGATTCATACTAAGACACCAGCTCGGCCGGGCGCGGTGGCTCAAGCCTGTAATCCCAGCACTTTGGGAGGCCGAGACGGGCGGATCACGAGGTCAGGAGATCGAGACCATCCTGGCTAACCCGGTGAAACCCCGTCTCTACTAAAAAAATACAAAAAACTAGCCGGGCGAGGTGGCGGGCGCCTGTAGTCCCAGCTACTCGGGAGGCTGAGGCAGGAGAATGGCGTGAACCCGGGAGGCGGAGCTTGCAGTGAGCTGAGATCCGGCCACTGCACTCCAGCCTGGGCGGCAGAGCGAGACTCCGTCTCAAAAAAAAAAAAAAAAAAAAAAAGACACCAGCTCTTTTACCCATCATCAGTTTTGTACCATTAATAAATGTCAATCAATTGAGAACAATTTGTAGTATTAGTATAAAAATAGCTTTAACCTTTCAGACCCTTGAAAAGGCCTTGGGGAACATACTTTGAGAAGTGCTGCCCTAAATAGTAATAGTGAGGGAGGACCTGTCCAATGGTGTGCTAAGAATCTCTTCACATTCCCCAGGAAGAGAGACATAGCTGTAGACATTTAGAGTAAACTTAAAGTTAAGTGTGTCCCTTTAAAATCAAGAGTAACTACTAAAAAGCCCAGACACATCTATGGTTTTCAAATTAGCACAGCTAAAAAAGGGAATATAGAAATCAATTCAATAGAAGGAAGGAAAAGAGACTCAGAAAAAGGGATAACATCTTGGGTGTGATGGCTCATGCCTATAATCCCAGCTGAGGTGGGAGGACCTGGACAATACATAGTGAGGCCCTGTCTCTACAAAAAATATAAAAAATTAACCAGATGTGTTGGTGCACACCTATATTCCCAGCTGCTTGGGAGACTGAGATGGGAGGATTGCTTGAGCCCAGGAGATTTAGGCTGCAGTGAACTATGATTGTGCCAGTACATTCCAGCCTGGATGACAGAGACCTTGTCTCTTTTTAATAATACAATGGGCAAAAGAAGTTCAAGAAAGGAAATTAGAAACCAATCTCATGAGTATAAAGAAAAGCAAAATTCTGCCAGGAGCTCAGGAGGCTGACGCAGCAGAATCTCCTGAGGCCAGGAGTTCGAAACTGTAGTGCACAATGATCGTGCCTGTGAATAGCCACTGCACTCCAGCCTGCACACAGTGAGAACACTGTCTCTTAAAAAAAAAAAAAAAAAAGGAAGAGAAGCAAAATTCTCACAAATTTGGCAGTGTACTAAAATAATATATGAGGCTGGGTGCAGTGACTCACACCTGTAATCCCAGCACTTTGGGAGGTAGATCATCTGAGGTCAGGAGTTCGAGACCAGCCTGGCCAACATGATGAAACCCCATCTCTATTAAAAATACAAAGAATTAGCTGGGCGTAATCCCAGCTACTCGGGAGGCTGAAGCAGGACAATCGGTTGAATCCAGGAGGTGGAGGTTGCAGTGAGCCGAGATCGCACCATTGCACTTCAGCCTGGGCAAGAAGAGTGCAACTCTGTCCCAAAATAAATAAATAATAAAAATAAAATACAATAGACAAGGAGGATTTATTCTGGAATACAATAATTTCTTTTTTTTTAGGGGCAGAGTCTTGCTCTATCGCCCAGGGTGGAATGCAGTGGCAAGGCCTTTGCTTACTACAGTCTCAACCTCCTGGGCCCAAGCTATCCCTCCCTCAGCCTCTCCAGGAGCTGGGACTACAGGCATGTACCAGTCACTAACAATTATTACCTGGCTGATTATTGAATTTTTGTGTAATTTTTTATAGAGACAAGGTCTCACTTTGTTACCCAGGCTGGTCTTGAACTCCTGGACTCAAGTGATCCTCTTGCCTTGGTTTCTCAAAGTTTTGGGATTACAGGCATGAACCACTGCACCTAGTCCAATAATTCAATTCTTTGAAAATGTTTACACTTTTTTGCTCAAAATTCTCCTATGGCAAAAATACAGAATTCTGCCCCAAGGGCCTTTGCACCTCTGGTTCCTTCAGCCTAGAATGGACTTTCTTTTTTTCAGAGGCAGACTCATTCTGTCACCCAGGCTGGAGTGCAGTTGTGTAGTCACAGCTCATTGCAGCCTCAAACTCCTAGACTCAGGTGATCCTCCTTCCTCACCCTCCCAAACTGCTGGGAATACACATGTGAACCACCATACCTGACCTTGTACTTCGTTTTTTTCCTTTGGAGTCTCACTCTGTCACCCAGGCTGGAGTGCAGTGGCGCAATCTCAGCTCACTGCAACCACCACCTCCCGGGTTCAAACAGTTCTCCTGCCTCAGCCTCCCAAGTAGCTGGGACTACAGGTGTGCACCACCACGCTTGGTTAATTTTTGTATTTTTAGTAGAGAGAGGGTTTCATTATGTTAGCCAGGCTGGTCTCCAACTTGTGACCTCAGGTGATCCATCTACCTCAGCCTCCCAAAGTGCTGGGATTACAGGAGTGAGCCACTGCACCCGGCCTATCTATCTATCTATCTATCTATCTATCTATCTATCTATCTATCTATCTATTTATTTTTGAGACGGAGTCTCCCTCTGTCGCCCAGGCTGGAGTGCAGTGGCACAATCTTGGCTCACCACAACCTCCGCCTCCCGGGTTCAAGCAATTCTTCTGCCTCAGCCTCCTGAGTAGCTGGGACTACAGGTGCATGCCACCACGCCTGGCTAATTTTTTATATTTTTATTAGAGACAGGGTTTCACTGTGTTAGTCAGGATGGTCTCCATCTCCAGACCTCGTGATCTGCCAGTCTTGGCCTCCCAAAGTGTATTTTCTTTTTTTTCTTTCTTTTTTTTTTTTTGTTAGGGGGGAGTCTCACTCTGTCGCCCAGGCTGGAGTGCAGTGGTGTGATCTCAGCCCCCTGCAATCTCCACCTCCCAGATGCAAGCAATTTTCCTCCCTCAGCCTCCCAAGTGGCTGGGACTACAGGTATGCACTACCACGCCTGATTAATTTTTGTATTTTTAGGAGAGACAGGGTTTCACTGTGTTGGCCAGACTGGTCTCAAACTCCTGACCTCAGATGATTCACCCACTTCAGCCTCCCAAAGTGCTGGGATTATAGGCGTGAGCCACCACGCCTGGCCCTTATACATCTTTTATTGCAACATTAGTTATAAACAAAGTAGAAGTATTTATTTTTATTTTATTTTATTTTATTTTGAGACGGAGTTTCACTCTTGTTGCTCAGGCTGGAGTACAATGGCGTGATCTTGGCTCACTGCAACCTTTGCCTCCTGGGTTCAAGCGATTCTCCTGCCTCAGCCTCCCAAGCAGCTGGGATTACAGGCGCCCGCCACAACACCCAGCTAATTTTTTGTATTTTTAGTAGAGATAGGGTTTCACCATGTTGACTAGGTTAGTCTTGAACTGCTGACCTCAGGTAATCCACTGGCCTCGGTCTCCCATAGTGCTGGGATTACAGGCATGAGCCACCGCACCAGGACTATTTATTTATTTATTTATTTTGAGATGGTGTCTCCATCTTTTGCCCAGGCTGGAGTGCAGTGGTGCGATCTCAGCTCACTACAACCTCTGCCTCCCAGGTTCAAGCGATTCTCCTGCCTCAGCCTCCTGAATAGCTGGGACTACAGGTGCACACCCCCGTGCCCGGCTAATTTTTGTGTTTTTAGTAGAGACTATGTTGGCCAGGCTAGCCTCAAACTCCTGACCTAGTTATCCACCCACCTTGGCCTCCCAAAGAGTTGGGATTATAGGCGTGAGTCACCATGCCCGGCCAATATTTATTTATTTATTTACTTACCTAACATAGAGACAGGACCTTGCTCTGTCATTCAGGCTAGAGTGCAGTGTTGCCAACCCATCATTGCTCACTGCAGCCCTGAACTCCTGGACTCAGGTAATCCTCCTGCCTCAGCCTCCCCAGTAGCTGGGATACAGGCATGTGCCACCATGCCTAAGTTTTAAATTTTTTTTGTAGAGACAGGGTCTCACCATGTTGCCTAGTCTGGTCTCATACTCCTGGGCTCAAATAGCCCTCCCACCTCAGCCTCCCAAAGTACCTGGATTACAGGTGTGAGCCACTGTCCCAGCCTACTCAAAGTCCTATCTAGGAAAATGCTATCTGGTGGTAATGTGTAATTTTGAATTTTTTTAAAAAATTGGTTCTGTAATAGTCTTTTAGGCCCTTCCCCTTTGTATAAAGATATATTTATAAATAAATGAATTATGAAATTGGTTCATTTCCATCTTTTTCAAAGGTAGTCAGATATAATTGTCAGATGCAATGAGATATTGGATGAGATACGTAGGTAAGATATAAGCAGTGTACAAAGTAGGATAAAAATGCCACTTTACTTTTTTTTTTTTTTGAGATAGTTTTATTCTTGTTGCCCAGGGTGAAGTGTGGTGGCGCAATCTCGGCTCACTGCAACCTCCACCTTCCAGTTTCAAGCAATTCTTCTGCCCTAGCCTCTCGAGTAGCTGGGATTACAGGCATGTGCCACCATGCCCGGCTAATTTTTTTGTATTTTTAGTTGAGATGGGGTTTCATCATGTTGACCAGGCTGGTCTGGAGCTCCTGACTTCAGGTGATCTGCCCACCTTGACCTCTCAAAGTACTGGGATTATAGGCGTGAGCCACCATGCCCAGTCCACTTTTCATACTTTCTAAAACAATATTTAGGGATTTTTGTGTTAGCCACTCTCCTATCTCATTTCTCCAATTTAAGTAATGAATAAATCTTCCATTCTATTTTTTCTCTCATTCTTGGATAGAATGAATGTCTATAATGAAAAGAGTTTCTTATCAATAGCCCTCTCAGATTTCTTCTGAATTTTGCCAAATATTTGTATAACTCTGCAAAAGACTTTCTTTCTCTGCCTTCTCCTTTAGAGGGAAAAACAAACAGTAGGTGTGACAGCTTACCTCCTAGCGTTGTTGTGAAGTTTGGCTGGCACAAGATCAAGTGCTGTGTAATTACTCTGAAATGTTTGTAATTAATAAAGACATGAATTGTAGGCACTGTATCAGTAGAAACCACTGTGATTTGGAAATGCAATGTTTCAATAATAAAGACTGTATAAATTTTAAAAAAGAAAAAATTAACTCTCTCCAAATTATAAATTAAATGATATACCTAATGATTTTCCTTAGAACTTGAAAAGCTTAACCCAAAATTTATATGAAAAGGCAAGAGCCTAGAATGGTTAAGACAACGTTAAAGAATAATAATAATGTGAAGAGACTTACCCTCGTAGAGACTGCAATTAACCGTAAAGCCATAGTTGTTCTCAAGCCTAGTATAGCACCTGACACAGACAGTAGTCAATGAATGTTTGCTCAGTAGACTGACGGGTGGAACAATGAGTTGCTTGGGGGATACTTAAGTGAAAGTTAACCCTGGGTCTTTCCTGTCCTTATATTACTTCTTGTCTGGGGTCAGGATTAACTCTGGAAGTGGTAGTTGTTGGAAGGGTTGAACCTGAAGATTAGGGTGAGGGTGACTCAGAACTTCAAGGACCAAGGAAGTTGAGTTCTGAGAAAGGGCAGGACAGAGAGCTGACTAATTTGTTTCATTTGTCTACAGATACCCTTAAGCAAATTTTATCTTGTACAGTTTGAGTATGGGGTTTGTGTTTGCTTAAAATTCAGCAAGCCTTTAACAGGAATGTACTCAGTATTAAGTGTGGTGTCAGGTTGGCTGCAGTGTAGGAAAGCTTTTATTCCATGGGAAAGAAGTCCGTGATTTTTGGAGCTATCTATTATGCAGTTACGTTGCTTTAGATTTAGTTATTTGGATCTCATGATTGAAATAGTATTTTAAATTGGGGACATCTTATTGTTTGGGAGAGGTCGTTTAGAAATGACAGGTGAAGAACAAAAGTATCAGAGTAAAATTTGGCCATATGTGATATGGGTATTAATAATCCAATGATTTATATATACCAGTAACAGAATTTACAGAGGACAGCCAATGGTGAGGTGCTGTTCTCTGCTGGCATTCTGGTGATAACCAGCTCTTGTGTGGTGCTTGATAGTTTCCAAAGTACTTTTGCATACCTTATGTTATTTGTGCCTCCACGGTATGTAAAGGAGGTTTATTTCAATTCAGTGATCATTTATTGAGAAGGTTTTGTGCCAAGTTTTGTACTAGATCTTGGGAAATCAGCAGTAAGACAAAGAACTTGACCCTAAGTTAACATAGACAGGTAACATTGGGATATGTGCACAACCAGGAGTATAACTTTGGAAACAATAATTAAGGAGGGAGACACATATGATTAGGATGTGGTAATGGTAGGTTGTGATGGCTTTCTTAGGCTTTGTTATATTTTTTGTTTCAAGGAAGAATTGTGTGTTTTACACCACTTTGAAACTATATTTCACAATTTATATAGCTAATAATATACTTTCTTCTTCTTCTTCTTTTTTTTTTTTTAGACGCAGTCTAGCTCTATTGTCCAGGCTTGCAGTGCAGTGACACGATCTCAGCTCATTGCAACTTCTGCCTCCTGGGTTCAAGTGATTCTCCTACCTCAGCCCCCCGAGTAGCTGGGACTATAGGTGCGTGCTACCACGCCCAGCTAATTTTTGTATTTTCAGTAGAGATGGAGTTTCACCACATTGGCCAGGCTGGTCTCAAACACCTGATCTCAAGTGATCTGCTGCTTTGGCCTCCCAAAGTGCTGGGATTATAGGCATGAGCCATTGCGCCCGGCCATCTGATGATATACTTTTTTTTCTTTTTTTAGACATCTCACTCTGTCACCCAGGTTGGAGTGCAGTGGTGTGATTTCAGCTCACTGCAACCTCTGCTTCCTGGGTTCAAGTGATTCTCCTGCCTCAGCCTTCTGAGTAGCTGGGACTACAGACACACACTACCACACCTGGCTAATTTTTTGTCTTTTTAGTAGAGACGGGGTCTCACTGTGTTGGCCAGGCTGGTCTCGAACTCCTGACCTCAGGTGATCCATCCTCCTCGGCCTCCCAATGTGCTGGGATTACAGGCATGAGCCACCACGCCCTGATGATATACTTTTGAAAATTATATTACATTTTCTACAGTTACACTGTCTTTCCTCTGAAAAATCTGGATGATCTATTAGAACATTCGACCTAAGCTACACTCCTTGGTAATGTGTTTGTGGAAGGAATGATTAATTTATGTGCATAATTTAGTCCTTTGCATACAAAATGCAGTTTTGTTTATTAGAAATATTTTAGATAATTAATGCTTTGTAGGCTTTTTGCTGTTATTTTTAGATCTGAAAAAGATGAAGAGGAATAAAACATGGCAAGTCTAGAGGGAGGCACTGCTTGAAGTGTGTGAAACAATCAAGCATCAATAAAAATAAAAGTCCTTGAGATGAAGAACAGAAAATCTGTGATTGTTATCATTATTAGCTTCACAGGGATGTTGAAGTGATCAGGATATCAATGACATAATTAAGTGGAATTGTATTTTTAAAATTTGAGAAATAAGGAAACCGTTGCTTTAGGATATGTCTCTTATATACTCAGAAAAGCTTACTTTTTGTAAGTTAAGCCTCAGTGATGAATAAATAGTGCATTTGTGGCTGGGCGTGGTAGCTTATGCCTGCGATCCCAGCACTTTGGAAGGTTGAGGCGGACGGATCACCTGAGGTCAGGAGTTTGAGACCAGCCTGGCCAACATGGTAAACCCTGTCTCTACAAAAATACAAAAAATAAACCAGGCATGGTGGTGCACGCCTGTAGTCCCAGCTACTCAGGAAGCAGAGGCAGGAGAATCGCTTGAACCCAGGAGACGGAGGTTGCAGTGAGTCGAGATTGCACCACTGCACTCCAGCCTGGGTGACAAAGAGTGAGACTCTGTCTTAAAAAAAAAAAAATAGTGCATTTATATTAATTACACGGATACAATTCTGTATACCAAAGAAAAATATCGACATTTACTGCAGATTCTTTTGTAAGTTGTATAGAATTTCTTACTTCAAGGCCGGGCACAGTGGCTCACACCTGTAATCCCAGCACTTTGGGAGGCCGAGGCAGGCGGATCACGAGGTCAGGAGATCGAGATCATCTTGGCCAACATGGTGAAACCCTGTCTCTACTAAAATACAAAAAATTAGCCAGGCATGGTGGCGTGTGCCTGTAATCCCAGCTACTTGGGAGACTGAGACAGGGGAATCACTTGAAGGAGGCGGAGGCGGAGGCGGAGGCGGAAGCGGAGGTTGCAGTGAACTGAGATTGCGCCACTGCACTCCAGCCTGGTGACAGAGCAAGACTCCGTCTTTAAAAAAAAAAAAAAAAAAGGAATTTCTTACTTCATATGAACTTGACACTGTAAACACTATAAGAAAAACTTTGTTGCAGGTTGGTTTTCTTTTGGAATGGGATCCCTTTATTCTGATAATTGATTCTAACAGAAGACTTCTACTCAATGTGATAATGGAATGATTTGGAGCAACTCTACTATCAAATCAGGGAAAGCTAGCCTCCAGGGTGATCCAGAGGTTCTGCCGTCACCTTACAAAGCCAAGACAAGATTTTTCACCGAGACTGGCTTTTGGATGATATATACATTCCATAACAATACCTGCAAGGAGGCATGTATTTACATGGCCTAGTGATTTTCTCTGGTTGCTTTTGTGGAATTCAGATGCTGATTTTATCAGTGACTAACCATGACGTGTGGGGACATTGTAAGATAATTGGTAAGTTTTGGAAAATCTCACAGTGGCTGGGTAATTCGACTTCCTTTTTGTGCAGGATTTGGGGATGAGAATGGCATTCTTTCCTTCTTCTTCTAAAAGCTGGAATCTTGCTATGTTGCCCTGGCTGGACTTGAACTCCTGGGCTCAAGCAGTCTTCCTGCCGTGGCCTCTGAGTAGTTAGAACTATAGGTGTATATCACTGCTCCTGGTGAAAGTGGCCAGGAGTTGAAAGAACAGAAATTTTGTTGGCAGAGTGATTTGTGCTATCTCTAGCAGTATAACTCTGGGCAAGTAACTTGACCTCTCTGAATTTCAGTTTCTTTATTTGTAAAAAGAAACTAATATTGGCCAGGTGCAGTGGCTCACACCTGTAATCCCAGCACTTTGGGAGGCCAAGGCAGATGGATCGCCTGAGGTCAGGAGTTCATGACCAACCTGGCCAACATGGTGAAACCCCGTCTCTACTAAAATTAAAAAAAAAAAATTAGCTGGGTGTGGTGGTGGGCACCTGTAATCCCAGCTACTTGGGAGGCTGAGGCAGGAGAATTGCTTGAACCTGGGAGGCGGAGGTTGCAGTGAGCCAAGTTCACGCCATTGCACTCCAGCCTGGGCAACGAGTGAAATTCCATCTCAAAAAAGAAAAGAAAAGAAAAAGCATAATACTGTCAAAGAGATGCACAGATATTGTATCCATGAAGCAAGAATGGGCATTATAAAAAAAAGGAACCAAACTGGAGATCTTGAAAATGAAAAATGTAATTTTAAAAATAAAATGCTCAATAAATGTTGATTATAAAGTGGATACACTAAAGAGTGAATTAGTGAGCTAGATGTTTGGACAGGGAAATTCTCCCAGAATGCAGTAGGAAAGGAAAGGAGAAGGATGGACATATGAAGGAAAATTTAGGAGACATGGAGGGAAGATCCAGAAGTGCTAACATCAGTCTAATAGGAGTGCTAGACATTGCAGAAAATGGAGGGGAGATATGAACAGTGTTCCTTGTTACTTCTGCAAATGCCATTCTGTAACCCGTCTTCCTCGCTGGCCATCCTGTCTCCCACTATAGAGGCTGAAAATGTCCACAGATTGCTTTTCCAGCCACCTTTGGAGCCGCTGCATGGATGGATAACCCAGTCCCAATCATTGGGATCTGACAGGAATTCTGCTAGGCGATTTTTATGAAACGTATTTCTCCACAATACCAAGAAAAGCACAAGGAAAAATTGCTTCCCTGTGTTTGGATGCGCTATCTGGAGCTACAGTGGCCATCTTGCCACCTGAAGGGAACAAAAGCAATTCTGAGAAGGCAGAACAGAAAGATGATTCTTGAGTCCTCACATACCATTTTTTTTTTTTTTTTTTTTTGAGACAGAGTTTCACTTTGTCACCCAGGCTGGAGTGCAATGGCGCAATCTTGGCTCACCGCAACCTTTGCTGCCCGGGTTCAAGCGACTCTCCTGCCTCAGCTTCTGAGTAACTGGGATTACAGGCTCCCGCCAGCATGCCCAGCTAATTTGTGTATTGTTAGTAGAGACAGAGTTTCACCATATTGGCCAGGTTGGTCTCGAACTCCTGACCTCAGGTGATCCACTTGCCTCAGTCTCCAAAGTGCTGGGATTACAGGTGTGAGCTGCCACACCTGGCCATAATTTTGTTTTTTTAGTACAGACAGGGTTTCACCATGTTGGCCAGGCTGGTCTCAAACTCCTGACCTCAAGTGATCCACTTGCCTCGGCCTGCTAAAGTGTTGGGATTACAGGCATGAGCCACCGCACCTGGCCCTCATATACTTCAGGTATTTGACAATGCAAATACCTTCTTTGATTCTCCTGTTACCTAGCAACTTTGTATATGTGGTGCCTTTCATGGGTAGAAATAATTTTGATGTAATCAAATTTTTATTTGTTTTTCTGTATGGTTTGTACTTTAGAAGTTTTAAACATTTCTTCCTTGTCTCACCGGGCACAGTGGCTCATGCCTGTAATCACAGCACTTTGGGAGGCTGAGGCGGGCGGATCACAAGGTCGAGATCAAGACCATCCTGGCCAACATGGTGAAACCCCGTCTCTACTAAGAATGCAAAAATTAGCCAGGCGTGTTGGTGCATGCCTGTAATCCCAGCTACTCAGGAGGCTGAGGCAGGAGAATTGCTTGAACCCAGGAGGCAGAGGTTGCAGTGAGCCGAGATCGGGCCACTGCACTCCAGCCTGGGCAACAGAGTAAGACGACATCTAAAAAAAAAAAAAAAAAAATTTCTTCCTTGTCTCTAAATCACAAAGTTCATCCTACATTTTATTCAGTTAACTTTATAGTTTTTCTTTCACATTTCACTCCTTACTTCATCTGGAATTCACCTTTATAGATGTTAGGTTGCATTCTAGTTTTATTTTCCTCCATATGGTGAATCAGTTTTTCCAGCATCACCTAATAAGTGATCTCTTCTTTCCCTGTTGATTTGTGATGCTTTCTTTATTTTACATCAAGTTCCTATATAGAAATTAGTCCTTCTCTGAGTTCTCTACTTTGTTCTGAGGCCTTATCATTATGGCCTTGCAGTATGCCTTATTATTTGATAGAACAAGCCTCCCTTTCCCCATTCACACTTAAACAAAATTTTAAGTTATTTTTAATTTTTTTGTAGAAATACAGTCTCACTATGTTGCCTAGGCTGGTCTTGAACTCCTGGGTTCAAGTGATCCTCCTGCCTCGGTCTCCCAAAGTACTGGGATTAGAAGTGTGAGCCACCACACCTAGTCTTACCCTTGTTTTTAAAGATTATCTAATCCACCAATGAACCTTTCTCCTTTGTATACATTGTAGAATATTTTATTGTTTTATTTTATTTGTTTGTTTGTTTTCTGAGATAGGATCTCACTCTGTTGCCCAGGGTGGAGTGCAGTGGTGCGATTATGGCTCACTGCAACCTCAACCTCCCAGGCTCAAGTGATCCTCCCACTTCAGCCTCCTGAGTATCTGGCACTATAGGCATGTACCACCACACCTGGATAATTTTTGTATTTTTTGTAGAGATGGGTTTTTGCCATGTTGCCCAGGCTGTTCACAAACCCTTGGGCTCAAGTGATCCTCCTGCCTTGGCCTCCCAAAGTGCTGGGATTGCAGGTGTGAATCACTGCGCCCGCCCATGGGGTACTTGTAATTCAAGCCTGATAGCAGCAGCTGCAGGGAGACAAAAAAACTGAACTGCTGTCTCTACCCAGAAATTTGACATAGTATTTATACCTTGGAGGGAAAGTGAAAGGAAATGCAGATGTAAAGTAATTGAGACTATTTATATCTTAAATGATCAATAACAGACGTATGTTATCAACCAGTATTTCTTCAACTGATGCTTTTTTTTGAGACACAGCCTCACTCTGTCACCCAGGCTGAAGTGCAATAGTGTGATCTCAGCTCACTGCAGCCTCAACCTCCCAGGCTCAAGCCATCCTACCACCTCAGCCTTTCAAGTAGCTAGGATCACAGGCACTCCCCACCACACCCAGCTAATTTTTTTATTTTTGGTAGATAAAGGGTTTTGCAGGTTTGCCTAGACTGGTCTTGAACTTCTGGGCTCAAGTGATCTACCTGCCTCAGCCTCCCAAAGTGCTGAGATTAAAGACATGAGCCACCACGCCTGGCATTTTATGCAATTCTTTAAAATATGTTTTATGAGCTTTGGATAGTGAGCATAGTCCCCATTCGGTAGTTTTTTAGCCGTTGTCCTCATCCTTCTCCCTCCCCCTGTAGGAGTCCCCAGTGTTTATTGTTCCATCTTTATGTCCATGTGTTCCCAATGTTTAACTCCCACTTACAAGTGAGAACATGTGGCATTTGGTTTTCCGTTCCTGTGTTAATTACCTTAGGATCGTGGCCTCCAGCTGTATCCATGTTGCTGCAAAAGACATGATTTCATTCTTTTTTTTTTTTTTTGAGAGACGGAGTCTCACTCGTCACCCAGGCAGTGGCTCAATCTTGGCTCACTGCAGCCTCCACCTCCTGGATTCATGCGATTCTCCTGCCTCAGCTTCCCAAGTGGCTGGGACTACAGGCATGTGCCACTACGCCCAGCTAATTTTTTGTATGTTTTTGGTAGAGACGGGGTTTAATTGTATGTTGGCCAATCTGGTCTCGAACTCCTGACCTCAGGTGATCTGCCTGCCTCAGCCAAAGTAGCTGGGATTACAGGTGTGAGCCACCGCACCCAACCAATTTCATTCTTTTTTATGGCTGTATAGTATTCCATGGTAAACACAGTGACTTTTAAAAGGCTCAGCTTGGATTAAAATTACACACATATACCAAAGTTCAGCTATATGCTGTTTATAAAAGGCACATGTAAAACAACATAGAAAACCTAAATATTAAGAAATGAAAAATAATAATATCAGACAAATAGTAACCAAAAGACATTGGGAGTAGCAACTGAATACCAGGCAAAATAGGATGTGAAAAAAAAATTAGGCCGGGCGCGGTGGCTCAAGCCTGTAATCCCAGCACTTTGGGAGGCCGAGACGGGCGGATCACGAGGTCAGGAGATCGAGACCATCCTGGCCAACACAATGAAACCCCGTCTCTACTAAAAATACAAAAAACTAGCCGAGCGAGGTGGCGGGCGCCTGTAGTCCCAGCTGCTTGGGAGGCTGAGGCAGGAGAATGGCGTGAACCCGGGAGGCGGAGCTTGCAGTGAGCTGAGATCTGGCCACTGCACTCCAGCCCGGGCGACAGAGCAAGACTCCGTCTCAAAAAAAAAAAAAAAAAAAAAAAAATTAAAGGAGCATTTTATTTTAATAAAAGGAAGAATCTACCTAAAATAAATTAGCAATCATAGAAATAGTCTCACACTATTAGTGTTAAGGAAACATAACAAGATACTATTGCACTTTTTGTTTTTTTAGCTACTTTGTTAACTGAAACTATTGCACTTTAGATTGCCCAAAATGTCAAGTACGGGCAAAGATGTGGAGAAAATGATATGCTTTCACAACACTTGAGATAGGGATAGGGTATATTGATATAGAGTCATTTGGAAGAGCAATTTGGCAGTATCTAATAAAATGAAAACGAATGCCTGGGTGCAGTGGCTCACGCTTGTAATCCCAGCACTTTGGGAGGCCAAGTCAGGCAGATCACTTGAGGTCAGGAGTTCGAAACCAGCATGGCCAACATGGTGAAATATCGTCTCTACTAAAAGCACAAAAATTAGCCTGTTGTGGTGGCATGTGCCTGAAATTCCAGCTGCTCAGGAGGCTGAGGCAGGAGAATCGCTTGAACCTGGGAGGCAGAGGTTGCAGTGAGCCGTGCACTCTGCCTGGGCACAGTGCCACTGCACTCCAGCCTGGGCGACAGAGCAAGACTCTGTCTCAAAAAAAAAAGACATTTATAATTATTCTGAAAGATGGGAATGTATTTTGTATGTATTATATATATAATATATTTTATATATATAATTATATATAATATATAGTATAGTATTCCATAGTAAACACAGTAATTTTTAAAAGGCTCAACTTGGATTAAAATTACACACGTAGCCAGGCGCGGTGGCTCAAGCCTGTAATCCCAGCACTTTGGGAGGCCAAGACGGGCGGATCACGAGGTCAGGAGATCGAGACCATCCTGGCTAACACAGGTGAAACCCCGTCTCCTACTAAAAAACACAAAAAAATTACCAGGCGAGGTGGCGGGCGCCTGTAGTCCCTGCTACTCGGGAGGCTGAGGCAGGAGAATGGCGTAAACCCGGGAGGCGGAGCTTGCAGTGAGCTGAGATCCGGCCACTGCACTCCAGCCTGGGCGACAGAGCGGGACTCTGTCTCAAAAAAAAAAAAAAAAAAAAAAAAAAATTACACACGTATACCAAAGTTCAGCTATATGATGTTTATAAAAGACACATGTAAAACAACATAGAAAACCTAAATATTAAGAAATGAAAAATGATAATATCAGACAAATAGTAACAGATAATATCAGACAAATATATATATATATACTTATTTTATAATTCCTACTACTTTTTTTTTTTTTTTTTGAGACAGAGTCTTGCTCTGTTGCCAAGGCTAGACTGCAGTGGTGCAATCATAATTCATTGCAGCCTTGAACTCCTGGGCTCAAGTGATCGTCCCACCTTGACCTTTCAAGTAGTTGGAACTACAGGCATAGTCACCATGCCTGGCTAATTTTTTTAAAATTTTCCTTTTTTTAAAAAAATTATTTAAAAATTTTTTTTTATTTTTTGTAGAAATGGAATCTTGCTATGTTGCTCAGGTTGGTCTTGAACTCTTGGCCTCCCAAAATGCTGGGATTATAGGTGAGAGCCACTTTGCCCCACCTAATTCCAACTACTTCTCTCCCCTTAATGTTTTTTCTTGGAAATTGACAACTAAAAAAAAAAAAGAAAGAAATTAAAGTAAATGGAAGAAATGGTTAAACATTAGTAAATATTTTTCATCTGAGAGCTATTATTTCTCAGTCTATATCTTCAAAGTTAAGAAAAAGGACATGAAAAACACTAAGTGGTAGAATCATTATATGTTTTAGCTACATGTTTCATTATTGGACAGTTTTGCTTAACATCTTACTATGGAAAGATGAAGAAAATGAAGTTAACACTCAGCTTCCTATCTTCTCTCCTCATCCCATTGTTTTTGGTAGTTATACTATCTGCTGAGGTTTACAGCATTTACATTAGGTCCTGTGCAGTCTTAGTTCTATATTCAGGTGGAATCACTGCTCACCACCAGAAGTACTTTCCCATTATTGATTATTTGTATTGATTAATTATTAAATTAGATTTTATTGGTTTTTTGTTTTTTTAGAAAAGCTCTTTGTCTTAAATTCCTTGGATTTTTTCATGTTGAGACTATCTCTTTTTCTTATATTTGAACATCTTGACTGGGTATCATTTTCTTGGGCCACATTTTCTTTGTCTCTGAAATTTGTGGCATGGTTCATGTTTTTCTGGCATTGAACTTTGCCTCTGAGAGGTCTGAGACAAGTCCAGTTCCCAACTCTGCTTCACCCCTTTTAGGCAACTTGCTTTATTGTCTGGTTGGTTGTGTTCAAGGAATTCTTTCTTTAACTTTAATGATTAGTGACTTAATTGGGATAGAGACACTGTGTCCAATCTATCCCCTTTTTTACTTCTTCTTTTTCTTTTCTTTTTTTTTTAGATGAGGATCTCACTGTGTTGCCCAGGCTGGTCTCAAACTCCTAGCCTCAAGTGATTCTCCTGCCTCAACCTCCCAAAGTGCTGGATTACAGGCATGAGCCACTGTGTCCAGCTACTTTTCCCACTTCTTGACTAAATTTTGGTAATATACACCTTCCTAAAATATTTATTTCATTATGAGTTTCAGAATTATTAGCACAAGATTCTCTTGAGGCCAGGTATGGTGGCTCACACCTGTAATCCCAGCACTTTAGGAGGCCTAAGTGGGAGCATCTCATTGAGCCCAGGAGTTCAAGATCAGCCTGAGCAACATAGCAAAACCCATATCTTGTTTTATTTTATTATTATTATTATTTTTTGAGACAGTCTCACTCGTCACCCAGGCTGTAGTGCAGTGGTGTGATCTTGGCTCACTGCAACCCCCACCTCCCTAGCTCAAGTGATTCTCCTGCCTCAGCCTCCTGAGTAGCTGGGACTACAGGCATGTGCCATCACACCCAGCTAATTTTGTATTTTTAGTAGAGACAGGGTTTTACCACGTTGGCCAGGCTGGTCTCAAACTCCCAACCTCAGGTGAGCCACTCGCCTCGGCCTCCCAAAGTTCTGGGATTATAGGCGTGAGTATCTCTCTGTTGCCCAGGCTGGAGTGCAGTGGTGTGATCTCGACTCACTGCAACCTCTGCCTCCCAGGTTCAAGCGATTCTCCTGCCTCAGCCTCCCGAGTAGCCGGGATTACAGGTGCCTGAGTGGTGGCTGTTTTAAAGGAATTGGTTTCCCAAGTTTTTACAATTGTGAACTCCATCAATGAAAACGGGAGGTATATATCTCCCATTATATGCATATCTGTTTATTCATAAATAATATTAATGTATCATATTTAATTTATATAAATTAAATTATAAGTAATATCCCATATGTTAAATTAATTACATATAATTATATCATAAAATATGGATAAAATAAAACATGTTAAAGTTCAAGTTGAAAAATAATATTTAAAAATCAATTTTTTTCTTTATTTTAGAGATGGATTCTCACAATGTTGGCTAGATTTGTCTTGAACTGCTGGCCTCAAGCAATCTTCCTGCCTCAGCCTCCCAAAGTGCTAGGAGTGCTAGCCACCATGCCCGACTAATTTTAGTATTTTTAGTAGAGACAAAGTTTTGTCATTTTGGCCAGACAGGTCTTGAACTCCTGATCTCAGGTCTCTGCCCTCCTCAGCCTCCCAAAGTACTGGGATTACAAGCATGAGCCACCACACCTGGCCCATAATTGTCTTTCTAACTGAGTAGAATATAGGGGCCAAGGACTTCACATTGTTTCTGTATTCCCAGTACCTAGATTAGTACCTGGAAAATAGTAGGGGTTCAATAAATGTCTGATAAATGAATGCATATTAAGAATGATAGGCTGGGCATGGTGGCTTATGCCTGTAATTCCAGCACTTTGGGAGGATGAGGTGGGTGGATCACTCTCAGGAGTTCAAGGCCAGCCTGGCCAACATGGTGAAACCCCATCTCTACTAAAATTACTAAAATTAGCCGGGTGTGGTGGCCTGTGCCTGTACTCTCAGATACTTGGGAGGCTGAGGCGGGAGAATCGCTTGACCTTGGGAGGTAGAGGTTGGAGTGAGCCGAGATCATGCGACTGTACTGCAGCCTAGGTGACAAAGTGAGACCTTGTCTCAAAGAAGAAAAAGAAAGAAAGAGAAGGAGAGAGAGAGAGAAAGAAAGAAAAGAGAAAGAAAGAAAGAGAAAGAAAGAAGAAAGAAGAAAGGAAGAAAGAAGAAAGAAAGAGGAAGGAAGGGAGGGAGGGAAAAGAAAAGAAAAAAAAAGAAAAGAAGAGAAGAAAAGAAAAAAGAAAAGAGAAAAGAAAAGAAGGAAAGATTGGCTGATCCCAGGCAGGAGGATCTCTGAAGCCCGGGAGCTCAAGACTAGCCTGGGCAATATAAGTGAGACTTTAAAAACAAAAGAATGATAGGTTGGACATGGTGGCTGACACCTGTAATCCCACAGCTTTGAGAGGCCAAGCTGGAAGGATCAGTTGAGGCCAGGAGTAGTTCAAGAGCAGCCTGGGCAACACATAGTGAGTCCCTGTCTTTAAAAAAAAAAAAGCCTGGGCATGGTGGCTCATGCCTGTAATCCTAGCACTTTGGGAGGCCGAGGCGGGTGGATCACGAGGTCAAGAGTTTGAGATCAGCCTGGCCAACATGGTGAAACCCCGTCTCTACAAGGAATACAAAAATTAGCCGGGGGTGGTGGCATGTGCCTGTAATCCCAGCTACTCGGGAGGCTGAGGCAGGAGAGTCGCTTGAACCTGGGAGGCATAGGTTGCAGTGAGCCGAGATTGTGCCACTGCACTCCAGCCTGGGTGACAGAGAAAGACTCTGTCTCAAAAAAAAAAAAAAAGAAGAAGAAAGGAGCATAGTTAAAAAGCAAAGAAAAAGTGTAAGCTCAGAGTAGTAAGCATGAGTGTATATTTCAGCAGCCCTGGTTGGAGGAGGGATGGTGATATGGTTTGCTTTGTGTCCCTGTCCAAATCTCAGGTCTAATTGTAATCCCCAGTGTTGGAGGAGGGGCTTGATGGGAGGTCATTGGATCATGGGGCAGCTTCTAATGGTTTAGCACCATCCCTCTAGGGCTGCTTGTTTAAACGCATGTAGCACCTCTCCCACTCACCTTTCTGCTGCTGGTCATGTGAAGATATGCTTGCTTTCCCTTTGCTTTCTGCTATGATTGCAAGTTTCCTGAGGCCTCCCCAGAAGCAAAAGTTTGTACAGCCCACAGAACCAGGAACCGATTAAATCTCTTTTCTTTATGAATTACCCCATCTCAGGTAGTTCTTTATAGCAGTGTGAGAATGGACTAATACAGAAAATTGGTACCAGAGAAGTGGGACATTGCTATAAACATACCTGAAAATGTGGAAGTGACTTTGGGACTGGGTAATGGGCAGAGGTTGGAACAGTTTGTAGAGCTCAGAAGAAGACAGGAAGATGAGGGAAAGTTTGGAACTTCCTAGAGACTTATTGAATGGTTGTGACCAAAATGCTGATAGTGATATGGACAATGAAGTCCAGCCAAGGTGGTCTCAGATGGAGATGAGGAACTTACTGGGAACTGGAGTGAAGGTCACTCTTGCTATGCTTTAGCAAAGAGGCTGGTGACATTTTGCCCCTCCTCTAGGGATCTGTTGAACTTTGAACTTGAGAGAGATGATTTAGGGTATCTGGTGGAAGAAATTTCTAAGTAGTAAAGCATTTAACAGTGGCTGCTTCTAATAGTGTATGCTTATATGCATGTGCAAAGAGATTATCTGAAACTGGAACTTATATTTAAAAGAGAAGCAGAGAATAAAAGTTTGGAAAATTTGCAGCCCAGCTATGTGGTAGAAAAGAAAAACCCATTTTCTGGGGAAGAATTCAAGCAGGTTGCAGAAATTTGAATAAGGAAAGAGAAGCCAAATGTTCATAGCCAAGACAATGGGGAAAATGCCTGCAAGGCACTTCAGAGACCTTCGTGGCAGCCCCTCCCATCACAGGCCTGGAGGCCTGGGGTGTGGGGGTGGTTCTGTGGGACAGGCCTAGGGCCCCGCTGCTGTGTGAAGCCTTGAAACATAGCACCCTGCATTGTGACCACTCAGCTCCAGCCATGGCTAAAAGGGGCCGAGGTACAGCTCAGGCCATTGTTTCAGAGGATGTAAGCTAAAAGCCTTAGTAGCTTCCATGTGATATTAAGCCTGCATGTGTGCAGAGGGCAAGAGTTGAGGCTTGGGCGCTTCCACCTTGATTTCAGATGATGTATGGAAACACCTGGATGTCCAGGCAGAAGTCTGCTGCTGGGGTGGAGCTCTCATGGAGAACCTCTACTAGGGCAATGCAGAGGGGAAATATGGGGTTGGAGTACCCCTACAAGAGTCCCCACTGGGGCACTGCCTAGTGGAGCTGTGAGAAGAGGGCCACCATCCTCCAGACCCCAGAGTGGTAGATCCATGAATGGCTTGCACTGTGCACTTGGAAAAGCCACAGGCACTCAACACCAGCCCATGAAAGCAGCTGCAGGGGCTGTACCCTGCAAAGTTATAGAGACACAACTGTCTAAGGCCTACTTCATTGCATTAGTGTGGATTGGATGTGACACATGGAGTTAAAGGAGATTATTTTGGAGCTTTAAGGTTTAATGACTGCCCTGCTGGGTTTTGGACTTGCATGGGGCATATAGCCCCTTTGTTTTGGCTGAATTATTTCTCTTAGAATGGGTGTATTTACCGAAGGCCTATACCCCCATTGTATCTTGAAAGCAACTAACTTGATTACTTGTTTTTGATTTTACAGGCTCATAGGTGGAAGGAAAGTCTTGCCTTGTCTCGGATGAGACTTTGGACTTGGACTTTTGAGTTAATGCTAGAATGAGTTAAGACTTTGAGGGACTGTTAGGAAGGCATGATTGTGTTTTGAAACGTGAGAAGGACATGAGCTTTGTGAGGGGCCAGGGGCAGAATGATATGATTTGACTCTGTGTCCTTGCCCTAATCTCATGTTGAATTGTAATCAGTGTTGGAGGAGGGGCCTGGTGGGAGGTGATTGGATCATGGAGGCAGTTTCTAATGGTTTAGCACTATCCCCCTAGTGCTGCTTGTTTAAAAGTGTGTAGCACCTCCCCTTCCCCTGTCTCTTCTGCCAGCCATGTGAAGATATGCTTGCTCCCCCTTTGCCTTCCACCATGATTGTAAGTTTTCTGAGCCTTCTCCAGAAGCAGAAGCTTATACAGCCCACAGAACCATGAGCCGATTAAACCTCTTTTCTTTTCTTTCTTCCCCCCACCATCCCCCGCGAGAGGAGTCTCACTCTGTCACCCAGGCTGGAGTTCAGTGGTGCGATCTCGACTTACTGCAGCCTCTGTCTCCCAGGTTCAAGTCATTCTCGTGCCTCAGCCTCCTGAGTAGCTGGGATTACAGCACCCGCCACCATGCCTGGCTAATTTTTGTATTTTTAGTAGAGATGGGGTTTTGCCATGTTGGCCAGGCTGGTCTTGAACACCTGACCTCAGGTGATCCACCCACCTTGGCCTCCCAAAGTGCTGGGATTACAGGCATGAGCTACTGCGCCTGGCCTAAACCTCTTTTCCTTATAAATTACCCAGTCTTAGGTAGTTCTTTATAGCAGTGTGATAACAGACTAATATAGATGGAATTTATCTTCTGATAATCTTGGGGCTTGGATTTTAAACCACACATAGGGAAAGAGACAAGGGCTTTAGTTTGGTCAACATGGAAATTGAAACTAAGATATCTATCTAAAGCCAGGATGCTCAAAGGGCTGTCCCTTCAATGAAAGAGGTAGCCAGGAAAAAAAAAAAAAAGCTATCCCCTGACACGGGCAGCCAACAAGGAAACATATTTGTTTCAGCCTGGGTAGAAAAATAAATAAAAATCTGCTCTGCTAAATTGTAACTTTATGGATTTCTCATTTGGGAATTGTATTCAGCTGTTTTTGTGTTGCTACAAAGAAATACCAGAGGCCAGGTTCAGTGGCTCACACCTATAATCCCAGTAGTTTGGAAGGCCGAGGTAGGTGAATCACTTGAGGTTGGGAGTTTGAGACCAGGCTGGCCAACATGGCAAAACCCCATCTCTACTAAAAATACAAAAAAATTAGCCAGGTATGGTGGCTTATGCCTGTAATCCCAGCTACTTGGGAGGCTGAGAGACAAGAATCGCTTGAGTCCAGGAGGCAGAGGTTGCAGTAAGCCGAGATTGCACTGCTGCACTCCAGCATGGATAACAGAGTGAGACGCTGTCTCAAAAAAGTAAAAGAAAAAGAAATACCCGAGACTGAGTAATTTATCAGAAATGAGGTTTAATTGGCTCATAGTTCTGCAGCTGCACAGGAAGTCATGTGGCATCTGCTTTTGGGGAAGCTTCAGGAAGCTTCTAATAATGGCAGAAAGCAAAGAGGGAGCAGGCACATCACGTGGTGAAAGCAGGAGCAAGAGAGAGCAAGGTGCCACACTTTTATTTTTATTATAATTATTTTTTTTGAGACAGAGTCTCGCTCCGTCGCCATGCTGGAGTGCAGTGGTGCGATCTCGGCTCACTGCAACGTCTGTCTCCTGTATTCAAGCGATTCTCCTGCCTCAGCCTCCTGTGGTGTGCCACCACACCCAGCTAATTTTTGTATTTTTAGTAGAGACGGGGTTTCACCACGTTGGCCAGGATGGTCTCGACCTCTTGACCTCGTGATCCGCCCGCCTTGGCCTCCCAAAGTGCTGGGATTACAGGTGTAAGCCACTGCACCCAGCCTATTATTTTAATATATTTTTTATTTTATATTTTTTCAGACTGCTCAGCCCCTTGAGTAGCTGGGATTTCAGGCGCCCACCACCATGCCTGGCCAATTTTTGTATTTTTACTAGAGATGGGGTTTCACCATGTTGGCCAGGCTGATCTCAAACTCTTGGCCTCAACTGATTCGCCCACCTTGGCCTCCCAAAGTGCTGTGATTACAGGTGTGAGCCACCATGCCCAGCCATGGTGCCACACTTTTAAACAGCCAGGTCTTGTGAGAAGTCACTTGCTATCATGAGGACAGCAGCAAGGGATGGTACTAAACCATAAGAAATCAACCCCCATGATCCAATCACCTCCCTCCAGGTGCCACCTCCAATACTGGGAATTACAATTCAACATGAGATTTGGGCAGAGACACACATTCAAACTATATCAGGAATTAAATCATATTATCTTTGTAGTGGAGAAATTCCCCAAAGTCTGTAAGCTAACATAAATGTAGTCATGAACACATAATATTGAGATGTGTTTGCAGAAGCAAACTCAACCCAGATCTCCTAGGAATAACAAAGATAAAACCCTGTTGAAGATAAGCTCTTAATCCATAATTACAAATACAGGAGAAAACAATCCTGCAGGAGGGAGAATCAGCAGACGCAACAAACTGCAGGATCAGGCTCCCACAAACAGCGATAATGATCAGATACAGATTAGAGACTTTGTTTTCAAGAATAAAAAACACAAAAGAAGGAACCCAAAGCATAAGAAAATAATATGATACTTTGAAAAAAGCTTTAGAGAAGGACCAAACCAATCTTGTAGAAATAAAAAAACAGGTTTTATTTATTTTTTTCTTAAGATTTTCATTATTTTCGCCAGGCACGGTGGCTCCCAGCACTATGGGAGGCCAAGGCGGGCAGATCACCTGAGGTTGGGAATTCAAGACCAGCCTACCAACATGGAGAAACCCCATCTGTCCTAAAAATACAGAATTAGCTGGGCATGGTGGCTCATTCCTGTAATTCCAGCCACTCAGGAGGCTGAGGTAGGAGAATCGCTTGAACCTGGGAGGCAGAGGTTGCGATGAGCGAAGATCGCGCCGTTGCACTCCAGCCTGGGCAACAAGAGCAAAACTCCGTCTCAAAAAAAAAAAAAAAAAAAAAAAAAAAAAAATTAGGCCGGGCGCGGTGGCTCAAACCTGTAATCCCAGCACTTTGGGAGGCCGAGACGGGCGGATCACGAGGTCAGGAGATAGAGAACATCCTGGCTAACACGGTGAAACCCCGTCTCCACTAAAAAATACAAAAAACTAGCTGGGCGAGGTGGCGGGCGCCTGTAGTCCCAGCTACTCGGGAGGCTGAGGCAGGAGAATGGCGTAAACCCGGGAGGCGGAGCTTGCAGTGAGCTGAGATCCGGCCACTGCACTCCAGCCTGGGCGACAGAGCCAGACTCCATCTCAAAAAAAACAAAAAACAAAAAACAAAAAACAAAACAAAAAAAAAAATTATTAATTATTTACGAGTAACAAAAGCCCAATATGTGTTAACATGAATTTTTTTTGAAACATAGCTATTTTTTTCACATATTAAGACTCACAAAAAATAACTATTTTTCTAAACAATAAAAATTCATTAGTGAGAAGAGTCACTGCTTTACATTTTTGCAGGTCTCTTTAATGTCTGATGGTAGATGAAAGCTAGATTCTCATGTCTGCTTCTTCATTCAGCCTGTTATAATATCACACCAGATAGCTTCTCAAAAATTCCCCTGGACACTCATGAAAAAATGAGAGTGGAAAAGATAAATTATGTCTTAGTATTATAAAAATAGCTTTGACCTAGAATACTCGTGAAAGGCTCTTGAGGACCCCCAGACCATACTTTGAGAACCATTGCTCTAGACGAATGTCCTTATTTTACAAAAAAGGACCCTGGACCTCAGAGAGAGTAAGTGAGAAATCCAACATCACACAGCCTGTTAATAGTAGGATACAGACATTAGATGGTTTGTCTCACTTCTCTGGGTTTAGGTTCTCAATTGGAAACCTGGGAAATACACCCTAATGACCTGTCCTATTCCCTGAAAGTTGCAAAGACTGTCACAATGTATTACCCCCAACCCACTTTTTAAAAATAAATTAATAATTTAAAAAATAATTTAAATTAATAAATCAACAAACTTGGTAAATTTTGCAACGGGCATACTGTGTTTGAATCTAAACTACAATATTTGAATTCGGATTTCTATTTGAACAGAACACTAAGGCAAATTTGACTGCATCCTATTCCATGCAAGCTAGTAATGACAAACTGCATAGTAAATATCATAGATACATATGGAAAGTAGATTACCCATAATATCAGTATTTATCATATATCCTGTGTCTGAAATACAATTCAATTATACATATTTCAGAAAAATTTTATCAAGTACTAGCTGAAAGGGTGGTGGGTACATTAAGAGACTGCAAATAAACTGGTGATCACAAGAACTTTTTTAGATAAAATGGAGTTGCACCGAAATGTAGATATTTTTCTTTTTCTTTTTCTTTTTTTTTTTTTTTTTTTGAGACAGAGTCTCGCTCTGTCACCCAGGCTGGAGTGCAGTGGCCGGATCTCAACTCACTGCAAGCTTCGCCTCCCGGGTTTACGCCATTCTCCTGCCTCAGCCTCCCGAGTAGCTGGGACTACAGGCGCCCGCCACCTCGCCCGGCTAGTTTTTTGTATTTTTTTAGTAGAGACGGGGTTTCACCGTGTTAGCCAGGATGGTCTCTATCTCCTGACCTCGTGATCCGCCCGTCTCGGCCTCCCAAAGTGCTGGGATTACAGGCTTGAGCCACCGCGCCCGGCCAGATATTTTTCATTCCCTAACCCGACCTTATTTTTGTCTTTTAAAGAAAATCAAGAAATCTTGGCCACCTAGAGATGATTTCCTTTGTATCCTACCAGATGGTTCAGATCTTTAAATGGAACATAGTCTTGTTCTTTTAAAGAACACAGGGCCCAGAAGGAGGAAATTGTTTCCAGGGAACCCACTCCCAACTTTCATTTTTTTTCAGGCTCTACATTCTTTGGTTCTGAATCATGAGTCACGTTCACTTCTCCTTTCATTAATATAGTAACATAATGGTAATTCTCCTTCTCAATGAAAGAATTAACAACTGAGGCAAAGCGAACATTTTTCAGGTGAAGAGCTTCTTCCCAGGTTTCCCTTTGAGCACATTCTTGCCCGCTCTTACCGAACTCCCAGTGACCTCCAGAGAGCTGGAAACTGCTGACTCCAAACGACCCTTTCCTCTTCCCCAGGAAGATGCAACGCAGATGCTTGCAGCTGGTCACCACGACTCAGACTCTGGGCGGCCACCCCTGCGGCTCCGTGCTGGCTGTCATAGCACAAGCGGGAGGACCAAAAAATATGTTTTAAGTTGATGAACACTAAAGTCGAGTGAATGGGCTGGGTGCGATGGCTCACGCCTGTAATCCCAGCACTTTGGGAGGCCAAGGTGGGCGGATCACTTGAGGTTAGGAGTTTGAGACCAGCCTGGCCAACATGGTGAAACCCCGTTTCTACTAAAAATACAAAAAAAAAAAAAAAACCCTCAACAACAACAATAACAACAACAACAACAACAACAACAAAATAGGCATGGTGGCGTGCGCCTGTAGTATCAGCTGCTCAGGAGACTGAGGCCAGAGAATTGCTTGAAGCCGGGAGGCAGAGGTTGCAGTGAGCCAAGATTGCGCCACTGCACTCCAGCCTGGGCAACAGAGCGAGACTCTGTCTGGAAAACAAAACAAGTTTAGCGGATGGATTAAGTAGCAGATTAGAACGAGTTGATGATATAATCTGGTAAACTATCAAATGAAATTAAGA
This sequence comes from Rhinopithecus roxellana, assembly GCF_007565055.1. NCBI lineage: Eukaryota > Metazoa > Chordata > Mammalia > Primates > Cercopithecidae > Rhinopithecus > Rhinopithecus roxellana. The sequence continues at coordinate 49,299,135 of NC_044567.1, forward strand.
AAATTCCTTGTAGTATGGAGAGACAAGGAGAGAGAAGACATAAAAGATATGGAAAAGAGGCCAGGCGCGGTGGCTCAAGCCTGTAATCCCAGACTTTGGGAGGCCGAGACGGGCGGATCACGAGGTCAGGAGATCGAGACCATCCTGGCTAACACGGTGAAACCTCGTCTCTACTAAAAATACAAAAAAAAAAAAAAAAAAAAAAAACTAGCCGGGCGAGGTGGCAGGCGCCTGTAGTCCCAGCTACTCGGGAGGCTGAGGCAGGAGAATGGCGTAAATCCGGGAGGCGGAGCTTGCAGTGAGCTGAGATCCGGCCACTGCACTCCAGCCCGGGCGACAGAGTGAGACTCCGCCTCAAAAAAAAAAAAAAAAAAGACATGGAAAAGAGATGCAGATAGTTTTACACAGTCCAATAGAAATATAATATGAGATACATATATACATAATTTAAATTTTCTAGTACCAACCTAACAAAGTAAAAAGAAACAGATTAATCCAAAATATTTTTTCATCATGTAATATAAAATCATGAAGAATTTTTTTTTTTTTTTTTTTTTTTTTGAGACGGAGTCTCGCTCTGTCGCCCAGGCTGGAGTGCAGTGGCCGGATCTCAGCTCACTGCAAGCTCCGCCTCCCGGGTTTACGCCATTCTCCTGCCTCAGCCTCCCGAGTAGCTGGGACTACAGGCGCCCGCCACCACGCCCGGCTAATTTTTTGTATTTTTTAGTAGAGACGGGGTTTCACCGTGTTAGCCAGGATGGTCTCGATTTCCTGACCTCGTGATCCGCCCGTCTCGGCCTCCCAAAGTGCTGGGATTACAGGCTTGAGCCACCGCGCCCGGCCTAAGAAATATTTTATATTCTTTTTTTCCTACTGTCTTTGAAACCCAGTGTGTATTTTGCACTTATACCACACGCAGCTCACTTTGAACTAACTAGTGCTCAACAGCCATATGCGGCTAGTGACTATTGTACTGGACAATGCAGATCTAACTTACATGTAATAAGATTTCCAAGAGAAAAGGGAGACAGAGGAGGCAATATCTGAAGAGATAATGACAGATAATTTTCCGGATTACTGGGAGGCAGGAATCCTGAGATTCAGGAAAGCTGGTGCGTCCTGATCAGGATGTAAATATTTTGTAGTGAAGCTGATAATAGCTGAAAACAAAAAATTTGTTAAAATTAACTGAGGGGAAAAGATAGATTACCTACAAAGGAACTTCAACTAGACTGAAGACAGTCTCCTTTAAAATGTTGACTGAAAAGTGACAATGTAGGAATTTTATACCCACTTGAACTATCAATAAAGGGTGAGAGTAAAATAAAGTCAAAGATGAGGTCATCACTAACAGATTTTCACTAAGAGAGAACTGTAATACAACTCAAATACAATAAGGTGTCTGGAGGTCTGGGGAGATGTGGCAGTGTGTGAGAGAAGGGTTCCCCAAAAGAGATCAAAATATAATGTATACTTTCCTTGTTTTTTACTATTTTTCCCGCTCTCCAGAGCTCGGATAGCAATGAATGTGTAGTTACCGAGTCAGCACTAGTGTAGAACTGCAAGCCTTAACTCCTTGTCACAGTGTTAGGGAAGCAGAAGCCTAGGAGAGCCAGAATAAGGCCATTTTAAAATCAACTCCATCTTTTCTTTTTTTTTTTTTTTGAGATGGAATTTCCCTCTTGTTACCCAGGCTGTAGTGCAGTGGCACAATCTCAGCTCACTGCAACCTCCGTCTCCCGGGTTCAAGCGATTCTCCTGCCTCAGCCTCCTGGGTAGCTGGGATTACAGGCACCTGCCACCACACCCACACTACTTTTAGTAGAGATGGGGTTTCGCCATGTTGGCTAGGTTGGTCTCGAACTGCTGATCTCAGGTGATCCGCCTGCCTCGGCCTCCCAAAGTGCTGGGATTACAGGTGTGAGCCACCTCGCCTGGCCAATCAGCTCCATCTTAAAACCAGCAAGATACACCAGGTATGGTGGCTCACGCCTGTAATCCCAGCATGTTGGGAGGCTGAGCTGGGCAGATCACCCGAGGTCAGGACTTCGAGACCAGCCTGGTCAACATGGCAAAACTCCATCTTTACTAAAAATACAAAAATTAGGCCGGGTGTGGTGGTGGGCACCTTTAATCCCAGCTACTTGGGAGGCTGAGGCAGGAGAATCACTTGAACCTTGGAGGCGGAGGTTGCAGTGAGCCAAGATTGCACCACTGCACTCCAGCCTGGGTGACAGGAGCGAAACTGCATTTCAAAAAAAAAAAAAAAAAATTAGCCAGGTGTGGTGGCATATGCCTGTAATCCCAGCTACTTGGGAGGCTGAGGCAGGAGAATTGCTTGAACCCAGAAGGTGGAGGTTGCAGTGAGCCGAGATCACGCCATTGCACTCCAGCCTGGGCAACAAGAGTGACACTCTGGGAAAAAAAACAAAAACAAAAACAAAAACAAAAACAAAAAAAACACAACAACTAGCAAGACACATTCCTTGCTAGTCACAACCCATGGTCATAAGATGTTTATAGTTAAGGAAACAACCTAAAGATTCCCTGCAAGGACAGGCTTCTACAAAAACAGAAAAGCCCAGATGTCCCAATACCCATCACAAGATTTGCTTTCAAGATAATTGTGCTTTTTTTCAAGATAGTTATGCTTTGATGTACTCACACCGTAGAATGTCAAGGATAGGTTTCTTTAAATCAATACCATAATAAATTTGGTCATGCTGTCTGCCCATCCGCATATAGCACAGCTTAGTTTAGTCTTTGTATACACAAGATCCTTATAGAAGAAAAACTTAAAGACTGTGCGTTCCTCCACTTGCCTTCTGAGGACACTCTATTCTATAATGAAGTAGCTTTCAATAAACTATCTCTTCTCACTGCACTCTGATTCTCCTTGAATTCTTCCCGGTGGGAGAGCCAAAAACCTTCTCTTGGTTCTGGACCAAGACTCCTTTTTCCAGTAACAATAGGATAGGAGAGAGAGGAGAAGGAGGAGCATACATGCTTGTATTGGCAGGATAGTACATCATAGTATTCCTCAATTTGCTCAACTTTGGGATACAAAATGTTTAGAAAGACCAGTGAACAATTAAGAGCTACATAGAAAAAAGAAATTGTTGTGGAATATACAGTAGCATAGGGAAGATTAGGGCTGTGTAGTGTGTTTGGGGGTGGCATGAGGACAGAAAGAAGCATGACAGGGAGGGGAGGGAGACAAGACGGAGGGTGAGGAAGCTTGAGATGGGAACTAGAACTGACAATTGATCACCACTCTATTACTATGAAAATTACCTATTGGGCGGGGTGCAGTGGCTCACGCCTGTAATCACAGCACTTTGGGAGGCCGAGGCGGGTGGATCACCTGAGGTAGGGAGTTTAAGACCAGCCTGGCCAACATGGAGTAACCCTGTCTCTACTAAAAATACAAAATCAGCCGGGTGTGGTGGCGGGTGCCTGTGATCCCAGCTACTCAGGAGGCTGAAGCAGGAGAATTGCTTGAACCTGGGAGGCGGAGGTTGCCGTGAGCTGAGATCACGCCATTTCACTCCAGCCCAGTCAACAAGAGCGAAACTCCGTCTCAAAAAAAAAAAAAGGAGGGTGGTGGGAATAGAACTGACAATTGATCACCACTCTATTACTATGAAAATTACCTATTAAAGATTCATTTAGCCCTCCAACTGGGCTCCCTGAGGAAGGAGAGTAGTAGGTGCTAATCCCAGCTAATTTAATCAGTAACTTAATTGCAATTTTAATAACTGCCACTGATTGAATACTTATATATGTGTCAGTCATAGCACTGAAGTGTTCTAGTATCTTTAAAAATTTAAACTTCAAAGCTGGGCTGGGCAGAGTGGTGTGTACCTGTAGTTCCAGCTAGTTGGGAGACTAAGGCAGGAGCATGGCTTGAATCCAGGAGTTTGAATCTTGCCTTGGCAACATAGCAAGACCCTGTCTCTTAAAAAAAATAAATTTTGGCCGGGTGCGGTGGCTCAAGCCTGTAATCCCAGCACTTTGGGAAGCCGAGAGAGGCGGATCATGAGCTCAGGAGATTGAGACCATCCTGCCTAACACAGTGAAACCCCGTCTCTACTAAAAAATACAAAAAAAAAAAGTAGCCGGGCGAGGTGGCAGGCGCCTGTAGCCACAGCTACTCGGGAGGCTGAGGCAGGAGAATGGTGTGAACCCGGGAGGCGGAGCTTGCAGTGAGCTGAGATCCGGCCACTGCACTCCAGCCCGGGTGACAGAGCCAGACTCCGTCTAAAAAAAAATAAAAATAAAAACAAAAATAAAAAAATAAATTTCAACAAATCTGTGAAGTAAAAATTTAAAATTGTGGTGAAATACGAATAACATCAAATTTATCATTTTAACCATTTAAAATTATACAGTTCTGACCTGGTGCGGTGGCTCACTCATGTAATCCCAGCACTTTGGGAGGCCAAGGCAGGCAGATCACTTGAGGTCAGGAGTTCGTGACCAGCCTGGCCAACATGGTGAAACCCTCTCTCTACTAAAAATACAAAAATTAGCAGATTGTTTTGGTGGGTGCCTGTAGTCCCAGCTACTCAGGAGGCTGAGGCATGAGAATCGCTTGAACCTAGGAGGCAGAGGTTACATTGAGCCAAGATCACACCACTGCACTCCAGCCCAGGTGACAATGTGAGACTTCATCTCAAAAAAAAAAAAAAAAAAGTTCTGTGGCATTAAATACAGTCAAATTATTGTACAACCATTAAATAAAATTGATTTTTAAAATAGTTTTACTGATGATCAAACTTTGTATCAGATAATTTAAGTAATTTGACTGTTAGTTGGTAGCAGAGTGAAGATTGAGCTCCATGTTTGTCTGACTTCAAATTCTGTGCTCATTTTCTATAGCATGTAGTCCTGCAATCTTTTGAAGGGAGATGAGATTCAAACAAGTGAAATAGGCTGGGCATAGTGGCTCATGCCTGTCATCCCAGCAGTTTGGGAGGTCAAGGCAGGGGGAATCCCTTGAGGCCGGGAGTTTGAGACCAGCGTGGGCAACATAGCAAGACCTTGTCTCTTAAAAAAAAAATCAGCTGGGCCAGGCGCAGTGGCTCATGCCTGTAATCCCAGCACTTTGGGAGGCCGAGGCGGGCGGATCACGAGGCCAGGAGATCAAGACCATCCTGGCAAACAAGGTGAAACCTCATCTCTACTAAAAATACAAAAAATGAGCTGGACGTGGTGGCGGGCGCCTGTAGTCCCAGCTACTCAGGAGGCTGAGGCAGGAGAATGGCGTAAACCCGGGAGGCGGAGCTTGCAGTGAGCCAAGATTGCACCACTGCACTGTGAATAGGTTCCTTTAAGAAGGTCCTGGATGGTCTACCTTTTCAGCATCCTCTTGGCTCATAAGAACCTTACCATGTCAAACACAGGAATGGAAGCTACCCTATTGTTGCCTTTTCTCCTGGTCCTATTGTAGAGTGTGCCAGCCAGCTTCCCTAATTCATAATTCTGCAGGCTAGAAGTGGGTAACCATCTTCATGAATGTGCACACATGCCAAATTCCTCAAGAGACATGTCTAGTTCATCTAAAAACTTTCACCATGATGATCATACAGGGATGGGCTCATAAGTTTCCACAGTCAGCAAGACTCACTAGCTTGGGAGAAAGATCTGGCAGACACTCCTAGTCTTTTACAGTGGGGGTCCCCAACCCTGGGCCAAGGACCATTATTGGTCAGTGGCATGTTAGGAACCAGGCCACCCAGCAAGAGGTGAGTGGCTGTGGAGCCAGCATTACCGCCTGAGCTTCGCCCCCTGTCAGATCAGCTGCAACATTAGATTCTCATAGGAGGCAAACCCTATTGTGAACTGAGCATACCAGGGATTAAGGTTGCCTGCTTCTTAAGAGAATCTAATGCCTGATGATCTGAGGTGGAACAGTTTCATCCCGAAACCATCCCCCCTCCTCACATCTGTGGAAAAACTGTCTTCCACTAAACTGGTCCCTGGTGCCAAAAATGTTGGGGTTTGCTGTTTTATGGTTCCCCCTCTTTGTAGTGAGGCCAGCAATCTATCCTCTCCTATGATTTCTTCTAAAGCCTCCCACCTCAGCCTCCCAAGTAGCTGAGACTACAGGCGTGCACCACCACGCCTGGCTAATTTTTGTATTTTTAGTAGAGGCGGGGGTTTCTCTATGTTGCCCAGGCTGGTCTTGAACTCCTGGGCTCAAGCAATCTGCTCACCTCGCCCTCCCAAAGTGCTGGGATTACAGGTGTGAGCCACCGCGTCCTGCTAGAAGCCACTTAATCCAACTCTCCAGCAAAGTCATGAATAGTATTTACAACAACCTGATGAGATGTCATCTACTTTTCACATGAACACACCCAGGAATTAGGAAGGCATTCCTTATTCGGCAGCTCTCAGCTCTCCCAATCACGATTTGAGCTTCACTAAATAACTCAAACCCCCTGTTTCCTCACATACTAAAGGGGAGTAAATATCTTCTTTACAGAACATCGTTGGGAGAATAAAAGGAGATAGAGGCATATAAAGGGCCTAATCCACTTACAGAAGAGTGTGTGCAATGTTAGTCCCCTTTATGCGTCCTTTTATGGGACAGCACATTCCATTTTTGGATCGTCATCACCTAGAGAAAGGTCTTCCTTATACCGAATTGTCTTTGTACCCTTTTAGCACCTTTCTTAAGTTTAACCCTAAGTGGTCTCATAGAATGTCATTTTTCCGTCCACACGACGTCTTCACTGATATCTGTGACTTTAGTTGAAGGGACTGAAGATATTGGGAAGAATAATTCAATTTCTCTTTTTCTTTCTTTCTTCCTTTTTTTTTTTTGAGCTGGGGAGCTGGGTGAGGCTTCTGTGGATTCCCAAGAGGTGTTTGTGGCGTGAATGGAGCAAAGGTGATGTTTCATTTCATCACGTCCAGCACTGTCCCAAGGTTAAGTGGGTGCGTAAGAAGGACAGTTTTCTCCGGTTCTGGCGGGTTTGCCCTCCTGCCGGCTAGCGTTCTGCGGGAGTCAAGCCTGGAAAGCGTGTATGCGGCGTACAGGCGTCAGACACTGGAACGCATTCGAATGGTGCTATTCTTTGTCTGCCACATAGCGAGCACTTTATAAGGTCACTTACAGTCCTGAATCCTGAATGAATGGTTAAATCGTGGAAGCCGCAAAGAAAGCCACACAGCTTTGACTGAAGACCTAGCCCGGTACTCAAGAATCCCTCTCAGTGGCGAGCGAGCGGGGTCGCAATCAAGAAGCGTCTTTTGGGGTGGGCGGGGACCGATCTTGAGCTCCCACTGCGGGGCACCACCTCTTTTCCTCGCCGCCCGCCCGCTAGGCGGCGCTGGGGAGCTTGCAGCCCACGGGCGAGGCCCTCCGAGAGACTACAACTCCCGGAGTGCTCTGGGAACGGAGCCGCGGGAGCTAAGGCGGAGGGACGCGAGGGCGGGCTTTCCGGGTGTGTGTTTCCGGCGTCGGCGGCCGCGGCCGGGGACGGTGTGAGAGCGGTAAGATGGCGGCGGCGGCAGTGGTGGAGTTCCAGAGAGCCCAGTCTCTACTTAGCACCGACCGGGAGGCCTCCATCGACATCCTCCACTCCATCGGTAAAGGTCGCCGCGCCGCCTCCCCGGCCCCGCCGGCCCAGCTCGGCTTATGTCGGTCGGCGGCAGCGGAGAGGGGCCGGGGTAGCCGGCTCTGGTGCTGCTGACTCACTGTGTGTGTGAGGGGGGCCGGGCTGGGGGCTCAGGCCGCTCGGAGCTCCCCAGAGCCCCCCGGGTCTCACTCTTGTGGGAGGGCTTGAGGCAATCCCCGGGTCCCCTCGCCGGCTGCTGACTCACGGGGGGCTCAGCGTAGGGTGGGAGAGTGGGCCGAGCCGGGCCCCCACCCCTCCTTAGCTGTGTAGCTGTGTCCCCGGCTCTGGCCCGCACGAGCTGGTCTGGGACCCGGAGCAGTGCGGGCCGGCGTGCTTGTCACGGACTGGTCCTAGAGTCTCTAGTTGAAAGGCCTTGGCGAAACCAGCTCAGGACAGGCATTTCCCGCCGTTGTAATCAGCATAGTCTGCTCCGAGTGGGAGCGCGAGCGCTTGCTCTTCTCTGGGAGTTTCCTTCCACGGGACGCTGGGAGCTGCTACTCCCCAGCCCCACGGCGGAAAGCTCCACTAAAAGAAGGGTCTCTTTCAGAATGTGGGAAATTCAGGGGTGACACACACCTCAGATTGGCATTTGGTTTGTGGAGGTGGCCGAGACGCTCATCTGCCCTGTGTAGGGTGTAAGAGTGAGGTGTTGGAGCGGGACCGCCCGGCTAGAGAAGATGACTAATTTTCCAGACTCCCTGTAGGGATTGGAAGTGAGTTAAGGGAGTTAGTTGTCAGCCGCAGAGTTCAGGGAATTCTTTGGAACGGGTAGGCTGCATGTTGCCGGAAAAATTAAAATTTTCTTAGCATTGTAATATGATGGTCTTAACCTGCACACAACAGGAAAACTGAAATGACAACCCCAGCCAGTCGCTTCCGGCAGCTTTCTGTTGGGATTCAAGTGTGAACAGAAATTTATAATAACAGAGGAAGACTTAAATGTTCACTCATAAAGGATTCAGTTAGGGCTTGGACCAGCTCTTCACTGCACATGTAATGGGATCTTTTTAGTGTAGCTTGGGAAGATTTGAATTAGCTCAACAAGTAGTATGAGAATGCACCTGTATGTGGGACTTGCAAGATGTTGGCATTTGACTTAGTGTGTTGAATTTTGGTATTCCAGACCTGCACGGAGAAAGGACAATGACAAGATCTTGATACTTTATCATTGGGGATACTAGAGAAGGAGAGGAGGTGGGCGTCAAGATGTATCTTTGAACGATATTGGTAAAAGGTGTTTCATTTGAAAAGTTCTGATCTTGACTTAGGTCAGTTACTTCTACGGAACCAGTGTCATCTTATTCACCGTTACATGGGTATTTTATTCTGAGTACACATTATTATTTAGAACTAATGTGAGGAGCATGAATTTTAATTGTCTGTGCCTAGTGCCTAATATTTTGTCTTTCATAAAGTAGAAATTATGTTAAACATTACAATTAGAGTATTTCCTGTTGACCCACTATTCTAGGGGAGAGTTCCCTGAAAGCTTCACTCTTAGAACAAGCTTGAGTCATCATGGTTGACGGCCTTACTTTTTCTGGACTCCATCATGGAGTATCAAAATCTTGGTTTTTGTCAAGTCATGATGCTTTCTTTGTAAGAGTAGTGGTAACTAGTGATGATCACTACAAACTTGGAGAGGCTATTCCATGCTTGCATGTTAAAATAGTTATTAGCTGTTGAAAATAGGACAGATAACACAAAGTTATTTTAACAGACCTCAATGCATTAAAAAGCAGCAGTCTCTCCTAAGTGTAACTGTGCAGGATCACATTGGGGCTTTGATAAGGTTGTTTCTCTTGAATGGCTTTATAGAGCTGCTTATCCCTAACACACCCATCAGCTGAGGCTTTGCACAGACATAAAGTTTATTGAAAGGCTTTTGACTTACAAGGCATCAATAACTTCGTCAATTGATTTTGGTTTTTGGCATAAATGCACAGGCATGTTTAATATCTTCACATAACATGGTGACTGGCATAGATCTTGGCACCATAAGTATGAATGATTTGTTTTGTTTTAATTTTGCTTTAACCAAGTGACCACAACAGAAACTTAGTGTATGTAGGTAAGCAAAATTCTGGTGGGTAGAATGAAAAGGCACATTTAAAATCAAAGAGAAGAATCCTTTTTTAAATGATTTACATGGAGCATATTCTACATATATATTATCTTTTTTTTTTCTGACTTAGAGGTTTTTTTTTTTTAACTCTAGAATTTGTCTTTTGGTAAATATGTTTGAATTTGTAATGGATCTTATGAGGGTGAAATTTCCCTCAGTCTTCGTTTTTTGGTCAGAATTTTAAGAGGGTTTGCATTTTCCTCTCCCAGTGAAGCGTGACATTCAGGAAAACGATGAGGAGGCAGTGCAAGTCAAAGAGCAGAGCATCCTGGAACTGGGATCTCTCCTGGCAAAGACTGGACAAGCTGCAGGTAAGTGCTACACATGGATTGTACCTGAAATGCTGAGTGAAATTCCCGTCTTTTGTTGGAGTGAAGAATCATGGGACTGATCCACAAACTGAATTCAACTTGATTTTCTTGGCAACTTGTTGAGTTTCAGTTTTTTACCAGGCAATTAAGTGGCCTTTAAACTCAGTTCTTTCATGGTAGTTTCGTTTTGCAAATGAGAGACAATCTTATTTTTGTTGGGATATAGTGATTTCTGATTGTTTCTGGTTTTTGAATTCTCACTGTATTCCCTTACATAGAGGCAGCAACAGTCTTCAGTAATTTCACTGAGCAACTCTGATGTATTTAAGATAGATAACAACTTTAAGCGCCGGATTCAAAAACGACAAAGGATTTTGTATCCAAATGACTCACTGTCGTTTTTTTCTGATTGATTAAGAATGAGAATAAGACATTAAATGGAGTCTTCCCAAGACTTCTCCATTTGTACCTAGGACTCTGTGCACATCATTGCTCAGACATTCTAGTTGTAATTAAACCATTGACTGATTAGATTTGACATAATATTCTGATGATGGGTGTGTCCTTGGAATGAGAAGGGAGTCCTTTTGGTCAGGAAGGACCTTTTACCAGTGAAGTAGTAATAGTATTTAGAGAGAAGTCTGTTTAACTTCAAATGGGTGGTTTTTGTTAAGTTTAAAGTGAATTTAGAGCTCATTTGATTAAATTGGATTAAGATCTGGTAAGTGACCTCATGAGTTATTTACCCTAAAATTATGTTGTTCAAGAGAATAATGGGGGTTAGTTAGCACAACTTCTTGAACTTGAGAACTAAAGACTTTTTTCTTTTTCGAAACGGGGTCTTGCTGTGTCACCCAGGCTGGAGTGCAGTAGCGCGATCTGGGCTCACTGCAACTTCCGCCTCCTGGGTTCAAGCGATTCTCCTGCCTCAGCCTCTAGAATAGCTGGAATTACAGGTGCGCGCTACTACGCCTGGCTAATTTTTGTATTTTTAATAGAGACGGGGTTTCACCGTGTTCATCAGGCTGGTCTCGAACTCCTGACCTCATGATCCACCCACCTTGGCCTCCCAAAGTGCTGGGATTCCAGGCGTGAGCCATTGTGCCCAGCCAGTGATTTTTTTCAATTAAAGATCACTAACTTATTAATTGTTAGGCTCAGTCTATAGAGCTGAATAAAGATGTATGAAATTGTGAGGATGTGTTTACATGGGCCTTATATCTTACTTAAAACATCGTTAAGTAGCTATAAGAAGAACCATACGTAATGGTTTTTGATTGCTATGAACTCTTTTTTTTTTTAATTATTATTTATTTTGAGACAGAGTTTTGCTCTTGTTGCCCAGGCTGGAGTGCAAATGGTGCGATCTCGGCTCACTGCAACCTCCGCCTCCCAGGTTCAAGTGATTCTCCTACCTCAGCCTCCCGAGTAGCTGGGCTTGCCAGCATGTGCCACTATGCCTGGCTAATTTTGTTTTTTTTTTTTTTTTTTTTTTGAGACAGAGTCTTGCTCTGTCACCCAGGCTGGAGTGCAGTGGCCGGATCTCAGCTCACTGCAAGCTCCGCCTCCAGGGTTCACGCCATTCTCCTGCCTCAGCCTCCTGAGTAGCTGGGACTATAGGCGCCCGCCACCGCGCCCGGCTGATTTGTTGTATTTTTAGTAGAGACGGGGTTTCACCATGTTCGCCAGGATGGTCTCGATCTCCTGACCTCGTGGTCCGCCCGTCTCGGCCTCCCAAAGTGCTGGGATTACAGGCTTGAGTCACCGTGCCCGGCCAATTTTGTATATTTTTTTAGTAGAGGTGAGGTTTCACCATGTTGGTCGGGCTGGTCTCAAACTCCTAACCTCAGGTGATCTACCTCCCTTGGCCTCCCAAAATGATGGGATTACAGGTGTAAGCCACGGCGCCTGGCCAACTGGTTATTCTTTTAAACACATACATGGTTTAACTTAATTGAATCCTTGAAACAACTTGAAGTAGGTACTGTTATCCATTTTACACATGGAGGATACTGAGCACAGAAAAGTTAAATAACTTACCAAAGCTCATTCAACTGATAACTGGTAGATCTAGGATTTGAACTCATGTAGTCTTACTTCAGAGCCCATATAGCCACATGACATCATGGTTATTATTGCTTTCCTGTAACTGTTTACTTACGAATTATCATTGGTGGGTGGTGTCTTTTCATCTTAGGCTGACTTCCCTCCTATTTAACATACATATGGATTCCAGTTGTCTGTCAGTTAATTTGAGCTTGGGGGGTTCCAGAACAGTTTTGATAATCACTCCATGCAAAATATAATAAGGTAATTTTTCTGAATTATAAAGCCAACAGAAGTGATATGAAAATTTTTTTTGTTGTTAGCCAGGCGTGGTGGCTCATATCTGTAATCCCAGCACTTTGGCAGGCTGAGGCAGGAGGATCCCTTGAGTCCAGGAATTTGAGACCAGCTTTGGCAACATAGTGAGACCCCGTCTCTACAAAAAATAGAAAAATTAGCTGAGTGTGGTGTTATGTGCCTGTAGTACCAGCTACTCTGGAGGCTGAGGTGGGAGGATTGCTTGAGCCGAGGAGGTTGAGGCTATAGTGAGCTGTGGTCACACTGCTATGCTTCAGCCTAGGTGACAGAGCAAGACCTTGCCTCAGAAAAAGATTTTTTTGTTGTTGAAATATCCAGATTTCTACTTTCCTCCAGTGGCATGAATTAAGAACAGTGTGTGGTATATAGTCAACACTTCAGTAATTTTCATCCAAAAATTTACTGTTTTGCTTGAAATTCCTATTTTATATGTATTCTCCGCTTATTTCTTGCCCTACCTTGTGACCTGAGAAGTTTAGAAGTGTACTGCTAAACCTATTGAAATTTAATAGATGAATTATAAGAACTTTCAAAAACATTTCCATGTTACCTACTGTTTTCTAAGAAAGTTTGATGAGTATAGGTATACACAATGGGAACTCTAAGGAGGTGTTGAGGCCTACATATATTTAGCTGTCTTTGCTATTATTGATGGATAGATTTGTATTGTTTGCTCCCTGAGAACAGAAAATATGTCTGTTTCATTAATGTCCAGTTTTGTTTTTTATGCATTTAATAAATGCATAGCATTGTGCTAAGTATTCTACTCAAAAATTTAAGATAGGATCCCTCGCCAACAACAATCACTTGGGGATTACCGGAAAAACAATGTCTGATGTGTAATTGTGATTGCAAGTAGTGTTAATAGTGTTGAGCATCATCAGACATGATGCGTAGGCTCATGATTTCATAGCCTAAAACTTTTCAAAGGAATCTGTTGAGTTCTGTGAGGGTTTTTTTTTTTTTTGAGATAGAGTCTTGCTTTGTTGCCCAGGCTGGTGTGGAGTGCAGTGGCGCGATCTCGGCTCAACCTCCTGGGTTCAAGTGATTCTCCTGCCTCAGCCTCCCAAGTAGCTGGAACTACAGGCGCCCACCACCACTCCCAGTTAATTTTTGTATTTTTTAGAAGAGGTGGGGTTTCATGATGTTGGCTAGGCTGGTCTCGGGCTCCTGACCTAAGTGATCCACCCACCCCGGTCTTCCAAAGTGTTGTGATTATAGGCATGAGCCACCATGCCCGGCCTTTTTTCTTTTTTTGAGACCGAGTCTCACTCTGTTGCCCAGGCTGGAGTACAGTGATGTGATCTTAGTTCACTGCAACTTCTGCCTCCTGGGTTCAAGCGATTCTTGTGCCTCAGCTTCCCCAAGTAACTGGGACTAGAGGCGTGAGCCACCATGCTCGGCTAATTTTTTTTTTTTCCTTTTAGTAGAGAAAAAGTTTCACCATGTTGGCCAGGCTGGTCTTGAACTGCTGACCTCAGTTGATCCACCCGCCTCGGCCTCCCAAAGTGCTGGGATTCCAGGTGTCAGCCACTGACAAGGAAATTCTGGTCACATAATTACAAATAATCCCAGTAAGAATAGGAGGACGTCAGTATGATTTTATGGGACTTAAAAAAAAATTATCTCAGTATGTATGAAAATGGAAAGAAACAGGAAATACAAACAAGAATGAATATAAAACAGTAGTAGACTAAACCAGATGATGAACTGAGTCTGAAAAATGGCAGCAGGTCACAGTAGCTCACACCTGTAATCCCAGGACTTTGGGAAGCTAAGGTGGGAGGATTGCTTGAGGCCAGGAGTTAGAGACAGTTTGGACCGCATAGTGAAGATGCTATCTCTGTTAACATTTTTTTTTTAAAAAAAGCAGCATGGATAACATAAGGAGACCCCATATCTACACAAAAATAAAAAAATTGACTGGGTGTGGTGGTGCAGTCCTGTGTCCCAGGTACTTGGGAAACAGAGGCAGGAGGATCACTAGAGCCTGGGAAGTCAAGGCTGCAGTGAGCCACAATTGTACCATTGTACTACAGCCTGGGTGACTGAGTGAGACTCTTTCTCAAAAAAAAAAAAAAAAAAAAAAGAAAAATGCAGGAGGACAACTAAGAGATCATTTACTTCTCTCTCGGGGTAAGAAGAATAACACTCAGTGCTTAGAGAAAATATTGTAATGCTAGCAGGTGTTAGAAAGGCAGACTGCTTAGCTCATGTTTCGCTTATGCCTTTTCTAGGAAGGAAAATGATTTTCAAACTGAAAGATAGAAATAGGTGAGAGAAGACAGAGCAGATAGTCTCTGTAAATAAGTTCAGGTCTCTAGGCTCTAACAGTTTCTTTTATTATCAAAAAAATAATTCTAGCAGATATAACTATAGAGCCATTTATTATTCTGAGAAAAATCATGGAGAGATATAAGGAAACTGAGGCAAATATTATCCTGCCTTTCAAGAGGGTAATGCAAAGAATAGATGTATTCACTGTGTGCTGTACATTGAAATAAATTAAAAATAAAGATTAGACACTATACATGGTCATTAGTGGTAGAGTTCTGGGACAGATTATTTGATAAGGAGGTAGTAATCACTTAAAAACAGTGGATTTATTGTGAACAGATTATTTCAAATTCACCTTAGTTCTCTCTATTTGTTTTGTTTTGTTTTGTTTTTTTGAGACAGAGTCTCACTTTGTCACCCAAGCTGGAGTGCAGTGGCACAATCTTGGCTCACTGCAGCCTTGACCTGGGTTCAAGCAATGCTTTTGCCTCAGTTCCCCAAGTAACTGGGACTATAGACCCACACCACCGTGCCTGGCTAATTTTTTGTAGAGTGGGGGTTTTGCTATGTTGCCCAGACTGGTCTTGAACTCCTGAGCTCAAGCAGTCTGCCCACCTTGGCCTTCCAAAGTGCTAGGATGATAGGTGTGAGCCACCGCACCCAGCCTAGTTCTCTTTTTGGTTAGCTTTATCAGACCTATAGATTTTCAGGGGTCTGTGTGCCACCTGCTTTTGTAAATAAAGTTTTATTGGAACAAAGCCGTGCCCATTTGTTTCCCCATTGTGTGTGACTGACTGAGTTCAGGACCTGCTACTAAGACCATATAACCTGCAAAGCCAAAAAAATTTACTGTCTGGTCCTTCACAGAAAAAGTTTGCCAGCCTCTGGATTAGAGGAATGATATAGACTACATATCTGATGTAAGCAGGATAGTTGAACATATGCCATAATATTTATATCAAAGGTACAGGTTATGAATTTACAATGGGCTGAATAACTGTATCCAAAACATGTTAATAAATGGATCATTTGTCAACCTGAAGGGAAGTCTTCAGGCATTGTGTCATGAAGATCTGTCCTTGTTTTTCTGGTCAGCATCTGGAATCATGGTTAAAGCCATTTCAGAAGGCTTGCTTATTTTTGTAGATGACTCAGTACAGTTAGAAGACAGAATTAAAATTCACAGTTATTGCCAAAGCCAGGAAGATTAAATTCAGTTGTGATAAGGATTAAGTTATATACTTAAAGTATTTTTCAAAACAGAGGAAGTTGGGGGAATTACCTGTTTTGACAGTAGTCTATTAAAAAGGACTTTAATGGACTCATTCTGAACAAAGAGAGGTGTTAGAAAAAGCAAAACATGCTCTCTTATGTTACATATCATGGCCAGATCAAGAGAATTAAGCCTCCTGGTCTACTGTCAGACCCTACCTGGAGCAATTGTTTTCATTTCTGGGTACCACAAAATACCACAGGTAGTACCTTTAGAAAGTAGAGTTTGTTCAGAGGAGAGCAACTAAGTTATCTAGAAACAAGGACTTTGGAGGAATAGTTGAAATAGCCAAAGATGTTAAGCTTGGATAAAGGGAAAATTAGGGAAATGTAAATGATAATTACCTTTAAGTATTTAAAGCCATGTGAAAGAAGGTATAGATATCTGTTTTGTGTTTCAAAAAGGAATAATTTGTTTTGGCCAACATTAGAATAGGCTGCTTCGTGAACATTTCTGTGACTAGAAATCATTCAGAATTGTTCAGGCACAGGAGGAAATTCTATGGGAGAAGGGACATTGCTCCAGACTACTTTAAAAAAGCTATCATTACATAATATAATTGAAATAAATGCAAAAGGAATTTGAGGGGGAGAATCCCTGTAGACTGGAGTTACGTGGAAAACTCAATAGGACCTCAGATGGACCTAAAAGGATATATAAGATTTATATAGGCTGAGAAGATGGCAAGACATTTCAGATGGGATTATGGCATTAGTGCCTCTTGAAAGCAGGAGTATATGCTGTAGTCTTGTGCAGAGGTGAATGAGGTGGCAGAATGACAAAAAGTTTTAAACATTGGGAATCAAAGGTCATTACTGGGGAGTGAAGGGAAAAGATGAACTTTTCTACTCTATTTCAAGTTCTTAAGTGCCTGACACAGTCCCATGCATTCTCTTACTATTCAGGCAGATGAGGATTTCAGGGCCTTGAATTAGCATTCTCTGGAGGGTGAGGTTTGCTTGCCCTGAATTAGAGTTCTCAGGGGGGTGAGTCTGCAATTGGAGAATATTAAAGAGGCAGTGGCACTAAAGTAATTTTAACCTACATTCCAAAAATACCTCATTAGCTGTTTAGTTGAAACATTCTCTAATTTTTACTCTTTAACAAGCATATCTCTAGTTTATTGTTTCAAAAGATGTTTCTTTAGAGTTCATATACTGCCCTCGTCTATAAAGTGGGGGAAAAGCTCTATGATGGATCCCTTTTTTGGTCATAGTTTAAGACTTAGGTTTTGAAGATTAATGAGGAATTTAAAAGAGATACAGTAGCACTTTAAGGGCAAAACACTCTTCTATGTGAAAAGTTTATTCAGAAGAGTGCCAGGGAAGTGATATTGCAGAAAGGCTAAACTGCGGAGCACTGCAGAAAGACATGAAAAAGGAATCTGGAGTGGAAAAATCTCTGTCTGTTTAAGGGGAACAGCTGAAGCAGACTTGGAAATTAGAAAAAAATTACTTGTATAACCTGATCATATTTGTTGGTTGTGAGGAAGTAATTTTGTGAAGGTGGCAGGGACAGAGCATATTTCATGTTCTAGAAAACTGCTTTTTGAGATTATGAATACTTGGCTGTTTATCTTTCATTAAGATGGATAAATGAAGCAGAGACATGAGCTTTTCTTGGAACTTCATAGTAATCCAGTGGCTGAGTAGGTAACAGAATGCAAATTTGGTATATGATGTTAACGTGTTTTTGCTACTCTGCTATTTGCTAGGAATGCTTTAAACTCCTAGTAAGTTTCATTTAGACTGATTCCAGTGATGTAAGTACCGATTTTTATGACATTCGGTCAGTTTCTTAAGTGGATATTTTGTCTCAAATGTCGATGTTTACTTCTCTTTTTGAATTGCCTTTCATACAGAGCTTGGGGGACTCCTGAAGTATGTACGACCCTTCTTGAATTCCATCAGCAAGGCTAAAGCAGCTCGCCTGGTCCGATCTCTTCTTGATCTGTTTCTTGATATGGAAGCAGCTACAGGGCAGGAGGTAAGTGATATTAATGACAGAAAGTAGACAATATGGAGAAAAGTTTGTTTCCATGAAAGAAATGCCTGCCTGCACTTTAGTACTAATGTGGAAGGGAAAGCTGGGAGGACAGCGCAGGACTTATCATGTCAGTTTCTCTTTGTTACAGGGCATTTGATACTTTGGGTCTGTTCCATGCTTTGCTTTGTAAGTGGAGATTGTCAGTGGTCCCTGGAATCCTCATTACATCAGGGTCACAAACTGATTCTTGTCTTTGAGGTATTGTATTGCCACACCTTTGTAATGTTTTCTGTGTCTGTGGTACCTTTCATCTCGTGTCACAAAGCTCCTTCTGAGCACTAATTAAGTCTTGTGGTATTCCTTCTTAGCATGTTTTGTACTGCGTATATGCCTTTATTGAGGGGTAAGCATCCATCCGTTTGTGTCTCATTGTGCAGAAGTGACTCTGGTGTTCCTGTACGTGTCCCACAAGTTCAGACTAGACCCTGAGCTGTATTAAAGAGTGCCTGTCTGTAATCACTGAATCTTTTCCAGCCTTCTCAAAGATAACTGTATTTTCTGCAATTCAGGAAGAGACACATACCAAAATTAAACATCATTCGTAAAAAGTGGCAGATTCAAGCAGGGTATATTGTCATTGCTTGAATCTGTTTGTAGGAAGAATATAGTTGTTGTTTTTCTTATGAATATATTGATCAGTACTCATTGAGTGCCTGCTACGTGTTAGGCACTGTTTTAGGTATTGGGGATACAGTTGTAAAAACACAGTCACTGTTGTCATGAGGATTATTTTTTAATGGGGAAGGCAGGCAATGAACAAATATAAAATGTCAGATAATGTAAGGGCAGAATTGCTAGTTGGTTATATGTCTGATTGTTTGCTGTGGCCTCTGTGGGCATGAAAGGTATGAAAGGCCATAGTAGCATATTGAATAAATGGGAATTTCAGAAACCTAGGACACATGGATCCCACTTTGGAATCATACCTGTTGTAAAATCTGGCTTTAATGATTCTTTGAATGCTGATTTAAACACTATATACTAACTTTATTTGTAGAAAATTTGTTTGTAGAGCAGTCTTCAAATTTATGTCTCTGACAAAACTGTTTAATGATAGTATATAAAAAATAGATGACTATTTTGAATTAAAGTGTCAGTTATTTTAAGGAATATATTAAAAGTTATTTGGGTTATTAGTCTTAACTAACTTTTTTTTTTTTTTTTTTTTTTGAGAAAGAGTCTCGCTCTGTCGCCCAGGCTGGAGTGTAGTGGCTGGATCTCAGCTCACTGCAAGCTCCGCCTCCCAGGTTTACGCCATTCTCCTGCCTCAGCCTCCTGAGTAGCTGGGACTACAGGTGCCCGCCGCCTTGCCTGGCTAGTTTTTTGTAATTTTTTTAGTAGAGACGGGGTTTCACCGTGTTAGCCAGGATGGTCTCGATCTCCTGAACTCGTGATCCGCCTGTCTTGGCCTCCCAAAGTGCTGGGATTACAGGCTTGAGCCACCGTGCCCGGCCCTTAACTAACTTTTTAAAAAAATTATACCTTAAAAAACTCATGAAAGTGGTACTATCCTTTGTTTGAAATAGAGTACCTTAAAATAGATTGATCAGTAAATGTTAATTTGAAACTGACTGATAAATGTTGCTTGGAAGGTTTTGGGCAGAAAAGTTAATTATGGAAGCTGCTCCTTTTTGCACACTGAAGTTTTTGAAATTATCCCTCCCCATAACCTAGAGCTCGGTGGGTAGAACAACATTTTTTTTTTTCTTTTGGCGATGGAGTTTCACTCTTATTACCCAGGCTGGAGTGCAATGGCACGATCTTGGCTCACCACAACCTCCGCCTCCTGGGTTCAAGGGATTCTCCTGCCTCAGCCTCCTGAGTAGCTGGGACTACAAGTATGCATCACCATGCCCGGCTAATTTTGTATATTTAGTAGAGACGGGGTTTCACCATGTTGGTCAGGCTGGTCTTGAACTCCTGACCTCAGGTGATCTACCCACCTTGGCCTCCCAAAGTGCTGGGATTACAGGCGTGAGCCACCGCACCGGACCTGCATTTGTTTAATGATCATTTCTCCTATTCCTTTGTGGAAATCCATTCAAGTCATGTTTTAGTGCTCTGTTACAGTTCACTAGTAGGATTTCCTGGACTTTGTCATGTGGCTCCCTGACTGGTTAGGCTTTCTCTTAACTGTGGTTGTATGTTGTCATTGTTCATTGCACATTACATTTATATACATTAAAGACCTTTCTTCCTTTCCTTAGGGTGAAAGGAAACACTTTTAGGCATTGTATCATTTTATCATCAGTGTCGTTTTAGTTTTTAGTAAAGGCTGTTCTTGTTTTCGTTTTTTGAGACAGTCTTGCTCTGTTGCCCAGGCTGAAGTGCAGTGGCACAGTCTTGGCTCATTGCAGCCTCAACCTTATGGAGTCAAGTGATCCTCTTGCCTCAGTCTCATGAGTAGCTGGAACTACAGGCATGCACCACCATGCTGGGCTAATTTTTGTATTTTTATAGAGCGGGGGGTTTGCCATGTTGCCCAGGCTGATCTTGAACTCCTAGACTCAAATGATCTGCCTGCCTTGCCCTCTCAAGCCCTGGGATTACAGGCGTGCAGCACTATGCCTGGCTAAGGCTGATATTTTTGATGGTTAGCAGCTTTGCTTTTAGCAAGAACCAGAGTCTTATTCCACTAAGCAGGACTTCTTTTGGTAATTTTTGTGGATTATAGGTTATTTGCTTGTTTTGGAGCAAATTGTGGATTATCCAGATTGTCTCACCTGCACCTCAGACTCAATATGGGCAACCTCAACATCCAGCCATTTGTTTAATTTTGTCAATTCAGCTTTCTTCAGTTTCTCCACCTCTTTTGTATTTGTTCTCTTTTTTTTTTTCCCCAAGATAGAGTCTTGCTGTGTCACCCAGGCTGGAGTGCAGTGTTGCGATCTCGGCTCACTGCAGCCTCTGCCTCCTGGGTTTAAGCAATTCTCCTGCCTCAGCCTCCCAAGTAGCTGGGATTACAGGCGCCCACCACCACACCCGGCTAATTTTTGTATTTTTAGTACAGATGGAGTTTAACCATGTTGGCCAGGCTGGTCTCGAACTCGTGACCTTGTAATCTGCTGGCCTCGGCCTCCCAAAGTATTGGGATTATAGGTGTGAGCCACTGTGCCCAATCGTGTTCTCTCTTTACAACTGCCATCTAGTTTGGTTCTTAATTATTTTTTATTTGGACTACTGCAAAAACCTCATTCAGTCATTGTCAGAGATACCTTACCAAATAGCCCTCTGATAATTTTATTCCTCTCCTTCTTCTCCCACAACTCAAACCTTCAGTGGCTTTCCATTGCCTGCAGAATTAGATAATTAATGGTTTTCTATAATAAAACCTACTGCAACCTACTGCAGTAGTCTAATCTCCCAGGACTCTACTAAGCATATCAAACATGTCAGCCATGTTGGATGCCTGGCTGTTTGCTGAACAAGCCTGTATGACCCTCATGCTGTACCTTTCTCTTCCATAGCCTTATCTCAAGTTCCACCTCCTCTCAACTCTTTCCTTCCTGAGTTTGATGTGGTTTTAACTCTTTCACTGACTCACATTATATTTTGTATATGCTCTATTTCTGATTATTCTTCCTTGTATGACAATTGCTTTACACTTGCCTTATCTCCTTTACTGTAATATAATCTCACTTAGGTGAAGCACTATATGCCTTGCAGTACCACAGAGCCTTCCTCATTCCCAGTACAGTTCAAATTCCTTAACCATGGCTACCTCTGACCACATCCACTATACTAGTCTCCTTTTACTTTCTTTACAGCTGTAATTACTGGCCTTATTGCCTTATGCTTCAAACTGTCTGGGGTTGGGACATTTATATACATATGGATTGCTGTCAGCTTGATCTTAACAGGGTTTTTTTCTTTATATTGTTTCAAGTCTTTGCTTACATCTTACATCTTCCTCAGAGACTTTCCTTGATCAACCTATCTTTTTTCCTTTTAAAAAATATTTGTTTTTTACAAAAATTAGCCAGGTGTGGTGGTGCATACCTGTAATCCCTGCTACTCAGGTGGGTGAGGCACAAAAATCGCTTGAACCCGGGAGGTAGAGGTTCCAGTGAGCTGAGATAGTGCCACTGCACTCCAGCCTGGGCAAGAGTGAGAAGAGTGAGACTCTGTCTTAGAGTATACTTATATACTCTAAGTGTTGTATTCCTGGCACTTAGAGTACTTTGGCTTGAAGAAGCTGCATACCTTTTTGTTGAATGTATGGACTGTGCCTGTGCCTTCCCTATGGTAGATGTGCAGTGGTGTGCTCACAGCTCACTGCAGCCCCAACTTCCTGGGCTCAGGTGATTCTCCCACCTCAGCCTCCCAAATAGCTGGGACTACAGGTACACACCACGACATCTGGCTAATTTTTTTTTTTGTATTTTTAGCAGAGATGGGATTTTTGCTATGATGCTTAGGCTGGTCTCAAACTCCTGGGCTCAAGTGATCCTCTGGACTCGGCTTCCCAAAGTGCTGGGATTACAGATGTGAGACACCATGCCCAGCCAGGAAATCCTTTGTTGAATTAAGGTCTGAGTTTATTGAATTGAGATGTAAGCATTGGGTGTTGTTAGTACATTCGTTTAGGTAACTCAAGGTCTCTGACTTGGGGAAATAGGATATAATTTTTATTCTTAGTTCTTTTTTCTTTTTGAGATGAAGTCTCGCTCTGTCTCCCAGGCTGGAGTGCAGTGGTGTGATCTTGGCTCACTACAACTTCTGCCTCCCTGGTTCAAGTGATTCTCCTGCCTTAGCCTCCTGAGTAGCTGGGATTACAGGTGCACACCACCACACCCAGCTAATTTTTATATTTTTAGTAGAGATGGGCTTTTGCCATGTTGGCCAGAGTGATCTTGAACTCCTGACCTCAGGTGATTTGCCTGTCTCGGCCTCCCAAAGTGCTGGGATTACAGGTGTGAGCCACCACACCTGGCTTTATTCTTAGTTCTTTTTTAAAATTTTTTGATTGGGTGTTGGGAAAGAATAGACAAGCAAGTCATAGGCGGATGGCTATCATGGTAGTATTGAGGCCCGAGGCGAAATGGGGTTTTATTTATTTTATTTATTTGAAATGAGGGTCTTGGTCTGTGGCCCATGTTGGGGTGCAGGGGTGCGATCGTAGTTCACTGTAACCTTGAACATCTGGGCTCAAGGAATCCTCCTGCCTCAGCCTCCCAAGTTGCTGGGACTACAGATGTGCACCACTACATCTGGCTAATTAAAACAATTTTTTGTAGAGATAGGGTCTTGCTGTGTTGCCCAGGCTGGTTTCAAACTTCTGGTCTTAAGTGATCTGCTTGCCTCAGCCTCCCAAAGTGCCTGGATTACAGATATGAGTCACCGTGACTGGTAAAAGAAGACATTTTAGAAAACTGTTAAGACAGCTAGAGTTTTGTGTTAAGGAGTTTGGTACTGAGAGTATGAGGGAGGGGATTTTCCTTGCTTTTTTCTATTTGAGGACTAACTGTAAGACAGATGTATCTGGCCGGGTGCGGTGGCTCACGCCTGTGGTCCCAGTACTTTGGGAGGCTGAGGCGGGCCAATTGCGAGGTCAGGAGATCGAGACCATCCTGGCTAACCCGGTGAAACCTTGTCTCTACTAAAAATACAAAAAATTAGCCGGGCGTGGTGTCGGGCGCCTGTAGTCCCAGCTACTCGGGAGGCCAAGGCGGGAGAATGGTGTGAACCTGGGAGGCAGAGCTTGCAGTGAGCCGAGATTATGCCACTGCACTCCAGCCTGGGCGACAGAGCGAGACACTGTCTCAAAAAAAAAAAAAAGACAGATATGGCAGGGCGCGATAGCTCACGCCTGTAATCCCAGCACTTTGGGAGGCCGAGGCAGGCTGATTGCGAGGTCAGGAGATTGAGACCATCCTGGCTAACACGGTGAAACTTCATCTCTACTGAAAATACAAAAAATTAGCCGGGCATGGTGGCGGCACCTGTAGTCCCAGCTACTGGGGAGGTTGAGGCAGAAGAATGGCATGAACCCGGGAGGTGGAGCTTACAGTGAGCTGAGATTGTGCCACTGCATTCCAGCCTAGGCAGCAAAGCAAGACTCTGTCTCAAAACAAAACAAAAGACAGATACATCTATAGAACCATCTTCAGCTTGCTATTCCCAAAGTTGGTATGATTCAGGTTATGATCTGTTCAAATGAATGCAAGGTTTGGAGCCTAGAAAGTGAGGGCATGTGACTTGGGGAGTGAGAGAGTGAGGATGGGTTGGTGGGCAGGAGCTGGGGAGTGGAAAAGTAAGGTGAAGAGGAGGGAAGAAAGACCGAACCAGACTCTTGCCAAATAGTGAACTCAGCTTGCAGAATTAACCTTACCTTCCACGGATCTATAGGGAGTAGCCTATGGGCAACTTTTCTGGTGTAGTCTACCCAAATTAAACACAATAGCACCTTTTTTTTTTTTTTTTTTTTTTTTTTTTTTGAGACGGAGTCAAGAGCGAGACTCCATCTCAAAAAAAAAAAAAAAAAGAGAGATATCCAGTTCGTGTAAAAAAAAAAAAAAAAAAATCCTTGCTGTAGGAGAAACACCTGTGATGACCTCAACTTAAGGCTGGGTTAAGATAGAGTGCTGCAGTTAGGCACAAGTTCTGGTGCCAGCAGCAGATATATGTGATAGTCCAGATATTAACTGATTAGTAGTCCTTAGGTAAATTCATCTTATACAATTGTGATATAGCTTGCTTTTATTTTAGTTTTTGGTTCTGTCTTATTTTTAGAGAATTTTTTTTTTGAGACAGAGTCTCGCTCTGTCACCCAGGCTGGAGTGCAGTGGCTGGATCTCAGCTCACTGCAAGCTCCGCCTCCCGGGTTTACACCACTCTCCTGCCTCAGCCTCCCGAGTAGCTGGGACTACAGGCGCCCGCCACCTCGCCCGGCTAGTTTTTTGTATTTTTTTTAGTAGAGACGGGGTTTCACCGTGTTAGCCAGGATGGTCTCGATCTCCTGATCCGCCCGTCCACCGTCTCGGCTTCCCAAATGCTGGGATTACAGGCTTGAGCCACCGCTCCTGGCCCTTAGAGAATTTTTATGAGATCAGTTGAGTTTAGAGTTGGAGATTAGGTAGCCACCAGGGGGCTCCAATGAGGAGTTACAAAGGTTTTGTTGGCTCTCTTACTGGCAAATCCTCTGATGTTACCCGTCAGTTCACCTTAGGCGAATCACTTAATATCTGGACTATCAGGGAAATGGAGGCAGGTGAATTGCAGGAGTATAATTCATTGTTTCTTACTTAGCGATATACTTTAAGTGACCAAACTCTCTTCTAGACTAATGAATCAATAGCCCAGGCATTCTTTTTTTTTGGTAGGTGGGTATGGTAAATGATTTATTGAAATATAACTTACAGAGGAATATTTCTAAGTCCCGGGTATTCATTTTTGTGTCCTTTGAAAAATCTCGCTGGGTAAAACTTGCAAGCGGGGGAAGCATTTCTTACCCTTCCAAGTCACGTGGAACTAAACACTTATATTTCCTTTTGCTAAGACTATTCAGAGAAATATTTTCAGTTCCATTTATATTAGAAATCTTACTTTGAATTTAGCTTTTCAGAATATAACTCAAAGCTCTGCAATTGTGATATAGCTTGCTTTTATTTTAGTTTTTGGTTCTGTCTTATTTTTAGAGAATTTTTATGAGTTCAGTTGAGTTTAGAGTTGGAGATTAGGTAGCCACCAGGGGGCTCCAGTGAGGAGTTGTAAAGGTTTTGTTGGTTCTCTTCCTGGTGCATCCTCTGAGTACCGTGTAATGTTATCTGTTAATTTATTTACAGAGCTAGAATTTAGGATGTAAAAGTAGAAGATCCTATCAATTTGGATTATGTCCCTGTAGTTTTTCCTTCTTACAGCATTTCTTTTCTTTTCTTTGTTTTTTTTGAGACGGAGTTTCACTTTTGTTGCCCAGGCTGGAGTGCAATGGTGCGATCTTGGCTCACCACACTCTCCACCTCCCAGGTTCAATGGATTCTCCTACCTCAGCCTCCCGAGTAGCTGGGATTACAAGCATGCACCACCATGCCTGGCTAATTTTTTCTATTTTTGGTAGAGACAGGGTTTCTTCATTTTGGTCAGGCTGGTCTCGAACTCCCGACCTCAGGTGATCCACCTGCCTTGGCCTCCCAAATTGCTGGGATTACAGGCATGAGCCACCGCACCTGGACAGCATTTCTTAAGAGAACTTTGGATTTATATAAAAACCTGTTGTATTAGCAGTTCTTTGGAGAGCTCAGTTTCTCATTTCATTTCTTTTGGTCTTATGCTCTAATTAGCAACCTTAATATAAAACTTGCAGTAACCAAAGTGATAGAAGATCTGCAGTACTTAATATTTACTCTGTCAAAGCTAGCATGTCAGGGATACATGATGGTGTGCTAGACTGTTTAGCATTGAGTGCTGCTTTAAGTCAGTTACTTTGCACCTTACCTCACTACTTAGGTGGCAGATAGGAGTCGGGGTTCAGAGTGCCTTTAAAGCTTAAAAGCGCTTTTACGCATTAGGCTAATTCTAATTTCTTTTTTTTTTAATAAAAAATTTTTTTTAAGACTAGTCAAAGTGCAGTAGTGAGAAGCAGGGAAAGAGTAGATCAGGAGCTCAATCTGTAACTGACTGTGAACAATCGAGAACTAACTGCTAATACAACAGGTTTTTATATAAATCCACAGTTCTCTTAAGAAATGCTGGCCAGGTGCAGTGGCTCGTGCCTGTAATCCCAGCAATTTGGGAGGCCAAGACAGGTGAATCACCTGAGGTCGGGAGTTCGAGACCAGCCTGACCAAAATGAAGAAACCCCGTCTCTACTAAAAATAGAAAAAATTAGCCAGGCATGGTGGTGCATGCCTGTAATCGTCACTACCTTTGGACCAGCTTTTTTTTTTTTTTCTTTTGAGACGGGGTCTGCTCTGTCGCCCAGGCTGGAGTGCAGTGGCCGAATCTCAGCTCACTGCAAGCTCCGCCTCCCGGGTTTATGCCATTCTCCTGCCTCAGCCTCCTGAGTAGCTGGGACTACAGGCGTCCGCCACCTCGCCCAGCTAGTTTTTTGTATTTTTTAGTAGAGACAGGGTTTCACTGTGTTAGCCAGGATGGTCTCAATCTCCTGACCTCATGATCCGCCCGTCTCAGCCTCCCAAAGTGCTGGGATTACAGGCTTGAGCCACCGCGCCCGGCCCTGGACCAGCTTTTATTCCCTTTAATACAAGCTAAGTTACTGTACCTGTTTGCTTTAAGAGTGATGATGAATTGATTAGTTGCATTGCTTAGAATCTGAAAGGGAAAAAGCCAGCTGGACCTTTCGAGTCTTAAAAGCAACTGCTAGGAATGAGGCATTAGTGCTTAGGATGAGAATTTCTCCCCTTTATTACCTGTGTATTATACATTACCATTACTATTTCTAGCCAGTAAGAAATCTGTGCTTTAAAAATTCCTAATCTGTCTAGAAATCTACATTCCAGAGCTATACATGTTGTTTGGAAGTTCTTGGTCTCTCCTGGGTAGGTAGAAGAGGAGTCTTGAAGATAAAGCTCTTTTCCTAAAAAACATAATCTAAACACAAAGATATTTTATGTGTAAAAAGCCAAGTTGATGCTCCATTATGATATAACTATTACACATTGAGATACTGTGGATCAGACACTAAATAGAGCAATATGGATGATATGTAAGGAGGGAATTTAAGCTGTTCTCCAAAGCATGGTTTGTGGGAAGAATTTGAGGGCATAATGTTGCATGTACTGTCTCTCCTTATTGCAGGTCGAGCTGTGTTTAGAGTGCATCGAATGGGCCAAATCAGAGAAAAGAACGTTCTTACGCCAAGCTTTGGAGGTAGGTTTTACATTGGTACTGATTTCAGGTCTCTAAGCATGAGATAGATGGTAAATGTAAGCAGTACCATCCTTATCAAAAGTATCTTCAGCAACTTCGTAATTACCTAAATACCGAAAGATTATTGATGGTAGCCCCATTTATGAGAATTGCTCTGATTGAAGTTTTGAGACAGATTTGCTACTTGGCTCAGAGTAATAAGCAACAACATGGTAAAGTTAACAGTCATTTGCTGGCTATAATAGGGACAATACGTTGGCTAGATCATCTCTTATGCTGAATTTGATGCTATCATCAGAAATTGCGTATTTAACAGTAACGATTCTGTGATGTCAATCTTTGATTTCTTTCTGTGGCTTCCCCCCCCCCCTTCAATCAATGCCTTTTCTCTTTCCTAGGCAAGACTGGTGTCTTTGTACTTTGATACCAAGAGGTACCAGGAAGCATTGCATTTGGGTAAGTAAGCTGGTAATAAGTCATCTCAGCTAGCTAAATGAGTGTATTCTAAACCACCTGGCTACTCTTATTAATTACCTGTTAATTTATATTCTACCCACTTCTAAGAAGGATTTAAGGTAGCTTACAGTTCTGCATTTGTCATGAGAAAATGTTATTTGAAAGTTTAAAAAACTGGCTAGAGTTAATCTGTCAAATTTAGAGGACAAATGGGTAGTTTTAAGTTTACTTGAATTTAGAGCAGTAAAATCAATTCCATTTTAATAACTGAAATTTAAAAAAATGTATGTCTATATTTTGCATGTAGTACTCTGTTAAATTTCAGATTTAGGTTTTTAAATTGGAAATGTTTGGCTTGTTGTCCTGTTTACTATATCTGCTTATATACTTAAAATCTGTTTTAAAAATCAAGAAATTAATTGGGTACAAATATATTTGGAAGCTAGAGTGGCCAACTGAAGCCTTTCTCCTGTGTGGCCTTTAAGCACCTTGAAATCTTCCCTGCTTTTTTTAAATTTTATTTTTATTTATCTATTTATTTATTTATTATTTTTTGAGACAGAGTCTCACTCTGTTGCCCAGGCTGGAGTGTAGCAGCACAATCTTAACTCAGGTTCAAGCGATTCTCCTGCCTTAGCCTCCTGAGTAGCTGGGACTACAGGCATGTGCCACCATGCCTGGCTAGTTTTTGTATTTTTAGTAGAGATGGGGTTTTGCTATGTTGGCCATGCTGGTCTCAAACTCCTGACCTCAAGTGATCTGCCCACCTTGGCCTCCCAAAGTACTAGGATTACAGGCATGAGCCCCCGTGTCTGGCCACTGCTTGCTTTTTATGAGTGGGTAGATCTGGACTATTTTTTCTGAACAAAAGAACATGGCTCTTATGATCTATTAGGTTGAAGAGTTTCCAACATTCAGTTTTTGGACTGCAGAAGTGGCAATTTCATATGGTTCAAATAGTAGCATTTAAAAAATAACTTTAATAAGATATGGTTCACTTACCATAAAATTCACTTTTAAAGTGTATAATTCAGTGGTTTTTAGTATATTCACTAAGTTGTACAACTATCACCACTACTTAATTTCAGAATGTTTTCCTCTGGGCGTGGTGACTCATGCCTGTAATCCCAGCACTTTGGGAGGCCAAGATAGGCAGATTGCCTGAGCTCAGGAGTTTGAGACCAGCCTGGGCAACATGGTGAAACCCCATCTCTACTAAAAATACAAAAGATTAGCAGGACGTTGTGGTGCACATCTGAAATCCCAGCTACATGTGAGCTGAGGCAGAAGAATCGTTTCAACCCGGGAGGCGGAGGTTGCAGTGAGCCAAGATTATGCCACTGCACTCCAGCCTCAGCAACAGAGCAAGACTCTGTCTCCAAAGAAAGAAAAAAATTTCAGAACTTTTTTTTTTCTTTGAGAGGGAGTCTCGCTCTGTCGTCCAGGCTGGAGTGCAGTGGTGCAATGTTAGCTCACTGCAACCTCTGCCTCCTGTGTTCAAGCGATTCTCCTGCCTCAGCCTCCCAAGTAGCTGAGATTACAGGCACCTGCCACCATGCCTGGCTAATTTTTGTATTTTTTAGTAGAGACGGGGTTTCACCATGTTGGTCAGGCTGGTCTCGAACTCCTGACCTCAAATGATCTGCCTGCCTTGGCCTCCCAAAGTGCTGGGATTACAGGTGTGAGCCACCGTGCCTGGTCTCAGAACATTTTTATCACCCTAGAAAGAAACTTACTATCCATTAGCAGCCCCGGGCAATGACTAAGCTCTTGGTATATTTGTAGATTTGTCTGTTCTGGGTATTTCTTAGAAATGAAATGATACAATATTTGTTTCTCTGTGATTGGCTTCTTTCACGCAGCATTATGTTTTCAGGGTTTATGTTGTAGCATGTGTCAGTACTTCATTCCTTTTTATTGCTGAATAATAGTCCATTGTAAGGATATATCACATGTGTTTATCCATTCATCAGTTGATGGACACCTGTGTTTCCACATTTTAGCTCTTAAGAATACTGCTGGCTGGGTGCGGTGGCTCAAGCCTGTAATCCCAGCACTTTGGGAGGCCGAGACGGGCGGATCACGAGGTCAGGAGATCGAGACCATCCTGGCTAACACGGTGAAACCCCGTCTCTACTAAAAAATACAAAAAACTAGCCGGGCGAGGTGGCGGGCGCCTGTAGTCCCAGCTACTCGGGAGGCTGAGGCAGGAGAATGGCGTGAACCCGGGAGGCGGAGCTTGCAGTGAGCCGAGATAGCACCACTGCACTCCAGCCTGGGCGACAGAGCAAGACTCCGTCTCAAAAAAAAGAATACTGCTATGAACAGGTTTTATGTGGACATGTTCTTCTTCTGGGTATATACCTAGAAGTGGAATTACTGTGTCATATGGTAACTGATGAGCTGTTTAAGGAGCTGCTAAGCTATTTTCCAAAGTGGCTGCACCATTTTATATTCTCTTCAACATTGTATAAGGGTTCCAGTTTTTCCATATCCCCCCCAACACTTTTTTTTTTTCTTTTTTTTTTGAGACAGAGTCTGCTCTGTCACCCAGGCTGGAGTGCAGTGGCCAGATCTCAGCTCACTGCAAGCTCCGCCTACCGGGTTTACACCATTCTCCTGCCTCAGCCTCCCGAGTAGCTGGGACTACAGGCGCCCGCCACCTTGCCCGGCTAGTTTTTTGTATTTTTTAGTAGAGACGGGGTTTCACTGTGTTAGCCAGGATGGTCTCGATCTCCTGACCTCGTGATCCACCCGTCTCGGCCTCCCAAAGTGCTGGGATTATAGGCTTGAGCCACTGCGCCCGGCCCTAACACTTGTTATTTTTTAATTTTAGCCATCCTAAATGGTATTTCATTATGTTTTTGTTTTGCATTTCCCTAATGACTGATGATACTGAGCATATT
Source organism: Rhinopithecus roxellana (assembly GCF_007565055.1). Classification (NCBI taxonomy): domain Eukaryota; kingdom Metazoa; phylum Chordata; class Mammalia; order Primates; family Cercopithecidae; genus Rhinopithecus; species Rhinopithecus roxellana. The sequence goes on from NC_044567.1 coordinate 49,330,346, forward strand.
TTCATGTGCTTATTGCTCCTTTGTATGTCTTGTTTTTTTTTTCTTTTTCGAGACAGTCTTTATCTGTCACCCAGGCTGGAGTGCAGTGGCGTGATCTTGGCTCACTGCAACCGCCAACTCCCGGGTACAAGCGATTCTCCTGCCTCAGCCTCCCAAGTAGCTGGGATTATGGGCACCTGCCACCATGCCCAGCTAATTTTTGTATTCTTAGTAGAAACACGTTTTCACCATGTTGACCAGCCTGGTCTCGAACTCTTGACCTTGTGATCTGCCCGCCTTGGCCTTCCAAAGTGCTAGGATTACAGGCGTGAGCCACCATGCTCGCTCGGCCTTTTTTTCTTCTTTTCTTGAGACAATCTTGCTCTGTCTCCCAGGCTGGAGTGCGGTGTCATGATCTTGGCTCACTGCAACCTCCACTTCCTGGGTTCAAGCGATTCTCCTGCTGCAGCCTCCCAAGTAGCTGAGATTATAGGCGTGCAACACCATGTCCAGCTAATTTTTGTATTTTTAGTAGAGATGGGGGTTTCACCATGTTAGCCAGGCTGGTGTCGAACTCCCAACCTCAGGTAATGCGCCCGCCTTGGCCTCACAAAGTGCTGGGATTACAGGCTTGAGCCACTGTGCCTGGCCTCCTGTATATGTATGTCTTTGGATAAATATTCAGATCCTTTGCTTATTTTTAAATTGGGTTATTTGTGTTTTTATTTTTTAGAAATAGGGTCTCACTCTGTTACCCAGCCTGGATGGAGTACAGTGGTGCAATCATAGCTCATTGCAGCCTGGAAATCCTGGGCTCCAACAATCCTCCTGCCTCAGTCTCCTGAGTAGCTAGGACCATAGGCGTGTGCCACCACACCCAGCTCTTGTTTTTATTTTTTATTCTGAAGTTCTTTTTTTTTTTTAAGTTTATTTTAATGTCGGGGGTACATGCGCAGGTTTGTTACATAGGTAAACTCGTGTCATGCAATTTGTTGTTCAGATTATTTTGTCACCCAGGTGTTAGGCCTAGTACCCATTAGTTATTTTTCTTGATCCTCTCCCTTCTCCCACCCTATGATAGGCCCTAGTGTGTGGTGTTCCCCTCTGTGTGTTCATGTATTCTCATCATTTAGCTCCCACTTCTGAGAACGTGTAGTATTTGGTTTTCTCTTCCTGCTTTAGTTTGCTAAGGATAATAGCCTCCAGCTCCATTCATGTTCCTGCAGAGGACATGCTCTCGTCCTTTTTTATGACTGCATAGTATTCTATGGTATATATATACTGCATTTTCTTTATTCAGTCTGCCGTTGATGGGCATTTAGGTTTATTTTTTATTCTGTATACAAGTCCCTTACCAGATACATGATTTGCAATTTTTTTCCCTTTGTTCTGTGGGTTGTTTTTTTCCTTTGATGGTGTCCCTTTAAGTACATTTTAATTTTGATGAAGTTATGTTACCTGTTTTTTGTTTTTGTTGCTTATGCTTTGGTGTTATATCTAAGAAATCATTGCCAAATGCAAAGCCACAGGGATTTATTTCTGTTTTCTTCTAGAAGTTTTATAGGTTTCACTCTTAAATTTAGGTCTTTGATCCATTTTGAGTCAATTTATGTATATGGTGTAAGTCTATTTGAATTTGATATTCTAGTTTGAGATGGGGGAGTCAGGGAAGAAGGTGTATTTGGAGAACATTGGTATATCCAGAACTCTTTACTTCTTCATCAACCCTGGTGCTCAGTGTTTCTTTTTTTTTTTTTTTTTTTTTTTGAGACGGAGTCTCGCTCTGTCGCCCAGACTGGAGTGCAGTGGCCGGATCTCAGCTCACTGCAAGCTCCGCCTCCCGGGTTTATGCCATTCTCCTGCCTCAGCCTCCTGAGTAGCTGGGACTACAGGCGCCCGCCACCTCGCCTGGCTAGTTTTTTTTGTAATTTTTAGTAGAGACGGGGTTTCACCATGTAGCCAGGATGGTCTCGATCTCCTGACCTCGTGATCCGCCCGTCTCAGCCTCCCAAAGTGCTGGGATTACAGGCTTGAGCCACCACGCCCGGCCTCAGTGTTTCTTATATAGTCTTGTGATTGCTGGACAAGAAGAGAGCAAGATTGTGTCTTTCTGAACTGGATAACTAGATTTAGCATTTTATAGGTAGAGATTTCCACTGTATTTAAATCTTAGGAGTAAGCTCATAGGACTCTTGGCTCTAATATTGTCCTCAGGAAGCAGAAAACTTCAAAGAGTTGTGTTTTCCTCTTGGAAGATAGCACATTAGTGGAAAATTTAATTATTGCATGGGGTCTAGCGGTAACCTTTTTTGAGTTTAGGCTTTTTTTTTTTTTTTTTAAATCCTGGGTGTTACGAGGGTGGGAGAGTGGGCTGTTACAGTATTTAGCTATTAAGCTGATGGCTAATAAAGGAGAATATATCTTTTCTTTTTTCAGGTTCTCAGCTGCTGCGGGAGTTGAAAAAGATGGACGACAAAGCTCTTTTGGTGGAAGTACAACTTTTAGAAAGCAAAACATACCATGCCCTGAGCAACCTGCCGAAAGCCCGAGCTGCCTTAACCTCTGCTCGAACCACAGCAAATGCCATCTACTGCCCACCTAAATTGCAGGCCACCTTGGACATGCAGTCGGGTAACAGACGTAGCTATTCCTGGGATGTGTTTTCTTAAAGCTCATCTTATTTTGGCTGGGTGTGGTGGCTCACCTGTAATCCTAGCGCTTTGGGAGGCTGAGGCGGGTGGATCACGAGGTCAGGAGATCGAGACCATCCTGGCTGACACGGTGAAACCCCGTCTCTACTAAAAATACAAAAAATTAGCCGGGCGTGGTGGCAGGTGTCTGTAGTCCCAGCTACTCGGGAGGCTGAGGCAGGAGAATGGTGTGAACCTGGGAGGCGTAGCTTGCAGTGAGCCGAGATCGCGCCACTGCACTCCAGCCTGGGCAACAGAGCGAGACTCCGTCTCAAAAAAAAGAAAAAAAAACTCGTCTTATTTATAGGTGGAAGGAATGGGGGGTTGGGGCTGGAGAATAAAATTGGCTGATTTGGCTCTAGCTTCTTCAAAGCACCAATTTGAAAGCTACCTTTCTAACTGGCAGCTTTCCTCCTGTTAACTGCCTAAAATGTATTAAGAACATACCTATCTGTACTAGACCAGGCAATCTGCCTATTAGAACCAAACTTAGAGATAGGTCGCACTTAGAAGACTCCCTTAACTTTCCTCTTAGCCACTTACTCAGAATAGTAGCGTTTTCCTTTGGGATTGGCCTACCCCAAGTCTGTTGACTCTTGGAGATCTTTGTAAAGTTGGTTGACTTTTCCAAAGGGCTTCAAATCAGGGCTGAAGAATGATAACCCGATTTCAGCTGAGTGTGGTATGTAGTTTTCTGATAGTGTGTGTGAATGTGGGGCTAGGAAGCAATGGATTGGCAGGTGGAATATTTTCTTTTGTATTCAGCGGTTTTTTTTTTTTTACTGGAGGCATCATTATTGAAGGAATGTTGAAATTGGAGGCAGAAGACTAGTTTAATTAAGTGCTTGTGTTACCTCTCATCTGTAAAAGATAATGCCTACTTGCCTCATCTGTCAGGGATGTAGTGATCCAGGATCAGGCTTTCTTAGGTTGACATTTTGTTCTGCTGCTTTCTAGTATGTGACTTTGGGCAAGTTACTTAATTTATGTTTAGCTCATCTGTCAAATGGTAATAATTGGCACATGATAGACCCTCATTAATGTTTGTGTTGAATGAGTGACAGTCTAGTTTTTTGTTTTGTTTTTACCTTTGTTTTTTTTTTTTTTTTTGGAGACAGGGTCTCACTCTGTTGCCCAGGTTGGAGCACAGTGGTGCAATCGCAGCTCACCACAGCCTCAACTTCCCAGGCTCAAGTGATTCTCCCACCTCAGTCTCCTGAGTAGCTGGGACTATAGGAGCGTGACACCATGCCAAGCTTTTTGTAGAGATGGGGTTTCGCCATGTTGCCCAAACTGATCTTGAACTCCTGGGCTCAAGCAATTTTTCCACCTTGGCCTCTCAAAGTGCTGGGATTATAGGCATGAGCCACCATGCCTGGCCTTTGTTTCTGTTTTTTTTTTTTGTTGTTGTTGGTTTGAGATGGGGTCTTGTTTTGTTCAGCTGCCCAGGCTGGAGTGCAGTGGCGCAGTCTCGGCTTACTGCAACCACTGTCTCCTGGGTTCAAGCGATTCTCCTGTCTCAGCCTCCCGAGTAGCTGGGATTACAGGCACCTGCCATCATGCCCAGCTAATTTTTGTATTTTAGTAGAGATGGGGTTTCACCACGTTGGCCAGGCCACCCGCCCACCTCTGCCTCCCAAATTGCTAGGATTATAGGCGTGAGCCACTGTGCCTGGCCTGTTTCTGTTTTTAACAATAAACTTTTCATGTGTCATCCATGACACTCAGAGTGGTGATACGGCCCCTATTAACTAATGTGTTTAGCAAAGCAGTATACCGGTTCTTGGGCCTTATTTTATTTATTTGTTTTTTAACCATACATATTTTTGTGTCTGGCCTGTTCTCCCTGTATACTGGGAGATGTGGAAAAATGGAGATGTGTCTCATTTAATTTAGCAGCATTAATAGTTTGTTGGGTTGTTGAAGGGACTTGGCTACAGAGAAGAGCAGATATTCCTTGAGGCCTGTATACTTAACAGTAGTAGAAAAAGGATCTGATTTCCAGTAACCCAAAGTGGGAGGTTTTTTGGGTAGGCTGAAAGGATGCATCACTCAATAAATGGTGAAGTCAGAAGGTTCCTGCTGGTATTGAATTCTTGGGATCATGTGTCAGCAGCGTCATCCTTTGACTCTAGTGTGCCAAATACTTTCTACATGTATCTTGATGTGAAAGATGTTGGGAAGCAGTTGTGGTAAACAAATGGATGGGGCTCAGTTCTGTAACTTCTTAAAGGGCTGGGGCAGAGTTAGAGCTAATATACACAAATAGAGAATTTTAGGGTTTAGATGCCTCCCAAGCTTGGAAAGAACTAATTTTTATGTTATCCCAAGTGATAGCATAGGTTGGCAGTAGTAGCAGGTTCAATCAAAGTTAAGCTCATTGGGAGCAACTCAACTTCTTAAGCAGTAGAGGATTGGTTAGGTCAGCTGTGGTATATCAGTCATATATATGGTATATGGTATATCAGTCTGAAATACTGTTTAGCCATGTATAATTCCGTTCATGGATTTGGCATTAATGTGAGAGCTGTATACTGAGTGCATTTAGGCAAAAGCACATCCATAAATGATAAATATTTGAAATGAAAATATAAGACGTTGGATTCTGTCTCCCCCGCCCCATGACAGTTGCATAAATATAAAACTGTCAGGCTTAGAAAAGCTATCTTAAAGTAGTTAATATTATTAAAACAGGTCATTCAGGCAGTCTAGAGATGTTTAGGTCAACTCCCTGACATGTGCATGTGATGTCATGGAGGGTAAACATGGCCTTTTCCTGTAGCTCCAAAAGGAAGCAGGACTGGAATGGTGGTGAGAAGCATGGAAGAAAGATCGTACAGTATGTGTTTTTCAGGTCCCTTTTAAGGTGGGTCTCTAACTCCTTTGGGAACTTATATTGGCAATATGACATTGAGCTGGGAGGTCAGAGACCTGGATTCTCATCTAATCTCAGCTCTCACATTGCTAACTATGGCGACTTTGGGCAGGTTTTTTTTTTTTTTTTTTGAGATGGTCTCACTTTCTCACGCATGCTGCAGTGCATTTTCGCTGTCACAGCTCACTGTAGCCTCAGCCTCCCAGGCTCAGGTGATCCTCCTACCTCAGCCTCTTGAGTAAGTAGCTGGGGCTACAGGCATGTGCCACCAGGCCTGGCTAATTTTTTGTAGAGATGGGGTTTCACCATGTTGTCCCGGCTGGTCTTGAGCTCTTCGGTTCAGGTGATCCGCCCACCTTGGCCTCCCAAAGTGTTGAGATTACGTACGTGAGCCACTGTGCCTGGCAGAGCAGGTTCTTTATCCTTTCCTGACCTCATCAGTAAGTTGATGGAATTGATGCAGAGTTTTTTTTCTTTTTTCTTTTTTTTTTGAGACAGTGTCTCACTCTGTTGCCTAGGCTGGAGTGCAGTGACATGATCTCGGCTCACTGCAACCTCCACCTCCCGAATTCAAATGATTCTCCTGCCTCAGCCACCTGAGTAGCTGGGATTACAGGTGTGCACCACGAAGCCTGGCTAATTTTTGTATTTTTAGTAGAGATGGGGTTTTGCCTTGTTGGCTAAGCTGATCTTGAACTCCTGACCCTCAAGTGATCTGGCTGCCTTGGCCTCCCAAAGTGCTGGGTTTATAGACGTGAGGGATTGCAGATATGAGCCACTGTGCCTGGCCTGTTTTTTTTTTTTTTTTTTTTTTTTTTTCTTTTTAAGACAGAGTCTTACTCTGTCGCCCAGGTTGGAGTGCCTATGGCATGATCTCAGCTCACTGCAACCTCTGCTTCCTGGGTTCAAGAGATCTTCCTGCCTCAGCCTCCCGAGTAGCTGGGATTACAGGTGCCCACCACCATGCCTGGCTGGTTTTGTATTTTTAGTAGAGACAGGTTTTTACCATGTTGGCCAGGCTGGTCTCGAAATCCTGACGTCAGATGATCCTCCTGCTTCTGCCTCCCAAAGTGCTGGGATTACAGGCATGAGCCACCACGCCTGGCCTTTTTTTTTTTTTTTTTTTTAAAGAGACAAGGTCTGCCGATGTGGTGGCTTACACCTGTAATCCCAGCACTTTGGGAGGCCGAGGTGGGTAGATCATTCGAGGTCAGGAGCTCAAGACTAGCCTGGCAAACATATGGTGAAACCCGTCTCGACTAAAAATACAAAAAATTAGCTAGGTGTGGTGGCGGGTACCTGTAATCCCAGCTACTTGGGAGACTGAGGCAGGAGAATTGCTTGAACCCAGGAGGCGGAGGTTACAGTGAGCTGAGATTGTGGGACTGCCCTCCAGCCTCAGTGACAGAGCAAGACTCTGTGCAAAAAAAAAAAAAAAAAAGACAAGGTCTAACTCTGTTACTTAGGCTCAAACTCCTGGGCTCAAGCTATCTTCCTGCCTTAGCCCCTCAAAAGTGCTGAGATTACAGGAGTGAACCCCTGCACCTGGCTTTTTTTTTTTTTTTTTTTTTTTTTTTTTTTTTTTTAAGACGGAATTTCATTCTTGCTGCCCAGGCTGGAGTGCAGTGGCACAATCTTGGCTCACCACAGCCTCCGCCTCCTGGGTTCAAGTGATTCTCCTTCTTCAGCCTCCCGAGTAGCTGGGATTACAGGCACGTGCTACCACACCCGGCTAATTTGTTTTGTATTTTTTTTTTTCATTACAAGAATCGTCTGCTTATTTATTTTACAGAGTAATGATTTGAATTGAGTACATTTGGGCACAGTAGATATTTGACACGAAAAGTAGTTGTATCAGAATGCGCATCAGAAAAATAGCAACTCATCTTACATATAATAACTAGAAAATATTATTCTCTCTGATCATTTAAGTGTTACAAATCCTGAGAATGTTATACATTGAACAAATTAGGTACTACCTTATAATTAAATCTCGCTTGGAAAGAGTCTTTTAAAAAAATGCTCTGAGGTACAAATCACCTATGTGTTAAACATGAGTCTTTGACATTATACAAAGAGTTTAAACAAATATATCAAACAATTACAGGCCAATGGCTCTTAAAACAGCTATAAGTCAGGTTCAAGGACACACTGTTCCACAATTTCCTGTAAGTTGGGGTTTTCCATTGCAGCTGCCACTCGCTCTTTGTCATTTATCTGCTTATTGATGTCTTCTTCTGTTGAGTGGGTTCCTTCAGAAATGTAGATTTCCAACTTATGTTTAAATGGTAAACATCGCTGAAGTTTTACTCTTAAGCACAGCCCAATAAGAGTCGCCAAAGAGCAATGAGGTACTGTTGGCGTGAACCTGATAATAACCAGATATTATTCATTTATCTCCTGAACTTCCACACAACTTTCTGAGACCACTTCCAGTTCTTCTAAAGTATTGGGCTTTTCTGGGTCCCAGATAGTTCTAATCAAATCATAAACTTCTAGCGCTTTCTCTTCCATGATCTGGGGCTGCCAGGCAGCTCCCGGTTCAGAGAGGCCCGAGAGCCACAGGACTCTGCGCAGCGTACAGGAGAGCAGCCCGGACACCGGCTGCATCCTCACGCTCAGCCATCCCTGGCAACTGTCCCACTCGCGCCACTGTCTCTCAGCAGCCTCGGGATTGATCAACTTCCTGGTCTTCTGTATTTTTAGTAGAGATGGTATTTCTCCATGTTGGTCAGTCTGGTCTTGAACTCCTGACCTCGGATGATCTGCCCATCTCAGCCTCCCAGAGTGCTGGGATTATAGGTGTGAGCTGAAACTGCGCCCGGTCCTTTTTTTTTTTTTTTTTTTTAAGAGATGGGGTCTTACTGTGTTACTCAGGCTCGTCTCAAACTCCTGGGCTCACATGATCCTTCCGTCTCAGCCTCCCAAAGTGTGGGATTTCAGGTGTGAGCCACTGTGCCCGGTTAGGTAGATTTCTAAGGTGCCTCCCAGCTCTGATCTTTTATGGCTCTATTATTTTATATGTTCTTATTCCTTTCTTTTCAATGCCCAGGTATTATCCATGCAGCAGAAGAGAAGGACTGGAAAACTGCGTACTCATACTTCTATGAGGCATTTGAGGGTTATGACTCCATCGACAGCCCCAAGGCCATCACATCTCTGAAGTACATGTTGCTGTGCAAAATCATGCTCAACACGTAGGTGCACCTTAACTCTGGACTACAAGAACTCAGATCCTTCAGCAAGTCTGTTTGCCATGGCAGAGATGGCCTGAGCAGGGAGTTTGGCCAGTTACAGAAACAGCAGTAGCTGCAGCCTCTAGGACTGGCTGAGGTAGAGCAGGAGGATCAAAGGTGGTCCAGAAAACTTTCGCTTGCTAGTCTTTCAGAATCAGGGAGACATTTTAGAAATCCCCTTCCCAGCTCCTCTTGGAGAATTCTCATCCTTTAAATACTCTGTGTCCTCATAGGTGCAGAGCACAGGACAGAGGGTCAGGAAATAGCTTACAGATCAGCCAGTACCAGCCAACTGAGCCACCCTGAATGAGGAAGGAAGGGTTAAGGAGAGGTTTGAAAAAGTGAACAACAAAAGTATGACAGACCTACTTACAAAGAAGTCTACAGAATTACTCAATTCTTGTGGGAATAAATGAAGTATTGACTAAGAACTCTCTTTGGATCTTTGGATTACATAAGGGCTATGTTTTAATAAAACCTGTTACACTGGGATTTGACTTAAACTTACAGTTCTGCTTGTTGGGTCTATTGCTTTTGGTAGGTTCAGTTCAGCTTTCTAATATTGGAGTTTTTCTACCCTTCAGGCTGAACTGTGGCCCAGAGTGGAGAAAACCTAGCTTTTGCAATGTGATGGGCATATGGGTTTAAAGGTTGGGCTGATTATCTGTGCGGGCAGAGTCTTCAGTGGAATTCTGTTAAAAAGAAATTTGCCCAAACCTACCTTTAGAAGCATAACATCTGTAGCAATTGACCAAGTATGTCTTTTTTTCTAGCCCAGAAGATGTCCAGGCTTTGGTGAGCGGGAAGCTTGCGCTTCGGTATGCAGGGAGGCAGGTAGGGACTCCCTTGACTGCAGTTCTGCTCACTCTGAGGCCAGCATGTTTTCAGAGTCACGACGTTTGATGAGACCAGCGCTCTTCAGGTCTTCATACTACTCTCTTCCTTCTCCCCCACTCACTTCTTTCCCTTAAGCCCATTCAGTGTATTTCCTAGACTGTTAAATTCTTGGCCTGGAAAGTCCGTGTTTGGAGCTCTTAAGGACATCAGGTGGTTTGAGGGACTTAGGGAACTGAACTGTAGCATTTGCATTGACTTAGTTTGCATTTGGCTTTGACCAGAAGATTTATCTACCATAGTAGTCTGACTTGTAATTTAACATACGCAGAGTGTGAAATCTTAGATTCTCCGTGTCAGCAGCCTGGTAACATCTGGTGCGTATGTGCTTTAGAGAGGTCTGATTGCTTGGTGCAGAAACTAGGTTTTGAGATTTACTTTTGTGCTTCTCAGATCAGTACCTTTCTACTCATGCTTTGAATTTTGGGTGTGGTGTAAAAAGAGGCCCCTTTTTTGTGTTACGTTAATGTCCAAGTAGGTATGAGTGTGACTTCTGACAGCAGACAGTTAGGACCTATGCAAAGATGATATCTAGACTGTCTCCTCTTTGTATTTTGCTTGATTATCACTAGTAAAGTAAAAGTAATCTTTCTGGATTTCAACTGCAGTTGTCTCTAAACACAGACTGATTGGCTGTCTGTATAATCTCACTATGTCTCTGGAGGAGTGGCCACAGATGGTTTCTTCCCTCTCTACAAGTGGCCCTAATTGGCTTTTTTTTTTTTTTTTTTTGAGTTGGAGTCTCATTCTTTCGTCCAGGCTGGAGTGCAGTGGCGTATCTCAGCTCACTGCAACCTCCTCCTCCCAGTTTGAAGTGATTCTCCTGCCTCAGCCTCCCGAGTAGCTGGGATTACAGGCATCTGCCACTATGCCTGGCTAACTTTTTGTAGTAGAGATGGGGTTTTGCCATCTTGGTCAGGCTGTCCCAAACTCTTGACCTCAAGTGATCCACCCACCTCAACCTCCAAAAGTGCTGGGATTGTAGGCGTGAGCCACTGCATCCAGCCATGCATCTTACAATATAGTAATAACCAGTACTCTTGAGGTCAAAACCAGGAGCTGACCTGAAACTTTTGCTGATAAAAAGCCAGTTAGGGGCTGGATGTGGTGGCTCATGCCTGTAATCCCAGCCCTTTGGGAGGCAGAAGCAGGAGGATCATCAGAGGTCAGAATTTCAAGACCAGCCTGGCCAACATGGTAAAAACCTGTCTCTACTAAAAATAAAAAATTAGCCGGGCGTGGTAGTGGGCGACTGTAATCCCAGCTACTCGGGAGGCTGAGGCAGGAGAACCACTTTAAACTGGGAGGTGGAGGTTGCAGTAAGCCAAAATAGCACCACTGTACTCTAACCTGGGCGACTCTGTCTTAAAAAAATAATAAGAAGAAAGATGCACTACTCTCACTATAACTAGAGTTGAGGAGACAGGTTCAGGGACATCAGGCGTTCAGGACAAGGTCAGGTAGCTCATCGGTGGAGCTAGACTTTCAACTAGGGTCATTGGCTCTAAGTTCCAGGCTTTTCTCATTTTGACACTTTTTTCTGTCTATAGGACAAATGCTGGAGACAAACACACTAATGATTAGCCTTGTACCATTTAGTCTACTGTATAAGATACACTGTTCTTATTTAAGTACGTAGGCTGATAAACGAGCAGCTTCTCTTAGTCTCTTGCACCTTGATGTTAGCTTTTTTTTTTTTTTTTTGGGAGACGGAGTCTCGCTCTGTCGCCCAGGCTGGAGTGCAGTGGCCGGATCTCAGCTCACTGCAAGCTCCGCTTCCCGGGCTCACGTCATTCTCCTGCCTCAGCCTCCCGAGTAGCTGGGACTATAGGCGCCTGTCACCTCGCCCGCCTAGTTTTTTGTAGTTTTTAGTAGAGACGGGGTTTCACCGTGTTAGCCAAGATGGTCTTGATCTCCTGACCTTGTGATCCGCCCGTCTCGGCCTCCCAAAGTGCTGGGATTACAGGCTTGAGCCACCGCACCCGGCCGATGTTAGCTTTTAAGCAGAAGATAGGCTGATCTCCCAGAAAGATGAGTGTTGTAGATTTTTTGCTGAGTGGAGACTTGATAGCTTGGTCAGGGGCCTTTTTTAATGAGGTTAGAAGTTGTTCTCAACTATTGATTGTACCTTCATCACTCCGTGGGGTCTTCACATTTGGTGTGATATGTTAATGCCTCAACTTTGATGCCGCAATTTTTTTTTTATCTTTTGAGACGGGAGTCTCGCTCTGTCACCCGGGCTGGAGTGCAGTGGCCGGATCTCAGCTCACTGCAAGCTCCGCCTTCCGGGTTTACACCATTCTCCTGCCTCAGCCCCCCGAGTAGCTGGGACTACAGGTGCCCGCCACCTCGCCCGGCTAGTTTTTTTTTTTTTTGTATTTTTTAGTAGAGACGGGGTTTCACCGTGTTAGCCCTGATGGTCTCGATCTCCTGCCCTCGTGATCCGCCCGTCTCGGCCTCCCAAAGTGCTGGGATTACAGGCTTGAGCCACCGCGCCCGGCCAGTGCCGCAATTTGAGACGGATTCTTGTTCTATCACCCAGCTGCAGTGCAGTGGCGTGATCTTGGCTTACTGCAACCTCTGCCTCCTGGGTTCTAGCAATTCTCCTGCCTCAGCCTTCCAAGTAGCTGGGATTACAGGCGCCCACCACTACGCCCGGCTAAGTAGAGAGGGGGGTTTCACCACGTTGACCAGGCTGGTCTCGAACTTCTGACCTCAAGTGATCCACCCACCTCAGCCTCCCAAACTGGTGGGATTATAGGCTTGAGCCACCGTGCCCAGCCTTGATGCCTCAGCCTTAATGAGGTAGACCTTGTTCAGTGCCTCATTTCAAACGTAGCAAAATGAATCTTGATAAAGCACAGATATAATAGGGTTTAAGGGCAGGAAGGAGTTTGGGTGGATGTGGCAATAACAAGCCTTGGAGGAAGGGGGAGGAAATCACAGTTCTCTTGTCATTTTTCCTTTTAGCTTGTCATCTCTAGAGAATGCTGTATTAGGGTCGGTCTGTTTGGAAAATTTCTGTTTCTTAGTATTCTTAAGTCATTTCAGGTTTCAAAGGGAAACAGGTTGGCATATAGTGGTATTTAGTACTTGGGCTCTTCTTTCCAGGCGTCTGAAGAAGAATGATGGTGGGGCGGGTTCTTCCTTAGAGCAGAAGTTATATGGACACAGCATACTGCTTATGAGACTTGGGTAAATGTTAGTGTGCAGAATAGATCACTTTCATGATTTGTCTCTTTATTCTCAGACAGAAGCATTAAAATGTGTGGCTCAGGCTAGCAAGAACAGATCACTGGCAGATTTTGAAAAGGTGAGCATGACATTGGGTTGGTATGGAATGTGGGTGGAAGAGAGGGACGTTTAAGTACTTCAAAACACACTTTAAAAAATAATTATAGTTTCACAAGAAGTTGCAGATGATTCCATGTATCCTTCACCTAGGACAGTGTTAAAACCAGGAAATAGTTAAGCACTTTCGTACAGTGAAACTTACTGAGTTGATATAAAATATATATTATTTATACATAATAACTTTCTATTTCAAAAGTTCTGTCCTTTTTTCACTTTGATTTTTCACAACACACCTATCTATTATCTGTGTTTTATGGTTAAGGGAACTGGGATTCAGGAGGACACTCAAAGTCACACAGCATAGTGTCAGAGTTTGACTCTAGGCCTGGTGCTTGTTCCACGTGACACAGTTGTAGGCATTCCTTCAGCTCCGGAAATGCCAGGTCTGCTCTGTGGACAGAAGGGAAGTCTTGATGTGCGTACTTGGACCCAAAGAAACATTCTCAGGATGATGTTCTAGGCTTTATTTAACTCCGGTGCCTTTTGCTCATTGTTTGGGAGTTTTGAAAAGGGAAAAAAGCCTGTCTGGGCATTAGGGTGAGAATTGTATATTCTTTTCTGAACTTTTCTCCTCTTAGTCTGAGTATAATGACCAGCTTAATAAAAACAAAACCTAGATCCAGAAAGAAAAACTTAGCGTGGATGGAGACTAGACCACGTGGCTTTGACTGTCCCTAAGATTCACCATCTTCCTGGAGGGCTCTTGCCAATTCCTGTTGCCTCTTACTTGGCATGATTTGTCTGCTTCCCTTAACACCTTGTAGCCCAGCTGACATGAGGCTGGGATGTTGAGACCATTATTGATGGTCAGTAAATCACACAAATGTGGTCCAGATCATTTTATCCCAATGTCTGGGATGTTTGATGGGACACTTTTATTCCAAATAGTTCCTTGGAAGAAGGATTCTGTGATTAGATATTTGGGAAATACTAGGGCTAAACAAAATACTAGGGCCAATAATAATTAAAACACCTAATTTTGCTTAATAATTGCAGAGCCATATTATGCTGATGGCCCTTATAAAACTCCCAAGAGCTAGTTGTGGAATTCAGCATTTCCTATTCTTTAACCTCAATATTCTTTTTTTCCCTCCATGGAGACCCTATTTATTCTTTAGAATACATGCTGAGAAATGCTGGTGTAGCTAATTTGGTTCACGAGCCGAGTTGCTCTTGCGGCTTCCATGGTTTGAGCTGTTGACCTGAAGCCTGCAAACAGAAAGATGGTCCCTAGGGTGACTCCACCTTTTTGTTCTATTTCATAATTTTTTTTCTCTTAAAGACTATCATAAAATAGCATTTTTTTTTTCTTTTTTTTGAGACGGAGTCTTGCTCTGTCGCCCAGGCTGGAGTGCAGTGGTGCCATCTTGGCTCACTGCAAGCTCTACCTCCCGGGTTCACGCCATTCTCCTGCCTCAGCCTCCTGAGTAGCTGGGAATACAGGTGCCCGCCACCACGCCCGGCTAATTTTTTGTATATTTAGTAGAGACAGGGTTTCACCGTGTTAGCCAGGATGGTCTCAATCTCCTGACCTTGTGATCCACCCTCCTCGGCCTCCCAAAGTGCTGGGATTACAGGCGTGAGCCACCGTGCCTGGCCAGAATAGCAGTTTTAAAAATTTATTTTTAAGAGATGGAGGCTCTCTGTGTTGCCCAGGCTGGACTTGATCTCTTGGGCTCCAGCAGTCCTCCCACATCAGCCTCCTGAGTAACTGGGACTCCAGGCGCATATGCCACCAAGCCAAACTTCCCTTTTAGTTCTGACATTCCTTTTCTGCTTTGTATCATGCATCTGCCCAAATCTCCCCTAACTTCATTCAATGATGTAGTTTTATAAGGGCCAGCAAACTACCTAGGAAGCAGGAGTAGCATGACTTTCAAGTGATTCTCTGTGCCAATCTCTGCGACTGGTTCTTTTGGCAGGCTCTGACAGATTACCGGGCAGAGCTCCGGGATGACCCAATCATCAGCACACACTTGGCCAAGTTGTATGATAACTTACTGGAGCAGAATCTGATCCGAGTCATTGAGCCTTTTTCCAGAGTACAGGTGAGAACCCTCTGGGGACTCCATTCCTGGCCGGGCATTCTCACTGTAGCCACCTCCCTTCCACACGTGTCCAGAATGGGAACTCACTTGTAGGGGTGTGCCTGGTGGGTAAGAGGCCACCAAGAGCTTGGGCCTCTGTTGATAAAATGAACAAAAATCGAGGAGGAGATGCTGTGGGTAGAGGCATGTGGGTTGCCCCTGCATGTGTTCCGAGCAGTTTCCTCCTCGCTTTGAGTCACTGCATGTGTTGTACCTGTTTTCTGTATTGGGTGTGTGGGACAAGAGTCTGTTTATTGTGTGTAGCAATGAAGGGCGGGCAAATGGGAAGAACACAAGAGATTTAAGCACGGCCAAGGAGGGTCTTGTCTTGTATAGAGACATACATTAGAATTTTGAGAAATACAGCAGTTCCCCGTTCCCTCCCTTCTCTTATTGGAGGCAAAAGTAAAACTTTCAGTGTTGGTGTCTCTCTGCCTTTCCTTTTAGATTGAACACATATCTAGTCTCATCAAACTCTCCAAGGTAAGGAGTCTTAAGGCCATCTGCAGGGAGGAATGGGAAGGGGTGGTGAGGAGGGGTGGCACATGCACCTGATTGGCCTCATTGGAAAGCTCCCCAGCTTCTCAGTGGGGAATGGGCAGTGTGGGCTAGAGTAGGAGTTGCATTGTTGCTATTTTGTTTTCAGTCCATTTGGCGTAAGACCCCTCCAACAAAGCTTTTGTGTCAGGGTGATCTCTGACTAGTGGATACAGGTCCCTTTAATCATGTGCTTTGATTTTAGGCCGACGTGGAAAGGAAATTATCACAGATGATTCTTGACAAGAAATTTCATGGTGAGTAGCAGTCACACAGGCAAGGGGGCTGGTGGTGGTGATGAGACGGTTGAAGAAGTTTCTTTTCTTTTTTTTTTTTTTTTTGAGACAGAGTCTTGCTCTGTCGCCCAGGCTGGGGTGCAGTGGCCGTATCTCAGCTCACTGCGAGCTCCGCCTCCCGGGTTCACGCCATTCTCCTGCCTCAGCCTCCTGAGTAGCTGGGTCTACAGGCGCCGCCACCTCGCCCGGCTAGTTTTTTGTATTTCTTTTTAGTAGAGACGGGGTTTCACCGTATTAGCCAGGATGGTCTTGATCTCCTGACCTCGTGATCCACCTGTCTCGGCCTCCCAAAGTGCTGGGATTACAGGCTTGAGCCACCGCGTCCGGCCAGAAGTTTATTTTCAAAGAAGATATTCTATTTGTTTCCCCTGATGGTTCACCCTGGGGTCCTGGCCCCTCTCCCCTGTGGTGAGAATGTGTAATAAGCATGTGTACATGGAATAAGGAGATGAATTCTATTTCCCTTCTTTTCTGGAGACAGTGAGTCAACTAGGGAGTGGGCTGCTTCACAAACGCTTTGTGTCTAATGTCACTTTTTACCTGGGTTGCCCTTGTGTTTCTTGCAGGGATTTTGGACCAGGGGGAGGGTGTCCTGATTATTTTCGATGAACCCCCAGTAGATAAAACTTATGAAGCTGCTCTGGAAACAATTCAGAACATGAGTAAAGTAGTGGATTCCCTCTACAACAAAGCCAAGAAACTGACATAGGTGAGTGCTGGCTTCAGGACCCCAGGGCTGGGCAGCTCTGTCTTCTGCGTGTCGAGACTGAAAACCTCCTCCTGGTGTCCTCATGGCTTCCTGATTGACACTGCTCTGTCTTCTCTTGCAGAGTTGGATCTGTAGCGGTCCTTTGGAGAGTGTGTGTGGCGGGAGAGTGAAACCTTGGGGGAAAATGCTAGGAGACTTTTTTCTTTTTGTTCTACTTTTCGCTCGGAAAGTTTTTAAATCTTCATTTGGTGCATCTGTATTCCAGCCAATAGGTGTGCCAGTTTTCATGTAATCTTTACTGGCCCAACTTGGGAGTGGGGAAATTGCTTAAAAAAAAAGAAAAAGAAAAAAAAAAGATTATTCTAAATAAAAGGAAAAAGGCTTACACTACCTAAAGCTGTCCTCTCTGCCTCCTGGGAGAGGGCCGCAAAGCCAGGCACCCCGCCAACCACTGGGGGTCCTAATCCACCTGCTGGGCGTCACCTCTCCTCCTCCTCAGAATTGGGTGTTTGACCATCAAAAGCAACGACTTTTTATTCTGTTTGTACTGAACCAAAACAAACAACTGTGTATAGACTGCTGTTTTCTTTTTTATTTGAAATGAGGCATTTTGGTGTTCTTTCCCCTGCCATACGGCCTGTCCGCCCTTCTCTCCCCATATTGGCTCCAGCAGAGTAGCCGAAGGTCCTGCCGCCGCCGCCACCACCACCACCACCACCACTGCAGCAACAACAGCAGCAGCGCCTGCACAGCTCCGCTCTGACCTGTGAAGGAATGGGGATGAGGCCAGGAGCTAGTGTCTACCATGGCCACACGGGGAGCAGTGTGGGCCCTTAGCCCCCAAGGGGCCTGCTGTGCATGTGGCTTTTTTTTTTTTTTTAACACAGTAAACTAGATTAGTCGTCAGTGTTTTAATTGCCCCTCTTCTCTTCTCCTCTGCGTTCCTCTCCTCTCTTCTTTCCTCTCTCTCCCTTCTCTTTCCCCTCTCAACCAGAAGACCGTCATGTCTCTCTGCCTTCCTCCTCTTCCCTCCAGGGGAGTCAGGCTGTCTGTGAAATCCATGAGCTTCTCTCCCTCTCCCACTCCTCCTCTCCTGCTTTCAGATGGATTTATTCCTTTTCTTAAACAATGAACATCGGAATGACACTGTGGGGTGTGTTTCTCTCTCTTTCTCTCTTTTAATTTTCTTTGTTGGGTTTTTGAGCAACCTCATGTCCCCTTCCCAGGGAGCTTCTTAATTTACCTCTTAGAACTTGAGTGGATGGGAAATAGAGCACTGTGTGTCAGCATGCTTTGTTTTCTGACACGATTACACAGCCAGGCTTTAATGCCATTTGGGTAGGTGAGCTTCTGCACCTCTGTTGTGCTGAACTGTATTTTCTTCTCTCATCTCCTCTTTGTCTTTTTCTTTTCCTCTCCTTCCTGCCGGCCTCCTTTTCTCTTCTTTACCTTCCTTGGATTATCCTTCCAGGTTTTCATAATACATTTATATTTTGTAAAAGGATTTTGTTGTACCAGGTTTTGCATCCTCACTGAATCTGACTGGCTTTTATTTTCCTCTCCAAAATCAGGTTTTTGTTCTCAACATTTCTCCCCATCGTGTCCAGTCATTGTTTTGGTTTTGGCACCATCAGTATCAAATGTACAAACGGTTCTTGCTAACCAACACCAGGTATATCTGATGTTCAGATGAGTTCCAATAAAAATAATTTTTTTTTCAAAAGGTGTCTTTTCTTGAGTGCTGGAGGGCTTCCAAGCAAGCCCAGACAGCTCTGTGTAGCCCCACACTAGTCTAGCTCTCATCTGGCCAAAGCTGTTATCTCATTTGTGTAATGGGAGTCCTTAAGCTAAATTTGGGGTCCAAATTTGAAGGGCTTTGGGGGCAAGAAAGTTGGTGTGTGAGTTCTGAAGTTGGAAATGAATTCAGGTGTCTTTTTCCAGGGCAGCATGGTCCAGTGAGCACGTGTAGGTTTGGACGGTAGATCCTCTGAGCCTACTTCCTCTTCTACTCAGTGAGGATGCTGCTTCCTTGGCAAGTGATTGTGATGTGAAGCTTAATAAGTCATAGACGTGCAGGTGTCTGGAGAGTCCTGACATTCAGTTGTGGTTTCGTTTCCTTTTGGAATCTTCAAAGGCAGCGATTTTCATATTGCCTCACACCCTGGGGGGGGCTCTGGGACCACTGGGGGACCTGCTAAATCCTCTTCAGTCTGAGCAGTTCAGCCATTGTCAGTTTTAGTATTGTCTGTGTATTTCATTTGCAGAAAGAGTTTTGCTTTTATAAAGGACTTTAAAAAGTACTCCAAAGATATCTAGTTTTGGAGCAGAGGGGAGATGGTTTCTCAAACTTAGGGCAGTCCTGAGGAGCTCAGGCAGCAGCCCTTTTCTCGGTTCCCTTTGCGGGTCTTGGTCAGATGATGCCCTCTAGACCCGTGCTGTCCAATATGGAGCCGCTAGCCACGTGCAGCTGTCAGGCCCTTGCAATGTGGCTGGTTCGAGCTGTGATACACTGCCAAGTGTAAACACAAACCAGACTTCGAAGGCTTAGTATGATAAGAAAAGGAGTGTAAAATATGTCAATAACTTTTTTATATATGTGTTGAAATATTTTGGGTATTGGGTTAAATAAAATATATTATTAAAATTCACCTGTTTCCCTTTTACTTGTGTAATGTGGCTGCTAGAAAATACAAAGTTACCTATGTGGCTTCTATCTGTGGCTCACATTATCCTTTTCTTGGACAGCGCAGCTCTAGACCTCCAGGACCAGCAGTTGTGCCACTGCCTCCTCTCCCAGGCCTCTCATGACCTGAGTCCAGGCACAGCTGGAAGGTCAGCTGGCCGGTGGGTTGGCCTGGGCCTGGTTCCCTCACCTCCCTTCTAGGCTCCAGCCTTCATGGTGCCAGGACTTTGTGTGTTAATAAGACTCCACTGGAGTTGGGAGCAGAGGCTCTGGTCCCCTGCTGTGTGCTAGTTATGTAATCTGTGCTGCCCAGAAGGGCCACTAGATGCTGCTCTGTGATCCCTGAAAGAACAAAGCTGACTTCCTCAGGAGTAAGGGCTCAGGCCTGCTCTATTTGGAACCCTTCCTGGAAGCTGTAGCTGGTCCCCGCCTTGGCCTCCCTTCCTCAGGATGCTATGGGAAGTGGGGCATGCGGGTAAAGTGGACTCTCCAGCAGTGCATGGGCAGCCCAGCCCAGCAGGGAAGCTAACAAGCAGGCTGGCCCTTCAGGCAGCTAGAGATAGGCTATAGGCTAAGTAGGCTGATTGATGGGGGTGGGATTTGGAAATCTTCCCTGCAGTTGTATGATGAAGGCAGCTAGGAAGAAAACAGCCCTGCCTCATTCAACTGGGTTTGCCTTCTGGGTCCTTGATTCTGCCGTTTCTGGCAGTTGACTGCCCTTTCTTCCTTGCTTCCAGTTGGAGCAGTGATAGGAATTGGGGGTGGGGAGGTGGTGGTGGGTTGAGTGAAAAGAGGAGCTGTGTGGTGTCTGAAAACGAGCATAACAGGCATGGCCTGGGTAGGTAGGAGCTCCTGGAGACCCCTTCCCTCAGTCGCAGCAGTAAGTGGGCTGTCAGTGCCATTCCATTCCTGCTGTGCTGCAACTGTGACTTTGCTTTGGACAAGTGTGAGGAGGTTGGTGTTCTGCCGAGAGCTCTTTTTGAAGGTGCTAGGGAAAGGCTGGCTGGACAAAGGTGAGAGGACACAGGGTGTGGCCTGGCTTGAAAAGGCCCATGCAGAGGCATGCCGCTCTGGTGTGGGAAGCAGGGTAGTGGGGTGAGCTTGGTCCGCTTCCCTGTGAATTAATTGGAATAGCTAGCATTGAGATTGAGAGCTAAAGGTAACAACAGAGTGGGCCCAGGTTTTTCTAGGGGGTGGATTTTTCTTTTTTTTAGCTGAAGTCTCACTCTGCCACCCAGGCTGGAATGTAGTGGTGTGATACCGGCTCACTGCAACCTCTGCCTCCCAGGTTCAAGCGATTCTCCTGCCTCAGCCTCCTGAGTAGCTGGGACTACAGGCGCCTGCTAGCACAGCCAGCTAATTTTTTTTTAGTAGAGACGGGTTGTTCACCATGTTGGCCAGGCTGGTCTCAAACTCCTGACCTCAGGTGATCCGCCTGCCTTGGCCTCCAAAACTGCTGGACACGGTGTGGCACCACGCCCCGCCCGGGTGGATTATAGGCTTCAAAATTTGGACATGTTTTGGGAAGTGGAAAACATTTAACCTTGGCTCAACGCTAGAATCTGAAGGGGGGCACAGAGCCAACTCAGGAGCTAGAGGCTCCAAGTAGGGGCTGAGGAAAAGAGGCTGGGGTTCGGCTTTGCTTTGAGAAGGAAGAGGGACACTTGGTCAGGGTCTTGAAGGAGAATGTTTCTTCTTCTGGCTCTTTTTTTTTTTTTTTTTTGAGATTCGCCCTTGTTGCCCAGGCTGGAGTGCAATGGTGCGATTTCGGCTCACTGCAACCTCCGTCTCCCAGGTTCAAGCGATTCTCCTGCCTCAGCCTCCTGAGTAGCTGGGATTACAGGCATGCGTCACCACACTAGGCTAATTTTTTTTTTTTTTTTTTTTTTTGTATTTTTAGTAGAGATGGGGTTTTACCATGTTGGCCAGGCTGGTCTTGAACTCTTGGCCTCAGGTGATCCGCCTGCCTCGGCCTCCCAAAGTGCTGGGAATTACAGGCATGAGCCACCATGTCCGGCCTCTTCTGGCTTCTTACTGTTAGATGCAGGAGGGTTGAGGACAGCTCCATTTGAAGAGCAGGTAGGCTTGTACACTGAGGAACATTCACAGGGAGGGGCACACTGAGCTGGGAGCCTGCCTTCCTCTTCTGAGTTCCCATAACAGCTGCTGTGGCTGTTCTGAAGGGCTGTGGACAAAGTTGTCCTCTGGGTACAGAGCAATGCACTTTCCACTGTATGCCTGCCCCCTAAGGTTCCTAAAGCCTGGAATTCCCATTGACAGAAATCTCTGAGTGGCACATAAACAAAATCCAGCACTTTCTGCCGTGATTGCAGCATTTTGAATGATGTCAGATTCCCATTCTGTTCCCCCTAGGGCAGTTGACAGGGCTGGTGCAGGGTGAAAGCCTAGTGGGCCAGAGTGGTCAGGTAATTGGGTGTCATCCTCTCCTCTGGAGTGCCACTACATCATCTCTAGGTCCAGGATGATCTGGATTAAGACAGGGCTTAAGTCTCCTGTTTCCCAGGTTTGTGGTCAGTTTTGACTCAATCTCCAGAAACAAGGTAAAATAGTAAATGAACAACGGCCTTTGTGAAGGATCTGGATTCACATCTGACAGGAACAGCTCTTTCAGAACCAGAATTTTACTCAATTTCGCTAGCATCAAGTTCTTAAATTATACATACTTAGAACTGAAAACGTTTAAGAGGGTCAGAAAGCTGGCCAGAGGGGCAGTTGCTTCAGCTTTAATACAACAAATAAGAGGGCGAGTGGGAACTTCGAGGTCATATTTGTGACGGGCTCAGGCTTGGCTCTTGGTGGCCCGGAACTGCTACGGGCCACGCTTCTCTGGCTTGGATTTCTGAGGCCCACTCGGGCCACGGGCATCTACCCGGGATGAGGGAACGGAGGCCCCGGAAGGGTGGCCAGAAACGATGGGACTGTCCACTCGAGGTGCGCCTGGCACTCGGGAGGTCTCAGTAAAGACGTCGCCTCTCCCCGCCCAGGGCCTTCTTTCCCGGGCTCCCTGGCTGCTTTCCACAGGGACGGGGATATCAGGTGGAAGGAGGGAGCTCCCGGCCCTGGCCTCGGCGGAGGGCTCCTCACCAGGGCCCGGGCGGCAGCCTCCGAGAGGGCGGGCCGCGCGCTGCCAGGGCAGGACTCGGCCTAGAGCGCCCCAGCGGCCGGCAGCTGCGGGCGCCGCGGCGGGAACAAAGACAGCACGTGTCTGGGCGGGGCGCGGGCGGGGTCGGCCCTCAGCCCCGCCCTGCTCGGCGCCCGCCCCGCGTCAGCAGAGTTGGGCTGCGCGGGCGCCCGGGTCTCTCAGGCGGCCGGGCTGCTGTTGGGCGGCGGCGCGGAGCCGGCGGCGAGCTGTGCGGGAGGGGCGGTCCCGAGGGGCGGGGCGGGCCGGCGCCGCGTGTCCCGCCGCCGCCGCCGAGTCCGGCTCCTAGATGGGGCCTGGTGCGTAGAGGTGCCTCCCGCTCGTCGCCGCGTCCTACCTGCACCGTGCGCGGCTCGAGCTGAGGACACCCACGGCCACAACTCCCCGGCGAGACCAGGCCGGCGCGTGGACAGCGCGCGCGCCCCGCGAGGGAGGGCGCTGAGGCGCGCGCCGGGAGCCGGAGCGGGAGCGCGAGCGCGGCGGCGGCGGCAGCGGCAAAGGTGCGGGCGGCCGAGCCGGGGGGCGGGGCCGCGGCGCCTGCAGAACCTTGGACAGAAGCTGCCGAGCCGCCGCCGCCGCCGCCGCCGCCGCCGCCGCCGCCGAGCGCGGGCACAGCCGATCCTCGCCGAGCGCTCCCGAGCGCCGGGACCGCGGCGGCAGAGCCGCGGCGCGCATTGCGGAGGGCGCGGAACGCAGGAGCTGCCGCCTGCCGGGTAAGCCTGCGCTGGGCGGCCGTCCTTGGCCCCGGGGAGCGGGGCCCGGGGTCGCGCCCGTGCGGGGTGTCCAGGCGGGGGTCCTCGTCCGCCTCCGTCGGCGCCCGGGCCCCTCCCGCCTGCGCTTGGGGACCGCAGCGGCGGCGGCGGGCGGGGGTGCTGCAGTGGAGGCGGCGAGGCTGCGGCGCGGGGGCGCGGGGGCGCGGATAGGGCCCGGGACTGGGGCCGCGGGATCCGCCGAGGCGCAGGGCGGAGGGGCGCGGCGCGGAGCCCAGGCTGGCGCTAAGAACCATCTTGTTTTCCAGGCAGATCCAAGGGGGCAGCACGCTTCCCGGGAGCGCCCCCGCCTCCTCCCCGGGGCCGCCGCAGGCTCAGTGAGTGGTTTTATCCCTCCGGCCGGCAGGCTGGGCGCGCAGGGGCGCGAGCCCCCGCCCGGCGCGCAGCGGCACCATGGGCACGGTGCTGTCCCTGTCCCCCAGCTACCGGAAGGCCACGCTGTTTGAGGATGGCGCGGCCACCGTGGGCCACTATACGGCCGTACAGAACAGCAAGAACGCCAAGGACAAGAACCTGAAGCGCCACTCCATCATCTCCGTGCTGCCTTGGAAGAGAATCGTGGCCGTGTCGGCCAAGAAGAAGAACTCAAAGAAGGTGCAGCCCAACAGCAGCTACCAGAACAACATCACGCACCTCAACAATGAGAACCTGAAGAAGTCGCTGTCGTGCGCCAACCTGTCCACATTCGCCCAGCCCCCACCGGCCCAGGCGCCCGCACCCCCGGCCAGCCAGCTCTCGGGCTCCCAGACCGGGGGCTCCTCCTCGGTCAAGAAAGCCCCTCACCCTGCCGTCACCTCCGCAGGGACGCCCAAACGGGTCATCGTCCAGGCGTCCACCAGCGAGCTGCTGCGCTGCCTGGGTGAGTTTCTCTGCCGTCGGTGCTACCGCCTGAAGCACCTGTCCCCCACGGACCCCGTGCTCTGGCTGCGCAGCGTGGACCGCTCGCTGCTTCTGCAGGGCTGGCAGGACCAGGGCTTCATCACGCCGGCCAACGTGGTCTTCCTCTACATGCTCTGCAGGGATGTTATCTCCTCCGAGGTGGGCTCGGATCACGAGCTCCAGGCCGTCCTGCTGACGTGCCTGTACCTCTCCTACTCCTACATGGGCAACGAGATCTCCTATCCGCTCAAGCCCTTCCTGGTGGAGAGCTGCAAGGAGGCCTTTTGGGACCGTTGCCTCTCTGTCATCAACCTCATGAGCTCAAAGATGCTGCAGATAAATGCCGACCCACACTACTTCACACAGGTCTTCTCCGACCTGAAGAACGAGAGCGGCCAGGAGGACAAGAAGCGGCTCCTCCTAGGCCTGGATCGGTGAGCACTGTAGCCTGCGCCATGGCTCAAGGATTCAATGCATTTTTTAAAATGTATTATTAAATCAGTTTTGTGTACAGTATGTGTCTAGCAAAGCCACCAAGGGCCTCACCTTTCCCACAGTCTCTCCCTGGGGTTTTTTCAGCCCTGCCAAGAACTCTGGGCACTGTTGAACTCACGAGCCTTGTGCAAAACCCAGAAGATGTATTCAGAGCCACCCAGGCCACTGACCTCCCACTTTGGGGAACTCAAAGAACTGACCTGCCCCTGCCGCCTGTGCCCTTGCTGGGTCCAGGGTAGGCGAGGCTGCCGGCTGCACCCTGTATGGCGCTAGAGAGGGGACTCTGGCTGCCTGGCCCAGGGAGGAATGGGGGTTTCTGGTTGGAGGCCCTTTTCTGGCTCCTGTGTGGGGAGATTCACTCTCCCAGAGGCTCCTGGAGCTAACCACCCTAACTGAGCTGCCAGTGGGGTCATGAGGCAAGATCCCCGCTGCCCTGGGACATCTTCAATCTAGGCAAGGCGAAGCTGAGCGGGTCTAGTGGAAAGACTGTGTCTGGTCATTTGACCACACACCGCCCTGAGCTGTTTTCTTTTCTAGGGAGAAGGGCTTTCCTTTAGTGGAGAAATGGAACTCGCCCGTTGCCCCCTTGTCTGCTGCTCCCAGCCGCGTTGCTGGTATTGACCGATGAGCTGCTTTGACTCATTACTTTTTCTCATTTTGGGTCCCAGCTAAAGAGGTGGGGTGAAGCTGGAGATGACTTTCCTGGGTGAATTTTTCTTTTGAATAATGCAGTGCAGTCACCCTGTGGCAAATGCCAGGACAGCTGCAGGTGCCCATTAGCAATGCCTGCCTTCTGGGCAAGGTGAGGGATGCCATACCTTGAGACCAAGCCGGTGTCTACCTAAGGGCTAAGGCCTCTTGCTGGTGCACATGACATTTGTCCTGCAGAGCTGGGGGGAAGGCGATGTGGTGGCCCCACCCCCACTCCTGTTAATTTAAAGCTGTTTCCAAACAGTTGAGTTTCTTCTGAAGAGGAAGACTTGCCCGACAAGGACCAGTGAGACAGCCGGATCTTGGAGACAATTACAAGACGGGAGTGAGACTCCCGATTGCTCTGGAAGCCTGCTGATTTCTACAACTGATCATTTGCCGCTGCTGGTTTTGGTTTCCACCTTACCCTACTGGCTGTAAAAACACAAATGTGTACTTTATTGATTTTCTTTCTCATTCTCCTGTATTGGTGGCTTGGGACTTGGGAGAGGGAGCAAGCCTTCCTCCATGGCCCGTCACTCTGCTGTGGAGAACAAAGACCAATGTGAAGACGCTACAGAGGATTCTGTCTTCCAGGCCCAGTCCCCCGGGGAGTGCTGGAATGGGACCTGGGGTGGGGAGGCAGAGGGTCACTTTACATAGGATTAGGTTCAAGGTGGTTACCAATTTCAGCACAAGCACTACTGAAATTTACACAAAAAGAAAGCTGTGAAATTAAAGTCCCAGTGTTAAGAGTCCTGAAGCAGAACGTGGTGGCCGGAGGCATTCCCAGAGGTGGGGAAGAGAGCCTGCCCTGCCGGAGAGCATCTGCCTGGCTGCACCTGAGGCCCAGCAGAGCCGTTCCTAGGACTGTCGGATAATCAGTGCAGCATTGGAAGGAGCCTGCGGCTGCTGGCACAGACTTCACACAGCACCTCCTCTCTGCTGGGTTTCCACACAGCCTGTCTTCAGATCCTGCTGCCGCGTGTGACCGGAGGTGGGATGCCCCTGGTGGCAGGGAAGAGGGAGGGTCAGTGCCAAGTCTCAGGAGGAGGGCGCATGTATGTATCACCTTCAGCTGGTGGAACCTGGCCTGGAATTGTGCGGTTACGTTGCATCCACAGGATTCCAGTTGCGTGTCTGTTTCCTTCTCTTTCTCCGTATTTATTTTTTTATTCTTTGGAAGAGGTGGACATTTTGGAAGTGGTGGGGACTAAGGGAAGAACTGTATAGTTCCCTCAGTGTGAAGCCTGTCGTGTTCTCTCTCTCCCCTTGCACTGGTCATCAGTATTGTGTAAAGGAACAACTGATATACTTGAGTGTGCAAGCAAAGAACCCATTTGCCATGCTGCTATGAAGACTACTTTTAGAACAACAATAAAAAAAACTTACAAAAAAACCTTTATTCTTTAATTGTTGCTTTTACAGTGATATTGTGCATGCAAACCAGGAGCATTTTGTGTCTTAAGAAAAATAATCTTAGAACAGATGGCTGTGAAAATTACACCCATGCACAGAACAAGCCACAGGAATAATAGTTCAGGATTTGGTTTTTCTCTCTTTCTTGTAAACCTGGAGGGTTGATATATTCTTTCCATGCAGTTATTAGAACTTAGTTTTGTTCCAACAGTTAAACTTGCAATGAAAAGAAAATGTGCCATTTTTTTTTCACTTGGAATTATTCATAGCTGTATATTTGAAACTGCTAATTACACACGTGTGATGTATGTTGGTTTTTTAGTGCAATTTCTTCTGTAGCTATTCTTTGACCAAACTGTGGGTATTGTTAATATTAATTTATATTTGTCTCATTTTGTATGTATGTGTAGTGTGTTTGTGAGTATGTGTGGTTTATAATCTGACAAAGTCATGAAGCTCAGTTTGGCTGTAATTTAATTCCCCTTCCCTTATTTTTATTTATTTTTGTACTGTGCTGATTCAATAAAATGCACTGACCATCCATTACAGAGACCTCTTTTTTGGGCAGGCTGGGGCCCCCTTTAATAAATGATTCATGCACTCAGAACGTAATTGGATTTGTGTTATGGGGGAGGAGAGGACAGAGTTGGGGGCAAGGGCTTAACACACTAAGGTGATTAAGAAGGAAGCACAGGTTAAGTCAGCTTTGGTTTAGCGTCGGCCGAGGCGGGGGCAGCTGTTTCCCAAAGACTCCCGTGGCAGAGCTGGGTGACTGGAACCTCCAGCCAAGGAGGGTCAGGCCCAAGCATGGCCTGGTGAGGTCTGGCCAGGTGGGTTCTGCAGAGGCTCGGCCCTAGACTCCGTGTGTCGAGGTGTGGCTCTGAAGCTGCTGCTCCCACATACCCTTGGGCTTGGCTCTGCTCTGAGCTCCCTTCCCCCGGGGTCTCCCAGGCTAGCAGGGGTGGGCTAGCGTCCACATGGGCCAACCCTGCGGGTTTAGCTCCATGCGGGTTTCCAGGTGGGAGAAATCCAGCCCTGTGGCTCCCAGGGAAGCAGCCACTCCAGCCCATAAGTGCGGCATGGGTGGGGTTCCCACCAGCTCTATCTGTGCCTGTCCTGACTGCCAGCCTGAGGCCTGCACGTGCCACTGGTGTCAGCCTCAGGAAGAGGGTAATGGGGACGCTGGACGTGGCTCTCCCCAGGCCCTGTACCCTGCGGTCTGAAGCTGCCCCTGAGTACTAGGAAAGTCTTTCTTGTCCTCAAGTTGTAGCCTGGGAGCTGTCAGTCTTGTGATCAAGGCCACTTGCTTTTCCGCAAAGCAACAACTCCCTTCGTCTTGAGTTGCAGAAGCCACTGCTGCGTGTTCTTTTCTGCCGATGACCAGTGACCGGTAGCGCCCTGGCTGCAGGACCCTCGGGCGCTGGCCATGCTCTGTTGCTCCTTCAGGGCCGTGCTCCCTTCCCCAGGAGGAGGCGCCGCTTCCTCTCACTCTCCCAGCCGCCCCCGCACTTCCTCCCAGCTCTTTCGCTGGGCTAGCCTGGCCTGTCCCCAGTCTGCTACTGTAAGTCTCTGAGCCTTTCCTTTCTACATACGTGCTTCTGTTGCAGTAAACATGTTCCCTGGCACCAAGCAGTGTGCTTCCGGCTGCCAGCGCACAGGCGTCAAGATGGCAGGAGAAAGTGCTGGGACTCAACCCCATGGCCTCCTTCCCTCCTCTCACCTCCTGTCCATAGCTTACTTCTTGCTCACTTTTTGTTCAAAAGCTTCAGGCAAATCATCCTCCATTTTACATTATTTGTGCCTAACTCTCCCTTCTATCCTCTCAGATAATGGTTGACTTTCTATAAGCAAAAATTTCACAAAGTTTTCAGTGACAGATAAGCAAAACACCTTTAAAAATAAGATTTAATGCTTTATTGCTCTTGATGATAAATCAAAATATGCTTTAGAAATAAAGTTAATTTACTGTAAAACAGGAGTTTTTGCACCAAACCATAAAATTGCATTTCATTACATCAAGAGAAACCCCCTCATTGTCTACAATCACTGTGCCCGCTTCCTTTCCCCTCAGCACCCAGGACACGTGTCTCAGATCACACCCTAAATTCCTGATCCTTTTGCAGTTGCCACATACTGTGGCTTCTTTTAGTACATCATAAAAAAGTGCTTGTCCTGTGGCCTCAGCTGGGAGGCCCTGGCGCTGGGGCTGAGGGGCCCAAGGCACCATACAAAGGCCGGGAGGAAGGAACCCAAACCCAGGCCCTCCTCCTGCCCTCCAGCCTTTGACAGGCAACTCATTTGGCATAATCTGTTTTGGTGTGTTTAAAACATACATTTGCACGTGTCTAGTGTAAAGCAACAAGTTTGGGGAAATAAGTGGAAGGAGAGAGGAAGTTCCAGTTAGATGGTTCCACTAGTGTCTACTGGTAATTGGCAAAACTATGAGCGTTGCTAACCTGGGCTGGGGGCACCTCTGCCTCTGCAGGCAGCTGACCAGGCTTGGGGAATGAGAAAGGGTTCCCAAGGACAGGATGCCAGCGGGATTCTTTGTTGCAAACTGCACACAGTGCAATTTTTGGGAAGCAGGGATGGGGAGCGGGCATGAGACCAGGTTGTTGGGACCACTCGGGCCAGGCCCTGGGTGAGGCACAGGAGGCTGCCCACAGGCACTTGGTGGGTTCTGCTGGGTGAGGGTGGGAGGACAGGAGCATGGTGGGGCAGCGTCTGTGGCATGATGGGAAGAAGCTTCAGTATGTCCCTCTCTTGCACCCCTGCCCACTCCACCTGAGGTGCGGGCTCCCCTCATCCTCTCACCACCTGCCTCAGGTGCGGGCTCCCCTCATCCTCTCACTACATGCCTGAGGCGCGGGCTCTCCTCACCTTCTCACCACATGAGGCATTTGCTCTGAGCCTCTACTTCCCTCAAGGCCTTCTCAGCATCTGGGGCTCAGGGGGAGAGTTGTCTCAGAAGGCCCCTGAGGCATCCATGCTTTTGCTGGGCAGAAACCGGCTAGCTGGCAGTTCTCCCTGGCACCAAGTTCACAGGCACAGGCCCCAAGGGGCCGTGCAGGGTGTGGGGTGGGTGTCCTGGCCTGGCCTGCAGTGCCAGGACCCCATGCTGTGCTGCTGCTCTGCTTCCCATCATCCTGTGCCTTGACCCCGCCCTTGCTGTTTCACTGAGTAGGAAACGTAGTGGGAGGTGGTCCAGAGGGAAAGCGGCCAACCCTGAGGGCTGCCCTCATCCCGGCAGCTTCCCGTTCTCATTAAGATTCCTGACCCAAGTGTGGTGACAGCAGGTATCTGATTAGCAACCCTGCAAACGGTGAAAGTATCTATAAGAGGGCCATGGTCACAGGCTGCGAGTGAAGTAAGATGATCTTGTTTGGAGCATGCCACACTGTCCTCTCCAGAGTGGTGGTCAGAGGCCCTGACAGGGACCTTGGTGGCAAAGGGAGTCTCCCGGGGGAGAACCTGGGAAGGATGGACTCACCCTGCTGGACGGGCTGTTCTGCTCCTGCCACTGGCTCCTGGCTGAGGGGCTGGCCCTGTGGGTGTCTCTGCTCGCCCAGTAGCTTTGGCTGGTGGCTGGGAGTTGGGTAGGGGAGGTGGTCCGCTGAACTCTGAGCAGAGCCTCCATGAGCTAGGTCCCCAGGGCTGGCTCACCTTGGGCGAGAGAGGTGGCTGTGGGGCTCCCAGAGAGCGGGGGACCTGCATCTCAACCCCTTCCCTCTACAGGGTCAGCAGCAGGGCACCTGCCTAGGTGCTCCGACTTGACCTGGCCAAGGGGCACCCACACCAACTAAAGGCACCATCCAGTTGCCTCTGGGTGAGATTGGTCTGGACATCAGCCCAGGGGTCTGGGCGGGGCACCAGGGTCTTTGGTTTATTGAGCAGGGACCGTGGACAGTCAGGACAGAGGAAGATGATACCAAAGGCAGAAAGCCAGGAAGGAAACCTCACAGGGAGGGGGCTCCTCCGGGAGGGGCCCTCACAGCAGGTTTCTAGCGGGCATGGGCTGGGAGGCAGCAGCTGGACTGGGACCCAGAACTCGGAGCATGGCCAGGCTCCGGGCCAGTCCTCTGCGGGGTGTCAGTTCCCGGGCACGCTGAGGATGAAGCCCGAGCGGTTCTTGGTGAAGTCCGGCTGGGGCTGGTTGAGCCGCGTCTCCACGGAGACGGTGCACTTCTTCCCGTGCAGGCTACACTGTACTGGGTTGGTGACGTTCACTTGAAGGTGGCGCTTCTCACTGCAAGAACCAAAAACACCAGATAGGCAGTGAGCAGGCGGCATGAGAACAGGGCACCTCCCCGGCAGCTCCCGGCCACCACTGGCTCCGGCTTGGCCTGCTTCCTCCACAAGTGTTCGGAGGGTGCCTGAAGGGCCCCAGAGAGGCTGAGGCAATGCGAGCGTGGCACTGGCTGGGCCTCCAACCAGAGCCTGGGCACCGTGGCAGGGCCCTTGGCTCGCACGCCAGCGCATGGGACTGGACAGTGGAGGGCCATGTGGTTGAACAGATGCCACCAGGTCTCTGGCTGGGGCTGAGGACCAAGCCCTTGGGGCCTTCGATGTACAAGGGCTGGGGTTCTGACTCTGACACTAACCTATCCTGCGGGAGACCCATGCCACACGCCCCGGTGAGAGAGAGATGTCTCCCGCTCCTGGCTGGTCCCTGCCTGTCACAGCCTGGCTGATGGAAGTGGGCCTGAGTCGGGTTTCCTCAAGCGAGAGGCTGCTCTCATCTGGAGCTCGGCCGCTTGGCTGGTTGCCCACCCTGGTGGCCGCAGAACAGTGCAGCCGGCACCCCACTGTGGGCTGCAGGGAGCCCTGTGCAGCAGGAAGCCCCGCTGGCCTGGGAGCACATGAAGGTGGCCTCAGCAGGGTGTCTGGGCTCCAGGTCAGGTGCAGAGGTGGAAGCTGTGCTCTTCCTGCTGGGCAGAGCCAGAGCCCTTCCTCTAGCTCCTCATATGGCGTCAAACATGCAAAGAAACTGTTGCTGGTTTTTTTTTTTTTTTTTTTTTTTTGAGGCGGAGTCTCGCTCTGTCGCCTGGACTGGAGTGCAGTGGCCGGATCTCAGCTCACTGCATGCTCCGCCTTCCGGGTTTACGCCATTCTCCTGCCTCAGCCTCCCGAGGAGCTGGGACTACAGGCGCCCGCCACCTCGCCTGGCTAGTTTTTGTATTTTTTTTAGTAGAGACAGGGTTTCACCGTGTTAGCCAGGATGGTCTCGATCTCCTGACCTCGTGATCCGCCCGTCTCGGCCTCCCAAAGTGCTGGGATTACAGGCTTGAGCCACCGCGCCCGGCCGAAACTGTTGCTGGTTTTAAAAGCAGAGAACACTTGTCGCAATAGGCTGGCCCCTAATATTTGCTCACACAGGCAGCACAATCCCATGCTGTACCTCAGCTTGTGCCTTGTCAGCTCTGAGCTGGGAGGGGAGAGGAGAAAGGAGGAAGGCCTCCCGGCCTCGGAGCCTCCAGTCAGGACTGGCTGGCTCTGTTCCGTATGCCAAAAGCCCTGGGAATTTCACTGCTCTCGGGATGGCATCTGGGGTGTGGGCAGGTTCGTCCTGCTTTGAACACCCTGCTGGACTTAGGAAGCTGCTCTTAGTGCTGGGCAGTGAATGCCGAGCTGTCATGTCCACACGGCCAGGGGAAGGCCAGGACCAAGGCCAGCACGCACTGAACTTCTGCCCAGCCTGGAGGCGCCTTCACCAGGCCATGAGCACGTGAGGCACTTTCTAAGCACTGGCTGCCCGGGAGGTGTAACTGCTCAGAGGCCGAGGCAGCCCAAAGGGCCCCGATGTGCAGTGGCTCCATGGGGTCAGCGTGCCCCCGTGGAGTAATGGGTGTCACTAGAGCACCCGGCCCAGCACACGCTTTCTGAGGACACCTTGTGGGCACACCCCACAGCAGGCCCCAAAGTTTCAGAGGTACGTGCGGGGTGCTCAGGGACTGTCCTCATGGCTGTCTCCTCCCTGCCTTCTCACAGACACAGGAAGAGACCCCGGTTGTCACTTGTGGGCATTAGGTATCTAATACTTACTGTCTTGTCAGCTGCAGCTAAAACCTTGGCTTAGACAGCTATTTTTAAGCAGACGTGGACATAAAAATAGCAGAGCCCAGCAGAAGCAGTGACTCAGGCCCTCTTCCACTCTTGTGGGCACCAGGGCTGCTCTGCAGGGCTCATGTGCGGCCCTTGGCAGCGGGGTCCAGGTGGGGCCCCTGCGGCCCTCGTGCTGGACCAGATGCCTCCAGGACTAGGCTGGTCCCTGAGCTGGGGTGGCCTCCCTACCTCCCCTCTGTCAACCTGGTGTGGTGTTGGGTTCCTCTCACTGGACTCTTGTCCTCTGGAAGCCTCCCTCCTGACCCTGGCAGCGGCCTCCCCCCTGCCCGCCCTCCTGGAGGGCCTGTGCCCTTCCCTGTGCTGGAGTCCAGGCTCTGCCCTCGCCCTTCCCTGAGAACTGCATGTACACAGTGGGTTCCAGAATCACCTGGTGACTCAGTCTGAGGGAATGGGCTCTAAACAGGCCACACTCCATGTCAGCTCAAAACAACTAAGACAGAAAATGGGAACCATTAGTTCACCCTCACCCTCTCACGTTCAGACAATCGGGACATGCTCCTCTGTGCAGGGCTCTCCTGACTCCCGCCCAGCAGGGCGGCCCCTGCCTCCACCCTCCCTGCTTCCTCTGGGCTCCGTGTATCTCCAGGATGCAGGGTTCGGGCTGGTGGGAAAATGGGGAGAAGCAAATAACTGCCATAAAATGGCACAGGTGTGGTGGCTCATGCTTGTAGTCCCAACACTCTGGGAGGCAGAGGAGGGAGGATCGATTGAGGCCAGGAGTTCAAGACCAGCCTGGGCAACACAGCCTATAGCCCAGGAGCCCATAGCTTCTCTCTACAAAAAATAAAAAACAAACTAATCAGCCGGGTGTGGTGGCCTGTGCTTGTAATCCTAGTTCCCTGGGAGGCTGAGGCAGGAGGATCGCCCAAGCCCAGGAATTCAAGGCTGGGGTGAGCTATGATGGTGCCACTGCACTCCAGCCTGGGCAACAGAGTGAGATCTTGTCTCTAAATAAATAAATAAATTGGCACCCAGGATATTGTCCTCAGGGAGTTGTAGGATAAAAAATGCAGCAGAGAGGCCTGGCATGGTGGCTCACACCTGTAATCCCAGCACTTTGGGACGCCGAGGCGGGTGGATCACGAGATCGAGACCATCCTGGCTAACATGGTGAAACCCCGTCTCTACTAAAAAATACAAAAAACTAGCCGGGCGAGGTGGCGGGCGCCTGTAGTCCCAGCTACTCGGGAGGCTGAGGTGGGAGAATGGCGTAAACCCGGGAGGCGGAGCTTGCAGGGAGCTGAGATCTGGCCACTGCACTCCAGCCTGGGTGACAGAGCGCGAGACTCCGTGTCAAAAAAAACAGAGCGAGACTCCGTGTCAAAAAAAAAAAAAAAAAAAAAAAAAAAAAAAAATGCAGCAGAAAACCACTGCTCCAGATGGCTGCTTCTCACACGGGTTGGGCTGAAACCTTTTCCTCCTGCCCTGCTGTCCCTGTCAGTAGGTCCCTGTGGAGTACTTGCTGCCTGGGGGAGGCCCTTCCTCAGGGAGTGTCCAGCAGAGGGAAAAGCAGACCACGCTCTGGAAGGTCCAAGCCAATCACACACAAGTCAACAGCGCTCCCACTGTCGGGCCAGCTCCTCTCCCCTACCCAAGGCCACCACTCCGCTGAAATGAAGGTTCTCGAACAGCAAGAAGGAGGGCAGAAGTTGGACACTGGATCCTTCTGGGCTGTGGATGTGGATGAGCTGTGGGCCCCTTTCCCTCTCCCTGTCCTACTTCTGCTGTGCCAGCCCCACAGCTGCTCAGTCTCCTCCCTGGTGGTGGGTACTGCCCCAGGACAGCCAGTTGGTCCTCTCCTTCCCATTGGCAATTCTGGCTCTCCGGCATTCCACACCACGGGCCCAGCCCATGGGGCTTGGCAGAGGAAGTGTTCCTGCCAGCTCTTCTCTTTGGGTGGAGAAGCCCCAGCGCTGCAGGAGACAGGGAGGCAGTGCAGAGACTCGCCCGAGTGCTGAGGCTGGCGGGACCTGTCCCTCTCCTGGACCACGGATATTGATCTGAGGCGAACATCCAATTCCCACTTCCCCAGAACATCCCCCAACTGAACAAAAATCAGTAACACTTTAGGAAAGAAAAGGTGGTATTTAGTGGCGGTCCCCACACTGCCCCTCCCAGGACTTTGTTTTCTAAGCCCACCTGAGATCTCTCCTGATCCCTCTGAGGTCTTAATACAAGAGCAGGGCCTAAGGGTGGGGGAGTCTGGATTCTGTCCTGGTCTTGCCAAGCTTCCCGGCTTCACGACCTTGTTCAAGTCACTTAAACCTCTGTCTGGCTTTTACAACCATCAAACCATCTACCCTCCAGGCGCTCCACAAGGACTGACTCCACGGCAGGCACCGTGTCGGCACTGGAAACACGGAACCCGAGCTGGGAGCCAGACGGGGGTCTTCCTGAGAGCCTGGGAAGCTGTCTGCCCTCGTGGAATTTACAGTCTGAGGAGTGATGCACGAGACGCTCTGAAAGATGTGAAGCACTGTGCGTGAAACACGCGCCAATTCCTTGCTTTACAGAAGGAATTTTCACTGCTTTCTCAGTTAAGTGTCAAGAACCTCCAAAAGAGATGGTTCAAGAGAGCTATTATTATTGAATCAGATTATGTTCTTCACATTTTAGCATAGCTCACAAAACCATATGAATGTTTCTGTTTTGAATATTCTCTTCCTAAATATTTTATATCTTGTGGGGAGGGGTTTGGATTCTGATTCTGTGTTTAAATCCTGCAAGTAGGCCGGGCACGGTGGCTCACGCCTATAATCCCAGCACTTTGGGAGGCTGAGGCGGGCAGATCACGAGGTCAGGAGTTTGAGACCAGTCTGACCAATATAGTGAAACCCCTATATTGAACCAATATAGTGAAACCCCTATATTTTAATTTTTAAATATAAAAATTAGCCGGGTAAGGTGGCGCGTGCCTGTAGTTCCAGCTACTCGGGAGGCTGAGGCAGGAGAATCGCTTGAACCTGGGAGGCAGAGGTTGCAGTGAGCCGAGATCATACCACTACACTCCAGCCTGGGCAACAGAGCAAGACTCCCTCTCAAACAAAACAAAACAAAACAACAAAAAACGTCCTACAAGTGTCAAGCATGGTGGTGCACACCTGTAGTCCCAGCTACTCTGGAGGCTGAGGTAGGAGGATCACTTGAGCCCAGTTCAAGACCAGCCTGGGCAACATATTGAGACCCTGTCTCTAAAAATAAAATTAAAAAGGCGGCCGGGTGCAGTGGCTCACGCCTGTAATCCCAGCACTTTGGGAGGCAGAGGCAGGTAGATCATAAGGTCAGTAGATCCAGACCATCCTGGCCAACATGGTGAAACCCGTCTCTACTAAAAATACAAAAATTAGCCGGGTGTGGTGGTGTGCGCCTGTAATCTCAGCTACTCGGGAGGCTGAGGCAGGAGAATTGCTTGAACCCGAGAGGCTGAGGTTGCAGTGAGCCAAGATCACGCCACTTTACTCCAGCCTGGGTGACAGAGCAAGACTCCATCTCGAAAAATAAAAAAATTAAAAAAATAAAAATAAAAAGCCAAGTATGGTGGCTCACACCTGTAATCCCAGCACTTTGGGAGGCGGAAGCTGGCAGATTGCTTGAGCTTAGAGGTTCGAGACCAGCCTGGGCAACGTGGCGAAATACTGTCTTTACAAAAAAAAATTAAAAAATTAGCTGGGTGTGGTGGCGTGGGCCTGTAGTCCCAGCTACTTGGGAGACTGAGGTGGGAGAATCGCTTGACCCTGGGAGGTGGAGGTTGTGGTGAGCCGAGATTGTGCCACCGCACTCCAGCCTGAGTGACAGAGCAAGACTCCATCTTTGAAAAATAAAAAATAAAATAAAATAAAAAAATAACCCTACAAGTTTCATGGAGCATTCACACCACATGTACTGGTCTCCACCTTCAGAATGCAATGTCCTGGCGGGGAGGGGAGGGTCTTACAGAGCTGCATACGTGGTGCTGCCCTGCACACAGGGGATGCTCCCAGGTGCTGATGGGCAACACTGGCCAGGCCACAGGTTCTGGGTGTGCTGGGGCTGCGTAAGGCTGCAGGCCTCAGTCCATCTGCTGTGTAAATGGCTCTCTCCCAGTAACATAACTTCATCTGCTCACTTTGTCAGCTTCGCACACTCACTGCAGCCTCATGAATGAGGAAGACAATGGCACAACTGGTCAAGATCCTCCTGGGATGGAGACTCACCCAGTCCATGAAGTTCCTTCTAAAGGGAAAGTGGCCAGATACCTGTGAACCAGGAGGGTCCTGGGAAGGAGGTCTGCTCCTTAGCAGAGAGATACTCTGTTTTGCCACCTTAAGTGACAGAATATGCCTGGGTTACTACTTTTTTCCTTGGCGCAGCCCTGGGCAGCCCTGGCCTGCCTGACTCCCAGCCTGTTTGCATGGTGCTGCTGTGAGGTTTGGGCAGAAGGAGGGGTTGAGTGACTACATGTGTTGAGTTCACCACCGAATGAGGGCAAGAAGAACTAGCCTCCTGCTCTGGAGTTTGGCTGAGCACTGCCCAGCTGACACCATCTACATGATGCCATCAGCAGATAACAGTCAGAAAACGTGGATTGAGGGGCCGGGTGCGGTGGCTCACGCCTGTAATCCCAGCACTTTGGGAGGCTGACGCGGGCGGATCACGAGGTCAGGAGATTGAGACCATCCCGGCTAACACGGTGAAACCCGTCTCTACTAAAAATACAAAAAAAAATTAGCTGGGCGTGGTGACGGGTGCCTGTAGTCCCAGCTACTCAGGAGGCTGAGGCAGGAGAATGGCGTGAACCAGGGAGGCGGAGCTTGCAGTGAGCCGAGATTGTACCACTGCACTCCAGCCTGGGTGACAGAGCGAGACTCTGTCTCAAAAAAAAAAAAAAAAAAAGAAGAAGAAAGAAAATGTGGATTGAGGTTGGCAGCTTCTCAGAAAATTAAACACAGAACTGCCATATCACCCAGTGATTCCACTCCTGCGTATATACCCAAAAGAACAGAGAACAGACAAAAACTTATACACGAATGTTCACAGCAGCACTGTTTACAAAAGGTAGCAACAGCCCTGTGATGCGATGATGATGATGATGACGTGTTATCCACAGTTCCTAGCTTGTAACTCCCATAACCACTGTTAGTCTTTTGTTATAACGTTGAGGTGCTTTAGGCCTCAGAACCAGGTCTCAGGAAACAAAATCTCTCTCGCTGACCTTCTCCTGCCCAAGTCAGTTCTCTAATCTGATTGTGAGTCCTAACACCCTCATTCCCGAGGGGGTCCCGCCCCACACCTTGGAGGAAGGAATCCTGCACAGAGAGGCCAGAAAGGATCTGAATGGACAGGCCTTGGTGGGTTTAGATCAGTCCCCTTTTGGCCAATCTCATTTCGGCACCGTTGTCTAGGCTTCAATCATGGACAGCCAATGAAATCTCCATGAAAAACTCCAGAAGGATGGGTTTGGAGCTTCTGGAGAGCTGGACACATGGAGGCTGATGGGAAGGGGAAGAAGAACCCATCCGGGAGGCATCCCAGTCTATGGGGACAGACGAGCCTCTGCTTCTTAGGACCCTTCCACACCTTGCCCTGTCTATCTATTTATCTGCTGTTTATCTGCATCCTTTAGAACACCCTTCTTAATAAATTGGTAAATGTAAGGAAGTGTTTCCCTGAGTTCTGTGAGCAAATTAATTGAACCCAAAGAGGGGGTCCTGGGAACTCCAACTGGAAGCTGGTTGGTCAGAAGTTCCAGAGACCCTGACTTGCAACTGGTGTCTGGGGGTGGTGTGGGGGCCGTGAGCCCTCCACCTGTGGGATCTGACACCGTCTCCAGGTAGATGGCATCATAATGGAATTGGAGGACACCCAGCTGGTGATCACCGGTTGGTGTGTGGCGAAAACCTCCATACCTTTGGTCACAGAAGTCGTCTTCTGTGTTGATGACTGTGGTGGTGGTGGTGTGAGAGCAGAGGAAACACAGTTGGAGAGAGATTTTCCCTACATAAACCCAAATGTGCACCAGTGGATGAACAAATAAACAAAATATGGTACATCCATTCAATGAAATATTACTCAGCAATGAAAAGGAATAGAGTATTAGCACGTGTTATGACAAGATGAACTTTGAACCCTGAAACATGATGCTAAGTGAAAGGTGGCAGACGACAGGCATCATATAGTATAACTACATTTACATGAAACAGCCAGAAGAAGCAAAGCTAAGGAGACAGAAACCAGTTAGTGGTTGCCAAGGGCTACAGGGAGTGGGGGCGTGCAGGGACTGCTTAGAGGGCTTGGGGTCTCCTTTTGGGGTGATAAAAATATTCTGGAACTAGGTAGAGGTGATGGTTGTACAACATTGTGAATGTACTAAATGTGACTAATGATACATTTTATGTTATGTGTATTTTACCACAATAATTTTTTTTTAAAAATGTGGATTGACCAAAATGAAAAATTAGAAGTTGCCTTCAAACCATGTTTTCTCTCCTCATCTCAAGTTTAGCCAAAGTAATTTTAAGACCAATAAGAAATTTCTTGTGCTGATCCTGGAGACAGATCGGAGCAGGTTCTGGGCAGGAGACAGAGTAGACGCTTGGGGTCAGTGACTTCTTTCTTGTTTGAACTTCGCCACACTCTGGAAATCCATCTAGAGCCAGAATTCTTTCCTTGTTTTTTAAAGAAAAGGACACATCATACAGATGGAGGCAGGGTGTCTCCCTCTGAGGGTGCACCAAGCCGAAGGACAGCTGCCGAGGGAGGCTGGTTGCATCGGGGAGGGATATTTTTTTCCCTCCCCATCTTCTGTTACAGGATTTAATGGCTCAGCAAACTGTGGAATTCGGGGACTTTCATCTCGTTTCATCTGTTCCAAGCCATCATTGCAGGCAAATGGCCTTTACCAAATTACTTTCCTTCATTTTTCATTCAGACTCCTGTCTTCTGCTCTTAGAGAAACCCGTGAGTAAATGCAAGACTTGATCAATTGTAATGAACAAACATGTTCCCTGGGCTACCTGTGCCTTCACAGGCCCTGCACAAAGTGGGACAGGCCACTCCTGTCCAGAAGGTGAATCAGCCCAGAAAACATTCCCTCCCATCCAGGCCCCTGGTCAGCTGGGCAGTGCAGGGTTTTAGGTCAAAGCCAACCAGGAAGGCAGGTCCTGGGAGGTTGCAGGCAGCCCTGGCTCAGCTGGGATTAGGAGACTCTCATCCGCTGGCCTGCCCTGCCCCTACAGAAGCCAGGCAGGACTTGAGGAAATCAGTGAGTCACTCTTCTTCTTGATGGCATTCTCTATGAGAGTGGGGGTGATCCAGGTTCTAACAAATGCACTTCAAGGGAAAATGCAGTGGAAGTGGGGTGCAGTGCAGTAACTTGGTGAGAACATTTTTCTGGGTGCAGCAAGGAGTGCCTGAGAAGACTGTGAGGCTAATGCAATGTTCTCTCATGTTTGGTAACAGGATGTGGTAGGAGGAACACTGCCTTGCACCAAGCACAGACAGGTGCTTTTCAAAGTGATAGTAAATGCATTAAGTGCTTCATGAGAAACTCTAGAGTCACAGAGACAGGCCATCCTCCATCTGGATGTCACTAGGACATAAATGCATGCTCTCTGGCTCACACTGAGGACAACGGCTACTGACTGGGGCATTAGGAGCTCATATCTGCAGCTGTTTACTCTACGTTTCAGTTCCTTCAAGAAGTAAATCCCCCTGCGGATGTCAAACCACATAGGCATCTCTTTCAAAATCTTGCTTTAGGAAATGCTACTTCTGTTTTTGTCAGGGTCGAACGGACACTTTTACCACAGTCACCTATAAGGTGAGGCTATGATTTCAGCAACCAGGCAAGTCCAGGAGTGGTGGTGGTGTGCTTCCTGGCATACTGAGTCCTTTCTGGGTCTGCAGCTGGTGAGGAATGGGGCAAAACCATTTGTATTTGGAAAATAAAACCTTTCTCTTGTCTTGAACCAACTGGGTCACATCTGGGTGTTGTCCGCAGCCAGCATGCCCTGAGACCTCACCCAAGCCTGCTGTCTGCCTCTCCACAGCACTGCACTGACCTGGCTCCCAGGCCCGGGGGCACAATCCATACTCACCCTGCTTGTGTCCCCAACAGGACTGCCACCACCCTCCCAGCCTGGGCTGCCCCTCCCCCATGGTACTCTCCTCATGCTGCCAACACCCATTCCTCCCTTCCCTGCCCATGTTCTCTTTGCAGTGACTCACGGAGTGCCCAGGGTGGAAGGGGCATTGTGGAGGAGAAGAAATGTGGTGAGCATGACCCGGACCCAAGCTCGTGGATGCTGGTGCTCTGTAGGAAGCGCCTGATGCATGGAGGAGGGTCATTGACCCGGGTGGCTGGGGTGGGCTTCCCAGAGGAGGTGACACACAGACTGATACCGCAAGAATAAGTGGGACTCCTGCAGGAGCTGTTTTGGCTTTGCTTTCTCACTCCTTCTTAAATATTGCTTCATCTTCAGCCCCTTTCGTTTTATACATTATTTCACAGTGGCATCACTCATGTCTGTGGTTTCAATGACAACGACCCAGTCAGTGTCCCTTCTCTTCGCGTGAGGTCCATGCATGTCTTTTCAGCCACTTCCTAGACAAAGCCCTGGAATGCTCTGCAGACAGCTGAGTCTTCACACGGCCAACGCTGAACTCATCCTCTTGGCCCCTCCCTCAAAGTGCTTCCCTCCTCCCATCAAGCCTGTGCGGTGAGAGGTGCTGTCTTCTCGGTCATTGAGGCCAGAGAGCTGGCAGGCAGCCCCACTCCTGCCCCTTCTCCACGGCCGACAGTCTCTGGGTTCTACCGATTGCACTTTTTGTCTGTGTCCTCTGCCGAGGCCTCAGCCCAGACCCTTTTCCTTCCTTCCTGGTTACTGCCATAGCCCTGACTGGCTTCTCTGCCTCTGGTCTGCCCCAGCCCTGTGTGGAAACACATCCTCCACACAGTCATCAGAGAGATCTTTTACGGGCTCAAAAAGACCCTGCGGTTCCCCTGCCAATATTTCTGCCATCGTCCCCAGCGCTTTTGAGGACCCTCCACCACTGCGGCCAACCCCAGCTGAGCTGGGTGCTCGCCTGCAGGCCTCTGCTCCATCTCAGCCCGAGCGTGAGGCTCTGCTGTGCTGCTTTTAGCAGTAGGGACAGGGCTGATGAGCCTGGCCCTTGCAAGCATCTTCCTGTGCTGAATGCAATTCAGCAGACAGAAGCTTTAAAATCCAAGCGGAGGCGACAGGAAAGAAAGGAAAACCTCTAGGTATCAGAAGAAAGGAGGGGGTGTGAAGCCAGTATGGGAGGAAGGTCAGGCTGGGGCTTAGCTCTGGGAAGTGCCAGCCTGAACAGGAGTCAACCCCGGGACCACATGCAAGAGAACGAGGACCCAGGCCCTGCATGTGGCGGGGCCTTCTGCAGGCTGCCCCGTCTGTGAACAGGACACCAGAAGAAGTCTGCCTTCCAGCCTGGCAAAGTGGCAAGGAACCACTGGGTGGGAAAACAAATCAGCAAACAAATTTTCAGTAAAAAACAGAAACCTCACACTTTCCTCTCTCTTGACCTCTTGAAAAGCAAATCCACTGCAGCTCACCAAAGGCAAAGAGAAAACCTTAAGAATACCCAGAGAAAAAAGGCACGTTACTTGCAAAAGAACATCTAATGCAGGGACATAATGAAAATACAGACTCTTCGGCCGGGCGCGGTGGCTCACACCTGTAATCCCAGCTCTCAGGGAGGCAGAGGCGGGAGGATAGCTTGAGCCCAGGAGTTCGAGACCTGCCTGGGTAATACAGCGAGACCCCGTTCTCCACAAAAAGGAAAAAAAAAAAAAAAAAAAAAAAAAAAGACAAAAGAAAATACAGACTCTTCAAAGGGCTGAAGGAAAAAAGCGTACACCTAGAATTCTATCCCCAAACCGTCATCTGAGAGAGGGGGCAAACAAAGGCTTTCTCAGGCAGGCTAGATGAGGTGGCTCATGCCTGTAATCCCAGCACTTTGGGAGGCTGAGGTGGGAGGACCACTTTAAGCCAGAAGTTTGAGACCAGTCTGGGTAACATAGTGAGACCCCATCTCTAAGGAAAAAAAAATTAAATAAAAAAAAGACTTCTTCAGACAACAAGTGCTCTGAGAGTTGGCCTATCCTGGCTGTCTTGTAAAGAATTGCTGCGGGACACCTTATTAGGAAAGAGAGTGAATCCAGAAGGAAAGAGCAGAGCACGAGGCACAATGAGGAGCAAATAAACAGGTTACCATATAAGCAAACCCAAATACACATTCACTATAAGAAACAATAAAAATGACTCGTGGGGGGATTAAAACACTGTTGAACTAAAATCATGGATAACAGTAACATGAAAGGTGGGGTGGTGGTTCCAGGAAAGCATTCAAAGGCCCATGTCTCATTTTGGAGGAGGGTAGGGAGACGGATGAACTTGAGGCTCCCTTCAGGCATGCACAGATGCAAAAAGTAATAATAATGGGAAACAGTTACAGTAGACTGTGATGTACAACTCTCAGAGCAGTAGAAGGGAGGGTGTAAAACAAATCTGATCTATCACACAGAAGGCAGGAAAGGGGAACAAAAGTAGCAAAGAAGAAATACGGGAACAAGAAGGCACAAACTAATAATGGAATAAATACATTTAAATATGTAAATGAGCACAATAAACCTAGATGTGCAAACCTCTGGTTAAAAGGGATTTCTCAGATTTAATTTAAAAATGCAGTTGGCCAGGCGCGGTGGCTCAAGCCTGTAATCCCAGCACTTTGGGAGGCCGAGATGGGCGGATCACGAGGTCAGGAGATCGAGACCATCCTGGCTAACACAGTGAAACCCCGTCTCTACCAAAAAATACAAAAAACTAGCCGGGCGAGGTGACGGGCGCTTGTAGTCCCAGCTACTTGGGAGGCTGAGGCAGGAGAATGGCGTAAACCCAGGAGGCGGAGCTTGCAGTGAGCTGAGATCGCGCCACTGCACTCCAGTCTGGGCGACAGAGCGAGACTCCGTCTCAAAA
Source organism: Rhinopithecus roxellana (assembly GCF_007565055.1). Taxonomy (NCBI): domain Eukaryota; kingdom Metazoa; phylum Chordata; class Mammalia; order Primates; family Cercopithecidae; genus Rhinopithecus; species Rhinopithecus roxellana. The sequence continues at coordinate 49,374,213 of NC_044567.1, forward strand.
AAAAAAAAAAAAAAAATGCAGTTATATGCTACTTGTAACAGACACCATTTAAATCATGATGACAGTTTTAAAAAGGTAGGGAATATGATATAGAAATCCAATATAATCAAAAGAAAGCTGGCGAAAAGCATTGCTGGAGAAAAAGCTCATTAGAGACCGGGTTCAGTGACTCATGCCTGTAATCCCAGCACTTTGGGAGGCTGAGGTGGGAGGATCACTTGAGCCCAAGGGTTTGAGGCTGTAGTGAGCTAGGACTGTGCCACTGCACTCCAGGCCGAGCAACAGAGTGAGACCCTGTCTCAGGAAAATAAAAAAAAAGCTCATTAGATAATTGTTTTGTTTATTTATTAAGGAACAGTTTACCAAGAAGATGCTCTCATATATATGAGTCACAAAGACAAAATAACAAGTCCACAATCATAGTAAAAGTAAAAATAGGCTGGGTGTGGTAGCTCATTCCTATAATCCCAGCAATTTGGGAGGCTGAGGCAGATATGGATTGCTTGAGCCCACAAGTTCAAGACCCACTTGGGTAACAGAGTGAGAACCTGCTTCTACAAAAAATAAAAAAGAAACTACCCAGGTGTGGTGGCAGAAGCCTATAGTCCCAGCTAGGTGGGAGGCTGAGGCGGGAGGGCTGCTTGAGCCTGGGAGGTTGAGGCTGCAGTGAGCTGTGATTGTGCTACTGCACTCCAATCTGTGTGACAGAGCAAGACCCTATCTCAAAAAACTCCCCCCAAAACAAAAAACTTGGGTGTATGTGTGTGTATTCACTACATTCAACAATTAGAGAACACACATTCTTCTAAAGTACACACAGAACACATACTAGACCATAGAAGAAAGTTCAATAACAGCCTATGAATTAGCATCACATAGAAACCATCTTCTGTGTCTACAGTGAAGTAAAATTAGAAATCAAATAAAAAGAGAATAAAATAGTAATATAACAATAGTACTATGGACTGAATTGTGTCCCCTCCAATTCCTTATACGGAAGCCCTAGCCTTTGACACGACAGTATTGTGAGACCTGGGCTTTACAGAGGTCATTAAGGTTAAATGAGGTCATAGGAGCAAGGCCTTGATCTGACAGAAAGTAGAGAAACCAGGGTGCTTGCTTTCTCTCTCCCCACCATGTAAGCACTCAGAAAGAAGGTGGCAGTCTGCAACCCTTGAAGAGAGCCCTCACCAGAACCCAACTATGCTGGACTTTTTTTTTTTTTGAGATGGAGTCTCGCTCTGTCGCCCAGGCTGGAGTGCAATGGTGCGAACTCGGCTCACTGCATCCTCTGCCTCCCGGGTTCAAGCAATTCTCCTGCCTCAGCCTCCTGAGTAGCTGGGATTACAGCTATGTGCCACCACACCCGGGCAATTTTTGTATTTTTAGTAGAGATGGGGTGTCACCATGTTGGCCAGGCTGGTCTCGAACTCCTGACCTCATAATCTGCCCATCTTTGCCTCCCAAAGTGCTGGGATTCCAGGCGTGAGCCACTGTGCCCAGCTCCATGCTGGACTTTTATTCAGGACTTCTAGTCTCCAGAACTGTGAGAAAATACATTTCTGTTGTTCAAGCCACCCAGTCTATGGTATCTTTTTTTTTTTTTTGAGATAGAGTTTCTCTCTTCTTGCTCAGGCTGGAGTATAGTGGCATGATCTTGGCTCACTGCAAGCTCCGCTTCCCTGGTTCAAGCAATTCTCCTGCCTCAGCCTCCCGAGTAGCTGGAATTAACAGGTGCCCACCACCTCACCCGGCTAATTTTTGCATTTTTAGTAGAGACGGGATTTCGGTATGTTGGCCAGGCTGTTCTTGAACTCCTGACCTCCAGTGGTCTACCTGCCTTGGCTTCCAAAGTGCCAGGATTACAGGCATGAGCCACCTCCCCCAGCCAGTCTATGGTATCTTGTTATGGCAGCTTGAGCAGACTACGACAAATAGTCAAACAGTATACAGTGCTTAAGTGCCTTACAGATATCAGTTCATGGACTTACTACAGCACAAGGTGAATTTCCCTTTCAGAAGAGGAAATGAGAAGGCCCAAAGAGCCTAAGGACCTGCCTGCCCAAAGTGACAGAGGCAGGATTTGAACCCAGACAATCCAGGCCACAGCTGGAGTCTTAACCTATATGCAACCTGCCCCTAAAACAGCACATCACTAGCTGTGGTCCCCGTTTCCTGTGTGCTTTTGAGCGCAGCAATGAGCCGAACACTTTCATGTCCCTATCAACAGCTCCTCGTGCAGTGTCTGATACAAAATAGACATGTATGTCTATTTTATAGTCCATAATATATATATAGTCCATAAATATCTATAGAAAGAATGAATTTTTACAAAATGACATGGTTAAAAAAGCAGCTGGGGCTAATGTCAACACAAGACATGTCTTCAACTGGGAGACAAGAGGCTGGCCTCACGCACCTTCACAGCAGGGTTGTTAAGAAGTGAGGCAAGTCAGTGGGGTGGGGTTGAACACAAAGGGTCAGGTGGGGTACATGTCCCGGCCAGGTATCCTGCTCTGTGTAAGGGGCTGTTTATGTGTCAAGTGTGATGAAAACATATGAAGAGGCACTAGGGACACTCACTGTTCAAGGGGTGCCTTTTGGGAACTGAAGAATCCTCTTGCAAAGTGAGTCGTTACCTTGCTTTGTAAACCCAAACATGCTGTATTAGGTGCTGCCTCCCCACTGCTAATGAGGTTCTCAGTGAAAGAAAAACATTTGGTAGGATGGAAAACATTTGGACTGATGGGCTTTGGAAGCACATATGCAAGGTTAGAGAAGCTCCAGGAATTGTATCAATGAACATGTTGTCATTTTTATGTCCTGAGGTTTAATGGAGATGAGCAGACACTGGCTCCATGCAGATTTCTCAGCAACAGCTTCAGAAATATGGGCAGATATTTCTTTTTTTCTTTTTCTTTTTTTTTTGAGGCAGAGTCTTGCTCTCGTTGCCCAGGCTGGAGTGCAGTGGCACAATCTTGGCTCACTGCAACCTCCACCTCCCGGGTTCAAGCAATTCTCCTGCCTCAGCCTCCTGAGTGGCTGGGACTACAGGTGTGCACCACCACACCCAGCTAATTTTTGTATTTTTAGTAGAGATGGGGTTTCACCATGTTGGCCAGGATGGTCTCGATCTCCTGACTTTGTGATCTGCCCGCCTTGGCCTCCCAAAGTATGTGGGCAGATATTTCTAGTGAAATATTTGGGCCCGGAGCTCCTCAGCATCATGCCTGCGGAGTTGTAAAGGGGTCCTGGATTGGGGGGAGAAGGTTGAAAATCACTGTCATCCATTTATTTATTAGGAATGTACTAGGCACTGTATTAAACATTTGACATACGTAATTTCATTTAAAGCTTATCGAAGCTGTCATTATGGGGCACTGTCATTCTGCTCACTTTATAGATGAGGGAGCAGAACCACAGAAAGGTCAAGCAACTTCTTGCAGCTGGAAAGTGGTGAGGCTAGGACCTGGCCCAGGGCAGCTGTCTCCTGAACAGCATTTGCGCCTCCATTCCATTTAGTTTCCACACTAAAATGCTGTACTAGCTCTCGTGTGGAGCACAGCCTCTGCAGCATGGAATTCTTTAATACCAGGTGCTTCTGAGTCAGAGGACAAGGCACTTGAACCTGCTGTAACGATGCTGACGTTTGGACATTCTGACCCACACCCTGACCCCCTGCACAGGCACTTTCACCACTTGTATGTTTTTCTTGCTGGGCACAGCGCCTTTCACTGCTCGGCCTTTGTCTGGCCAGAAGACACTGATGTTTCCAGGCATAGATGATTCCAGGCTGCTAAAGAAAGAGGCATTCTCCTGGTGCTTGGAGAATTTGTATGCTTTTTTTACTATTATCCAGCGCACATCTTTGTCTTGACTTTCCAGCTGTAGTCCCTGGGGAGTACTCCATGGAGACTCCTGGTTTCTGTTTTGTCAACCAAAAGGTTCCTATGCTTTGTGCCTCGGCAGGCTTCCCCTGGCAAGGTGGGCCAGGCAGGGCCTCCGTGCACTGGAGGTGGCCTGGTGGAGCTCCCGGGAGAGGCCCGGCAACCCCTGCATCAGTTCTCTGTTTTGCTTTCCCTCCACCAATGTCAGACTCGGAGTTGTTGAGGAAGCTCCATTTTGCTTTGTCTATTTGGAATCTGTACTCTTTAAAGGCTGCATTCCTCTGACCCTGCCAAAATGCCCAAATTAATACTTTATGCCAGGCATAATGAAACATTTCAAAACCAGAGCTAAAAGAACAAAACTATACCCACAGCTCCCTCAAATATGAGGGAAGAATAAAGAAAACAAACAAACAAACAAACAGAACACCACCAAACCAAACCAAAGCCCCATCACAAAACAAATGAGACAGCAGTTGTGAGCAGAGGGTTGGGGCCACCTCGGTGGGACGCCTGCGCCAGCATCTGACCCTCAAGAGGGCAGTGGGCTCTGGAGCCTTGAGACCCTCCCACATCAATCAGAGGACATCTGTCCTTTCCTCCCCTGCCTCTTCACATCTCTTCCTTCTTCTACCTCCCCTACTCTCCTTAAACTTCTCTCACTCACTCTTTTTTTTTTTTTTTTTGGGAAATACGGTCTTGCTGCTCTGTTGCTCAGGCTGGAGTGCAGTGGTATGATCATAGTTCACTGCAGCCTCAAATGCCTGAGCTCAAGCAATCCTTCCACTTCAGCCACCTGAGATTCAGCCGGGACTACAGGTGTGTGCTACCAGGCCTGGCTAATTTCTAAAATTTCCTGTAGACATGGGGTCTCACTAGGTTGCCCAGGCTGGTCTTGCCCAGGCTTGTTTGGCCTCCCAAAGTGCTGAGATTACAGGCCAGCGCAACCATGTCCAGGCACCCCGCTAACTTCTCATCTCTTGATGCTCTTGCTCTAATGTCTGTAGGGCTTTATTTTACATGTTTGAAAGAGGTTTTCGCCTTTGCTGTATTAAGGTTTTTTTTTTTTTTGACATCTTTGCTATTTCCTGCTTATATTTCTGTTCTCCTCTTTTTTTTTTTTTTTTTTTTTTTTTGAGGCGGAGTCTCGCTCTGTCGCCCGGACTGGAGTGCAGTGGCCGGATCTCAGCTCACTGCAAGCTCCGCGTCCCGGGTTTACGCCATTCTCCTGCCTCAGCCTCCCAAGTAGCTGGGACTACAGGCGCCCGCCACCTCGCCCGGCTAGTTTTTGTATTTTTAGTAGAGACGGGGTTTCACCGTGTTAGCCAGGATGGTCTCGATCGCCTGACCCCGTGATCTGCCTGTCTCGGCCTCCCAAAGTGCTGGGATTACAGGCTTGAGCCACCGCGCCCGGCCTGAACAGACGATTTTTAGTGGTTTGTCAGGAATGCCATCATATATTTGCTTATTCAGCTCACCATTATCAAGAAGCATTTAAATTTATATTTGTGTGTAGCTGTGGGTCACTGGATAGAGGAGTTAACAGGATCCCAGTCCCTGCCACCTGAGAATTGAACATTGAAAGCAGTTAGCACCTGCACACAAACACGCTGGGGACATATGTATTAAAAAGAGAGCTGGCCAGGTGCGGCGGCTCATGCCTGTAATCCCAGCAATTTGGGAGGCCGAGGTGGGCAGATCACCTGAGGTCAGGTGTTCAAGAGCAGCCTGACCAACATGGTGAAACCCCATCTCTACTAAAAATACAAAATTAGCCAGGGGTGGTAGTGCACGCCTGTAATCCTAGCTACTTGGGAGGCTGAGGCAGGAGAATCGCTTGAACCCAGGAGGTAGAGGTTGCAGTGAGCAGAGATTGCACCACTGCACTCTAGCCTGGGTGACAAGAGTGAAACTCTATCTCAAAAAAATAAAAATAAAAAATAAATAAAAAGAGCCATCATGAAACATCTGCATCTTCTGGGATGCAAGATAAATAATAAAAAGGCCTCAGTTCTCAGAAAGCTCAGAGCCTGGGGAGGGAGGCTTCCTGAGCTACTGTGTCAGGTGCAATAGAGTCAGCATCACAGAAGGTCTGGAGTGCGCTAAGCAGGCCCAGGGTGGAGGGAGGTGCCCAGGACTTCCTCCTGCTCCCTGCAAGGGTGTGGCCTCTCAGGCTGTATCCTGGCTTTGCATGGCTTTGCCATGCAGATGCATCATTGGAATAAACTAGGCTCTCAGCACTGGGTCCAGAGGTCCATGTCAGGATTTCTCATTTTCGTGCTACTCCCCACAGATAGGGATGAAGACAGAGCCACTAAACAGGGTGCTGAGGGAGAGAGCCTGGTGTACCAGGGTTGAAGGTGACTCACCTGCTCAGCCAGTGTCTCTCCTTCCTTTAATAATGTCCCTCAAACTCTACCCGTCCTTTCTCCCTGAAGCCTAACTGGGTTTCTCCAGCCACAGTGGCCTCCAAGACCCCACAGACAAGAAGGCAATGAGCTGCCCTTTGGAGGATGAGGAGGACTTGACAGGGAGTTCAAGATGAATGGGGGCTATGTTTCAGGCACCTTGAAGCCTGACCATGCCCAGCCAAGGATTCTTGAGGAGACAAAATAGATAATACTTTGTTTTCTTCAGTGTGCTTTCTACTAACTGAAATGGACTTGTTTGATACTTAGCTGGTTAATTGTCTGTCTCCTATGGTTTCCATCCCCTGACCAAAGGTAAGCTCCATGGGAGGGGGGACCTTGTCTGTATCCCCTGTACCTAAAAGAGGGCATGGCATATAGTAGGTGCTTAATAAAGAGCCAATACATGAAACTGATAAACTAGGAAGTATGGCAGATGGACTGTTGACTGATGGGGGCATTTTGAGGCAGGAAGACCAATTAGGAAATCGTAAGTCAAGACAGAAAGAGCTGTGATGGTGAGAGGGCAAGAATGGGGTCTCGCTGGAGAGATGCTTAGGAGTGAGAACGTGGTGACTGGCTCAATGTGGGTGATAAGAGGGAGACCCTACCATGTCTCCAGGTTTTGAGCTCATGTGATGGAGGAGGAGGTGGAAAGAGGGAATGAATTTGGTTTTGGACAGTGTTGAGTTTGACTTCCTCTGGAAAAGGATGCAAAGGGTTTCACTACACACCACGTAGACCCAGAAGTAAACAGGGCTCAGTGCTCTCTCTCCCTTAAAGGAATAGATGTGATCCAGCAAGGTAGATCATGTGTCAAAACAGTTTATCATATATCAAAATTGTTTCACAAAACCTATTTTTGTAAGAAAATTCTATTATAAAATCAGCACTTACAATATTACAGTGATGCTGTGCTATATTAAGTGACAGCAAATAAAGTCTGGAATTTGAAAATTTAGCATTGAAATGGTAAGCCTGCCTGCACTGCTGTGCCTCAGCAACCTGGCTGTCATTCTCACCCACCCCAAACTCCTTAAGATTTCTTTCTTTCTTTTTTTTTACTAGACAGGGTCTTGCTCTGTTGCCCAGACTGGAGTATAGGGTGTGATCATGGCTCACTGCAGCCTTCTGGGACTACAGGCATATGACACCATGCAAATTTAAAAAGATTTTTTGGCCGGGTGTGGTGGCTCAGGTCTGTAATCCCAGCACTTTGGGAGGTTGAGGCGGGTAGATCACGAGGTCAAGAGTTCAAGATCAGCCTGTCCAAGATGGTGAAACCCCGCTTCTACTAAAAATACAAAAATTAGCCGGTCATAGTGGCACGTACCTGTAATACTAGCCACTCGGGAGGCTGAGGCAGAGAATGCTTAAACCCAGGAGGTGGAGGTTGCAGTGAACTGAGATTGTGCCAGTGCACTCCAGCCTGGGCAACAGAGCGAGACTCTGTCTCAAAAAAAAAAAAAAATTTTTTTTTTTTTGTAGAGACAGGGTTTTCCTATGTTTCCCTAACCGGTCTTGAACTCCTGGGCTCAAGGCATCCTTCCACACTGGCTTCCCAAAGCGCTGGGATTACAGGTGTGAGCCACCGCGGATGCCCAAGATTTCTTTTTTTCGATGTTATTCTTTTATTTAAAAAAATACTTTTAACACTATTATTTCCAGCAATCTTTATCTGAAAATGTCCAAACTTTAAAAAACAGTATTCTTAGAAGCAATAGTGCAAATTATAAAGGGGAAAAGAGGGAAGGTCTAATCCTTGCTTTGTAAATAGCAGGTCACACTTTCCAAAATCGTGGTGACCTATAAAAATTTGGAAACTAGTCAATGTCCAACAACAATCGGTAAATTATAGTTAGTTTGAGTCACGATGTAGGGGCTGTTAGCACATCACATTGCTTGCTGGGCTTGAAAAAAGGGATTTTTCTCAGATACTAGCCGGTCTTTAAGAAGTTTAGTTATAACACATCCGGGAGTCAGACATTCCAGCTGGCAGCAGCAGCAGGAAAGAGATGGGGACAGGGGCCTTCTAGGTTCCCTGTATTTCTAGGAATGTTGCTTAATCAAAAGAGGAGACAATGGAGGCATAGTGGGAAGAATACAAGGTTTGGAATCAATAGTTTAGGGTTCAAATCCAGCTGTATGGCCTGGCTCTGGGCAATTACTTAATCCTTTTAAACTCAGTTTCCTTAACTGGGATAATGAACAGTGATAATGTTCTTTTTTCTAAAGGGTTTTGGAGAGAGTTAAAGGAGAAAATATATGCACAGTGGCTAGTGCAGTGCCTGGCATTGAATAAGTGCCCCATTAACGTTTGTTAATGGAGTAAGCGCTTGAATGGGGGAGGCTGTTGGTGCGGAATGCTGGTTAGACAATGATACCAGGGCTGAAAGGACATTTGCCCAGCCTCTCAAGGCCTGTGCCCCGACCACGGATATTCCCTTAAGAAGCAACTATGCCACGTTCTAGGGCAAAAAGACTTGTCGATTCCAGAAGGACTCTTTATCATGTTATTCAGTATTTTTAAATCCCCTCCTCCTGCCTTTTTTTTTTTTTTTTTGAGATAAAGAGTCTCGCCCAGTCTCCCAGCCATGGCCTACTGCAGTCTTCACCTCCTGGTGAAGTCATCTTCCTGCCTTAGCCTCCTATATAGCTGGAACCACAAGTATATGCCCCCATGCCCAGCTAATTTTTTTGATTTTTTGTAGAGACAGGGTCTGGCTTTGTCGCCCAGGCTTGTCTTAGATGTGAAACTCCTTAGAGCCTTAGAAACTCCTAGGCTCAAGCAATCCTCTCGCCTCAGCCTACCAAAGTGTTGGTATTACAGGTGTGAGCCACTGTGCCCGGCCTTAAATCCCATTTTTAAGGACAAAGGATAATGCTTCCTTCTTGGGGATGACGACATAGTTCTTTTTGTATATTTTCCATCACACTGTCACTGAACCTTGCTCCCATCTAGGCAACTATAATCCACAGTGAAGAATATTTGATTAAGTAGCAGGTGGTGGGGGATTTTTGTTCTGAGGGGAATTCAAAAAAGTTAAAACAGAGGCAGCTATCTCATAAACCAAGCCAGAACACCAAGATGAAAAGAAACAAACTGCCCACTTTCTACCACCTGTTTGAGAACAGAAAGATTTACACTCACTTATGTCAGCTAAAAAAATGTACCCTTGTCTCACTGCGGTAAAAGAGCCTCCACTGCTCAATTGCTTCTGATGGAAAGTCTACCCCTTGCTCCGATACACACTTTCATGCTGGTAATAACAGAGGCAAAGCAGGTCTTTCTATCAATATGTTCTGCACACTTCCTAGCAGCTCTGCTTTTTCTATTCTGCATTTGCTATTTTAAGCGAGTACATAATGCATCAATTTTCAGACTCTTACTCAATGCCATTGCTACAGAACTGAGAACTCAGTAATCTTGTCAGGCAGAGCAGAACAATATTCCAACAGATGAAACATTCCATACAGCCTTATTTCCCTTTTCCTGGGATGGGGCATCTATTTCTGGCCCTATAATGAGAGATGAACCAGTGGCCATGGTCCAGTGCCTCTTGCTCTGGAATCCCACATCACAGAAACCACTCACCATGCTGCTGCCGGTAGACACATCAAAGGCCCTTTGAGGGTCTCCAGTCCATTTGACTGCTCTCTTATTTTTTATTTTAAGTTCCCAGAAATGGGTTGTTTAGATCCAGGCTGGAGCTTGCTGGCTGGGAACCAGAGTGTGGGTTCTCTCAGGCCACATCTGCCCTTTTCCTGCCTGCCATGAAGAGTCCCCATTTTCTCTGGAATCACCGATTGGATTTGAGAGCCCCAGAGCAAACTTCGTTTCCCTGCCCCCAGTCTCCTAGCAGATTTAAATGTGAAGTGTCTCCATATGGCTTCTTGCCAAATTTGGCTTGACCTTGAGTGCAGACACACTTCTAGTAGAAGGCCAATTGCATCTGATACCTCAGTGGGCAGTTTAGGCAGATTTCCCTGCTGTGTGTGTTTACAGCTTTAGTGGCTTCTAATACAGGCCTTACTTACTGTCTGCAGGGTTACCTGGGAGAGAGAGAGCAGAACGATCTGCTGCTACTAACACCCTTTGGCTTGTAAGTGGATTAAATGGACACATTTTCCCAAGATTTACTCCATATACCTGGCTGGTGTAAATGGGCTGGGCCACTTCCACCATCCTCTCCAGTTCCTGCTCCTTTTATCTTATATCCATTAACAATGGCACAACAAATTAGCATGGGTGCATAGTGATTCCAGTGGAAGGCGAATAATTCAATAAAAACTCGACACCACTGCTTTCTGTCTAAAGAACTAATTCATAGCATCGAAGGGTTCAGCTATCCCAATGGGGACCCTGAATTACTGGCCCAACTTTATTAGCAAGAAAACAATCAAACCAAATACATTCTTCCTCTGGAGCTGGAAGTCAGACTCCCCGAGTAATATTTAGGTCACTGCTGCCCAGGCAAGTCTGAAAAAATGGTTTGTGCCCTGATTAGGCAGTCACACATTTGTTTTAAATTACTGTCATAGGAGGGTATCCAGAGGCATTTTAAGGCAAAGAGAAGTTCTATGAGCAGTACTGAAACAATCTGAAGTGGGCTGAAGCAAACAGCCTCTTTGTCTAGCCTCAAGTCTATCAGTGTCAGCTGAAATGGAATCTTTGGGTTTGGTGAGTGTCTGTTGCCACTTCCTCTTGTCTGTCTCCGGGAGCCCATAAGAGCAAAGATTCTCAACCTTGATTGCACGTTAAGCTTATGAAAAATAAATAGTGGTCAGGCTCCAACCCCAGAGATTCTGCTTCAATTGGTCTGCCTGTGGGCCCCTGAATGTCGCATTGCTAAAGCTCCCTGGGTGATTTTCCTGTGCATCACCGCTGTAAACCGTCCAAGCATCACCCTCCCTGGGAACGACTGGAAGAAGAGCTGGCCCCGCTTTGCTTCAGATAAATGCTCCAATTAGCTGCTTGGGAACTGGCCTAGCACATGACAGGATTCCCCTTACATACAATTTAATTGATTAATCATACTTTTTATTATGACAATTCTTAAACAGATACTAAAAAGAAGAGTTACAAGAATGATTTGCAACAACATTCTAGAAGTGCCTGTGAACGAGGGGCTGAGCCCCCGAGGGTCACAGAGCTCAGAGGAGGACGTGGAGATGGGCACCCCTCCTGTCACCCCAGCTCACCCTCTGGACAGCACCTGGCCTGTTACTCTGCTATCACTCTCTGGACAATACCTGGCCCACCACTGCACCATCACCCTCTTTCTTGTTCCCTTCTCATTTCTTTCTTCAACATTGACTAAAGCCTGTGTGTCAGCCCTTGTGGAACGGTGGTGCGTAAGACAGGTCTTGCTCCTGCCTTCATGGAGCTCAGAGCCTGGTGTGGAAGACTCTTGTAAACATGAATTACACACTCATTACTGTTTATTCACAATTCTGCAAAGAGCTCTCATGGTAAAAGTACAGACTGCAATGGAATCGTGATGGGAAACCTAATCTATCTTATTTACTCTCGGGGGAGTCAGGGAACGCTTTCTTGAAGAAGTGATATTAAAACATCTCATTTTAAAGAGTGAATAAGAAATGCACATGGTATGCCATTCACAGGTCCCAAAGCATTTAGAGGGAAAGCCTACTTCCTTCCACCCCTGTCGCCCGGCCTCCGTTTCCCTCCTCACGAGCAACCACAGTCCCACTTACGGTGTATCAGTCAACACTAAGACTGGCACACACGAAGAGGTATCGGCTAGAATATGAGCCAATCTGATGTTTGACGCCAGTGCCACTAGAGCTGCTATGTTGCTCCAGGACAAAGAGGGTTCTGGGTTAGGGCCATTACTGTGGCCAAATCCCCAGCACTCTTCATCACTAGGTGACCGTGAATGCTAACAGCAGCACTTTCTGCTCACAGAACCCCCTCCCCCCAAATCACGACTTCAACTCTCAAAGGCCCTGGAAATTCTGCTTTGGGCCTCGCAATGCCATCTAGTCGCAGAACTCGGCAGCCGACAGGTTCTCTGCGGCCCGGGTAGGGGATGTGCGCCCCACCTCGCTGCAGGGAAGGCCAAGCAAGCCAGGCCAAGAGGGCACTGGACGCCGTCTCACCTTTTTTTCCTCCCTCTCACCAAGTGACACCGCTCCCTCTCAAACAGAAGGAAGGGGAATAGATCCGTGGGGAATCTCTTGGGTCCTTAAAAGGGGCTGTCACGTCTAGCTCTGCTTTGCGCGGTACACGTCGGCTGAAGGCCAGCGAGGCCGCCCAGGTGAGGAAAGCAAGTTCCTGTGCAGCGCTTCAGCCCGGCACCGCTTTTTGAAACACTGGTTTCATGCCAGGCACTGGGCGGGCCGGGTGGGGGTGGCGGCGAGGCCGTGTCCTCACGGGCCCGGGCACCTGCAGCGGGAGCCGAGCACAGGAAGGGCGGCTGCCGGGGAATCCGGGGCGACAAAGGAAAGGCGGGAGGGGAAGGACGCAGGGAAGCAAGGAGGAGGGGAGGCGGAGGAGACAAAGGGAATCTGCACCAGCCCGGGGGGCTGCGGCCGCGGGGGCGGAGGCTGCGCCTAGGAGAGCGACGCGGTCGCCAAGGCAACGCTGGCCCCAGCGCCCGCGGCTGAAGCAAAGCCGCCGCCCGAGCCTGAGCGCCAGCGCGCACGCCCCCCCTTGCGGCCCCCCGCAGCCCCGGCCGGCCGTGCTTCTCCGCCTAACCGACAGCCCCTCCCAGCCCGCCCGCCCTCCTTCCGGCTGTTTTTGTTTGTCTGTTTTTCCCGAGAAGGTGATGATTTGGGGCTTAGATCATCTGCTGGCATATTGATGAGCTCACTGGGTTGCTGAAAGGGAACTGAAAGGGAAGGGGATAGGGACTTGGGTCGGCTAAGAGTACTGGATCAATATAAGATAAAAACATTAAGAAATTGAGATGTGGGTAAACAGCAAGCTTTTTTTTTTTTTTTTTTTTTTTTTTTTTTTTTTTTTTTAAACCAGGGCGATGTCTTAGCCAGAAATAGTTAAAAAGGGAGGAGAAAGGGCTACCCCCGCAGCCATGTGAAATAGGATTAGTGGCAACCCTGAAGACTCAGGCCCACAGGAGCCATACTGCAGCAGTTTGCTTCACGTGACACTTTGCCTGCTCAGATTTATGCTCCAGAAAAAGAAAATCAATCTGTGCACCTTTTTTTTTTCTTTTTTGTATGCAAAGCCCAAACTCATGGTATCATCTCTCAAACTGTATTTCAGCACGAATAGGAAAAGGCTCATGAGGCTGTACTCTGTGAGGGTGGAAACCGGACTGAACCATCCCTGTAACTGCTGAGCCCAGTATGGGACCTGCCGCACACTAGCTGAGGGTGATGGACCCTACCGCTGTGCACAAAGTTCACAGAGAGGACTTCCCGAGGTCAGCCTCCGGAATGCAATAGCGACTGGGCCCAGAAACATCCTGTTAGCACGAATGCCTTGCTATGAAGTCACACAAAGAGCCAAGGGGTGTGGTTGGGGAGGTTTTGAAAACTCAGCGAATAGCAAAACGGGGGCAGGAACATATGTCTTTTTACCCATCAGGCAAAGTCTCCCTTTTATGACACATCTCTCCTGGGTCTGCAGCACCATGCTTTGTGAGATAAGAGGCATGTCGGTGAATAATAGGCGTGTGACAGGTTGGTGTGGGTTGGCAGGCAGCTGCCTTCCGACTGCTCTGCTCGGGCTGCTGTGGGGCTTCCAGGATACAGGCCATGGGTCTGACTGGAGTGCCATTTCCTAACCACTCTTCTGTTTATCTAGACAGATGCTATGTCCATCCTAAGTCATATGTGTTCTTTGGTTATCCTAGAAGCCACTGTGGTATCCTAGGACCTTGCCACAGCGACTGACAGAAAAATGAAGAATAAAAATAATATGTGTGAACTGCTGTTATTCCTCCATTCCATAATTCAAACTGCACTATATTCAAAGGTGACTAAGTTCATCTTCCTTGCAGGTGGTATTTGTAATGGCAGGGGGTGGAAATCAATCAGGGAATGATAGGACTGAGCTGCTGAGAACATGGGGGGGGGGGGGGAATCGGGCCACTTTGTTCAGCAAAACCTGGAGACAACACACAATCTTTCCATGGGCTTACCCAAAAGATCAGACCTCAGTTTGGAAGGTTAGACGTCTAGAACTGGGCCTTGAGAAAAGATCTGACCTTGAGTTCAGCTTTAAGCAAGAACACATCTAAAAGCTTCTGGCCAGCAGGCTGTCTACTGATTTCCTAAAGACCCCTCCCTCAGGGCCAGATGGCCTGCCTCCCTCCACTGCCTACTCCAGTATTCTTCCATCCTGAACCATGACAACCAACCTACTCCTTAGAAACACACCTAAAATAGGGAAGAGAAGGCTCAAGAAATGCATATTGTCTCTGTCATCCAAAATGAGTGCTACGATAGTGAAGAGTAAAGCAGTGTTCCTGAAGAGGCGGACTTCATGTGATGAAGGCCCGTAAATTCCCACATAATCAGGAACAAACTGAAAAGAACTGTGAGGAGGTTACGGAGGAATTTTCATTTCCTCATATAAGTTGCTCCTATGTTTAGTAGCCATAGCGTCAAGGAATATTTAAATATAGATGCTAGTTAAATTCATGATCAATAATTTAAAATGTTTTGGGAAAACATTAATTTGCTGAGATATGGGTAGTGAGTACTTCTTGGTCCATAGAACCCTAGCCAGCCAACCTAGATTAAATAAATAAATCTTAGGGCCAGGTGCAGTGGCTCATGCCCGTAATCTCAACACTTTAGAGGCCGAGGTGGGCAGATCACGAAGTCAGGAGTTCGAGATCAGCCTGACTAACATGGTGAAACCTGTCTCTACTAAAAATAAAAAAATTAAGCCAAGTGCGGTGGCTCATGTCTGTAATCCCTGCACTTTGGGAGGCCGAGGTGGGGGATCACGAAGTCAGGAGTTCAAGACCAGCCTGGCCAAGATGGTGAAACACTGTCTCTACTAAAAATACAAAAATTAGCCAGGTGTGGTGGCAGGCGCCTGTAATACCAGCTACTCAGGAGGCTGAGGCAGGAGAATTGCTTGAACCTGGCGGGCAGAAGTTGCAGTGGGTTGAGATCATGCCACTGCACTCCAGCCTAGGCGACAGAGTGAAACTCTGTCTAAAAAAAAAAAAAAACCAAAAAACCTCAGTTTCTCTGAAATATTCCAAATATTCAGTAAATATTCAATATTCAATCCCATATTCAATAAAATTTACATATCCTCTAGAAGCAAATAATTAAAATTAATTAAGCAAAACATTAACTAAAAATGATAGAGGTATGAAATAAATTCTCTTCATGGATTATGATATCATTTGCTATCCCTGCTTCCATCTCACCACTAAAGGCCTGACACTGTGGCCTAATGCAGAGTTGAAACCACAGAGTTCAGGGTTATAATGAAAGCCTTTTCACAAAAAATGGGTCCCCCACTGGTGGTCAGAATGAAAGAATTTTGTCCCAAACTACTCTAGTTTCTTTAAAGCCTTAAGTTTTAGCTGTTGACTTACAATGAGTTAAAGCATTATACTGGCTGGAAGGGATGCATGGTGAACATATTAGGAAGACATGATGCACTGCTTCCTGAATAGACAGCAGAGTTCCCAGGGGATGGGGTGCAGAGCACTGAGAGGTGATGCTGAGGTGGGGAGGGACTGGTGGAGGCTGGGATGGCTTGGCACGAAGCAGGAGGGTGAGCTAAGGGGCAGTATGAGGATCCTAATGATAGGGAGAACACAGAAAAATGAGTGGGGTAGAGGAGCCGCAAAGCCAGCTTTTGCTCATTACCCACTGAGGAGGGCCAGTGCTGCCTGTGGGCTCCACCACGAACATCGTGTGGCTGTCAGGCTCCTCAGTCTGAGTGTCCCCCATGCCTCTTTTTTGTGAGATGGAGTCTCACTCTGTCACTCAGGCTGGAGTGCAGTGGCGTGATCTCGGGTCACTGCAAGCTCCGCCTCCCGAGTTCACGCCATTCTCCTGCCTCAGCCTCCTGAGTAGCTGGGACTACAGGTGCCTGCCACCACACCCAGCTAATTTTTTTGTATTTTTAGTAGAGACGGGGTTTCACCGTGTTAGCCAGGATGGTCTTGATCTCCTGACCTTGTGATCCACCCACCTCGGCCTCCCAAAGTGCTGGGATTACAGGCGTGAGCCACTGAGCCTGGCCCCCCATGCCTCCCTCTTAGACAGCAGTGCAACTAATGCCACTGCCTTTGCCTGCCTACCACATGGGAGGAAAGAGGATCAGGTGGGACCCAGGCCTTGCCAGTGGACTGGAAGAGAAGGAAGGGAAAAGAGATGGGAAGGCAGGTCGGGGAGGGGAAAGAGAAGAAAGGTATTTAGCACAGGGGTGGGCTTTGGCTCTCACCCAACAACTTCCTTTTACAGACAAGAGACCAGGCCCAAAGAGGTTGTGAATTGTCAAGATCACTTGGGGGTGGAAGTGAAACTCTCACCTTGGGCTTCACATTTCCGATTCAGTGTTCATTCATGGAGTCCATGAGAGAAAAGGAAAGGGCAGAAGTGCGAAATGTCACCAATAGTGAAAGAGCAGGATGCAAATGAGAAACAGAAAAGCTCTCCACAGGAGACTTAGAAGACTACAAAAATCATTCCATTCAGTCTCACGACAACAGTGCCCGAGGAGCTTTACAATGGAGTGCCAGTCCTAGCCTGGGCAACATGGAGAAACCCCATCTCTACAAAAAACTACCCAGGCATGGTGGTGCACACCTATAGTCCCAGCTATTTAGGAGGCTGAGTCCCTGAGCCTGGGAAGTCGAGGCTGCAGTGAACGGCGATTGTACTACTGCACTCTAGCCTGGGCAGCAGAACAAGACCTTGTCTCGAAAAAAAAAAGAGTGCCAGCCCTGGAGTGAGAGTGGTCAGGGCAAATCCCATCTTCTCCCAACAGCCAGTAAGCCTTGGGGCAAACTTCTTAACCTCTCCAAGCCTCAGTTTCCTCAACCATGAAATGGGGATGACGGTAGTATTATTTTCATACAGACTTTGTGAAGATCAAAAGATAATGGCAAAGAGTTCTTTCAGCACAGTGCCTGGAGCACAGTGCAGTGCGTAATCAGCATGTGCTGCTGCTCTTACTATGATTGCCACAGAGCTACTACAACCAGGGGAAACTAGTTTTTCTTACAAGAAAAATGGAATAAAAAAGTTGTTGGTCCTTTTCTATGTTTGGGAAAGTGCATCTGTTTTCTCTGGGGCTGAATGAGTATATGCATCGTTTTGAATTTCCCACAATAAAAAAAGCATCATTTTGCTTTTGTCTTTGGTGGAGCATGCTTCCTTCTAATGTCAACTCATTCTTCCCTCTATTGGTGAGAAAGTCCCAGTCTTAGTTTCACAACCAAAAAAAACTCTGTGCTAACAGGCTCGGGCGTAGGATGGAAAAAATGAAGAAGTTATTTACTTCTACATTTCATTACTTTTTTTTTTTTCCTTTGGACAGGGTCACGCTCTGTCGCCCAGGCTGGAGTACAGTGGTACCATCATAGCTCACTGCAGCCTCGAACTTCTGGGCTCAAGCAATCCTCCTGTGTCAGCCTCCAGAGTAACTGGGACCACACAGGTGGGTGCCATCATGCCTGTTTTTCTTTTTTTTTTTGAGACAGAGTCTCGCTCTGTCACTCAGGCTGGAGTGCAGTGGCATGATCTCAGCTCACTGCAACCTCCGCCTCCCGGGTTCAAGCTATTCTACCTAAGCCTCCTGAGTAGCTGGGATTACAGGTGCGTGCCACCACACCTGGCTGATTTTTGTATTTTTAGTAGAGATGGGGTTTCACCATGTTGGTCAGGCTGGTCTCAAACTCTTGACCTCGTGATCTGCCCACCTCAGCCTCCCAAAGTGCTGGGATTATAGGCATGAGCCACCGTGCCCGGCCTTGACTAATGATTTTAATTTTTAGTAGAGATAAGGTCTTGCTATGTTGCCCACGCTGGTCTCAAACTCTTGGGCTCAAGCAGTCCTCCTGCACTGGCCTCCCAAAGTGCTAGGATTACAGGCATGAGCCATTACACCTGGCCTACCTCTCATTACTTTTGTTTTCCTTAGAAAGTCAACTGTATTTGGATTATAGCTCAGATTAGGAATTCTCAATCTGCAAGCATTCAGGGGCCAACATGCTTTTTTCACCATCTGTCAAATGGGCACCATTAGCTTCAATCATTCATAGGAGTGGGGAACTGCAGGCTTCTGGTATGATTTATTTGGCTGTCAGTTGATAGTCCTCTGACCACTGGTCCAACAGTTTCAAGACAAACCTCCCCTCTCTCCTTCCCCACGTGGATTTCTGTGGCTATCTCACTGAGAGACCTGATCCTGAAGAGTTTTACATTCCTGGCTATTTTAAGCCTCACTAACCGTTCAAACGAGGTCGCCACATGGCATGCAGCTGTGAGAAGCAGCTGCTGTGGTTTGATTTCTAGTCAGTATGTCTTGACATTCTTGTCAAGTGATTTCTAAAATTCCTTGTTTTTTTTTTTCTTTTTTTCTTTTTTTTTTTTCAGGTAACCAAGAACTTTTTTTCTTGAGGAGTAAGGTATGACATCAGAGCTGTGCATCTGATAACCTGCTCCACGCTGGGAACAGTTTCAGAACGCTGCTATACTTGATCTTAGCCAAATGGCCGAGAAGCGATCAGAACCTGCTAGAAAGGAACATTTATTTCACCTTTCAGGACCCAACTCTCTCTGCCCCAGAAATATCAGTTCTGGGGCCGAGAGACACTGCAGCAGCCCTCCCTGCAGTTTCTAATTGGAGCCCATCCTGGAGTCTCAGATGCCACAGAAGAAAGTAGAGAGAACTGGGCAGCATGCTGGGCTCCCTGGAGCTACCTTCAGTGACAGTGACAACAGCTAACATGGAGGACAGACAGGGTCACTCAGCCCGAGGAGAAACTGGACCAGAGAGCATGCTTCCTCCTGCGCTCTTGCCTACCTCCTCCCAAAACTCCCCACCTACTTGTCCTTCTCTCTAGGTCATTCAGCTATTTGTCTCCTAATTCACCCTCATACACCTGTTTCCCACGATGGTTTTGCCTTTAGGCTTTAGCACATGCTATTCCCTGCCTGGAAGACCCTTGGTCTCTTTGCCAGATCAACTTCTATTTATTATTTTTTCCTCAATATTGGCATCACTTTTAGGAGCCTTTCCTGATCTTCCAAGAAAGGGTTAACTGCCCCTTTGACGTACATCCCCTATTAATGTACTTAACACATTGCATTGTAATCCCCTGTCTACTCATCTGATTTCCCCACCAGATTGTAAACCCTGGGCAGGGTCTGGGTTTTGTTCACTGTTTTATCCCCACTTCTGGCTCAGCACATAATAGCTCCTCTCTAAATATCAGCTCTATGTTGTTCCGAACTCAGCAAGAACTCCCTCTCTTCTTTTTCCTCCAATATATTTCTTAGATTACATCAAATTATTTGCCCTTCAAATAGCCTCTAAGTCTTCTATTTTAAGGTAGCACATATCTATTCAAATAAAGTCCTTTGTCAGTTATGAGTTTGAAACAATCTTCAAGTGTGTATTTATGTATGAAAATGTGGCACTACAGACTCCTAGATGGTGTCTGTGCCTAAGATTAATACCGAAATACAAAGTGAACATCTTAGTTGGATAACTGAAAGGAGCTAGAGACTCTTTATCTAGATCTTGGTACTTCCTCTTCATAAAGCCTTATTTTTTTGTGGGCTGGTAAGTATGGATCCCTATTTTCAAGGTATAGTTATTATTTTTTGAGACAGAATCTTGCTGTGTTGCACAGGCTGGGGTGCAGGTGCACAATCATGGCTCACTGCAGCCTCGACCTCCTGAGCTCCAGCAATTCTCCCGCTTCAGCTTCCCAAAGTGCTGGGACTACAGGCATGAGCTACCGTGTTCAGCCAAGGCATAGCTACTCTTGACGAGGAGGTAGAATAGGTTTCCAACCATGAAATATCTTCCATGAACCATCTGGAACTGTTTTTCATTTTCTTTCAAGAGAATCCTTCTTACAGTAGAGAGGAAGTTTACAGTTACATAGAATCTCCACTAACATTCCTCCTCCTCAGCCCCAACCCTCTGCCTAAGCAGACAGGAACTAACACCAACAGCAGCAATTATCAGCCATTCCATACAGTGCTGCTTCGTTTCTCTACAACCACTTTTCATAAGACCACAGTGGGGTCTTTCTCCAGCCCACCATCACCAGTACACAGCAAGTGTGAAGGGGGACAGCACATGCCTCTTGGAACTGCAAGGCAGGATTTGACCTGGGATTCAACTTTCTGCTTTAAAAATGGCCACATGAACAAGGTCACCATCCAGAGAGGGGACTTCAGAAGAACACTGACAGCATGTGAATCTGTGCCTGGTGCTGCCAAACCCACCCTGCATGCTGGCGAGAGGACTGGTTGACAGCAACTAACCACAGTAAGGAGTCCATGTGGCAGTCCAAGGAGTGTCCAGCCTGTTGAGGCACTGCCAGGCCCTGTGGACTGTAAGCCAAGGATGTGCTTTCTGTCCTCACTAACTTTAAATTCTAGAGATATTCTGACAGAGGGGCAGAGGCAAGACATTTCCTGCACTTGTCAAAGCTACATAAAAGTAGTCAGGTTTGGTGACTCACACCTATAATCCTAGCACTTTGGAAGGCTGAGATGGGAGGATCGCTTGAGCCCAGGAGTTTGAGACCAGCCTGGGCAACATAGTGAGACTCCGTCTATACTTAAAAAAGAAAAAAAAGCTGGGCATGGTGGTATGTGCCTGTAGTCCTAGCTACTCAGGAGGCTGAGGTGGGAGGATTGCTTAAGCCCAGGAGATCAAGTCTGTAGTGAGCTGTGACTGCGCTACTGCATTCTGGCCAGGGCAAAAGAGAGAGACTCTATCAAAACAAAACAAAACAAAACAAAACAACAAAAGCTACACAAAAGCAAAACAACTTTTTTTTTTTTTTTTTGAGACAGAGTCTTGCTCTGTCTCCCACCTAGAGTGCAGTGATGTGACCTTGGCTCACTGCATTCTCTGCTTCTTGGGTTCAAGCAATTCTCCTGCCTCAGCTTCCTGAGTAGCTGGGATTACAGGTGCCTGCCACCAGGCCTGGCTAATTTTTGTATTTTTCTTAGAGACAGGGTTTCACCATGTTGGCCAGGCTGGTCTCGAACTCCCGACCTTGTGATCTGCTCACCTCAGCCTCCCAAAGCGCTAGGATTACAGGCATGAGCCACCGCGCCTGGCTGACTTGATTCTTATGGTAGTAAAATTGGCTCATTTGGGTTCTACCCCACTTAAGGCTTGCTCTCTCCTGCCCTACTGGGCCAGTGGTTTTGGGGAAGAAGGTATCCAGTATCCTGATCAGAGGTGATGTCTAACCTCCTCTGCCCTTTGGAGAGCTGGTAGCAAGGCACTGAGGAATTACTGCATTCGGGTGGGAGAGGGTGAGATGGGTAGGAAGTGCATGGCAGAACTGGGAAGCTGGTTCCTAAGAACTGAGAAGTTGAGAGAAGCAGAGCCAGTCCTTGAGTAGAACTTAGGGGTGTGTGTGTGTGTGTGTGTGTGTGTGTCGGGGAAATTACTGGAAAGGGTAGTGTGTGATGCTGAATATGCCCTCCCACCCCCAAATATCCACATCCTAATCCCTGGAACCTGTGAATGTTACCTTACATGGCAAAAAGGTCTGCAGATGGGATTATGTAAGGCTGCTGAGATGGGGAGAGGATCCTGGATTATCCAGGTGGACCCTAGACGCAATCACAAGAGAGACAGAGGGAGATTTGACACAGACAGGAGGAGGAGGAGGCAGTGTGACCCCGGAGGCACAGATCAGGGTGAAGCAGTCACAAACCAAGAGTGCTGGCAGCTCCCAGAGGCCGGAGGGGCCAAGGAGTGGATTCTCCCTGAGAGCCTCCAGAGGGAATAGGCCCTGCCTGACACCCTTGTTCTGGCCCAGTGAAATCAATGTGGACTGCTGGCCTTAATAACTGTGAGAAAAAAAAACATGTCTGTGATTTAAAGCCACCAAATCTGTGGTAATTTGCTGCAGCGGCAATAGGAAACTGACATAGATCGGTAGATGGTGTCCTCGGATGAGACTTCTGATTTACTTCCCGTAGTCATTAGATAGTGGGACTCCTAAGTGAGAAAAACAAGTGTTGCACGTCATTACGTGCAGTGTGCAGGAGCAGCATCAAAATTCTGCACGTGCACACTCACACACACACATACCAACCCACCCCTCACTTGGATCTGAATCTGCATCTGTTTTTAACTAGCTTGTACTGGAATAGGGAGCTGTGATTTGAGCAGGAGAATCATGAGACAAGCTGCCCCAGGTAGTCTGGCAGGGTCTCAGAAGGCATCACAGAACATAGCAGAGGCTATAGCAGGAAGCAGGTGAGGTGTCCCTCCAGAGATGTGAACTGCCTGGACATAGAGGAGGTAAGAAACCCACCAGAAAAGGGGCGGGTGGGGAGGGCAGGACCTGTTTTACAGTTGTAAGTTGCTCTCTTAAGAAGAATACAGAGTAAGGGATGCTAGACCCTTTTCTGTTCCATCTGAAAACACTTTCCACGGGGGTAAACTCTATAATCATGTGTGTGTGTGTGTGTGTGTGTGTAATGTAGGGGCAATGAGCTGCTGGGTGTGCTTTGTGGATGTGGCCAGGATGGGCTCAGGGGGTGCTGCTTTCAGGTGGGTGAGACTCACATGGACATATGTGGGTGGGCAGGTCCCTTTTGCTTAAGGAATGGCATCAGACCCAGGATGCTAATGTGTTTCTATGGGCTGTCTGAGAGAAGACCGGGAAGGGGCACAGGTGGTGAGAGACTTCCCGGATGAGACATGGACACTCCTCTCCATGATCATGGCTGCTTTCCAAGAGGCTCTCCAGGGACAGCGCTCCTCACTGTGGGGGAGGCCCCGTGCTGACTCCCAAAGCATAAGCAAACACGGGGAGCCAGGCAGTCTTCCCACTGTGCATGGGCTCCACAACCTCAAAGGCTCCCAGCTGTATCTTCACTTCAACAATAGTGTTTTAAACTCCTTGGTTCATTACCAGTCTGTATCACTTATTCAGCATTCACAAGGTATACAGCACTAGAGGAGGTTTCATGGAGCTCTGTGGTAAAAGTAGATGGCAGAGTCTCAGTTCTCCAGGGACAATGAGACAAATATAAATTAAAAAACATAGGTGACAGTTATCTAAGGCATGTGACACCAAGAACAGGCAAGGGAGCCAGATCTGTGTTCATTACTCCGCTCCATGACACTCTATCTGTGGTCTTGGGAAAATCACAGAACCTCTCTAAGCCTTTTTGTCCATCCATAAAATAGGCTTAATACATTTAAAAATGGCTTAGAAGATTGTGAGAATTAAATGAGATAATGTATGTGAAAGCCCCTTTAAAACTATAATAATTGCATCTCAACAAATGCTGTAATGTACAACATAAGGAAATTTAAAAAAATTACATGATGAGAAAAAAATACAGATTAAGTGCTAGTCTAATTCCAAGAATGTAATAATTTCATTGTGAAGCATCAGGACACTCTGGGACAAGAATGAAAGAGATCACTCAAGACAAAAGAAAGGCTGAGCACAGTAGCTCACGCCTGTAATCCCTGCACTTTGGGAGGCCGAGGTGGGAGGATCACTTGAGTCCAGGAGTTTGAGATCAGCCTGGGCTACATGGTGAAACCCCATCACTATATGAAATGCAAAAATCAGCCAGAGGTAGTGGTGCATCCCTGCAGTCCCAGCTACTCAGGAGGCTGAGGTGGGAGGATCTTTTGAGCCTAGGAGTTTGAGGTTGCAGTGAGCTATGATCATGCCACTGCACCCCAGCCTGGGCAACAAAGTGAGACCCTGTTGCTAAAAATACATATATATATATATATTTTTAAATAAAAGAGCATCTCACCATTGAGTATAATTAACATTGGTTTTTGTCTGCTCCCTTCTTTTAGTTCTCTGTCCTCACTCCCTTTGGAGAACTGGTCCTCCCTCACTGCAGCCCTGGGTGGTGCTGCCCATCTTAGGCCGACACTCCCCAGCCGTGAGGATGGGCGTGTGATCTACCAATCCCAGGACCCTGCTCCCTCGCCTCCGTGCCTTGGCCTGGGTACAGGGCATGAGAACCAAATTGGGCCAATCAGAGACTTTTGTTGGGATTCATATATTTTGAAGTCAGAAAGGCTTTCTCTTTCAGGATGCTAAGCTGACATAATGGAAGTCTGGAGCTGCCTGTGGCCAAGATTTCCCCTGTGTAGAAGTCTACAGTCGGACTAAATGAGGCCAGCACACAGAGACTGAAGAGAGTGCAGAAAGAGAGCTGGGTTAGGAGAAGAAAAGGGGATCTTGATGGTGATCACGTCCTTGGTTCTAGTGCTTAAAGTCCCTAGGGTCCTGCAACTCTCTGAGTTCCTTCTAGGACATTCAATTTTGGGTTTAAATTGGTCACTTCATCAGAAAGAGTTCTGATTTATATAGTAAGCTTACTCTGCAATACCAAATAAAACTTGATGGAAGGCAAATAAGAATGTTGTTGGAAAAAGATTCTATAAAGGTCATTGCATTTCCTGAAAAAATGGCATCAGCTCCGCATTTAGAGACATGAATCCCCAATTTTCTAAACCTGGCTCAAGGCATTAACCTTCTGTGTGCATCAAACAAAAATGGCCATGTGCATGCATAATGATGGATAGTGGAGAAGCATTCAGTGAAGGTTTGGCTAGATTATTCTAACACCTGAAAGCATGATCAGCATGGGGAAGTACATTCAAAATATATACAGGCAATCATGCTGAAATGTAGATAAAAGTGATTGGGACAACATTTAAGCTTCTAGAGTATTATGTGTTACTTTTTATGTTCAATATTGCTTGCTTACAGAGCTGGAAAATTTCATGTCTCAACACTAGTATCAGGAATCATACAATGGCACTCACTCTTAATGGCTACATCATCATCTGGCTGCAAACCACCATGACCAAGTAGCCAGTCTGTTGGGAAGTGGCAGCTAATCCATTGTGCTACAGGATGAGGACATTCTCAAGGTCCTGCACTGTGCCATCACTGCCTCCAATGTGGCTGCTGAGAATTCAACTGACAATTTCCAATTTAAGTGGTGAGAAGGCAGTTCTTTAAAACAAGTATCAGACCAAGGAAGGATAAAAACAGCCCCCTCTGTGAATTGTTTTCTGATTTGCACCTTTCTTTTACCTTTCAACAAGAAATGATCTGCTTTCTTTTGAACTTCTACACAAGTTTATATCTGCCGCCTCAAGTAGTCTTACTCAATGACACCAATTCAGAAATTAAAATATTCCTTGTAGCAGAATAAACAGTGTAGTGCCAATGTCTCATGGTGACCCATGGCATTAAAAGAGGTGCCCTTAGTGGGGTATCTGTATTAATCTAAGAAGCAAAAATGAGGGAATATTAAAAGTAGAAGAAGGGGCTGGGCGCGATGGCTCACGCCTGTAATCCCAGCACTTTGGGGGGCTGAGGTGGGTGGATCACGAGGTCAGGAGATCGAGACCATCCTGGCTAACACGGTGAAAACCTGTCTCTCTTAAAAATACAAAAAAATGGCCAGGTGTGGTGATGGGCGCCTGTAGTCCCAGCTACACGGGAGGCTGAGGCAGGAGAATGGCATGAACCCGGGAGGGGGAGCTTGCAGTCAGTGGAGATCGCGCCACTACACTCCAGCCTGGGCGACAGAGTGAGACTCCGTCTCAAAACAAAAACAAAAACAAAACAAAAAAATTAGCCGGGCGTGGTGGCGGGCGCCTGTAGTCCCAGCTACTCGGGAGGCTGAGGCAGGAGAATGGCATAAACCCAGGAGGCAGAGCTTGCAGTGAGCTGAGATCGCGCCACTGCACTCCAGCCTAGGCGACAGAGCGAGACTTCTTCTCAAAAAAAAAAAAAAAAAAGTAGAAGGCAGCCAGTATTGGGTAGATAGTCTCACTAAAAACTCTATGTAGGTCTTAAGAGTGCACGAGGCTGATATGCCCATTTTACCACAGCAGGGCTGAGTCCCTCCACTCCCATTGTTTGGTGCAAAACAACTCTATTTGGCTTTATCTACACTAAGGTTATTTTGTTTGGTGGTTACAAAATGAATAACAGCAGGTCCTCTTCAAGACGCCAGACTTGATCATCCTATCGTGCTTCCCTGGGTTTTCCAAATCACTGAATTCTGTCAATAGTTGGTTTTCTGCCAACTACTGAATAAGATCATGATGGCTTTCAAGGCACAGCATGTTCTGGTCTTCCTACTCTTTTACCATTCCTTTTGTCTCCTCTACCCTCTTCTTCCATTCGCAGGACTTCAGGTAATTCTCTCTATATTTTTTTAGATCTATGGAAAAATGAAACTTTATTTTGTAAATTGATACTCAGGTAATGCTATATGCTGATAACTCCCAAATCTATAACTCTAGCCCATTTTAACTCCAAACCTTATATTCAGCTGCCTCTTAGATATTTGCACTTGGATAAGAGACAGCTGGGTTCACTGGCCACCCATCACCCAAGCCAGAAGTCTGAGGACCCTCCATGATGTCACCTCCCTCCCACTCCACAGCGATCCATCACCACATCCTGAAGATTTTACCTCCTAAACCTGTTCCAAACCCACTTCTCTTCTTTCCTCCCTTACTACCACTTCACTACTCAGACTCATCAGATCTCACCTGAAGCATTTTAACAGCTGCTCCCTGCCATCCACTCTTCAAGCTGCAACCAGAATGATCTTACTAAAGCACGTCTCTAAGCCACAAGTCTGATTTCATGCTTGAAACTCTCTATTAGCTCCTCAATTCTCTCAGGAAAAATACCAAGCTCCTCTGGGTGTCTCTGTGATCTGCTGACCTCTCTAGCTCCCAGGCCTCCTGCTCCTTCCCAGCTCTCTAGGCTCCAGCTCTACTCAACTGTTTTCAGTTCCACCATGTGCTGGGCTCTCTGCTCCTGGCTTTCACACTTGCTCTTCCATTGGATAACACACGCTTTCTTCTTTGCCCATACCCTATTTGAAGTTATCCTAAAAAAAATCTGAAGTGTTAAAAATATTTATTATAAGGATGCTCATCATAGCATAAATTACAATTAAAAATGGGAAATTGTCAAAATGCCCAATAAACAAAAATTTTTAAGTGACTGCATAAAGTTTTCCGTTAACAGGAAATTACTTGTAGTATATTAAATGAGAAAATAAAACTGCTTTCTATCATAACTTCATAGCTACTTAAATAGGATAGTAATAGTAATTTCTGCATGGCAAAATGATAGGTGATTTAAATTTTTTCTTTTTTTTTTTTGAGATGGAGTCTCGTTCTGTCGCCCAGGCTGGAGTGCAGTGGCCGGATCTTAGCTCACTGCAAGCTCCGCCTCCCGGGTTTACGCCATTCTCCTGCCTCAGCCTCCCAAGTAACTGGGACTACAGGCGCCCGCCACATCGCCCGGCTAGTTTTTTTGTATTTTTTTAGTAGAGACGGGGTTCACCATGTTAGCCAGGATGGTCTCGATCTCCTGACCTCGTGATCCACCCGTCTCGGCCTCCCAAAGTGCTGGGATTACAGGCTTGAGCCACCGCGCCCGGCCAAATTTTTTCTTTATAATTTTGTTTAAGTTTTCCAATATTTCCCCATCCATATGCAATAATTACTTTTATTACTTTTTAAAATTAATTAATTAATTTAGAGATGGGGTCTCTCCCTGTTACCTAGGCTGGAGTGCAGTGGTGTGATCATAGCTCACTGCAGCACTGAATTCCTGGGCTCAAGCGATTCTCCTGCCTGCCTCATTCTCCTGAGTATCTGCAACTACAGGCATGTGCCACCATGCCCACCTAATTTTTTAATTTCTTATTTTCACAGAGATAAGGTCTTGCTATGTTGCCCAGGCTGGTCTTGAAGTCCTGGCCTCAGTGATTCTCCCATCTGAGCTTCATAAAGTGTTGGGTTTACAGGTATGAGCCACTGCACCCAGCTGGAAAAATATATTTTAAAAGAAGAACATCCCTAAGCAAGATCATGAGGGCATATATAGACGCACAGCAAAGATTCTGTTTCTCACAGAGGAATGTTTTATCTGGAAAGTTTAAATCCTTAATGGGGATGAGATCTAGAGGCTTATCAGTGAGTCCTATAATAGTCTGTTGCAAAGGGTGAAGTACAAAAAACAGCTGAAGAGGGTGGCGGAAGCTTCTGCTGATGCTTCTCTGACAAATGCTGGGGCTAATATTAATTCCTTGCTTTTGGGACGTGTGCTTCCATTACTGAAGAAATCCCCCCCTTTGTTTCTTTACACCCTGTAGATATGAGACCAGTTGGAGGGCCACAAGAAGGAATGGAATTGAGTGAGCAAAGTACGGTTAAATAAATCTTAAAAACCCCCAGCTGCTGTGCTTCAGTCAACAGGGAACAAGAGGTGCCATTTTAGTCAATCTGTGTGCCCAACTACGTATAGAGAACGGAAAGTTAACACACAAATGTTTTGTTATTTAGAAAAATTAAAATTGGCCGGGCGCGGTGGCTCAAGCCTGTGATCCCAGCAATTTGGGAGGCCAAGATGGGTGGATCACGAGGTCAGGAGTTCGAGACCATCCTGGCTAACACGGTGAAACTCCGTCTCTACTAAAAAATACAAAAAACTAGCCGGGCGAGGTGGCGGGCGCCTGTAGTCCCAGCTACTCGGGAGGCTGAGGCAGGAGAATGGCGTGAACCTGGGAGGCGGACCTTGCAGTGAGCTGAGCTGAGATCCGGCCACTACACTCTAGCCTGGGCGACAGAGCAAGACTCCGTCTCAAAAAAAAGAAAAATGAAAATCATTCAGCTAAGTCCATACAGATGTATATAGTGGCCAGTTGTGAGAAGTCAGTCTTTGCAAAGTAACACAAGACATTTGGTGTGGGCCTGAGAATATTAAATTTAAGGACAGTTTCCCACCAAATCAAGCATGTATGCTATTTCCATTGGAGGTTCTTTTTCAGTCTTAATTAAATTAGAAGTTTAATCTGTAAACTGTTAGAAGTGAATGGCATACTTTGGGAAAATGAGGCCATACTTTTAGCTTACGCAAAAATATTTTAAAGCATAAAACTGAAAATGCAGCATCTTTTGCTCACTTAAGTATAATTACAGATTAAATTTTCACTTTATGACCTAGTACATAGCACTTGCAAAGTAAACCATGTAATGATATTTAAAAACACACTTTTTGAAACATAGGTTTCAATCTCTTTGAAGAGAGATTCAATACATTTGAAGAGAGAAACAATATATTGTACTTATATAATACTTAAACAAAACTCAGTAGCATTTAGATAATATCTTTGAGGATCTCAGGGTGTTTTCCCTGCAGAAATAAGACTGTAGAAACTTGAGGGAGAAGGGCAAATTTCTTTTTTAAGCTTAACTCTATTCCTGTAGAGAGTGTTTGTACTCAAAGCCATGAGAGGCAGAGCATAGTTGCAGACTGGGAGAGTGCAGACAGAGAAGAGTTATAGGTCTCCCAGGATACAGACTCTTTTTTTGTTTTTTTTTTTTTGAGATGAAGTCTCGCTCTGTTGCCCAGGCTGGAGTGCAGTAGTATGATCTTGGCTCACTGCAGCCTCCGCCTCCTGAGTTCAAGCGATTCTCTTGTCTCAGCCTCCTGGAGTAGCTGGGATTACAGGTGCACGCCACCATATCTGGCTAATCTTTGTATTTTTAGTAGAGACAGGTTTTCACCATGTTGGCCAGGCTGGTCTCGAACTCCTGACCTCAAGTGATCCATCTGCCTCGGTCTCCCAAAGTGCTGGGATTGCAGGCATGAGCCACCATGCCTGGCCCCAGGATACAGACTCTAATTCTATTATTTTCTAGGTCTAAAAAAGGAAACCTATATTAAATCACAAATCATATCTTGAAGAGAGAAAACAAAAAGAAGATTCTATTATATCAGGTCATTTTAAACTCAAAACTAACTTTTATTATCATGGCCGAATGAGTGGGTTCTTACTGCTTTAGATATTAAAATGAATCATAAATATGGCTGTTCGGCTTATATGAATGATAGATCTTATGTGCTGGCTTAAATTCCTAAATTTTCTCTCTCTCTTTTTTTTTTTTTTTTTTTTTTTTTTGAGACAGAGTCTCACTCTGTCGCTGGGGCTGGAGTGCAGTGGCCGGATCTCAGCTCACTGCAAGCTCCGCCTCCCGGGTTCATGCCATTCTCCTACCTCAGCCTCCCCAGTAGCTGGGACTACAGGCGCCCGCCACCTCGCCCGGCTAGTTTTTTGTATTTTTTAGTAGAGACGGGGTTTCACAGTGTTAGCCAGGATGGTCTCGATCTCCTGACCTCGTGATCCGCCTGTCTCGGCCTCCCAAAGTGCTGGGATTACAGGCTTGAGCCACCGCGCCCGGCCAATTCCTAAATTTTCAAGAGGATAAATCTAAAGACAACGCCAACTGATTAATTTCCCAGAATTAGATTTGAGCTGGGAAATTAGTGATAGTATGAATAAGGAAATATTATTATGCATTATATTTTTCATTTTAAAGTTTGAAATTATTTCTTAGAATCTGATCTGGGTCACATGTGTAGAATTTTCCATCTGATACCCTTAAACTCTGGCAACATTCCAACAATTGTTACTGATTCCTTGTAAGCTTTATTACCCAGGATTTCATTTTGGTGGTTAGGAAAAAAAGTTTCATGAATCGCATCCTTTCACAGTTAGAAATCCAAGGGTTCACACTTCTTGTCAGCAGGAAGTGGAGGTTGCGAAGAGTTCTATTTTTGGAGTTGAAAGGCCACCTTTGACCCAGAAATTGTGTGGTTGGATGAAAGACATTTCTCTGTTCTGTCTTACTTGATTTGCCCAAGGAATGGAGAAACGTACGAGTGCAACTTCAGCAGACTTGTTTCCTCCTAGGGCCGGAAGATGACCCATATTCATGACATCTAAAGAATTTTATATTTTCAAGTGTGTTTTTCAGTCCTGTGTGGCCCATGTTACAGTCATTTCAATTTAGAGTATTCAAAACCTTCCAAATTGAAATATTCATCGTGTCCCAAGATATGAGGGCCAGGATTTATTCTTCTAGATCAGGGGTTGGCAAACTAAGACCCAGGGCCGAATCTGGTTGTCTGTTTTTGTAAATAAAATTTTACTGGAACACAGTCATGTCCATTCATTTCCATATTGTCCATGGCTGCTTTTGTGACACAATGGAAGAGCTGAATACTTGTAACAGGGACCATATGGTCTACAAAGCCTAAGATATTTATTATCTGGCTCTTTACAGAAAAAAGTTTGCTGACTCTGGGTTTAGATGATAAGGAATTAAAGAGAAGGTCTACAGATAGAGTGATGTCAAAGAGCAGGGGCTACACATGCCAGTATCATAAATGTTTAGTTTTTAGGGTCTAATTGCTTTTTATAATTAGCCTGAGACTTGACAAACAACATTTAAAGACTCCAATTATGAAATGACCAGTTTGAACTGAGGGTTGGCCATTAGCACAGCGGTCCATAGAGACAGAAATGAATCCATAAGAAGGAAATGTAAACCTAGTATACTACCTGGCTCTGAAGGAAACAATGCTTGTAAAATCATAGTAATATAAATGTCAGTTATTGGGGTTTTGGCTTTAGAATCAATCACCAAAGTGGAAAACAATATAAATATTAATATTAACAATGTAAAAGAAAGCTATAGTTGTCAAAAGTTCAGAGAGAGACAGGGAACAGTAACGAGAAAATCTGGGCCACTTACATGGTGAGTCAAGGGGGTCTGAAGTTGATAGAGCATGAAAAAAAATTCTTGTATATTTGTGTATTTCATTGTTTCCAAGGCCCCATTTTCTTCAACCCGTAATGTCTTTGAACTAGGAAGCTCCTTACTCTTCATGACACTGTAGAAGTATATAATTGGCAGTCCTGTTTTTCCTTAGTGGAATAGAAAATAATGGTGCATCTTATAGTAGATGGCATCTTAGATTTGATGATTATAGTATTTTGAGTTGCAATAGTAACTGACAGTAAGCTAAAGATAATGGAAAAACTAGTAAAAATTGGGAGGTAGTAGCCAAAGGCATCTAAGTAAAATAAATCATCTTTTTTTTTTTTTTTTTTTAGAGACAGCATCTAGCTCTGTTGCTCAGGCTGGAGTACAGTGGCATGATCATAGCTCACTGTAACCTTGAGCTCCTGGGCTCAAGTGATCCTCCTGCCTTAGCTTCCTGAGTAGCTGGGACTACAGGTATGCAACACTGCACCTGGATAATTATTATAATATTTTTTCGTAGAGATGGGGTCTTGCTGTGTTGTCCAGGCTGGTCTTGAATTCCTGGACTCAAGAGATCCTTGAGGCTTGGTCTCCAAAAGCATTGGGATTATAGGCATGAGCCACCATGCCTGCCCTAAACTACCATCTTTTATAGTCAAAGGTCAATAGATGATGTCCACGTGTATGTTCATTGCAGCACTATTCAAAACAGCAAAGACATGGAATCAACCCAAATGACCATCAATGATAGACCGGATAAAGAAAATGTGATACATATACACCATGGAATACTATGCAGCCATAAAAACAAATGAGATCATGTCCTTTAAAGGAACAAGGATGGAACTGGAAGCCATAATCCTCAGCAAACTAACACAGGAACGGAAAACCAAACACCACACGTTCTCACTCATAAATGAGAGCTGAACAATGAGAACACATGGACACAGGGAGGGGAACATCACACACAAGAGGCCAGTTGTGGGTGGGGGTTGGGGGAGAGAGAGAGAGTCAGGATAAATAGCTAATGCATGCTGGGCTTAATACCTAGGTGATAGGTTGATAGGTGCAGCAAACTACCATGGCACATGTTTGCCTATGTAACAAACCTGCATATCCTGCACATGTATCCCAGAACTTAAAATAAATAAATAAATAAATAAATAAATAAATAAATAAATAAATAAATAAAATAGATGATGTTCAAATATGACTTTTTTTAAAAGGCCTAGCCCTGTGGCTCATGCCTGTAATCCCAGCACTTTGGGAGGCCAAGGCAGGAGGATCGTTTGAGCCCAGGTATTCAAGACCAGACTAGGTGACATAGGAAGACCCTGTCTCTACACATACATACACACACACACACACACACACACACACACACACACAGCAGCAGCAGCATGTTGTTTATCTTTTCATTTAAAACCCTTTCACTTTGATTTTTTAAAAAACCATATTGTATTAGTTTCTTATGGCTGCTGTAAAAAATTACCATAAACTTAGCGGCTTAAAACAACAGGAAATTACTTTTTCACAGTTCTGGAGGCCAGAAGTCTGAAATCGAAGTGCGAGCAGGGCCATGTTTTCTCCAGAGCCTCTAGGGTTCTCTGTCTTTTCCAGCTTCGGGTGGCTGCCAGCACTCCTTGACTTGTGGCTTCATCATTGTAGTCTCTGCCTCTGTTTTCCCACTGCCTTCTCTGTGAGTGTTAAATCTCCCTCTACCTTTTTTTTTAAAAGGATTTATTAGTGCCACGTAGGGCCCACCTGAAGAATCCAGGATAATCTAATTTTGAGTTTCTTATTAAATCTGCAAAGAGCCTTTTTCCAAATAAGATAATATTCACAGGTTCTAGGGATTAGAACATGAACATCTCTTTGGGAATCATCATTAGCCCGCCACACATGTATAAGCATTAGTTTGATTTTTAAAAATGACAAGTTTTAGGTCATTCTACAATTTTAAGTCCTTCAGTCGCTTTCCATAACTCACAGAATCAAGTTCAAATAATGTATTGGTTAAAAATATGGTCTCTAAACCAAAAGCACAAGCAACAAAAGAAAAAATAGATGAACTGAATTTCGTCAAAATAAAAAACGTTTGTGCTTCAAAGGATACCATCAAGGAAAAGAAGAGGCTGGGCGCGGTGGCTCATGCCTGTAATCCCAGCACTTTGGGAGGCTGAGGCAGGCGGATCATCTGAGGTCAGTAGTTCAAAACCAATCTGTCAACATGACGAAACCCTGTCTCTACTAAAAGTACAAAAATTAACCAGGTGTAGTAATCCCAACTACTCGGGAGACTGAGGCAGGAGAACTGCTTGAACCCGGGAGGCAGAGGTTGCAGTGAGTTGAGATCATGCCACTGTACTCCAGCCTAGGTGACAGAGAGAGACTCTGTCTCAAAAAAAAAAAAAAAAAAAAAAAGGAAAGTGAAAAATCCCACAGAATAGAAAAAAACTTTGCAAATCATAAGGAACTTGTATCTAGACTACATAACGAACTCTTAGAACTCAATAATAAAAAGACAGCCCAATTGAAAAGCGGGCAAAGGATCTAAATAGATATTTTTAAAAGAAGATATACAAATAGCCAATAAGCACATGAAAATATGCTCTACACCATTAGTCATCAGGGAAATGCAAGTCAAAACTACACTGAGATACCTTTTCATATCAATTAGGATGACTATAATAAAAAAGACAGATACTGGCCATGCATGGTGGCTCACGCCTATAATCCCAGCACTTTGGGAGGCTGAGGTGGGTGGATCACTTGTGGTCAGTTCGAGACCAGCCTGGCCAACATGGTGAAACCCCGTCTCTACTAAAAATACAAAAATTAACTAGGCGTGGTGATATGGGCCTGTAATCCCAGCTACTCGGGAGGCTGAGGCAGGAGAATTGCTTGAACCTGTAAGGCAGAGGTTGCAGTGAGCCGAGATTGTGCCACTGCACTCCAGCCTAGGTGACAGAGTGACTCCATCTCAAAAAAAAAAAAGAAAAAAGACAGTAAGTGCTGGCAAGGAATGGAGAAAGTAGAAGCTTCATACGCTGCTGGTAGAAATATAAAGCGGTCACCTGCTTTGGAAAACGGTTTGGGAGTTTCTCAAAAAGTTAAAGATGCAGTTTACTGTATGACTCAAAAATTTAACTCAAGAAAAATGAAATCATGTCCATACAAAAACTTATATCCACAAGTTCAAAGCAGCATTATTCATAATAGCCAAAAAGTGGAGACAACTGAAATGTTTACCCACTGATAGACAGGTGAACATAATGTGCTCTACCGATATGGTGGAATATTACTTGGCAATAAAAGGGAATGAAGTCCTGATTCATGCTACAACATGCTGAACCTTGAAAATGTTATGCCAAGTGGAAGAAGCTGGTCACAAAGGACCACGTATTATATAATCCTGTTGACATGAAATGTCCAGTGTAGGCAAAGCTACAGGGGCAAAAAGTAGATTAGTGACTGCCTAGAGTTGAGTGAGGACTTTCAGAGAATGGGGGTGACCGCCAAAGGGTTTCCACTTATGATAATTATTTCTAAATTGATTATGGTGATAGTTGCACAACTCTGAATATACTAAAAACCTTTGAATTGCATACTTTAAGTGAGTGAATTGTATGGTATGTGAATTTATATCACAATAAAGTTCTTTAGATAGTTAGCTAGAAAGTATCTAGAATCAGAGTGGTCCAGCCCCAGCTCCAAGAGAATGTGCAGGTGGATTAAAGCAAAAGTCCATGTAAAACTTTTGCACAGGACCTGGCATGCAGTAGGTACTCGATGTGTGCACTCTTCCTATTCACCTGGCATTTGAAGCTTCCTAGGACTAGCCCCTGCCTCTCTCTGCCCCCTTTCCATCACCGTCACTCTCCTCCAGGGTGCTTCCCCGCCTCACCCGCTTAGGCAGGTAGACTTAACTCTTCGCCTTCTCTGCAACAGCTTCAGCACATCCAGATTTTACTGTAATACTCTCTCTTTTCCTCCCCTAACTTCACCCGGCTAATTCCTCTCTTCCTCCTCCTCTGCGTTTCCTCAGCTGTAGCCCTTTCCAGGAAGCTCCCCCGAGGGCTCTGAGACTGTCCTTCCCTCTTCACCACGTTTGCAACTCCTTCTAGGAACCCCCGGCTCCCAGAACACACATCTATGACAGCACTTACCCTTCTCAGCGGCATTTGTCTGTGTGCCTCAAGTCTTATCCACCTTTTACATTCAGTGACTTGCACAGTGAAAAAGAGTAAGAAATGGAAGTGTCCAATAACCACTGGGCCGAAAGAGGATTATCATGGCACCAGCAGTTATAACAAAAAAAGAAAAGAAAGCATTTTCCACTTCACTATCCAGACTGAAGAACCTCTCTGTTCTCTGGAGCTGAGGAGCCTGGCACACTGCTATTGTGCCGTATCTTAAATGCATATGTGTGCAGGCCTGCCCCGCTTTTGCCTCCACGGTGTGACAGGAAGGGGAGGCCCACTGGCTGTCTCGTGACACTGGTGAAGTCCTACTTCAGCTGTGGCTCGGCCAGTTTATTAACACTTCATTGATCCTCATGTGCAAACATGTGTATTAATGAGAAGGGACATCCAAAGAGCAAAAGCAGTGTGCTGTTCACACCTGGCAGCATGTAAAAACTGCATTTGCAAACCCTGTAGGAGGTAACGCTAAAAAAAAAAAAAGCCAACAGTTAGGGGACAAGAAGGAATGACTAGTTTCTAAATATTTCCTGTATCAATGATATTTCAGGACTATCTAAATATTTCCTGATCAATGTATGAATGACTAGTTTCTAAATATTTCCTGTATAAGTGCAGTCCAGTGAAAAGTCCATTGAGGCCTGTGGGAATCTGCCCTCCAACCCTTAGAAGTAGCGAGTTTCCTAACCCCAGAGGTATCCAAGCAAGGGTGGGACACTTTGGGGAGCACTGCCTACAGAGGAAGCTGGATTTCATGATCATTAGCTCCACTCTGACCCTGGGATTCGATGATTATATATTACGTATCTGATTATCTGGTGAGTCATTTAAAACGTGGGGGCCAGTTGGGTGCAGTGGCTCATGCCTGTAATCCCAGCACTTTGGGAGGCCTAGGCGGGCGGATCACGAGGTCAGGAGATTGAGACAATCCTGGCTAACACGGTGAAATCCCGTCTCTACTAAAAATACAAAAACTTAGCCAGGTGTGGTGGCAGGTGCCTGTAGTCCCAGCTACTTGGGAGGCTGAGGCAGGAGAATGGTGTGAACCTGGGAGGCGGAGCTTGCACCACTGCATTCCAGCCTGGGCGACAGCGAGACTCTGTATCAAAAATAAATAAATAAATAAATAAATAAATAAATAAATAAATAAATAAATAAAATGTGAGGGCCGCCATGCTGTACTACTCCAGGGTGCCCTTCATGTCACAGTCTAGGTGAGTGGCACCTGTGGAGTGTGCATAGTACAGATCTCATAGCCCTAAGAGGTGGCATGCTAAATCCTGACTAGATAATCCCATGCATATTAAAGCAATAATTAAATCTTGCTTTTTTTGAGATAGAGTCTCGCTCTGTCGCCCAGGCTGGAGTGCAATGGTGCGGTCTCTGCTCACTGCAACCTCTGCCTCCCAGGCTCAAACAATTCTCCTGCCTCAGCCTCCCTAGTAGCTGGGACTACAGGCGTGTGCCACCACACCTGGCTAATTTTTGTATTTTTAGTAGAGACAGGGTTTCACTGTTTTGGCCAGGCTGGTCTTGACCTCCTGTCATCAAGTGATCCACCTGCCTTGGCCTCCCAAAGTGCTGGGACTACAGGTGTGACCCACCGCGCCTGGCCAAATCTTGCTTTTTTTGAGACAGAGTCTCACTCTGTTGCCCATGCTGGAGTGCAGTAGCATGACCACTGCTCACTGCAGCCTTGACCTCCCTCTGGAGCTCAGGTGATCCTCCTGCCTCAGCCTCCCAAGTAGCTGGGACCACAGGTGTGCACTACCATACCCAGCTAATTAAAAAAAAAAAAAATCTGTAGAGACACTGTCTCACTATGTTGCCCAGGCTGGTCTTGAACTCCTGGGTTCAAGCGATCTTCCTGCCTTGGCCTTCCAAAGTGCTGGGATTACAAGCATGAGCCACTGTACCCAGCTTAAAGCTTGCAAGTATCCAGGTGATTTTTTTTTTTTTTTTTTTTGAGATGGAGTCTCGCTGTGTCGCCCAGGCTGGAGTGCAGTGGCGCAATCTCGGCTCACTGCAAGCTCCACCTCCCAGGTTCACGCCATTCCCCCGCCTCAGCCTCCCGAGCAGCTGGGACTACAGGCGCCTGCCACCACACCTGGCTAATTTTTTTTGTGTGTGTGTGTTTTTAATAGAGAAGGGGTTTCACTGCGCTAGCCAGGACTGTCTCGATCTCTTGACCTCATGATCCGCCCACCTCACCCTCCAAAGTGCTGGGATTACAGGAGTGAGTCACCACGCCCAGCCTCGATGTTTTTTTTTTTTTTTTTTTGGTTCCACATAAGTGTCAATCTCTAAAATACTGAAGAATAGAAAGTAGGATGAAATGCTTTCTCCCTTTCCTCTATACACAATAAGAATTTAAGGTCTCTTTCTTTTTCTCGGTGTCTTTTCTAAAGGACTGGGGTACGCATTTGAAGCCCTGAGCTAAATTCCTGTGATATGAATTTCACTGGGTTTGAACCAGGGAAAGCTTCTAGTGGAGACTCATACAATTCTTTCACACTCTTGGAATAACAGCCACCGAGGCCTTCCCAGATCACGTGGCTGCAGATTCACAGTCTGGGTCGCTTTCCCTTCACACACCCGCCCTGGAGCACCCACGCGCCTTTGTAATAGCCCTGAGCTGTTAATGGTTCTGATGCTGCGCCTGGTAGAAATGGCTCCCTCACTATGGATTCAGTCACTTCGAGGGCTGAACAGTAGCTCATCCACTCTCTGGTTTTCCTTTGGAATTCAGTAATGAACTCATTAAATCACCAACTTGTTGTGACAGGAAGTCATTCAGATGCTGATGCTATTGCCATGGAAACCATCCCTTCTGCGAGGAGCTCTGTCTGTCTTTGCCGAAGAGCACTCCAGCTCCATAATTACTGTCACCCCCAAATAACACAGAGCCATCACGACTGTGCGCAAGTCCAGAAGCAGGGCACACAGAAAACCAATTTTGCTTTCAGATGATGAATCCTTGTTGGTTTTAGTATTTTTAGCACCCATTTCTCTTCTGTGCTGGTTGTCTTTTTAATTCCTATGTGCTGGCTCCTTTCCAGCACCTTCCTAGAGAAGCAGACAAAGGATTTTTGGGGGGATGGCTGCCAGAATATTCATTTAAAAAGAATCTACTGTTTCCCCGAATCCCTGTGTTCCCAAATATGAAAATATGAGTTCTCCTGCCTTTTAGTTGATACCCCAAGAAAGGAATCCCAAATGCAATGAGTTTACAGCCTATAAAATGCAAAGGTAGTATTGTAAATCAGTAATGCCCAAATGCAAGTTCAGAGGTGCAACTCAAAGTGATGTTTGCTTTATTTTGTTTGGGTTAGATTCTAGGCTATCACTGAGCTCTATTATTGAAGGCAGGACAAGTCACAAAAATAAGGTTAATTTTTTTTTTTTTTTTTAGAGACAGGGTCTTGCTTTGTCACCAGGCTGTACAGTGGCACAATCACAGCTCACTACAGCCTCAAACTCCTGAGCACAAGTGATCCTCCTGCATCAGCCTCCTGAGGGGCTGGAACTACATCACCGTGCCCAGCTAATTAAAAAAAAAAAATTTTTTTTTTTTTTTAAAGACAGTGTCTTATTATGTTTCCCAGGCTAGTCTCAAATTCCTGGCTTCAAGCAATCCTCCTGCCTCTACCTCCCAAAGTGTTGGGATTACAGGTGTGAGCATTGTGCCGGCCAAAGAACTCATCTAACTCAAAGCAGCAATCAAGTCTTTTTTCATATATGTTATAGCATATGGTATATTGTGAATATTCAAAGATAACCAGTACTTAATGAGCACCTGACAGATATGGTGGCAGGCAATTTACATTATGTTTCATGATTTAAATTAATCTGCATAAAAACCCCATGGGACAGGTATTTTTATCCCAATTTTACAGCTAAGCAATGTGAGGATCTAAGTTAGGTAAATTAAATAAATGCCATGCTTTTCCATATTCATAGTTATTAACATGTCACACTTCATGTGTCCATAGGCATAAAGATGACTTCTGCTGCTGCAGAATCACAGAAGCTCAGATTAGGAAAGGTCGTTCATAATTATCTTGTCCAATCAACCAACCGCTTCTGCAGCATCCCAAGTGATTGTCTGATCTCAGCCTGAGTATTTCCAGTGATAGAGAATTCACTACAGTGGCTGGGTGCAGTGGGTCACTCCTATAATCCTAGCACTTTGGGAGGCCAAGGCAGGTGGCACTTGAGGCCAGGAATTCGAGACCAGCCTGGCCAACATGGCGAAACCCTGAATCTACTAAAAAAAAAAAAAAAAAAACTACAAAAATTAGCCAGACATGGTGGTGCATGCCTGTAGTCTCAGCTACTTGGGAGGCTGAGGTGGGAGAATCTCTTGAACCTGGGAGGCAGAGGGTGCAGTGAGCTAAGATCATGGCACTGCACTCCAGCCTGGGTGACAGAGCAAGACCCTGTCTTTAAAAAAAATAAAAAATTAACTACAGAGAGTGGTCCATTTTGGACAGCCCAGTTCTTAATTTCCTTAGTTCTTACCATGAAGAGAGGGCACTCATCACTGCAGCCACTACAGAACCCTAAGCCCCTTCTTTCTGGGTCTATCACCTGCTGAAGAATGGCTCTGGCCAAAAGTCTGTCCTCTAGGCAGGGCATGGTGGCTCATGCCTGCAATTCCAGCATTTGGGGTGGCTGAGGTGGGCAGATTGCTTGAGCCCAGGAGTTCGAGACCAGACTGGGCAACATGGCTGGTCTTTTTTATTTTTTGTCTCTACTAAAAATACAAAACATTAGCTGGGCATGGTGGTGCATGTATATAGTCCCAGCTACTTAGGACGCTGAGGTGGGAGAATGGCTTGATCCTAGGAGAAGGAGGTTGCAATGAGCCAAGATTGCGCCACTGCACTCCAGCCTGGGTGACAGAGTGAGACCTGTCTCAAAAAAAAAAGAAAAAAAAAAATTTGTCCTCTAGAATTATCTAGGTATGGAAGGCAGAGGAGGGAAAATGAGAAGGGGCCTAATAAGAAGGAGTTAGAGCTAGGTTAAGATCTGTCTGAGCTCCTCAAGAAGACCTCAGCAGGTCACTGGCTCTATGAGCATTTGGCAAGGTGGGGAAAAATCCTGTTTCCCAGCGCCAGTGGGAAGCCATTGTGTTGCATGGGACATCAATGAGGCAATTTCTGACTTCTTATTCAGTACCACGTTTAATTCTTTTTTAGGTTTTTTTTTTTTTTTTTTTTTTTTTTTTTTTTTTTTTTTGAGACAAAGTCTCACTGTGTTGCCCAGACTGGAGTGCAGTGGCATGATCTTGGCTCACTGCAACCTCTGCCTCCCAGGTTCAAGCAATTCTCCTGCCTCAGCCTCCCAAGTAGCTGGCTGGGATAACAGGTGCATGCCACCACGCCCAGCTAATTTTTGTATTTTTAGTAGAGATGGGGTCTCACCATGTTAGCCAAGCTGGTCTTGAACTCCCGACCTCGAATGATCTACCCGCCTCAGCCTCCCAAAGTGTTGGGATTACAGGCGTGAGCTACCGCACCTGGCCGACTTTTAATTATTTATATATATCTATATACACAAACATTTACACTGAGAAAATATATATTACACAAAATGCACAATCTTTTTTTTTTTTTTTTTTTGAGACAGGGTCTTGTTCTGTTGTCCAGGCTGGAGTGCAGTGGCGCCATCTCAGGCCACTGCAATCTCTGTCTCTTGGGCTCAAGCGAGCCTCCCACTTCAGCCTCCAGAGCAGCTAGACTACTGGCACACACCACCACACCCAGCTACTTTTGTTCATTATTTTTGTAGAGACAAGGTCTCACTATGCTGCCCAGACTGGTCTTAAACTCCTGGGCTCAAGTGATCCACCCAGCTCAGCCTCCCAAAGTGCTAGGGATATAGGCGTGAGCCACTGCACCCCACCTCATAATCTTTTGTTAACAAATATAAACATTAAAGATAAGCAGTGAGCAGGAATCCCTGGGCTACCTTCTGAAAATGTTAGCGAGGTCATAGGAGGGGCATAGCACTGACTTTCTAATTTATGAAGCTGTTTTCCATAGTGTTAATGTCACTTCTGTTTGTGGGAATTCTAATTTAAATGCACATAGCTAACGTTTGGAGAGGGTCTGCCATGAGTTGGATGCTGTGCTAGGAGGGTTACATTCATAAATGGCCATTTGCCTCTGCTTTGGTCTAGGAACTACTTGGTGGCAAGGTGTGTGTTCTATGCAGATACCAATGACTTGAATGACTTTTGTCAAGTCTCTTCAATCCCAGAGCCTCATTTTCCTCATCTGCCACATAAAGGATACGTTAGTTCCATTAACTGTCTTATAGAAGTATTGTGAAATAGGAGTAAAATGCAGTGTGAAAGCCTTTTGTATCCTCACAGACACACCCAGGACCAATACTTTGCATCTTTCAATCCAATCAAGTTAACAGTATTAACCATCACAAAAAGTATGAAACGATAAAGTTCTATGGAATGTGCCTAATTTAGTGTTCTATGATAGTGAATACTTAATGTAATGAAAAGATCAATATTAATAATAGGTTAGGCCAAATCTCCTTTACAATGAATCCCATGAAAACAAAATGATTTTCAAGCTTTGAGCTATAATTTTTTTTTTTTTTTTTTTTTTTTGAGATGGAGTCTCACTCTGTTGCCCAGGTTGGAGTGCAGTGGTATAATCTCGGCTCACTGCAACCTCTGCCTCACTGGTTCAAGTAATTCTCGTGCCTCAGCCTTCCAAGTAGCTGGGATTACAGGCGTGCACCACCATGCCTGGCTAATTTTTGTGTTTTTAGTAGAGACAGGGTTTCACTGTATTGGCCAAGCTGGTCTCGAACTCCTGATCTTAGGTGATCTGTCTGCCTTGGCCTCCCAAAGTGCTGGGATTACTGCGCCCAGCCTGAGCTATGATTTGTTACAAGAAATATGCCATATAAATTTTTTTCAAAACTACAGAGCTGCAATTTTTTTTTTTTTGGTGTTCACTGTCTCATGATCTAACCTGTTGCAAAGATTAAAGCAAAATTTTCCACAGTTAATCAAAGAGGATTAGTAAGGCCACTATAATAACACACATTAAAAATCAGGAAATCACAAACTGAGTCCAATGTCTTCATTCTTTGTAGATTTGTTTTCCAGGTAATTAAAAAGGTACT
This sequence comes from Rhinopithecus roxellana, assembly GCF_007565055.1. Classification (NCBI taxonomy): domain Eukaryota; kingdom Metazoa; phylum Chordata; class Mammalia; order Primates; family Cercopithecidae; genus Rhinopithecus; species Rhinopithecus roxellana. The sequence continues at coordinate 49,417,675 of NC_044567.1, forward strand.
TGCGAATATACTCTGTCTACTTCTAAAAAGTATTTGGGGTGGCCGGGCGCGGTGGCTCAAGCCTGTAATCCTGGCACTTTGGGAGGCCGAGACGGGCGGATCATGAGGTCAGGAGATCAAGACCATCCTGGCTAACATGGTGAAACTCCGTCTCTACTAAAAAATACAAAAAACTAGCCAGGTGCGGTGGCGGGCGCCTGTAGTCCCAGCTACTCGGGAGGCTGAGGCAGGAGAATGGCGTAAACCCAGGAGGCGGAGCTTGCAGTGAGCCGAGATCGGGCCACTGCACTCCAGCCTGGGCGACAGAGCGAGACTCCATCTCAAAAAAGAAAGAAAGAAAGAAAAAAAAAGTATTTGGGGCTAGCCTATAATAATAGAAACAGGAGTAATAAAAGTGGGCCAGGCACTGTGGTTCACGCCTGAAATCCCAGCACTTTGGGAGGCTGAGAGGGAGGACTGCTTGAGCCCAGGAGTTGGAGACCAGCCTGGGCAATGTTGTGAGACCCTGGTCTTCACAAATATTTAAAAATTAGCTAGGTTCCAGCTACTCAGGTGGCTGAGGTGGAAAGATCACTTGAGCCTGGAAGGTCGAGGTCACAGGCAGCTATGACTGCACCACTGCCTTCCAGCCCTAGGCAACAGAATGTCAAAAAAAAAAAAAAAAAAAAAAAGAAAAGAAAAGAAAAAGAAAAAAGAAAGACAGAAAGAAATGATAAAAGTGAAATAATTTAAGAATATTTTCATCTAATTTACAGCCATTTCTTAATATTATCAGTGAAACAGAATTAATCTAGAGTTAGAAATGAGATCTATAGTTTCTGACACTGAAAGTATTTTATTCACTATAACTAAACATTGAGTGGCTGGTAGCTGATAATAAATGACTTCTAGGGGTGGGGAGCCTATAGCATTGTCCCAAACTATAGAACTCAAAGAGAATGAACATAAATGTAATTAAGAAGTAGATTAGATCAAGAGGCAGTTCATGCTCAGATCACTTATTTTGTTTGTTTGGATGTAACAGCCAGCCTTATGCAGAATATATTAAGAAAACCACACAAAAGGGAAATGAGTCACTTACAAAAGACCAGAAAAGCTTAGGCTAACTGGCTAGACAAGACTTGGCCATGTCTCTTTCTGCCTTGGTTTCACTTGTATATCCTGAAAGCACCACCTTGTCTGAATCACAGGAGAGAAAAATGTTTTTGGCAAATATACATTGGACATGTCCAGCTTTACTGTTGCTCTTTCTCTATGCCCCCCACCGTGCCCCGCCTCCGCCCCCACCCCACGCATCCAGGTGGCTTTGGACTGTATGTGGCTTTTCCCTTCAGCAGTCTCACCTTCATAATTATGTTTGACCTGGACTAACATTAAAACATTTTGCTCTTCCCGAGAACACACCAATCAGCACGAGGTTCCATCTTCTCGTGGATGATGACCCATTATCCTTTTTATTTTCTGCTGGAATGAAAGGGCCATGGCACAGGAATGCTGTCTGTATCTTGCTCACTCTCTGTACAGAGCCTGGCCCATTGTTGGTACTCAATAAATGTTTCTTGATTGAATAAATACTTTCAGTCTCTCCTCCAGTGGTTATCCGCTTTGTCCTTAGCCTAGAAGCATGTTCAAATCTCCTACATTAAACAAAAGACCAAAAAGTCCACCTGTCCTTCCCTATCCCTCCACTGCTGCCAAATGCCTTGAAATTAAAATAAACTATCCATAGCTAATGTCTTCTCTCATCATACTTTGCAGTCAAGCTTTACTTATGCACTGTTTTTTGTTTTGTTTTGTTTTGTTTGGACAGGGTCTTGCTTTGTTGCCTAGGCTGAGGTGCAGTAGCATAATCACAGCTCACTGCAGCCTCAGCCTCTTGGGCTCAAGCAATCCTCCCACCTCAGTCTCATGAGTAGCTGGGACTAGAGGCATGCACCACCACACCTGGCTAATTTTTGTATTTTTTGTAGAGATTGGGGTCTTATTATATTGCCCAAACTGGTCTTGAACTCCTGGCCTCAAATGATTGGCCCACCTGGGCCTCCCACAGTGCTGGCATTATAGGCATGAGCCACAGGCTGGCCTGCACTGCTCACTCTTTAACCTCTGTCATCCATCCTTCCATCCACCCATCCATCCATCCATCCATCCATCCATCCATCCATTCCTTCCTCCCTCCCCTCCTTGTCTCCCTCCCATCCATCTGTTCATCTATTCACCTCCCCTTTTTTGCCCTCCTTTCCTTTTATCCTTCCATCCACTCTTTCATCTCCTACCTTCCTCCTTCTGTCCTTTGCTTCTGTAAATGTATATATCAATGTTTACTATGTCCTAGGTACTGTGCTGGGTACTAGAGATAGGATGTTTAAGAACAGTCACTGCAGTGGAAATGCTCTTGATCCAGTGAAAGATACACATGTGGAAACTGAAGCTTCTTAAACCAGGACACAATTTCCCTTGGATGTGCATTAGGGTGCTATAGTAAGCGAAACCACGGAACAAAGATGGAGAAACATGCTGGAGAATAAGCTTTACTCCATGTAAGTAACTGGAAACACCTGACGCCCAAGTAAATTAAAACCAACATTTAGAATGACAGCATGAAAAACAGCATCAACCATTACAAAAACATAGGCCTTTAAAGAAGCATGCCAGGCTGGGCGCAGTGACTCACGCCTGTAATCCCAGCACTCTGGGAGGCTGAGTGGGAGGACTGCTTGAGTCCAGGAGTTCGGGGCCAGTATGGGCAATACAGTGAGACCCCATTCTCTAAGGAAAAAAGAAAAAAAAAAAGCAGCAGCATATCATAGGCTGTGTTGGGCTATGTCCCTAGTGAATGTTGAGTTAACTCTTCTCTGTTGCTGGGGAAACTCCTTAGAGGAGCCTGAAAAGCACTGAGTAGGTAACTACCACACAAGGTGGCATGCTAGCTAGAGAGATGAACTATAGTGCCAAGGGAGCTCTGAGAAATTCACAAAGTGCTGAGTGAATTTTGGAGAAGGCTGAATAGGACTGCCTTTACAGAGGAGGTGATATTTGAGGTGGTTCCTGAAAGAGGAGTGGCTCACCAGGAGGAGCAGGGGAGAGTGCTGTGGGTGGAGGAAGCAGTGTGTGCAATTACCAGGGCTGCGAATGGACCTGACATAGAATAGGAAAGAGTCTAGCACAAAGAGTCAGCTCCTTTTCTAGTAGCTGAAAAAGGACGTGGGTTTTGATGGCACAATGAAGGGCCTAGGTGTCTTGCTAGAAAGTTCCAAAGCTGAAGACCATTCCCTCTCCTTCAAACTCTTTTTCTCTCGGCGTCGCTGTCATTCTGGTTCTCCTACTTCTTCGACAAGTTCTTCTTAGTCCTTTTTGCTTATTTATCCTCCTCAACGCCCCTTTCCCACCTTTGGAATTTTATGTTCCTGAGAGTTCCTTCTTGGCCATGTTTTTCTTCTTATTCTCCACACATGGCTTGTTTCATTCACTCCCACCACTCCAACTTCCTTTAAGCTGGCTTCCCAATCCACACTCCCCGGTACAGACTCCTGGGCTCCAGGCTCCCAGTTCTCACTGCTTAGCTATTTCCACCTGAACTGAACTATATCCTTTAAAAATGAGTAAGTCCTAACATGTCTATGTCATCTTCCATGCTGTTCCCCTCCTTTCTAGGGCTCTGCCTCCCATAGTTGTTATGGTCTAGGCTAATGGAACCATGATCTACTCACTCACCTAAATAAAATACCTGAGTCACCAGTTACTCTGCTCATCACCTACAGCCATTCAGTTGCCTGCCCTCCTGAGCTTCTGTTCAATATGTTCTTTCCCTTAAAACTCCACTGGGATTCTCAACTGAGCTGAGTCTCTGCCCCTACCCCTACCCCTGCTCCTGCCCCTGCTCCTACTTGAGGTTGAGAATCACTGCACATAGTGAGAGCTACTCCTGAGGGGTGTACTCTGTACAATTAGACTGTGTGGGGACAGGAAAGGGTTGGAATCACTGCCATGGCCAGATCCCTCTTGGGCAACTGCAACACCTAACTAACTGGTCTCCCTGATACCAGTTCCTTCCCCTCTAGAACCTTCTCCACATTTCTTCAGTTATCTTTTAAATACAGAAATATGATTAAAGATGACAAATTATCGAAATTTATAATATAAAAATTATTAAAATTTGTAAAAGTACTGAAGAATGGGAAGGATATGGAAGTGAATATTTACCTGATCTTTCAGTGGGGAAAAGCATTCATGTAAAGGCTAAAGGAAAAGACAGAATTGACCACAAAAAAATGCAAAACTTTTGTTGAAAAAAAAAGACAGACTGGGAAAGTATCTGCAAGTACGGTTAATGGTCTTAATATATAAAAAGCTCTTAAAAATTAGTAACCAAATCATGAACACACCAAAAGAAAAAAATCAAGAAGGGATATGAATAATCCATGAAACACGTACAAATCACAGGTAGACCCATGGCAGAAAATGTTCAATTTCATTTAAGAAATGCAGACTGAAACAATGGATATACAAAGTTTTTTTCTTTTTCAAACAGGCAAATTAAATCTAGTGCAAAGTGAGTAGCTTGGTAAGTGAAGTATGCTCATACTTGACTGGTAGGAGCATAACATGGTATAAAAAACTTTGGCTAATCTAGAAAAATGTATGAGTTAAGCCTTAAAAAATATACACTTTTTGATCTCGCAACTCTCTCTCTAGGAATTCCTAAGGAAACAATTACGGATATGAATAAATACACCCTTTTAAGGATAATTATCACAGCACTGTTTATAAGGCTGAAAATCAGAAATGTTCTAGGTGCTCAATCGCAGGGCTTGGTTAAATAAATGTAGGAATTTAGCACAAATTCCTGTGTCGCTCTTCTTTTCCAGCACAGCTTTTAATACCTGTGTGGTTAGCATGAAATACCACACAGGTATTAAAAGCTGTGCTGGAAAAGAACAGCGACACAGGAAAACATTTTCAGAATGTTTGCTCTACACTGTTAAGTGAAACAGCGATTATAAAATAGAATGTACCAAAAATCTCATATTTGGAAAACTATACACAGATCTATAGGCAAAGAAGATATAAAAATGTGAACAATGGTTTGAATGTGTGCTTCCAGTTTTCTTTAATGTACTTGTGTACATTTTCCAAAATTTCTACAAATAGAGTTACTTTTGTTGTCAGAAAAAATATTTTTAAGTGGAAACACAAGATCCTCCTCTGTTTTGGCTGCCTGTTGCCTGTTGCATAAAACCAAAATCTCTTGGCCTAGTATCCTAGGCCTGTCACAATCTGCCTCCTCCTTGACTTTCCAGCCTGCTTTTCCCGCTCGTCCCGGCTGGAATCCTGTATCCATGGCACATCCACCAACACCCATGCCATTCCAGACCCTTGCCCACAACAGCCACACCCCCCCTCACACCACACGCAAAGCTGTGGCTAATGGTCTGTTCCTCCAACTCCTATCCAGCTTTCGATTCTTCAAGCACACTAAGTTATTTTCTGTCTCAGGGCCTTGGCACCAACCATTCTTCCTTACTGGGTTGGTCTTCACAGTTCCTGTTCATCACAGTTCCTGGTCTTCACAGTTCCGAGCCTGAGCTGAAGTGTCACTTCTTCATTTGGTCTTCTCTCATCACTCTATCAAAAGAGAACACCTCATTTTCTGCCTCAGAACCCTGCTTATTCCTCCTTAGCACTTATTACCATATCAAATTGTTTTTACTCATTTGTTTACTTGGGTTTTGTGTGTTTGCCCCACTGGAATGTAAGGTTGAGAACGGGGGCTGTGATGTGTTGAACCCAGGGCCTTGTACATGGTAGGTGCAGGTATTTACAGAATGGATGAACAACGGGAAGACCAACTGCTCTGTAAAGCCTTTCTATGTGCTCCCATGGGACTCCCAGCACTCATCTCTACTAAGCTTCTCTACCTGTATTTTTCTAACTTAATGCAGTTGTTTCTTTACAGCTGTTGCCTGCCATGGGCTGTGGGTGCTGTGATCCAGACTGGGTAGAGCAGCCAAGGCCTGGCCCATTGCAGGTGCTCAAGAAGTGGGTGCTCTGAGCAAATGGGTGAGTGGCGCTCCTGAGGGCTCGAAGTGGGTGGAGGAAGCCATTCTAGAATTGAGCAGTTGCTACAGGTCACATAGATGATGAAACACTGCCTATAGGCCAGCTTCAGCTCACACAAGCCCACTATAAACTCTGCAGGCACAGGGTTTGTGGCCACGAAAGGTTTTTTTTTTTTTTTTTAGATGGGATCTTGTTATTTGGCTCAGGCTGGTCTTGAACTCCTGGGCTCAAGAGATCCTCCCACCTCAGCCTTCCAAAGTGCTGGGATTACAGGCATGAGCCACTGCACTTGGCCAAAATGTTTTAACTACATTTAAAACTGGATTTTAGCAACGAGTTAGTTAGCAACTTATTCTTGAGCTTCACATTAAAAAAATGAACATCACATTTAACATTAAGATCACGGGAATTAAGTGAAGGGAAAATAGGAATACTATAGTGTTTTTGGGAATAAATGAAGGGAAAATAGGAATACTATAGTGTTTCGGGTCTGTCAGAAAATGAGCTGTGCTAAATTCCCTAACCTAAGGAATTTACAGGCTCTTTGTGGAACTTGTAACTTGATGATGTTTGTCTCCTTTACAATATGGCTTGGTGAGACCTCAGGAAGAGATCTCACATATTTTACAGACAAATAATGCAGGGAAATCACCCCAATTAAGGCAGTTTAAACCATGATGAATGTGGAGAATGGCGAGCAGCTTGTGGGACACTCTGCAGTTATCATTCGGTGAAATGATGTGCGCCTTTCACTTGGCAGGCTTAGTTTATCTTTTTTTTTTTTTTTTTTTTTTGAGATAGAGCTTCACTCTTGTTGCCCAGGCTAAAGTGCAGTGGCGTGATCTCGGCTCACTGCAACCTCCGCCTTTCGGTTTCAAGCTGCTCTCCTGTCTCAGCCTCCCCAGTAGCTGGGATTACAGGTGCCTGCTACCACGCCCGGCTGATTTTTTTATTTTTAGTAGAGATGGGGTTTCACCATGTTGGTCTCAAACTCCTGACCTTGTGATCTGCCCACCTTGGCCTCCCAAAGTGCTGGGATTACAGGTGTGAGCCACCGCGCCTGGCCTAGTTCATCTTTAGTAAAGCCAGACAAACTGGGTGGGGCTTGAGATGCTCTGGTGGTCTAGTTGAGGAGTCGGCAAACTTTGTTTTTTTCCCATTTTCTTCTTTTTTTGAGACAAGATCTTGCTCTGTCACTCAGGCCACAGTGCAGTGGCAGGATCTTGGGTCACTTCAGTCTTGACCTCTTGGGTTCAAGCGATCCTCCCGTTACCCACCCTCATCCCCATCCAGTAGCTGGGACTACAGGTGCATACCACCATGACTGATTTTTGTATTTTTTGCAGACATGGGGTTTTGCTCGGCAAAGTCTTTCTATAAGAGCACAGATGGTAAATATTTCAGCTTTGCAGGTCATACAGTCTGTGCTGTAACTATGTAATTTGGACATAATTACATAATGTTTTGTGATACCTGAAAATTACATAAAATTCAAATTGTGTCTATAAATAACATTTTATGGGAACACAGCCATGCTCATTCGTTTATGTCCACACTTTACAGCCATGTCCACATTCATTGAAACTGTGGACGTAAATGAATGGGCATGACTGTGTTCCCATAAAATGTTATTTATAGACACAATATGAATTTTGCATAATTTTGAAGTGTTACAAAATATTAAACCTCTCTTGAGTTTTTGCCCCTTAAACATGTAAAAATGCAAAGTCATCTTAGTGGTGGGCCAGATTCTATTGTGGATCAAAGTTTGTCAACCTCAGGTCTAGTTTAAAACAGTTTGTCTGTGTGGGAAGCCATGGGATGATAAAAAGAAACACTCAGGCAGGGCCCTCCTTGATCTCAAGAGTAAGTTCCAACCCTTCAGTGCCTAGGCCCAATGGAAACAGTTTATTTCTGAGCACTGCCAGGCTGGAGATGGGCAGCAGACAGTTAATGTTGAACAGAAGACGGAGCAGCAAGGAAACAAGGCTTTGCTCTCGGAAGTGAAGAGTGTTCTTTGAAGTTTGATTAAAAGTGTTTTACTTCACACCTTATGGAAGCACATTATATTGTGCTTTTTCACTGCAGGATAAACAGAAAATCAGTAATGCATTGCTATCAGCACATGCTCACACCTGTGGTTTGAAAACAGCAAACAAACCACTCTCCATGCAAGGGCGCATTGTCAGATAACACAACTGCTGACAATAAGAGCCCAGAAATGTTCTTTCTTTTGAAGAGAACCAGGCTTCCTCCACAGTTGTCCCTGGTTTTGCTATAGAATGAATTCCCAGGGAGATGAGAGGAAATAGAGGTCATTAACAAGGTCTGTCTCTTCTGCCCCTCTCATTTTCTATTTTAAAATGTGCTTCCGTTCTAAATATTTTACTCCTTCTGCTTTGAATAATACCAGTACCTTATATCTGACAGGCAGTATAGTCTTAGGACAAGACACTGGGCAGGGGACGGGTACAGATGTTGGAGCCAGACTGCCTGAGCTCTGCTCCATTACTATAATAATTAGCTGTGGTCCTCGGCAAGCTACTGAATCTTTCCATGCCTCAGTTTCTCCAGCTATAAATGGCAGTAATAATAGGTCCCACCTTCTAGAGTTATTGTGAGGCTTATATGAGCTAAGACATGCATGGTGCTTTCAATATAGCCTAGCTCAGACTAAGGACTAGACAAATGTTAACTATTTTTATTATTATCTGCATGTGTTTACCAAGTACCTCAGAATGTGTGCTTGTGTGTGTGCAATATGAACCAAATTGTCTTTCAAGGGCTTCTAAATTACTGAATGGGATCTTGAATTTCTGAACTTTGCTTGTTGGGGCATGTTCTTTAAAGAAAAACTTCTATAAAAAAGGGTTTGTAATCCATATACAATAGGGATCTTAATTGTTTTCTGAAGCGCAACTTATTTTTCTCATATACTTTTCTTAAATTAAGTTCAGCTTTATGTTGCCTCCTTACATATTTTAAGTTTGGACTAAAGGTTTCTCCACACATAATGACCTGTAACCTAACTGGATGTGTGAGCAGACCATAATCTACTCTTGAAACTCAAAGCTGAGTCTCACTCAATCACTTGAGTTTCAGCTGAGTTTCAGCTAATCACAGGTGTTCAGCTGTTCAAGCCAAGTTCCAACAAGGCACATGCTCAGCTGTAACCAATCCAGCTGCTTCTGTAGGTTACTTCTGTTTTCTATACTCACTTTCTTTTTCTGTCCATAAACGTTATCTGACCATGTGGCAGCCCCAGAGTCGTTCTCAATCTATTCTAGTTCCGGAGGCTGCCTGATCTGCGAATCATTCTTTGCTCAATTAAACTCTGTTAAATTTAATTTGCCTAAATTGAACACTTTTAGCACTTTGTTACCATTATCGTTTTATCACATTTCATCATTTCCATCCTAATACGTTTTACTATCTTTAACTTCTCTTTTTATTGATATCTATCATTAATTTTTTGTAATTTAAATCAATTATATCCATTCCCAGCCACAGACCTTAAAATGAAGTATTTTTTTGACTCTTCAGTGTCACTGTCTATGTTTGTCAATGCTATGGTATTGTAATGCAGTGACAGAGTAGTTATCCTATAGAAACTCTCATCCAACTGCATACAAAGTGTACCAGGCGCAGTGGCTCACGCCTGTAATCCCAGCACTTTGGGAGGCCGAGGCAGGTGGATCATGAGGTCAGGAGTTGGAGACCATCCTGACCAACATGGTGAAACCCTGTCTCTACTAAAAATACAAAAAAATTAGCTGGGCATGGTGGTGCACTCCTGTAGTCCTAGCTACTTGGGAGGCTGAGGCAGGAGAATCGCTTGAACCCAGGAGGAGGAGGTTGCAGTAAGCTGAGATTGTCCCACTGTACTCCAGCCTGGAGATAGAGTGAGACTCTGTCTCAAAAAAAAAGAAAATTTGGAAAGTGACAAAAAGCTATAAAGAAATCAAATTTTATCCATAATACCATCTCATCATCTAAAGAGAGAACTACTGTTAGTATTTTGACATATTAACATAGAAACATTATGTTTTACATATCCTTTTAGTAATTAACTTTTGCTATAAAGAGTTAAAAATTTTCCGTGATTATCAAGCAATATGTCCTCATTGAAGTAAAGCTGGAAAACACAGAAAAGTTCAAAGCAGTAAAAACAAAAGCACTCAGCATAAACCATTTTGGCATCTTTTCTTCTTCTTCTTCTTTTTTTTTTTTTTTTTTGCGACAGGGGTCTTGCTGTGTCGCCCAAGCTGGAGTACAGTGGCACAATCACAGCTCACTGCAGCCTTGCCCTCCTGGGTTTAAGCCATCCTCCCACCTCAGCCTCCCGAGAAGCTGGGACTACAAGTGCGTGCCACCACGCTGGGCTAAGTAAGTTTTTGTATTTTTTGTAGGAACGGGTATTGCCATGTTGCCCAGGCTGGTACACTCTTTCTTTCAATGAACATTTTTTTTGAAATTGCAACCACAATCGGAATATAATATTACACACATAAAAAAACTTATTTTATCATAAGCACTTTCCTTTGATATCAAAAAGTTTGTAAAGGTAAGCTGCAAAAAATTTCATCATTTCATAATTTCATATCATTATTTATTTAGATATTCTTCAATCATTTAGACCATTTCCAGTTTTTCACTACTTATAAATAACTTCTCTATGGATCTTTACATATAAAATTACACCCATATTTCTGATTATTTTCTTAGGATATTTCTTTCCTTTTAAATTTTTAAAATTTTTAATTTTTTCAGAGATAGGGTCTCGTTCTGTTGCCCAGGCTGGAATGCAATGGTGTGATCATGGCTCACTGAACTGGGCTTAAGTGATTCTTCCATGTCAGCCTCATCAGTAGCTAGGACTACGGGTGCATGACACCAGGCCCAGCTAATTTTGAAATTTTTTGTAGAGATGACGTTCTGCTATGTTGCTCAGGCTGGCCTCAAGTGATCCTCCTGCCTCGCCTCCCAAAGTGCTGAGATTACAGGTGTGAGCCACCGCACCTGGACAGGATATTTCTTAAAAGGAGATTGTTAGGCCGGGCGCGGTGGCTCAAGCCTGTAATCCCAGCACTTTGGGAGGCCGAGACGGGTGGATCACGAGGTCAGGAGATCGAGACCATCCTGGCTAACACGGTGAAACCCCGTCTCTACTAAAAAATACAAAAAACCAGCCGGGCGACGAGGCGGGCGCCTGTAGTCCCAGCTACTGGGGAGGCTGAGACAGGAGAATGGCGTGAACCCGGGAGGCGGAGCTTGCAGTGAGCTGAGATCCGGCCACTGCACTCCAGCCTGGGTGGCAGAGCAAGACTCTGTCTCAAAAAAAAAAAAAAAAAAAAAAAAAAAAAAAAAAAAAAAAAAAAAAAAAAGGAGATTGTTAGGGCAGACGATTTGAGCATTAAAATATTAGTAATGTTTTTTTTTTTTCCTTTAACTCTAAATGTACAACATAATCCTAGACATAGTTGACATTTTATGGTATTTCCTTTGTCTTTTTAAAGGGAGGGGCATTTGAAAGACTCTAGTTTATACTTTCAAATGGTTTTCTAGATTTATATCAATTACCTCTCAGCAGCAGTATATCAATGCAGAATCTTACTGCATTCTCATGAATGTAGACTATTATCAAAATAAACTATACTGACTTGAGGGAAAAATGGTATCTCATTGTTTTGTTAAGATACCTTTGCTTATTAAGGAAGTTGAGCTTCTGCTTTTCCAAATGTTTGTTAACTATTTGTATATGTTGTTATTGTCCGCTTTCTTTGCAATTACAGCTCTTTTTTTCTTTTCTTTTTTTTTGAGACAGAGTCTGGCTCTGTTGCTCAGGCTGGAGTGCAGTGGCACAATCTTGGCTCACGGCAACCTTTGCCTCCCGGGTTCCAGCGATTCTCTCGCCTCAGCCTCCTGAGTAGCTGGGATTACAGACACACACCACTGTGCCCAGCTAATGCTTTTTGGTATTTTTAGTAGAGATGGGGTTTCACCATGCTGGCCAGGCTGGTCTCAAACTCCTGACCTCAAGTGATTCACCCGCCTCAGCCTCCCAAAGTGCTGGGATTACAGACGTGAGCCACCGCACCCAGCCTGCAATTATGGTGATTTCTAAATATATAAATGCATTGGTGGAGGATGAGATTGATCTGTGTGTGCCTCAGCACGTCAGTGGGAGAACTGTAATTGCAATGAAAATGGACAATAAAAAGACATACAAATAGCTAACAAACATTTGGAAAAACAGAAGGTCAACTTCATTTCAAATGGAGCCATCAACAGTACACTGAGTTCCACTTCATGAGGAGGAGCTGAACAATCACATGGCTACCTCATTCCTCACCCTGTCCCTTCACTGCACATGTGGCATTCAATCACACCTCAAACTGCTACATACTGGGTTAAGATAAGCTACTAAACATTTGACTTAGTGTATTTAGTTTCTTAAACCCTCTTTGATTCAGTAGGATGCTGATCTTGGTTTACTACAATTCTTGCTGGGCTAAAGGCTGCATGGGAATATGCAAGCAGCAGGAGACAGTGAGATCCATCAACAATTGATTAAAATCTCTTTGCTGAAATTTATCTGTAGGGGTCCAGAAGCCAGTTTGCTGCCTCCAACCTGCCCATTGACAATTAGCAGATAATGTACAGAAGTATTTCTGCTTTGCAATAGTGGCTTCCAAAGACCCCGTGGAGTCCCTGGCCTGCAGGTGCTGAAGCCCTGCCTGGGGGCAGTAAGCAGAACCCAGGCTAACCTGGGAATGGATCCTCATGCCCTCTGCTTCCTCCCCTTCATGAGTTGGTTCATAGGGGCTGAGAAGGGGACTGTCAACTAGCAGGCAGATTTTCTTTATCTTCCCTCTGAAGTTTCTAATTACACAAGTCTAGATGTGAAGCTGACATCAACTTCCTTCACAGCGTCACTTGGGAGAATCTTGGTCAACATGTGGTCCCTTTCCTTTCTAAGACGACACCCTCTACTTAGCAATTATGAAGTGGCTTTACAGTCAGTGCTGGAGCATAGTGTATAGCCCAAGGTGAATCCCACACCCTCCCTTCCCTCAACCAGAGCCTACTGACCTACCTGCTTTCCTTCCTTCCCTCCTTCGGTATTTACTTAGTGTTTCCTGTGCTAGGTGCCAGGGATGAGTCAAATATATTTATGACATGGTCCCTGTTCTCAGTGAACTTGTACTTTAATGGGGGAGATGGACTAAGTATACAGACAACTACAAAGGAAGTGGGAAAGCAGCAGCGAGCACAAGACATAACAAAGAGCCGGAAGCCCTTCCACACAGCTGCACCTTTAACCCTGACTTGAAGGCGCCAACTGAGGCTCCAAGCCATGTGGTGTTTACAGGGGAAAGTATAGGAACAAATCCCCATCAGGCCTGTCTGCATTTTGGGGTCACTGTTACAAAGGTCAATCTGTGTTTATTCTAGAAACAGCATACCCCCCATCTCACAATTATGTAAAACAGTCAATCACCCTTGATGATAACTCTTCCTGCTTCATAATGCATACAGCTAGACATAATTTCATTATAAAAAACTGTATTTTTTTTTTTTTTTGGAGATGGAGTCTTGCTCTGTCACCCAGGCTGGAGTGTAGTGGCACAATATCAGCTCACTGCAACCTCTGCCTCCCAGATTCAAGCAATTCTCTTGCCTCAGCTTCTGGAGTAGCTGAGACTACAGGTGTTCACCACTACACCTGGCTAATTTTTGTAGTTTTAGTACAGATGGGGTTTCATCATGTTGACCAGACTGGTCTCGAACTTCTGACCTCAGGTGATTCGCCTGCCTCAGCCTCCCAAAGTGCTGGGATTATAGGCCCGAGCCACCACACCAAGCCTGAAGAAAATACTTTCATGTGTGAAACCTGCTCCTTGAAGACAGAGTTCTTCCTTGTAGCAACGAAAGGCACCCTGGCACCACTCACTTATATGATGCAGCTCCCACCTCCATCCCACTAAAACCTTACCTCTGGACCCTGAAGATATGACCTGGTGAGAGTGGATGCTCAGATTCTGGAATCTATTCAGCCCTTAGCCCTCGATCATCTGCTTTGTCACCTCTGCTCTCAAGAATGGCCAGTCTTCATATGGCCGGTGACAGTGTGGCTGCTGTGAATGCCCATCTATTCAGGACTGAACTGAGCTAGGTCATGGCCATCAGTAAACATTATCAAGTAATGACTTTGTTACCACTGGTATCTGAACAGGAAGTCCAGATCTAAAGGTCAGTTTCACGCACCTGTTTCAGAGTGTGTTTTGTTTTGTTTTTTTTTTTTGAGACAGAGGCTCCCTCTGTGGCTCAGGCTAGAGTGCAGTGGCAAGATCTCGCCTCACTGCACCCCCTCCCAGGTTCAAGCGATTCTCCTGCCTCCGCCTCTCAAGTAGCTGGGATTACAGGTGTGTGCCACCAGGTGTGACTAATTCTTTTTTTTTGTATTTTTCGTAGAAACAGGGTTTCGCCATGTTGGCCAGGCTGGTCTTGAACTCCTGACCTCAGGTGATCCACCCTCCTCGACCTCCCAAAGTGCTGGGATTACACATGTGAGCCACCGTGCCCAGCCTTCAGCGTGTGTTTCTATCTAAGATTGAATACATGCAGTGATAAGAAATCCATCTACAGTTTCCTATATATTAATTCAACACACAGTTTCTGAGCTTCTACACTGGTAGACATATATAAGGGGTACTCCTTATAACCCCCTGAAAGTGACAGATGTTAAATAAAAAAATTATACAAAAACTAATTACAACTGTGGTGTTATGAAGGAGAAAACCAGTGTGCTATTAGATGACACTAACATGAGGACTTAGACATGTTTGACGAGAGGGTCAGGAAAAGGCTTCTTTGGGGAAGTAGCATTTAAGCTGAAACCTGGAAGATGCGTGGGAGTTGGGGAAGAGGCTAGGAACAGCATTCCTGGCAGAGGGCATGGCACTGGAGCCGTCTCTGAGGTAGGCAGTGAGGGGCTAGCTGGTGTGGCCTGCAGTGAGGCTGCAGTAAGTGCAGGAAAATGCAGAGTGAGGAGGTGGGGCCACACCGTGTAGGCGGTGGGAATGACCTCAGACCTGATCTTGAGAAGCCACTGAAGGAGGGGAGTGATATGATTTGAAAGTCAACTGAGTCCAACCACAGTTGGGAAAATATTTTTTTGACCCATGTAATTGGAACCAAATAGAATCAATTAATAGTAGCAACATGACAGTAGTTACGGTTGTTGTCCTAATCACAGGGAGTACTTCTAATAACTTAATTAGTTATCTCTTTGAAACCTCAAACACAAACTTCCAAAGCTTTAAAAAGCAACTTGTAAAAGCTTCCCTCTTTGGTCTTTCTCTTTTTAAGCTTCTTTTTAACCAAATCAGGCAGGCAGTGTACCAAGCCTCTGAGACACATCTGTGTGATCTTTCCAACAGTTCAGAAGAGGAATGGGAGCCTCTGCACCCGAGGTGGGGAGAGGCAGAGCTGGGACTCAGGGCAGGATGGGTCATTCCAAAGCCTGAGCTCCATCCATGTTCACAGAATGGAGGAGATCAAAAAGGAGCAGATGATGCAGCTGCCGGCCTCTGGGATATTAACAGGACAAAGCTACTGAGAAAACAGGGTTTCTGGCTGAGGGTAGAGGATGCTAGGAAGGGGCAACAAACGAGGGGGTGGCAGAAGTCAATAAATTGAGCAGAAAATGAAAAAAGAAGAGCTGAATTAGAGCTTTTGTCTAAGCATCCTGAGGACAGGAACCTTGTTTATCCTGTTCATGGCTATATCCCTAGGGCAGAGAACACTGCTCAGCAAGTGACACATGCTCAAAAAACAGATGTTGACTCAGCAAATGAATGTATTTAAACAGAACCTATTCTGTAATAATCACGATGACAACAGTAATAAAATTAGCCACCGTCAACTAAGCGCCTACATGTGCCACACCTGTGCGGGGGGTGTGGCTAGGTTAACCCAAACCCCACCACCAGGTACAGCAGGCATTGTCGCCACATTCCTGGGAAGGAAATAAGGTACACAAAGGTTAAGTAACATCTGACATCTCTTGTCTAGTAAGTAGCAGGGATGGACTTACACACAGACCAATCTCACTCCAAACTTTATATTTTCTCTGCCCTGTGCTGTGTTGCTTGTCAAGCATGAACATGCTGAGAACTTGGGCTCCAGCCATGGCCAGCCCCTTCAGATGACTTGCCACTGTCGGGTCTCATTCATTCTTTCATCATTCTTAGTCATCAAGTCCAAGTAGCCCTGGAATAAGGGAGCATATGTGCACAGGACACCTGCAGGAAGCATCTTACCAAAAGTGCCTTGCGTCATTGAGGCTGTGTCTGGGTAGTTCAGTGGTGCTAATGAAGCCACTGTTACAGGTTCAGTCTCCATGTCCAATTAACTCAGCTTTGTGCCTTGGAGACTACACCCCAATCCATCTCGGAGGTGCATTCAGTAGTTTCAGAAAAGATGGCTGGGAAGTGTGGGTGGCTTGGTGAAACCTGTTTGCAAGACTAGCAAAACAATGCAAAAGGTATGCTGCAATAATGGCGAGCAGCGGCTTCCTAGAAAAAGGTCACGGAAACTTCTGCACCAAACCTGGGTGATCAGAGCTCCTAGGCAATATTAAGTCCCTTTTCCCAAAAGAGTCTTGAGATTTTTTTTCCCCCAAGTATTTATCAGAATCCTCTTTACATTTCTGTGATATTGCAAAAAAAAAAAAAAAACATAACAAAACAAAACAAAAGGCTGGTATCAGGCAACTAGCATTATTTCTGAAAATTACTGAGAACTTAAAAGACATTCAGAACATCTATGCAACTTGTCTGACACAGTTCAAAAAACTGTCATTGGAAACAGAGACAATCTTATAACCAACATTTAGGCAAATGTGTGTTTAGAATATGGTTAGTTTTCAAGGCAAGTATGTCTCATTCTACTTCTCTCTGTATGGAGAGATTCCGTCTCTAGTCTCATCCCTTTGCAAACTATTTTTCTTATGGCTGCTGGAGTTATCTTTCCAGGACACATATCTGATTCATTCATTTGATTTCTATAGCCTATCAACCCCCTTTGCAGAGCTGTATTAGTCTGGTGTTAATGGGACTTATCATCTACCTGGGACACACTTGAGAGTTAAAGGATGCAGCTCTATTGATGATTATGCTGGAGCAACAGGCATAAACCTAGGCAAACTGGGATCTGTGGGGATCTGTGGTCACCTCACATGGAATAGAAGGTCCCTGGCAATCTGAACTGAACCCACATTTTCTGACTCTTCCCCACCCAGATCAGTCTCTGAGAGAGAGTTGCCCTTCCCGTGCTTTCTCTCCCAGACCTCAGCCCTTCCGGCTTCTCTTCTGGAAGAGTGAGTACACACACCTCCAGAGCAGCTCGAAGAGCAGTCGCACCTACTCTCTGGAATTACAGGTCCAGGCTCCATGCTCCTACGCACCTTGACTGGACACAGTCATTATTTGTTTTTATGTGTATTGCCCTCTCTAGACTGGGAAATCCTTGAGGCTGGGGGGTTTAAGTCATCCTTGTGGCTACCCCCAATATGTAGAGGAGTGTTTTGTACATCCTCAGTGTTCAGAAACTGTCAAGTTGATAATAAATAAATTCCACGACTAGATAATCCGGTGCCTTTTAAATAAATACATTGAGGTCTGTGTTATAAACAAATGTTTATGACTAAAATGTTTTATGGCAGAGCTGCTGACTGTCCTGGTATCATAGAAACTTCAGCTGATTTCCATGTGAGCGAATGTATGGAAGAAGTAATATTATATGAGCAATCTATTTTCTCTGGGTGAAGACCGAAACGGGCATATTTCCCTTTATTGTTCATTGGGGATAGTATTGCTCTAGGCCAAGACGCTGAGACTGCTAAGCGCTGACTAATCGAGGAAGTGTTTGCAGGTACACTGGGCCCAAGGGTGCACAGACCTCTTGCATTTTAACTTGCATGTCGTGCTCTCAGACCTGCATGGCCAATTCTGTAATAGTATCTGCCACAGAAAAGACACTGTGTGAAATTCTTGTGCAGCTCTTCCCCATCTAACCTGTTCCTCAATGGTGAACGCCCAGGGGAAGTGAAAGGAAGTACCCCAGACTGAGAACTGGGAACCGTCACCTCCCACTGGATGAGCAATGAGACACGCCCAGGAGTGTGAATTCCCTGCCTCCGTAATGCCTTTTCTCTCCCAAAGCATTAGTCTTGGAGAGATGAGCAATGATTGGTAACTCTCCTCTCTAGTTAAATCTGAATTTCCAGTTGCTTTACAGAGTGAGAAAGTAAACACAACACAGTAGTCATCCTACTCTGAGAGCTTTTGAACTGTTGCTGATCTTTAGCACGTATAATTTGAATATACTGAGGAGCCAGAAAACAAGATCCGGGAATAAAGGGGAGATAAAAGGTCAGAGGATGAGTGTGTGAAGGTATCACAGGGCGAGTCACTAGCTGGGGACACCTGCTTCCCACAGTCTCTGAGAACTAGAAGAAATCACAGCAGACGCAGTTTTGGTTAGAAATAGGACAAAGTTTCTGAGCAGGATGTTTAAGATCATTAAATAAATCACCAAGGGAACTGTGGAATATATTCCTCTGCTGGTCTTTAAAAACAGAGCAGTAACTGAGCAATTAGGGATGAGTTCTGTTTAAGTCTGACCACTGTGCTGAATTGGCTGGAATCTCTAAGTTCCTCCCAGCCCCAGAATCTCACGATGCCTCACTCTCACCAACTGCCCGTGAGAGACAGTGGAACCCAGAACCAGAGGGCCCTCAAGGAGTTATCATGTAATCAGTCTCCGACAGTCAAAAATTTGTCCTTACATTTAATCAAACTTCCTTAGTGCAGAATGGGTACAGGATAGTTTCCTCTTATCAACCCTCATGCATGGTAAGCCAAGGTTATCACACTTCAAAGAAAATTTATTTTTATTTTTATTTTTTTGAGACAGAGTCTTGCTCTGTTGCCCAGGCTGGAGTGCAGTGGCCCGATCTCGGCTCAATGCAGGCTCCGCCTCCCGGGTTCACGCCATTCTCCTGCCTCAGCCTCCCAAGTAGGTGGGACTATAGACGCCCGCCACCACGCCCGGCTAATTTTTTTGTATTTTTAGTAGAGACGGGGTTTCACTGTGTTAGCCAGGATGGTCTCGATCTCCTGACCTTGTGATCCGCCTGCCTGGGCCTCCCAAAGTGCTGGGATTACAGGCGTTAGCCACTGCGCCCAGTCAGTTATCACACTTTTTTTTTTTTTTTTTTTTTTTTGAGACGGAATCTTGCTCTGTCGCCCGGGCTGGAGTGCAGTGGCCGGATCTCAGCTCACTGCAAGCTCCGCCTCCCGGGTTCACGCCATTCTCCTGCCTCAGCCTCCGGAGTAGCTGGGACTACAGGCGCCCGCCACCTCGCCCGGCTAGTTTTTTGTATTTTTTTAGTAGAGACGGGGTTTCACCATGTTAGCCAGGTCTCGATCTCCTGACCTCGTGATCCGCCCGTCTCGGCCTCCCAAAGTGCTGGGATTACAGGCTTGAGCCACCGCGCCCGGCCTAGTTATCACACTTTTTAAGGCTCTTCTAACAAACACTTTTCATGTTTTCAAAGCTCCTTTCAAAGCGACTCTTGTAAAGTTCACGAACCTCTAAAAACTCAGTGACATCCAGTTTGATATGATTAATCTGCACAGATGGATTCTACAATGCCAAGTTCTGGGTTCTGAGACAGGAAACTTGGATGGATTTTTAACACAACATTCCTGTTTCTAACACGCATATCCTAAAGGTGTCTATTAATGCTGTAGATATGAATCTAAGTCAGAAAGCACACATGTCTGTTGTTGGGAATAGAAAGTAAGAGAAAAAAGTGACAGATTAGTTCCACCTGAGGCTATGGAAAGGGCTGGCTCCAGTGAGGAAAGGGTGCTGGAGGGAGCATGCTGGGCAAAAGGGGACTCAGAAGTCACAGGATGGGCGGGTGGAGGGAAAAGTAAAGACAAATGCACAGAAGGGCCCTTGGAAGAGAGACCTTAAAGGGTGTTTCTACCACAGGTGCTAGAGTAGGTGAATCAGTGGGAAGTATGTGTGGGGCTTGTTGGGCTGAGAGGATGCAGGGCGGCCAGGAGGGAAGAGGTGTGGGGGAGTGGGGTGTGGAAGCAGGCGAAGGAACCGGTAAAGAAAACCTCATTGGTTGGTAAACCAACATTTTTCTGGTTTTTAACCCTGGCAACCCCGCCTCTGGCCCTCCCTCCACTGGAAGTTTCCAAGCATCTGTTCCTGCTGCTGACTTTGCTCTGCTCCCCTGGGCTGTTGCCTGTATCAAGCCTTTCCTCCTTTCCTGGAACTTGCAATTCCACTAAATTTGTCATATGGCCTAGAAAAACTGTAAATTCTGGTGGGGTCGGGTTGATAATTCCTTGTTCTCCAGAAGGTACCCTTTTAAATTAAAAGGGTAGAAACTTCTGTAAGTCAAGAAAGGAAGTAGCCATTTCTTTTGACACTTGGTAGCATACCCACTGCCACTTTCTAGCATATTTTAAAATGAAAACTTCTTGGTGGTATATTGAAGAAATAAGACTTTGAAACGCTCTCTCCCCTGTTCAATTAATTTTGGGAAATCAAAAAGCACTTCCATTCCGCATCCAGAAAATCTGATTTTGTCGAGGCAATTAAGAATATTACCCTTTTACTCTAGCAAAGTAACCCACGCAGAGGACTGAAAAAAATGAAAAGCAACAGTCCCTTAACCCACTGCTGGTTCTTTCATGCTTGCTTTAAACTGCTTCTACTTTTAGCTCTTTTTATGGTGAACTCCAAACACTAAATAACAGGCTTATATTGCCTTTCTGAATTTATCAACTTCAATTTATCTGAAATTATCAATTTGATATATATCCACTGACTTCCCTTTACAACAGATCTAGGTTCATATCATGAATAACCCCTGCTCTCCTCCTCACCTGTATTTTCATCAATAGTTGTATTACTTCTTGACCACATTAAATAATATATGTATCCTTTATTTTTGTTCCACCAACAAGAAACTCTCTCTGTATTCCCCATTTTCTAAGGTGTGGATGCCAGTATCTCCACCTTCCTTCCAGCACTTCTACTCCCCCTCGCCCACCTCCCGCCAGCTATACTTCTACACCAGAGGCTGAGGCAGCTTCCTTTTTGTGACATCTCCAACGCTGATCTCTGGATTTTACCTCTCAAAGATGCTCCTTTCCCAGGTACCCCACTCTCAGCCACTGCTACTCCATCTACCCAGATGCTTTAGCCACAAACAAATCCTCTCTTTCCCTTTCGCCCACATAAGTCCTGTCATTTCTGCCTCCAAATATATTTCACCATCTCCATGCCTAAAATGTTAGTACGAGCCACTGTCTTCTAATTTTAGGAACAGCCACCCTCTTGTCTTGCTATAATCCACCCTCCACAAAATGGCCAGAGTGATTTTTCAGAAATATAAGTCAGATCACGTCACTCCCTTTGCTAAAAAATCTCTTATTAAAATCCCCTTATCATTATCCATGAGGCCTTCAATGATCTGGCCTGGGCGATCTCTCACTTCCATCTCCTGTACTCTTCTCCTCATTCACTCTGCTAGAGCAACACAGGCCCTTATCGTTCCACTGTCACAAGCTAATTTCCATTTTAGGGCCTTTACTTTTCTGCTTGGCAACATCTCAGATCTCCTTCTTCTCGTCATTCAAATCCTAACTGAAGGGTCACTCTCTGACAGGCTTTCCACGTTAGCAAAAGCAACCTGTTCTCCCTAGCTATGCTCTTTCATGTTATCCAATTTCAGCTTCTTCACAGCACTCCAGACATTACCTTATTTGTACTTGCTTGGCGTTCATACCCCTTTCTAGAATATGAGCCCTTCGAGAAATGTTTCGTTCACTGCCTGTAGATTCCCAACCACCTTCTATGCGTGGCACATACAAGGCACTGAAAAAATACTGACTATTATCAACTCGGTGTTCTGTAGCCTTGATTAAGGATTTTTTTTTTTTTTTTTTGAGACGGAGTCTCACTCTGTCGCCCAGGCTGGAGTGCAGTGGCCGGATCTCAGCTCATTGCAAGCTCCGCCTCCCGGGTTCACGCCATTCTCCTGCCTCAGCCTCCCGAGTAGCTGGGACTACAGGGGCCCGCCACCTCGCCCAGGCTAGTTTTTTGTATTTTTTAGTAGAGACGGGGTTTCACTGTGTTAGCCAGGATGGTCTCGATCTCCTGACCTCGTGATCCGCCCGTCTCGGCCTCCCAAAGTGCTGGGATTACAGGCTTGAGCCACCGCACCCGGCCTTAATTAAGGATTCTATACTTTGGTTAAGATTAATTCTAAAAGTTGGAAATCAAAGAATGTTTTATTCCTGCAAACCTATAATTATTATTCACTATTTAAGTAATGTCCCCAAGTATGTTCTATTTTCTTTCTTGGAACTTACAAATGCTTTTTCTCTTCCATGGTCTAGAATTGAATAAAATCCCTTGAATCCCTGCATTTCATAGGTACCAATCATCAGAACCCTGGGTCTTCTTGCTCTGTCAGTTGGTACCACAG
The DNA here is from genome assembly GCF_007565055.1 of Rhinopithecus roxellana. Lineage (NCBI taxonomy): Eukaryota > Metazoa > Chordata > Mammalia > Primates > Cercopithecidae > Rhinopithecus > Rhinopithecus roxellana. Next base: position 49,440,317 of record NC_044567.1, read on the forward strand.
CTGCCACTCAGGGACTTTATTTCTCTCTTGATTTGGATCTGCTACCTTTGGCTCTCATGTCTTCTTTCCTGTTTTATTACCTTACTTTGCTGGAATATATCCTCAGGAAACCTCATAGGAAAGGGTGTGTGTGAAAGGCTCTGACTGTGTTGTTGGTTTTTTTTTTTTTTTTGAGGGAAGGTTTTGATCTGTTACCCAGGCTGGAGTGCAGTGGTGTGATCACTGCACACTGCAGCCTTGAACTCCTGGGCTCAAGCAATCCTTCCACCTCAGCCTCCTGAGTAGATGGGATGACAGGCATGTGCCACCACTTTCGGCTAATTTATTTTTTATTTTGTAGAGATAGGGCCTCCTTATATTCCCCAGGCTGGTCTTGAACTCCTGGCCTCAAGCGATCCTTCCACCTCAGTCTCCTAAAGTGCTGGGATCACAAGTGTGAGCCACTGCGCCCGGTCTCTGACCAAATTTTATCCCTTTTTTTTTTTTTTTTTTTTTAACTTTGTAACTGACCGTTACTTTGACTGGGAATAGAATTATAGGTGGACAATACTTATCTTTCCGTACTTTACAAAAGCTTCTCTTTTAGCATCTAGTATAAGTGAAGAGAGTTCACATACATGCACACAGTTGTATCATTACTGGCAAAGACTATCCAGATTGACGCACCCAAGATGAAATTTTGTAAAGCTAGCTAATTTAAATTAAGTGAGTTAGTTTGAATTACAGTATGTTGAGTAAAGAAATTCAGTTTTCTTTCTTTCAAATATAAATAGCGTTTCCACAAATTCTTCTCCAAATCAGGCTAATTGTCTTTCTGCAAGTCTTCTTTTCTTAATCATTTTCTTAGTAAACTTCTTATTCACAGCATTGAGTTCTCCTTCATGCTGCCCAACACATTGTACTTGCTTTTCATTATTCTTTGAAAATTCAGTTCGGTAAGAAATAGTATCTTGCTTATTGCTCTATCTCTGGTACCTAACTTATCTTGAAAGAGAGCCTGGCACTTCTGAGTGTGGGCTCACTATACAGATTGAGAAAATAAAAGTAAAGGCACACAAAGGTGAGGTGTAGCTGAAGCCCTCTCAAAGTCAAGAAGCACATCCCTGGCGAGCTGTTTAGGCTCCCTAGTCCTAACATCAAAACAGTGGTTTGCAGGGATCATGAGCTTTGAAGTCAGAAAAACTGGGTTTGAATCTGTCTGTGCTCGCCACTTGCTAGCTGTATGACCTTGGACAAATCATTTATAGGCTCTGAACTCCAGGTTCTTCATTTGTAAAATGAGGATAAATATGTCTACCTTGTAAGACAGTGACTTTGAAGGTTAAATACGATAGTTTAGGTAAAGTTATTGACATAATTGTGGGAGCCGATAGGAAGTATCGGAAGTATTATTGTTATTAATAAAAGGAATGACATGTTGATATACAGAAATCAAACCTAAAGCACTAATTTTGATGAAAGAATCCCAAATTTATGTACTATTTCACATAATACTAAGTATGATAAAAACATGCTACAGTAAAATTCAAATAATTAGCAGGTATTTAAATAAGGGTCCTTTTGGCCTAGCCAAACGCTCTTCCTACTTTCCATAGTTCCAATCTGAGGACCTTTGATTTACCTTGTCTGTATATAGCTCAATCCATTAAAAAATCATTAGGCAGCAGCCTCAGGCTACAAAGTCTTACATTTGATTTCTTTTGTATCCTTTAATTTACCGATGAAAATTTTGAAAGAGTAAAATTGAAATTAGTGAGGCTTTATTGAAAGTTCATTACATCCACAATAAATTTTGCTTGGTTAAATAAAATTTTCCATGTGGTGTGATTACATAGTACAAGGAAAGAGATTTTCTGGGGTGACTTACGCATACCCATCTTATTATCTCAGTTCTATCAGATGCATAGTGAGTTCTCTATCTGCTCCGGTTTCCATCTTATGCAGCGAATCCCGTGGACTTCACTCCCCATTCCCTCTGGGGTGTGTTGCTCCTAACTTTTTTTTCACTCCATTATCTTTTAATGGCTCTTGTTTCTTCTCTTTGGAGTTTGCCTGGATCCTGACCATCAGAGAGATGACTGCTGGATTGATGGGTCAGAAATACATTCACCATATAGACTCCAGAATCACCAAGATTCTTCTGTGCTCAACTACCTGTAGTGGCAATCAACCTGCAGAGGCTAGCGTTCCATGGCCACAGGAAAGGAAACACTGGCTTTTAAAAGGTAGCTTCCTAGTATGCTTGTTGTCGAGGGAGCATCTTTTTGTTTTGGTGTGTTTCAATCAATGCCCTCATCTAAGAGACGTGACAACAGTGAAGGTGCAAAACCACAGGAACCTCAAAACCACTAAAAGCTGTATATTTGACTCCTTTTACCTATAAAAGGGAATCCATTAGTAGACTTCAAGAACAAAATCAGAGTAAAATTAGTTCACTCTTAGGTAGATCAGGGGTGAGTCAGGAGAATAAAGAGGAAGCATGTCAAAATATCTATTATCCCAAAGAACTTTGGAGAACTTGCAAGCTTGCTACTCTGCCCCACTTGCTATTTAGGTTCCAAGCACTATGACTGATGGCAAGTTTGTAAACTACAAGGTTTTATACTTAAAGGAACCTGGGTCTCCTGACCTTATTTCTCTAAGATAGAAGCAACAAAAGACAGCATATTTAGGAATCTCCATTAGAGTCAACTACTAAGGCTTTCTGAGGACAACTGTGACTAACTGTAATCTGTTATAAAAGGATGGTGAAAAGGTTTTTAAAGCAGTACAAAATTCTAAAGAGAATTCTGTAATACATATCCATAATGTATCACATACTATTCAGGATATCAAAATAACCTTAATTTTACTAAATGATATGATGGTAGTCCATGTGCCTGAGAAATGTGTTTCTGTGGTAACATTCATATTTTGTTAATCTAATATCAGCTTTGATTTACTATTGCCTCTTTTTAAAAAGGGTCACTTATTTATGAATGAATGAATGAGACAAGGTCTTGCTCTGTCACCCAGGCTGAAGTGCAGTGGCATGATCATGGCTCATGGCAGCCTTGACTTTCCCAGGTTTAAGCGATCCTCTCACATCAGGCTCTCAAGTAGATAGGACTGCAGACACATACCATCGTGCCCAGCTAATTTTTTACTTTAAAATTTTTATTTATCTTTTTTTTTCAAACAGAGATGGGTTCTTGCTTTGTTGCCCAGGCTGCTCTTGAACTCCTGGGCTCAAACGATCTTCCTGCTTTGGCCTCCTAAAGTGCTAGGATTAAAAGAGTGAGGTAGGCCGGGGACGGTGGCTCAAACCTGTAATCCTAGCACTTTGGGAGGCTGAGGCGGGTAGATTGCCTGAGCTCAGGAGTTTAAGACCAGACTGGGCAACAGGATGAAACCCCGTCTTTACTACAATACAAAAAAATTAGCTGGGCGTGGCGGTGGGAGCCTGTAATGCCAGCTACTCGGGAGGGTGAGACAGGAGAATCACTTGAACCCAGGAGGCGGAGGTTGCAGTGAGCTGAAATCACGCCATTGCACTCCAGCCTGGGTGACAGAGACTCAGTTTCAGAAAAAAAAAAAAAAGTGTGAGGTACCATGCCTGGCCTAATTTTTTATTTTGTATTTTTTGTAGAGACTGGGTCTTGCCAGGGCTGGTCATGAACTCCTAGGCTCAAGTGATCCTCCCACCTCAGCCTCCCAAAGTGCTGGTGTGAGCCACCACACCCGGCCAGGATAAGTAATTTACAACAGAGATAATATATAGTGTCTAATGATTAATCAACATTTGTCAGGTGTTGAGATGTTTATTTTCATACCTTTCCTTTTGCTGAAAGGTTTGAGTTCTGCTCTTCTGAACAGATGGCTATCATTTAACTAACAGCAATACTGAGTTTACTAACTAAGAACTCATAGTCTAGTCACAAAAAAATGAATGTGATTTAGCTTTCACTAGTAAGAGTTGAAAAGAGAGCCTAAGTAAGAATCCAACAGACAGAACTTTCAAGATTCAGAAACATGTATATATATATTTTTTCTTTTGAGACAGAGTCTCGCTCTGTCACCCAGGCTGGAGTGCAGTGGCACGATCTCGGCTCACTGCAAGCTCCGCCTCCCGGGTTCACGCCATTCTCCTGCCTCAGTCTCCCGAGTAGCTGGGACTACAGGCGCCTGCCACCACGCCTGGCTAATTTTTTGTATTTTTAGTAGAGACAGGGTTTCATTGTGTTAGCCAGGATAGTCTTGATCTCCTGACATCGTGATCCGCCCATCGCGGCCTCCCCAAAGGGCTGGGATTACAGGCGTGAGCCACCGCGCCCAGGCCTCAGAAACATATTTCAAAGAGACCTTAGAGGTAGCTATTAGAATGCCCAGGTTTATAAAACATAAGAGATGGCTGCCACAAACTGTATACAAGAGGGTAGCAGAATATGGCTTTGAAACCTCATATACACAAATTATGTGGTAAAAATATTTCCCTTTGTTAATGGTCCTAAGTTCTTTTATTCAACCCATATGAGAGGTCCAATAACTTGCCATCAAATCATAGAGGGTCACGTAGGCAATGGCCCCGAGGGGCATGGCATATCAGATTCCCTATGTGTATAAGGTTAGGAAACTACACCCTGTCTTCTCAGGATCATACACCCACATTTACAAGGTTACTACTTTCTTTTTTTTTTTTTTTTTTTGAGACGGAGTCTCGCTCTGCCGCCCAGGCTGGAGTGCTGTGGCCAGATCTCAGCTCACTGCAAGCTCCGCCTCCCGGGTTCACGCCATTCTCCTGCCTCAGCCTCCCGAGTAGCTGGGACTACAGGCGCCCGCCACCTCGCCCGGCTAATTTTTTTGTATTTTTTTTAGTAGAGACGGGGTTTCACCGTGTTAGCCAGGATGGTCTCGATCTCCTGACCTCGTGATCCGCCTGTCTCGGCCTCCCAAAGTGCTGGGATTACAGGCTTGAGCCACCGCGCCTGGCCGAGGTTACTACTTTCACCTGATAGCAGAATAATAACTTCAGAACCCTGCTCATCTGGGAATCAGCATTAGCTGGCCGAGTTTAGGATATACCCACAATTAGATTTTCAGGTTCTCACCTACAGAACAGATCCTTGGAACTGGGTTTCTTGAACTTGTACAGTATGAAAAATTAAGCTTTTGAGTTTGAAATGACAGAATTTGTAATAGAAAGAGATAATATTCTAAAGATCAGATAATACTTCCATTTAATCTTTTTATTAGTTTTAGCATGCAATTTGGCTTTTACCCTCAATGCTTTTACCAAAGGTGCTTTCAAAGGTCACCAAATCAAATGGACTGCTCTAGGGGTAGGCCTCCTTTAATGCGGAGGCATCTGACCTTGCTGTCTTCTTTCTGGGAGAGCACTTCCCCTAAGTCTCCTCCTACCTTTTGGCCTCCCATTTATTACATGTAGGAGGTGCCTAGGGGTCCATCCTGGCCCCTCTTTTCACTCTACATGTTTCCTTGGTGACTTCTTCCTGCTTTGGCATAACTTCAGACTCATTTACATTCCCTTCAAGTTCCTTGACAATCTGGTCATATCTACATACCATTTTGGTAGTTCCTGCCACTCCCCTCAACACAATCTCTGATCTTGCCACGCGGGACCACTCGCTGTTTTCAGAACAGTGGCAATGTTTTTTTATTTTTCCTTTTCTTTTCCCTTTTTCTTTTTTTGAGATAGGGTCTTGCTCTGTCACCCAGGCTAGAGTGCAGTGGCGTGATCACATCTCACTGCAGCCTCAGCCTCCTGGGCAATCCTTCCCTGCCTCAGCCTCCCAAGTAGCTGGGACTACAGGTATGTGTCACTATACCCAGGTAATTTAAATTTTAAATTTTTTTTGCAGAGACAGGGTCTCACCATGTTGCTCAGGCTGATCTCAAACTGCTGGGCTCAAGTGATCCTCCTGCCTTGGTCTCCCAAAGTGCTGGGACTACAGGCATGAACAACCACGTCCAGCCCAATGTATTTTCAAATAGTTCCTTTATGTATTTGTTTGTGCTGTTTTCCTATCTACACAAAATTCATGGCCCTGTCTCACCTGAACATCCCTCTCTATACTCCAGATCCTAGTCACTTTTATTAAGGCATGCTTATTAAGGCATCACTGACATACAATAAAGTCCACATAATTAAGTATACAATTTGACATGTTTTGAGATATATATTATACCTGTGAAACCATCATTGCACTCATACTGTCCATTACTCCCCAAAAGTTTCTTGTGCTGCTTTGTAATTCCTACTTCCTGCCCTTCCCTATCCACTCTCCAACCCCTGGCAACGACTGAACTGCTTCCTGCTCCTATAGTTTGTATTTTCCAGAGTTGTATATAAACGGATACACTTTTCAGGTTGGCTTCTTTCACCAAGCAAAATTATTTTGAAATTCATCCATGTTGTAGTGTGTATCAATAGCTCATTGTTTTTATTACCAAGTAGTAGTTCACTGTATGGCTATAATACAGTTTGTTTATCCATCATTCCAATGCTAATGGACATTTGGGTTATTCCGTTTTTGGCTATTACAAATAATTTGATATTAACATTTATGTATGTCTTTATATGGATAAATATGTTCATTTCTCCTAAATATCTAGGATTGGAGTGGCTGGAATATGTGGCAGGGATATGGTTAGCTTAAAACACTGTCAAACTGTTCCCACCATGATAATATAAAATGGCAATATAAATTATTCATTTAATACAATTATCTAAAATGGACAAACTAGTTATCCTATGCAATAGGGTTAAATTCTATCTTAAGGGGAAAGCATTCAGTCTTTCAACATTAAATATGATATTTGCTTTAGATTTTTTCATAGATGTATTTTTTTTTTTTTTTTTTTTTTACCAGAAATGGATGTTGGATTTTAAATGCTTTTTCTACAACCACTGAGATGATTTTTTTTCAGTTTGTTTATTTGGTGAATTTCATATATTGATTATTGGATTTTAAATACTTTTTCTACAACCACTGAGATGATTTTTTTTCAGTTTGTTTATTTGGTGAATTTCATATATTGATTATTGGATGTTAAACCAACCTTGCATGCCTGGGATAAATTCCACTTGGTCACAATGTATTATCCTTTTTATATACTGTTGGATTAGTTATTTTATAAAATGCTGAATTGGATGCACTCAATTTTGCTTATAATTCTTACATCTATGCTCCTAATGGACATTGGTCTGTAGTTTTCTTCTCTTGTATTATCTTCGTTTGGTTTGGTATCAGGGGAAGACTGGCCTCAGAATGAGCTGGAAAGCATTATCTCCTTTTTAATTTTCTGGAAGAGTTTGTGTAGAACTGGTGTTATTTCTTAAATCTACAGTAGAACTCCCCAGTAAAGGCATCTGGATCTGGAGTTTCCCTTGTGGAAAGGTTTTAACTATGAATTAAATTTCTTTAATATACATAGAGCTATTCAGGTTATCTATTTCTTCTTGTATGAGTTTTTGGTAGTTTGTGTCTTTCAAGGAGTCTATTTAATCCAAGCCGTCAAATTTACTGGCATAAAGTTGTATAACATTCTTTTGTTACGCAGTTAACATCAATAGAATTTGTATCGATGTCACATTTTTCACGTTGATATTGGGAATTTGTGTCTTCTGCTTTTCCTCATCAGTCCTACTAGATGTGTATCAATTTTATTTTGGTACTATTGATGTTTGCTATTGTTTTTCTGATTTTCATTTCATTGGTTTCTGTTCTGACCTTTATTCTGCATTCTTTGGTTTAATTTGCTTTTATTTTTCTAGTCCCTCCCTCCCTCCCTTTTCCTTTTCTCTCTCTCTTCCTTCCTTCCTCTCTCTCTCTCTCCCCCACATTCCCCCCCATCTCTCTCTCTCTCTTTTTTTTTTTTTTTCCCGACAGGGCCTCACTCTAGCTGCCCTGGCTAGAGTGCAGTGGCTCGATCCTGGCTCACTGTAGCCTCAACCTCCTGGGCTCAGGTGTTTCTCCCACCTCAGCCTCCCAACTAGCTGGGAATACAGGTGCATGCCACCATACCTGGCTAATGTGTGTGTGTGTGTGTGTGTGTGTGTTTTGAGATGGAATCTTGCTCTGTCACCCAAGCTGGAGTGTAGTGGAGCGATCTCGGCTCACTGCAACCTCTGCTCCCAGTTTCAAGTAATTCTCTTGCCTCAGCCTCTGAGTAGTTGGGACTACAGGTGTACACCACCACACTTGGCTAATTTTTGTATTTTTAGTAGAGATGGGGTTTCACCATGTTGGCCAGGCTGTTCTTGAACTCCTGACCTGTTTTGGACAGGTGATCTGCCCGCCTCAGCTTCCTCCCAAAGTGCTGAGATTACAGGCATGAGGCACCATGGCTGACTGACTTTTTGTAATTTTTTACTAGAGATGGAGTTTCACCATGTTGGCCAGGCTGGTCTTGAACTCCTGACCTGTCTTGGACAGGTGATCTGCCGCCTCAGCCTCCTCCCAAAGTGCCGAGATTACAGGCATCAGGCACCATGGCTGGCTGATTCTTTTTGTAATTTTTTAGTAGAGATGGGGTTTCACCACGTTGCCCAGGCTGGTCTCAAACTCCTGGACTCAAGCAATCCACCTGCCTTGGCCTCCCAAATTGCTGGGATACAGGCATGAGCCACCATGCCTGGCTTTTTCTAGTTTCTTGACATAAAAGCCGAGGGCACTGATATGAGACTTTTCTTTTAAAATCTATGCATTTTAGAAGAAAAGCATTTTATTGTCCTATATCTTTCTATAAAAAGTACTGCTTCAGCAGCATTACATTCATTTTGAAATGTTATTGCTTTCATATTCATGAAGTTCAAAATACTAATGTCTCTTAATTTCCCCTTTGACCTAAAAGTTACTTTGGAGTGTGTTATTTGGCTCCCAATTATTTAGGAATTTTTCCAGGGATCTTTTTGCTATTGATTTCTAATTTTGTTTCATTATGGCAGAGATTTTGAATGCTTTTATATAATATTTACTGTAACTGTGACATGACCCAGAATATGGTCTATTCTGGCAAATATACACTTGAAAAGAATGTGTGTTCTGATGCTGTTAGGCAGAATGTTTTATAAATGGTAACTAGTTCAACTCAGTTCAGCTCAGTTGATAGTGTTCACATTTTCTATATGCTTACTGATTTTCTATTGACTTGTTCTATCAATTATGGAGACATCTGTCCATTTTTCCTTGTTGTTTGTTTTTGCTTTATATATTTTCAAATTCTTTTAGGGCCATATATATTTAGGTTTGCTATGTTCTTTTCATGAATTGATCCACATTACTTTTACTATTATTTTTAAAACAGATAATTGTTTTTTATTTTTTTTATTTTTATTTTTTATTTTTATTATACTTTAAGTTCTAGGGTACATGTGCATAACGTGATAATTGTTTTTTAAAAAGATTTAAACAACAAGGAAAAAAATCTTACAAATTTGCTTGTGTAGCTATTATTTCTAGTGCTCTTCCGTCACTTTTGGAGATCTATATTTCCATGTGGTTTTTTTTTTTTTTTTTTTGAGACGGAGTCTCGCTCTGTCACCCGGGCTGGAGTGCAGTGGCCGGATCTCAGCTCACTGCAAGCTCTGCCTCCCAGGTTTACGCCTTTCTCCTGCCTCAGCCTCCCAAGTAGCTGGGACTACAGGCGTCCGCCACCTCGCCCAGCTAGTTTTTTTTTTTTTTGTATTTTTTAGTAGAGACGGGGTTTCACCGTGTTAGCCAGGATGGTCTCGATCTCCTGACCTCGTGATCCACCCATCTCGGCCTCCCAAAGTGCCGGGATTACAGGCTTGAGCCACCGCGCACGGCCTCCATGTGGTATATTTTTATTTCCATGTGGTATATTTTTATTCTTTCTGAAGGACTTTAACATCTCTTCTACTGTGAGTCTTCTGGGAATAAACTGTTTTATCTTTCTTGTATCTGAAAAGTCTTTTAATTCACCTTTGTTTTGCAAAGCTATTTTTGTTTGGTATGAAATTGTAGGTAGAGGGGGTTTTCCTTCAGTACTTTAAAGATGTTTCTCTACTGCTCTCTTGCTTGCATTGTCTCCAACGAGAAATCTGCTGTCATCTTACCTTTATTCCTGCGTATATAATGTGTCTTTTTCCTCTGGCAATGTTTATCACCGGCTTTGAGCAATTTGATTGTGATATGCCTTAGTGTAGTTTTCTTCTTTTTTTTTTTTTTTTTTTTTTTTTTGTGCCTAGGGTTCATTGACTGTTTTTTTTTTTTTCACATGGAGTCTTGCTCTGTCACCCAGGCTGGAGTGCAGTGGTGCGATCTCGGCTCACTGCAAGCTCTGCCTCCTGGGTTCATGCCATTCTCCTGCCTCAGCCTCCTGAGTAGCTGGGACTACAGGCGCCCACCACCATGCCCAGCTAATTTTTTTTGTATTTTTAGTAGAGACAGGGTTTCACCATGTTAGCCAGGATGGTCTCGATCTCCTGACCTTGTGATCCACTTGACTCAGCCTCCCAAAGTGCTGGGATTACAAGCATGAGCCACCATGCCTAGCCTCATTGACTTCTTGGATCTGAGGATTTATACAGTTTTCATCAAATTTGGAAAAATTTCAGCCATTATTTCTTCAAGTATTTTTTCTGTCCTCCTCCTTTCTTCGGGTACTTCGCTTACTACTCCTTTATATATTAGGTCACTTGAAGTTATCCCACAGTTCCCTGATGATTTATTCATTTTTTGAAATTTTACCTTTTCTTTGTGCTTCATTTTGGATAGTTTCTATTGCTATGTTTTAAAATTCACCAATTTTTACTTCTGTAATATCTAATGTGCTGTTACTCCCAGCCACTGTAGTTTAATATCAGACATCATAGTTTTCATTTCTAGAAGTTTGAGTCTTTTTCTTTGTTTGTTCTTTCTTGTTTTTGAGGCAAGGTCTTGATCTGTCACCCAGGCTGGAGTACAGTGGCACAATCATGGCTCACTGCATCCTCAACCTCCTGGGCTCAAGTGATCTGCCTGCACCAGCCTCCCAAAGTGTTTGGATTACAGGCATGTGCCACGTGCCCTGCTGATTTGGGTATTTTTTGATATCTTGCACACCTTTAATTTTTGTTAAAACACAGTTATAATAATTATTTTAATGTCGTTATTGGTGATTTCTAACATCTGTGGCAGTTCTGGGCTGGCCTTGAACTCCTGGGCTCAAGGGGTCCTCCAGCCTCAGCCTCCCAAAGTGCCAGGATTACAGGCGTGAGCCACCATGTCCAGCTGTGTCCTACTTTTTAGGGACTGTCTTTGTTCTAGTATCCAGAACAAATACTACCTATTTTTTTTTATGACATCTTTCCCAAATCTCACTTCTGTCTAAAGATGTACTTTTACCTCTGTGCTTTAAACCACTTTCTTTATACTTCTACAAACTTATTATACATTATACATTTGTTTCCCTTGATAAGACAATAACCTATGGCAGGAGGTTGGTCTTTGCATCCTTGTGCCTAAAATGTCTGATATGTGACTGAGTCTCAAGAAATAGATTTTTCTGGTTTCTATGATGCTGGCCAACCAACAATGACTTTTATGTTATTCTTTTACCATCTTAACTATTTTCAAGTATACAGTTCAGTAGTAATAAGCATATTTCCACTGCCACTGTTGTGAAATAGATCTTCAGAACTTTTTTTTTTTTTGAACCAGGGTCTCACACTGTCATCCAGGCTGGAATAGCTCACTGCAGCCTTGACCTCCTGGCCTCAAGTGATCCTCCTGCCTGCCTCAGCCTTTGCAGTTGGAGTAGTGGTACTACAGGTGCATGCCACCACGACCTGCTAATTTTTAAATTTTTTTGAAGAGACAAGAGTCTTGCCATGTTGTTCAATCCAGTCTCAAACTCCTGATCCTCTTGCCTCAGCCTACCAAAGTGCTGGAATTACAGGCATGAGCCACAGCACCTGGCCCAGAACTTTTTCATCTTGTAAAAAGAAATATATATTTTAAAGGAAAGAACAATTTGGAGCTGCCTTTTGATAAACTATGGAACAAAAAAATGTTGATCTGCTCAAAGGCCTATAGCTAGCTGGTGGCAGAGTTAAGACTAGAAGCCACATTGTCTGTTTCCTGTCAAATACTCATTCCTAATAGGTCTGTTAATTCAAAGCATATGCCAAGCAGAGAAGGCCAAGAATTTCCATGCATCAAAGCCTCAGATGTGGAAAGTTACTAATTCTGATGGCAAAATTTAGCTACACTGGGCTTGGGTTGTTTTCATTTGTCTTGGTGAGCAAGAAATATAATATTCTTTAACAAATTGTTCTCTCATTTTTTTTCCTTTTTTCTGACAAGGAGTTCTCTGAATCATTCTGTAAGGCTGCTTTCCTTTTCCATTTTATATCTAAATTTCGTTTTTTCTTATACCCTCAGATTCTTTTCATTTTGTAAATGATATTCTAGGCCTGGTATCTTTCTTCCTAAGACCAGATATAACTCTTTGCTTCATTTAGTAATGATTCTGTCTTGACAGCGATGGTTGCATGGATTGAGCTGATTTTTTCCATTATGAAAATGTTATGTGAATTTACTGGCTACTAGTTGCTTTGTTTCTGTAAGAAAGGGCAGTCTGGCCAGGCGCGGTAGCTCACGCCTGTAATCCCAGCACTTTGAGAGGCTGAGGTGGGAGGATCACCTGAGGTCAGGAGTTCGAGACCAGTCTGGCCTACATGGTGAAACCTTATATCTACTAAAAATACAAAAATTAGCCAGGTGTGGTAGCAGGTGCCTGTAATCCCAGCTACTCAGGAGGCTGAGGCAAGGGAATCTTCTGAACGTGGGAGGCGGAGGTTGCAGTGGGCTGAGATCACGCCACTGCACTCCAATCTGGGCAAGAGAGCAAGAATCTGTCTCAAAAAAAAAGGAAGGGCAGTCTAAAATAGTCTCATATTAATGTTTAAATAATTTTTTTCTAGTTATACAATTAACACATAACAATTATAGGAAATTCAATATTCCATATTTTTTTTTGAGACAGCTAAAGACCAAAAATAAAAAACATTAAGTGCAAAAAACTTTTTTTTTTTTTTTTTACCATAAATATTATTTTGGCTACTTCTTTCTTTTTTTTTTTTTTTTTTTTGAGACGGAGTCTCGCTCTGTCGCCCGGGCTGGAGTGCAGTGGCTGGATCTCAGCTCACTGCAAGCTCCGCCTCCTGGGTTTACGCCATTCTCCTGCCTCAGCCTCCCGAGTAGCTGGGACTACAGGCGCCCGCTACCTCGCCCGGCTCGTTTTTTTGTGTTTTTCAGTAGAGACAGGGTTTCACTGTTAGCCAGGATGGTCTCGATCTCCTGACCTCGTGATCCACCCGTCTCGGCCTCCCAAAGTGCTGGGATTACAGGCTTGAGCCACCGCGCCCGGCCTACTTCTTTCAATTTCAAATATTGAAGAAAAGGAGGCTTAGAATAATTTCTCTATGTGTCAAAGAGAAGTTAAAGGAAGCAATTGCTATTACCTTTTTAAGAAAGGTTAGAGGATGGTCTTTGAATTCCATCGAACAAACCTTTCCTCATTAAATAAGAGAAGTCTGGGATTTGCAGAAGATCTGGTAAGGAATACATGCCATGGGGAAACACCTGAGCAAACCATAGAAATTCGTTTACTGAGCCTTTGTCCGTGTTCTAAGCTCCAGAAAATACTATGTTCCTTACCCTCTGAAAATTCAGGGGGGTTGGGCGTGGTGGCGCACGCCTGTAATCCCAGCACTTTGGGAGGCCGAGACGGGTGGATCACAAGGTCAGGAGATTGAGACCATCCTGGATAACATGGTGAAACCCCGTCTCCACTACAAATACAAAAATTAGCCGGGCGTGGTGGCGGGTGCCTGTAGTCCTAGCTACATGGGAGGCCGAGGCAGGAGAATGGCATGAACCCGGGAGGTGGAGCTTGCAGTGAGCCGAGATCGCACCGCTGCACTGCACTCCAGCCTGGATGTCAGAGCGAGACTCCGTCTCAAAAAAAAAAAAAAAAAAAAGAAAATTCAGGGGGAAAAATTAATCTGAAAGAATGATCTCTTCCTTTCTTCTCTGGTGGTTTCTTATCTCCACTCTAGTGTCGCCTATGACTGAAAGAATCACAAATTTTAGCATCTTGGGGACCAAATGGGCCCTGAGGCTTTCCTACTCCCTATGTGAGCAAATGACATTCCGAACCCAAAGGCAGAATTTTACATTTATATAGTTGTGTGGTTTCTTCTCATTATTCTAGTCTGTCAAGAGACTTCGAATCCTAACCTGTCATCAAAATATAAGTTAACCTTCCTGGGTTTTTCTTTTTTTTTTGAGACGAGTCTCGCTCTGTCACCCAGGCTGGAGTGCAGTGGCGCAATCTCTGCTCACTGCAAGCTCTGCCCCCGGGGTTCACGCCATTCTCCTGCCTCAGCCTCCTGAGTAGCTGGGACTATAGGGGTCCGCCACCACGCCCGGCTAATTTTTTTGTATTTTTAGTAGAGATGGAGTTTCACAGTGTTCGCCAGGATGGTCTCGATCTCCTGATCTCGTGATCTGCCTGCCTCGGGCTCCCAAAGTGCTGGGATTACAGGCGTGAGCCACCGCGCCCGGCCCCTTCCTGGGTTTTTCTTATATGCAAATTTGTAAGTATGTCTTCATTCAAGTCATTGTTTAAGAAAAATTGTTAGTTTTACCCAATTTCTTCTCACTGAACTTATGCTTTCTTTTGTTGCTTTTTTTCTTTAAGTGTGTATAAACTATGATAATTTTAGAATTTTGCGAAAATTTATGTCAGGTTCAACAATAATTACAATTTTTGCATCTGTGTTCACGTTTGCACAACAAGGAAAACCTTTGCCTGCCTTCAGTCTCTTGGCCCTTTTCCACTCTCCATGACTGCTCAAAGATTTCTGAGAATGAATGGGGGTTCATATCAAAATGCTTTCCAGTGTCTCAGGATGCGAGTTATCTGGCCTGGAGGTGTGAATTAATAAAGCATCCAGCAGTCCTCTTTTCCTAGTTGGGCTTTAAATTCCCTCTTGATGCTTGTTCTTAGTTTCAAAAACTTATTTCTTGATAGGTATGATGAAAACAAGTTTCTTTAACATGATACCATTTTCTCTAAACAGTGATGTTTGTTGTACCCTTGTAACAACAAGCAGTGCTCCTCGCTCATTTTTGTTACTAGTTTTTCCAAGACTCATTAGGTTAGCACTCTGTTGGATGCAAGTGACAGAAACTCAATTCATAATGACTTAAGCAAAAAGGAGACGTTATGAACTAGGGCAATTCTTTGATTAAAAAGTAACTTGCCAGGCCAGGGGTGGCGGCTTGCACCTGTAATCCCAGCACTTTGGGAACCTGAGGTGAGCGGAACACTTGAGGTCAGGGGTTTGAGACCAGCCTGGCCAACATGGTAAAATCCTGTCTCTACTAAAAATACAAAAATTAGCCAGGCGTGGTGGTGGGCACCTGTAATCCCAGCTACTAGGGAGGTGGAGGCAGAAGAATTGCTTGAACCCGGGAAGTGGAGGCTGCAGTGAGCCAAGATCGCACCACTGCACTCCAGCCTGGGTGACAAGAGTGAAACTCCGTTTCCAAAAAAAAAAAAGTCACTTGCCAAATGGTGAATTCACCAAAGGTCATCTGCTGAATGACTAGTTTGCCAAATTTACCACATTTGCATATTTAACAAGGCTGACTTTTGTTTATCCAATTTTTGTTGGACGAATTAGCAGGGTCAATGGGGGCTGTGAATACCTGGGGTTCTTGGGTCTTCAGCCTCTCTCTCACCCTTTAGCCTACCCCTTCTTGGCCCCCTAGTCTTCCCCTCCCTCTGCTCTTCAGCCTCCCTTCCCTGTGGGATTGGCGGCCCAGATGCACTGGGCACAGACTCTCCTTTCTTCCCTTCTCTCCTCTGTTCCAGCTACTTCCAGCTGCAGCAGCAGGGCCAGAAACAAACAGACCATTCCTTAAACTGTTGTTATGAAAACAAAATGAAAAGCAATCAATTAGAACTTTGTAGAAATCCTCAAAAACTATTAATTGCCAACTCACCTAGCTGAATTGTATACTTTATAAAAAGTCAAAAGAAACACATTTTTGGTAAATCTATAAATTTGGTAAATTAGATAATTAGTCATCTGGCAAATTTGATAGAAGAAAGCTAAATATCAAATGGAAAATAACAAAGAGGATTTCAAATTTTAGGATAAGCTAAAGTCCCCATAGGAAATGCTAAAATCTGTGGATTTTGATAGTTGCTGGTTGGAAAGTGTGTAGAGCTACCTTTCAGGAAAAATGTGGATCTGCATGACCTGAAATGTAGGTTGCTTGTTTCTGACAGTCAAACCCTAGTATCTGGCACTGCTATCTGGGAGGAGTCCCTTTAAGAGCGCGATGCCTGATAAAAGACACACGTGCTTGCTAGTTGTTTGGAAGCATCTGACAGAGGGATGTCCTTCCCTGATCGTTCAAAATAAACTCCAAACAGCATACCTGTACATTCGAGTGAAGTCCATTTTTTTCTGCTCCACTTAAAAAGACTAAACCAACCCAAGAGCCTTAGTTTTTTTTTCACCCTGAACATGTATTAAAAAGCTGTTAGAAGGGACATATTCAAGGATTTTTTTCAAGACTAGTTTTTGGTAACTTCACAAATTTTTAAAAGTTCCATAAATTGGTATTGGGCAAACTGACTTCTAGTGAACTAATTTTTAAAATCCATTTAAAAAACTGTGGCAAAGGCTGGGCATGGTGGCTCAGCCTGTAATCCCAGCACTTTGGGAAGCTGAGGCAGGTGGATCTCTTGAGGCCAGGAGTTTAAGACCAGCCTGGCCAATGTGGTGAAACCCCATCCCCACTAAAAAAATTAGCTGGGCGTGGTGGCACATGCCTGTAGTCCCAGCTACTTGGGAGGCTGAGGCAGGAGAATCGCTTGAACTCAGGAGGTGGAGGTTGCAGTGAGCCGAGATTGCACCACTGCATTCCAGTCTGGGTGACAGAGCAACACTTTGTCTCAAAAAAACAAAAACAAAAAGCAAACAAAAAAACCCCAAAACCTGTGGCACCCCACTGCCTCAACAAGAGAATAAAATTAATCCTCCCAACAATTTCCAAGTGTACAGTAAAACAGTGTCAACCATGTGCACATTTGTGAACTGGATTTTGACAAATTGGCCTGCTTCAGGTCACACAAAATCAACAAAGGGCATACAGTCTGATGGCTACAAGGTGGCCGGCCTCCTGCGGAGGGAGACCTGGGGCTTGGATGTTTCAGGTCCTGCTTCACCTCGAGTCCTGCTGCTCCCCGTGGGTTCGCTATGTTCTATGCTGTTCTCTCTTACTGAACCCAACTTCTCACCTTTGGAAACATGTTGACAAACAGCTCCCAAGCGTTTTGCCTCTATGCATAGGAGAGTCAATGAATTATAAGTCTTCTCTGATCCAAAGCCCAAAAATCTTGAGGGATAGGGAAAGCGGTCCAGGTTGGGTCAGATACTACCTGTGCCCTATAGTCAGCTCTTGTCAGGGAGTAGGGTGATGTAAGGATGTGGTGCTTCTTGTCGGACCATGCAGAAGTGTGACAGGGGAGAGGAAGGTCCCAGAAGAAGGGGTTACTGGACCAAACAATAAATGCCCCCACACTCAAGCTCTGCCTCCTCCCCAATTTAACATGTCCATCATTCATACTGTCCCTTGAGAATCTTCTCCCCCTATGAATGGCTGTAGAACAGGAGGAAGCTTCTTTAACTTCTTGCTTCCTTGCTGTCCCTGAAGGCAAAAATCTAGGTCCTTCTCATTCTAGGGATTTTTATCGCTCATTACTATAGGGGTGGCAAAATAACAAATTTCAGGGGAGCTACAAAAGCTAAAGAACTTTGTTATAGTTTTTACTCCATGATGATTTTTGATTCCTGGTTTTATTACTGAGGTTTCTCACATCTGCCTTTGTAACGTCTCTCTCACTAGCTCTTTCTCTGTTCAATGAACTTTTTTGGCATGTGGGGCCCACAGATGTATTACATATCAACTAGTGTTCCTCAAGTTCCCACTTCCCTTAAGTGAACAATTATTTTGCATTCTTGAGCATGTCCAGGCTAGGCGATAGCTGTGTCATCAGGCTTTGTCTTGTTGGGCAGTTTTATATTTTTGTATTTATTTCTCCCCATTACTTATATGTTAAAGTTCAAACAAGGGAGGAGACCACCCCTCATATTGTCTTATGCCTAATTTCTGCCTCCAAAGAAAGAAGAAGTAAAAACTAAAAGGCAGAAATGTAATCCACAGGCAGATGGCCCAGCACTGTGCCCTGGCCTGGTAGTTAAAGATCAGCCCCTGACCTGAGTGCTTGTGTTATCTATGGATTCCAGACATTGCATGGAAAAGCATTGTGAACATCCCTGTCCTGTTCCATTCTAATTACCGGTGCACGCAGCCCCCAGTCACGTACTCCCTGCTTGCTCAATCGATCACGACCCTCTCAAGTGGACTCCCTTAGAGTGTGAGCCCTTAAAAGGGACAGTAATTGCTCACTCAGGAAGCTTGGTTTTTGGAGACATGAGTCTGCCGATGCTGTCAGCTGAATAAAGCCCTTTCCTTCTACAACTCGGTGTCTGAGGGGTTCTTGTCTGTGGCTCGTCCTGCTACACAATTTCATTGGCATGGGCTTTTATAAGCTTCTTATTTTTCCAGTCTCATTTCTTGCTACAGCCCCTTTGGTCCCCTGCAATCACCCAATTCTCCAAATGTACCAGCTCCACCAAGTTGTTGCATATTCTGCTCCCTTCTCTGGGGAAAATCTCACCTCATCCCCGAGCTGATAACCTCCAACTAAACTTGAAGACCCAACTGGGTGATCATTTGCTCTGCCAGGGATCTCCTGACTCTGGTAGGCAAAGGGGGCTGGTTTATCCCCTGCGTTTCCATGGCCTTTGTCCATGGTTTTATTATAGTACATACTGGGCAGTATAACATACGTGCTGTCTTTTCATGGGATTAAGAGTTGTTTGAAGGGAAAGGACTGGAAAGGACCGCAGGGTTCTTCTTGGTATCCCTCCTACCACCCGTAGCCTGATCTGTGATGGGTGCTTAGTGAATGCATGCTGAATGATGGTATAAAAACAGAACAGTGTTCGTCGCAGATAAAACACTTCACTGACTATATTATGCTTATATAAACTCCTGATTCCAGTATAGCTGCTAAGACCTGAAATAAACACATTAAGAGAGCTTTTTAAAAATCGCATTAAGTTGAAGAGTTATATCTGACATTCAATTTAGAAAAAAATTCCAACAGACAGCACGAACCAGGGTATTATTCACTAATCATTTGGTGAATTCATGAATACCTCACAGGAAGATCTCTGTTTTAACATATATTGTGAAGTTTAGAGCTATGGCCTTTAAAAAGTAATATGATTCCTCTACAGGTACAATAGCTAGCCGTGGAAACGCTGAAAAGATCAGTTTTCCAGTATTTTTGGATTCAATCTTTTAACATAAAAGGCAATGATGAACACGTCACAAAGCAAATAAGAATCTTTGATCTGCACAAAAATCCCCAGAAAATCTCCTGTCATCAAAGCAGGTAAAGCTGAGGATGGCTGTGCCCCTGCACATCCTCTTGGTGAGCTTTGCCCAAGGGCAGATGCTTCTCAGTACAGATGGGCACAGTGCACAGGGAGAGATGGCAAGTCAGTAGACTGCTCACAGTACACAACAGCTGTTACATTTTAACACTGTTTGATTTTTGTCCCAGCTTAGTCACACTGAAAACCTTTTAAGATTTCTCTCTGCACTCTTTTGTGTATAGCAGGTGGGCTGAGTGTATATAAATAGGTTAAGTTCATTATGTGGAAGCCTGCTCTTCGCAGGTGGGGTTTCCTAGCTGGAAGTGGGCAGGTGGGCCCTCACTGCGAACTTCTTAGGGTAATTAAAAACCATTGCTTGGAATGACAGGCGGCTCTGTCTAGGACAAGTGGATGTGGTAAACAGGATCCCGGTTCTGTGTGATTTCTCTGTAATCCTTCACTCATTTCTACTCTCCATTCCTTCTTTACCCCTATTCTCTGAGCCTCAGCCCTCTTTCCACCCCACCTGTATTTACTGGGGCAGTAGGGAATGTTTCTTTTGCACTTATCAGCAATTTCAAAAACATAAATCTTTGGTGATTGATTTCATTAAAAAAAAAAAAAAACCTACTTTCATCACAATGGCATCAGGAAATTGGCCATGTGAAAACATGATGTGCTCATTCTGGTCATTTTCTATGTCAGTTCATGAAACCAGTGGCTGTCAAGCTTCAGCATAGGGATCACCTGGGTAGCTTACAGAGCATGTAGGTTCCTGGAGAGTCTGATTTACAGGCCCGGGGAGCTGCCGTTTGAAAAAAACACCTTCAGGTGATTCTAATGCAGATGGAGCCCACACTTTAAGGAGCCCTGATAAAGACTGTCCTTGTCTTTTTCATGGCTGCATGCTTCTTAATTTTATGGAAATACCATGATGTATTTAACCATGTTTGTTTTGATGAACTTTTATATGGTTTGTTATGTTTTCGCAATTAAAAACAATGTGATGCCATTTGTTTTTCTTGCTCAGGACCGTGTATCACTTCCGCTCCTTTCGGGAAATGCTGGCCCCATACACTTTGTCCCCAGTCACTCCCACCCCACTCTGCCTTGCTCTCTTCCAAAACATGCTCTTCCTCAGGTTTTACCAGAGACTTCCATGTTCTTGGAAGACACCACTTCTTTGGCCAAAGTGACTGTCACTGCGGTAGGCGTCTTACCCATGCCATGACAATCATTATTCTGGCCACAGTTATTGAGTCAGTGGGAACAGTAGGTTTTAGGACAATAGCCCAGAGAACATTCTCTTAATTTCCCACTGGTGGCAAAGCTGGAAAAGGAGATACAGAGTTTCCAGCCATGTGGAAGCCACCATTACAGGAGAGTGAAGCTGGTAAGACAAGAGACGTGAAGATGAGAGATGGAGATTGTGACAGCATTTGACTCCTGGATCATAGCTGTTCCTCCTCCAAAGGGCCCTAGTAGCAGGCTTTCTGTGGCTCGTTTGCCTGATAAACACAAATGACAACTTGGTTGGGCATATAATTTTTGCTCTCTAACCTTTTCTCCTTAGAAGACTAAAGATGTTGCTCCACAGGATTCTAGCATTTACTGCTATAGTACAGAAGATGGAGGGAATCCTAATTTTTGTTCCTTTGTAAGAGAATCTCATTCCACTCCCAGGTCTGTGTGTTTAATACATACTTTGTAATTTCAAGGATTAACTATATACATAATTATATATAAAAGGAGAGTTACATATATTAAGAGTTATATATGTGGCTCATGCCTGTAATCCCAGCACTTTGGGAGGCTGAGGTGGGCGGATCATGAGGTCAGGAGTTCGAGACCAGTCTGGCCAACATAGTGAAACCCCGTCTCTACTAAAAATACAAAAAATTAGCCGGGCGCGGTAGTGCACGCTTGTAATCCCAGCTACCTGGGAGGCGGAGGCAGGAGAATTGCGTGAACCTGGCAGGCACAGGTTGCAGTGAGCTGAGATCGTGTCACTGTACTCCAGCCCGGGCAACAGTGTGAGACTCCGTCTCAAAAAAAAAAAAAAAAAAAAGAGTTATATATATTAAAAGGACACCAGTCTTGGTGTTCTTACATAAAGGGGCATATGGACTCTTCGGGGCTCCTTCTTATAGCCCACTTGTTTGTAGCCAAAATCATTTCTCAGCTTTTAAGCTAGAAAATTACACACACATATATATATATATATAGTTAACCCTTGAAATTAAAAAAGGTCATCATGATACAGAAAAGGTGCATTCAGTACAGACATATTTTCTTTTTGTATGTTTTAAATTACCATATTTTATTGAATATAAGATGCCGTCTCTGTAAGATGTACCCTTATTTTGTGTATTGCTAAGAAAGATAACATGTTGCCCATTGTAACAGTAAATTTGGCCGGGCGCGGTGGCTCAAGCCTGTAATCCCAGCACATTGGGAGGCCGAGACGGGCGGATCACGAGGTCAGGAGATCGAGACCATCCTGGCTGACACGGTGAAACCCCGTCTCTACTAAAAAATACAAAAAACTAGCCGGGTGAGGTGGCAGGCGCCTATAGTCCCAGCTACTCGGGAGGCTGAGGCAGGAGAATGGCGTGAACCCGGGAGGTGGAGCTTGCAGTGAGCTGAGGTCTGGCCACTGCACTCCAGCCTGGGTGACAGAGCGAGACTCCGTCTCAAAAACAAAAACAAAAACAAAAACAAAAACAAAAAAACAGTAAATTCTGCACACTGACAGACTTCAAACTTTCCTTTCACATCAATTCTATTTTCTTCAATATCAACTGTGCCATTTTCAGATTTTAATGTTGATTTACATTTTAAAATATCTTTCCTTACTTCATTCAAATAATTGAATACTTTCGTTTGTTTCTCAGCCAGCACACTCTTCATCTCAGTCTGCCATGTAATCTTGGGCCTGTTTATGTAGAATCTATGCTTTCTTGAATTTTATGCAGAGTATAAGCAGATGGTTTCTGTAATATAAATTTTATATTATTGGCCTTTTCAGAAATAGGCTTTTCAAGTCTTATAATATCTATATCTCTCTTACTGTTAATATCTTCCTTTATAGGCCTCCCAACTAAGGAGACATCCATGTAGTCTTGGTGTTCTTACATACAGGGGCATATGGGTTTTTCAGGGCTCCTTCTTATAGCCCACCTGTTTGTAGCCAAAATCATTTATCAGTTTTTAAGCTGGAGAGCTGGCTTGTGTGCAGACTCTAGTTGTGGTTTCAAAGTCTTCTACTTATTATGAAACTGCTGATCTGAGCAGGAATTCCTACATCCTGCTTCCTTGTCAGCTCATTGACAAGGAGAGTCTGAAATTATTTCTAATTCTGTAGTTGTTAAAGAAAAGTGAATGGAAAGCTGCAGCCCCCAGCATTCAGCATACTCATGGCTCTTCCAGCCCACAGCCCCTTTAGTTGCTGATTTAATATCTTGAAATGCCTCTTCCCTTCTGTCCCACATGTATTACATTGCTTAGAGCTGTAATCCTGGAATCAGTCAAGAGACATTCATATGGTGGTATGAGGGCTGGCAAGTGGCAGGGATAGCCAGAGGTTGGTTAACGGAAATAAAATTACAGCTAAATAGGAGGAATGAGTTCTAGTGTTCTCTAGCACTGCAGGCTGAATATAGAACTCTGTATCTGTAATCCTATCTGTAATCGGTCACAATTAACAATTTATTGTATATTTTCTTTTTCTTTTTTTTTTTGAGACGGAGTCTCGCTCTGTCACCCAAGCTGGAGTGCACTGGCCAGATCTCAGTTCACTGCAAGCTCCGCCTCCCGGGTTCACGCCATTCTCCTGCCTCAGCCTCCCGAGTAGCTGGGACTACAGGCGCCCGCCACCGCGCCCGGCTAATTTTTTGTATTTTTAGTAGAGACCGGGTTTCACCGTGGTCTCGATCTCCTGACCTTGTGATCCGCCCGCCTCGGCCTCCCAAAGTGCTGGGATTACGGGCTTGAGCCACTGCGCCTGGCCAATTTATTGTATATTTTCAAATAGCTAGAAGAGAGGATTTTCAATGTTCCTAATGAAATGATAAATGTCTGAGGTGATAGATATGTTAATTACCTTGATTTGATCATCATACCTTGTATACAGGTATCAAAATATCACTGTATCCCATAAATATGTATAATCATTGTATCAGTTAGAAAAATAAAAAAAGGAAAAGAGGTATTCATAAAGGGAAGGAAACTATTAGAAGAATTTTTCCTTTCTTTCACACAGGAGAAGGATTGAGTTACCATCCTCTGGTGGGCAAGGTGCATCTGTCAGTAGGAAGGGCTAGAAGCATCCCACCATAAGTGGGGCCTATCAGTAAGCACTTCTGTTTAACAATGCATATTCAACAGTTATTTACAGGGAAACTTCTGTGTGCCAGGCACTGTTTTGGGCACTAGGGAAACTGCAGGGAACAACAGAAATAAAGGCTCTGCTTACATAAAGCTTGTATTCCAGTTGGAATATATACAACACACAAGTAAAGATACAGCATGTCAGGTGGAGATGAGACCCATGGGGAAAGATTAGGGGGACTTGGGGACACGGAGTGGTGGGACAGGGTGAATTGATATTCTCCATAGGACAGTCAGGGAAGACCTGGTGAGGTGATACATGAGCAGGGGTGAAGGACGCCCCTCTCGGTAGGTCCAGGATTGAGTCATATTTCTAGTTTTCAGCACTACAGAAAGCTGGCCTTGCTTCCTGTGTTTTCACGTGTATCTCTACTGGAAGGCAGAAGACAGTGAACTGTGGCCACTCACTTTTCTGTCTCTCATAAATCAGGTGCCTTCAATAAGTATTTTAAATAGCTCAAATACCCTAAATTTGATGGAGCAAAATTTAATCGACCAGTCCTCCATAGCTGGCAATTTACATGGCATACCTTTATTTTGCTTATGGAATATAAACTATCAAAATGAGTGGCCAGGCATTCAAAGAGAGCAGTCCGGGAACACAGATCAAGGGCCACGGAAATGGGTATTCAGGGTCGGGGCAGAGGAGCCTCACTGCAGGAGCAGCAAAAGGCATGAGCAGCAGCCGTGCTGGACGGGGAGTGCCAGGTGCTGAGACCTTTGGGAGGTGGCCCCATCCTCTGCTTCCTTCACCTCTTGTCCTGAGGCCTCACCTCCCCTGGCTCCTCACCTGTACTGCGTTGGCAGTGACAGCAATGTGCAGCCACCAACTGCTGGCCTGCTTATTGGTGTGGGTCTCCCCATGGCTCTAAGTGTGAGTTAAAAAGAACATACACAAACTACAACTGAGTAGCTGGTCGAATGTTCAGTTAAATCCAGTAACAGTGCTCCTTTAATTAAGCAGATATTAAAGAAGAACAAGAAGCAGATGGCATTGATTTCTGGCTTTCATCCACAGAAAGAGAACAGGAAAAATAAGAAATTTTAATGCCTGCAATTGGAGTTATACTGAGGTTTCCAGCATCCAGACAGGCAAATGCCTGGACAGCTGCTTAGGGCAGATGGGTCCTTTGACAGCTTAATACTGCAGAGTTTCTGGTGATTTCATAGTTAGGGCAGCCAACATGAGACCATCTGTTTGGTAGTGGGCAGAAAAGCTCAGTACCAGCAGGTAGCTGCTGCTGAGAATGAAATGCAAACCAAAAGTCAGTCACACTCAAAACATCTGTAAACCCCTGGCACTACAACCACAGAAAAAGAAACCTCACGTGATATATACAACAAGACCATACAGAAAGATAACATTCCAAGAGGCTATAGTTGGGATTGTTTCAAGATATTGAAATGCTATGAGAGATTGTTCACTTGGACAGTTCTTCTGTTCTTTTCTACTTTTCTAAGCAGGAAAGGAAAATAAAAATGAATTCAGAGCCACCTATGATATGCTTAAAAACTAGCTGCCACTAATTATTAAAATGAAAAAAGTTTAGATCAGTAACACATATATTGGTCGCAGAAGGTTTACCATGAACAACAAATAAATCTCCCTTCTACCTCTTTCTCCCTCCTACCTCTTTCTCCGTGTACTGAAGTATCTCAGTTCCCTCTCTAGAGACAAGCACTATTATCCATTTCCTGAATATCTTCCCAGATATAGTCTGTATTATACATAATCACATGTGTATATACATATCTATCTGTACCTTATCTATACATTGTTTAGTAGGAGAAAAAGGCAAGGTACAGATGGTATGTGTAGCACATCACCATTTTTGTAAGAAAAACTCGTACGGAGATAACTATATGTCTATCTATCTATATATATATATATCTACCTATAATATAGTTATCCAGTGACGGATATGGATATTTTTTGGTTCAACTTCTTGCCGGGCGCCTGTAATCCCAGCACTTTGGGAGGCCGAGGTGGGTGGATCACCTGAGGTCAGGAGTTCAAGACCAGCCTAGCCAAAATGGTGAAACCCCATCTCTAATAAAACTACAAAAATTAGCCAGGCGTGGTGGCGGGTGCCTGTAATCCCAGCTACTCAGGAGGCTGAGGCAGGAGAACTGCTTGAACCTGGGAAGGCAGAGGTTGCAGTGAGCCGAGATTGTGCCACTATACTCCAGCCTAGGCAACAGAGCGAGACTCTGTCTCAAAAAAAAAAAAAAAAAAAAAGGAGGCAGTTCCAAGATGGCCGAATAGGAACAGCTCCAGTCTACAGCTCCCAGCATGAGTGACACAGAAGACGGGTGATTTCTGCATTTCCAACTGTGGTACCGGGTTCATCTCACTGGGGCTTGTCGGACAGTGGGTGCAGCCCACCGAGTGTGAGCTGAAGCAGGGTGAGGCATCGCCTCACCCGGGAAGCACAAGGGGTCAGGGAATTCCCTTTCCTAGCCAAGGGAAGCTGTGACAGACAGCACCTGGAAAATCGGGTCACTCCCACCCTAATACTGCGCTTTTCCAACGGCCTTAGCAAATGGCACACCAGGAGATTATATCCTAGCCTGGCTGGGAGGGTCTAACGCCCGTCCACGGAGCCTCACTCATTGCTAGCACAGCAGTCTGAGATCCAACTGCAAGGCGGCAGCGAGGCTGGGGGGGTGCCCACCATTGCTGAGGCTTGAGTAGGTAAACAAAGCAGCCGGGGAACTCGAACTGGAAGGAGCCCACCGCAGCTCAAGGAGGTCTGCCTGCCTCTGTAGACTCCACCTCTGGGGACAGGGCATAGCTGAACAAAAGGCAGCAGAAACCTCTGCAGACTTAAATGTCCCTGTCTGATAGCTTTGAAGAGAGTAGTGGTTCTCCCAGCATGGAGTCTGAGATCTGAGGGACAGACTGCCTCCTCAAGTGGGTCCCTGACCCCCAAGTAGCCTAACTGGGAGGCACCCCCCAGTAGGGGCAGACTGACACCCCACATGGTAGGACACCCCTCTGAGACGAAGCTTCCAGAGGAACGATCAGGCAGCAACATTTGTTGTTCAGCAATATTCGTTGTTCTGCAGCCTCCGCTGCTGATACTCAGGCAAACAGGGTCTGGAGTGGACCTCCAGCAAACTCCAACAGACCTGCAGCTGAGGGTCCTGACTGTTCAAAGGAAAACTAACAAACAGAAAGGACATCCACGCTAAAACCCCATCTGTACTCACCATCATCAAAGACCAAAGGTAGATAAAACCACAAAGATGGGGAAAAAACAGAGCAAAAAAGCTGAAAATTCTAAAAATCAGAGCACGTCTCCCCCTCCAAAGGAACGCAGCTCCTTGCCAGCAACGGAACAAAGCTGGATGGAGAATGACTTTGACGAGTTGAGAGAAGAAGGCTTCAGATGATCAAACTTCTCCGAGCTAAAGGAAGAAGTATGAACCAATCGCAAAGAAGCTAAAAACCTTGAAAAAAGATTAGATGAATGGCTAACTAGAACAACCAGTGTAGAGAAGTCCTTAAATGACCTGATGGAGCTGAAAACCATGGCACAAGAACTACATGACGAATGCACAAGCTTCAGTAGCCGATTCGATCAACTGGAAGAAAGGGTGTCAGTGATTGAAGATCAAATGAATGAAATGAAGAAGAGAAGCTTAGAGAAAAAAGACTAAAAAGAAACGAACAAAGCCTCCAAGAAACATGGGACTATGTGAAAAGACCAAATCTATGTCTGATTGGTGTATTTGAAAGTGACGGGGAGAATGGAACCAAGTTGGAAAACACTCTGCAGGATATTATCCAGGAGAACTTCCCCAACCTAGCAAGGCAGGCCAACACTCAGATTCAGGAAATACAGAGAATGCCACAAAGATACTCCCCGAGAAGAGCAACTCCAAGACACATAATTGTCAGATTCACCAAAGTTGAAATGAAGGAAAAAATGTTAAGGGCAGCCAGAGAGAAAGGTCGGGTTACCCACAAAGGGAAACCCATCAGACTAACAGCGGATCTCTTGGCAGAAACTCTACAAGCCAGAAGAGAGTAGGGGCCAATATTCAACATTCTTAAATAAAAGAATTTTCAACCCAGAATTTCATATCCAACCAAACTAAGCTTCATAAGTGAAGGAGAAATAAAATCCTTTATAGACAAGCAAATGCTGAGAGATTTTGTCACCACAAGGCCTGCCCTACAAGAGCTCCTGAAGGAAGCACTAAACATGGAAAGGAACAACTGGTACCAGCCACTGCAAAAACATGCCAAATTGTAAAGACCATTGATGCTAGGAAGAAACTGCATCACCCAACGAGCAAAATAACCAGCTAACATCATAATGGCAGGATCAAGTTCATACATAACAATATTAACCTTAAATGTAAATGGGCTAAATGCTCCAATTAAAAGACACAGACTGGGAAATTGGATAAAAAGTCAAGACCCGGCCGGGCGTGGTGGCTCACGCATGTAATCCCAGCACTTTGGGAGGCTGAGGTGGGCAGATCACGAGGTCAAGAGATCAAGACCATCCTGGCTAACACAGTGAAACCCTGTCTCTACTAAAAATATAAAAAATTAGCCAGGCATGGTGGTGGGCACCTGTAGTCCCTGCTACTCGGGTGGCTGAGGCAGGAGAATGGCGTGAACCAAGGAGGCGGAGCTTGCAGTGAGCCGAGATCGCACCACTGCACTCCAGCCTGGGCGACAGAGGAAGACTCTGTCTCAAAAAAAAAAAAAAAAAAAAAGAGTCAAGGCTCATCAGTGTGCTGTATTCAGGAGACCCGTCTCATGTGCAGAGACACACATAGGCTCAAAATAAAGGGATGGAGGAAGATCTACCAAGCAAATGGAAAACAAAAAAAGGCAGGGGTTGCAATCCTAGTCTCTGATAAAACAGACTTTAAACCAACAAAGATCAAAAGAGACAAAGAAGGCCATTACATAATGGTAAAGGGATCAATTCAACAAGAAGAGCTAACTATCCTAAATATATATGCACCCAATGCAGGACACCCAGATTCCTAAAGCAAGTCCTTAGAGACCTACAAAGAGACTTAGACTCCCACACAATAATAATGGGAGACTTTAACACCCCACTGTCAACATTAGACAGATCAATGAGACAGAAAGTTAAAAAGGATATCCAGGAATTGAACTCAGCTCTGCACCAAGTTGACCTAATAGAGATCGACAGAACTCTGCACCCCAAATCAACAGAATATACATTCTTCTCAGCACCATGTTGCACTTATTCCAAAACTGACCACATAGTTGGAAGTAAAGCACTTCTCAGCAGATGTGAAAGAACAGAAATTATAACAAACTGTCTCTCAGACCACAGTGCAATCAAACTAGAACTCAGGATTAAGAAACTCACTCAAAACCGCTCAACTACATGGAAACTGAATAACCTGCTCCTGAATGACTACTGGGTACATAACAAAATGAAGGCAGAAATAAAGATGTTCTTTGAAATCAATGAGAACAAAGACACAACATACCAGAATCTCTGGAACACATTTAAAGCAGTGTGTAGAGGAAAATTTATAGCACTAAATGCCTACAAGAGAAAGCAGGAAAGATCTAAAATTGACACCCTAACATCACAATGAAAAGAACTAAAGAAGCAAGAACAAACACATTCAAAAACTAGCAGAAGGCAAGAAATAACTAAGAACAGAGCAGAACTGAAGGAGATAGAGACACAAAAAACTCTTCAAAAACATCAATGAATCCAGGAGCTGGTTTTTTGAAAAGATCAACAAAATTGGTAGACTGCTAGCAAGACTAATAAAGAAAAGAGAGAAGAATCAAATAGACACAATAAAAAATGATAAACGGGACATCACCACCGAACCCACAGAAATACAAACTACCATCAGAGAATACTATAAACACCTCTACGCAAATAAACCAGAAAATCTAGAAGAAATGGATAAATTCCTGGACACATACACCCTCCCAAGACTAAACCAGGAAGAAGTTGAATCCCTGAATAGACCAATAACAGACTCTGAAATTGAGGCAATAATTAATAGTCTACCAACCAAAAAAGTCCAGGACCAGACAGATTCACAGCTGAATTCCACCAGAGGTACAAGGAGGAGCTGGTACCATTCCTTCTGAAACTATTTCAATTAACAGAAAAAGAGGGAATCCTCCCTAACTCATTTTATGAGGCCAGTATCATCCTGACACCAAAGCCTGGCAGAGATACAACAAAAAAAGAGAATTTTAGACCAATATCCCTGATGAACATTGATGCAAAAATCCTCAATAAAACACTGGCAAACTAAATCCAGCAGCTCATCAAAAAGCTTATCCACCATGGTCAAGTGGGCTTCATCCCTGGGATGCAAGGCTGGTTCAACATACGCAAATCAATAAATGTAATCCAGCATATAAACAGAACCAAAGACAAAAACCACATGGTTATCTCAATAGATGCAGAAAAGGCCTTTGACAAAATTCAACAGACCTTCATGCTAAAAACTCTCAATAAATTCGGTATTGATGGGATGTATCTCAAAATAATAAGAGCTATTTATGACAAACCCACAGCCAATATCATACTGAATGGGCAAAAACTGGAAGCATTCCCTTTGAAAACTGGCACAAGACAGGGATGCCCTCTCTCACTACTCCTAGTCAACACAGTGTTGGAAATTCTGGCCAAGGCAATCAGGCAGAAAGAAATAAAGGGTATTCAATTAGGAAAAGAGGAAGTCAAATTGTCTCTGTTTGCAGATGACGTGATTATATATTTAGAAAACCCCATTGTCTCAGCCCCAAATCTCCTTAAGCTGATAAGCAACTTCAGCAAAGTCTCAGGATACAAAATCAGTGTGCAAAAATCACAAGCATTCCTATACACCAATAACAGACAAACAGAGAGCCAAATCACGAGTGAGTTCCAATTCACAACTGCTTCAAAGAGAATCAAATACCTAGGAATCCAACTTACAAGGGATGTGAAGGACCTCTTCAAGGAGAACTTCAAACCACTGCTCAACGAAATAAAAGAAGACACAAACAAATGGAAGAATATTCCATGCTCATGGATAGGAAGAATCAATATCATGAAAATGGCCATACTGCCCAAGGTAATTTATAGATTCAATGCCATCCCCATCAAGCTACCAATGACTTTCTTCATAGAATTGGAAAAAACTACTTTAAAGTTCATGTGGAACCAAAAAAGAGCCTGCATTGCCAAGACAATCCTAAGCCAAAAGAACAAAGCTGGAGGCATCATGCTACCTGACTTCAAACTATACTACAAGGCTACAGTAACCAAAACAGCATGGTACTGGTACCAAAACAGAGATATAGACCAATGGAACAGAACAGAGCCCTCAGAAATAATAACACACATCTACAACCATCTGATCTTTGACAAACCTGACAAAAACAAGAAATGGGGAAAGGATTCCCTATTTAATAAATGGTGCTGGGAAAACTGGCTAGCCATATGTAGAAAGCTGAAACTGGATCCCTTCCTTACACCTTACACAAAAATTAATTCAAGATGGATTAAAGACTTAAATGTTAGACCTAATACCATAAAAACCCTAGAAGAAAACCTAGGCAATATTCAGGACATAGGCATGGGCAAGGACTTCATGTCTAAAACACCAAAAGCCATGGCAACAAAAGTCAAAATTGACAAATGGGATCTAATTAAACTAAAGAGTTTCTGCACAGCAAAAGAAACTACCATCAGAGTAAAAAGGCAGCCTATAGAATGGGAGAAAATTTTTGCAATCTGCTCATCTGACAAAGGGCTAATATCCAGAACCTATAAAGAACTCAAACAAACTTACAAGAAAAACACAACTCCATCAAAAAGTAGGCAAAGGATATTGAACAGACACTTCTCAAAAGAAGACATTTATGCAGCCAACAGACACATGAAAAAATGCTCATCACCACTGGCCATCAGAGAAATGCAAACGAAAACCACAATGATACACCATCTCACACCAGTTAGAATGGCGATCATTAAAAAGTCAGGAAACAACAGCTGCTGGAGAGGGTGTGGAGAAATAGGAACACTTTTACAGTGCTGGTGGGACTGTAAACTAATTCTACCATTGTGGAAGACAGTGTGGTGATTCCTCAAGGATCTAGAACTAGAAATACCATTTGACCCAGCCATCCCATTACTGGGTATATACACAAAGGATTATATATCATGCTGCTATAAAGACACATGCACACGTGTGTTTACTGCGGCACTATTCACAATAGCAAAGACTTGGAACCAACCCAAATGTCCATCAATGATAGACTAGATTAAGAAAATGTGGCACATATACACCCATGGAATACTATGCAGTCATAAAAAGGATGAGTTCATGTCCTTTGTAGGGACATGGATGAAGCTGGAAACCATCACTCTCAGCAAACTATTGTAAGGACGAAAAACCAAACACCGCATGTTCTCACTCATAGGTGGGAACTGAACAATGAGATCACTTGGACACAGGAAGGGGAACATCACACACCGGGGCCTGTGGTGGGGTACGGGGAGCAGGGAGGGATAGCATTAGGAGATATACCTAATGTAAATGACGAGTTAATGGGTGTAGCACACCAGCATGGCACATGTCTACATATGTAACAAACCTGCATGTTGTGCACATGTTCCCTAGAACTTAAAGTAGAATAAAAAAAAAAAAAGAAATCTCGTTTCAACTTCTTTACACAAATGGTGGTATGGTACACACACCATTCTGTACCTTGCCCTTTTTTCCTATTTGGAAAAGGTTTTATATCAATATAGATAGAATTCTCTTGTTCTTGTATTGGTAGCATTTACAATGAACAAAAGCATATTAATGACTCTGAGAGGTACTGCAGTAAAGAAACTTGTTAGGGCCAGGCACAGGAGCTCACGCTTGTAATCCCAGCACTTTGGGGGGTCAGGGTGGGTGGACTGCTTGAGGCCAGGAGTTCGAGACCAGCCTGGCCATCATGGCCACATCCCATCTCTACTGAAAACACAAATATTAGCTGGGCATGGTGGCACACGCCTGCATTTCCAGCTACTGAGGAGACTGAAGCACGAGAATTTCTTGAATACATGAAGCGGAGGTTGCAGTGAGCCGAGATTGCACCACTGCACTCCAGCCTGGGAAACATAGTAAGACTCTGTTTCAAAAAGGAAAAAAAAGAAACCCGTTTGACTTCATTAGCATATCCCAAATGTATTTGACTTTGGGTCTTCCTACCCCATGGTGGAATTTTTGATTTGTGGAATACAGCCTGGACTTGCTGGTATCAGGTGTTTCTGGATGGTGTCTCTTCTGACTGGTCTGTGCTTGAGCCACACTGGTTGTTACATATTCTTAATGTCACCTTTTGGAAGGTACAGGCATAACCTGGACATATTTTGGGTTCAGTTGCAGACCACTACAATAAAGTAAATACCACAATAAAGCAAGTCACACAATTTTTGTTTTTTTTTTTTTTTGGTTTTCCAGTGCATATGAAAGTTGTTTATATTATACTGTAGTCTATTAAGTGTGCAATAGCATCATGTCTA
This sequence comes from Rhinopithecus roxellana, assembly GCF_007565055.1. Classification (NCBI taxonomy): domain Eukaryota; kingdom Metazoa; phylum Chordata; class Mammalia; order Primates; family Cercopithecidae; genus Rhinopithecus; species Rhinopithecus roxellana. The sequence goes on from NC_044567.1 coordinate 49,473,776, forward strand.
AATACTGCACATACTTTAATGAAAAACAATAAAGAAAGTGTGATTTAAAAAGAATATAAGCAAACTATAACAGAGAAGATTAAATCCAATGAGAGTGCTCCTTTAATTACGTGGATATTAAAGAAGAACAAAAAATGCTAAAAATACTCATGATCATCTGAGTCTCCAGTGAGCTGCAATCTTTTTGCTGTTGGAGGGTCTTGTCTTGATGTTGAGGGCTGCTTACTGATCAGCGTGGTGGTTGCTGATGGTTGGGGTGGCTGTGGCAATTTCTTTAAATAAGATAACCATGAAGTTTGCCACATTGATTGACTCTTGCTTTCATGAAAGTTTTCTCTATAGCATGCGATGCTGCTTGAGGGCATTTTACCCATAATAGGATGTCTTTCAAAACTAGAGTCAATCCTCTCAAACCCTGTCACTGCTTTATCAATTAAGTTTATATAATATTTTAGATGCTTTGTCATCATTTCAACAACGTTAACAGCATCTTCATCAGGTGTACATTCCATCTTAAGAAACCGCTTTCTCTGCTCTTCCATAAGAAGCTACTCCTCATCCATTCAAGTTTTATTGTGAGATTGCAGCAATTCCGTCACATCTTCAGGCTCCACTTCCAATTCAAGTTATCTTGCTACTTCTACCACATCTGCAATAACTTCCTCCAATGAAGTCCTGAACCACTCAAAGTCATCCACGAGAGTTGGAATCAACGTTTTCCAAACTTCTGTTAGTGTTGATATTTTGACCTCCTCCCATGAATTACGAATGTTCTTAGTGGCATCTAGAATGGTGAATCTTTTCCAGAAGGTTTTCAGTTTACTTTGCCCAGATCCATCAGAGGAATCACTATTTATGGCAGCTGTGGCCTTATGAAATGTTTTCTTTCTTTCTTTCTTTTTTTTTTTTGAGACAGAGTCTTGCTCTGTTGCCCAGGCTGGTGTGCAGTGGTGTGATCTTGGCTCACTGCAACCTCTGCCTCCTAGGTTCAAGCAATTCTCCTATCTCAGCATCCCGAGTAGCTGGGATTACAGGTGCGTGACACCATGCCCGGCTAATTTTTGTATTTTTAGTAGAGCTTGGGTTTTGCCATGTTGGCCAGGCTGGTCTCAAACTCCTGACCTCAGGTGATCAGCCCACCTCGGCCTCCATAAGTGTTGGGAGTATAGGCATGAGCCACTGTGCCCGGCCATGAAATGTGTTTCTTAAATAATTAGGCTTGAAAGCTGAAATGACTTCTTTATCCATGGGCTGCACAATAGATGCTGTGTTTGAAGGCAAAGGAAGAACATTAATCACCTTGTACATTTCTGTCAGTGCTCTTGGATAACTAGATGTATTGTCAATGAGTAGCAAAGGAATCTTTTTTTTCTGAGCAGCAGGTCTCAACAGTGGGCTTAAACTATTCAGCAAACTATGCTATAAACAGATGGGCTGTCATCCAGGCCTTGTGTTTCATTTATAGAGCACAGGCAGAGTAGATTTTGTGTAATTTTAAGGGCCCTGGGATTTTTGGAACAGTCCGTGAGCACTGGCTTCAACTTAAAGACACTAGCTGCATTAGCTCCTAACAAAAGAGTCAGCCTGTCCTTTGAAGCTAGGCATTGACCTTCTCCTCTCTATCTATGAACGTCCTAGATGGCATCTTCTTCCAGCGTAAGGCTATTTTGTCTGCATTGAAAATCTGTTGTTTCGTGTAGCCACCTTAATCACTTATCTTAGCTAGATCTTCTGAATAACTTGCCACAGCTTCTCCATCATCACTTGCTGCTTCACCTTGCATTTTTATGTTATGGAGATGTCTTCTTTTCTTAATCCTCATGAACCAACCTCTGTTAGCTTCCACTTTTCTTCTGCAGCTTCCTCACCTCTCTCAGCCTTCAAAGAATCTAAGAAGAGTTTAGGGCCTTTCTCTGCATTAGGTTTTGGCTTAAGGGAATGTTGTGGCTGGTTTGATCTTTTATCCAGACCACTCAAACTTTCTCCATATCAGCAATAAGACTGTTTCACTTTCTTATTGTTCATGTATTCACTGCAGTAGCACTTTTAATTTCCTTCAACAACTTTTCCTTTGCATTCACAACTGGGCTTTTGTGAATGCAAAGGAAAAGTTGTTGAAGGAAATTAAAGAGGCCCAGCTTTTGGCCTATCTCAGCTTTCAACCTGCCCTGCCCTTCCCTCACTAAGCTTAATCACTTTTAGCTTTTTATTTTCCTTTTTTTTTTTTTTTTTGGAGACAGGGTAGTGTTCTGTTGCCCAGGTTGGAGTGCAGTGGCACAATCATGGCTCACTGCAACCTTGAATTCAGCCTCCTAAGTAGCTGGGACTACAGGTGTGTGCCACCACACTTGATTTTTAAATTTTTTTGTAGAGATAGAGTCTCACTATGTTGCACAGACCTTGGTCTAGAACTCCTGGCCTCAAGCAATCCTCCCATTTTAACTTCCCAAAGTCCTGGCATTATAGGAATGAGCCATGATACCTGGCTCATTTCTAGTTTCTAAATTAAACTGAGAGATGTGCAACTCTCCCATTCACTTAAATATTTAAAAGCCATTGTAGGGTTATTAACTGACCTAATTTCAATCTTGTTGTATCTCAGGAAATAGGGGAGTCTGAGAAGAGGAAGAGGGACGAGGTCAGTGGAGCACTCAGAACACACATAACATTGATCAATTAAATTTGTTGTCCTACATGGGTACAGTCTGTGATGCCCTGAAACGATTATAGTAATAACAAAGATCACCAATCAAAGACCACCAAAGCAGATAATAACAATATAAAGTTTTGAAATATTATGAGAATTATCAAAATTGCTGTGGCAATTTGTTAGCTTCTAACAAAAAAGTCAGCCTGTCCTTTGAAGCTAGGCATTGACCTTCTCCTCTCTAGCTATTAAAGTCCTAGATGGCATCTTCTTCCAGTGTTCAGAGACACAAAGTGAGCATATGCTGTTGGAAAAATGGCGCTAATAGACTTGTTCAATGCAGGGTTGCCACAAACCTTCAATTTATAAAAACCACAATATCTGTGAAGTGTAATAAGGCAAAGAACAATAAGACAAGGTATGCCTGTACTTTATTAAAGATTGTCTTCAAATGTTTAGCAAACATAAAATACGTGGGTGTGTACTTGGAGAGGCAGAAATAATGGGTCCAGACTGAATCAAGACTGCGGGAGGTGAAAGAGAGACTAATTTATACTTAGTTGGTTTTCGTTTCAAGATTCATGTGAAAGGAAATGCCAGGAAAGGTCTGGCTTCAGCTCATGGTGATGAGGAAAAATTTATTCCAGGAGAGGCTTTGTCTTTTTTTGTTTCCTTTTTAAACCATGGAACATTTCAAACATCAGTGTATTTTTCATCTAGAAGTTTGATTTGGGTCTTTTTCTTACATCTTCCATATCTCTAGTTAACTTATAAACATCTGAAATCTAGTTATAATGACTTATAATGTCTGTATCTGCTAATCCTAGTATCTTTGTCTGTTCTGGGTTGGTTTCAAAGGGATGATTCTCCCCCTCATAATGGACTGTATTTTCCTATTTGCATGCCTGTAATCTTTGACTGGGTGTCAGACATTGTGAATTTTCCCTGTTGGGGATGGATATTTGTGTATTTTTATAAATATACGTGAGCTTTGTTTCAGGACGTAACTAAGTTACTTGGAAGCAGTTTGATCCTTTTGGGTCTTGCTTTTAAGACTTATTAGGCAGTACCAGAGCAGCATTTATTCTAGGGCCAATTATTCCCCCTACTGAGGCAAAACCCTTCTGCGTACTCTACCCAATTACCCTGTGAATGACGAAGTTCTTTAGTCTGCCTTGTTAGATCAGAAACTACCCCTGGCTCTTTGTGAGGCTGGGCACTGTTCCCTCTGGTCCTCTTAGCTGGTTCTTTCTCAGCCTCGGGAAGTTTTGAGCCCTTTCCTCCCAACTGCTGACAAGAAAACATCTCAGAATGTATTTTAGGGAAATTATCTAGAAGATAAAGAATTGGTCTGAAGTTAATTCCCTCTCACCTTTGAATTTCCATAATTAACTCAGGGACAAATAAGATTATGTGCCACAACATTATGCTTATAAAATACAATGTGAATTTCAATGTCATGGCAATGATATGATACTTGACAATAAAGGAAAATAGCCAGAAAAAATCAAATTAACCTTTCCTCAAAAAGTCAATAGTAAGTTGATGACTATAACTCTAACTCAACATTTCAAGCCTGACTTTTCTGGGGGCTGGGAGGCAAGATTTTACCTCTCATTTCCATTTCACTCTTCATTCATAAGATAGAAACACTGAGAAATAAACAAACAAACAAACCAAAAAAATCCTAGCATCTTGAGTCTTCTCTTTACATTTAGAAATTTTAAAGAAATTAAAAATCCTTACATACATTAAAGATAGAGGGCGTATGCCTAGAAATGTGCCTCAGCATGCATTTGCTAGCTGGGAAAAGAAAGCAACTGATGGAACCTACCTCCAGATTCACTTATTTCTATCACCTATAGAAGGCACTTAATAGATCAGAATTTGCTAAATAAGCACCCAGACAGAGATAAAATACTTCAACTTCCCAGGCAAAAACTCTTGCATCCATTAGTACTGGTATCCAAAGTAAGAGTAACAAATTAAAATTCCTTTAATTTTCCATACTTTGCTATAAATATTAGCAGGAAAATAAGCTTGCTTATTTGAGTTATAGACATTTATCACAGAGATGCCTTCTTTATGTCTTTTCCTTACATTCTAAACTTATTTATTTATTTTTTGAGACGGAGTCTCCTTTTGTCGCCCAGGCTGGAGTGCACTGGCGCGATCTCGGCTCACTGCAAGCTCCGCCTCCCGGGTTCACGCCATTCTCCTGCCTCAGCCTCCCGAGTAGCTGGGACTACAGGCGCCCGCCACCCCGCCCGGCTAGTTTTTTGTATTTCTAGTAGAGGCGGGGTTTCACCGTGTTAGCCAGGAGGGTCTCGATCTCCTGACCTCGTGATCCGCCCGCCACGGCCTCCCAAAGTGCTGGGATTACAGAGGTGAGCCACTGTGCCCGGCCACATTCTAAAGTTTTTAAAAATTTTCTTAGCTTTATATTTATTTGGCAGATGGAAAGGAATTTGCAAAAGCCTATGCGTTTACTATTATTTTCGGTAATTACTTTCTTATTTTTCCCCCCACAAATGACCATTAAGTATTATTTTACTTATAGCATCTAAAAGCATTTAATGATAGAAAATATTTAAAGATCCACTTTGATCTAGAATGCAAGGTATAATAACATAAAATAAATGGTCTGTGCAGCCCACCTCTAAAGTGATGCTCTATACATTTATCAGCCAAAATGAACACAATAGAACTAGATATGTGGACATCTGATTCCAAATATGTGTTTGTTGAGAGAAAGAGAAGTCATGTCTAAACTGAAAAAAAAAAAGAAAAACATACTAAGAAGAATACTTGATTAATTTTAGGAACTCAGGAAATGTCTTTTAGGAAGAAAAACGAACTACACTTGTATCATTTCTGAGTCACTGATTTTGATGAGTGGTCTTCTCCCAGCAGCAGGTAGGGTTGGGGAGGTGAAGGCAGCATGCCACAAAGAGAGTACTTGACTTTGGATAGACATACCCACCCAAACAATCCATGACCCCTTATGGGAAGAGAAATCCAACCTCTGAAACAACTCCAATAAATAACCAGACAAAATCACTCCCCTGCTTAAAATTATCCATTCACTGGTCCCCGTCACCCTCAGGACCTGCTCTCTGTTTATATTTATTATATCATTGTTCACCCCCCTGCCCCAGGTGTCATCAGAGCTTACTATGAACTTCTCAGGTTATGCCGTGTTCCATCATGACTCCACGTTTTTGCAGTAGTTACTGCCTCTCAGGAATTCTTGTAGTCTTCGTGGACTTGCATACCATCCCAAATCTGCCTTCTAATTTGCTTATGGTCATAGTGGACACACAAACTGATTATACTTAGGGTAAATGAGAAGCTATGATGAGAAGAATATAAAGTGATTTGTCTGTCTTTTGAATTTAATTACATTTGGATCGGCAGTGGAAAAAAAATCACCATTAGGGAAATCTCTCATTGATGGTTCAGCTGGAGGCTGGAAAAATAGAAGACCATCCCTAATCTTGAAAGTAAGCCGGGATGCTAATTTTACCTTCTGTGAAACAGATGATTGAAGTTGTCTTTATGGAGAAAAATAGCTCAATACATTAAAATTGGCACAAAACAAGCTCAGTGATAATTACGATGAAAGATTTCATAGATGTAAAATGTGTCTTAGTTACAAAAATCAAACTTTACCTCTTGAAATGATTCACCAGCACTCCAACAAGTTCTCCAATTCGACTCTCATGGGTTGGCTGTTTGCTGAAGAGGCAGACGATGAGGTCTTTGTTGTCTTTCGTATGGAACACTACAAGTTGGTCCTTTCCATTGGAGACACTCAGACCAGTCAACTGCAAAGAGAAAATGCATGGAAAACTATTAGGATCATTCTCAAAAGAATGAATTAAAAAATACATTTTGGAGCTGGGCACAGTGGCATGTGCTTATAGTCCCAGCTACTTGGGAGGCTGAAACAGGAGGATCATTTGAGCCCTGGAGTTTGAATCCAGCCTGGGCAACATAACAAGACATCATCCCTAAAAACAACAAAAAACACCACATATTTTCCAAGAGTTTTGCTCAGTGACCCTCCTGACTTTAATCTTTATCAGTTTCACGGAACAAGCAGATGGAAGGAAATAATAAAGAGCAGAAATGAATAAAATTTGAAAGAGAAAAACAATAAAGAAAAATTAATGAAACAGAGATGGTTCTTTCAGAAGATCAATAAAATTGATCAACCTCTAGCCCAAAACAAAAAAAGAAGGAAGACCTTATTATCAATATCAGGAATGGAAGACGGGCCATCTCTACAGACCACATAGACATTAAAAGGATAATATTAAAATATTTGGACCGCTGGGCGCGGTGGCTCAAGCCTGTAATCCCAGCACTTTGGGAGGCCGAGACGGGCGGATCACGAGGTCAGGAGATCAAGACCATCCTGGCTAATATGGTGAAACCCCGTCTCTACTAAAAAATACAAAAAACTAGCCGGGCGAGGTGGCGGGCACCTGTAGTCTCAGCTACCCAGAAGGCTGAGGCAGGAGAATGGCGTAAACCCAGGAGGCGGAGCTTGCAGTGAGCTGAGATCCGGTCACTGTACTCCAGGCTGGGCGACAGAGCGAGACTCCGTCTCAAAAAAAAAAAAAAAAAAAAAAAAAAAAAAAAAAAAAAAAAAAAATTTGGACCAACTCTGTACAAAAACTTATTCAACAATTTAGTTAAAACCAAATAATTCTGACAGGGTGCGGTGGCTCACAGTAATCCTAACACTTTGGGAGGCCAAGGCAGACGGACTGCCTGAGCTCAGGAGTTTGAGACCAGCCTGGGCAACATGGTGAAACCCCATCTCTACTAAAACACACACACACACACACACACACACACAAATTAGCCGGGCGTGGCGGCGTGTGCCTGTAGTCCCAGCTACTCGAGAGGCTGAGGCAGGAGAATTGCTTGAACCCAGGAGGCAGAGGTTGCCGTGAGCTGCGACCATGTCACTGTACTCCAGCCTGGCGACAGAGTGAGACTCCGTCTCAAAAACAACAACAAATAATTATTCTAGAGCCACAAAATACAAAAACTCTCCAAGAAGAAATAACTTGAATAATTCTATATCTGTTGAAGAAATTAGATTTATATTTAAAAACATTTTGAAAAAGAAAATTCTAGTCCCAGATGATTTCACTAGTGAATTCCACCAAACATTTAAAGAAGAAATAATACCAATTCACCATATTTCTTCTAGAAAATAGAAGAGAAGGGAACACTTCCTAACTCATTTTGAAGGTGGCATTATTCTGATATCAAAAATAAACACAACAGTACAAGAAAACTACAAACTGATATCCTTTATCAACATGGATGTAAAAAAAGATGTCAACAAAATATTAGCAAATTAAATCCGACAACATATAAAAACAATAATACAATATGACCAAGTGGAGTTTAAGAAATGCAAGGTTAGTTCAGTATTCAAAAATTAATCAAGGTAATGACAGAATAAAATGACAGGATAAAAAAGAAAATCCACATGACTGTATCAAGTGACACAGACAAAGTACTTGACAAAATTCAACATCCATCCATGATAAAAATTTCTCAGCAAACCAGGATTGTAAGGGAACTTAACCTGATAAAATGACATATACAACATGCCACAGCTAACATCATACTTGGTGGAGAAGCACTGAATGTTTTCCCTTAAGATTGGGAGCAATGCAAGGATTTCCACCGTCACTGCTGCTATGCAACATTATACTGGAAGCCCTAGCCAGTGCAGCAAGGCAGGTTAAAGAAATTAAAAAGCGGCTGGGCGCGGTGGCTCACGCCTGTAATCCCAGCACTTTGGGAGGCTGAGGTGGGTGGATCACTTGAGGTCAGGAGTTCGAGACCAGCCTGAACAATATGGTGAAACCTTGTCTCTACTAAAAATACAAAAATTAGCTAGGCGTGGTGGCCGGGTGCCTATAATCCCAGCTATTCAGGAGGCTGAGGCAAGGAGAATCGCTTGAACCCGGGAGGCGGAGGTTGCAGTGCGTTGACATCGTGTCACTGCACGTCAGCCTGGGCGACAGAGTGAGACTCTGTCTCAAAGAAAAAAAAAAAATTAAAAAGCATACAGATTGAAAAGGAAGAAACATATGTCTCTATTTTCAGATTACATGATCGCCTACTTAGAAAATGCCAAGGATCCATAAAATAGCTCCCAGAACTAATAAGTGCATTTAATAAGGTCAAAGGGTACAAGGCTGACATACAAAAATATTTCTGTATTAGCAATGAAAAATTTGCAACAAAAATTTAAAAACAAAACCATCTATAACAACTCCAAAACCAAAAATACTTAGATATAAATCTAACAAAACATCTATCTGTAGGACCTACATGTTGAAAACTACAAAATGTTGAACAAGTTAAATTAAAATGCTGATGAAAGGAATAAAAGAAAACTTAAATAAATGAAGGGAAATAATATCCTCAGGGACTAGAAAACACAAATTCTTAAGATACCAATTTTTCCCATATTGGTCTATAGATTTAATGAAATCCCAACCAAAATCCCAGCAAGATTTTTTGTAGATAACAACAAGCAGATTCTAAAATGTGTATGGAAAAGCAAAAGAACTAGAATAGCCATAACAGTTTTGCAAACGAAGAATAAAGTTGGAGGGCTCACAAAGGCTGATTTTAATACTTAGTATAAAGCTACGTTAATCAAGACATCATTTAGAAAGGAAAAAAAAAACATAGATCAGAAACAGACTCACATGAATATGGCCAGTAATTTTTTCACAAGGGTGCAAAGACAGTTCAATGAAGAAAGGATAATGTTGGCATCTGGATAACTTGGAACATCTGGACATTCCCATACAAACAGAAATAAAAGTCTACCGAAATCTCACATCTCGTAAACAATTCAGAGTGGACTATAGATCTAAATGCAAAATGTAAAACTAGAAAACTTTTAGGAGAAAACATAGAAGAAAATCTTTGTGACCTTGGGTTGGCAAAGATTTCTTAGAAATGATACCAAAACAATCCCATAAAGCAGAACAATTGATAAATTGAATTTCATCAAATTTAAAACTTTTACTCTAAGGAAGACACTGGTGGGAGAGTGAAAAGACTAGCCACAGACTGGTAGAAAATATCTGCAAAGATATATCTGATAAAGGACTTGTATTTAGAATCTATAAAGAGCTCTTAAAACTTAAGACAGTAAACAACTCAATAAAAAATGATGGATAAAAGATTTGAAATCATTTCACCAAAGTAGGCATAGGGCTGAATAAGTACATGAAAGGGTGCTCAACATCAGTAGCCATTAGGGAAGTGCAAACTAAAACTGCAATGGGAACCACTGCAAACCCATCAGAATGGTTAAAATAACAAAACAGACTACGACAACAAAAAAGTGATAATACTAAATGCTGGTGAGGACACAGAACAAGTGGGACTCACATGCATTATTGGTGACAATGTAAAATGGTACAGCCACTGTGGAAACAGTGGTTGTTAACTCAAAAAAATTAAATGGAAAATTACCATATGAGCCAGCAATCTTACTCCTAGGCACGTATCCAAGAGAAATAAAAACTTAGCTTCACATGAAAATTTATACATGAATGTTTATAGCAGCTCTATTAATAATCAACAAAAGCTGGAAAAGACCCAAATATCCAGCAGTGTGTGCACGCATAAACAAACTGTGGCACATCTAAATAATGGAATGCTACTCAGCAGTGAACAAACCAATGATACAAATTACTGACAGGCGACAACGCAGATAAATCTCACAGGCATTATGGTTGAATGAAAGCAGCCAGTCTCGAAAGGTTACAGCCTGCGTGACTCCAATTATATGATATTCTCTAGAAGATAAAAGGATAAGGATGGACAACAGATCAGTAGTTGCCAGGGTTTGGGGTTAAGAGGAGTCCAATACAAGGGAGTTTTTTGGGGGTATGGAACTACTCTGTATCCTGACTGTGGCAGTGGTTACATAAATTTATGCCCATACTAAGACTCAAGAGACCTGTACACCACCATCCATGCGAGTAAATTATATTAATTGCCTATAAATTAAAAAAAATACCACACCCTGGCTGTTTTGATCTCTAGATATTCTACTTTGGTCAATAAAGCAGAAGCCAGAGTGATTTCCTCATTCTGTGGTCTGTTCTTTTATTGCATAAAATACCGAAGTGCCATCACCTGGCTACCACAGGCGCTATCAGCCAGGCAGCCTGGGGTAGGGACAGACGTGGGGAAGATGCTGAGAATGTGATCCCTGTTCTTGGGGGATTCGCAATCCAGTTGGATCAGAGGAAGAGATAAGTAACAAATAACTGAAGAAAAACACCTTAACAGTTTACAGATTTGGAATGCCACTTACTTCCATGCCTATGTTTTACAGACAGAAATTGAGACTGAAGAAGTTCAGCCTGTCTGCAGGCCCGGAAACTAGAACTCAGACCTGCAGACTGACGGGGACTCATGTTCTTTCCATCACACCAGGTTTTTCAAGTATCATGTATAAATGAACACAGGTTCTATAAATAAGTATTCCCATGAACACATTTTCACAGGAAGTGAGTTCTTGGGTTGATTTTAAAGAATGCCAGGGTCAGTGCTTAAAAGAGAGAAGGGAAAATATTAAAGAAATTGGAAATCATTCACCAACCAATGTGGATCATGGGCTTTTCTGAGGCCATTGGTAAGAGAATATAGCAATCTCTCTGCCACTTAGATGTACTGGATCCAGATGATTTTTATTTGATTAAATTAAAAATATCATTTTCATTTAAAAAAACATCTTATGTCTATCATGCTTCACTCTCATTTGATTATTTTATATGTGAAATTCAAAATTGAATTGATGTAGCACTTCACAGGAGAGCTTGATTAAAGCCTAATGAAATGAGAACGGTAACAGCAGTAACTCTGCCAGTATATCCCAGGAGCATTAGCTGCAGGGGTTCAGGGAAAAGAGACAGATTCGGCAAAGAATGCTGAAACCACAGGGATAGAGGATCCCTTCCTAGGTGCTGCCTGGACCAGAGGACAGGAGCCAATGACTCTGCTCTCGGCCACCACCCCCTCTCAGCGGGTGGGCTTCTCTCCCTCCCCTTCCCTCTCCCTCACTGTTTGGGTGGCTTTATCTGCTGTGGGTGGGAATTCTTCATGTGTATGCCCAGGCCTAGTGGTGTGTCACAATCTCAGAAGAAATGAGGGAAAACAGCACTTAACTTGCTCTGCTACACAAATAATGAAAGATTAAGTCCCTATTGTCGCCAAGGCAGGATAAACAGCACCCAGAATGTCCCCTTTAGATCTGGGAGAAAGGATAGTAAGTGGGGATTAGTGTACTAAGGATGACCTGGGTGTTAATCCCAACTCAGCCATGTGATCTTGAGTGACTCATTTAATTTACTGGGGCATCTGTCCCCTTTTCTGCAAAATAAGGATAACATCAGGTGCCCTGTCTACCTTGCAGGGTTGTGGTAAGGATCAAATAGTAGCAACTCTGGAGTACAAAAAGTAAATAAGCAAAAAAACCCTCCGTCTTCAAGTGTCTTAAAATCTAAGTGAAAATATGTCAGCAAAACTTTACACTGAAAATACAATTTTAAAACCTTACAACACCATGGAAATGGAAGGTATTGTGTGAAACACCTCAGCTGGGGAAGGGGTCACTACCTCATTGCCTTTGGGCAGCCATAACACATAGATGCGTTTCTCCGAACAAAAGGGAAACTCCTTATCAAGGCTCCCCCTGCCCCTGTTGCTTCCTTATTTCTCCTAATCTATGAGATTTCTATGCTGTGATAATTCTAAGCCTTCCCCTTCTTTGGCCTTGAAGATTTGAAGAGGGCAAACGGAGCCTCTGATTGCAACCCATTTCAATTCTCCCAGCCTCTCCTTACTAGGAAGGACCAAACAGTGAACACAGCTAGATAGGTAAAGAGCTGAGCAGTTCTGGAAGAGGAGGCCGGCCTGAGAAGTCAGAGCAGATGTCCTCTCCTCCTCTGCAATGGAATGAGCACAGGAGAGCAGAGCTCACCATACAAGAAAATCTCTAATCCATATCTCATTTACAAACTAAGTGCAAACAGACCGATATTAGAAAGAGAAATAATTCCAAAAGACAAATACGATAAATTACAGTAACTGAATAGATACTGCAGAGAATTAAAGAATAATAGAAGAAAACGTCCCAGTCTTTAGATAGAAAGGAACCACAGGTACCAGCCAAACTTAGAGGATCTTCTGGCTGTGTAGCCCAGAGAAGTTTTAGACCTGTAGAATAAAGGAAAAAATCTTCAAGTATCTAGGCATACAAAAATAAGTTATCTATATAGGAAAATAAAATTCAGGTTTATATCCTTTTTTAAAAAAGAAAACTTGGCAGGGTGTGGTGGCTCACGCCTGTAATTCCAACACTTTGGGAGGCCAAGATGGGAGGATCACTTGAGGTCAGGAGTTTGAGACTGGCCTGGCCAACATGGTGAAACCCTGTCTCTACTAAAAATACAAAATTTAGCTGGTCGTGGTGGAGGGCGCCTATAGTCCCAGCTAATCAGGAGGCTGGGGCAGGCAAATCGCTTGAATCTGGGAGGCAGAGGTTGCAGTGAGCTGAGATTGTGTCATTGCACTCCAGCCTGGACACTGAAGAGAGACTCCGTCTCAAAAACAAAAAGAAAACTCATATTAATTTTGCCACAATTCACAGGAGGAGATAAGTAAATCCATTTTATTCTTGATATCAATTAGGAAAGATAAGTTCAAATATTTAACAGTAATCATTAAGATGAAAAAGGATGTCTAAGGTTCTAACCATTAGTAAAAAGAGAATAAATAAAACTTGACCAATGCAGCAACAGAAAAAAGAATGAAATAGCGTGGGAGCATAAAAAATAGAAAGCATTTATATAACATGATTGAATTTAAGAAAAGTTTTTTCGCCAGTTGCTATAAGAAATGTGAACAGGATACAACTCCTTTATTGGAGGACGAGGGGCTATATAGATTTAAGCAAAAAACAAAATTTAACTATACCCTGTTTATAAAATTAATTAAGATAAAAGCAGAAGTTTATGAATGAGAACAACATATATAATAAATTAAAGAGCTGGTTCTTTGAACAGACCAAACCCTTGGCAGAGTCTCACCAAGGAAAAAATAGGCAAAACCACAAATATTTAACATTAGGATTGAGAAAGGGATTTAAGAAAGGGTGTGTTGATTTTAAAATTGTAACAGGCTGGGAGCAGTTGTTCAAGCCTCTAATCCCAGCACTTTGGGAGGCTGAGACAGGAGGATCACTTGAGGCTGGGAGTTCATGACCAGCCTGGGCAACACAACAAAATCCTGGCTAAAAAAAAATTAGCTGGATGTGGTGGTGCGTGCCTGTAGCCCCAGCTACTCAGGAGGCCAAGGCAGGAGGATTGCTTGAGCCCAGGAGTTTGAGGTTACAGTGAGCTGATCACATCACTGCATTCCAGGCTGGGTGACAGAGTGAGACCCGTCAAAAAAAAAAGAAAAAAAAAAAGAAAAGAAGAAGAAAGAAGAAGAAGAAATTACAAGAGAAAAAACATTTGTAATTGTAATTTCATATTAATGAAATACATAATTTTTTTAAAGATGGGGTCTAGCTGTATTGCCCAGGCTGGAGTGCAGTGGCATGATCTCAGCTCACTGCAGCCTCTACCTCCCAGGCTCAAGCAATCTTCCCACCCAGCCTCCCACGTAGCTGGGACCACAGGTACATGTCACCACGCCTGGCTAGTTTTTGTATTTTTAGTAGAGACAGGGTTTTGTCCTGTTGCCCAGGCTGTCATGAATTCCTGAGCTCAAGTGATCCTCCCGCCTCAGCCTCCTGTAATACCACCAGTTTATTACAGGTGTAATAAACCTGTTTTTAATTTTATTTTAAATTTTATTTAAAATTTTAATTTTATTACTGGTGTAATAAACACCAGTTTATTACAGGTGTAAGCCACTGCGCCAGGCCTGAAATGCATGATTTTATAGGAAAATATAAATTAGTAAAATTGACTTAAAGAAAGATAAAACAAATCTATTGATAATTAGCAAAAAGTTTTTTTTTATATTATCAGAAAAACACTCTCCTAGTTCTTACCAGGCACAGGTTATGTTATAGACCCAGGTAATTTCTATCATACTTACATGCTCTACAATATGGAAAAAGATAGAAACCATACTGACTCATTTTATTTATCCTGCTAACAAAACCTGCTGAATCTCTCTCTCACACACAAAAACACACCCAGAAATCAATGTAACTTACAAATAGATGCAAAATCCAAAATAATTAACAAACTGGATACAACAAGATAAACACCATGACCATGAGAGAGAGTATATTCACAAGTGTAAGGGTGGTTCACTAGTAAGAAATACCTCAATATAGGCTGGGCGCAATGGCTCATGCCTGCAATCCCAGCACTTTTGGAGGCCAAGGCGGGCAGATCACGAGGTCAGGAGATGGAGATCATCCTGGCCAACATGGTGAAACTCCGTCTCTACTAAAAATACAAAAATTAGCTGGGCGTGGCAGTGCGTGCCTGTAATCCCAGCTACTCGGGAGGCTGGGGCAGGAGAATCGCATGAACCAGCAAGGTGGAGGTTGCAGTGAGCCGAGATAGCGCCACTGCACTCCAGCCTGGGCGACAGAGCAAGACTCCACCTCAAAAAAAAAGGAATACCTCAATATAACTCAGTTTATTAATACGTCACATTTATGTGTTATCTGTTATCTGTGTTATCTGTCCAACCGGAATGATCTCCTTGGGGTCAGGCTCGGTGGCTTTCACTTTTTTGAGCCAAGTATGAAGTTTTGTATTTGTATTGTTTTTATTTTACAGTATACCATGGTATATAAAACAATACTTCATTTTATAGTAAGACGGTAAATACTCAGATGTATTTATTGCTATTTCATCACTATAATAATCGGTTTAAATTTTTTTTTTTTTTTTTTTTACTCTGGAGCATCTTTGTTCCAAACTTCCTCCCAGTAGCAGCTGCTCCACAATCTTCTCTCCTGGAGAATCTCTCCTCTTCTTTGGTTACTGCTCTCTACGTACACCTCCAAAAGACTTCATTCTTGGTATTCCCCCCACCTCCCTGCCCTTCCACACCCCTGCCCCCGACACCCCATCCAAAGCTATGCCTGACACACAAAGAACTTTCATGAAATTGTAGCGGTCACTTAATTTCTTCAGGTGTTTGCTTGTATTTTGACATAGACACTTGGCTTTTCGGATGTCCTATTCAACTTCTGTTCTCTGATTAGACTGCAGAGATAATGTTTATGCTCTTTTGATCTCAATTAACAAATTGATTTGGCTGCTCTTTGATGGAGAACATTCTGTTCATTCTGTTTTCCATTCAGAAACTTGGAAGACAGTTTGCTCTGGCTTTTTGCAGGACACCTGATGACTTTCTTTTCACCTTTCTCTGTTCTGTTCATCTGTCTCTCCTAATCTCCCACCTTCTCCCTTCCCAGTCCCCCACCTCTTGTTCCCTCCTTACTCCTCAACTAGCTATAACTTAGGAAGCTCAGCTGTGTGGGCTCATGATGGAAATAATGGAAGCTGTGGCATAACTGAGAGTTTATCCCTTTATAAGCAAGTATCTCTTGAAAGCAACAAATTGCTTGAGCCAAGAGCCCTCAGGCAAGCAGGCTGATGGTCTTAAAATGCCATGCTGTGAGGCAGCCAAACCTCTCAGAGGGGTCGTGTGCAGGTGCTCTGGTCAGCAGTCCTGGGGCCAGACAAGTGAGTGTATGAGGGCTCCAGTGATTCCGACTCTCACTTAATCAAGTAACCCCCACCTTTGAATCTTCCTAACGGAGGCCCTAGACATTGTGGAGCAGAGGCATGCTGGCCTCACAGTGCTTCTTTCAAATTCTTTACCAACAGAATCCAAGAACATAATAAAGTAGCGGTCGTTTCATTCCACTAAGTCTGGGATGGACTGTTATACAGCAATAGTAATTGGAATAAAAATTTGCAACAGGAGTGGGGTGCTCCTGTAACATAATCCCAAATAGTTGGCACTGGTTTTGGGAAGTGGGTGGAAGCTGGAAAGTGGGTGGAAGCTGGGGGAATCATGGCAGGCCTTTAAGAGGGGTCAGTGAGGGCCTGAGGAAAACAGGGAAAAGATTACTCCCAGCCAGAGGAAAGGGGAGAAAGCGGACCTTGGTCGTTAAACAGGAGAAAATTTGACAACACTGTTGCCTATGGGAAGGCAGAAAACAGAAAAAGTACCCAACAAATGTGATGATCTAGATAAGGAGATTTCTAGACTGAATACTGAAAGTGCCATCTGGCTTCTTCTTGCTGTCTATGAAAAAAACGTGAGAGGAGAGAGAGGACCTTAATAAAGAACTGTTCTGCTCTCATGTAAAAATTAGAGGAAATATAAAGAAGCCTGCAATTGCTGGGCTTGAAAATAAAACTGTTTCTTATTCCCAGCTTCTCCAGATGGCAAATGATTCTCAAATTAAGAAATGGTTTCAGGGCAATGGATCAAATCCAGAGTGGGATTGTAAAATCCTTTGTTAAAACCTTAGAAAGATCTAAGGCATTCATAGTATCTTCCAGACAGCTAAACGAGGCTCTAAAGATCTTTAGGGCATGCCTTACAAATTCTATCCGTTCAACAACAGGGCTCCTGAATCTTAAGGGTCTTGTCCCACAATAGCTCACGAGGAGCCCAAGGTATGGGAGAGTTTATTTTGCAGAGGTTTGTGGGTGTGTTTTTTGTCTAATGGAGTGGTTATAAATTGATACACAGTGAATCCACCAAAATTTCAAAGGACAGGACCGAAAGCAACATAGGCATGGCAAAATGCAAAGAGGCTCTGCACCCTGCCCCCAACCTTTTGTGGACAGGAAGCAGCTAAGAAAGCTACTTAGCTGCAAACACAGAAGGTCAGTGAGTGTTTTGTGACCCCCATTCCCCTCCTCTTTGAATAGAAGTGTCTGCGGTAGGTATCCCATCCCTAGATCACCATTGCTGATGGGTGCCGGACAGATAACTTTTCCTTTTAGTTGGTCTTCAGATTGCAGGAACTCTACTTAAGGAACTGCGCCTGGATTGAATTAGATGAAAACCTGGCCCTTGACCTTAAACTTGGTATTACAAGGAGATGAGACTTCTGGGACATCTTGGGAGTGGGTAAACACATTCTATTTTATTTTACTTCATTTTTTTGAGTCAGGGTCTCACTCTGTTGCCCAGGCTGGAGTGTGGTGGTGCAATGATGGCTCAAACCTTGGGCTCCTGGGCTCAAGCAATCCTCCGCCTCAGCCTCCCAAGTAGCTGTACCACTACTTGTACTACATGATTACAGGCATGTACCACCACATCCAACTAATTAAAAACTTTTTTTTTTTTTTTTTTTTGGTAGAAATGAGGTCTTCCTGTGTTGCCCAGACTGGTCTTGAACTCCAGGCCTCAAGTGGTCCTCCCGCCTTGACTGGTAAGTGCATTTTAAGTCAGAGTAACGAAACTAATTTTTAACCAGCAGGTAGAAAGTGGAGGACTTAAAACAAGTTTGCAAAACTTTTGACACTCCTCCCATAGAAAGATAGGGGTCTGTGTCCCCATCCCTTGAATCTAGGCTTACCATATGACTGGCTTTTGACCAATAAAATGCAACAGAATTGGAGTTGTGTGACTTCTGAGGCCTGCTCATAAAAGGCAATGCAGCTTCTGCGTTGTTCAATGGGACATTCATGTTTTGAGCGCTAAGTCAGCTCATAAGAAATCCAACTACCAGCCAGTCGTGGTGGCTCATGCCTGTAATCCCAGCACGTTGGGTGAATCACCTGAGGCCGGGTGTTCAAGGCCAAACTAGCCAACGTGGCTGTTTCTATTAAAAATACAAAAATTAGCTGGGCATAGTAGTGCATGCCTATAGTCCCAGCCATTCTGGAGGCTGAGGCACGAGAATTGCTTGAACCCGGGAGGCAGAGGTTGCACTGAGCTGAGGATCACGCCACTGTACCCTAGCCTGGGTGACAGAGCAGACTGTCTCAAAAAAAGTTAATAAAAACAATAAAGAAGTCTGACTACCTTGAGGCCACTATGTTGTGAGGAAGCCAAGCATCTCCAAAAGGCCTCATAAGGCTCTCCAGCCAGCAGTCTCAGTCTCCGAATCCTCCCCACTGAAGTGTCCGTCACCTCGGTGGACATGCCTTCAAATGATTCCAGCCCCAGCCCTTAAGTCACCCCTAGCCTTTAAGTCTTCCCAGCTGAGGCCTCAGATACTGCAGAGCAGAGAGAAGCCACCTGCTTTGCCCTTTTTTTTTTTTTGAGACGGAGTTTCGCTGTTGTCTGTTGTTGGCCCGGGCTGGAGTGCAGCGGCGCGATCTTGGCTCACTACAACCTCTGCCTCCCGGGTTCCAGCAATCCTTCTGCCTCAGCCTCCTGAGCAGCTGAGATTACAGGCCCCTGGCACCACGCCCGGCTAATTTTTATATTTCTAGTAGAGATGGGGTTTCATCATGTCGAGAGGCTGGTCTCGAACTCTTGGCCTTAGGTGATCCACCCGCTTCGGCCTCCCAAAGTGCTGGGATTAAAGGCATGAGCCACTGCTCCCAGCCCGCCTATTCTGAGTCACTGACCTAAGAACATATGACCATAATAGAGAGAAACCTTAATTTTGTAAATGCATCATGGAAAGAATGCATAGTCTGGGATAACTAAGAATTAATTCCTTCACAAACAGTCACTTTCAAAAATTTTTTGTTATTATTTTAACACATCAAATAAACAGTAAAAATACCACATTTATAAATATTTTCCCACTTCATGAAACAGAATAAAATTCTCTTCCTTTCTCAGGGATTCAGAGTTGTTATGGTGAATGTTAATTAGTAAGTATGCTTTAAAACAGATGCATCTTCAGGGCCACTAAGCTCTCTGTGACTGTACGCCTGGATCACATGATCCAAACATCATACCAGTATGTGTGAGCCACATGCTGTTTTAATGGTAAAACAAAACCTATTTCTACAAAACATGAGCTTTGAGCAGTAATGAAAAACTGTCTTGAAACCAGTATAATCGACTTTATTCCCAAGTGCCTGTTGTGAGCCTAGTACTATTGATCAACATTATTCAGGTCAAGGAAAATAATTGTAATCAACTGATTAAAAGGGCTAAGTTTATATCATTGATTGACAAGGGCTTTCAACCCTTGATTTTAACAGCTTGATGAAAGCCACTCAGCAAAACTCTTCAATAAGTTTCCAACACCAATTCACCTCACTGCACTGAATAAATAAAACATCTCCACATTCAGCTTCAACTTCTTCCCAATATTCCACATCCTGACAGGGATCAAGGGCACCATCAAGAAGAACATTTACAACCCACATAATGTTCTCATCACAATGGATTCTGTACTTAACAAAATTAAATACCAATTCCTCTAGAGAGGAAGTTGGGCCTCCCAAAGCCTCCTCCATTAATTAATTAATTAATTCTTTTTTTTTGAGATGGAGTCTTGCTCTGTCACCCAGGCTGGAGTGCAATGGCATGATCTCAGCTCACTGCAATCTCCGCCTCCCGGGTTTAAGTGATTCTCCTGCCTCAGCCTCCCGAGTAGCTGGGATTACAGGCGACTGCCACCACACCTGCCTAATTTTTGTGTTTTTAGTAGAGACAAGGTTGCACCATGTTGGCCAGGCTGGTCTCGAACTCCTGACTTCAAGTGGTTCACCTGCCTCGGCCTCCCAAAGTGCTGGGATTACAGGCGTGAGTCATGGTGCCTCGCAACTCCATTAATTTAAATGCTTGGTTAATTTTCCCTTTTGTTGCAAGAACCTTGTTTGTAGCAAGCAAATTTGGCTTTTTCACATTTACATTAAACATCAAATTCCTTACTGGAAAGGTGTTTAGAACCTACTAGGTTCATGGGTATCAGCCAAATGGGCAACTGTCTTCTTTTTGTTAAAATCTAAGACAGGCCAGGTATTGCCTGAATATCTGGCAGTTTGAGTTCCTGGGCTCATCTTGTAACCTGGAGTTCAGTAGTTTCACGAAAAATTCAATTTTAATTCCAAACAGATTGCTCTGAGGACACAGTTCAAGAAATCACTTCAACAAGTTTTTAATACCAAGCCATCCAGTGGAACCAAACTAAATCTCTGAGTCTTCCTATTCTTTCAGTTTTCATATATTGCAACCATCGGTATGCCTGCCTGTAAGAGACTGACTTCCTTTTAATTACTGCTTCAGATTTATCGTTTTGGGCTTGGGAAGGAGATAATCAGATTCATCACAAGGGTACATAAAGCAAGACAAATGGCCCAAGAAGGTGCTCCTTTGGAAAGAACATACAAAGTTTAGCACACAAACTCTGTCCCATCTATTTTGACTCTGTCTCATCTATTTGGGAGGTATAAACATCCTCCCATTTTCCTTCTGATTATGGTTCATTTGGGCCAATGGCTCTCAACCATGGCTGTGTATGAGAATCACAGGGAAGACTGTGATACATTTGGTCTGGTTTGTGCTGGGCATCTGCAGTTTGTAAAAGCTCCCTAAGTGATTCAAATCACACGTAACCACTGATTTAGGTAAAACTACTAAATAATTGGGTCCTAGATAGTCAAATTATTATTTTACAAAGCTAATTGTTTTACTAATTGAATCAAGCTCTGTATTATCTATTTTAAATTTATTTTTTCCTCTCTCTTAAAATACCAACTTAATTAAGTTGCTTTCCTTATTAGTCTTTAATTGAATTTTTTTTTGCCTTACAAATTAATGACCCTCTTGATGTAAAATAAAAAAAAGATTATTCACTCATCATTTTAGGCTTATTTTCCTTATCCTATTCTGAGTCAGTGTACACTAACAACTATTTTAGATATGATGACTGATTTTCTATTGTATCCTGGTCATTTTGGATATTGTGTTATGAGACTCTGGATCTTACTTAAATCTTCTCTTTTAGCAGGCTTCCATTAAAAGTGGGCCAGGAGCAGAAGGGAAGGACAAATGTTTTACTGCTGGATGGGAGTGGAAG
This sequence comes from Rhinopithecus roxellana, assembly GCF_007565055.1. NCBI lineage: Eukaryota > Metazoa > Chordata > Mammalia > Primates > Cercopithecidae > Rhinopithecus > Rhinopithecus roxellana. The sequence goes on from NC_044567.1 coordinate 49,495,474, forward strand.
TCCAGGCCCCTCAACATAGCTTCCATTGACACAGCTCTTGTGGGGAGTGGGACAAGCGCCTCATAGCCTCCAGGAGGGGGTAGAAACCTAGGCATGTCCCTCTGCTTCCACTGACATACTGAGAGGGGTTGGGTACCTCATTATCCCTAGGCTGGTTCCCCACTGAGCCTCCTTGACACCACCCAACAGGGAAGGGTCAGGAGAGGGGTACCTCTTTACTGCCAGGTGAGGGTGGAGGGCTAGGCTTCTCACTAGGCCTTTGCTGATGAGAGCTGGAGGTACCCATATTTTCCCCCTGGTGCTTTTCTGGAGAAGGGTGCTTATTGTCAAAAATGATTCTGTTTTGCTAGGCTACCCCTTTCCTGTACTTTTGGCAAGAGAGAGCAGGCTCTTCTCTGTGCCTGCTGGTGTTTCTGGATGGCGGGCTTCTCCAGCAGCCAGTCTGGGATAGAAAGCAGGCAAAAAGAAAAGCCAGGGAATCCCTCCCTGCCAAGTTCCTCCGGAGTCCTGAGGTCCCTAGCTGGTCCACTTTCCTCTCTCCAGCATTCAGAATCTCCTTAAATTTGTTTTATGATATAATGTCTAGGGTTTTTAGCTGTATTTAGTGAGACAGGTAGGGAGAAATGCATCTCTTCCATTTTGTTCAGAACTGGAAGGCCCAATTTCTCATTCTAGACAATGCCCCAAACAAATCAGAAATGTAGTTTCATCTTAGAGGGTTTCTGACGTAGGGGAGGAGCCAGGAAGCAAACATCACAGGCTGGACAATGGGAACCACAGTTGGAGAGAAGAGACTGCAAGTTTCCCTCTTTAAAATGCTGATAATTCTCAAACGTGCACGTCACACTTAGACCTTTCTCTGGAGATTCAGATGGGCATTTCTGCCTGTCTAGGGAAAGCACAAACATGAGTCTCCTGGAGAGCCCAGGGGGACCACATATTTGACCTGGACAAAATGACACTCATCACCTTACCCTTACTACTCTTTTTACTCAGGGCCGTATCTCAATAAAGTGCCACCAGCCATACCACCTCCCAAGCCCAAAAGAGAATGCTTCAATTTCCCCAACTCATCCATTCTCACCTGGGAGGCAGCACAGGCTCTGGAACCACACTGCCTGGGCTCCAATTTTGGCACTACCTTCTACTGACTTTATGTCTTCAGATAAGCCCTATCAATGCTCCGTGCCTCAGTTTCTTCACCTTCAAGTGGGGTTTCATCCTCACAGGGAAGATGAAAAACTTATCTAAAGTAATACAGGTAGAAAATGAAACTAGTGCCTGGTTCATAGAAAATATTCCAAAAAATGTTAACCTTAATTAAGAATAACTCAGAAACCGCTTATATCTTATCTCTTCTCTCCATTTCTGGTGTCACTTTATCTGTTGAGATTATTCCAAGAACCACTGAAATGGTATTTATTTCACCAGCCTCTTGTCACTTCGGTATATATTTGTAATGCTGTCACAATTAGCTTCCTAAGAACACAAACCTCATTACGCCACTTAAAAGTGGTTGCTTTGCATTGTTAATAGCAGTGGAGCACACACTCCTTTTAAGAATCTGAAGAAAGCTACGAAAGCCCAGTGCAAACATGCACAAGTATTTGCATATACACGTTGAGTATACCTTGTCCAAAGTGCTCAGAACCAGAAATGTTTTAGAGTTTGCATTTTATCCAGATTTTGTAATAGGTGCATATATATAACGAGATATCTTGGGGATGGAACCCAAGTCTAAACATGATATTCATTTATGTTTCTTATAAATCTTATATACATAAACTGAAGGTAATTTTATTTTTCCCTTGGGGACATCGAATAAGCTGTGCTGTGTGCCTGCGTTTTCACTGCAACCTGTCACATGCGGTCAGATGTGGAATTTTTCGCTTGTGGTGTCATACGGGTGCTCCAAAAGTTTTGAAATTTGGAGCGTTTTGGATTTTGGATTAGGGATGCTCAAACTGTTCGTATGAGCCTCCTGAAACGTTTCCTTGTCCTGAAAAGCCATTTCTGCCATCTTCTGCACCCTCATAGAACTTCATACTCACCTCTGCTTTTGCATTTAACAAGCTGCACTGTGATTATTTTTGTTTGTATTTGCCTCTCCCACTAAACGACAAACAGGAGCTGCATCTTCTTGTCTTTATTTCCCTACTACCTACCACGCAGGTGGTAGATGATAGAATTTATTGAATGTGTGAAAGCCAGAGTAAAAGCTATGGATGGATTCAAAAGGTTCTCCTTGCTTAGGAGACTGATGGTTCCGTGTGTTCCTTATCAAAGCCAACCCTTAATCACAGCCTTAAAAGCTTTATTCTTACTGGTTACCTTGCAGGTACTTTCCCCTTTCTCTCCTCATACCCCTCCCCACGCTCTTGTCTACAGCTTCCAAATCCATGTCTCTCTGCTCAAGAACTGAATGTCTGTGACCTCTCATATGTTTAAACCCTAATTCCCAGTGAGATGGTATTTGGAAGTGGGGCCTATGGGAGGTAATTAGGTTATGAGGGTGGAGCCCTCATGCTGGGATCAGTGTCTCTATGAGAAAAGACAGGCCAGAGCCTGCTTCCTCCTTTCTTCCCCATGTGAGGATACAAGGAGAAGGCAGTCAGTCCTCTGTGGACTGAAAGGAAAGCCCTCACCAGAGCTCAAACATGCTGGCACCCTGATCTTGGACTTCCAGCCAGACTGGGAAAATAAATTCCTGTTGTTGAAACCACTCGGTCTGTGGTTTCTTGTTACAGCACCCCATGCTAAGACAGTCTCCATCCTAGGTTGCTCTTTGACTGTGTGTTGGGCCTTGCCTCAAACGAAGCCCATTTGAGACTGAACTTTCTCACACTCTGCTACCACATCCCTGCTTCTTTTCCTGTATTTCCTATCTTGGTGAGTCACCAGCACCAAGGCCTGTTGTTCTAGCACATAAACAGGTCTTGAACCCATCTCCCCCTCTTTATGGTCCTTGCTTGAGTTCGGGTCCTTGTAATTTCTGAAGCAGCATCTTAAACTGCTTTTCCTGTCACCAGTCTTGACCTCTCCAGCTCAACCATCAACACTCATTTATTGAACACCTACTGTATGGCAGGCAGTGTTCTGGGAACAAGAAAGCCCCTGACCATTCTCCCATGGAGTCTGTGTTCTAATGGGGGTGTGGGGGAGCCAGACTGTAAAGAACTCTAATAATGTGACAGGTGGTGATATGGCCTATGAAGAAGAATAAAGTATGTAAAGGCATACAGAGGGATAAGATGGAGTTGAGGGTATCATTCTGAACAAGTCTTTTAAAGTTATATTTGGGCAGAGGCCTGAATGAAGTGAGGAAGCCATTCAGTTATCTGGAAGAACACTCCAGGGGAATGAAAACTGAGAGCAAAGATTAGACAGTGAGGGCACTGAAAGCTGACTTCATCCGACTCTGATTTCTACAGGCACGGGATTGCCAGTCTGCAAGGGGGCAAAGAGCAGTTTCTAATTATGGAGCATTTGACTATGTGATAAGAACGATGCTGAGGACTTCCCTCGCATTATTTTATACACTTCATTTTGGGCCTCAACATTCAACTGAGATGGGTGCTACTGTTAAAATGGGGCATGAATTCAACAACCACCCATCTGCTTCCAAATATCCTAACACCTGTGTTGCCAGACCCCACTGGGGTGTGATTTTTCTTTTGTCCTTTACCATTTATAGTGTAATGATCTTTAAATGCAGTATAAGATATTTTTACAACTCAACAAGCTTTGTGAAAGGCTATTAGAGGGGATGGTAAGGGCGGATATCAGAGGTGGCTCCCAAGGAGCAGAATGGCTGCTCCCTCAATAGGAGCCAAAGTAGTAGTAGTTCAGCTAACTCAGGAGAGAGGACCCTGAGCCTGTCAATTTTATATTTATATTTATATAATATTTATATTTACTGGGACCTTGCTCCCAGTAGATATACCTCTAACCATGGCACACTGTAAAGAGGTCTATGCTTAGATATGATTACAATAAAATGAAACCCTTGGCCGGGCGCGGTGGCTCAAGCCTGTAATCCCAGCACTTTGGGAGGCCGAGACGGGTGGATCACGAGGTCAGGAGATCAAGACCATCCTGGCTGACACGGTGAAACCCCGTCTCTACTAAAAATACAAAAAAACTAGCCGGGCGAGGTGGCGGGCGCCTGTAGTCCCAGCTACTTGGGAGGCTGAGGCAGGAGAATGGCGTGAACCTGGGAGGCGGAGCTTGCAGTGAGCTGAGATCTGGCCACTGCACTCCAGCCCGGGCGACAGAGGGAGACTCCGCCTCAAAAAAAAAAAAAAAAAAAAAAAAAGAAACCCTTGTAATGTTTATTATATTAAAAAATTCAGATTCCCCCTGTAGTGCAAAACTTCATCATAACAATTCTGCGTAAAGAAAGTTTGTTCTGGACCTTGGTCAATAACAAAGAAACAAACTCATTTATTTAATGGCTACAGTCCAGGACCAGTACAGGTCACCTCCCAGTGGTGTGTGTGTGGTGGTGGCGGGGGTGGGGGGCTGTTGCCAAGTGTGACAATATATGCAGATGTCCACTATGAGGAATGAAAATCATCAAATATAAGGTGATTTCTTCATCTTATACTTCTCTTGTTTAAGGAAAATCTTTTGATGAGACTGTCCTCAAACATTAAACCATGATCAGTGACTTATAGACAATTTAATTTTTGATACAGATACGAGATCATGAGGCTTTCTAGAAAACACACACTCTCTCCAACTCTGTCTTAGTCCATTTAGGTAGCTATGACAAAACACCATAAACGGGTGGCTTATAAACCACAGCGACTGACTCCTCACAGTTCTGGAAGCTAGAAGTCCGAGATGAGGGTGCTGGTGGCCCTCGCCTAGGTTGCAGACTGCCAACTTCTCGTAGTCTCCTCACATGGCAAGAGGGCGAGGGTCTCTCTGGGGCCTCTTGTATAAGGTCGATAATCCCGTGATGAGGGTAGAAACCTCCCAAAGGTCTCATCTCCGAATTCCATCACCTTGGGGGTTAGGATTTTGACACAGGAATTTTTGGGGAACACATTCAGACCTTAGCACTCTGTGTCTCTCTGTCTCTCTCTCACACATATACACATAAGTGATTAAAAAAAAAAAAAACTCTAATGGCAGAATTGAATTTGGGGGTAAGTCCAACTTTTAACAGATGTTTCCAAGAAGTAGCCAAAACAACAAAAGTGAAAAAATGTGGGGAACAGAATAGTTAGATAAGTGGTTCTCATCTCTGGCCGCATAGTGCAGTCACCTAGGGAGCTTTATTTTATTTTTTCTTTAATTTTTTTTTTTTTGTAGAGACAGGGTCTTGCTATGTTGCCCAGGCTGGTATTGAACGCCTGGGCTCAAGTGGTCCTCCCCCTTTGGCTTCCCACAGTGCTGGGATTATAGGTGTTAACCATTGCGCCTGGCTGGCCTGGAGAGCTTTAACACATGCTGATGCCTAGGTCTACCAGCAGAGATTTGATTTCATTGATCTGGAGTATGACCTGGGTATCAGAAATTTTAAGAACTTGCCAGGTCATTCTAATGTGCAGCTAAAGTTAAGAACCCCTGAGTCAGACTATCAACATACTAACACTTTTTATTTGGCTTTAAAAGTGAAAACTAAATAAAATAAAAATCAGATCTTCTAAATAGCAGGTTAACAGTAAAACCACTATATTTTTTCTGGCCTTCTTGAAACTGTAGTACCTTTTCTTCTTTGAGGAGGCAGGATTGCAATTGAGAGAAACAAACAGTACAAATAAGAGTATAACGTGACAGCTCTCTTCAAAGGTGCTGTTTTTTTCCCCCTTAAAAGAAATGAAGACGTTTTCTTTTTCTTGTTTTGCTTTTATATACACACATATGTGTGTATATACATACATATATATATATATATATATTTTTTTTTTTTTTTTTCTTTTTCTTGGAGACAGAGTCTTGCTCTTGTTGCCCAGGCTGGAGTGCAATGGTGTGATCTTGGCTCACTGCAACCTCCGCCTCCCGGGTTCAAGCGATTCTCTTGCCTCAGCCTCCTGAGTAGCTGGGATTACAGGCACGTGCCACTACGTCCAGCTAATTTTTGTATTTTTAGTAGAGATGGGGTTTCACCATGTTGGCCAGGCTGGTCTTGAACTCCTAGACTCAAGTGATCTGCCTGCCTCGGCCTCCCAAAATGTTGGGATTACAGGCGTGAGCCACCATGCCCAGCCTTTTTTTGTATCCTAATGACATACGTTCGGAGCTCTTGATATGCAGACCAGGGCCAATACACACACTCTCATCTTGATTATTCAGTTTCCTGTGGGCCTACAAGTCACTAATCCTCAAAAGGTTAAGACGAACTATTTTAGAAAACTATTATTAATGTAAGAAAGACTTACATAGATAAATAAAGAAAATGAGAGAGAGAAAGAGAGCAACTTTGGCAATTAAGTTAGGTAGAAAGATACCTACTTTTGTGGCTACCTCTGGCTTTGAGATTAGAAGAACCTGCACTGAAACACTGCACTAGTGGTCAACTTCTCTGAGAATTTATTTCTTCACCTATAAAATGAGACTTCCTGCCCAGGATTCTTACAATCAGAGATACAGTCTGGTTAAATCATTTAAGAAACACCTGGCATGATACATGCGATGAATGTTAGTTCTGTTATTTCTTTCCTCTTAAAACAGGATTTTTTTTTTTTTTTTTTTTTTTTTTTTAAATAGGGTCTTGCTCTATCGCCCAGGCTGGAGTGCAATGGTGTGATCTTGGCTCCCTGCAACCTCCGCCTCCTGGGCTCAAGCAATTATCCTTCCTCAGCCTCCTGAGTAGCTGGGACTACTGGCTAATTTTTGTATTTTTTGTAGAGATGGGGTTTCACTATGCTGCCCAGGCTGGTCTTGAACTCCTGAGTTCAGGTGATCTGCCTGCCTCAGCTTCCCAAAGTGCTGGGGTTACAGGTGTGAGCCACTGCTCTGGGCCCCAAATAGGATTTTAGTTTCATGTGTCATCTGTCAAAGGGAGGGGCAGGTAGCAGATGGCTGCTGGAACTGGCCTAGGTCAAACACACTTGGGATTAAGGGCTAGGTCACAAACACAAAGGGTGAAGCCCAGGTCCATTCCTGGTGAGCTTTGTGACCTGGGCAGATTGCTTCACCTTTCTGAGCACCAGTTTTCTCTTGAGAGCAAGGTATTACTGTGCTGTGCATCTACGGGGCTGCCACAGTGAGCAACCTAGGCACTGTGCCGATGGGCTGGTGGCTTCCCTGCCTCTCCCACGGGTCCACAAAGCTTGTAGGCAGAGGCTACGTGATGTATGCTTGCACCGCCAGTGCCTGCCAAATGCACAGCACATGGGAGGTGCTCCAAAATGTTTACTGAATAAAAGAGAGCTCTGATAAAGACAGCTGTCTAACGAAAGCCTATTATTGCCTCAGCTTAGCGACATCTATTTCTGCAAATGTAGAGATTTAAAAAATATATACATCTCCGTTTATGGCTTTGTTTTAAAGCCATCTTGCTTCTAGCAATCTGACCTCCGGATAAATTAAGGTGGTACCATACTAATTTGCTTACATTTTAGTTTTTAAAAGGCATTGTGTTTCTTTAACAAGATAGCTTTTTAAAGGAGTCATAAATTGGTCCTAGTGGTTGGTGCTTTCAGACATTGCTTTGAGACATCTTTTACATATGAAATTGAATTTCCAAGTACAGTACTGATGAAAATGGACTCTACTTTGTGCCCAAAAGCAGTGACTTTTGGTATTATAAATTGGTTTGCTTATTAGTCAGATTTTTGCACATGTAAGGAAAAACACATTTAAAAAAAACAGTCTGCTTAGTAGTGTTTGGCATAAGCAGCTGTCTCTAACCAGCGTTAACAAAAGGCATTTGCTTCTGAACACATGTCAGGAAAACCATCAATTGGGGAGCTCTGAAATTCTGACTTCTTTCTCTCTTATTAACAAAAAAAAGAGAGGATGTGGCTTAGTCGTCACATTTCTTAGAAGTATTTTAAAACCACGTGGCTCACTCAAATCCAATAATAAAGTCATTGAGTGCTAAAAAGAAATTATAAGAGGCAAGGGAAAGATTGTTTCATTGCCAAAGCCATCGGAATAAGAAAAGAATTTCTTGAAAAATTAAACTGAAACTTTGACATCTGTATTTTTCTAAATTTCTCTATAATATAGACATCACTTTCTTTCTAAGAAGAGAGGTTTCCAAATATCTAATTTTGCTAAGTGACTCTCTTTGTTATAACACGCGGAACTCTCAACATTGTGCAAGATGTTCAAAATAATACAGCTCCCAGGACTGCTGAGAATTAATTAGGAAGGTAAATTTATTACCTAAATAAATTAATAAAGCTGAGTGCCACTCAGGGTCTGACATTAAGGGATTATATACTTCCCATTAAAGAGAACTAATAAATATAGTTTAAAGGACTGAGGGAGGGCCGAGGGAGTGAGCAGACTAGCGCACACCAGCACAGGCGGTGCCAGACGTCAGCTGACTGCCTCCATTGAGGTTACCATGGAAACCCCTTCCTTTGGGACACTGCCATGAGGGTAGGGTGCTTTAGAAATGGTGATGGGGCGCAGACCGGCGGGCGGATGGATTTCAGCAGGGTTCACCCTGTACACATTACAAGGACAATCCATCTTCCAAACGAAATGATATCTTTCCAGCAAGTCATGTCAAACAGAGCAATAAAGCATGAAGTCTGGCATAATTACAGTCCATTTACCTTTACAAAACAGTCACATCAGTTCAGATAATTGTCTCTTTTCTCTCCCCTGCTTGCTTCATATTCTCCACAGAACTAAAGGAAGTATTTGTGTAATTAACTGGCTGCTTCCTTAGCCATCAAGCCCATACTGATAAAAAGGGACTATATCAAAACAACATTAATGGGCAGATTCAAACATTCTTCAGACCAAACACTCAGGCAAAACTAACACGACTCAACAACAAAAGAAGGGTAAGAAGAATTCCAGCTGAGGTAAGGCTGTATGTTTCGGTTTATGTGATCTCACTCAAAACTGGCGAACAGATTTTTTGTTTACGCAAATTAAACTCAATCTTGGCAACCTGCTCCATGGATGCTGGTTTGGGAGGACTAATGTCCACATGAACTCTAGTGGCCGAAGTGCATTTATTCAAGCAACATGCTTCAGCCACGGGGAGCAATCTTTCCCACCAATTTATACTGATCTCTAGCATGATTTTCAAAGAGACTGTGATCAAAGCTTTGGACACAACATTGCTAATTATATAGGCTATTTCTTGCTTCTGTTTTCCATATCAAGCCTCAGCAACCACAAGTTCCCCAGCTTCAAAAAACATTCAAATCCTAACGCTACTGTCCCTGCAAAAATTTTAACCTTTCTTAACAATTTTGGAACTAATGCTTTAATTCAATATTACATACAAATATAGCATAGTGAGTCAAAGGGGATGACGCTAATTTGACAATAATGCAGATTCCAGTTGGCTGAAACCTTAAAATTAGTGTGCAATATTTATACATAGAAAGGGGTCACCTGTAACTTAATGTTTCATGTTGTTTGCAATTATATGACCATGCCATTTGTGAGAACAGTGTTTGCTGAAAAGAGACTCAAAAACCTGTCACGATTTCCTGTTTTGATCTTTCCTGTGTGAGTGACTAGAACCATCATTAAATGGTAAATTGATTGAATAATTCTTGCTAATGGAAGAGGGGAAAAAAGTGCCAAATTCATCTTTTAATTATGTTTGCTTAGGCTTACATAAAGATCAAGCTTTGTTTCCTGAAAACAAACCAACTAATGACAAAGAGTGGAGAGATGGTTCTCAAAAAGATTCACTGATAATCCAGTGTGTACTGAGTTATGTATTTTAGGATAAGAGAAAAATACACGATATAACTACGTACCTATTAGAATGGCTAAAATAAAAAAAGACACTATCAAATACTGGTGAGGATGGGAAGTGACAGAAATTCTCATTCATTCCTGGTGGAAATGGAAAATGATACAGCCACTTTGGAAAATATTGGCAGTTTTTATAAAGCTAAATTTAGTCTTATTACAGGATTGAGCAATAGCACTTCTATTTACTCAATAGATTTAAAAACTTGTGTCCATACAAAAAACCTGCTTGCAAATGTTTATAGTAGCTTTATTCATAGTTGCCAAAAAGTGGAAGCAATCAAGATGTTCTTCAATAGGTGGATGGAGAAACAAATTATGGCACCTCCATATAATGAACTATTTCTTGACTAAAAAAAAAATGTGCCAACAAGCCATGGAAAGACATGGTGGAACCTTAAAGGCCTACTGCTAAGTGAAAGAAGCCAATCTGAAAAGGCTACAGTCTGTATGATTCTAATTATACGACATTCTAGAAAAGGCACAACTGTAGAGACAGTAAAATGATTAGTGGTTCCCGTGGGTTCAGGGGAAAGAGGGAAAGGAATGAACAGGTTACGCACACAGGATCCTTAGAGCAGTGAAACTGTTCTGTGTGATACTGTAATGGTGGATACATGACACTATACATTTGCCAAAACCTACAGAACTCAACAGCATCAAGAGTGAACCTTAATGTGGGCAACTTAAAAAAAATTAGGAGGTTGGGGGATTTCAGGAAGGAATGCAAAATGTGACGAGACAATCTACCTATATTAAAAGGTATGGGCTAGGCACAGTGACTCATGCCTGTAATTCCAGCACTTTGGGAAGCCAAGGCAGGTGGAACATGAGGTCCAGAGTTTAAGACCAGCCTGGCCAAGATGGTGAAACCCGTCTCTACTGAAAATACACAAAAATTAGCCGGGCATGGTGGCGGGCGCTTGTCATCCCAGCTACTCGGGAGACTGAGGCAGAGAATTGCTTGAACCCAGGAGGTGGAGGTTGCAGTGAGCCAACATTGCGCCACTACACTCCAGCCTGGGCGACAGAGCGAGATTTCATCTCAAGAAAAAAAAAAAAAAAGGTATGAAACAATCTCACTGAAGAGGGTGGGAGGAAAAGGTGCTGACCTAGGTAACTTTGGAAATGAGTGGAGTGTGTAAGACTAAAGGGAAAAGGAAGTGCACGTAGCACTGTACTCTATTTGATAAAGTTGTGCCTCACAGGGTACAGGTTAACAATTCTGATACTGCCATGCATGGATACTGGAAATGAACAATTAGGTAAATGGACAGTAGATGGTGCAAGCCAGGTTTCTCACTTTTGGACAGGGAATTTAAAGATAAGCAATGGGGGAAGGCTAGAATGATTAATGTGGTCATGGACTAGAGTGAGAGACATTAGTATAAACTCATGTTTAACTTCATATAAAGATGATCATATAAAAATATTTATAAAGATGTGTGTATACACAGATTATACACATATATTTCTGTGCTATGCCAGCTGAGAGGACCTGAAAGAAATGAATCTCCAGCAGCAACAAGCACATCTAGTACTCAGATCTGTTTCTTTCTTTTTCTTTTTTCTTTTGTAGAAACGGTATCTCACTATTTTGCCCAGGCTGGTCTCAAACTCCTGGGCTCAAGCAATCTTCCCATCTTGGCCTCCCAAAGTGCTGGGATTACAGACATCCGGCCTAGTAATGGTCTAACACTGGATTAGGTGATCATTGCACAACTGCATAAATTACTAAAAATAACTATACCTTACAATGGGAAAATTTTATGGTATGTAAACACATTAATTTGCTAGGGATGATATGACAAAGTATCACAGACTAGGTGGCTAAAACAACAGAAATTTATTTCCTTGAAGTTCTGGAGGCTGGAAGTCTAAAATTAAGATTAAGATGTTGGTAGAGTTGTTCTTCTTTTTTTTTTTTTTTTTTTTTTTCTTGAAATGGAGTCTTGCTCTGTTGCCCAGGCTGGAGTGCAGTGGTGCGATCTTGGCTCACTGCAAGCTCCGCCTCCCAGGTTCACGCCATTCTCCTCCCTCAGCCTCCCAAGTAGCTGGGGCTACAGGTGCCTGCCACCACGCCCGGCTAATTTTTTTGTATTTTTAGTAGAGACAGGGTTTCACCGTGTTAGCCAGGATGGTCTTGATCTCCTGACCTCATGATCTGCCTGCCTGGGCCTCCCAAAGTGCTGGGCTTACAGGCGTGAGCCACCGTGCCCGGCCGGTAGAGTTGTTCTTCTGACGGCTTCTCTCCTAGCCTTGTAGATGGCTGTCTTCTCTCTGTCTTTACATGGCCTTCCCTCTGTACCTATGTTCTAATCTCCTTTGAGGCAGACACCAGTCATACTGGATTAGGGCCCACTCTTATGATCCCACTTTAACTTAATTACCACTTTAAAGACTCTTATCTCCAAATACAGTCACATTCTGAGGTACTGGGGGTTTGGACTCTGATACACAAATTTTGGGGGAACACAATTCAGTTTGTAACAGTGAATTATACCTCAAGAAAGCGGTTTTAAAAAGTCAGTATGATGGGAAAAAAAAGGGTACGGGTATGTGTGAGTGGAGGTGCAGTGTGGACTAAAACAGACCAGAGATGTAACTACCAAGTGCCATATGATGGAATAATTTTACTTCTAGATATGCAAATGTGAACCTACATAGAATTCTGTTATTAAAAAAACAGGTTTAAAAGGCAGTCTTTGGCCAGGTGTGGTGTGGCTCATGCCTGTAATTCCAGCACTTGGGGATTTGAGGCTGGGGCAGGAGGATTGGCTGAGGCCAGGAATTTCAGACCAGCTTGGGCAATGTAAGACCCCGTCTCTACAAAAAAATTTTCAAAGTTTAGCCAAGAGTAGTGGTGTGCATCTGCAGTTCTAGCCACTTGGAAGACTGAGGAGACAGGATTGCTTGATCCCAGGTGTTTAAGGCTGCAGTGAGTTATGATTGCGCAACTGCACTCCAGCCTGGGCACTAGAGTGAGAACCTGTCTCTCAAAAAAAAAAGGCAGTCTGAACAACTGGGGAAATTTTAATATGTACTGAATATTAGATGATATTATGGAAATATTAATTTTTTTAGATAAGAAAATGGTATTGTGATTATGAAGGAGAATGTCCTTATTCTTAGGAGATGCACACGTGTATTTCAAGGGTGAAGTGTCACAAGAGAGAAAGAGAAATAAAACACATATGGCAAAAAGTAAGCCCTTAGTGAATACAGGTGTGGGGCACAAGGGTGTACTATTCTCTCAAATTCTCTGTAAGTTTGAAATTTTTCATAATAAAAAGTCAGAGGGATGGAATTAGTAGTGAACTCTGAGGGAACAGAATGCTCTCAAGTTAGGAAAGATCTACTTATCAGAGATTTCCTTTATTCCCTTCCTTACTTGCTAACTGAAGTAGAAAATATATTCTCCTAAAGCTTGCACCCAATTATAGCTCCTTATAAGTGAGTGAGAAATGGTGAGTGTCTATCTCTGCTCCATGAAGTCTAGAATAACACATAACATAGATTTTAGAGTTTTTAAAGTGTGGCATGGAGGAGGCCAAGGAGTCTGGTTATAGCTCATTTCAAATAACAAACGACAAGCCCTCTTTTAATAAGAGTAGCAGACTGGAAACCTGGGGCTGAATATGGCCTATAGACATGTTTATTTGGCTTGCAAGGCATTTTAAAGTTAGTAGTTCATAATACTTAACAATTAGGAGATTTTACATAAAATGCAGACTTCTGATTTTTCTAGAAAAATCCAAAGCTTTGGCCCACTGGATTCAGACATGGCCCAAACCTTCTGGAGCAGAGTGGCGGCTGCATATTTATATATATATAAATAGGCAAATAGGAAGCTGTCCTTTCTGGCAGAATTCCTTTTACCACCATCCCCGGCTCTTTTTCCCTTCATATGGTTGTGGCAAATGAGAGTGCTATGTTGGCAAGAGGTAAGAGTGAAAGGAGGGTATCTGGGAATTTACTGTAATTTTTGGGTTCATAATACCTTTGTCCAACAGTAATCAAAACAGTAATTGGCATGAGGATATCTAACAGACCAATAGAACAGAGAATCCAGAAGTGGTGTATGGACACTCGGTTTATGACCAATATGGCACTGAAGAGCAACGGGGAAACATGATCGCCCCGCGTAGAACACAAAAGCACATGTACCACAAATTACTATTTACGTAGTAATTTAAAAACATACTACCAAACTACTCATGGCTTACAGAGGAACTCACAATGGAAATCATAAAATAATTAAAACCGAACAACAAAGGTAGTATCACACATGTGAAGTTCAGCTCAAGCCATTCTTAAATACAAATTTACAAATTCAATGAATTTTTAAGACTAAATTTAAAAACAAAACAGTTAAGCTCCCAACTAAAAAGGCTAGAAAAAGAACAACCTAAAGAATGAAGAAGGAAAAATAAGAGCACAGGTAAACGATAAGATCACAAAATCAGTAAGAGAGACAGACCTACAGCAAAACTGATCTTGGAATAAATAAGAAAAAGTACATACAATCAATATTAGGAACACAAAGGGGTATATACCTATAGGTACAATGAAGAGCTCTTCACTCTAGTGTTTCACACACGCCTCTCTTTAAGTATGCTGAAATCTCCCCAGGCTTGAGTGATCATTTACCTAATTTGCTTCACTTTCCTCTTTACTTACATCCTCCTGTTATCCCCCTTCATAGATAGCTTGCTTTCTTCTTCTTCTTTTTCTCCTCCCATTTTTATTAGGGTAGAACATGCATGCCCTAGAGTGCACAAATCTCAAGTAAACAGCTTGATGAGTTCTTACAAATGTATACATCTGTGAAACCCCCACCAGATCAAGCTATTACACATTTCCAGCCCCACAGAAGGCTCCTTCCTCCCTGCTCATGTCTCTGTGTCTTTGCTGTTCCTTCTGTCTAAAATACTTTCCACCAAGTACACATATGGTTCATTCCTTAATTCCTTCAAGTCTTTGCTTAAATGTCAACTTCTCAATGAGGCCTGATCACCCTATTTAAAATTACAACACCCCTCACACGTTCTATCTTCTTTCCTGATTTTATTTTTTTCCCTTATCACCTTCTATGGACTACATCATGCATGTATGTATATACATATACACACATATACTTTTCCCCATTGGAATGTAAATTCCAAGACTGCAGAGATTTTTGCCTGTTTTGATACCTCTGTGTTCCTAATATGTATGTGGCTGGCACATAATGAACACTTAGTAATTATCTGAATTGAATGGTTTAGTTATTGAGGGTGTGATCAGATGATCTGATGTATAACTGCCTAAAATCCCAAAGAAGGTAATTTCTAGACTATCACTCTCTCTGACCCAGATGCAATTTAAAATCTCCCACCTCCTATCTACTTGAGGTCCCTTAAGTCTCTGATCATTACAACTCAAAACCTAGCAGGGAGAAATGAGCACCAGGATGCTGCAAAAAGCAACTCTCAAGAGGGGGTATGCAATTGGCTGCAGCATCTTAACAAGGAGGGGCAAAGGAGGATCACTCCACCCAGTGTGGAAAGCCAGCAGTTCATGGTCTGTAGGGAGGAAGATGTTACTTAACCTATCACTGGTGACCCATGGGAGATGGCTGGTGTGCCGGTTAAAGTTAGTTGCTGATTTATAGAAGTTCAATGCATTAGGAGATGTAAGGATAGTGGAATTGGGTGGGTATTTTTTATAGTGCATTAGGAAAACAACAAATATTGGTCCCATAGTGCGTGGCTGGAGGGAGTTAAGGAAACAGAGGAACCACTTTCTGCTGAAAGCACTCATGAAGACTACATTCAGGAATGATTAGACATACTGCCAAATTGCAACATCAGCTGAAATTTCACCCATCCTGGAGATTCATGAGCACAATTTTAGGTCCTGTTTGACAAAGACTGGGATGCTGGCAATTGGAGGGGGAGTAGCTGGGAAGAATCAAGGACCTAGGATGCTTGGCCAGCCTGGCCTATTTGAAGCACTTCTCTTCTGCTGCTCCTTTCTGCTGGGAAAACCCAATGACCCACCCCAATATTCAGCGTGATCTGTGACCAAGGTCCAAATGTGGCTTGGGCCTAAGGATGACAGTCATAAATAGTGGAGGGAGGAGGGATCAGTTATACCCCAAAATGAATAGTAGGAATTATTCATGTCATACCAGAAAAAGTAAGGAAAGACTGTGCATAGATTTGCAAGCATTTGGCATGAACAAAAGTACTGATCTGGATCACCCAGCATTGGTTGCTATGGTGAGGCCCTATCTGAGGCACTGTGTTCAATATGTTACTGCAAGATGAAACTCTAATGGTTTGCTGAGTTGGCTGACTCAGACCTTAGCCTAAAGCTGACCCATGCTGTCTGGCAAAAAAGAAGTAACTGCGAGTAAGAAGACAGACAAAGAGAAAAAGAGAGAATGGTAGAAATGCAAAACTCAGGTTGTGCAGGAGGCTAAATGATAGCATGGTCCCTTAAAAGCTGCCTTAAAACCTGAATGGTAGCATTTCCTGGCTTTCCATGGGATTCGATTCCCTTACTACCCTGTGTACCTTCACTAAAATCAAAAATGGGGCCGGGTGTGGTGGCTATTGCCTGTAATCCCAGCGCTTTGAGAGGTCAAGGCGGGCAGATTACGAGGTGAGGAGTTCAAGATCAGCCTGGTGAAACCCCATCTCTACTAAAAATACAAAAAAGAAAAAAGTTAGCTGGGCACGGTGGCAGGCGCCTGTAATCTCAGTTCCTCGGGAAGCTAAAGCAGGAGAACTGCTTGAACCCGGGAGGCGGAGGCTGCAGTGAGCCAAGATGGCACCATTGCACTCCAGTCTGGGTGACAGAGCAAGACTCCGTCTCGAGCGGGCGGTGGGTGGCAAAGAAACATTACTTAAGAGAGAATGAGCTCACAGTCTGTCCTTGGAGCAAGAAAGGAATAACTAAAACAGGAAAGGAGCCTCTATAGAAGGAGAAATGAAAGGTGGAGAATGAGAGAAGTGTGGATGCCCTTAGCTATGCCCTGTATGTTTTTATTGACTACTCTTATTTCTGAAAACTTTCCAATTTGATTTTGAACCATGATGTTCTCATAGTTTTTTTCTTTCCTAGAATTTAAAAAGTATAGAACTGAAGGGAAATTAGAGCTCATTTAGTCCATTAAAGGAGAGATGAGAAAATGGAGAACCATAAAGAAATTTCCTTTTTATTCAATTTCCTTCAGTGATTCTCTTTTTCCCACCATTTAACTGTGGATGTTTTTGAATAATCCACCCCCTTTCTCTCTCTTGACTCATAATTTCAGCCTCCAACTATACATGGGTCCACTCTTAAATTTTAAGTGATGAATTCTTTCCCCCTCTCCACGATTAGACTTCCAACTATCTATGGAAAGTATACTTGTAAGTTTCACCAAAACCTCAAACTCAATATGGTTAAAATTGAAATCACTTTCCTTCATCCCCTCCCAGCTTCTCCAACACTATTATTAGCGTCACCATATCTTAAACTTTGTTTTTAATTTCAAAATATTTCAATCATACAGAAAAGTATAAATAATATAACAAACACTCATGCCCCTATCATCCATACTTAATATTTTGACATACTTGCTTCAGACTTAAAACCAATGATAGGTCTAGTTGGAAGTTCCCCATCACATTGAACTTGCTCCCTCTGAAAAGATGGCTGCCCTTCTGAAGTTAGTTCCACCTAGAAGCAGACCCTGAGACAAAGGCTGATGAGTATACAGAGTTGATTTGGGAGGTTCAGGGACACTGGCAAGGGAGTGGGGAGAGAAGGCAGCCACTACTGTCGGCAAGTTTACTCCTGCAGGGAAGCTCTAGGAAATGGTGTGAAACAGCCTGGGATTGTCTTTACCAATGAGTGATGGAGATGGAGTATTTATACCCCACACCCATCACACAATGAGTGCGTAGGCACTTCCAGCCCTCTGTGAGTGAGGGCAAAGTGGGTTTGGCAGCCTGAGGGCAGCTTTTTGACAAAGATACTGGTTGCTGGAAATCAGGCTGGTATGCACAAATATGGTATGGGAATACAAGAAGGTATGGGCAGGGTGCTGACAGCATGTGCAACAGGGTTTTACCTTTGACGTTTTACCTTTACTACAGTAGTTAAACATTGTTAGTTTTGATGTCATGATATTATTAAGAACAATTAACAATGATAATGATGAAGAAAAAGGGAAACAGTGACTATAAGTACAAACCAGTCGACGTGAACAAGGGAAAACAACTTCAGTTCCAAGAGCTGTCTAACTATTTATTGAATTTATATCATGTGCCTGATGAATCTCCCCTTAATAGAAAGCAAGGAAAAGGAACAAAACACATACCACAATTAATTTTTTTGGTTTCACACTTCTTTAGACTTTGACAAAATTTGATTTCCTGCCTCATCTACCTTCATCTCCTACTTCAAGACTGGAGGGTTATTAGGCTTAAACTGTAGCTGCAATAGAAGATTGTAAGTCTATATATAAGAAGACTATATATAATCAAGAGTGTTTTAGGGCTGGGTGTGGTGGCTCATGCCTGTAATCCCAGCACTTTGGGAGACCACAGCGGGTAGATCACTTGAGGCCAGGAGTTTGAGACCAGTCTGGTCAACTTGGTGAAACCCCATCTCTACTAAAAATACAAAATACCTGGGCATGGTGGCGTGCACCTATAATCCCAGCTACTCGGGAGGCAGAGGCACAAGAATCACTTGAACCTGGAAGGTGGAGGTTGCAGTGAGCTGAGATGGTGCCACTGTACTCCAGCCTGGGGGGCAGAGTGAGACTGTCTAAAAAATAAATAAAATAAAATAAAAAAGAGTGTCTTATAATATCATTTTAGCCTTAGTTGTAATCTATTGGCCTTTCTATTGAAAGGAAAAAAGGTACGTGTGTGAGGGGGTTGGGTGAGGGGTGCATAGTGAAGACAGATCTCCACCCCATAGTCTAAATCATTCTAAAGCATTCAGCAAAGCCAGGAATAGTTTGTCTTCCTTGTACCTTATAACTAAAAGGACCTCTGACTTAGCAAAATAAAACTGTAAAACAATATGTTTCCTATTGCCTCTTGCAGCAACCAAAAGGATTTAAAATAATCTCTAAGTAATACTCCTCATAGTTCCCAGTATTAGACAAACACAGTCTTCCTTCTTCAAGAACTAACAGAGGAAAATCACCTGACACATGAAAAGATCCCATATTCTGGTAGGATCTTTCCGAAGAATCAGAATAAACAGTCACTTGTAAAGCAGACTCTGTTAAGAAGGACAATTACAAACAAACAAACAAATAAACTCGTATTGAGATTCAAGGAGATACCCACGAAATTTCATATTTCAAATAAAAAATGATGATGAAATTAGAAAACCATATGGTTACAGTGAACAATAAAGTGGACTTACACCAGAGATCACACAATCAACAACTAAATATGCGTCAAATATATGGTGAAGAGAATTCTGGAAGCAGCATACATTTTACATTTAAAAGAGAAAAAGTAATATTTTAAGTAATCCCCTACTGATTTTCTACCTAATTCCATTTCCACATAAAAACAAACCTTACGAAAACAAATAAGAAAATGCATTATACGCCAGTGCATTTAAGCAGTGGATCAGGAATAGAGAAAGATCACAAAGAATCCGTAGTCCTTACACTTTAAAAAATGTCTGCATTTATCTCTTGGAAACTTTGGATCCTCCTTTTAGAAAACTGTACATTTCTACAAAACATATGACACATAAAATTTCAGGAATTCATGGGCAAAATGAATTGACCTATTAGTGGTCCATGAGCACCAGGTTAAGAATCTTTATCCAGAGAGAAGCACAGAGGACTTACATTGTATAGAGGGATAGTCTTCATCACCTTGTACTGTTTAGTGGGATCCATTTTATATAGGTGACGGTCAGTGACAAAAATTGCTCTGTCTTCCACCTTACTAAATCGATTGACCTGTAAGAGAACAAACCAGTAAACCATAGTATCTCATCAATAATGAAATCAAGTTGGCTGATTGTGAAGACAAATTCTTTAATAGATGTGAACCATGTATGGCCACTCTACTGGATGCAATAAAGATAAACGGAGTAGCTGTGTCCAGATTTGTGGAATTTGGCAATTGAAATTTTACAATTGAACATGGAAAACAAGAAAACCATAGAAGAATTAAAGGACTAAACATATGTAACTCAGACACCATCAAGTAAGTAAAAAGGCAAACCCAGAGAATGGGAGAAAAACTTTGAAAATCATACATCTGAAAAGGGACTTGTATATGGACTATATAAAGAACTAATACAAATCAATAACTAAAAGGCAAATAACCCAATTATACAAAGAAATAATATGAAGCCCTTGGTTATAATAAGAATCTCAGACTAGTATATAGGGATGAGACAGATAGGAAACTAATAAGTAAAAATAATTTCATATAATGATATAAAGAAAATAAACTAGATAATGAGATTGGGAGAAATTGTGTGTGTGTGCGTGTGTGTGTGCAGAATGCTACTTTATTAGATAGAGGCTCATGTTCAGGTAAATTCAGAGAAGATTCACATGTTCAGGTAAATCTTTTCCTAAGAGCAGAATTAACCACAGGACATTTTATAAGTAAGTATTTAGCTACTTAGACTTGGGTAATAAACACATATGCATTTTAAAAAGATGAGGGTCTCACTCTGTCACCCAAGATAGAGTGTAGTGGCTCACACAGTGAGTTGTTGGGACTACCAGCATGTGCCACCACATCCAGCTAGAGTTGATACTATTTTAATCAATGTACCTAGCACTAAAAATTTTTGAACCACTACGATGTCACGTTTTTCAGTAACTAGAAGGAAAAAGAATGCAAACCAACCAACCAAACAAACAAAAACTTAAAATGCCCTCCTCAACTAGAAAAGAAGGCATAGTTGTGGTCTATATCCCCCATTCCCTCTTTCAAATTCTTATTTCCAAGATGCAAACAAAGAAGTTAGAGATCAATTTGAAAACTTGGTTAGCTTCGGTAGGCTATTTAGCTAACTAAATTAACATTGGCAGGATGGAACATAGCAGGATATATTGCTATAGGGAGGATACAGCAAACTAAAATTTAAATTTTAGTTTGAATTTTAGTTAATCTTCTTCCCTTTGCCCCACAGTTTTAGAAATCAGTCAATTCTCTAAACATTTCCTTTATAACCAAAGCACATTTTTTCAATCTTCAACTTGACAAAAATGGTGTCTGTAATTAAGAGTAAAATAGAATCTATATGGTGGAATAATTATTACCCTTAGTCAAATAACTTTATGTAGCAACAGTTTTTGCTATAACAGGATTGGCACTTGTCAGAAAACTTGAAACAGAGTGAGTGAAGAGCTTCTATAGCAGCATTTTTCTAAGCTGTTCTGTTCCAGCCTTATGTGAGGTTTTGTGAAAGTAAGGGTTCCACGGATAAGTTGGTTTGAGAAATACTGCAAACCACAGCCTCCACTAGGGATATTCACATCCCACGAATATATTAAAGGCTCTGAGAATTCTGCACTTAAAGAGCATGTTTAACCCAGTATTTCCAAAATACGTTTAACTATGAAACTCTTTTTCAGCACCTACTAATATTCAATAGAACACTGGTTCTATAAAACCCATGTTGAAGAACACTTACTATCACTTGTATCAATCTTAGAGTTCATAGAGAATATCTAAAATAGGCACTGAATAATAGCTAATCCCAGCTACTTGGGAGGCTGAGGCAAGAGCATTGCTTGAGCCCAGGAGTTTGAGGCTACAGTGACAGCCTGGGCAACAGAAGAAGACCCTCTCTGTAAAAAAAAAAAAAAAAAAAAAAAAAAAATATATATATATATATACGAAAGAAAGCAAACAATAATAAGTAAAAGTCATGCATGTCATCTTTTGTGGAATCATGTTGAAAAACATATGCGTGTAGGGCAAAAGAATATGATTTAAAAAAACTTGTTACATAATTTCATAAGGTCATTCCAGAGTCGACACAAGTAGGTCCCATGTCCTTTTTATATGTTCCTGAGTTAATCTAAAAACAACAAACAAAAACCTCAAAGCAGCAACTGTACGAAAACACTGTTTGGAAATATTACATTTTTATATGCAAAAAATGTAATTTCTAAAGAGAACACATCGCAAATCTTTACCTTCTGTTTCAGCAGCTTAAATTATCCTCAAAATATGAATTGAGTGGGAAGGACATCAGGTAACAAAGTAAAAGCCTTAGATTGCATTAATTTAGCTATATCAAAATGGCAAAGGAAAAAATTCTACATATAGATAGAAATTCCAGACTTATAATTATGGCATAAAAGCACTCTTTTCTTCCACTTAAATTCATACAGTAATAGAAAAACTAGATTACAGACTCAGTATTAGATAAACCCTCATCTTGTTTCTTCTATTATCCAAAACTAAAATCTTCAACCAAAGGAAAAAATCCCTAGCATTTGTTTTTCCCTAAACACTACAAGTGATCTCTGTCTTTAGGTTTAGTCAGTACCACAGGGGGCCACAGATAAAAATTTATCTGGAGAGGCAGACAAGGAGAAAACACATTATGGGTGAAAGTAGCTATTTACAGAAGTCTTTCACCTCAAAGGACATTTTATAACGTGGTTAATGGAAAGTGGCTGTTTCAGAGAGAATCTAAGCATAAAGAAGAGGGCTTTACTGAAATCCTATCAAGTTTACCTTGGCATAGCCTTGGGATTGAACAGTTTCTAAAGTCGTATTTAAGCTACAGGGTGAACAAAGTATTTTGCTTTGAACTTGGAAATACAGGGACATGAGTAAGAATGCTTCAGTTTTTAATCCAGCAGGACCCAGGTAAAGACATGTTCTCTGTCAGACATAAAATTGTCATTGCTGGAAAGATAGAGACATCAAGGGTTTCTGTAGTAAATGACCTAATTCTTAAAACCATCCTACTGTCTTTGATCAACTGCTCTGATTACTAATTTGATTTCCCAGCCGCTTGATACTAAAGTACACTAGATAGTGAATATGAGGACTCAGTGGCATGGTACATTCCTTTGTTATATTTACAAACTGACATTATAGCTTATACATTTCTTGCGTGGGTGTGTGAATCTGGTTAGCAAAAGTCTTTTCTTGATAGTCTGATCAACTCTAGGTATACTTATAAAATAGAGTTTCTAAATCTCAGAGTTCAGAACTAAACTCTGGAGTGTGGTAACCCACTCCAAGATACTGCCAGCAGTCTTTCCTTGATGATGACATTTATTTTATTCTAACTGTAACCAGCTGCTCTCTATTTTATTAAAAAGCCACTATCACATTGAAGACTGGGCAGGTGGCTCATGCCTGTAATCCCAGCACTTTGGGAGGCCTAGACGGGCAGATCACTTGAGGTCAGGAGTTTGAGACCAGCCTGGCCAACATGGCAAAACTCTGTCTATACTAAAAATAGAAAAATTAGCCAGGCATGGTGGTGTGCACCTGTAATTCCAGCTACTGGGGAGGCAGAGGCAAGAGAATCACTTGACCCAGGAGGCGGAGGTTGCAGTGAGCCGAAATTGTGCCACGGCACCCCAGTCTGGGTGACAAAGTAAGACTGTCTCAAAAAAACAAAACAAAAAAACAAGCCTCTATCATGTTGAGTTGACCTCTTTCTTCTTCCTTATAATGTTCAAACACTGATTGTGATATAAGAAATATATATATATTTGCTCATCATCCCAGTTCCTGACACAAATCTCTCAAAACTCCTGTTATTTTATGAGTGGTAGAGGTTATAGAATCACCTTTTGTTATAATACTTATTTAGTCTTAGTCCCAGATTCCCAACATAAGAGTTTCTATCTGCTAATCAGATAACTGATGACTAGGAGCTCCTAGATAGTTTCAGGATTGGGGCTGGTTGCCAGAAAGACCAATGCATGATTAGAGGGTTGGAATTTTCAGCCCCACCCCTTAAGCTTCATGGAAGGGAGAGGGGCTGGAGATTAAGTTAATTACCCATAGCCAATGATTTCATCAACAATGCCTGTGTAATAAAACCGCCATAAACTCAAAATTATGGGGTTTGGAGAGCTTTGGGGTTGGTGCACACATCCACATGCTAAGAAGCCATAATCTTTGCCTTTTAATTGCGGTGTGTTTAGACCACTGACATTTAATGTGATTATCAGTACAGTTAGGTTTAAATTTATCATTTTCAATTTGTTTTCTATTTGTCCCATTTGCTCTTTGTTCCCTTTTCCACATTTCTCTGCTTTCTTTTGCACTGAGATTTTTAAAAAATAATTTCATTTCTCTCCTTTGTTGGTTTATTAGTTATAACTTTTTGTATTGCCATTTTAGTGGTTCTTCTAGGATTTGCAGAATACATTTATAACATATCACAGTCACTGACATTGTATCACTTTATGGTATAAAAACCATACAATAGTATATTTCCATTTCCCCATCTTTGTGCTATTGTTATCATAAATTTTACTTCTACATATATTATAAACTCTACGCTACTTTATCATTGTTTCTGTTTAAGTAGCCAATTGTGATTTTTCATTTAAAAAATTCTGGTAAAATACACATAACAAAATTCTCGATTTGGATCATTTTTAAGTGTATAGGTCAATGCTTCACTGGCATTAAGCACATTCACATTGTTGTGCAGCCATCACCACTATCTATCTCAAGAACTTTTATCATTCCAAACTGAAGCTCTATACCCATTAAACAGTAACTCCCCAGTCTTCTCTTTCCCCAACCCCTAGAACTACTATTCTATTTTCTGTCTCTAAGAATCAGATCATTCTAGGTACCTTATAGAAGTGGGATCATACAATATTTATCCATTTGTATCTGGTTATTTCTCTTAGTATAATATCAAGGTTCATCTTGGTTGTAGCATGTATTTCTGGCTTTTTATCCATTGTATGGCTATACCACATTTTCTTTTTCTTTTTCTTTTTTTTTTTTTGAGACAGAGTCTTACTCTGTTGCCCAGGCTAGAGTGCAGTGGTGTGATCTCAGTTCACTGCAACCTCCACCCGCTGGGTTCAAGTGATTCTCATGCCACAACTTCCCGAGCAGCTGAGATTGCAGGCCTGTACCACCACGTCCGGGTAATTTTTGTATTTTTAGTAGAGATGGGGTTTCACCATGTTGGCCAGGCTGGTCTCGAACTCCTGGCCTCAAGTGATCCACCCGCCTCGGCCTCCCAAAGTGTTGGGATTATAGGCGTGAGCCACCATGCCTGGTCTATACCACATTTTCTTTATTCATTCATCCATCGATGGACATTTCAATTGCTTTCACCTGTTGGTTATTATGGATAATGTTGCCATAAATATTGGTATACAGTCAATTATCTTTTAAAGACATTTAAGTAAGAAAAGACATGTATCTGTCTATGTAGCTACCACTTCCCTTGCTCTTCATTCTTTGGTGCATGTCCACATTTTCATGTGGTATAATTTTCCTTCTGTCTAGATGACTTCCTTTAATATTTCGTATAGTGTTTATCTTCAGATATGTCTGAAAAAGTCTTTATTTCACTTTGGTTTCTGAAAGATATATTTGCTGGGTATAGAATTCTAAGTTGTTGTTGTTTTTTCACCAGTACTTTAAAGTACTCCACTGTCTCCTTACTTGCATTGCTTCTGACAAGAAATTGGATGCATCCTTTCCTTGTTCCTCCGTGTCTTTTTTCTCTTTATTACTGGTATTGAGCAATTTAATCACAATTTACCTTAGTATAGTTTACTTCATGTTTCTTGTGTTTAGTGTTTGTTGAGCTTCTTGGATCTGTGCGTTTAACGTTTCATCAAATTTTGGGGAAATATCAACCATTATTTTAAAAAATATTGTTTATTTCTCTCCTCTCCTCTCCCTCAGAGACTTCAACTGCTCCTTTATTAGGCCACAGGAAGTCATCTAATAGCTTCCTGATGCTTTGTTTTAGCCTTTTATTTTTCTCTCTGTGTTTAATTTTGGGTAGTTTTTATTGCTATATCTTCAAATTCACTAGTTTTTCTTCTGCAAAGACTAATCTGCTGTTAATCACATTGAGTATGTTTTTTCCTCCCAGAAATTGTATTTTTCATCTCTACAACTTCATGCAGGTCATTAAAAAAATCTTCCATGTGTTTATTTAACATGTTCAATCTCTCCTCTAGCTTTTTGAAGATATGGAATATAATCATAATAATTATTTTAATGACCTTGTCTGTTAATTCTATAATCTATATCAGTTCTGGGTCAGTTTGAATGATTAATTTTTTTCTCTCCTTATAAGTTGTAGTCTCTTGTATGCTTGGAAACTTGAGTGGATGTCATATGTTGTGAATTTTACCTTCTGTGAGTGGGATATTTTTGTATTCCTATAATCATTTTTGAGCTTTGTTCTGGTTAGGTTACTTGGGAACAGTTTGATCATCTCTGGTTGTGCTTTCAAGATTTATTAGGTAGGATCAGAACAGTGTTTGGTCAAGGGATAGTTATAACCCCCTACTGAGGCAGTCTCTTGTCAGTACTCTATTCAGTGCCTCATAAATCACAAGGTTTTCCAATCTGGCTGGTGTGAACAGGCACTACTTGCAACCCTGTGTGAGTACTGGGTATTGTTGCCTATAATCCTTTTCGGTTGCTGTTTCCCAGCCTTGAGTTATTTCCTCATACACACATAGGTACGTGCTGATCAGTACTCAGATGAACAGTCAAAGTGAACCCTCTACAGATCTTCAGAGTTTTCTCTCTGTGCAACTTTCTCCTCTCTGATACTCTGCTCTGCAAATTCTAGCTGCCTTAGTCGCTCTCTCACTATTGAAAAGCTTTGTCTTTGTCTACTGGGCTCTGCCTGGGCTTCCCTGCCTGCTCATCCTGGGACTGGAAAGTCTCTCAAGACAGAAAACTGGTAAATTGCAGGGCTCATCACCTCATTTTTTTCTTCATATTTCAGGGAACACTGTCTTTCCTTGCTTGATGTCCACTGTCTTGAAAACCACTGTTTCACATATTTCATCCTTTTCTCCCCACATGTATCTTTTTCCCACTTTTTTCTTTTTTTTTGAGACAGAGTCTTGTTCTGTTGCCCAGCTGGAGTGCAGTGGCACGATCTCGGCTCACTGCAACTCTCCTGCCTCAGGCTCCTGAGTAGCTGGGACTACAGGTGCACGCCACCACACCCAGCTAATTTTTTTTGTATTTTTAGTAGAGACGGGGTTCCACCATGTTGGCTAGGATGGTCTCGATCTCTTGACCTCGTGATCCACCTGCCTTGGCCTCCCAAAGTGCTGGGATTATAGGCGTGAGCCACCACGCCTGGCCTCCCGCTCATTTAAATAATATCACTATATATTACTGTGTACATACACAATTGATTAATCTAATTACTTATTGATACATATTCATATTTTTTCCAGTTTTTCTGGCTGTTACAATGTACAAACCTGTACATCTTTCTCTCTGGGTATCTGTGCAGATATATTTGTAGGGTAAATATGAGTTGTGGAATTCTTAGATTAAGTGGTATGAGAATTTTAAATTTTCATAGATATTGCCAAATTGTCCACTCTAAATTTTTAGACTATATCTTATACTCCTACCAAAAATGTCTTCTTACATCCTTACAAACATTGGTTATTATCAACACTTTAAAGACTGCCAAATTTATAGTTGAAAAATCATACATTATTTTGATCTGAATAATACTGTAATTATTATTTTTTAAAAGATCTGAAATGAAGCACGTGTAAAATCACCTAAACTTGGGCCTTTGTAATGAGGTAATTCTTTGATAATTTTCTTAATTCCTCCTTTGTCTATTGCCATATTTATGTTACTGTCTCTTCTTGGATCAACCAAGTCAATATTTTAAAAAAATTATGATTTCTTTAATACTTTAAAATGTATTTGGATAATTCTACAAAATACTCTTTTAATGATAATTTCAATTCTTCTGTGTTCTTCTAAACAAGTATTTTAAGGTTTTTTTTTTTAAGACTATCTACGTCCTTTGCCTTCCATTTCCCAACGTCCATTTGCCCAACTGCTATCATCTTCAGGTAAACAGCAGCCCAAGTATCCTGCATGAGACAAGCAAATACATTCACAGCATGTAACTTTTCCCTCACCTTCCAAATCTCAATATGCCCCATTCCTTTTTTTTTAAAACTCAGTTCTTCCTCTCCCAAACCCTGTTTTATAGAAATAATGTAGGTATAGGCCAGGCGCAGTGGCTCACGCCTGTAATCCCAGCACTCTGGGAGGCTGAGGAAGGCGGATCACGAGGTCAGGAGAGTGAGACCATCCTGGCTAACACAGTGAAACCCTATTTCTACTAAAAGGGCGTGGTGGTGGGCGCCTGTAGTCTCAGCTACTCAGGAGGCTGAGGCAGGAGAATGGCATGAACCCGGGAGGCGGAGCTTGCAGTGAGCTGAGATTGCATTGAGGCAGTCCGGCCTGGGTGAAGAACAAGACTCCATCTCAAAAAAAACAAAAGAAATAATGTAGGTATAAAAAGTACGAAATGACCATTAAATATAAAGCAGATATACAGCTGCTATGAAAGATACACATGCAGTGAAATACAAATCCCTGAGTTCAAAGAGGTCCCTGCCATCTAGTTTTTTTTTTCTTCTAGTTTTAAAAAGAAATTGGCTGGTCATGGTGACTCAGTCCTGGAATCCCAGCCCTTTGGGAGGCTGAGGCAGGTGAATCACCTGAGATCAGGAGTTTGAGACCAGCCTGACCAACATGGTGAAACTGTGTCTCTACTAAAAATACAAAATTAGCCAGACGTGGTGGTGCATGCCTGTAATCCCAGTTACTTGGGAGGCTGAGACAGGAGAATCACTTGAACCTGGGAAGTGGAGGTTGCAGTGAGCTGAGACTGCGCCATTGCTCTCCAGCCTGGACAACATGAGTAAAACTCCATCTCAAAAAAAAAAGAAGGCTTTATAGCCTAACTGTAAAGTTGTAGTCACCTCAGCCATTCCTACAATGCCTCAGCACAGACAGGTCTAGTGCACTGATGATAAAGCTAGTTATGTACCTACTGTTATGTTTTATTACAGGCTTACTTAAGTGAGTTTCATCTGAATCGGTCCGGTTCCTTTCCAAGATCATCTGGTTCAAGCTTGCCTTACCTTACGGACATGACAGGAAAAGAGGACATTCATGTATTTGTCCTTCCGTTTCAATTCATTAGCAACAGGGACAAAAGTGCCTGAGGTCTGAGGTGTATCTGGCTTCTGAAAGAAAAAGGAAACAAGACAAAATGAGTATGCTTAGCATTGTAGAAGGAAAGGCAGTCTTTCAGTGTACTGCTTTATAACCATCCTTATATAGTTTCACACATGCGCTCTTTATCTCCTCACCCCAGATGGTAAGCTACTAACGGCTGTTGTAACATCAAAGATCCTGTAAAAACTGTAAAATAAGGAATGGGAGAGAGGATAAAGTGTAGGTCTGGGAATAATTAATATAAAGATAGTAACTAAAAAATCGTCACTAAATGATATAAGGAAAGGTTTAAGTGGTCAAAGGCCAGGTTATAGAGTATATTTAATACATATGGATACAACACAGAGAACCCTTTTTAACATGGGACAAACATCAAATACTGTACATTTAGAAGCAATAAAATGTTTTAGTATCTCATAGAAATTATTTAGTTTCTAAAGGTGTTTTATCCTTTCTGCAAATTATCTGGAGAAATATTCTTTTCTTTTTTCTGTAGAGGAAGTAGGAGTAGATTTCACTTTGTTCCCTTGGACTTACTGAAGCAAGATAGTTGCCCTCCCAGGCCCTCTGGAGCCCGAGGTCAGCCCTTTGACCCTTCAGCATTTCCATGGCTGCAACCTTTGCCCTGACCTGGGGCAGGTCTGAGGCCGGAATGCTCTTGATGAGCTGGGATGCTCTCCATCTACAAGTAAAGAGACAACATGTTTAGACGTTAGAAATGCAATCACATGCATTCTCTCTCTCTCTCTTTTATTTTTGTTGAATCTCCCTCTGTCTCCCAGGCTGGAGTGCATGGCATGACCTCAGCTCACTGCAACCTCTGCCTCGCGGGTTCAAGCGATTCTCCTGCCTCAGCCTCCTGAGTAGCTGGGATTACAGGTGTGCACCACCATGCCTGGTTAATTTTTGTATTTTTATAAGAGACGGGGGTTTTGCCATGTTGGCCAGGCTGGTCCTGAACTCCTGACCTCAAGTGATCTGCCTGCCTCGGCCTCCCAAAGTGCTGGGATTACAGGCATGAGCCACCGTGCCTGGGCTCCATGCATTCTCAAAAATAACTGAAGCTGTCATTAAGTAGAATGAAATCAAAGTACTGGCATGCTAAAAAAAGTAAAATGCCTCCAAAATACACACAGAAGTTGCTAAAATACATATCATTTTATGTAGACAGATCTTTTCTAAAACTTGCTTTGTTGTTTGTGTGTTTTGAAAGCAACTAGAACTTAGTGATACATGGGCTCTCATAATATTTATATTTAGGGCACAGAAAATTGGATTCATCATTCATTCATTCGACGAAGCCTTTCTAGGTGCCTGCTAAACTCCTGGTGCTGTTCTAGGCAGTGGGGGCACAGTAATAAGTTAAACAAAGGTCCTTTCTGCTAGGGGCTTGCATTCTGGAGAGGAGTGACAGGCAGCAAATATATGAGTAGACCTATAGTATGTAGGATGGTGAAGGTAAGGCAAGGAGGACAGGGAGTATGGAAGAGGGAAAGAGGAGCAGGTGTGGTTTATATAGGGTGGTTTATATGGGGTGGTCTGGGCAGGCACCACTGATAAGGATAGATGAGCAGAGACCTACAGGACGTGAGGGAGCTGGTCATATGGAGACCTGAGACCTGAGCCAGAGTGTTCCAGGAAGAGAAGAGAACACAGCAAGTGCAAAGGCTCTGGGATGTGAGCTTGCTTGGTGCATTAGAGGAGCAGTGTAAGGAGCTGGGAGAGTCAGGGTCAGAATCCACAGAGCCAAGAGACCATGATCAGGACTTTGGCCTTTCCTCTGAATGAGATGAGAAGCCATTGGAAGGTCTGGAATAAAGACAGGACATGACCCGACTCATGCTTTAAAAGGATCGTTGTGGTTGCTGTAGGCTGGGAACAGGAAGACCTGTTAGATGGCTATTTCCGTAACACACGTGCTACAGCAAGGTGGCTTGGATCAGGGAGGTGGAGGTGGAGATAAGTGTTGGTTCTGGATATTTCTGAAGAAAGAACAAATAGAATTTGACAATGGATTAGATCTGGGGGCCAGAGAGGATTTAAGGACAACTCCAAGATTTTTTGGCTAAGCAACTGAAAGCTTAAACCAAAAATAACCTGTTCCTGATTGGGAAGAAACAGGTACAAGTTCTCTTATGCTCTTGGCAGCATCCTAGCCCTACACGATGCTTATATCCTCTTTTCTGACACAGGAGCTTGAAGCAGGGAGGTTGGAAGCAAACCGAGAACTTCCTTTTAATCAGATGAATAATCAAGGTCAGTTGTTCTCAAACTTGTTTCCATAGAATGAGATTTAACTAAAATGGAAAATTCCCAGTGAAATAACCAAATAAATATAAAAATAAGGAAAAATTTATAACAACACCAGAAAATGGGAATGATGTCAATGAAGTAGAAAGTGTAATGACTTTCTGAAGATACAAAGCAGATGGGATCCAGCTGATAGGGAAGCGGCTAACTCAGGGCAGAGCACTCAGTGGAAGGAGAGAACCCCTCAGGCATAGATGAGAATCCTGAAGCCTGAAGTGGCAGGGACTAGTAGCAAGGGCAGGAGGTGAAGGATTTTAAGGTGAGAGCTGTGCCTGTTCCCTGCACATGGAATGGCTGGCTGCAGTGAGGCAGGTCACATGTGGGTCAGAGATAGTAGGCTGCCAAAGCAACAACCGTGAAGAAGTAATGGCTCAACAGAACAGTGGAATCCTCTTCTTTACTTCCTATGGACAACCAACACTCCAACAAGACAGACTGTCCTAAGATAATTCCAGAAGAGACTGGAAGAGTGACAGGCTTAGAGCAGTTGGTGGTCAAAGTCAAGGACCCTGTGCCAGGTGGGTCTTACAATACTCAGTGGCTTCCTAAGCAACTTCTCGAATCAGCCCTTGGTCTCCAAATTTCATGACTAGTGGACAGACATCTTTGCTCTGTCTACTGGTCTGTTTCCAGTCTACAAACCTGGTCAGCCTGTCCTGTCTTCACTGCCCACAGTGGCTCAGGACAAGGTCTGTCCCTGACTGACTCCAAACGCCACAGCAGCACACTGGGGGAGTCAGGACCTGACCTACACAACCATGGAGAAAGTCACCCATGCTTCTCATCCTAATCAAGCAAACTGCTGTCTATAAATACATGTAGCCAACAACAGCTGCAGCCACAAAAATCACCAGCCTCAATGACATGAAAAGGGGACAAAGCTGGGCATGGAGAAGGCTCAATTAAAAAGAATTACTGTGAAGAACAAGAGTGAACTTAAACATGATTAGATGCACATTGAGATTTTAGAAAAACAAACACAAGAATATTACAATCACAGTAGAATTCTTTAATATATCTCTCTCTGTATTCCACAGATCAAAAAAATTCCTGATGGTAACTAGATCAGGGGTTGGCAAACTATAGCCTATGCCAAATCTGGCCAATGGTCTGTTTTGGTACTGCCCACAAGCTAAGAATAGTTTTTACATTTTTACATATTTAACAAAACCAAAACAAAACAATGAAGAATATGTGACAGAGACCATCTGTAGCCTACAAAGCCTAAAATACTTAATATCTGGGCCTTTCAGAAGAAGTTCGCAGACCCCTGGACTAGATGCACACAACTGGCAAAATTCAGTGTGTGTGTGCACGTGCGAGTGTGCATGTGTGCATGCACGTGTGCATATACAGAACAAATGTAGCAGACCTGTTATTTTCAAATGCCATTGACTATAAGGCCTGGGAAGACTGGGACTGTCTTTCACATCTTTCTTGTTTGTCACCATATCCCCGAAACCTAGGTCAGTGCCTGTAACACAGCAGGCATTCAGTAAGTATTTGCTGAATAAGTACATTGAATTCTGTACAAATCAATCAATTCTAGGCCACAAGTAAAACCTCAAAATCTAAAAAGAAGACTGTATAGGTGGTAGTGCAATCTCATCAAAATCAATAACAATCTCCTGCAGCTCTTAAAAATCTTACACAGATCTTTATTGCCATGGACAGATCTTCAAAACTTATTTTTAAGTAAAGTCATATAGCCTACATATAATCTTGCCCATATCATATGTGCCTAGGAAAAAAATGCCCATATCATATGTGCCTATGTAAAAAGCCTGCCAAGATTAAAAACTAATTATTTATAGTACTATATCTGAGAACTGAAGGTTGAGGTACTTTTGTTTTCAATAATTCTGTACTTTTTTCTTCTTATGAGCAATTATTTCTTTTTTTAAAAAAGCATATGAGATATATATTAAAGAGTTTTCTTCCATGCATTTTTCTTTATCTTTTGATACCTTCCATCAATTATATTTAGAGCAACATCTAAAGAAGGTAAAATCTGATTTAGCACAAAATTATACATTAGTTCTTGTACATTCAGCATATCAATTAGTTGAAAGTGTTCTTTATGGAGTATCATAATAAAATGGCTATTTGAGAAGAAGTAGCTTAGTTTATGTGACTAGATGGCTGTATCTAAGACAGAACTAAATATATCTGGTGTATACTGGCAATAAATAAGCTCAAAAAGCGAGGAGAAAATAACTATACACTCAGATCCAGGGCAGGTTATAAAAAAATAAAGACCAGTTGGAAAGGTACCAAATTTTACATGGGTTTTTATTTATTTAAAAGACAGCTCGCTCTAAAAACAGTTATTTTCCCCTTTGGCTGCACTTTAAAATCACGTGGGAAACTTTTAAAAAGGGCCTCTGCCTGGGCCCCACCACCCCAGCACCATTAAACAGGACTGTCTGGTGGTAGAACCTGGGTGCTGGCATATTTCCTAAACTCGTTATTCCAAGGTGCAGCAGAATTGAGAAGCACTGCTTTGAAAGGATTAATGGATTTTCTAGTTTGAGTTATGTGTGGTGGTTTTATTTTTAGCTAATAAAAGAAAGTAGAAACAGCATGCTAGTAGCTTATCTTAACTATGGCTTGTGTCCAGGGGTTGTGGCACATTGCTGTCAGCTGCTACCGGAAAAACAAATTGACAGTTCCTTTATTTTGAGGGGTAAGCAGATGCTCTTTGAAAGCCAAATCTACAAAACTGAAAACATAAGGTAAAGGTAAATGTCATAACAGCAAATAGCTGAGCCAATATCACAGTCTCAGACTTGTGACTTTGCAGAGTATTAACTGCCACCATAAATGGATGCAGCACACAGCAACACGTCCTTACCTATTGAAAATCATCTGCAGGGCCTCTTCAAAACGGCGAAGAACTTTAGGAGGGCTTGGCCACTTCACGTGCTTCCCGTAGTCTCGCATGGTCTTGACGCCATGGAAGCGTCTGGCCACCTCGTGGATGTATGACTTCACTTTGTAGCGCCGGTAGTACCTGATTATAGTCAGAGCTGCCTTGGTTCTTTTGTACCGCATGCGGGCCAGGGTGCCCCGCCACACCTTCACAGTAGAGAAAGAAAAAGGAAAATACTGTTGGCTGGCTGAGTTGTGGATGGCTTTGACATTATAGCAACTCCTCTACTTACAAACTCAACCAGGCAACTTGCAAGTGTGCACAAAATCAGCCAGAGCCAAAGCATGTCAGTTCCACCTGCCACCAACAGATGGCGTGGGGAGTCACGTCAGTCATTTTGTTTCAGCCG
This sequence comes from Rhinopithecus roxellana, assembly GCF_007565055.1. Taxonomy (NCBI): domain Eukaryota; kingdom Metazoa; phylum Chordata; class Mammalia; order Primates; family Cercopithecidae; genus Rhinopithecus; species Rhinopithecus roxellana. The sequence continues at coordinate 49,530,212 of NC_044567.1, forward strand.
TCTAGCTGCTCATTATTCTACACTGAAGTGTGTGCTGAGCCTGAAGCTGAGTCCTGTTTTAACTTTACTGTCATGAAAAGAAGAAAGCCAAAATGCAAATATCTTTGGATAAATATTTTAGGAATGCTGAAGGGAAGTGAGATGAGTCAGAACATCATGCCATAAGCATCTATAGTTTTCTTGTGAAACCTAACTTTACATAGATTATACATGCTGGCCACTGGGGTAACGCCACTTTGGATTTACAAACTGATTTACACACAGCCTGTGCACCTACTCTTGCGTGGCACCATGTAAACTCTCAAGGATTCATGGGGAAAGGGTAAATCAGATTACGTACGAATATCATGTGAAACTTTGTTAAAAGTTTTTCAGTGCTCAGAAATCAATGACACTGTAAACGTCTCAATGCCAACTTCATCCAAGCATGGCAAAGTCAGAGATACTTTTTTCAGGACCTTTGTCAGGTGCCCATATTTCTCAACTTCTCAAGCAAAAACAAATTTGGTGTGATCTTCAATTAATCACTGGCTCTTCCCCTATATATCCTCTCACCACCACTTTACTCCTTCTTCCACAATATGGAAGTGTAAACCCCTTTCTTTCCCTTTCTACTACCAGTCTCCAAGATGCCAAACAACCCTAGTTGCTTTCTTCGATGAACTCCTTGTACACATAGCCATCATGCCCCAGTATATTGTTTGCTGCTACTTAAATAACTGTTCCAACTCTTAGGTTGATTGTATTATTTCCCTCCCTAGTCCCTGGCCTTTCAGAGCCAAGATTTTCAGCCTCTAGTTCAAAGCCCACAGTATGGGTTCTGCAGACTCCCTCAGGTTTCTTTTATTTCTTCTCAAAAATCCCCATCTGTGCCCACCAATTCCTCTCAGCAAAACTTGCGCAATGCCTCATTTGACTCAGTTGTTTTAGGTTTGTCCTCATGCGGACTCCTAAAGTACACCATGTGCTTGCAGTGTTCTCCCTTTTCAGCCTGCTGCACAATATAGATTTGTTTGCACACTACGTGCAAGAAGATCATCAAGGGACCCCAGTGGGTCAAGAAAAACCATAATATTTAAGGGAAACAGGACACATGGGCAATTTGTGATGGTAATCTAGAGTCCACATATAAATAGAATGTTTAAAGACAATGAAGCAATAAAAACTAACTCGTCATCTCATGTGGCGTCAGTACAGCAGCCCTTTTTAGTCAAAATGGCTCCCTTCCTTGTAGCCAAATCCACTGTACAGATGGCTTTGCTACGCCTCCACCCAAGTGCAAAAATAAAGCTCCCTTCTTTAGTATCTTGAAAAACCAAAAAAATACAATTACAGGGTGAAAGTATGTGATTTAGTTTCTTAGACAAAACACATTTTTAAGTTTCCTACTGTTTGCTGCTTTTTTTTTTATTGGGAGGAATTTAAGACTCCTTGGAGCCACATCTATATAGGATATCAATCTTTAATTTTCAAGAAGTGTTTTATCGAGCTTCCTATTAGAATGTTTTTGGTTAGATTCTTTAGCAAATTGAAAAAAACATTTTATAATTAAAAAATTAAAAAAACATTTTAAGCGGTAGTTTCTTTCTTTTACAAGAAACCTACTTTATCAAGGGGGTCGTTTTTTTTGACAACCTTTATAATTTCATCTGTGTTGGCTTATTTAGGTTTTTAATAGTTGAAAAAAACCAAACAGCACAAAAATGCATATAAAAAACACAGTAGCCCTTCTCTTCACCCTTCTAAACCCACCTCCCTACCTCCAGTCTCAATCCACACAAACTGTTTTAGATGCTTCTTCCATATTTACTGTCATATACATAAATACTATGGCTAGGTGCGGTGGCTCATGCCTGTAATCCTAGCACTTTGGGAGGTTGAGGTGGGAGGATCACTTGAGCCCAGGAGTTCGAAACCAGACTGGGCAACATGGTGAAACGCTGTCTCTACTAAAAATACAGAAAAATTAGCCGGGTGTGGTGGTGTGCACCTATGGTCCCAGCTACTCGGGAGACTTAGGTGGGAGGATTGCCTGAGTTCAGGAAGTTGAGGCTATAGTGAGCCAAGATTGCACCACTGTACTCCAGCTTGGGTGATGGAAGTGAGACCCTGACCACCCCCCCAAAAAAGATACCCCCCCAAAAACTACATATACTATGATTTATTGGTTGATCCTTTTAGACACTATCCAAATCACACAAGATGGAGACTTAGCTCTCCCACCATCATTCTTTCTTCTTGTCTATCTTCCCAATGATAAACTATGTTTACATTACATATATTAACTCTATTATACATTGAATAATTTACATATGATATGTATATGTTATATTGCATTGTGTTATATATTACACATATATTTGGTTCATTGCTGTGCTAAGAAGTATGAATGTTCTTTCTTTATTGTATTTGTTTTTAGCTATCATCAGTAACTGCCTTGTTTTTAAAATTTGCTTTATTTACTATAAACCTACTGCTAATTTTTGCCAAATGCTCTTACAGACCCATCAAATGATTAGCAGTAATTTTTTTACTCGTCGAGCACATTAACTGAATCTTTTTCTTTGATATTCCCTGTATCCACTGAACAGTTCCCTATCCTGGGACTTTTAAAATTACTCTTCCATGTTGCATCCGAGTTCTCCCCCACCACCCCGCGCCCAGTAGCTTTCAAGAAAAGGTGTATGGCCAACACATTTCTATTCTCTTAAATTTCCTTGAAAGTAAAAAGCAGTTGCCTAAAATGTTGTCTGTTTCTTGAGTTATAAAAGCAGAGTAGTTGAGAACAAGCTCTGGACTCAGATTGCCTGTTTTCAAGTCCTGGTCCCACTCTTAAGAGCTGCGCAGGTGGGGCGCAGTGGCTCATGCCTGTAATCCCAGCACTTTGGGAGGCCGAGGTGGGCGGATCACGAGGTCAGGAGTTCCAGACCAGCTTGGCCAACATGGTGAAATCCCGTCTCTACTAAAAATACAAAAAATTAGCCAGGTGTGGTGGCGCATGTCTGTAATCCCAGCTACTGAGGAGGCTGAGGCAGGAGAATCGCCTGAACCTGGGAGGCAGAGGTTGCAGTGAGCTGAGATTGCACCATTGCACTGCAGCCTGTCTCAAAAGAAAAAGAAAAAAAGAACTGTGTAAACTTGGTCAAGCTTCCTAACTCCTCTGTGCCTTAGTTTTCTTAGCTGTATGTAAAATGGGGATAATAATGGTGCTTACCTTGTGGTGTTATGAGGATTAATGGAGTTCATACATACACAACACTTAAAATAGTGCCTGGTGAGTAGTCAGTGCTCAATAAGCATTGGCTGTTACGACTATTTGAAAGTCTGTTCTTTATTGGGTTGTGGGTTGTGCTACTTTTTTTCTTTTTTTTTTTCAGATGGAGACTCGCTCTGTCGCCCAGGCTGGAGTGCAGTGGCTGGATCTCAGCTCACTGCAAGCTCCCCCTCCCGGGTTCACGCCATTCTCCTGCCTCAGCCTCCCCAGTAGCTGGGATTACAGGCGCCCGCCACCATACCCGGCTAATTTTTTTGTATTTTTAGTACAGATGGGGTTTCACTGTGTTAGCCAGGGCGGTCTCAAGCTCCTGACCTCGAGATCTGCCCGCCTCGGCCTCCCAATGTGCTGGGATTATAGGCGTGAGCCACCACTCCCGGCGATTGTGCTACTTTCTTTTTTCGTACGTGCAGATTTTTTGCCTCCGTCACTTGTCAGTGTGACCTGAAAACTGTTTAGTAAATGTAAGCCATTCTTTCTCAGTCTGCCATTTGCCCCCAGACAGTGCCTGAGTTGATACTGTTTTATTCTTCCACCTATATTATGGACTGGTGTCCATGGTTTATATACCTTATCCAGTCATTTAGTTGCCTAAGAGGAGAGGACAGCATGCAGGGGCTTTAAGTAACTGCCATTGGGGTCTTTACTTCATCCTATGAAATAAATGCATCAGAGGTCTGCTTCACCAAATCTGCGTTGTATCGGAGGCTTTTGGCTTGTTATGGGGCTGAGTGTTCCTTTTTCATGTCTAATGGAGCTTTTCCTTGGTTTGGCTGTAATAATCATTGCTTGCAGATGCTTTCCTCATTTTACACCCACTTATTGATATATCAGAGGCAAGAAAAATGGCCTGTGAAAGAAGGCTTCTTGATGGAAGAGAGTCCCCGATGAAGGTGTGGGGTATTCTAAGCCCTCTCTCTGGTACACCTTTATACTGAATGTAGCACCTTCAAAAGCAAAGCGACTTTTCAGAATTTCCTCCCTGTACTTCTCCATGCTCCATTCTTCTCTTTGAAGAATATATCGATTTTTTAAAAGCATCTTCTTTCAATTTGGCCCAAGTTTTCTTTTTTTGGATGACACTTCTCAAAGTTGATGGTATGAAGTTGGAATCTTTTCTTGGTTTCAGGGTTGATGGCATATTCTTTGTTATTTTTACATTTGATATTTGTTAATCTTACACAATTCTGTGGGAAGGAAATTTTGTGAACCTGCAGTTATATCACCAACTTTATCAGAAGTCCCTTAGGCTCTATTTTTTAACATCAAAGGACAAGCATTGAAAACTACAGAGGAAAATGATTTACAGGAAAAATGATTCATGCATTTTTCCTTATAATCTAAGCATATTTGGTTTAAATAGATATGCTTCTATAAAAGTTTGTGTGTATGTGTGGCAGGAGGTTGTTGGTTGGTTTTCCCACCAAGGGTCTGCAGGTTTGGAATTTAAGGTATAAGATAGATTTTCCTGTTTTCTCTCTTTGTTTAAAGCAGCTTAAACTGTTGAGTTTGTCGAAAGTCATACAAAGCTTTCGTTTGTAAAGGACTATGCCTGATGACAAAGCTTCAGAAAGCAGAAAATTAAATGTTATATTAAAAAACAAGTGCTTAATACTTATTTGCATATGCCTGAGAGGTTCAACAAACAAGGGAGCCAAAAGGGGCCCTGCTTCAGACAATATTAACACAAAAGTAGAACCAGCCAGACGTTACGTGCTTTAGGATATGAGGCCAGAGGAGCGGGAGCCGAAGGACACACGCTGGGACCTGCGAGGTGAAGTCAGTAGAGGTTATCAGGTAGACAGCATACTGACAGAGGAGCAAGCGAGGGACCATTTCTCAGAAAAGAGGACAGCAGCAAACAGAGAGGACTGCTCAGAGGGAAAAACTCAGGTATAAACAGAGAATGCTGGCATGGCGTTGCACACATCCTTGCAACCAAGGTGCCAATTCTCAACACAGCAGCCAGAGTGATCCTTTTAAGACCAAAGTCAGATCATGTCACTTCTCTGCTCAAACTCTGCAGTGGCTATTTCCCTGAGCAGAAAAGCCAAAGTCCTTCCTACAGCGCTCATGGCCCTATGTGGTCTGATACTGTCTCCTCCCTGCCTCATCTCCCGCTGTCTTCTCCCCTGCTCGCTCCCGCCACACTGGCCTCCCTGCTGGACCCTACACAGGCCAGGCACCCTCTTGTCTCAGGGCCTTTGTGCTAGTTGCTCCGTCTGCCTGGAATAACCTGCTCCCAGCCATCAGATGGCTGACTTCCTCACTCTCTGCATCTTTGCTCAGTTGTCACCTTCTCAAGGGAGGCCAGCCCTGGCCTTATTTAAAAGTTCAACTTGTCTTCACCTCCCCGCGACTGCCCCCAAGCACTCTTGATTCTCCTTAACATGCTCTGCTTTTTCTTTTTCCCCCAGCACTCAATCCCTTCCAACATATCATGTAACTTATATATTATGGTGGTGTTTATGCTCTCACCCACTAGAATTTAAGGGCTACTAGGCTGGGGGTCTTCATCTGTTTTGCTCACTGATGTAGTTTCACTGTCTGGAACAATGCCAAGGACCTAGTTAATAATATTTGCTGAATGAATGAATGTATTCTACGTCATCTTCCAGGCCTGATATTGAATCTTTCACTTCGGCTGTCATGTTTTCCATCTTCAAGAGCTTATCCTTGCTCTTGTAATAATTTCTTTTAAAAGCATGTTGCTCTTACTTTATGAATGCAACATCTCATCACGCCTCTGAGTATATAACTTATGGTTTTATTTTTTGCACTGTTCCTTGTGTTGCACCTGTTACCTCTAAATCCCCAATTTTCCTATTTGTTTTAGTCTTGGCCTTGCCCAAGGCTTCCTCAAATGTATAGGGATCGTTGGCCCTCCACTCACACTGAAGGGTGAACAGCCCTTGGAAGCTCTGTATAAGTGCTTCATGGATGGGGAACTTCAGTACAGGGTGATTAGGTTGGGAGTAGCCATCTGTGGGGAACCCCAGAATGTCAGGATCATGAAGTGTTTTCTCTTTCTTGCCAGAATCCTCAGAGTGAAGGGGTCTGGGGTGGGTGGTAGGGGGAATCTTACTCCTCAGTATCTATACTTTCACTTAATATCCTTGGTCTTAATATGGTACCTGACCCCTCTCCTCCACTGAGCCTGGCGTCCCTAAGTTCAGAACTTCTCTAAATCCTGTTCAATTTATTCAGACAGGAAACTTCTTGCCATCTATCAGAATGAGGCTGAGGTAGTCCCTTAGCTTTGTGAGGTCTGGGGAGAGACCTAGTGTCTAATTCCTCCTTACATAGATTTTAACCAACCTCCTCTGTCAGGGGCCACCCCTCATCCCTACCTAGAGAGGCATCCAGTCCTTCCCAGTCTAGAATCTTTCTACAGCCCTATGGTCAGATGAACTGGCTTGCCTGTTTGCCTTGTTCTCTGCAGGCACTTGCCTGGGAGTAACCACTCATTTACTTACTTCTAAACTGATGCTGACACCTCTTGCCTGCCGTTGTTTCTACTATGGTACTATTTGTCCTCGTAGGTTTATCCACTTTTTATTCCTTTTCTGCTCTTTTCGAGATGTTAAGAGAGTGGATAAAATATAAACACAACTGTCATGTTTAACCAGATGTTTCATAATGCCATCTTAATTCTACCATTTTTTCTTCTGGTCCATACTTCTTTAGTGGTCAGATGTTTCAAAGCAACATCTAACAGTCATTAAACTTTGCAAAAAAAGTAGGATTCTAGGTTACACTCTACTAAGAAGTAGGGCAATTACGTATCTTCTGTTTAGTCTCGGAATCAAACACAGGTCAGCTTTCCTTTTTTCTCCTAGTTCCCCATGTTTTGTTTTTCAAAATTCTAGTCATTATGGGTGTTGGGGCTCTTTCTATCTTGTTGTCAATACAAATCCCTATTTCATAGCTCCCTGGTGCTCTGAATTAGACATTCTCTTGGTTTCCACAAACAGAATCATTCAACGCTTCAGCTCCCAGCTTCTCAGGTCCTCCCTGCCTAAGGACAATTTTTAGAAGCATCTTTCTTCCATTTCTACCTTTAAGTTCCCCATATGGTTATTTGGGCAGAGAGTTCTGACACCTTATGGTTGTTAAAAAGTTATGGTAGAGGGGGGTTTATTTGTGTAAATAATGAACTCTGGTTGAATGAACTCTGAGCAAATTATAAATATACAAAATTTGGTATGCACACATTCCATCAAATTTAGAATATGACAGTCGCATTCAATTTGGGATATTCCATGATTTATTGATGAAGGGCGTGGCCCCTTCTAAGAGCTATTTTAAAGGAAGACTCAGAGAAAGAAAAATCTTTCTCTTCTATCTCTATAAGGGACAAAATGAATAAAGACTTGATGTGCTATTTTTAAAATGCTGGTGCTCATGTTTTTACCAGAATAGCACGTTAATATGTACCAAGAAGAAAATACAATCCATTGAATATAACTTATAGGCTATTAGCATAATTCCTGACGCAAAATTCCTTCATTTTACAGATAAATTAATAATATTTTGGAAGACATAGGAGAAATCTAAGACACAAAAGAACCAAATCTTTAGTCAATAAAGAAATGTAAAAATCAATAAAATGAAGAGCCACACACACACAAAGTACATGTGAGTCTGATCATTACAAGCTATCCTGATGAACTGAACTATTGCAGGTGGTGGCACTGGTATGTGCTTGGTGGAGCATAATTTAGAAGTGACCACCCCTGAGCTGTCTTACCTTGGTCTGGGAGACTAACTTGCCGAGTTAATTGACCCGTGAATCTTCCTTTAGGACATGCCCATTTTATATATATAGCCTTGTCCAGATTCATTAACCTTGCCATTCTTTAGTGCACACAATTGCTGCCTATTAATGATTTCTTCACTGTGATGATGACATGATCTGACAGCCTCCTTAAAACTGTTACTTCAAGAAGTAATTGAACCTTTTGGTCAATTACTATCAGAAAAACAGTCCAACATCGACACTATTGAAACCCAAACTGCAATTATTTTGCAGACAAATGAAAATAAAATTACTCCAGATAATAGGTTAAGTAATTCTGACAGATCTTCCAGGATTCAGTCTTGTAAATACTCTGTGGAGCTGTAGGAAAGTGACTGCTCTCTTTGGTTTGGTTTGGTTTTCTTAAAACAGGAGGTAAAAACTTGGTAATTCATCTTTAAAATCTCTCAAGACTATCTTTAAACTGCATTTTGATGTAGAACTACAAAGTTTTGGTCAAGTGTTTGAGCATCTGAGCAGAGCCAAGTGGTGTCCGGCAATATTTCAGCTTTTTGAGGAGACTCCTACAGCCTCTACCATCCCCAGGTGTACCTCTGTCTGATACCGAGGTGGTTTACCACCTGGTAAAGAGTACAGGTCAGGCTTTGACCTTGTGTGACAAATGCCTAGCATTCAAAACACACAGTACTCCATAAAAATAACACAGTATACATTTGCTTTAGTTGTTTGCAAATAATCTCAATTTTGACTAGTTCTCTAGATTGTCAAAATAACTGATATTTGAAAGGTCCAGCCAAAGGTATACCCTAACATTGATTCCACAGAGTTCTAAAAGTACATTCCGGAACACAGGGCTTTTGGAATGCTCCCTGAAAAAAGGGTTCCAATTTCAATAAGTTTGGGAAAGCTGTATACTGTAATTCCTTTATGGAGATTCATGGTGAACATTAGCATATTAGAAGCTCTGAGAATTTTTCTTTTTTTTTTTTTTTTGAGATGGAGTCTCAAAAATTTGCTCTGTCACCCAGGCTGGAGTGCAGTGGCGCGATCTCGGTTCGCCTCAAGCTCTGCCTCCCAGGTTCATGCCATTCTCCTGCCTCAGCCTCCTGAGTAGCTGGGACTACAGGTGCCCACCACCACGCCCAGCTAATTTTTTGTATTTTTTAGTACAGGCAGGGTTTCACCGTGTTAGCCAGGATGGTCTTGATCTCCTGACCTCATGATCCACCTGCCTTGGCCTCCCAAAGTGCTGGGATTACAGGTGTGAGCCACTGTGCCCAGCCGAAGCTCTGAGAATTTCTATATAAATCTACTTTAACAGAATTGAAAAAAACCATAATTGACTGTAGATTTCTTTGTACACAGAGCACTAATTTTGAAGGGCATCAGGATATGCCACCCCAAATTATGCCACTTTGGCACAAGGATTATTTTGAGCTAAAGACAACTAAGAAATAGTAGATGCAGGAAAAGCTCTCTGCCTTTCCCCTATCTAACTAAAAAGCATATATTTCCCATGAGAAAAGTGCCCTCTCCTTGTACTAGGAAGACAAGAACACTCTTAACGCCAGAGAGGAAAAGTCCACATCGAGATGAGTCTACATAAACAGGTCTTACTAAAATAGCCTTTGTCTTCTATTACTTCCTTTCATGCAGTTCCTAGTCACTTTCTCACAATTTATTGCTCCTAGAATCCCAGATCCCCTATCTCATGTCTAGTCACATTTTATTGCCTTTCTTTAAAATGGTATATAAGACCCTGAGTCTACCACTTCTTTAGGTTTTTCACTTCTTTTCTGTGAAGTTCCTGTGCATATACAATACTTACATCAGTAAAAATTGTATGCCTTTTCTCCAGTTAATCTGTCTTTTGTGAGTTAAATTTGCAGGCCCCAGGCACTGAATCTAGGCAGGTAGAGGAAGTTTTTTCCTTCTCTACAATTTCCAAAGAACCAGGCTCTATCCTTTTGGGAAGCAATGAAATCAAACAAAATAAAAGAATTATTCAAATAAGATAAAGAGTAATTATACCAGAAAACCTAGACTATGAAAAGCTATTGTGTATAAAGCTTACTTTAATTAAAAGTCAAAGCAGAAAGGGAAATGGGGTATTTAATACATATTTTATTTAGCTAATAAGAGGCATACACATTTGTCAGGAAAGACATTTTCTTTTTCTTTTTCTTTTTAAGATGGAGTCTCACTCTATCACCCAGGCTAGAGTTGCAGTGGTGTGATCTTGGCTCACTGCAATCTCCATCTCCTGGTTTTAGTGATTCTCCTGTCTCAGCCTCCTGAGTAGCCTGGGATTACAGGTGTGCCCCCCCATGTCTGGCTAATTTTTGTAATTTTTTTAGTAGAGATGGGGTTTTGCCATATAAGCCAGGCTGGTTTCAAATTCCTGACCTCAAGCAATCTGCACTCCTCGGCCTCCCAAAGTGCTGTGATTACAGGTGTGAGCCACTGGGCCTGGCTGAAAGACATTTTCCTAAACCAAGTAAACTCACAGAAAATAGCACTGTATCAATGTTAATTTTCTGATTTTGACAATTATACTATAGTTACAGAAGAGAATGCCCTTGTTTTTAGAAAATATACATGAAATATTTAGGGGTAAAAGGGTATTACATCTGCAAATTACTCTCAAATAGTTCCAAAACCAATTGTATATATACATACAAATAGATCTATATACACAGATATACACATATACAGATTGAGAGAGAGAACCAAAGTACAAGCATTGATAGAGGCAGGAGACAGAGAAATCCTAGGCAGACATAGGTGGGTCCCCGGTGCAACCCCACCTTCAAGCCGAAGACAGTTTAAAGCCTAAAGGCCAAGCTACAAGTCAAATCCATGGACGAAATTGAGAACCTGTCTTCCCATTTGGTGTGCTTTCCTTTGATTGATCCCCACCTTTCACTTATTTTACATATACCCTTCCCTGTTTTTACACCATGTCCACTTTTGACTGGTGCCTTTGTTTTAACCATTTTTGCATACTCACATACCAATTAGCATGCACTCCCTTACCCTGTGCCTATAAAAGCCCCAGACTCAGCCACACTGGAGAGATGATCTGACCCTCCTGTCCCCTCTCTGCTGAGAGCTGTTTTGTTGCTCAATACAATTCTCCGCCTTTACCACCCTTCAATTGTCAGCATGACCTCATTCTTGGATGCAGGACAAGAGCTCAGGACCCACTGAACGCAGATATTCACAAATGCTGTAACACTGACCCTCTGCCTGTGTCAATGGAGAGCAGCCACCTCACACAAGAGAAGCAACGGTGGTCCTGAGCTGGCTCAGAGTCATGCCTGTCCTGGAGCTGCAGGCCAGAGTCGGGCAAAAGGCTGACAGAGCTGCTAACACATCACTGTTTGTTGGGCTGCAGATGGCAGAACTAAAAGAGCTAATTAGCGTACGGTAACACCCCCTCTGGGGCTTTGGGGTCATGGGCACCCCTGCCTGGGCATCACTGCATTCCCCTGGGGGTAATACACCTGGTCGGGTCATGGGCCCTGCATGGAGCTTGCTCCTATGCTGGTGATTGGAGTGGCCAGCCAGACCCCATACTCGCTCACTCACGTGCTCCCTCCTGCCAGGGGCTGAGTGCGGTGGGCTGAGTAGATGGGGTGCCCCTGCTGTGAGTCCAGCAAAGGGGCCAAGAAAAATCCTGCATCAATATGATAAAGCAAATATAGTTAAAATTTTAACATTTGGGCATTGGGGTGAAAGGCATATGTATAAGAATTCTTTATATTATTCTTGCAACTTTTCTGCAAATCTAAAATTATTTCAAAATAAAACAACAGGTATCTTTAAGGGATGGTGAAGAAAAACTGCACAATGTATTTTTAACAATTTTACATAAGCAAGAGTGATCATTATACCTTTTTTAAAAATTTAAATTTTCTAAGGAGTTTGTTGTACTTGTGTTTTCTGAATGTTGGTGAGTATATATAAAAATTGAAAATGATGGCAATTTTATGAATTTGTAAATTAGTCTACGCTAATTTAAAAAACTGGAAACATGTTTAAAGGATGCCAAGTTAATTCATATGGTAACCTACACTGAGTTATATATAAAGGCAGTGCCATGTCTGGCCATACTGGAGCCTGAGGCAAAAGGAAAAAGCTCAATAATATGGATCCCATCTTTATTTAAAATTTTGATCTTTTGTTCACCACAGATTTCTTGCATTAATTTCAGATTTTTAAAAATATTGCATGAACATATTATCTATCCTGACCACATTTTTGGTACCTCCTTAAATTTTACATTTGAGTCCTGGCCCTGCATACGGAAACAAAAATTACAGAACAAACCTAGTGTGGTATTTGGCAGATTGGAGGAAGGGAAGGGAGTGAATGCCAGTCACGTGGTGGGCTCTGTCCTAGGGGACACATGCTATCTCATTTTAAGTCTTCCAATAGTTCCAATAGGCAGATGTTTTTAGCATTTACAAAGGAGAAAGTTAAGGTTCAAAGAGAGTGATATACTTTGGATAACACAGTAAATGATAAAACTGTATCTCAGCTCTGTCTGGCTCCAAGAATTGATCATGCCATCTCCTAAATGTATCACACTTAAAGCAGTCTAATGGTATATAAAGCAATAATGCCTATTATTTAATTTTCCCTCTGAGAGACTTGGACTTGCTATAATAATTAATAGGAAGCTTGGTTTCAAACATAAGGCAACCTACTACACTACTACATTCTTACATAACACATAGATAATTCCCAATCATAAAGTTTTTAATATTTTTAGTAGAAATGGGGTGTTGCCATGTTGGCCAGGCAGGTCTCCAACTCCTGACCTCAGGTGATCCACTTGCCTCCGCCTCCCAAAGTGCTTGGATTATAGCCAATCATAAAGTTTTGAATGGAGTGTGATCTCTAATAGCATCAGCACAGTTTTCATTGTGCTGATAGTTAATAGGAGTAGGTTTACAGTATTCCAATAATAATAAGGGGCAGAGATGTGGCCACTGAGAGGAAGTGGGTTTTGTACACTGTAGCTGTTGCATTTAGTAAAAGGCAGAGAGCATGGTTTGTTGCCAAACTATATACATACTGCAAAACTTTTGAATTCAACCATACTTTAAAGAAAAAAAAAAATGTCTTTATTGGTTAGTTAAGGCTTCTTCATTAATTTCTGGTTGACCATTGTAAGGAATTACATAAACATGCTACTTTTTTTTTTTTTTTTTTTGACAGACTTGCTCTGTCACCCAGGCTGGAGTGCAGTGTCTCAGTTCATTGCAAACTCCACCTCCCAGGTTCAAGCGATTCTTGTGCCTCAGCCTCCTGAGTAACTGGGATTATAAGCACGTGCTACCACACCTGGCTAATTTTTTGTATTTTAGTAGAAACGGAGTTTCACCATGTTGCCCAGGCTGGTCCTGAACTCTTGAGCTTAGGCAATCCACCACCCGCCTCGGCCTCCCAAAGTGCTAGGATTACAGGCATGAGCCATTGTGCCCCGCTAACATGCTATATTTTTAAGTAAGAGAATGAAATCACAGTTTGGGGAAACAGTTTTGAAGGAAGAAAACATATGATTTAAAATTTTGGCAATAAAATAAAATTGGAATTGATAGCTGAGCTAAGTCAACTTTGTGCTCATAAACATAGGATAACTAAAAAGTATTAATGATGAACAAGGCTTCGGAAAAATGTAATACTTAAAATTTGAAGAGCTGGGCATGGGGACTTATTCCTGTAGTCCCAGCTACTTGAGAGGCGGAGGTGGGAAGACTGCTTGAGGCCAAGAGTTACTAACCTGGGTGATATAGTGAGACCCTATCTTAGCAAAACTGGATAGCCGTTTCCAGTTTCTAGATAATCTTTTGCATACAGGCCCAATGACACATTAAATGCTCATCAATAGTTCTTAATTGCTTTGGGGTAACTGGATTTCCATCCAAGTATCAGTTTTGTGTCAACGTATTAAATTGAAAATATTTTTGTATCTTTACAAAATACTGGTGTTTGGATTATTTTCCCTTTCAGTTTTTCTTGATGTATATTACTGCAAAGAGTAGAACGGGAAACATCTATGGTATTCTAGGAAGAACCAAATATACCTATGAGATAACTGGGAAACAACTATGACTAATCCCTTAAAAGTAAGATCTGATCAAACGCCACAACAATGCCAACCTCCATGTATGCAGCTTGAATTCCTCAGCTCCAAAGTGAGGCTGTTTCAAGGAAGTGCAGCAATGTTCTGACGGACAGCTCCTTGACTGGCACCATGTGGGGGTGGAGTGGAAACAGCCCTAGTTTGGAGGGAGAGGCAAGCAATTCCCACCAACTACCGGGGAATCAGGCAGTTCAAACTCCATAGGCTTTGGTTTCTTCACCTGTACACTGAGGATTCAACATTAGATGATTTATAAGAGCATATACCGGCATTCTATCATAACAGCTACTGAAAATGAGTAAACATTTTAAAATGTTATTTCAAAGGTTTTTTTTTTTTTTTTTCCTGATCCAAAGTGCACATGGAACTGATAAACACTATATTTGATTTTCATCTGATGACTGGTATTACCCCAAGAGAAGGGAGAGAACACATCATTTCACTGGTATGTGCCATGCCTTGTCCTAGACACTTGACATACATTAAGAATAGTTTTATTTTTTTTAAAGTACTTTTTCTTGACATTTATTTGTACTGTGCTGCTATATGTTTCTCTTACTAATAATTCACCATAAAAAGCAGAAAATATATTTGACATAAGCTTCCTTAAGTCATATATAATATTTTCTTGCTGGCAAATGCTTGGTTTTGGGAAAGAGTCATCCTTCAGCCCTATGAACTCTGCTTCTACAGATAAACATAATCCATGTTTCCAGTTTTTGCTAGTAGCCTGGCTCTTGTAGGCATTGACCAGTGCTCCTCAATGCAGCCCTGAATCCCAAAATACATCAGTTTCCAGTGCTCACTAAAACAGAGATACTGGGCAAAGATGCTTCCTGGAAGGGGATTTTAGAATGTTGCAGGGAAGGGAATAATCTGGAAAACGCTCCCATTTACTTAGGGTAAACATCAAACACACTTCTTCCTTTTCATTTTCTTTTCTTAGATTATAATTGATATAAGGGGGAATGACAGGATATGACAATGTACATTTATTAAGGACATACTTTTTCAACAGTACAAGTTTACATAATGCAAGTTGAACATAACACAATTAACTATGAAGAATGTTACTGGTCATAACTCAATTACAAAAAGAAAAAATATATTGCTAAGGGAATACAACTGTATTATTTGGGTGCATGGTTTATCATAACAGTGGGTAACAGAAATGATCACAGTAATGAGTAGCTCATGTTGGAATAATGTGATACAGAAAGAAATGTCGCTATTATAGAGAAAAACCTAGATAAAGTAGAATGCTGGATATACTCCTGTGATGTTGAAGTTTTATATGGTCCTCATAATTAATTAATCATGTTATGCTCAACTTGTAAATATAACTGTAACTATCTATCACTGATAAAATGTCATACCTACCAGAAACAAAATCTTGTGCTTGTAAATGTGAAAAATCCTATTACCTCATCTATTTCTTCCTAAATAAATGTTTTATAACACAGTATTTGAAAATTGAGGTTTCTTAGCTATATAATAACAATCAAGTCAGAACACATCTGTTGGTGAACTGTGTATTTCTATCTTTTATCCATTTTCTTTGGGTTTCTATTTTATTCACTTGTATGAGGTCTTCATAAATTAAGTGAACCATCCTTTTGTCATTGGTGTTTTTATTGTTTTCCGTATGTTGATGATCTCTTGATATTGTTTATGGTATACTGCCATACAGAAGTTGTTTTTAAAAAAGCTTTATGCAGTCAAATGTACTCATTTTTCTTTTATGCCTGTATACATTTTTATACAAAACTGTACAGAATCATAGAATGCCTTGCAATGCATTTTACTTCATATATCAGAAATATTTTCCCATGTGATCAAATATCCTCCTATGATGTGATTCTAAGCATCCTTGCAGTACTCAGACAAATATGAAATTCAGTTAACCAATCTCCTATTGTGAGATATTTCTGATTTTTTTTTTGTAGTTATAAATACAGTAACATTTTAGTAGTATCCTTGTACATAAATTCAAGCACATGAATGATTCATGCAAAGTTCTCGAAACAGAATTGTTGTTGTGATCCCGTTGTTTGTGATCAGCTGCCACACATTAAAGCCCTCATTTTCAAAATCTACCATATAAATAGTTTAAAAGAATTAAATAAATTGATGGGATAATGTAGCTCTGATTAAACTGCTTTAATTAGGGTTATTCAACTTTTAAAAATTCATTAGCTATTTAAATTTTTTCTTTTGTGAATTGCTTCTCTATTTTTTTTTTCATAACATATTCATTACTTTACATAATGATCTGTAAGGGCTTTTTGTATATGAAAATAAACTAACTTTTTATTATATTTACAAAGATTTCTTAGCATTTTGCCTTTTATCATTTCCTGGCCATGGTTATTGGTTCAGGTCAATGAAACAGGAGGAGTTTTGATAGGTGTTTCAGAGAAAAACGTTCTCTCCTGTCTGAGACAATGTCCAAGGACTTCTAGAGGCGACTCTCCTTGAATCTAGAACCTGTGGTGGCTGAAATTGTTAGCCGCCACCTCACAACCACAAGGGGGAGCGAGACTTAGAAGGAAGACGACCCAAGAGAAGGCTGAATAGAGGGGCTTCACGTTCTATGAAATACATCTGTTACTCTATGCCAGTTTGAATCGCGTTTTCTGTTTTTACAACTAAACATATTGTGATACAATGATTTTTTTTGAAAAACAGAAGTTTAGGCCGGGCGCGGTGGCTCAAGCCTGTAATCCCAGCACTTTGGGAGGCCGAGACGGGTGGATCACGAGGTCAGGAGATCGAGACCATCCTGGCTAACACGGTGAAACCCCGTCTCTACTAAAAAAATACAAAAAACTAGCCGGGCGCGGTTGCGGGCGCCTGTAGTCCCAGCTACTAAGGAGGCTGAGGCAGGAGAATGGCGTGAACCGGGGAGGTGGAGCTTGCAGTGAGTGGATATCGCGCCACTGCACTCCAGCACTCCAGCCTGGGTGACAGCGTGAGACTCCGTCTCAAAAAAACAAAAAACAAAAAACAAAACAAAACAAAAAACAAAAACAAAAAACAGAATTTAATTTTTTTTTTTTTTTTTTTTGAGACGGAGTCTCGTTCTGTCGCCCAGGCTGGAGTGCAGTGGAGCCATCTAGGCTCACTGTAAGCTCTACCTCCCAGGTCCATGCCTCGGCCTCCCAAGTAGCTGGCACTATAGGCACCCGCCACCACGCCCGGCTAATTTTTTGTATATTTAGTAGAGACAGGGTTTCACTGTGTTAGCCAGGATGGTATCGATCTCCTGACCTTGTGATCTGCCCACCTTGGCCTACCAAAGTGCTGGGATTACAGGCGTTGAGTCACTGCGCCCGGCCAGAAGTTTTAAATTTTTACACAGGAATATCTATCAAACTTTGCCTTTGTGAATTATTCTGCTGCTGCTATAGTTAGAAAGGTCTTCCCTACTTTACAATCAATTACATGCCCATAGAATTAATTTGTTTTTGTTAAAACATTAGGGGAATTCAACCATAATGAGCAGAGAGCCTTTATTTTATAATCACGCCATGAATGGCAGCAGATTCTGCTTATTCCAGTAGATTATCCATAATTAAAAATGTGTGAAATGCCCACTAAAGCTCTGGATTCTTTGAAATACGAACGACTTTTCGGCTACAGATGATGAAGATGGCAGGAGAAATGTTCTAAGTGAGTGGTGTGAATCTAGGTCAGCACCTGGTCAGGCATTAAGAAGGGTTAATATTTGAAATCTTTATATATCTCCTCTGAAATAGAGGTGTAAGAAGTCACTGGGAAGTCATCAGGGGATACATATATATATATGCACACAGACACATTAAAATAAATTACTTGATGAAAAAAGGCATTAAGTATGATGAAAAGGGTATATAGTATAGTTTTTAATATATGTCATAATAAATGAGTGGTTTCATACAAAGTCAGAAATGCATGTCTTGATTTCAGAAAACAAATCAGACTGCTTTTCAAATGAACACAAGCATTAGGCTGCCTAAACAGTTATTTCTGTATGTGAACCATGGAAATATTTTAGGATCATCAAAAGCTGCCCTTCTTTTTGGTCTTTTTTCATTCATCTCAAGTGGCTTATGATCAATATTTCATGGAACTTCTCTATAGCTGCCCTCCAGGTGTCCTTCTAGAAAACCAAAACCTAAACTCCAGCATAGATATAAACCCTGCTGCACTGAACCTTGAAGAAATGGATGTGCAATAGTGTCAAAAAGTGACAGAAGACAGACACTATGGTGAAACTGCTTAAAAGGTCTTTCAAATGTTCAAGCTCTTTCTCACAGCCTCCTTATGTATGTATTTCCTGGCTTGAATTCTTCCTCTTTGAACTTTTCCTAGGGTCAAATCCTTCATATTCTATAGGTCCCAGCTTAATAGCACCTCCTCAGAGAGGTCTTCCCTGACCATCCTCTCAAAAATACATTGTCCTCTGAATGCTTGCCCCACTCACCATTTTCTTTCCTTCATGACTGTTACACAATTTGTAACTATATGTTCACTCATGTTTTGTCTGACTAGAATGTGTAATCCATGAGGACAAGGACTATTTTCATTTTATTTATTCCTGTATTTCCAAAGAGTACCTAGCAATAAACACATTTGCTGAAGGAATGATTACTGGCTTGAATAGACTAAATATCTTTATTTGAAGTTTAAAGACTTGCTGATCTGTAACAAGGCCCCGTGAAAGTGTTACATCCAAGGGCTCAGTAACCTTAGGGTATAAGAGCACTAAAAAGAAACAGCCCATCCTATCACACAACTGTGAGGATGAGCCAAGCAAACTATGAAACATTCAAGGAAGAAAATACATGGCAGATGTCATGTAGTTCTCAAGTCTGAAGAGAATTTCAAATTCACTGTTGACGCTTGATGGTTCTAGAGCAGACTAGCATGAATAAGCATCAACTAGAAAAACTGCTGCCAATTTGCCAATGAACAACTTGATGCATGAAAATGTCTGATTTTCAGTGAATTTTCCTTTTACATAAAAATTTCACTGAAAATATAAACTCTTCATCTTAAATAAGCTGGTTCTGTTATAGTATGAAAATGTGGATATTCTAAATTAAGTTCCTGCTTCCCTATTCATTCTAGTTACAGGATTTTTTTCATGGAAAATTTCTCTTTATCATTTTTTTTTTTTTTTTTTTGGAAAAAAAGTCAATACCTCAATGTCACTGCATTTTACCAAGTGACCACGGAAAAGTGCACATCCTTATTCTCTCTCTTAAAGTCAACAAGACCCAGAAAGCAATAAACACTGTGTGTTGTTCATTTTCTTACTGGGCCTGTGAGAATGATATAATTCCTCTATTATTGGAATGAGAGGGAAGAAAAAAAATTAGACTAGGAAATTCTATCAAACTCAAGTATTATATACGGGTTCTCAAATTAACTCCAAGTAATGGGTAAGGAACCAAATCTTGGTTGGATTATTTAGATGAACTAGATACCCAAGCTCATAGGCCAAAGATGACATGAGAAAATACTGTAATTAATATAGCTTTGGCTTCAGGAAAGCAGCTGGTGAGCAATCTCCAGGTTCACTTCTCATTTTGAGAAGCTATCCAGCAGATATTCTGTTCTTCCAAAGGGGCAGAAAACCCTTGCTTCTTATTCATAACTCCATGGAATCCACTGATTAACTATATAATGGCAGGTAGCCTAAAGGAGTGCTGGAGTTTCCATGTCTGTAGAGGTTTATCTCATAAATAAAAAATCCTAGAACAGGTTTTCTATGATTATTAGATTCAGGAAAATATTTGTATTTAGCCAGACTAGGCCCACAACAGACAGAGTTCCTTGATTTAACCATCAAATAAGAACTATAGAAAACTGTTCTATTACTAAATAACTTTGCTTTTAATTCTGGATTTTCTTCTTCACCCAAATATATTGCTAATTTAGCTTTAAGTTATTGTCATCTACAGAGAACCCCATGCTAGGCTACATTATAGTTTAGCAAATATTCACTTCTTCCTTCCTGACCTCCATAGGTTATCCCATTGATGTGACCTGCTTTGGCCAAGGGGATATAAATTGGATAAACTGAGCCAAAATTGGCCAAACCCTAGATGCATGAGAGAGAAATATATTCTGACTGTTATATCCACTAAGTTTTAGAGTGATGTGGTAGGCTGAACAATGGTCCTTAAAAAATAACCAAAATAGCCAACTTCAAATCTCTGTGAATGTTACCAGCTCTAAGTTATCATCGTATACAGATCTGTGGTAGGAGGAAAAAAAAAAACACACACAAAAACCAAAAACTTTGCATATGTGATTAAGGATTTTGAGATAGGCAGATTATTCTGGATTATCTGTTTGGACCTTAAATGCAATCACATATATCCTTATAAAACAGAGGCAGTGGAAAATATGACAACAGAAGAGAAGGCACTGTGACCACAGAGGCAGCCACAAGCCATGGGATGCTGGCAGCTACCAGAAGCTGGGAGAAGCAAGGAACAGATTTTCCCCTGTAACCTTTGGAAGAAATGTGGCCCTGCTGACATTCTGATTTGGCCCAGTGAAACTGATTTCAAACCTTCCTCCAGAACTGTGAAAGAATAAATTTCTGTGTTTTAAGCTGCCAAGTTGGTGATAATTTTTTTGCAGCAGCCCTAGGACACTAATGCAAGTGGTCTGTGATGTACACTGTGACAATAGTTAACTGATGAAAACCCAAACCATGATATGGTCGGGTGCAGTGGCTGATGCCTGTAATCCCAGTACTTTGGGAGGCTGAGACAGAAGGATCATTTGAGTCTAGGAGTTCGAGATCAGCCTGGGCAACAAAGTGAGACCCTGTCTGTACAAAAAATAAAAACATTAGCTGAGGTGGTGGTACACACCTATAGTCCCAGCTACTCGGGAGGCTGAGGCAGGTGGGATCACTTGAGCCCCAGAGGCTGAGGCTGCAGTGAGCCATAATCACACCACTCCATTCCAGCCTGGGTGATAAGAGTGAGACCCTGTTTCAAAGCAGGAGGGATTGCTTGAGCCCTGGAAGTTGAGGCTGCAGTGAGTCGTAATTGTGCCACTGCACTCCAGCCTGGGTGATAAGAACGAGATCCTGTCTCAAAACATACACACACACACACACACACACACACACACACACACTGCACTCCAGCCTGGATGATAAGAGCGAGATCCTGTCTCAAAGCACGCGCACACACACACACATACACACACAAAACCCAGTAAATACAGAGGTACTTACAAAGTGTTCGAATTCTGTCAAATATATTAACTTACTTAATACAACTATACTATAAGGTGGATACTATTTTATTTCCTCCTTCCCCCCCGCACTGCCCCCAAACCTCCTGAGTAGCTAGTACCGCAGGCAAGGGTCAACATGCCTGGCTAATTTTTTAAAAATTTTGTAGAGACAGGATCTCACTATGTTGCCCAGGCTGGTCTTGAATTCCCGGGCTCAAGCAATCCTCCCGCTTCAGTCTCCCAAAGTGCTGGGATTACAGGCGTGAGCCACCGTGCCCAGCCCAGTTGGGAATAACTCTTGGGCCTAGTGATTACTCCATTTGCTTGGTATTACTAAAGCATCTCATTTAAATGCACACAAATAGCTCTTACATATTCAAAAATATCTTTGCTTTTATACACAACATAGCTAATAAGAAATCTTGTAAATCCAGAAGCAAATTACTACCTAATATTGAATCATGTAAGTATATTATTGACAAAATGTTACCTAAGGCTACTGGGTACAGGGCATGATGCTGGGAGTCCTCTGTGGAACATAATAAAGTACAAGGATTCTGCTGCCCTCAGTAATTTATAATGTAGCTGAAGAGATCAGACACATCTGCAAAATTAATAAATGATCTAAGATTTAAACACTGGTTAAAGACTACAAAAAACAAAGAATCCACCGGGAGTTTCTGAGCTAAAGACTCCTTATAAGTCATCTATTTGAGAGGTTCTCTGCCCCGCCTCTTCCATAGCACAGCTTGGGAGGAACGTTCACATGTGCAACACCTTTCCGGGAGCTGTGCAATCTCTGAGATGTGCCTTCCTTGCCCACTCAAGAAAGCACGTATAAATTCCATAGGAATAACCTTGAATCAACTCCTACTTATAAAATAATTCAATCTTCAAAACCTTAGTAAAAAATTACCTGTAACACACTTCACACCTGATCATAATAGATATGCCCATATCCATCCCCATCGTTTTACAGACAAATGAAGTGAGAATGACCTAAAACCTCACACAAACCTAAATCCTATAATAAAACGAACAGCAGCCGCATTGTTCCTGCTTCCCTTTGACTCACTGTCTCATAGAGCCACATACAACTGACAAATGGGTTCTGGCGAAGTAAAGATGACTTTATTTACAGTGGTCTGGTTGGGAGGATTTTAGTGAGGCAGAATCGAATTTGAAGAACACTGTAAGCAAGGCAAACAGTATGTGTAAAAGTACACATACAGGTGAAAAAGCAGAGATGTTTGAGGGTTCAGTAAAAACAAACAAACGATGTCATGCTACGGTATCACAGATGTGGTTTGTTGGAGCCAGACTCTGGGAAAGTCTAGTCTTAATTCTGTGGGTGACTGAAGAGTTTTTGAACGGAGACACAACACCATAAAACCTAACATTGTGATGCTGTGCAGATCAGAGTCAAGGGAGGAAGCCTGGGAGATCACACAGAAGTGGTTTAGGAGCAGAGTACCACAATTATCACCACGGTTCTGCTGATTTTCAAATGGTAATACCCATTTACAGTGCATATAGTCTCCTTGATTTTTGATGTGTGTGTGTGTGTGTGTGTATGTGTCTCTGTGTGCGTGCATGTAAGACAGTAGAACAAAGACTGGAATGATATATTCCAAAATGTTAGCAGTGATTTTCTTTTGGTGGTGAGATGATGGGTAGTATTATTCTCTTCTTTAAATTAAAAAATCTTTCACAATGAACATGTATTACCTTAAAAGAAAAACTGTTACTTAAAACTTTAGGCTGAAATAATGTGACTATAAGTTACATGTTGTTTCTATTTATAATCCATTTAAAGTACAATAAACTCATGAATACAGCACTTTGTTTGTAAACCTGCATTAAAATTATAAATACTTGATTATATTTTGAGTTCCCTAAGGATACTTGTCACCAACATATTTTCTGAGTGTTTGGTTTCTTATCCACACAAATACAATACAACTAACTCAGGACAGCTGAGCAGTAAACATCTTATTTTGAAATTGAATTTCTTAAAGATACTGACTCTCATTATAGTACTAAGTTTGAAGAGACAGCGATGTTTGGCAACATTAAGACTTCAACAAAAACTACTGCATAAAAATATTCCTAATTTTCCTTAGTTATGAATAATGTCCCCCCAGCCACCAAAAGTATGACTCATCAGGTACTCTTCAGTAAATATAATGGGTGTGTGCATAGATATTTCCAGAATTAACAATGTGGTTAAAGAGGAATCACACTGAATATCCTGTTTTGTAACATATATTTTCACTTAACATTTATGAAGAACACTCTTCATTTTGTTAAAATATTTCACATTGTCATTATTAATGGCTGCATAGTTTCCCTGTCTTTTTTTTGTTTTGTTTTGAGATGGAGTCTCGCTATGTTGCCCAGGCTGGAGTGCAGTGGTGCGATCTCGGCTCACTGCAACCTCTGCCTCCTGGGTTCAAGTGATTCTCCCGCCTCAGCCTCCCAAGTAGCTGGGATTACAGGTGCCCACCACCACCCCCAGTTAATTTTTAATTTTTGTATTTTTAGCAGAGACAGGGTTTCACCATGTTGGTCAGGCTGGTCTTTACCTCCTGACCTCAGGTTATCCACCCGCCACAGACTCCCAAAGTGCTGGGATTACAGGCATAAGCTACCATGCCTGACCCATAGTTTTCTATTGTATAGATACATCATAATTTATATAACTCTTTTCTTGATATATAATATTTTACTTATATACAGGTTGTGTGTGAGTGTCTGTTACATACATAGAATGTGTAAAGATCAAGTTGGGGTATTTGGGGTATCTGTTCCCTTGAGTGTTTATCTTTTCTTTTTGTTTTTAAGATGGAGTCTTGCTCTGTCACCCAGGCTGGAGTGCAGCGGCACAATCTTAGCTCACTGCAACCTCCACCTCCCGGCTAGAAGCAATTCTCCTGCCTCTGCCTCCCAAGTAGCTGGGAATACAGGCACACACCACCATACTGGCTAATTTTTTGTATTTTACTAGAGACAGGGTTTCACTGTGTTGCCCAGGCTGGTTGTGAACTACTGAGCTCAGGCAATCCGCCCGACTCGGCCTCTCAAAGTACTGGGATTATAGGCATGAGCCATGGTGCCTGACCGGGTGTTTATCATTTTTAGGTGTTGGCATCTGGCATGGTTTGAATGTCTATCCCCTTCGAATCTCAGGTTGAAATTGAATCCCCAATGTTGGAGGTGGGGCCTGGTGGGAGGGACTGGATCATGGGGCATATCCGTCATGAATGTCTTAGTGCCATCTCCTTGGTGATGAGTGAACTCTTGCTCTGTTAGTTCATGAGATGTCTCCTTCTCTTGCTCCTGCTCTTGCCATGTGATGCCTGCTTCCCCTCTGCCTTCTGCAATGAATGGAAGCTCTTTAAGGCCCTCACCAGGAGCAGATGCCCACACTATGCTTCCTATACAGCCTGCAGAACCATCGGTCAATTAAACCTCTTCTTTATAAATTACCCAGCCTCAGGTATTTTCTTATAGCGACTCAAGAACAGATTAACACAATATCCTTTAAAGTCCTCTTTTCTAGTGACTTTGACATATACATTATATTGTTGCTAAGTATAGTCGCTCTAGCGGGCTCTCAAACTTTAGTACTTACTTCTCCTCATGTATGCAATCTCAGCACTTTGGGAGGCTGAGGTGGGAGCATCATTAGAGCCCAGGAGTTCAACACTAGCCTGGGCAAGATAGTCAGAACTCATCTCTTAAAAAAATTTAGCCAGATGTTGTGGCACATGGCTGTAGACCCAGCTGCTGGGGAGGCCAACACAGCAGGATTGCTTGAGCCCAGGAGTTCCAGGCTGCAACAAATTAGGATCATATCACTGTACTCCAGCCTGGGTGACAGAGCAAGACACTGCGTCCAAAAAAAAAAAAAAAAAAAAAAAAACCTTATTTCTTCTATCTTACTGTATGTTTGTACCCATAGCCAATCACTCTTCATCTCCACTAACTTCTTAACATTTAAGATTCTTCATTATTTTCCACTGTCATGAGAAATGTTGCAAAGAATTTTTTTTTTTTTTTTTTTAAAGATGGAGTCTCACTCTGTTGCACAGGCTGGAGTGCAGTGGTGCGATTTCGGCTTACTGCATCCTCTGCCTCCTGGGTTCAAGCGATTCTCCTGCCTCAGCCTCCCGAGTTGCTGGGATTACAGGAGCCTGCCACTATGCCCGGCTAATTTTTGTATTTTTAGTTGAGATGGGGTTTCACTATGTTGACCTGGCTGGTCTCGAACTCCTGACCTCAGGTGATCCGCCCAACTTAGTCTCCCAAAGTGCTGGGATTACAGGTGTGAGCCACCGTGCCTGGCCACAAAAAAATTTCGTACAACTAAATGTTTACCTATATTCTTAAGATTTTCCTTAGTATTAATTTCTAGAGGTATAATTGCTGGATTAGAGGCAAATATAATTTTTAGATATTTTGGAAACACATTGCCAAACTACCCCTCCAGAAAGTTCTCACCACTCTACTCTTATGCCAGTAGTGTACATCCTCAGCAATGTGTGATTTTTTTGAAAAATCCCGAGTATTTGACAGGTGAAATACGGTTGCTAGCCATTTTTCTTCTTCTGTGGACCGAGTGTCCGTATTTTTATTCAGTTTTCTAGTGAGGAATTTATCTCATTACTTAGGAGGGACCTTTTGTACCTTAAAGGTATTCATAATCTGAAGTTGCTGAAATGTTAAAAAATATGGCTTAAGACTGCTATATAGCTCCTCATTAATAGAAATCGAATGCTCTAAATATACACGTTTCCCAGAACATGTTGAATATTTCATCAACTTTCTGTTTTAGTTTAGCAAAACTTGATAGTCCAAGCAGAATGTGTTTAAATGTGTCATGACAAAGAATATGAGCAATTTTTTTAATACACTTAGATCTCCTGGTAGTAGTTATATACATTTGCTATAGCAAGAAGAGAATAAAATAAACCTCAATACTGTAGGCTTCACACGTAAACCACATATATGCCATTATGTACCTAACTTGGTAAACAGGATATATTTTGACACCTATAAAGTTTCTTACCTCAGTGAAACATGGGCAAAATTACATACTTTAGAAAAGATGTTTCTTTTCAGAAAAGTCTGTTTTAAAAATCTTTTTTAGGGTGATATTTTACATTAAATGTCAGCATGGTGACTAAGCAGTGAATGGCTATTACAATAAAGGATTTTCATCATTGCCTTTAATATTTGTTACCTAATTATTATTTATTTATTTATTTGAGATGGAGTCTCCTCTGTCGCCCAGGCTGGAGTGCTGTGGCTTGATCTCGGCTCACTGCAAGCTCCGCCTCCCGGGTTCACACCATTCTCCTGCCTCAGCCTCCCGAGTAGCTGGGATTACAGGCGCCTGCCACCACGCTCGGCTAATTTTTGTATTTTTAGTAGAGATGGGGTTTCACTGTGTTAGCCAGGATGGTCTCGATCTCCTGACCTCGTGATCCGCCTGCCTCAGCCTCCCAAAGTGCTGGGATTACAGGCGTGAGCCACTGCGCCCGGCCCCTAATTATTTTTTCAAAGGATTAGAGGGAACTTACACAGAAAGGTATACAGACAACTGAATTACCAAAGTAAGAATGAAAGGACAGCTGGGCAACAGGGGCAGGGTTGTAGGAAGGAAAGGGAGTCAGTTCCACTGAAACTCCCAAACTGAGGATGGTTCCTGGATTTACATATAAATCTGAGCCTTGAGCTTCCTGGCATCTGTAGCAAACGGGAAACTTAATGAGCTGCAAGGATTTCATGATTTAATAGGCATTCTTTAATAAGGTTGATAATTAAATACTCCCTCCATCAAAATATGCCCTTTTTATTTTTAAACAAATGTTTTATTGTTGGCAAGGAAGAGAAAAATAATTGCTCAGCAGTAATTCAGTGGGATTTTACTTGGCTTGGCTGTGCGCATCGTCAGCTACCTCTGTAATACAGTCTTCCTCCAGACAAGCTTTTGATTGTATACATCTTATCTATAAGACCTTTCATTTGAGGTTGGGATAGCAATTCTCATTAAATTGTTCAGAAGTTTTGTAATTTAATGTAAGCATCTATTCACAAAATGACTTCCCCTTCATTAATTAATTCCTTACAAAGAGTCAAATCTCTTGAGCTTGTAGCAATTAAAAAAGAAAAGTGAAACGAAAATGTAGCCATTTTTTTTTCCTTCCTTTTTTTCCTACCACAACCTATAGGGGCCAGAAAGTGTCGTCATGGAGACAACATCTGTTGGGTTATGAGTGACGAGTCTCAAGAGAGAAGTGTCTTGGAAAGGGAACACCTCAAGTTAAAACAAAACAAAAAAAAAGTGGTGAGGGAGAAATCAATGCAAGCTGTTTTACTAAACATAGTGGGGGCTCAACTGAAAGGTGTATTTTAGCTAGCAAAGAATAAAAGCAGTATTTCCCCTTTTTTCACCTAACATAGGAAATGTTTTCCTTGCAAAGGCGAACAGATTTCTTTTAAGTAAACCTCAAGCACATGTACATCTCTTGGCATAATTACATTTTAAAATTGAGATTCACACTGATGCGCCAAATTGGTTGCCTTAGTAATGAGATATCACCCAGGCAACGGATTTGCTGCTCTTTCAGGAGAGCAAATCATCTGCTTCCAATTTACAGCAGAGTAGGCTGGGGATGGGGTGGCAATGGTTTCTTATTGGCAGTGTCTGAGAGGAGATAAATAAGAAACAAATTATTTTTGACATGTCACCATTATTTTCCAAATATGCTTTTATCGTTTTATTCATCAAGTAAGTGCGAAGAGAAAAAAGGAGTGGGGCCAGGTGGGGGGGAATGTACTGTTGCTTCAATGTTAAATTTGTGCTGAAGCACTTTTGCTGTTCTAAAAGGGCTTTACATTTGCCAATATGTTAAATACTAAATGGACCAGTTATAGGTTTATATTATAAATCAACTGAGATTTTTTTCACCATAGTAAGTTCAATGACTTGTACATAGTAATGCTATTCTAATAGTGCTGCTTAGTAATATATGCAGGGGTAAGTCTTCAATGTTTCAACATTTACTAAATGTCTTATGGAAAATTAATGCTTCTTGGTTTCTTCATTAGGAACACCTTTTTCCTTTTTTTTTTTTTTTTTTTTTTTTTTTTGAGACGGAGTCTTGCTCTGTCGCCCAGGCTGGAGTGCAATGGCCGGATCTCAGCTCACTGCAAGCTCCGCCTCCCGGGTTCACGCCATTCTCCTGCCTCAGCCTCCCGAGTAGCTGGGACTACAGGCGCCCGCCACCTCGCCCGGCTAGTTTTTTGTATTTTTTAGTAGAGACGGGGTTTCACCGTGTTCGCCAGGATGGTGTCGATCTCCTGACCTCGTGATCCGCCCGTCTCGGCCTCCCAAAGTGCTGGGATTACAGGCTTGAGCCACCGCGCCAGGCCAGGAACACCTTTTTCCTATACCTATTTTCATTTCCATGATTCACCAATACATGTTCAAAACACTTTTGTTTCCTCACTGAAGGAATTTGGTACCTGGTTTTTCTTCTACACTCTGAGCTCATCCTGACCAACTTTAACATGCTGGTTATTAATAAATCAATGACCTACTAATTGCCAGACTAGGTGAGCACCTTTCAGCTGCTATGGTGTTGGACATATCTATGATGTCTGATGCTGTTGACTGTTTCTTCTTATTTAAAATTTGCTACCTCCTTTGTTTCTCTGACTCATATATCCAACTGCTTGCTGGTCAGCTCTACTTGAACGTCTCATAGGCACCTCGACTACATCATGCCCCACACTATTACCATCTTCCAGATATGCCCCTGCTTCTGTACCTTCTACCTCTATCTCAGTTGTCAGTGATACCAGCTATCCAGGACTCTAAGGTGGAAACCTGGGAATCACTGATTCCTGCCTTTCATCAATCTCCTGTCCAACAACTATCATGGTCTGCTAATTATTTCATGGTCTCCTAAATATTTCTCACATTTTTCTGCATCTTACCTACCACTGCTGCAATTTAGGTTCTCATCAGCTTTCCCCTAGATCAGTGGTTCCAAACCTTTTTGGCATCAGGGACCAATTTCGTGGAAGACAATTTTTCCATGGACCAGGGTGGCAGGGGTGGGGTGGTTTCAGGATGAAACTGTTCTACCTCAGATCATCAGGCATTAGTTAGATTCTTATAAAGAGTGCATAGCCTAGATCCCTTGCATGCACAGTTCACAATAGGGTTCATGCTCCTATGAGAATCCAATGAGCCACTGATCTGACAGGAGGCGGAGCTCAGGTGGTAAGGTTTGCTCACGTGCCGCCCACCTCCCGCTGTGAGGCCTGGTTCCTAACAGGCCACAGTCCAGTACCAGTCTGCCACCCGGGGACTGGGGACCCCTGCCTTAGATTACAGCAACAGGCTCTTAATTGGCCATCCTTCCTTGTCTTATTGACTTCTAATGTTTCCTTGACACAGATCTATTTAACACTCACAAACTGACCACACCACTTCTCTCTAAAATTTCCAGTAGGATTTCCACTGAGTATGGCAAGAAGGTAGAAGAATAGGTTACTTGATATCCCTATTACCACAACAATGTAACAAACACCCCCATGCACAGCTGAGCTTGTAAGAAAGTAAAGGTCATATTCAGGAATCAAAATTTGATTGGCCAAAATTTAAAAATCTGCAAATGTGAATTGTTGATAAGGATGTAGAAGAATAAAAGCTTTCATACATTTCTTGGTGAGCATAAACTGGTGCAATTATTTTGGAAAGCAACTGGGCAAACTTTAGTGAACTTAAAAATGTGCAGACTCTACAACCTAGCATTTGCAATCTGGGGTATATACCCAAGAGTAGTAGTTCTCAAAGTGTGGTCGGGGAACCCTGAGCACTGTGAGACCCTTTCCTTTTAGGGGATTTTCAAGATAAAAACTAATTTTGTAAGAATACCAGCAGGTTATTTGCCTTTTAAATTCTCACCCTCTCAGCCTATGATAGAATTTTCCAGAGACTATATCACATGTGATGACATCATCACTATGATAGCTAATGGAATGTGTGCTTGCATATTGTTGCATTTTGTAGAATTTTCTAAGGTAAGCTCTTTGGAGACCTATTCACTTGCAGACAAGAGGACATGTACAAAAATGTTCACTGTGGCACTTCATAGAATGACAAAAAATGGAAAAACTGACTATTATTAGAAAATTAAATAAACGGTGACTATTTAATAGTAAAATAACATAAGCAAAAGTAAATAAGCTATTAGTACACTTATGGACCTATAAAAATTTTAAAAACATTATTCTCAGTGGAAAAAAAAAAACAAGGTGCAGAAGACTATGCACAGTATAATGTGGAAACAGAACGTTATATACCATCATAAAAAAAGTATAACCAAATCAGAGGCTGCCAAGCTCAACTAGTAGTTAGTAATGAAGAACCTTGACAGAATGGGAGCTTGTTGATCCAGGTGCTTTGAGAAGACAAGTCCTGAGCTAGCTCTTTACATCTTGTTAGATAAATAAGGAAAAGGTTAGTAAATATTTATATACCTGTTATAAAATTCAAGTTATTCTAAGTTTAATTCTGTCCTTCTATGTGGCACTGCTGCCACGTGTGTTTGCTTGCTAGTTACCCATTTGGCTGTGTGCTATGCAGGGCAAGCACTTTCCTGTAATATGGAAACGCTGTTTTAGTAATTCCAAAGACCAAGACTAGTCTATGTTTGTTATAGAAAACAATATTTGTTTGAATATTTTTGTAGAGAACTTTGCTCTCTATATTTGTCAAAGGAAGTCCATTTTACCCACTAGCTTTAGTGACAGTTAACCCACTATAACGTCAAGTTCCAGCTCTAATGAACTCAATCTGTATAAATGGTTTATGAAATACAGATTAAGATCTGTCCTCCCTGTTAATGTGTTTTCAAGTAAGATGTGAATCTAACAGAGTTAATTAAGATTTTGGCAAACTTCTTCCAGGAAGTGTCCTCTCCCCAGCTCAGGTAGGTGCCTTGTTCTCTGAGCCCCTCTGGCAGTCAATGCCTACCCTAGGGCCTCATAATTACTCCATTTCACTGATTTGGGTGCTAACACATCTCCCCCCTGGCTGGGTTGTCAGCTTCTGGATGGAGCTTTGTCTTGTTCATTTTCTTGTTTCCATTCAGCAATGAATGAACAAATCCACATTTATTACTCATTTTAAAATGCATGTGAACACATTTTCCTGCATAGCCACACGTCACAGTGTTGTAAATGCTACCCATTTCTTCTCACAGCATATCGGAAAAATAGGGAGTCAATGGCCACCATTCAATCAAAGGTATGCTTTTGTTTCTTTCAACACTCAGTCAAGATCAAGCAGCATATTTTTGACCATAAATATTCCCCATCAATAAAGCAATGAAGGGACTAGCAGTGGGGGCAGGCAACCTCTTTCATTGCACAGTAGCATACCCCAGCTTCCTGTTTCAGCTCATGCTTTGTTGGTCGCTTTGTAAATGCACCTTTCCCAACCTACCCATAGCTCAAAAGTCACTTTTTCCAAAACAAACAAAAATCTCTTCTCCTGGAGCACGTATTTTCAGTTAAAAAAAAAAAAAAAAGTCATCAATCCCTTTTTGTTACTATACATATGTCAAGAGCTGATTCATACTTCAACATCAGGGTTTTTTTCCAATGGTGTTACTGTATCTTAGTCCACACACTTGACAGTGAAGAACTCAGAAGACATTATCAGTTTACCAAGGCTATTGAATAAAGCCGTTTTGCAAACTGCATTCTGCTTTCTTTGTGAGCACGATGCACATCACCTTTGAGGACATCCTCTGAACGGATCACCTTTGTGACTAGTTTTTCAAACTTTTCAATAGTGTGATTCATAGCTGTTTCTCAAATGATGCCACTATGGTACAAAAGTGTACAGCAGTCAAAAGAGTGTGTGTGGGAAGCAGGCCTCTTAGGTTCAAATCCCAGCTCTGGTGTTTACCGTGTTTGGCCTCTGTCAAGGTCCTTAACCACTCAGTAGCTTTAGCTTCCTCATCTATTAAATGGAAATAATAATTGACACTCATTCACAAGGTTCTTGGTAATGACTTAGTTAAATAACGAGAATTGTAAAGCAACCAGAATAGTGCCTATCACTCAGGAAATATTAGCTACCATATTAGTAGGTTTTGTGTTTTCTTTCTTTTCTCTTTTCTTTTCCCTTCCCTTCCCTTCCCTCCCCTCCCCTCCCCTTCCTTCCCCTCCCCTTCCCTCCCTTCCTTTCCTCCTTTCTTTTTTTTTTTTTTTAAGGACAAAAATCATCAATTTTATATGAGAAATAATTATTTTGCTTTTAGTCTTAGAAATAAAACACTTGATTGGTTTTACAAAGAAGTCAGAGTGCTTTGTTTAGAAATCATATGAAAGCCCCCATGGCTTAATGTCTCTACCTGACAGTTTCCTAACAAATAAAACATTAGGCAAATGAATGACAAAACCAATAAAATCCAATTTTCAGATAACGATTCTATTCACACTTTTTCTTTTGGCTGGTTTACAAAATTATTATACTCGGTGAAAATGATTACACTGTATTAACCTTTGATTCTACCTATAATTAACAGTTATTACATTATTCTCAGTTTCATAATTTACTATTTTCATTATATGTTTATGCTTTAATGAGCCACTTTTAGTCCTTCACAAGATCTTTCTTGTGATAAGGGAGCTAAAGCCATAATATAATCCAATAATAAAAAATGCAAAATGCAAATTTAACAAATAAATATAAGAACATATAAATAATATAAAATTGTTAATTAAGACAAACCAACCAGGCCAGTTCTCGTCATACATAAGCCACATTTATTTTAATTTTTATTCTTTTTCCAAGATGAGTCTTGCTCTGTTGCCCAGGTTGGAGTGCAGTGGTGCCATCTTGGCTCATTGCAACCTCCGTCTCCTGGGTTCAAGCAATTCTCCTGCCTCAGCCTTCCGAATAGCTGGGATTACAGGCGTACGTCACCACGCCTGGCTAATTTTTGTATTTTTAGTAGAGATGGGGTTTCACCATGTTGGCCAGGCTGGTCTTGAACTCCTGACCTCGTCATCTGCCTGCCTTGTCCTCCAAATAAGTGCTGGGATTACAGGCATGAGCCACCGTGCCCGGCCCATAAGCCGCCTTTAAAACATGCAATTTTTAAAGATGAAATGATACGTCACTGAAAATCATAATTAATATTACATATCAAGTTTCTGAAATACATGGGAACAAAACCCCCAAATGACAGAGATAACTGTGAGACTGCCAGGAACCACTCCCTGCCTTAGGTGTTGACGTTGCCCTTTGATAAAGATGAGTGTGCTCCTTTCTCATTCCTGCCTCAGCTCTCGGGGTGGCCACGCCTATCCCTAACCATCTGTGAAAAGACAGTTTCCAGTCAACTGGGAACAATGAACAGAAACTAGGGATTATTAATTTTATATGGTATGATAACAGTATGAAGTCCTTATCTATAAAGTCCTTATCTGTAGATTGGTATTTAAGGGTGACAAAAGATATCTGGGATGTTCTTTAAAAACTTCAACCAAATCAAAACAAACACACATAAAAGCATGAGGTGGGTATTAGATAAAGAAAGAATGACAAAATATTGTTAATTGTTGAAACTGGGTGATGGAAACATGGAGATTCATCAAACTGTTCTTCCTATTTTTGTGAATATTTGCAATTTTCCATAATAAAAATATTAAAAAAGAACATACACCTTATTTCACATTATACTCACAAAAAAATCACTGTATACCAGGCCCTAAAGTAAACCTCAATAAATTCCAGAAAGTAGAAACGGAACATTTAACATTCTGTGATCACAAAGCAGTAAAACTAAAAATTAAGAACAAAATTAGAAAATGAAAGAAAATACATACACAAAACATTTATCACCTGGAAATGATTTTTAAAAAATTTTTAAAACAACTTTTAGGGAAAAAGAAAATCTAAACATAAAAAATAATTAAATAATAATATATCAGGTCCTACAGATCAGCAGTCTCCAACTTTTTTGGCACCAAGGACCAGTTTCATGGAAGACAATTTTTCTATGGACTGGGAGGTGGTAGGGGATGGTTTTGGGATGAAACTGTTCCACCAGATCATCAGGCATCATATTCTCATAAGGAGTGTACAACCTAGATCCCTTGCATGGGCATTTCACACACAACAGGGTTCCTTCCTGCTCCATGAGAATCTAATGCCGCTGCTCATCTGACAGGACGCGGAGCTTGCTTGCCCTCCGCTCATCTCCTGCTGTGGGGCCCAGTTCCTAACAGGCCACAAACCAGTACCAGTCTGTGGCACAAAGGTTGGGAGCCCCTGATACAGATACAGTAGAAGCAGATCCACAACAAATTTCATAGTTCATTACTAATAAATATGAAAGAAAAAACTGAACGAAGTATTCAATTCCAGAAGTTGGAGAAAGATAAATTGATTGCCTCTGCTCTTTATATTCCAAAAAGGGGAGGAATTGATAAAAGAAAAAAATTAATAAATTAGAAATAAGAAAATGGGCCGGACACGGTGGCTCATGCTTGTAATCCCAGCACTTTGGGAGGCCAAAGCGGGTGGATCACTTGAGGTCAGGAGTTCGAGACCAGCCTGGCCAACATGGTGAAACCCTGTCTCTACTAAAAATACAAAAATTAGCCAGGTATGGTGGTGTGCGCCTGTAATCCCAGCTACTTGGGAGGCTGAGGCAGGAGAATCGCTTGAACCTGGGAGGTGGAGGTTGCAGTGAGCTGTGATCACACCATTGCACTCCAGCCTGGATGACAGAGTGATGATACTCCATCTCAAAAAAAAAAAAAAAGAAAGAAAAGAAAAAGGAAATGGTAGAATAAATAAATCAGAGCTGATTTTCTGAGGAAAAAATAATACAATACTATTCATTCACTAAAGTTGATGAAGAAAAAAGATAATAAGCATAAATTAAATTCACAAAACAAGAAATGGTAAGAGGGAATGACTACAGATTCAAGAAATGTAAGAGACTACTTTGTTTAATTCTGTTCAATTAAATTAGAGAATCTGAATGATTTTCTAGGAAAATATAAATTACCAAAACTAATCCCACAAAATAAAAACAGATCAATTATCACAAAGAACTAGAGTAAGTTGCTGAAGAGTTACGCTCCAACAAACACCCCCTTCCAGATGGCTTCACAAGGGAGTTTAACCTCAACAGATAACTCCAAGGCTAGACTGTTCCAAAATACAGACCAAAAAGGAGAAGTGTCCATTTTATCTTGTTAGGCAAACATCATACTGCTATCAAATTGGTTAGAATTCTTTGTACTGATAATTCAAGAGAAAAAAATGACATGAGCATCCTGATATCTGTTGAAAAGTAATTTGACATAATTCATCTATTCTTGATTTTTAAGGTACATTACTCTTTTTAAAACTTAATTCATTTTTTTTTTAGAGACAGGCTCACACTCTGTCACCTAGGCTGAAATTCAGTGGTGCAATCATGTCTTACCATAGCCTAGAACTCCTGGGCTCAAGTGATCTTCCTGCCTCAGTCTTCTGAGTCGCTGGGACTACAGGTGTGCTCCACTATGCTCAGTTAATATTTTATTTTTATTTAAGTAGAGATGGGGTTTCGCTATGTTGCCCAGGCTGGTCTCGAACTCCTGGCCTCAGGTAATACTCCAGCTTCGGCTTCCCAAAGTGCTAGGATTACAGGCGTGAGCCCCCATGCCCTGCCAAAGTACAGTACTGTTAACACAATTCGAATAGATGACTACCTTAGCATGTTTGCATGTTCAACTGTATCTATGTCAACCAGTATCGATCAAAAGTAGAAACCACTAGAAACATTTCCATTAAGTGCAGGAATACTTCAAGGCTGTCTAACATCACTGCTTAAGGAAAGCTCACAAGGAGGCTACGCAGCAGCCTGGGTCCTCCCCATAATACGACTACCAGTTTGAGGACAGTGGCCTGGGAGAAGTACAGCTAATCCTGATATAAGAACAGAAAAAAATTTTCCCATGAACCAGCATGAAAACGATGCTGAGTTTTACATGCTTCTGTTTTTCCTTTCCCACTATTATACTTGTGTGCATATACGTACATGGTGTGCCTGCTATTTGTATACACATTATGCATGCACTGATTTATTGATAAAATCACATAGCCCTATTTTTGAATAATATTTTCATAATATTAGTTTGCTAGGGGAAGGCCAAATGTTTATTATTTTGAATTAAGAAAAGATCCCTAACTACCCTATAATTCCACCTTGAATTCCACATAAAATTAGAAACAATCATATAATTTTAGCCTATATCTTGAATATTTTATTTCACTAGCTTGAGGCTTTTTTTCCCCCTGTTCTTGGCTTTATCTTTTTCATATCTTTTTCTCTTTCATGTCTTTCCATAGACTTTCTTCTCCACTCATTCCTTTGTCCCTCCTCGCCCCCCACTGCTATTCTGCTTTTGGAATTGCATCAATTTTGCAATGATTTAATAATCAAATTACTATCATCCTCTAATTAGGAGTCTACCAGATAAGCACCAATAAATTCTTGGGACTGAATGCATCTGAATATTTACAGCAAGGATTTCTATTATTTCCTGTAAAGACATGTCTGTAGTTTCACACAAGTACAATGGAAGACTGCCAACTGACTTCAAATTCAAGCTTGACTGTGGACCCCACAGTTCACTGTATCATGGATGCTACAAACTGTGAGTCACATTTAGGCCTGAAAAAAAACTGGAAAACTCATAGCATGGAATGTGGAGCAGGTAAGGGGCAGCATAATTTAAATTTCCAAAGAGTTGACAGTTCTTGCTGCTGTAGAATTCATAAGCTGTAACTGTGATGCTAAGTTACCTACAAATTGCTCAGAGGAAAATGATTAGAGTCTTAAGATGTTACCATTTTGAGAAATAATTTATATGTTTAGTAGCTTTCAGTGAGTGACAGAGGAAGGGCCTTGCCCTCTTAACTACACTGGAGGAGCTGATTCTATTTCTAGAGCTACAATCAAAGCTATGCAATCTGAAATGGTCTGACTATGTAACACAGTGAGCAATTAAGATCTCTGTCTATAATTAATTATAGATACCCTTTAAAAAAGGGCCAATTTCCCCAAATAAACACAATTCACAAAGGCACCTATTTGTGTTATATATAGTTGGGTCAAGAAATCTATTCCTCCAATTTATCTACCTGTCCAAATTTGTTGTTAATAGACAAAAAAACAAACTTTCTCAATTCTTTTCTATCTCCCTTTGAGAATCCATTCTTAACACAACTTTATATATCAATTTTGATCCCTTTTGCTTGTTTTTTTTTGAGATAGGGGTCTTGCTGTGTTGCCAAGGGTGGTATTGAACTCCTGGGCTGAAGTGATCCTCCTGCCTTAGCCTCCTGGGTAGGTGAGATTACAGATGCCTGCTACAGTGCCTGGCTATCGACAATTTTGATCTTGCCCTATGATTCCCTAGAATGAGAACATAAATATAAACTATGTATCTACCAAAAAAGAAAGGAAGTTTTTTGAAGGCTTTCATATCCCATTCCTCTTCCAAGACAACAAAACATTTTAGTCTGAATGGTTACAGAATATTAGAGGATTATAAATCTCCGTTATGCATTTGGTACACTGTTTTCATTAAAAATCAGCTAATTGTTAATTATTAGTTAAAGTTAAAACTACAGTCTTCTTTCAGGATTTCCCCAACCATGTAACAAATAAGTGTCCTATTTTCTGGGCATTAATGAATATGACACATAGAAGATGAATGATAAATCCCAAACCAGAAAGGGCCAGGCTGAAGAAGAAAAAAGGCTAAAATAACAAAATCAACGTGAACAGACTTATCTCATAATACGCTAAATCACTGTATACTTCAACTCAGCTCCATCCGTGTGTTTGCTGCTGAAATGACAACATACTTTACTGATTTCTTAGCACTTCCTTTCTTAAAGCTGTAATTTTGAAAACTTATATAGTTTCTTCAGTGCCTTCTAGAAATACCATCTTAGTGATTTCTCATTTAAATGTGAAATAAGGAACACACACACAAACGCAAATGTAGAGGGTATGTGGGTAAATGAATCAAATGTGCATTATGAAAGATAGAGAAGAATGACCTTTATAAAAATCTCACTGGCTACATTGATTTATTTCTTTTAATGGATATAGTATAACTGGGGCTTTTTATAAAATACATTTTTCAATATTCAGACAAAATATTCCGGTTTTGAGTCATTCACAAAGAGTGTTTTAAAAAATGAAAATAGTGCATCAGCGAGACAAACTCCTTCACACATTAGTTGGTGGGAGCATAAATTGGTACAATCTTTCTAGGGGCCATTTGAAAATGGGTATAGAAAATCTTAAAAGTGTACATCTTTTAAATCAACAATTTTGTGTCTGAGAATTTATTCCAACAAAATAATCAAGGACATTTAGAAATAGTCAATGGTAGTAGTAGCAGCACTAGTAGTAATAACAGCAGCTAACATTTACTGAATTGTTAGTATTTGTCAAGCACCGCTCTAGGTAAACAGGGATGTGCAATGCAATGAGACCTGTGAGAGTGAAGAATTGGAAATGCCTAAATGCCCAGTAATAGTAGACTGATTGAAGAAATGTAGATTGAGGAATCCTATGAAGGACTAAGTCAGCTATTTTATTACAAATATGCAATAAATGTGTAGAGAGGTAAAGATGTAACAAGAAAGTATTACACAACAGTGATATAACAATTTAAATTTGCATTTAATATAAAATAACATTTTAAGTAATATAAAATTGTATTTTTTCATTTTTCGACATGAACTTGTATTGCTATAACTTATCCACTATAAAATCACTAAGTCTTTGCAATCTAGATGGTTATTTCTTTTAAAAAAAGATCTTTCTACTCATTTCACAAATTCCTTACAATATCAAGCACACGACTGAGTACAGTTGACCCTTAAATACCTCAGGTTTGAACTGTGTGGGTCCACTTACACAGAGGTGTTTTTCACCCCAATGCAGATAGAAAATACAATATTCACAGGATGCAAAACCTGCATATACAGAGGGTTGACTGTATACTAAGAGAAACAATATGCACTAAACAGATTATCGGTAATTCTTTTTTTTTTCTTTTTTTTGAGGCAGACTCTCGCTCTGTCGCCCAGGCTGGAGTGCCGTGGTGCCATCTTGGCTCACTGCAAGCTCCACCTCCCGGGTTCACGCCATTCTCCTATCTCAGTCTCCCCAGTAGCTGGGACTACAGGTGCCCGCCACTACACTCGGCTAATTTTTTGTATTTTTTTAGTAGAGACGGGGTTTCACCATGTCAGCCAGGATGGTCTCCATCTCCTGACCTTGTGATCTGCTCACCTCAGCCTCCCAAAGTGCTGGGATTACAGGTGTGAGCCATTGCACCCGGCCAATTATCTGTAATTCTTGATACTGAGTAGTTAACGGTTTAGATTATGATAGGGGAAGACTATACATTTTTTTATGCATCGGAAAGTAACACAGTTTGTATCTCTCTAAGAACGACAACTTTTGGAGGTTCTTGTTTTAGTTAATGATATGGTTTGGCTGTGTCCCCACCCAAATCTCATCTTGAATTGTAGCTCCCATAATTCCCACATGTTCTGGGAGGGACCTGGTGGGAGGTAATTGAATCATGGGTGCAGTTTCCCCCACACTGTTCTCATGGTAGTGAATAAGTCTCACGAGATCTGATGGTTTTATAAGAGAAAATCTGTTTCACTTGCCTCTCATCTCTCTCTTTGCCGGCCACCATGTTAAGACATGCTTTTCACCTGCCATGATTGTGAGGCCTCCCCAGTCACGTGGAACTGTGAGTTAATTAAACCTCTTTCCTTTATAAATTACCCAGTCTTGGGTATGTCTTTATTAGCAGCATGAGACCAGACTAATACAATCAACATTTTTGACTGTGCCTTCTACAACTTTACCAATACATCTCTAATTTTTTTTTTTTTTTTGAGATGGAGTCTCAGTCTGTCATCCAGGCTGGAGTGCAGTGGCACAATCTTGGGTCACTGCAACTTCTCCCTCTGATTCAAGCAATTCTTGTTCTTCAGCCTCCTGAGTAGCTGGGATTATAGGTGCATGCTACCACACCCGGTTAATTTTTGTATTTTTAGTAGAGATGGGGTTTTGCCATAGTTGGCCAGGCTGGTTTCCAACTCCTGGCCTCAAGTGATCTGCCCACCTCAGCCTCCCAAATTGCTGGGATTACAGGCATGAGCCACCGCACTTAGCCTAAATCTCTATTAAGGCACAGAAAAGGTATGAAAATACACCTAAAGCCAGGTTCTCAGATATTAAAATCTATTATGCTGTACTATAACAAAAACAGCATGGTATTGTCATAGGAATTGACTGTAGAATAAAATGGTGAGTCCTGAAATACATTCATGAATGTATGAAAGATTAACACTGAACAAAGGTGAAATTTCAATTTAGTGGAAAAAAGAGAAATGTTTAAATAAACAAAATTAAAACATTTAGTTATTCACCTGGAACAAAATCATGTACAAAAATAAATTCCAGATCTATCTATCTATCTATATATATATATTTTTTAAGATGGAGCCTCACTCTGCGGCCGGATCTCAGTTCACTGCAAGGTCCGCCTCCCGAGTTCACGCCATTTTCCTGCCTCAGCCTTCCGAGTAGCTGGGACTACAGGCGCCCACCACCACGCCTGGCTAATTTTTTGTATTTTTAGTAGAGACGAGGTTTCACTGTGTTAGCTAGGATGGTCTTGATCTCCTGACCTCATGATCCACCCACCTTG
The DNA here is from genome assembly GCF_007565055.1 of Rhinopithecus roxellana. Classification (NCBI taxonomy): domain Eukaryota; kingdom Metazoa; phylum Chordata; class Mammalia; order Primates; family Cercopithecidae; genus Rhinopithecus; species Rhinopithecus roxellana. The sequence continues at coordinate 49,571,492 of NC_044567.1, forward strand.
GCCTCCCAAAGTGCTGGGATTACAGGTGTGAGCCACTGCGCCCAGCCCCCCAGATCTATTAATTTTTTTAGAAGAAACCCAGCTGCTATAAAGAAAAAGAAGACAAATTTCATTATATTAAGAGTGAATATTTTCACATGGAAGAGTTTACATGAACAGAGTCAAATGACAACTCTAAAAAATTAACTGTGATACATAATATTAATGCATATTATATACAGATAGCTCCCACAAATTCATAGGAAAAAGATGAACAACCCAATATAAAAATGGGCCAAGAATATAAGTAACAAGAGGCAATCCAAAAAGTCAATAAGCACACACTCAAGGGTAGTCATGGAAATTAAAAAATGTAGAAATAAGGTATCATCTCTTACTGATCAGAATGGAAAAAATTAAACAGCCTGGTAAAAGCCACTGTGGTAAAAAATTTAGAGAAAAGAGTTCACTTGCATTGTGGGTTGAAATATGATTTCTTAAGATTAAAACCATATATACTCTTCACTTAACAATCTCACTTCTGGGAATCCAGTGCATAGAAATGAATGCACCAGTATGGAAGGCTACATGTATAAATATATCTATTAAAGTTTAGGGAAAACTATGGGGGTTCCCAGAAAAGAGTTTACATAGCAGGCCTGAGACTACTATGCTTACAGTGGTCTGCTTGCAAGGTTGGTCCTTGTGGGTGGCAAGCCACCCAGGTGCCAAGGCAAGAGACCGAGGGCACGAGCTGTTCCAGTATAATAAAATATATAAAACAAGAGTTATACTAGATCTAGATCACAGACATGATTATATATGAATATCATTAATCACTAGTTTGCAGCAATTACTCTTTATTCCAATATTATAATAATCCTTACTCTACAATTATAACTTAGGAAAAACCAGGCCATACAGAGATAGGAGCTGAAGGGACATAGTGAGAAGGGACTAGAAGACAAGAGTGTGAGCCCTCTGTTACGCCCAGACAGGGCCACTAGAGGGCTCCTTGGTCTAGCGGTAACGCCAGCGTCTGGGAAGATGCCCATTGCCAAGCGGACCATGGTCTAGTGGTAGCGTCAGTGCCAAGGAAAAACACCCGCTACTTAGCAGACCAGGAAAGGGAGTCTCCCTTTCCCCGGCGGAGTTTGGAGAAGACTCTACTCCTCCACCTCTTGTGGAGGGCCTGACTAAATGTCAGGCCCACCCACAGTTATCTGGAGGCCTAACCATCTGCCTGTGATGTTGTGCTTCAGTGGTCACACTACTAACTAGTCTGTTTTCATGTTCCATCCTGTACACCTGGCTCTGCCTTTTAGATAGCAGTAGCAAAATTAGTGAAAGTACTAAAAGTCTGTGATATGCAGAAATAATGGTGTAAGCTGTCTCCCTCTCTCTGCCTCGGCTGCCAGGCAGGGAAGGGCCCCCCTGCCCAGTGGACACGTGACCCACATGACATTACCTATCACTGGAGATGGCTCACACTCCTTACCCTGCCCCTTTGTTTTGTATCCAATAAATATCAGTATAGCCTGGCATTCGGGGTCACTATCGGTCTCTGTGTCTTGGTGGTAGTGGTCCCCCGGGCCCAGCTGTCTTTTATTTGTCTTGTGTCTTCATTTCTACAGTCTCTCATCTCCACACACAAGGAGAAAAACCCACCAACCCTGTGGGGCTGGTCCCTACAGGTCCTTGGCTGGTGTCTGGGAACTTGCTGGTCAACAGTTCACTATGTTGATACAAAACATTCCCTAAGTGATAAGATTGGTTTATTGTGTTTAAACTGTGTTTATAAAAAAAATGTAAATTGTGCTGAATACCTGATTTCTCTTCTGAGAATCTGGAATTTTGGTACATGATAGGTAGAAGGTGCCTAAATGACCAGTTCCCAGTAAAAACTTTGAGTACTGAGTCTCTAAGGAGCTCCCCTGGTAGGCAACACTTGGCATGTGTTGACACAGCTCGCTGCTGGAGGAATTGAGTGCATCTGGTACCACTCTACTGGGAGAAGACTCTTGGAAGTGTGCTCCTGGTTTCCTCTGGATCTCACTCCTTATGCCTTTTCCCTTTGCTGATTTTGCTTTGATCCTCTTGCTGTAATAAATTCTATTCATCAGTACAACACTATGCTGAGTCCTGTGAATCCTTTTAGTGAATCATCAAAATGGGTTAGTCTTGAGGACTCTCAACATAAGGGGTGAGAAGAAATGTGGGCAGAGAGGGTAAATGTGGGGAAAAAAGAGAGTACAGATTATTGCAGAAAAAAGAGAAAGTTGATCATAAAAATACACTCATATCAACTATGATCTCGTTTATATTATATATGTTTGTCTATATGCACAGAAAGATATCAAAAAGGATGACCACCACAATGTTAATGATGTTACCTCTGGATGGTGGGGTTTTAGGTGACTTTTTCACATTTTCCCTTACATTTTTTGTATGTTTTAAATTTGTTCTTACAATGAGCATAATTTATTTATATAATCAGTACAGCTATTTTTATTTTAAAAGGAAATAAAAATCAATTGTTGGAGATTTTTGTTTACAATAACAGTTCCTGATACTGTCTCTCCTAACTTCCCATTAAATTTCTATAAGGATACAGAAAAAGTAAAAACACACATCACATGGTTAGGTGACTGATGATCCATTCCCAAAAGCCCAGAGAAATTTCCTCTAATTTTATGGCCTGTGGAGTTGATCTAAAAAACATAATCAGTAGGTCACACATAAGATACCCTGCAACGGTCTCCTTGAGCATAGGGAAGGAGACCCTTATATTCCCTACTCCACTGCCTTATGGTGAAGAAATGTGAGATCTGTCTCACAGAAAAGACTGGACAGTTTTCCCTTCACTGCACATGTGATAATTTTTGAAGCCATTGTCCCTTCTCTTTTAGAATCTCTTTCCTAGAGAGAGACTAATTTTTCACTAGAAAAAAAAGCAGAGATAGGGACTGGTAATGGCACTCAGCATTTCTAGAAGCACAGGGCTGTCAGAGAGAACCAGGAAAGGAAGAAGCCTAGTGGCTGCAGCCCTAGTAGCACACCTGGAATTTGTGTATCTTTTTATGTATGAGCCGGGCCCATCTTTGGCTAGCAGAGCTGCCAGACTTAAGTCTGTGGGACACTGAAATTGTGAAGGAAGTAAACAAACTATCGCTGTAGATTTAAAAAGAGGAATCTACCAGGTGCCATGTAGACAGAAAGTGCGTTCCAGGGTAGAGTGATTATGTAGTTTCTCCATACTGGAACAATTTGAGAGTAAAAGGGGTACTACTAATAGTCACAACAGGCAATTGCCATAAACCAGGACTGTCCTAAGCAAACTGAGAGGTATGGCCACCCTGGTTCAGAGCCTAACTCTGAGCTCGAATCAATCTCTTGAACAGGTAGAAAGAAAAAAAGACATAGTAACAGATCTTGGGGTGGGGGCAAAAACCCCTAAAAACAAGCCTATAGGTAAATACTTAAGATCCAAGGGAAAGGATTCCAGGACTTGAAGACAGAGAAGAATAGATACTTGAAAATAATTTACTATGGCAGAAAACAGAGATCCAACATGAAAATTTACAAGCATTCTTGAGAAATAAAACAGAACTCAATGAAAGCAACATTTAAAAAAATTAATAGAAGGAAAATGTTTTGGGATGAAACAGAATTTAGTATTCCAGTCCAAATGTTTTCCTGAGTTCTAGGCAAAATAAATAAAAAGAAATCAACACTTAGAAACATCTTGGCAACTGGAAGAAAAAACTCATTATTTATACATGATATAATTGTTTACCTAGGAAAGCCAACAGAATCAACAAATATAAATCAAGAAAGGTTTAATTCTAGATTTAGATAAAGCAACATATGTCAATATTATTTCTCTGTACTAACATTGCCATGTAGAGAATATAATTTAAAAATTCACACCAGCAACAAAAATAATAAAGTATCTAGGAATTAACTACGAATTCATAGGGCCTAAGTCTAAAGTTTAACAAAGATGATTTAAGTAAATCTATATTACACTCTTAATAGATGATTTAATATTGTAGAAATGTTAATCATTTCAAATTAATCTATATTCAGTTCAATCCTAATAAAAATTATTGAATTTAATAAACTTATGCACATTAAAATGTATACTGCAGAATAAAGGTCTGTGTATCAGTTAATCAACCTTAATAAAGAAGTAGAAAAGATAAACTCTCTAATACACTAATATATATTATAATAAAAGCTGTGTTGCATTAGTGCAAAAACAGGCAAATAGAAAAATGGAACAGAATAGAGTACACAGAGACAGGGTGTGTATGTGTGTATGTGTGTGTGTGTGTGTGTGTGTGTGTGTGATAGTGTGAATAAAACTATTTCCTATCTGCATACAGGAACTTAATATATAATAAAAGTGGCACTGCAAATCAATGGGAAAAGGACAGATTGCTTAGTAGACGATATTGAGAAAACTTTCTCACCATATGGAGAAAAATAAAATTAGTTTCCTATATAAAACCACATATGTAGGTGGATTCTAAATGAATTAAAGACCTAAATGTGAAAGGTAAAACCATACAGTTCATAGAAGAAAATACAGAATATCTTTGTGACTGAGAGTCATGAAAAGCCTTCTTAAAGAAAATTCCAAATCACAAACTATAAGGCAAAATATTGAAGAATCTGATTATGTCAAAATTAAGAAATTGGTCCAACAAAGCATCTTATGGATAAAGTTCATTAGAATGCTTACAGAATAGGAGAATATATAACGTCTAAAGTAAATAAGAAGTTAATGTTTGGAATATTGAAGGCATTTCTGCTAATCAACAAGAAAGTACCGGCTCGAGTAGAAAAATAGACAAAGAATATGAACACACAGTTTACAGGAAAATGCAGCAAGCAAAGAAGCATTTAATGAGATAATCAAACTCAAAGGTAATCAGAGAAATACAAGGTAAAACAACAATGAGATATCATTCTATTAATCTGACAAAATTTAGGTAGCTGGAAGATAGTGGTAGGGATATGGCATGCAGTAACCCTCATATACAGCTGTTGGTGGTGCAAACTGGCTCATGCGCGACAACTTGGCACTATTTATATCAATTAGTTATACACATGCCCTATGACCCAGCAACTTTTCTCCTAGGTATATATCCCAAGGACATCCTCACAGAGGTACATGATTTTTCATACAGCTCTACAATTTTTTGCATTAAAATAGTTCATATGGAAGATATGGGAAAGGTTATGGGGGATAAAAAGAAATACATGAATGAGTGAATGAAATGAGAAGGGGCCTTGCACAGAACAATGATGACAGGTACAGTACCATCAACTAACAAGCACTGAGTCAACACTGCGGACAAGTGGTGGTGAGTGGGTAACGATAGGTGAAGGAGGCAATTTCAAACATGTTGGCAACATTTTTTAATTACAAGGTTTAGAAGTCCTTTACGCGACTAGGCGTGGTGGCTCATTCCTGTAATCCCAGCACTTTGGGAGGCTGAGGTGCACAGATCACGAGGTCACGAGTTTGAGACCAGCCTGACCAACGTGGTGAAACCCCATCTCTACTAAAAATATGAAAATTAGCTGGGTGTGGTGGTGTGCGTCTGTAATCCCAGCTACTTGGGAGGATGAGGCAGGAGAATCGCTTGAACCCTGGAGGTGGAGGTTGTAGTAAGCCAAGAATGTGCCACGGCACTCCAGCCTAGGCGAGACGGAGTGAGACTCCGTCTCGAGAGAACAACAACAAAAAAAGTCCTTTACACATTTAAGCTGAAGGAAAAAACATAGTTAAGGGTAAAAGACAGAAAAACTGGTTCAGACATCTCTCCAAGTTTAAAGACAAAATGTCTTCAGAGTTTTGAAGATAAAATAATTTTGAACTTGGGCAACCAAGTAAGTTTTCCATGTGTGAAGGCAACAGAAAACATTTCAAGATATGCATGGACACAAAACTACATACCATCCAGGAATATTTCTTGAATTAAATAAAATATGCAACAAATTTTTAAGAACATAAAAGCAAAATCTTATCCTTATATATAAAATATAAAATTACCTTTTGTAGAAAGAGGACAATCCTTATGAGCATCTGGGCACGGAGTTCTTCCAAGGTAAACAACGTTCGGGGTGTTCGAATGAAAATTTTGGTCTTCCCATAAGCTACATCATCCTGAAAACCACACCGTTCAATCAGTTTCTTGACAGCCTCTTTATCTGAAGGAAGGTCATGGTTGGGCCAGGTGAATTCAGAGATCATCTTATACCTGGATGAAAAAAAGAAATAGGGTTAAGGGAGAAAACCATATGGTCATCTCAATAGAAAACTATTCAATAAAATTCAAGACACCTCGTAAAAAACCAAACCAAATCTTAGCAAACTATCAATAGAATTTCATTAGCCTCATAAGGTATGCAAAAAAAGTCTTCAGTAAAATAAAACACTTTAAGATAACTCTTACTAAACTAGGTATAGAAGGGACTTCCTCAAACTCATAAAGTCTATTTGCCAAAATCCTACAGCAAATATTGTTCATAAAGCGGTAACCTTAGAAGCATTCTTTTTACAAACAGCTACAAGAGAAGGGTGGCTCTGTCATGGGTCCTGCTCAGCATTGCTCTGGAGGTCTAGTCAACATAGTGAGACCAAGAGATAACTGGTAAATGACTGAGGGAAAAACAAAATGGATACTACTTATGTATAATGTAACTTTCCTCAAAGGAAATCAAGCAGATCTCTAGATTAAAAAAAAAAAAAAACTATTATAACTAAAAGAAAATTAAGCGGTGTTGCTGCACATAAGAGCAACACACAAAAATTAATTGCATTTCTACATACAAGCAGTCAACAGCTCCTTGCCATGTGGGCCTCTCATAAGGCAGCTTACCACACGGCGGCTTGCTTGAGTGTGAGTGTGAACAAGACAGAAGTCACAGAGTCACAGTATTTTGTGGCCTAATCTCAAAAGTGACATCCTATCACTTTTGCAATATTATACTTTGTCAGAAGCAAATCACTAGGTCTAGCCTACACTCACGGGAAGGGGATTACACAGGGCATGGATACCAGGAGGTAGAGGGCATCTTAGAAGGCTGCCTATCACAGAGTTTTTTCCACCATGCAAAGCTGTTTAATACATGTAGTCAAATTTAGCTTTTTTCTTTTTTTTTTTTTCTCTGAGATGGAGTCTCGCTCTGTCGCCCAGGCTGGAGTGCAGTGGCGGATCTCAGCTCACTGCAAGCTCCGCCTCCTGGGTTCACGCCATTCTCCTGCCTCAGCCTCCCGAGTAGCTGGGACTACAGGCGCCCGTCACCTCGCCTGGCTAGTTTTTTGTATTTTTTAGTAGAGACGGGGTTTCACTGTGTTAGCCAGGATGGTCTCGATCTCCTGACCTCGTGATCCGCCCATCGCGGCCTCCCAAAGTGCTGGGATTACAGGCTTGAGCCACCGTGCCCGGCCGGAATTTAGCTTTTTTCTTATAGTACATCTAAATTTTAAGTCATTGTATGAAAGGCTTTCTTCACTTGGGTTACAGAGTAATGCGTTTATGTTTTCTTCTAGTACTTGTATGTTTTCCTTTTTCACATTTAGATTTCTGATCATTTAGAGGGTTTTTTGGTATATGGTGTGAGGTATGGATCTAATTTTATATTTTAACAAATGGCTGTCTAGCCGTTCCAACACTATTAAAAAGTTCATCTTTCCCCTCTGTGATTAACATGCTGCCTTTATCATATGTTCTTCAGTTTATTTCTGGACTTTCTGGTCTGTTTCATTGCCGTGTCTGTCCATCTGTGCATCACTACCACATGGTTTTAATTATAGAGGATACAAGTACATTTTAATGTTTTTTCCTAATTCTTTTCTTTTTTAAAGGTCTTTCTAGTTATTCTGGCACACATATTTTTCCATATGAACTTCAGAATCAAGTTTTATAGTTCCAGGCAAAAAAACCAGAATCCAGTGAACAAACAATTTTTAAAGACCCAAACCACCCTTGATAGTTTTATTGAGTTGAAACATTAAATACATTATTATTATTACTATTATTATTATTTTGACACAGAGTCTCACTCTATTGCCCAGGCTGGAGTGCAGTGGTGCAATCTCAGCTCACTGCAACCTCCGCCTCCCAGTCCAAGCGATTCTCCTGCCTCAGCCTCCTGAGTAGCTGGGATTACAGGCACCTACAATGCCCAGCTAATTTTTGTGTTAACAGTAGAGATGGGGTTTTACCATGTTGGCCAGGCTGGTCTTGAACTCCTGACCTCAAGTGATCTACCCGCCTTGGCCTCTCAAAATGCTGGGATTATAGGCAAGAGCCACTGTACTCAGCGAATCCATTAATTTTTATATGGTGTTGAGTTGTCCTATCCAAGAACAAGAGATATCTTCACACTTGATCTACTCTGCTTTGTGCCTTCATGAATCTTTAAAGTTTTCTCATAGGCCTTTTCTTTCTTTTTTTCTTTTTTTTAATAATTATTTTATTTTTTAAGTTCTGAGGTATATGTGCAGGATGTGCAGGTTTGTTACACAGGCAAATGTGTGCCATAGTGGTTTGCCGTACAAATCAGCCCATTACCTAGGTATTAAGCCCAGCATCCATTAGCTATTCTTCCTGATGATCTCTATTCTCCCACCCCAACCCCAACAGGCCCCAGTGTGTGTTATTTACCCCCATAGGTCCATGTGTTCCCGTTGTTCAGTTCCCACCTTTAAGTGAGAACATGGGGGGTCTGGTTTTCTGTTCCTGTGTTAGTTTGCTGAGGATAGTGGCTTCCAGTTCCATCCATGTCCCTGAAAAGGGTATTAACCTCTTTCCTTTTTATGGCTGCATAGTATTCCATGGTGTGTGTGTACCACATTTTCTTTATCTAGTCTATCATTGATGGGCATTTGGGTTGACTCCATGTTTTTGCTATTTTGAATAGTGCTTGCAATGAACACACCTGTGCACGTATCCACAAAAACAAGCAATGGGGAAAGCATTCCCTATTTAATAAATGATGCTGGGAGAACTGGCTAGCCATATGCAGAAAACTGAAATTGGATCCCTTCCTTACACCTTATATAAAAACTAACTCAAGATGGATTAAAGACTTAAATGTAAAACCCCAAACAATAAAAACCGTAGAAGAAACTCTAGGCAATACCATTGAGGATATAGGCATGGGCAAAGACTTTATAATGAAATCACCAAAAGCAATTGCAAAAAAAGCAAAAATGACAAATTAAAGAGCTTCTCCACAGCAAATGAAATTATCATCAGAGCGAACAGACAACTTACAGAATGGGAGAAAATTTTTGCAATCTATCCATCTGACAAAGGACTAATATCCAGAATCTAAAAGGAAATTAAGCAAATGTATGTACAAGAAAAAAATCAATCCCATTAAACAGTAGGCAAAGGATATAAGCAGACACTTCTCAAAAAAAGACATACATGCGGCCAACATATAAAAAACATTTCAACATCACTGATCATTAGAGAAATGCAAATCAAAACCACAATGAGAAACCATCTCACGCCAGTCAGAATGGTGATTAGTAAAAAGTCAAGAAACAACAAATGCTGGCAAGGTTGCAGAGAAATAGGAACGCTTTTATACTATTGGTGGGAATGTAAATTAGTTCAACTACTGTGGAAGACAGTCAATTCTTCAAAGATTTAGAACCGGAAATACCATTTGACCCAGCAATCCCATTACTGGGTATATACCTAAAGGAATATAAATCATTCATAGGGCTGTTCAAATTTCTTGTTAAAATAGTAGATATGTAGGCAGCATCTGTTAATTACTCCCTAATTACAGTTAATTACTTCCTTCTTCTTGACATATCTCTTTTCTTAGATTCCATGACAGCATGCTCTCCTTCTGCCTCTCTGGATATTTCTTGTCAATCTGATTTTCTGGCTCCTTTGGCTACTATTATATCCCCAAATGCAGGCGTGTCCCGAGGCTAAGATCAGGACTTCTCTCTACGTATCCTCTCCCCACATTACCTCATCTAGTCCACTTACTTTTAATAAAACATTCCAAATATAAAAACAAAAATATATATTTTATAGGTATATAAAATATAAAAATATACTTTCAATTTGTGTATCATCCCTAGTCTAGCGCATAGTTATGAGCTTCAGATTTATATATCCAATGTCTACACAGGTCTGGAAGGCATCTTAATTACTCTTTCAGTCTTTTCCTACCTCAATCTACCCAGTTACTAAAGCCAGGATCCTGAGAATACTTTTATTCTTTCCCTCTCTATCATGATTTCTAATCCATCATTAAGTTCTATTGACTCTACCCCCAAAATATATTTAAAATTTTACAGTTCTCCTCATCCTTACTGCTTCAATTCAAAGGCAAGCCACCTTCTAGTTTACAACAGACTCCTAAATTGTCTTCCATTTCCTTTCCAATCCATTCTGCATACATCGGTCAGAGTAGTTTTCTAAAAAGCTTGAAATCATTTTTGTCTTTGGCTGCTTTCCTTCCTCACTATCCTTCAATCATGTTGACTTCTTTGGGGTTCTGTAATGCGGTTGCCTCCTTCCTGCTTCAGAGTCTTTGCACATGCTGTTCCCACTGCCTGGAATACATTTTACCTAGTCCTTGAAAGTCTGGCTCCTTCTCATCCTTTAGTCTTTTCTTGATCTTTGTATATCAACAAAGCCCCTACCCCCAATATTCTCTCTAAGGCTACTAGTTTTATATATTCTTTTCTGACATCATTTATCACAGCTTGTAATCATACTGATTTGTGGGTTTATTTGCTTAATGTCAGTCTCCCTCCTTAGTCTGTGGCTACTATGAAGGCAGGGACTTTGTTTTGTTCCCTACTATGTATCATGTGCCTATCATGTTGCCTGCTATACTATGAGGCAATAGATATTTGCAGAATGAATGAAAGGAAATCATTTAAAGCTTACTCACTTGCTAGATGGGGGCAGAGATTAAAGCCCAATGAAAAAGTTCTAATATAAAGACAGAGGTAATACCAAACAATGTCACATGAAAAAACGCGAAATCAGAAACCTCTCAAATTCGTTACCAAACTATAGTAGGGGTCTACATCTGGGTCATCATAGGGGTAGTGCTGGTGTGTGTTTGTTTCAGGCACGCTGTAGAAACTGGATTGCTATCCTACAGCCCCACTGCTCAGCTCCCATGGCAGGGGAGAGGCACTCTGCCTTCCTTCATGCCGGCAAAGTGCATGACCCTGGTTCTCTGGCAAATCAGCAATCTGAACTTGCTAATTAAAAAGTTGAACTCATCTGCTTTCTGACAGTGAGTTTTACCTCCCTAAAGGACTAACTTTAAGGTTACCAGCATGTTTTAAATCCTTCTCTCTTTTCTCAATAAAATAAATGAAAATGAAAAGTCACAAGCAAAAATTTAGGTTCAAACCTAAACTACTTGCAAAAATCTGCAAAATCTAAAAGGAAAAATTCACTGTAGAAAATATTACCTTTTCTCTCGTCATCACTGGATGAGCCACATAAAATGGGGATAATGTATATTCCTCACGTGGTTGTCAGTTTCAGCAACTTACTACATGTGAAACGTTTAAAACAGTATCTAGTACATCCAGTAAACATTTTAAAATATTCACAACTATTATTATAACTCACTTGAAAATTTCAACACATAATTTTTTTTTCTGTCTAGTTAATCACAGTCTATATCCTTTCCATAAACAGGAAAAAATCTTTAATTATCTCTACTTCTCACTCCCATTTTAATTTCAGTTCCAGATTATTACTAAAGACTACTTTCCTACCTTTACAATCACTACTTGTTTAGATTTAACAAAAAGTTTTACAGATTTCTTTGCTCAATGTTGCTTTTTTGCATATATCCTGCCACATGTTTCCTTTCTGCATTCATCTTTCTTTTTGCTGAAGTACATCCTCTAGGACATTTTTCAGAGGGTCTATGAATAATAAACTTTCTCAAACTAGGTATGCCAGAAAATGCTATTTATTTTAATCACACTCTTGAATGGTATTTTGACACAGAACACAATTCTAGACATGAAGGCCCTTTCCCTGCACTGTGAAAGCATTTTGCTCCTTCGTCTATTTGATCAAATGTTCATGAGGAGCCAGATGTCAGCGTGATTCTCACTCCCCATAGGCAGTTTGTCTTTTTCTCTTGGGAGCTATATTTTTCTTTAACATTCTAAAAGTGAACAAATGTATTTTTAAGTTTTAAAAAAATTCTTATGCTTGGCAATCAGTGTATCCTTTTAATCTGATGATTCGTCTTTTTTCAGTTCAGGCAAATCCCTGGCCACTGTTTGAATAGTGCCTCTCCCCTATTCTTGGTGTTCTTTCCTCTAGTCCTTCTGTTACATGGGTTTTGCTGCTCCTGGATCAACCTTACATGTGGCTAGACCTTTCCTGAATACTTCCCATCTTTTTTTTTCTTTGTGATGAGATCCGCAACAAGACTTCAGCTTGATCCTCTGGCCCACTAATTCACTTTTCGAAAAAGTTTAGTTTTTTAAAAACATTTAAAAAATTGTGATCAAATTTACATGTACTAAAATACACACACTTAAGTATATAATTCAATAAGTTTTGTCGAATGTGTATACTCATGAAACCGACACCCCAGTCAAGATATATCACCTCAGAGAGTTCCCCCATTCTGCTTTCCAGTCCGCAGACAGAGGTCATACCAACACATAGCTAACCACTATTCTGATTTCTATCACCATAAATTAGTTTTGCCTGCTCTTGAACTTCATGTAAAGGGCAGCATAAAGTTGCTACACTTTTCTTCTTAAAATGTCATCTTCTGGCTGGGCATGGTGGCTCATGCCTATAATCCCAGCACTTTGGGAGGCTGAGGCGGTTGGATCATCTGAGGTCAGGAGGTCGAGACCAGCCTTGCCAACATGGTGAAACTCTGGCTCTATTAAAAATGAAAAAAAATTAGCTGGGCTTGGTGATGTGCCCCTGTAATCCTAGCTACTTGGGAGGCGGGGGTGGGAGAATTGCTTGAACCTGGGAGGTGGAGCTGCAGTGAGGTAAGATGGTGCCACTGCACTCCAGTCCAGGTGACACAGCAAGACCCTGTCAAAAAAAAAAAAAAAAAAAAAGCCATCTTCTCTTGGCTTCTGTGACATAATCCTCTTCTGGTTTTTCTTCTACCTCATTGGTTGCTGCTTCTCTTATCTTTGCTGGTTCTTTCATGCCAGACCACAAATCTAAACACTGTCACGGACTTCCTCCTCTTCACTATACAGTCCCAAGACTTTCTATGTAATCTATGTTACCAGTGACTCCAAAATCTCTTATCTGCAGCCTAAACTTCTTTCCAGAACTCCAGGTATGAAAGTCTAATGGCTTAATATTTCTGCCTAGATATTTAGTAGGATTTCAAAGTGAACATAGGCTGGGTGTGGTGGCTCACGCCTATAATCCCAGCACTTTGGGAGGCCGAGGCGGGTGGATCACGAGGTTGGGAGATTGAGACCATCCTGGCTAACACAGTGAAACCCCGTCTCTACTAAAAATACAAAAAAATTAGCCGGGCATGGTGGCTGGCGCCTGTAGTCCCAGCTACTCGGGAGGCTGAGACAGGAGAATGGTGTGAACCCGGGAGGCGGAGCTTGCAGTGAGCAGAGATCACACCACTGCACTCCAGCCTGGGTGACAGCGAGACTTTGTCTCAAAAAAAAAAAAAAAAAGTGAACATAGAGATGTTTCAAAGTTAACACAGTCAAGAGAATAATCTTGATTCCATTGTTACTCCTGTTCCATATCCTCTTCCTCAAAATTATTTTACCCAATTTTATCTCAGCAAATGGTACTGCGCTTACCTAGATGCTCAAGCCAAAATCTAATTTTCATCCTTCATTCCTCTTTATTCCTGTTTCATCATATCCAATCTATGAGCAAGTCTTGTCAACTTTATCCCTCAAACATATCCCAAATCTGTCCAATGCTCTTGTATCTACAATAGTCCCTTACTGAAGGCACTACCATCAAGCCCTGCCTCCCGGACTCCTGCAATAGCATCCCTAAACATCTCCTTGCCTTCCTTTTTTTTTTTTTTTTTTTTTTGAGATGGAGTCTTGCTCTGTCTCCCAGACTGGAGTGCAGTGACATCTCGGCTCACTGCAAGCTCCACCTCCCAGGTTCACGCCATTCTCCTGCCTCAGCCTCCTGAGTAGCTGGGACTACAGGCGCCCACAACCACGCCTGGCTAATTCTTTGTATTTTTAGTAGAGACGGGGTTTCACCGTGTTAGCCTGGATGGTCTAGATCTCCTGACCTCGTGATCTGCCCGCCGCAGCCTCCCAAAGTGTTGAGCTTACAGACGTGAGCCACTGTGCCCGGCCAACATCTCCTTGCCTTCTATTCACACAGCAGCCACAGTGATTCCTTTAAGACATTCATAAGGTTGTGTAACTCCATGCTTAAACTCCACCAATGGCTTTCTTTCTTTTTTAAATCACACCTAACCAAAACCTAAATAGTTTAGTCTGATTACAAAGTTCGACACGATTTGGCTCTTGTCCACCTCTCTCATCTCATCTCACACAACTGTCCTGTCAGTATCCTCCAACCACAGTGGACTACGTTTGGCATCTAAAATGCCTCACTTACTACCGCAATAGAGCCTTTTCCCTGGCTGTTCCCTCTGTCCCACCTTCTCTTTGCTCTGATCTTTGTATGGCTGGCTGCTTCCTGTCATTGTCAGCTCCTTAGAGACTCTTTTGACCCACTAAAGTACTTGAATTTTCCGCATTTTTCTGGTTTATATTTTATGTATATATTTATTTGTTTTTTGGGGGAAATCTACAGTCAAGATTATAGAAAATGTTCAATAAATGTTTTAAAACAAATAGATGGAATTTAAAGCATTCTTGTGATTCCAAGTTATCAATTATCATTATCATTACTTTTTTATATGACATGGTATCATTAAGCAACATTATCAACAATAAATTAACAATAGCAACAATATATTATACTTATTGAGTGATTACTATATGGAAGTACTACTACTCCAAGTGCTTTGTATGTATTTTCTTATTTAACCCTCTAGCTTCAAGGTAGTTATTATTATTATCCCCATTTTACACATGAGGAAACAGGCATGAAAAGGGTATGTAATTTGTCCAAGGTCACACAACTGAAAAATGACAGAGCCAGGACTCAAACCAAGCAGACTGATTTCAGGCCCTCCATGCTTAACTCCTTAATATTTTATTATTATGATAATTACCAACACCAGTAATGATAGGCAGCGTTGATTAAATAGCTATGATGTACTAGGAATCTAGGCTTTTTACTTAGGTTAATTTCTCATAACAGTCCATGAAATGTTATTTTACTTATTTTACAGATGCAAAAACAGGGTCAAAGCAGTTAAACTTCTGGCTCACGCTCAAGCAGTAAGTAAGTGGCACAATAAGAATTCCACCCACAATGTGACTTCAGATCAGTGTTCTTTCTGCTACGCTATGATGCCCGCATTTCTTCCCCAAAGGCTGAAACTTTTTCGTGGTCCATAAACCATGAACTCAGGGACTCATGTTGAAACTGGGAAAGTCTTTCATATTTGTAATTTCCTCAGCTCTTTTGTTCACCGAACAAATATTTATAGATTGCCTAATATGGTGCTGACCGATGCACTGTTGTATGGGGAGGACTCCGTTATTCTCAGTGAACTAGGCCTCTCTGATGAGTCTATTCTCACCTGTGAAGAAACTTCTCATATGTCTGGCGGAAGGCAAATCCTGCCCGACGCACTCTCACATTTTCCAGTAGTCCAAGATACTCTACTTGGTGCCGGCAGCGTTCGTCATCAAATATCTGCGGAGATTTCTTGTCATTGGGTTTGATGCAACGAACGTAATATGGTTCCTAAAGAAACAAATCAGCAAATGGTAAATTTCACTGGCGAAAATTCTCCAACTAGGGACACTAACATGTAATTAGTGTTAATTGTGTCAAGTTAAGCTCAGTGCCTCTAATTTCTCAGGCATACACTTGTGAATAAAGTAGTTATTCTTCCTTTCTCCTTCATTTCAAGGTTAGAAGTTCTCGTGCATTCAGCTAAATGTTTGTTTAATTATGTTTTAGGCTTTATTAGGAATAGTAGAAAAGGGATAAAACTAGGAAGTAAATAACAGAGATGTAAAGATCGAGTTTCTGTGTGTTTATGAAAACAAGGTTAAAGCAGCTGAAGGAGTAATTCAATAGAAAAAGGCAGCAGCTAACGATGAAAATGGATGGAGAATGTAAAAAGACATGCTTTGTTAATGTTAATATTATGTTAAGGAATGATAGGCACAGCTCTGGTATATAGTAAGTGCTCCTTAAGTGTCAGCCATCAGCATTAATATTATTGCATTAGTTTGTACTTTTGGAAAAGAGATTAAACTTCATGGGTAAGTAGAGAAGTTCCAAAACCACCTACAGGCACCAGTGATTCTATGAAGGAGCTCAGCTAGCAATCCTTCCCTCTGTGCCAATGAAGCTTTATACCACATATTAGATCATAACCCCTTTTAAATATAAAACTATGCTTGGCATAGATCCTGGTACACTGAAGATAATGAATAAATTATCACTGGATGAATCAATTAGGTCAAACATATCCTATAAGTGTAAAGAATTTCTTTCTCTTCTCTGAATCTATTATCTATCAGACACACAGATGCACTTTAAAATACAGAATCCTCTGTAGTTAAATTAGGCAGTTTTGAGCTCTGCTGAGGGCTAGAAGTAGAAAGGGGTAGTAAATAATTTAAGCAGGAGAGATTTGAAGGATGTAAATTTACTTGCATTTTGAACAGAATAACAGTTTCCAATACCTAAAAAAAGAAACTCCGATAGTACATTTATCATGCTGTCCCACATGGTGAAAGGTAATGCCATTTTTTGCCTTTTTCTAGGCCCTGCTGTATTAGTTTCCTATTGCTGCTGTAGCAGATTATCATAAATATAGTGGATTAAAACAACACAGTTTTATTATCTCACATTTCTGGAAGTCAGAAGTCTGAAATAGGTTTAACTGAGCCAAAAGTCAATGTGTCAGCAGGGCTGGTGTTTTTGGGAGATCCAGAAGAAAACCCATTTTCTTCTATTTTCCAGATTCTGGAGGCTGCCCACATTCCTTGGCTGGTGGCTCCCTTCCATCTTCAAAGCCAGCAATGGCCAGTTGAGTCTTTTATAGATGTCACCTCCTTGTTCTGACTTTTCTGCTTCCCTCCTTCTCACTGAAGGACTCATGATAGCACTGGGGCCACTTGGGTAATGGAGGATAAGCTGTTATCTTCAGGCCCATTTATTAGCAGCCTTATCTCCATCTGCAACCTTAATTCCACCTTGCTACAGCACGTATCATGTTCGTAGGTTCTGGGGATTAGGATGTGGACATCTGGGATGACTATGGTATAGTAATAATAACAATAAAAAATATTATCTATCTAGCCTTTGTTCCTGGTTTCTGGCATAGAGCTTCAAAAACTTGTGAAATTTCTTCAGTGATAGGAGTGTCATAGTTATGCTAATGAGGTGACTCATAGCTGGGCCTCTAAATAGCTGCAGGATGGGAGCTGGTCACCAGAAAACTCCTTCATGTGCTGGAACTTACAGTTGCCTGACCTCTGGGCAGGTTAGGGGGACTAAAGATTAAGCTTAATCACGTGATCAAAGATGTAGTCAATCATGCCTTTGTGATGAAACACTGATAAAACAAAACAAAAAAAAAAAAAAAAAAAAAACCTCAGGATGCTGAGTCTCAGAAGACCTTCTTGTTTGGTGAACACATGGATGTACTCAGACAGGGGAGCACCCTGATTCCAGGGGGACAGAAGCTCCTGTGCTTGGACCCAGGTTCTATGAATCATTCTAGTGAATTATCAAACCTGAAGAGGGGGGTCAAGGGAATCCTCAAATTTATACCCAAGTCATATATAAGGGCAGGTGTTCTGTGGACCTCACTTGCAGCTAGTGTCTGAAGTAAAGGAGAGTCTTGTTGGAGACCCTGTCTTTTAATTTTTCAGATTAATGCTAACTCTGGGTAGTTAGTGTCAGAACTGAATTGAATTGTAGCACACTTAGCTGATGTCAGAGTTGCTGTTGCAATGCAGAGGCCATTATTCTGTCTAGTACACCTGCCCTTTTTCATCTTGTCATCTGTAGCAGAATGAAAAACATGATCTCAATATCTTGCACCACCTCCCAGTAAGAGGTGGAGTCTCTACACCACTTCTCGAATCTGGCTTGGCCTGTGACATGCTTTAACCAGTAGAATGCAGAAGAAGCAACACTGGGTTACTTCTAGAAACCCATCCTTGAGAGGTTCTGCCCTCTTGGACCACTTCTACCACATGAAGAAACCCAGGATTAAAGACTACATGACAAAAGATGCCCAGGCATCCAGGCACACGATTTGAGTGAGCTCATCTTAGCCTATCTAGCCCCAGCTGACTGCAACTGCTTGGTGAGCCCAACGGAACTGCCCAGTCAACCCCTGATTCATGACAAAGAACCATTATTTTAAGCACTATATTTTAGAGTGATTTGTTATGGATTGATAGATAACTTACACTTCTTCCCTATTTTGGAATACCATACCAACCCTTTCATTAGATACTAAATTTTGGTATATTTAAGCTGAGGATCAATATTTTATTATAAAGCACAAGCAGAATCCTACTTTAAAAAATAGTGATGGGTGATCAAATGTTCACTAAATCTGTACTGATTTTCAAGCGGAACATCTATATTGGGGGAACAACTGTAGCTCACTTTAAAAAATGGCTCATAGTTAAGTGTTTTTAAAAACTTAATAGGATGGGGAAGTTGGGAGGAGGCACTGTTTACTTAAGGATTTTCTATTAGTTTGCTGGAATAGAGTGCCTTTACTTCTTGGTGAATAAACCAAGAAAAGTGGCACTGAGCAAAGTAAATGCCAAAATGCTCCCAGATTTATCTGCATGTTTGGTACTAGTGTAACAGAATAAGCATTGTACACAACCAGAACACTTGAGTCTTGGCTGTAAATTCTCTCTCGAACTAATTAACTAATTTATGAAATGAAGATACTAGGGCTTTCTTTGAGTAATGACAGACTAGGTAATTTAAACTGACACCCATGCTGAGGGTTAACTAGAATAGCTAAACAAAATAAACAGAACGTTTGCTTGAAGACATGTGAGGTCTAACAAGACAGTGGAGAATTTACTGGGTCAGAATACAGGAGAGGAAGAAAATTGTGGAGGAGAACCCAGATTTGAGGCTGCCTTTTTTTTTCCTGGGGAAATTTGCCAATTCCAGAGAAGGCAGATGGGATCTGAGTAGTGATGGGATCATCAGCAGCTTCATGGGCCTAGTGGGACAAAGATTAGCGAATAAGGCCTGAAAAGGAGGGGACATAAGTAAACCCCTCTTACTTTGGGTTAGGATCCCACCAACAGGAATAAGAATGAATAAGAAGGAGGCAGTCCTTTACAGGGACCATAATTCAGCTTTGAATCACCTGAGTCCTTGAAACTGGAATAGTTGATTTGGAATACTATTGTTCTTAGGTAACTAAAAGAAGCAAAATTAACTCTTCCCTGAAGAAAAAAATCACATAAACTTGGGCCTCCAATTATTTCTACAGATGATTTTGCAAATACAATATTTGGAACAAAATAAAAAGTAACCAGACATATAAGTAGCCAAGTAAATTGGAATCAGAAACAGCAAAACAAAATAAAAAATAAACAGACCTGCAGGTATCCAGACACTGGAATTATCAGATAGAGATATTAAAATAACTATGCTTACCATGTTCAAGGTGACAAAAGACAATAATGAGAATTTTGTATACAACCAGAAACTATGAAAAAGAACCAAGCCAAATGGAAACCTAGAACTGAAAAATATAATAAAGGAAATTAAGAACTCAGTGGATCAGTAGAAGAGTAGATTAGAAGTAGGTGAAGAAGGCTAGTCGCGGTGGCTCATGCCTGTAATCCCAGCCTTTTATGAGGCCAAGGCAGGTGGATTACTTGAGGTTAGGAGTTTGAGACCAGCCTGGCCAACATGGTGAAACCCCATCTCTACTAAAAATACAAAACATTAGCTGCGCATGGTGGCGTGCTCCTGTAATTCCAGTTTACTCAGGATGCTGAGGTAGGAGAATGTCTTGAACCTGGGAGGCGGAGGTTGCAGTGAGCTGAGATCGTGCCACTGCACTCCAGCTGGGGCAACAGAGTGAGACTCCATCTTGAAGGACAAAAAAAAAAAAAAAAAAGAAATAGGTGAAGAAAAAAAAAAGAATGTATCAGAAGTTAGGTGAGAAGAAATTTTCTGGAATGAAGCAGGGATAGACAAAAAGATGGAAAACAAAGATGGGAGGCTAAGAGGTATAGAAGATACAGTGAGATGGAGTTCTAAAGGAGAGGAGACAGAAGGGACAGAAGAAATATTTGAAAAGAACTTGCTAAAACGGATAAAAAAAAGTCAAGCTACAAATTGAAGAGATTCTACAAACTACAGCATATTTTTTAAAAAATCTACACTTAAGCACATCATAGTGAAACTTTTGAAAATCGAAGCAGCCAGAGGAAAAAAAAAGATTACCTTAAGGAGCAACAAAAAGACTGAGAGCTAACTTCTCATAAGAAACTATGAAATCCAGAAGACAAAGGAACATTATCTTTGAAGTGCCAAAAGACACTGTTAACAGAGAATTTTACACTGAGGAAAAATATTCTTCAAGAACGAAAACCATACAGAAATATTTTTTGGTAAACAAAAACTACATTTGTCACCCTCAGATTTCAAATATAATAGAGTGAGGTTAAGGCAGAAGAAAATGATCCCAGATGGAAGGTCAGCAATATAGGGGCTGGGTGCAGTGGCTCACGCCTATAATCCCAGCACTCTGGGAGGCCAAGGTGGGTAGATAAGTTGAGGTCAGGGGTTTGAGACCAGCCTGGCCAACATGGTAAAACCCCATTTCTACCAAAAAATACAAAGATTAACCAGGTGTGGTGGTGTGCACCTGTAATCCCGCTACTTGGGAGGCTGAGGCATGAGAATTGCTTGAACCCAGGAGGTGGAGGTTGCAGTGAGCTGAGATCATGCCAATGCACTCAAGTCTGGGTGACAGAATGAGACCTTGTCTCAAAAAAAAAAAAAAAAAAAAAAAAAAAGAAAGAAAGAAAGAAAAAGAAAAAAAAGAGAAAAAGAGTCATGCTTTTCATGAGTAACTTGGCAAAATAAAACCAAAAGATATTAAAAAAAATAGGAAGAGAAAAATAGATAAACGACTGAATAAACAGATACAATAGATGTAAATTATAATCTAAATAGATATATCTATTTATATCTAAATATAAATCTATTTAGATATATCTATATCATCCAATATCTATAATAGATATAGATATTAAATATAGATAATAAAATTAGATATAGATAATATATAGATAATACAGATATACTATCTATATCTAATATAAATATATTTATTATATCTAAATAGATATAATAATGTCTTACTGGCTTTAAAAATGTATATGCATGTTATTTTGGTATATAATTAAAATACATGATCAAAATAGCATACAAGTTAGAAGGAAGGTAAATGGAATTAAATTGGCCTTGCATTTTCTAGGAAGGAGGTAAAAGTACCAAATAATACTAGATTTTTAAATTCAAGAATGATATCGCAATAAGTCAAGTAACCACTGTAAAAGCATTTAAGACGTAAATCCTCCAAAATAATAAAGAGAATAAATGAAATGATAAAAAATAATTGTAACACCAGGAGAGGGGAAAGAGTACGTTCTTAGGTCTAACTAAACATTTTAACTCAAAACACTCATAGGGCTCATTTGGCACCAATCTCTTCAAAAGGCCAAGAACACAGTTTGCTAGCAGGTAGTGTCAGTGTCCTTGGGGCAGTCCACACAGCAATCAAGTGACAGCTTAGGTGTAAGGAGATGAGATCCACATTGGGCAGGTGTGGGAGGTGACCTTGGCTTAAAAGCCTCAGGCCCTACAGGACCAAATATCTCTTAGAACAGCTCAGAAGACATAGCTTCCAGGGTCCAGCAAAGGACAGGCCTAATACAAGAGTCACTGAGCTCAGGCAAACCCAAAGTATATCATCCCCACCAGACATCATTCTCCCAAGACAGATGCAATTTACTGACAGGGATAATTTTCACCATAAGTGATGTTGTTAAGTGATATATGTCTTACTAGGTTGCCAGACGAACAGAGCTAGAAATTTAACTGAGGTTAAGCTGTCAAGGAGAAGGAATAAAGTTTTGTTTACCTTTTTCCTACAATAATCAATGTAAAAGAAATAAAAAAAAAAAAGAAAAGAAATACAGAAGAGTCAAATAGAAGCATTAACAAGATGGCTGATTTAAATGCAACACACACTATATTAAAAGTAAATGAACTAAATGATTTATTCAAAAGATAAAAATTGTCAGACTGGATTAAAAAAATCAAAGTTAACTATATGCTACTTATGAGAGACATACTTGAAACATAAGGATGTAGAAAGATTGAAAGTAAAAGGATGAAAAAGATATACCACGCAAACTCTAGCCAAAAGAAAAGCTGGCATAGCTATATTATTCATGCAAAGTAGATTTCAAGGCAAAAAGCAATATGGAAATAGAGATGTTTCATAATGATAAATGACTCAAACACCAGGAAGATATAACAGTTCTAACTTGAATGAGCCTAACAAATTCTCTAAATATTTACACAAAAAATCAAAGGTACAATGAGGACAAGTAGATAAATTCAGAATCAAGGTGGAGTTTAAAACAACTTTCAGTGTTGACAAAACAAAGAAGTCAGGAAGAAAATAGAAAAGTTGAACAATATTATTAGCAAACTTGACCTAACGGACTTGTGTAGAATATTGAATGGAACTTTTTTTTTTTTTTTTTTGAGACAGAGTCTCGCACTGTTACCCAGGCTGGAGTGCAATGGTATGATCTTGGCTCACTGCAACCTCCGCTTCCCAGGTTCACATGATTTTCCTGCCTCAGCCTTCTGAATAGCTGGGATTACAGGTGCACACCACCATGCCCAGCTAATTTTTTTATATTTAGTACCGACAGGGTTTCACTATGTTGGCCAGGCTGGTCTTGAACTCCTGACCTCATGATCCACCTGCCTCGGCCTCCCAAAATACTGGGATTACAGGCGTGAGCCACTGAGCTCGGCCGCAAATTTTTTAAAGACAAACAAAACATATACATAAAGCAAATTTAGCAAATTTCTAAACATTGAAATCACACGGAGTATGTCTTCTGATGAAATAAGACTAAGCTAGAAATCAAGAGCAAAAAGATAATGAGAAAATCCTGTGTGTTTGAAAATTAAGAAAAATACTTCTAAACAACTAACCCTTAGGTCAAAAAGGAAATTACAATGTGATTTCGAAAATATTTTGGTCTGAATAATGTATAAAATCATGTGGGCAAGGCAATCTTAACATAAGGCATCATATGAGAAGTATTAATATAACTAACTTTACTAACCAGAAAACAGTTGAAAGGAATATTACCAGTACTGAGTGACTATGCACAGGAAGTGGCAACATTGGATGAGACACTAGCAACCAACTAAGAAATGGGGGGAAGCCCTTTCATCCTGTTTAGTAATATGAAAGTCTTTGGATAAGGAATCTAGTGGGAATACTTTCTCTATATTTAATCAGCATTCTGTGTCAATTTATAAATGCTGCCTCCTCTCTCATTTATAAATATCCAGACTGACTCAGCCTAAGAAATCCTAAATTTGGCAAATTCAGAATGTCTTATAAAGGTTAAATTGCAAAGGTTAATAGTGATCTTATTCACTTGAACTTTTTCACCTGTCTCTCCCTATACACTTTATGGGAAAAAAATACCATTTGTGAAAGTACACCAATCAGTATACAGAAATGCTGGAATATACTATCTAAATATACATCTATTTAACCTGCTTTGAACACTGTCAAATAGTCATAGCAAATTCAAGTTCATTTAATAATTTACTGACAATATGTTTATAGTACCTTATTAGGTATTAACACATCAAATTAACAGAACCCATTCTCTAGATTCAAAAGATTTATAATCTGGGTAGGGACAAAGTCGTGAACTGAAGACACTATGGATTCTGTGAAAGTGAGGAGCCAGGGACTTCTACTCCTGGTAATGGAGGATTAGATAATATTTATCAATCTTCCTGATGAAGTTACTTAAAAAAGGTGCTAGACAAAATATGGGGAAAAGGTTTTGGTAAGTGCATCACAGAGCTAATAAGATAGGGAGGAAAGACCTGGCCAAAATTAGAAAACTAAAATCAAGATGAGTGAGCCTACATCTCATGGTTGTGTTTTGTTTTAGTAGCTACTGTTGACATGGAAAAGGCAGTCATAAGGCTGAGCATAGCTTCTGGCTCTCATGGGACTTTGGTACCAAAGTTAGAACCTGGAGTCTTGGATGAGGGAATGTAGTTTGGTCTGCAATCCTGAATAGCTAAACCTGGGAGATAAAGGTGAATGGACGACAGCCCAACACTGAGTTACTACAGGCCCTGAAATCGGATAAAGGTGATCCCAGACTGTGGAACTGATACAAACTTTCAGTTGTTCTATTTCCATATGGGTGTCACTAATAAATAGCATATATCTGAATTCTTTTTCTTTAATCTGAATAGGCTTTTATCCATTTACATTCAATGTAATTATGAATATATTTAATTTGTTTCTACCAAATAAATATCCAGCTTTTCCTATGTTCTTTTGTTTCTTTTTTTTATGTTTTTTTTTGGGGGGGGGCGGGGGGAGGATTCTTTGTTTTTATTCTGTGTGTGTTTTTTTTTTTTCTTCTCTACTAGTTTGGAATTTATAACCTCTATTTTCTACTATTTTCAATGATTATGCTAGAAAATTTTCACATGTATTTTTAACTCATCAGAGTTGAACATTCCACAATATTTTTATTCCTTTTTTCTGAACTAAGGACCTTGAACACTTGAATTACAATCAGCTACTCTTCTAATTGATATGCAACTGTTATTGTGTTAATTCTAATCTGTATTTTCCATTCCACGAAATATTATTTTACAGTTTATTTAAATGCATCTACATATTTACCAATTCTTTGCTCTTCTTTTCTTTTTGCATTTCAGAGTTTCATTTAGTATACTCTTCCTATTGTCTGATGAATATCTTTTAGAATCTCCTTAAGTGAGGTTGATAAACTCTGTTTTTGGTTTTTGTTTTTCAGAAAGACTCTTTATTGTGCCTTTGTTCTGGAAAAATATATTCCCTGGGTATAGAATTTTGGTTTACAGTTATTTTCTCTCAGACTAATTGTCATACTTTTGAATCTAATCTGTCTTTTCTCTGGCTGCTTTTAAGATATTTTCTTTGTCTTTAATCTTCTAGGATTTTACTAGGTGTCTACATGCAGATTTCTTTTAATTTTTTCAACTTCAGATTCACTGGGCTTCCTGATTCTGTTAAGTGAAGTCCTTCAATATTCTTGAAATTCTCAGGAATATTTCTTCAAATATTGTTCTATCCATTTTCTCTTCTATAACTCTGATAAGATACATGTTTGACCACTTTATTTTCTCTCCCATGTGTCTTTTTTTTTATTCTTTTTTTTTTTTTTTTTAAGAGATGGAGTCTCACTCTGTCACCCAGGCTGGAGTGCAGTGGCACAATTTTGGCCCACTGCAACCTCTGCCTCCCGGATTCAAGTGATTCTCCTGCCTCAGCCTCCTGAGTAGCTGGGATTACATGCATGTGCCACAATGCCCGACTAATTTTTTTGTATTTTTAGTAGAGACAGGGTTTCACCATGTTAGCCAGGATGGTCTTGATCTCCTGACCTTGTGATCTGCCCGCCTCAGCCTCCCAAAGTGCTGGGATTACAGGCGTGAGCCACTGTGCCCTGCCCCCCGAGTCTTAATGTTTCTTTTATGTGTTTCATTTCTCGGTCTAAGTGGAATTCTGGATAACTCCTTCAGTTCTTACTTTCATTTCGCTACTTTCTCTTCAGCTTTATGTAACTTTATGTTAAACCTATCCATTGATTTTTTAATTTTAATTACTTAGTTTTTATTTCTATCAATTGTCTAGTTGCTTGCTCTCTCTCATTTTCAGGTCTTTCATTTCTTGATATATATTAAACATTCTTATATTCTCTTTTGGATCATTTCTGTATCAGAAGTTTTCATGAGTCTGAACCTGCTGTTTGTTGTTTAGTTTGCCTTTTACCTGTAGTATCTTGTAGTGATTCTTTACTGTGAGCTAATTTTCCTTAGAACTTTGTGGAAATTCTTTAAGGTCTGGTATTGGTGGCCCATCTGGAGCCGCTGCCGCCATGATGTTGGCTGCAGCTGGGGAGGCGCGGCTGGGGTTGCGTGCTGAGAGATGAGTAGACGATGGGAGGACCTGACTGCAGAGAGGAGCTACCCACTGAAAGTCTCCTCTGAGCTGTTCTGTCACCCAATAAAGCACCTCTTTGCCTTGCTCACCCTCTATTTGTATGCATAACTCATTCTTCCTGGACACAGGACAAGAACTTGGAATCCACTGAATGACAGGGCTAAAAGAGCTGTAATACAAACAGGGCTGAAACACGCTCCTTGCTTGCCACATTGTGGGTGATGAGGAGTGAAAACATAAGAAGAGCTGTGGCCCTTCCTATGCCTGGTCCAGTCGCAGCCTCACAGGGAACCAGTGCCTGTGTTGGTGCCTGAAGCTGCCTGCCCTGCTGGAGCCGGTGTGCTTGGCTGTGTGCAGTGGCTGGACCTTACGCTCACTCACTCACACACCCCTTGCCCTTCTGTGCCTCGCTCATCCTTGGCAGGTGTGGAATCCAGGTTGGTAGGGCAAGCTGAGTGCAGTCTGCCAGGCTGAGCAGGTGGAACAAGCCCGGCAGGCTTGAGCAAAACTCAGGCAAAGGCACCACCAGCCACAAAAGTTTCTGGCCAGAAAAGCGACAACCCAAGGATCCTGTGACAGTATGAAGATAGTTTCCTTAAGGAAAACAGTTTTACTTGCTTTTATCAGATGCCTGGGGCAATTATAAGACCTGGACCACCTTTAATCAAATCGTCAGTTTGTGGCTTTTTCAAGCTACCCAGGTAGTATGAGTTTGGGTTGCAAACCTCCTAAAAGCTCACTTATGATTATAAATTCCCAAGAGAGATTCACACCCCCTTCCACCCGTGGCTCAGTGCCAAGGACCAAGACACGCAGTTTTCCTTACTGATAATGGGGAATTACTTGTAGTTCACTCTACATGTAGCCCTTTAAAGACTCACCATTGTGTGTGTGTGTGCACAGAATTCCTTATTAGACACCCTACTTTGGGGAGGCCCTGGGCTTCACTTCAAGGACCCAGCCTTGAATAACTATATTCAAAGTTACCCACTTCAACAAATCCCCACAGGCTGAGGGGCAGCTTTAGGGGTTTTTCCTTTCACTCAGTTAACTTCTACATTCACTCAGCTTCTGGCTTGCATATACCTTACTTTTTGTTAGTTCATGGCTGCATTCAAGATGTTGATTTTTATATTTTATCTAATATTTCAGTTGTTTTCAGTGCTTTAGTGGGCACCTCATTCACCATGTTGCCAGAAAATGCATTATTGATATATTTTTGAGGTCTTTACATCTATATTTCTAAGTTAAATTGATGTCTAATTTTATTTTCTCATATTAAGCTTATATTAAGGTAACATTAATCTCATTAAATGAGTTGAGTAGTTGCCTCTCTTCTTCCCATCCTCCAAAACAGTTTCCATATGACAGGGATGAATGGTTCCTCAAAGGTTTTATAAAACTGATTTGTAAAACCATCTAGATCTGATGTCCTTGGCAAAGTTGGGAAAAGGTGGATTTATCATCAGTTATTCAGATTCTTTAAGGTTACTGATACATTCAGGTTGTCCCTTTCTTCTTGAATTAATTTTGATAACTTTTTTTCTAGAAAACTATCTACATTTCCAAATCATTGGCATGTAGTTATCTATAATATTCTTATGTTTTAAAAAATCTCCATAATGTCTGCATAGTAATAGCCCCTTTTTTGTTCATAATTTTTTAACTTATCAGCTTTATTAGAGGTCTTATTGATTACTTTTTTTCCCATTATTTTAAAGTTTTACTATTTAAAAAAATATTTTCTTACTTCTTTCTTTAGGTTTTCTTTGGAGTTCCTTTTCTGGCTTCTTGAGTTGCACTTAGGCATTAACTTTTCAGTCTTTCTTGTTATTTTACAAAGGCATAACAAATGGATCACTTTAGCAGTATTCTATAAATTTTGACACATTTTTTGTCATGCACTTCCTAACATTTTGTAATTTCCATTGTGATTTCCTCTTCAACCTATGACCTGTTTAGGAGAGTACTTTTCAAAATTCCCAAACATTAAATTTTTTTTTAATGCTGGTTTTTATTTTACTTGCTTTTAAGATGAAAAATATATCTGTATATGAGCTTCTTCAAAACGGTTGAGATGGCTGAGTGTGGTGGCTCACACCTAAAATCCCAGCACTTTGGGAGGCTGAGGTGGGTGGATGACCTGAGATCAGGAGTTCAAGACCAACCTGGCCAACATGGTGAAACCCCATCTCTACTAAAAATACAAAAAAAAATAAAAAATTAGCCAGGTGTGGTGGCACACACCTGTAATCCCAGCTACTCGGGAGGCTGAGGTGTGAGAACTGCTTGAACCCAGGAGGCAGAGAGGTTGCAGTGAGCTGAGATCCCACCATGGCACTCCAGCCTGGGCAACAAAGCAAGACTCCATCTGAAAACACACATACACACATACACAAACACACACACACACACACACACACACACACACACACACACACACATACCCAAAATGGTTTCCTTTGTCATCTACTATGTGGTTAATTCTTGTAAATGTTGCATGTATATTTTATTATTATTTTGAGATGGAGTCTCGCTCTGTTGCCCAGGCTGGAGTGCAGTGGCACCATCTCGCTTACTGCAATCTCCACCTCCCAGGTTCAAGTGATTCTCCTGCCTCAGCCTCCTGAGTAGCTGGGACAACAGGCCACCATGCCCAGCTAATTTTTGTATTTTTAGTAGAGACAGGGTTTCAATATGTTGGACAGGCTGGTCTTGAACTCCAGACCTCAAGTGATCCTCCCACCTTGGCCTCCCAAAGCGCTGGGATTACAGGTGTAAGCCGCCATGTCTGGCCTCGATGTATACTTTAAAGGAATATATATTTCCTATTCCCTGGGTATGGGGTTCCTTTGATCTATTTGATAAAGTTTAAATTTGGTTTTCAAAGCTTCTGCATTCTTACTAACATTTTTGTCTGCTTCATCTATCATTTATCTTTCTGATAGCACTGGTTTAAAATCTCACATTATGATGGTGGACTTGTCAATTTTTCCTTTAAGATTTTTCAGGTTTTTTTTTCTTTTTTTTTAATAGAATTTATAAGAAGCAAGGGTATGTTGTTAGGTACCTAGTTCAACATGGCTTGTCTTGGACAGTTTTATTTTGTTATCACTAGTTTACCTGTATTAATACTTGCTTTCTTAAATTCTATGTTCTTTCACATGAATGTTGCTTTTAACCATTTTTGGTGACAGGTGGCTTGATATCTTTACGCCTTTGTTTTTGAGCTTTCTGCATGGTGTTATTTATGTGTGTCTCCTTTAAGCAGCATATAGCTGGATTTTCCACCTATCTAGTCTGCTTAGTCTATTTACATTATGATGAATACAATTATTTAGATTTATTTCTATCATATTATTTTGTTCTAAATGCAACTCTTTCTTTTTCTGCTGTCCTCTAGAACCCCTCACTTTGGCTTCACCTTTGTGCCTTCTATTGTACTGATAAGTTGTCTATATTCTTCTGCTTATCTCTGCTGCCTTCCTTCTCCCCTGACCTCCACACACACATGGATTGGGAAGCTGTAGCAGAGATTGCTAGGCTAGTTCCCCACCTTATGTCCAGTATCTTTTTCTTACTTTAAAACAGAATTCTTACTGCTAGCTGAGTGCACTGCTGACCAGAATGTAAATGCCCTTCCCAGCTTCCCTTACAACTCTATGTAGCAAATGGGATGTAGCTAAAGTGTTGTGTCAAACTTCCAGGAAGTCTCTTTAAAAAGGAGGAAGTTCCAGCTGCCATCATGGACCAGGAGGATGGATGCCAAGCACTAGGATGGTAGAGCAGAAGGACAGAAAGAACTTGGGTCTCTAATTAAACTTTGGATCTGCCATACCCATCCTGGGATGCCTTCTTCTGTACTTCATTTATAGGAGAGAGTAATAAATGTCTCTTTTATTTAAGCTACTAATTCAGGGATCTGTTTTATTAGAAGTTGAATGCAATTCCTGATACAGAAATTATAGAAGGTTCTAGAATTTTATTTCTTTACAAGGCACATTAACTACCAAGTTTAGAAAACAAAACAATTCTTTTTCTAGTTAATTGACTAACTGTAGTAAACTGAATATTTAAAAATATTTCATGAAATTCAGTGTTCAACTGTTTCTTGTGTCCTATGCCTTCCTTCCAGGTTCACTTTTCTTCTTGCTGGATGAAGCAGGCTGCAGCTGACATGCAAAGAAAAGCTGAGACACAAGAGTGAAGAGTCCTAATGGCATTGTAGCCCTCAGTGCCAGTGTCCTTACCCCTGCCCTTCTGGAGGTTTGATTATATAAGCCAACAAATTGTGCTTATATGCGGTCACTTCAGGCCAAAGAATCCTGACAAAAGGAAATAGAAAGCTACTGAACAGATGTGTTCCTGTGGCATTTGCCTAATTTATCCATAGTGAAGTAACCAGAAACAGTATAGATTTAAATTCTTAGAGAGGAAGTTGATTTAAAAAAAAAAAAAAGATAAAGAAGAAACTACATAGGAGAACCACCAGAAGAGAAAGATAAAAATGAAGAAACCAAAAATAACATGGCTCAGAATGCTGCCTAATTTATCAAACTTGTCAACAGCAGCAGTTAAGGGTAGAAATATGTTCTTTAAGGACAAAACAAAACAGACAAAAGTTATCAAATAGTATTAGTCCTCAAAGGAACAATAAAAACCACAAATAATTGTCGATAATACATCTTTTTTTTTTTTTTTTTTTGAGACAAGGTCCTGCTCTGTCACTCAGACTGGAGTGTAGTGGTGCGATCTTGGCTCACTGCAACCTCTGCCTCCCAGGCTCAAGCAATCCTCCCACCTTAGCCTCCAGCATAGCTGGGAACACAGGCATGTGCCACCACGCCTGGCTAATTCTGTAACTTTTTGTAGAGGAGGTCTCATTATATTGCCCAGGCTGGTCTCAAGTGATCCTCCTGCCTCGGCCTCCTGAGTAGCTGGGACTGCAGGTGCATGCCACCATGCCCAGCTAATTTTTTAACCTTTTGTAGAAAGGAGGTCTCACTATATTGCATAGGCTGGTCTCAAGTGATCCTCCCGCCTTGGCCTCCCAAAGTGCTGGGATTACAGGCATGAGCCACAACACCCGGGCCAATACATCTTTATATTTCAATTATTTAAAATAGCCTAAGGACAATACTTGCATACTAAATTTCCTCTTAAAACTCTCTGGCCACTTTGTACTCAAACACAATATATAAATAGTGCATTTTACAACTTAATTCAAGATTTCACTTATTTATTTTGGCCAGGTCCTGTTTTCAGCACAGGAAGAAAGTTCCTTTTGCTGGGCATGCTATGCCTTATATATTTTTTAAATTCAAGATTTTTCCCTTGACCATGACAGTAGAATAAAAAGCTCAAATTTAAGATACATACTAATCTAGGACACAAACAATTGTTCCACTGAGGTGAGATTTTTAAAAATGCAAGAATAAAAATTCTATTATAACATTCACTTTATACATATTCTTCAATCTACATGTGACTACCTAAAAAGCAAATCATATATACATTCTTTATAATGCATCAAGAGGAAATCTATGAGTTAAAATGGATATTTAGAAAAGAAAATAATTACCTTTGATGCAAGGTTGTCTACTAGAGCAATCATAGAATTCTTAAACAAGGTAGCAGCAGTCAGAGGTCGCTTGGTCACCTCTGTAATGCTCAGTTTGCCTTCAGGCCACATATTCTTGAGCACAGGATTTGAACTGAGAAGCAGAGAAAAAACAATTCAAATGTCACATTCAAATAAGCTGGATAAAAACTGATAAGCAATTCTGCTGAAATGTATCCTGAGAATTATAATTGGACTACAGACTGAACTCACAAGGCCTAATTGGAAAGATGATTCCATCCAGAAAATTATGCTGCAAGTATAATGACTGATACTGCAATGCAAATTGAGATTTTTTCCAAACTACAGCGTATTTAAAAAATTATTCAAACTTCTTTAAAGTGACATCTTTATTCTACCTACCTAGGACCCTCAAATGGTCAATATGGCTCTTACATATAGAAAACAAATTCATTTATGTGATGGTTAGAAAATGAGGACAAACCACTAGTAGAAAAATGATCCTCAGTGTCACAGCAGAAAACATAAAAGTGGCAACATCTTTGAATTAAAGCAAGTATTTATATATTAATAGAACAGTTAACACTACAGAATACCCGCTCTTAAAAACACAGGTAGGAATATAAAATAACCATTTTTATATTGTCCCTAGTAAATCCGTTTACTGCAGTTCAAATTGTGAACAAATTTGTAGGTAGCACTGGCAGTTATAATATTTTATTGATGTGACATTAGGACTGTTGCAGTCCAATTCTAAAAATGCGTTTCAGGCCAATTTTCAGGTTAAAATTATATATTCATCATTCTGCTCTGTGGAGGTATTTTTAAAAACGTGTAGTGATCTCAACTGTCATTTTTTTCTGGTTTCATTTTGGGTGCTTTTGATGTTAAACTAATTGGAACTGAAAATGTTGCTTGCTTCCTAGAAACTTTTATCAGAAAAAAACTTTCCTTAGAAAATTGGGGGCTGAGAAGAGAAAATAATTAACATTAGCATTCACTGCTAATTGTTCTTACTACTGCTAACATTTTATCCACTTTCTTTCCCTCATATAAAATTTTAAAAATTGAATTGGATCTCCATAGCACCCAGAATGTTTCTGTATGTAGGTGCTCAAAATAATAGCTGCAAGATGAAAGAGCAGATGAGCGCAAAGCGAAGAAGATAAATGGTGATGTGTGGATTGACTGGGTCTGTGAATACAGACAGAGCAACACTCCCAGCCCTCACCATCATCAGCAAGCAGTGCCAACTACTGTCAAAGTGGCTACAAAATGCTGCAATAACCTGTGGTTTATGAACCCACTTTCATTACTTTCTAGTCCTATTCCATAATTTTCCATTTGTACACTTATATCAAAATGACTACATAGATGTATATTGTTTTTCCTTAACCTTTTCATTCTTATCTTTAGCACAGACATAATTTAAGGCAACATTCTTAACTTACAGTGCACATGGTTCCTGAATGCCATTCTAACACTTACTGAATAGAATTTTCAGAAAGTAGAAAACTGTACTTTGTGTACTTTGAAAAGTCTGACACATGTCAAAAGACTGTGTCTTTTAGTCGCTGGCATTTGGTCTATGCAGTTTCTACTCCAAATTCTTTGTCTACCTTACTCACTGTTGGCCATATTTGGAGACTATTCCTGCACTACACTGTAAAGGTTGGAAATGAAGGAAATAAGATAATATGTTAAATAGCAGAATTGATACAAAATGAATCCAAACAGTTATAGGGAGTCATTTTAAAGAGAAAGAACTTTCAGGCCAAGTCATGACTGTAATATTTTTGTTTTTCTGAGACAGCGTCTCACTGTCACCCAGACTGGAGAGCAGTGGTGAGATGATAGCTCACTGCAGCCTTGACCTTCCGGGCTCAAGCGATCCTCCCACTTCAGCCTCCCGAGTAGCTGGGACTACAGGTACGTGCCACCATGCCTGGCTAACTTTTTAATTTTTTGTAGAAATGGGGTCTCCCTATGTTGTCCAGGCTAATCTCAAACGATTCTCCCACCTCAGCCTCCCAAAGTGCTGGGATTATAGGTGTCAGCCACCGTGCCCAGACTGAATGTAATATTAACAAAACAGTTTTCAAAATATTTTAAATACCCAGAACCCTTATCTTAAAAGGGAAGCTCCTCCAGAGACCCAGTATGTATAAAAGGTAAGGCAGATCTCATCTGGCTAACAAGAGCAGTAAAGAGTAAAAGTTTGTGCACCTGGAATGCAAAATGCTTGCTCCCTTCCTCCCTCCATTTACACAGACACACACACACATACATGCATGCATACATGTGTGTATACTATCAAGGTCTACAGAACTAGAATCCAAGGAACACTGCTTAAAAATAATTATATTGCTGGGTGTAGTGGTGCATGCCTGTACCCCCAGAGGCAGAGTTGGGAGAATCACTTGAGCCCAGGAGTTCAGTGTTACAGTGAGCTATGATCACACCACTGTGCTCCAGGCTGGGCGACTGGGATAACACTTCTAAAAAAGAAAAAAGAAAAAGAAAAATCATTATATTAACATATACAAAGAAAAAATGGATTCAAATTTTGGAAGGCTGTTAGCCATGGAAGCATCAAATAGTGTCCAGAGGTGAAGGTGGCTCATTCTAATACCATCTAGGAGGAGGATTTTATCCAATAAATAAATAAATAAATAAATAAAGTCAAGACTTCCCATCTCACGGGCAAGGTCTTTCCTATTATGGAATATATGCAATATGCTGCATTTAACAGACTTTCAATCTTTCACCCCTTTGGCAAAACTATTCCTACTGTGAAATGGATTCATCTTAGCCTGATGCCTTTACTTGTTGGGTTTATCCAAGTTCCTTTGTTCTGACTCTGTGCTTACCAGGCAACTAAGCATTCTGGATTCCATGGGTAATAATGAATCAGAGTTCTCACTGCTATTTGATTTCCCAAGCAGGTTTTCCAATAGGGAAAATCAGCCTGTTACATGAACACAATTACAGTTGGTCCTCCATATCCACGGCTTCCACATTCAACATACCATGGATAGAAAATATTTTTTTAAAAGATGGTTGTGCCTGTACTAAACATGTACAGACTTTTTTGGGGGTCATTATTCTCTAAGCAATATAACAACTATTTACACAGCACTTACATTTTATTAGGTTTTATAAGTAATCTGGACATGATTTAAAGTATCTGGGAGGATGTGGGTAGGTTATATGTAAATACTACACCATTTTACATAAGGGACTCGAACATGTATGGATTTTGGCATCTTTGGTGGAGGAGGGTACGGGATGGAATTAATTCTCCATGGATACTTCGGGACAACTGGATTCCATTCCATGTCACTGTTAGATTTTCCACTACAAATAAATCCACATGCTGTTTTGTTTCTACCTGGCCCAGAGAGCCTGGGCTGTATTAGTTCACCACCAAAAGGTGAAGCTGTTCTCAGTAGCTGAACTTCTGGGCCATGGTACATTCACAAAGTTAACAAACACCACCTCGTGCAGCCTCTTGGTACACAGACTGGCAACACACCCTGATGGTACCACTGGCCAAATAAGGCTGTTTTTTCCAAGTTGAGCTTTTAGCATTTTCTGCACAGAGAAATGCTAGACTCTGTCATTTGTCCCTCAAAATGAATGTGCCTTACCTGATAAATTAAGCATTGAAATTCCCTTCTGAAAGTCCTTTTTCTCCATGCCCAGTTCTTCCAAGGATCCTCTCTCACATTCCTATGTCTCTGTAACTTTCTACTAATGATAGTGCTATCATTAATCTTGGTGGCTTCAACATCCACACAGCTGAACCATTTGATGACAATTCTTGAAAGAACTGTTTAAACACAATGTCTCTATATCCTCATTTCCTGTATTCCCTTGAGCTCACATCAATGAGATATTTGTCTTCAATGCTACATGGAAACCAGTGTTGTCAAGAGTCCCACTGACCCTGGCGTTAGCAAATCCAATGGTCAGTCTTGGTCCTCTCATCACTCCTGCTTTTGACAAGATTTGATGTAGTGTATCAATTTTTTTCTTCTTTAAACACTTTTTCTTGGCTTGGCCTCTGTGACACCAGATTCCCAGTTTACTTCCTTCCCCACTGGCATGCTCTGTTTCCTTTGCTAGTTCCTCTTTCCTTGTTTGACTCTACATGTTACAGTGTCTCAGGAATTAGTCTTTTTAACCTCTTCTCTTTTTGAAATCCACGCTCACTCCCTACATACTCTCATCTAGTCTAGGGCTTTAAACACAATGAATACACTGACGACTGTGAATTTATATCTCTAGCCCCACCTTTCCCCTGAGAGCCACATGCATATTTGCAATTGCTGATTTGGCACTTTTAATTCGGTATCCAAAATGCACTTCAGACATAACGCATCCAAAACAAAACTCTTAATTTCCCTGAACCAATTAGCGTTTCCTCTTGTCTTCTCCTATCAGGCTCAGGTATCACCTCTGATTTCTGTCTTCCTCTCACACTACACATCGTCTCTACCAGCAAATCTTGTAGACTTTACTTTCAAAATATCATCCAATCTGACCCCTTTTCATCATCTCTGTCACCACCACCCAGGCCTCAGCCTGCCTTATTATTACTATTTTATTTTATTTTATTTTTGAGACAGAGTCTTGCTCTGTCGCCCAGGCTGAAGTGCAGTGGCGCAATCTTGGCTCACTGCAAGCTCTGCCTTTCGGGTTCACGCCATCCTCCTGCCTCGGCCTCCCGAATAGCTGGGACTACAGGCACTCGCTGCCACACCCAGCTAATTTTTTTTGTATTTTTAGTAGAGACGGGGTTTCACTGTGTGAGCCAGGATGGTTTCAATCTCCTGATCTCGTGATCTGCCTGCCTCGGCCTCCCAAAGTGCTGGGATTACAGGCATGAGCCACTGCACACGGCCGCAGCCTGCATTATTAAACTCGCCTGCTTTACTATTTCCATGCTTGTCCCTTACTATGTGCATTTTACATAGTAGTAGCAGCACTGATATCTTTAAAACATAAATCACATCACGTCACATCACGTCATAAATTCCAACGCTTCCCTTAATACTTTCTTCTTACCCGGACTCAGGCTCTATGATCCAGGATCAACCTACCTTTCTAAAGTCACTCTCCCCATCCCTCACTTTGTTTTCCCCACAAATCAAGCTCATTCCCACCTTGGGGCCTTGGTACTAGCTATTCTCTCTGTCTGGAATGCTCTTCCTCCAGATATCTGCATGGCTCCCTCCACTTAATTCAGGTCTCTGCTGAAATGTCACCTCTATAAGAGGCCTTTTCTGACTACCCTATCTATAATTCCTTCCCAGCCCCTCCTCGTCTGTACCCTTCAATCTCTTACCTACTTTATTTTTCTGCACAGCACTTGGCACAAACTGAAAGTTGTTTCCTTGTTCACTAACTGTCACCTTCACTAGACTATAATCTCCATGAGGCCAGGGACTTTGCCTATATTTTTTCACAGCTGTATCCCAGAATATAGAAGAATGTGTGCCTCAAAGGTACTCAATATATTTTTGATAATCTACTGAGCAACTGACTAAGTAGACTTAATAAATCAGTGAATACAGTTCTTTAACCTGTAAGAAGATGGCCAGGAATCCTCTTTCTTCTTCATGGACCTTCTTTTTAAAGTATCCATACTGGATTTAAACTTATCATATGCTTAGTTTTATTTTGCCATAACTTTTCCACATTTTGTTGGTTTGTGAGAAGATTCTGTCGGCTTAGTCACCATCAGTGCTCACTGACACTAGATGCCACTCTGATACCAGAGTGGTCTCTTATTTGGGGGTGAAGACACTACAATGGGAATCTGAGTATGCAAAACTTCTAGCTGGGCCAGATGTCACCTGACATTTCTTCATCACACTGGCCTGGCCTGAGGACTGCTGAGTATACTGGTAGGGGATGCTGGAAGGCTGGCAGCCGTGAGCACAGAAACTGAGGCAACCCAAGGGAAATCAAATCATATTATTAGCAGGGCCCTGACCAAAATTTATAGATTTTATCATAAAGTTAGTTATATGCTATTTATTAAGTCTGATAAAGCAGAACAAGAAAATGTGCCAGAAACTCTTAAAACTGCATATAAATATAACCATGTGCATATATTACATATGTCAATGAGCTTAATCGAGTTAATAAAATTTAAATCTTACCTGTTATACATAAGGCGCTTGAAATCTTGAAATAAAGTATCTTTATTTTTGTCAATAAAACCAATGACAGAATAGCTAACAGGAGAGAAATCACAGAAAACATGTATTATTTACCAAGCAAGAGCCACATTTAAGCTTTTCTAGGAGGCGACAAGCCTTTCCACCGTTAATTATGCAATCATCTAAAAGCTGATGTTGTTCACCTTGTCTGTATTAAAGGATACCGAATTTACCTACTAAATAGAAGGGACTTTGTTTCTATTCTGCAAAAGGAGAGCAAGCATCAGTACTATTATTATGATTAAGATGATAATTTCCTACTGGTTTATTGCTTACCTCAAGAAGATGACTTTTTAAAAGACAGCTGTATTTATCATCCAGCATTACTAAGATAAAAGCAAAACAGCAACATACAGGAACTAACAGTCTCATCCGTAGGGAGATCAAGTGACTTGCCTAAGGTTCACTCAATGTTCAGGGTAGGATAAAAGAATCCAAGAAGAACTGCAAAGGATGGTAAGAACTGGATAAGCAGAGGAGAAAAAGGCAGGCAGATCACACAGGGAAACAGATCAAATAGAGTGATGAAGGCAGGCACATGCATGGCATTCTGGAGAGAGAATGAGGAGGCCAGTATAGATGATTTGGAGGAAGGGAGATGAGTAAGGTCTTGAAAGTCCAGCTAAGACTGCAGTTGGTGAGAAGAGTGGGAATAGAACTATACTACTCCAGTGACTGGCATGAACTCTAGAAGGAGTGAATTCAGTTTTGGGGTTCTAAAAGTAATTGAGGACTCTGGGTGATTAAGACAGAGGCTAAGAGATTAAACAAATAGGAACTTTAGATACAGCTACACCTTACAGTTCTGCTCTCGTGCCTGTTTTCTCCCTTGACAATCAGATCAGTATAGGCAATTCCCAGATCTCTAACCTGGATTCCTTGCCTTACATATTTAATCCTGCAAGAAAGTTCCTTCAGCCTGTGCTGCCCATGGGTACTTTAAGGTTACCATATCCAAAATTATTTCCTTGCCTGCCCCGACCTAGGTCTTCTTAATACTTTCAAGTCACTTTTGACTGAACCTTTGTGATGTGATCTCAAGCTACTCTTCCAGATAGTTCTACTTCTCTGTGCTATACAAAAAAGGATACACTTCAATCAGATGGACCTAGTTGCTATTTCCTGAATATTCTGTAGCACCTTTCCCACTTCTTCTTATAAAAATAATTCCTAGCATTCAAAGACCAGCATCAGCCCTCCTGGGTTTA
The DNA here is from genome assembly GCF_007565055.1 of Rhinopithecus roxellana. NCBI lineage: Eukaryota > Metazoa > Chordata > Mammalia > Primates > Cercopithecidae > Rhinopithecus > Rhinopithecus roxellana. Next base: position 49,610,941 of record NC_044567.1, read on the forward strand.
TTACACAAACCTGGAAGTATTTCCTTACTCTAAATTCCAAGTGAGTAATTGCTATTACTCATATGGCAATTATTTTAGACCACTGTTATTGTATACATGTATATAAATGTGTATGTGTATATATGTGTGTTTACATGTGTATAAATAATAACACATATAAACGTACATATGTGTATGTATGCATCTTACATGGCAAGCTCTTTGTGGGCAGGGACCATACTTTATGAAGTATTGAGCACACAGAAGATACTCAGTAAAAATCTAGAAAAGGATTGAAGAGTTTAAGAAGTGAAGAGGAAGTCTGAGGCACTGAATATCCCTCAAAAGGGTTAGTTGAAGTTCTAGACTAGGAGTCTAGAAAGCTAGTTATTATCTCAGTTCTTCTGTAAATTTGCTAAGTGACATTGAGTAAGAACTGTACTCATTCTGCATAAGTTTCTTCATCTGTAAAACGAAGTGGCTGGTCTAGGTCATCTCTAAGGCCTCTATCCAGCTCTGCATTTATGCCATTCTGCATTGTATGAAAGTACCCTGTAAGTGAGGCTTGGATTTTTAGTGGAGATATTTGTATGGTACTGGATCTTCCCTCTTCAGTATTACGGAACCTGGGAACATGACCAGAAAAAGTGGAAAATGGTGCCATTCCATCACTAATGGTTAGCTTGACAGATGGCGTGATAATTTTGAGCCATATCATTTTATGGTCCTAGAATTTTAATTTAAATCAGGAACAGCTATTAAAATTTCTTTTTAATTTTTTAAAAATTAAACATCTTTTCGGCATTTATAGAGAAGATGATTTACCTTTTTTTGTTTAATCTCTTCCTGCAATGGATTACATGTAAAGAATTCCTAATGCAAAAACTAAGAAAAAGAGTTCTTTAAACAATAAGATGAGGAGCAGTGTTCAGTGGACAGCAAAGGCATAACAAATATAGTAGGCTAAGAAATGCAGCCCCAACAAAAGTTTCACATCAAATTCCCTGGAACCTGGGAATGTTACCTTATATCATAAAATATGTGATTAATGATCTTGAGGAGAAGCTCATCCTATATTATTCAGATGGGTCCTACATGCCATATGAAATGTCACTTTAAGATAGAGGCAGAGCGGCTAGGCGCGGTGGCTCATGCCTGTAATCCTAGCACTTTGGGAGGCCGAGGCGGGCAGATCTATTGAGATCAGGAGTTCAAAACCAGCCTGGCCAACATGGTGAAACCCCATCTCTACTAAACATACAAAAATTAGCCAGGCATGGTGGTATGCACCTGTAATCCCAGCTACTCAGGAGGCTGAGATACGAGAATTGCTTGGGCCTGGGAGGTGGAGGTTGCAGTGAGTTGAGATTGCGCCACTGCATTCCAGCCTGGGTGACAGAGTGAGACTCCATCTCAAAAAAAAAAAAAAAAGAAAAAGAGAAAAAAAAAGAGATAGAGACAGAGGGACAGTTAACAGACACACAAAGAGGAGGGCAATGTGACTGGAGTGATGCAGCCACAAGCCAAGGAATGTCCAGTGCTACTAGAAGCTGGAAAAAAAGGAACAGATTCCTCTCTAAAGGAACCCCCAGAGGGATTGTGGCCCTGCTGACATCTTGATTTTGAACTTTTAAACTTCAGAACTGTGAAAGAATAAGTTTCTGTTGATTTAAGCCACCAACTGTGGTGAATTTGTTACAGCAGCCCTTGGAACCTAATGTACTAAGGTAGTTATAATTTTTAGTTATACTTTCTGATCAATTTCTACTTTATTGTATTGTTAATAAAAATATGACTAGTAAGAATTTTACTTTTTCAAATAATATTTGGAAAATAATGTAGCAAAAATGGTTTTTGCTTATGCAGTTACCCAACTATTCATAGAACTTCATATAGAGGAGTAATTCTCACCCAGGGGCCTTTTTATGCCTACTGTTTCTTCTACTTGGAAAGCTTTCTCTTTTCTCTCCCCTGTTCCTAATTCATTCCCCTGACTAACCCTCTTTTACTTTTAGGACTCAATTTGGATGCCACTTCCTCCAGCAAGACCTCTCTATGCCCCTCTCAGTGGGCTAATTATTCCTCCTCACTGCTCCTATAATGCCTTGTGCTTCTCTAGTTTAACTGTTTCCAGTCTTCATTATAGTGACCTTTGATGGATGTAATTGCCTATATTCTTCACTACACTGTTGGTTTCTTTAGGGCAAGGACCATCTTATCCATCTTTCTATCTCAGTTCTTAAAATACTTCCATGATTTATTGACCCACCAGCTGATTTTTACTGAATCCTAACTATGCCAGGCACTGCACATGGGCACATAGTGTGTGTTCAATAAACGATTGAAAAGCAAGGAATGAATGAAGCTATGCCATTTTTTCAGTTGAACAAATTAAAATACACTGATATATCAAATGACCAAAACATGCAAATGAATATAAAACCAATATACATTTTTCCTGGTTATATTTTCTAAAGTGAGGCGGCATGCAAATCATGGTAGGTACCAATGTAAGATACTCACACCACATCTCCTGCATAATGTCGAATTCGAAAATCTCGATCAAACTCCAGAATTTTGTCTGAGGCACAGAGCTAAGAAATCAAGAAGGATATTATTTTGAAAACAGACATTTTTGCTTTCCTAAAAATATAGTCCAACTTAATATGAAATGATGATAATATCACAAATTATGACATCACATTGTGTGGGGCTTGATTTAAAAATATGGCTTATGTATTATATAGTAAAGACTAAACTTTCACTAGAAATCCACACAGCTAGACTACATTTCCTGTCCACTCTTACAGATGGATATGGCCAAGTAACCAAGTTCTGGACAATGGAAGTAAAGTGTGGCTGTTCTAGGCCTAAAACTGGTGAAAAGTGAATGACCCCCCTTCTGTGCTTTCTTCTCTCCTCCCACTAGTTGGACACAGAGGGTAGTCTCTAGGGCATGGAATAGTCAGAAGACAGAGGAAGTTTGGGTCCCTGAGAGAGACACAGACTTCTACTATGTTATGAACTTTAATCTTGGCCATAGGGCAGGCACGGTGGCTCAGGCCTATAATCCCAGCACTTTGGGAGGCTGAAGCAGGTGGATCGCTTGAGCCCAGTAGTTCAAGACCAGCCTGGGCAACATGGTAAAACCCCATCTCTACTAAAAATTACAAAAGTTAGTCAGGTGTGGTGGCATGCATCTGTAGTCCCAGCTACTCGGGAGACTGAGATGGGAGAATCCCCTGAGAGTGGAAGGCAGAGACTGCAGTGAGCCAAGATTGGGCCACTGCACTCCATTCTGGGCAATACCGCGAGATCCTGTCTCAAAAATGAAACCAAACCAAACAAAATTTAGCTACTCTCTTCATGCAGTTCAGCCTACCCTAACTGACAGAGTTTCTTTCTCCTCTAAGGTCCACTTAAGGAGGACCATACTGAAGGCTTACTAGTTGTTAGGCACATACATCTTATTCGGTCCTCACTGTTGACATCTAAGGTATAACGATCTCTCTATAACACACATGGAAACTGAGGCTCAAAGAGGTTAAATAATTGGCACAAGATCACATAGCTAGTAAGTGGTACCCCTGGGGAGGACTCCTGGAATCGAATGTAACATCTGCGCTCTCTTATGTACACGGAGGCCTGGCTTATCTGTCTGCTAAGCTGAGACTCCAGTTCAGGACTATTGCTTCACAGAAGATAAAGCTTCTGCAGCTCTTTCTCACTGAAGAGGAATAGTTTATGGGAAGGCAGTTTTTATATGGCTGTGGAGGTCTCTATGACTTTCTACAATGTTCCTTGTTATAGTAGGACCTAGACTTCTTTGTCTGCCCTGTGAAGAATCACTTGGAATCTTACAGTTTTTTAAACAGACACCTAAGAGAGTCCACAAAAGTTTTCCTGGGAAGGCCGGGTGTGGTGGCTCATGCCTTTAATCCCAGCAGTTTGGGAGGCCGAGGCAGGCAGATCACGAGGTCAGGAATCCAAGACCATTCTGGCTAACACGGTGAAACGCCGTCTCTATTTAAAAAATACAAAAAATTAGCTGGGCACGGTGGCAGGTGCCTGTAGTCCCAGCTACTCAGGAGGCTGAGGCGGGAGAATAGCGTGAACCTGGGAGGTGGAGCTTGCAGTGAGCCGAGATCGTGCCACTGCGCTCCAGCCTGTGCGACAGAGCAAGATTCCATCTAAAAAAAAAAAAAAAGTTTTCCTGGGGAAATACACAAAACCCACTTAGGTTCTAATGTTAGGTAACAAATAATCTCAAGGTGTTTTCTATTAATTTGACAAGTGAATAATTATAGGAAATTAGAGTCAGACCTCCAAGGTTCAAATCTTGGCTCTACTATCTACTCACTCTGATTTCTTTAATAATTACTTATCTCAGAGAGTTGTCCTGAGGATTAAATGAATATGGAGAACAAAGCATCTACCAAACAGAGAGGTCTCCAAAATATTTAATTCCCCTTTCCTGCTCTCGCTCTTATTAACCGCTTTTACAAACCATTTTATTTACAAAACTCCTTAAGGAAAAGGACCCAAGAGATGTCTACACTAATGGAACATTCTTACATTTGGATACTGCAAAGTCCCAACCGATCTGAACATAGGAGGTTTTAGATTTTTCTTTACTTTTTTGGTAACAGCAAAGTTATGTATCTATCATTTAATTTTTTATATTAATAATTTAAATAATAATTTTATGCTTTATTGGATCATCTGCCTGTCTCTCCATGGCAACTTTAATGCGGAGGAAACAATGTAGTCCCTAAATGAAGTAACTTTTACAAGACAGAAACCTCTAATTTAACATGCCAATAAGTCTAGCTAATCAGTAACCAGTAGCAAATGATGATATCCAGCTCAACACACAGAATAGCATATGTAAGAAACGGTTCACAGTGATTAAAATATTTTGATAGCTTGATCGTTTCTTTTCTTCATTAGGTAAAAATCCCAAAGAAGAATAAATTTTAAAAATCTCTATCTCAAAGAAATAAAAGGTATTCAAACTGGAAAACAGAAGTCAAATAATTCCCGTTCACTGATAACATGATCTAATACCTAGAAAACCCTAAAGACTCTTCCAAAAGACTCCTAGACTTGATAAGCAACTTCAGTAAAGTTCCAGGACATAAAATCAATGTACAAAAATAAATAAGCATTTCTATACACGACCAATAACATTGAAGCTGAGAACCCAATCAAGAATTCAATCCCATTTACAATATCCACAAACACTCACACAAAAGAAAACCCTAGGAATATATTTAAACAGGGAAGTGAAAGATCTCTACAAGGAGAACTACAAAACACTGATGAAAGAAGTCATAGATGGCACAAAAAAATGGAAAAACATACAATGCTCAAGGATTGGAAGAATCAATGTCATTAAAATGCTCATACTGACCAAAGCAATCTACAAATTCAATGCCGTTTTTATCAAATTACCAATGTCATTTTTCACAGAATTAGAAAAACAATCCTAAAGTTCATATAGAACCAAAAAACAGCCCAAACAGCCAAAGCAATTCTAAGCAAAACAAACAAAACCAGAGGCATCATATTACCCTGACTTCAAAATTATACTACAAGGTTATTATAAGACAGCATGGTTCTGGTACAAAAATAAACATATAGATCAATGGGACACGACAGAGAGCCCAGAAATAAAGCTGTATATCTACAATCAACTGATCTTTGACAAAGTTGACAAAAATAAACGATGGAGAAAGGATATGCTATTCACTAAGTGGTACTGGGAAAAATAGCCATATACAGAAGAATGAAATTGGACCCCTGTCTCTCACCATACACAAAAACCAGCTTAAGATGCATTAAAGACTTAAATGTAAAACCTGAAGCTATAAAAGTCCTAGAAGAAAACCTAGGAAAGACTCTTCTGGACATTGGCCTAGGCAAAGAATTTATGACCAAGACCTCAAAAACAAATGTGACTTAATTAAACTAAAAAGGTTCTGTACAGCAAAAGAAATAACAGAGTAAACAAACACCCTACATAATCAGAGAAAATATTTATAAATTATGCCTCCAACAAAGGACTAATATTCAGAATCTACAAGGAACTCAAATAACTAAATAACAAAAAAAATTACATAACCCCATTAAAAAGTAGGCAAAGAACATGAACAGGTATTTTTCAAAAGAAGAAATACAAACAGCCAACAAACGTTTGAAAAAATGTTCAACATCACTAATCATCAGAGAAATACAAATTAAAACCACAATGAGATATCGTCTTATACCAGTCAGAATGGCTATTACCAAAAGTGTCAAAAATAGATGGCATGGATGTGGAGAAAAGGAAATGCTTATACACTGTTGGTGGGAATATAAATTAATACAACTTCTATGGGAAACAGTATGAAGATTTCTCAAAGAAATGTAAACATTTCTTTTAAACGGTAGTTCTAAAAATAGAACTATCATTTGACCTAGCAATTCCACTACTAGGCATAACAAAAAGACATTTGTGCTCGTATGTTTACCATAACATTATTCACAATAGCAAAGTAATGGAATCAATCTAAGTGTCTATCAACAACTGATTGGATAGAAAGAAAATGTGATATACATATATATAATGGAATACTATGCAGCCATAAAAAAGAATGAAATCATGTCCTCTGCAGCAACAGGGGTGGAGCTGGAGGACATTATACTAGGTGAAATAATGTACGTTATCGCTTGTAAGTGATAGCTAAACAATGCATATGCATGAACACAAAGATGGAAATAAGACACTGGGGACTCCAAAAGCAGGGGGGTGAGGGTTGAAAAATTACATATTGGGTACAATGTTCACTATTTGGGTGATAAGTATGCTAGAGGCCCAAAGTTTACCATTATGCAATATAGCCATGTAACAAACCTGAACATGTACCCCCCAGATCTAAAATAATATAAATAAATAAACAAATAAGTAATCACTATCTCAGCACTTGTCTTAGGGATACCAAAAGAAAGAGCTACTTGGTCTAAAAGTTGGGAAACCTGGGCTCCCACAAATTTGAAAAAGAAAAAGAAAAAGAAAACCCTCTCCACAGATAAATTACTATTTAGCATTTCATGTCAAATCAGTAGCAAATACTGATGTAGTATATATAGTTACTCTTACAAATGACATGGCTGGGCGTAGTGGCTCATGCCTGTAATCCCAGCACTTGGAAAGACCGGAGGGACAGATGACCTGAGGTCAGGAGTTCAAGACCAGCCTGGCCAACACAGTGAAATCCCATCTCTACAAAAACACAAAAATTAGCTGGGCATGATGGTGGGTGCCTGTAATCCCAGCTACTTGGGAGGCTGAGGCAGGAGAATCGCTTGAACTCGGGAGGCGGAGGTTGAAATGAGCCCAGATTGCACCATGCACTCTAGCCTGGGCAACAGAGTGAGACTCCATCTCAAAAGAAAAAGAAAAAAAAAAAGGAATGGATATTTCAAAATATTTGGTTGACACATTTAATTCAGGTATATAAATGGCCAAGGTAGAAGGTATCAAAATGAGGTAGATTTGATTTCTCATGTGAGACTCATAGCTAATTCAAATGAAAATTTAAATAAGATTTATTTGATATGCCTGTAATCCCAGCACTTTGGGAGGCCGAGACGGGCGGATCACAAGGTCAGGAGATCGAGACCATCCTGGCTAACACGGTGAAACCCCGTCTCTACTAAATGCAAAAAACTAGCCGGGCGAGGTGGCGGGCGCCTGTAGTCCCAGGTACTCAGGAGGCTGAGGCAGGAGAATGGCGTAAACCCGGGAGGCGGAGCTTGCAGTGAGCTGAGATCCGGCCACTGCACTCCAGACCGGGCGACAGAGCAAGACTCCGTCTCAAAAAAAAAAAAAAAAAAAAAAAAAAAAAAAAGATTTATTTGATATGATTGAGAAAAATTCAATTCAACTTTACAAACACTGATTGAATGTCTACCATCTGGTAGGCACAGTGCTAAGTGAGTCTCCGAAACCTGAACTGTGATTATAAAGGGCATTTATAAACTTTCCCTCAAAGATAGGACATTTGCCCATGTTAGGTGACTTCTAACTTGGCTCAGTGCTCTGTCCCTAGCACCTAGGATTGCACCTGGAAGATGAGAAACACTTATTAGGTATTTATGGTGTAAATGGGGAATGACTGAAGCAGTCCTAACCCAAAATCCTATTATGAAAGAGCAGACTGTAGTATCTGAAAGCCAACTTGTAGTAGGGTTACAATCAATTCTCAGTAACAGACCAAGGAGAATATTTTAGAAAAAACTGGCCTAAAATCAGTATCAGCTAGTAATCTATTTCTTGATGATTTGGGCTTTAGCTAGTTAACTGTGGAATTTCCCTGTTCTGATTACATAATTTCATAGGAGACGAAGTTAGAAAATAGACTTTATTCACACTAAAAAATGGCAGTGTCATAGATTTATATGGAACTGTGGAGAGGCAGAAATGTTTGCCCCCTTTTTCTATGGATGTGAAGGAGCAGGGGCCTGTTTTCCCTTTAGCATATGGTTACTAGACAAGACTATGTGCAGGGAAGTTTCAGGGGTGATGATGATGTCTTCCTCTTCTAACACAAATTTCTTAAACAAATACTATGCAAATGGAATACTCCATGCAAATGATATGTCCATATCAGCACAAAGGTCTGATAATCATAATTGCCACCAATTACTACAGATATGTGATCTGTTTATGACATTTTTAGACCGTGAAAAATGGAGAGTTAAAAGGATACCCATTTATTTAATGAATAAGTTTCTTTGTAATAACTAGAATTACAACTAGAATCTCTCTGTTTTCAAGAAAGTCATATGGTCTGAAGAAGTACGGCAGAGTACACAACACATTTTGTTACTGAGGATTACAGTATGAAGTCAAGGACAAAAGCTATTTTCCATGCCAGAATTATCAGATGCAGGAGTAAAACTCTAGCACATGAGCAAGGCCTCTACATCTATTGGTTATAAATGACATCATGCTTTCTAAAGAATCATGCTCATTTTTCCTATTTCTACGAAATTGTATGGTCTGGAGCTCCCTCTCCTGGATTAACATGATTTTATCAATTTCTTCATACTATAAACCAGAGAGGCAGAATTTATCCACAGCAATAAATCATTTAATGGATGTTTGTGACTATTCTTTCTTATTAAAGGGGACATTCTTTTAACCCAACACACGAAGTCATTTAACTCCATCAAACAATAAGGAGAATCTCACAGATAAACGGAAGAAGGTATCATTAAACACATTACCTTTCGGCTGGAAAAATGGCCATGTTTGCCTAATTTACTGTTAAGTGCTTCAAGAAACATTTCATCAGTGACTTTGCCGACATTCATGCAAGCGTCATCAAGGATTGCAATGATCCCTTTGTGCTGCTGCTCCACGAGGTCAACAATGATCTGATTGTTGAAGTAGTCAATCTGTAGGACACAGCAAGGAGGCAATTCTGAAGAGAACAGTGACCAGGCCAGGTTAAATCCCGGTACCCCCATTTGTATCAGGAGTTTAGATAAAACTACTTTGGTGTCAAATGTGTGAGTGACATTAAAGAGGTCTTACACTAAAACGAGTACACATTCTAACAGAGGTTTATTTTTCAATTTCTTTGTTAACTTTCTATCATGAAATACATTGTCTGAGATTAGTATAGCCCAAGGCAAAGATAATAAGGTAGACACCATTTCTCCCATCACAAACTCATTTTAATCCTGCCTCCAGATCCCACACCCAACCCTACTCCTTCATACCAATCTGCCTGCCATTAATCATAAGGTCCACCTTCCACAAAGGGCCAACAAATAACCTTCAAGTATTATCTGATATACTACTTGATAATAAAGTTAAGGTACTACACAAAACTTGCATTTTTATAAAAGCAGGGTACAAGTTAAATGTTTAGTTTTAGACATTTTGTGCAATACATTCATAATGATGGCTGTGGTTGCCACAAACTGCCTCGTTTACCTTTAAATACTGTTAATGTGTCATGCATGCAGATGGAAGGGATGGAACTGTGCACTAAAGTGGGGGCTTTAACTGAAGTGTTTGGCAGAGTTGCCTTCTACCTGCCAGTTTCTAAAGTTCTGTTTTCATATAGAATATATATACTAACAAATTTCAGTCTGTTAAACAGCCTTACTCTGATTCAGCCTCTTCAGATACTCTTGTGCTATGCAGCAGTGGCTCTATGTGTAAATGCTATGCACTGAGGGTACACAAAAATATCAATATTATGTGTACAGAGTAATGCCTCATACCAATCAGATGTCCATTTGTTATTGTGTTTGTTAACAACCCTTTATCTCTTAGTGTTAAACTCCACTTAAAACGGAAAAAAAAGAACTTGCATTTTTAGTTACATGACCTTGAATGACTAAAATCCAAAAGAGCATTTCTTTCAGTTTCCCCAAAGTTAAAAAGCTTATTCAAAATTCTATTGAATTTTGACATTTTTCTAGGCATAATATAAAGAATTTAATTCTGAATAAATAAGTATCTATAAAAGATAAGAAAAGGCTTTTCCTTTACTTCCACAAGCTGAATGAAGTTATACATAACTTCTGGCTTTTCAGCAACTCTATATATACAAGGTTTGTCCTACAATCCTCTGCCACACCTGTTTATTCTGATAGCCTGCAATGCACCTATCACCACACACAGAGGGCACACAAAGGTCCAACTCAGGCAAGCTGCACGTCGCAACGAGGGGCAGCTTATGATCACATAGTTTAATCTTGTGTGTTGCTATGTCCCATCTTATGCAGGAGTTACCTAAACTGATCGTTGTCTCCATTACCTTCTGTAAGGTCTACATACTCATAATAGACCACTCAAGTAACTCATGTGTTCCCATTTCATGCTTTAAAATCCAAGGATTTATGCCAGCTATTTGTATGTGGCTTTTAGCTCCATTTCTAGTCTTGCATGCTCTCTTCTGTATCTTATGGACTGAAACCTGTAAACTGGGTAGTTTTTACTTTGTTTTCTATACTTTTCTGATTTGTCTAAATTAAAGTTTCTCAATTAGGAGGAATTTTGCCCACCAGGGGACATCTGGCAATGTCAGGAGACATTTCTAGTCAAAATGGGGTAGAGGTGCTACTGGCATTTGGTGGGTAGAGGCCAGGGATGCTGCTAAACATCCCACAATGCATAGAACAGCCTCTACAACAAAGAATTATCTGGCACAAAATTTCCGTGGTACTGAGGTGAAGCAATGTAATTTTAAATATTTACTTTCATTATGGGCATTTATTACATTTCTAATTAGGGAGAAAAGTTATTTCTATCTTTGCAAAAAAATCCTAAAACTACTCAAAAAGCACGAGCTCTATATTAATAGTTGACATCTTAGACTTTGGGACTATGAAATTAAAGACCAAGTCTTTTGTCCCAGGGACTAAAGAATTACCTTCCCTAAAATTCCAATTACATTACTAAAAGCTATTGGTCTCTGCTAGTAACTTTCAGTTTGTAAGTTTAATACTGTTTCAAACATTGCTTAAACCAGTAGTTTTCAAACTAAGGTCTTCCAGCAACTTGGCATTCCCATGAGGTTTGCTAAGGGATACCAGGAGCCAGAAGAGTTGTGATGGGGTAGTTTAGGGACCCAGGGCTCTGGCCTCTCATCCCTACTCCAGATAAAACAGCTTTGTGCTTGAGTGTCAAGTTCTCAATAGTTAAAATGATTTGCAAACTACAGCATCAAAAGCTTTTAAAAGTGAATGTATCAAAGAGATAACCAGACATTATGAACCTCCTGGTGGAAGTTCACACACAATCTATGAAATGGGCTGTGGAAAAAAACTGACCCTGAATCCAGTCAAGACTCTAGATCTAACAACCAATATACAGGACATGCGAGAAACAGAAAAACATATTAAATGGCACCTGAGGTATGCAATTAGCAAAATCCAGACTGTGGGAAACTCCACAACAAATGACTCACTCTCTTCAACACAAGATTGCAAAGATAGATCATTCAAAGAAAAAAAGAAAGATGAAGGAGAAAATCTATAGATATGCAAGAGAACTATCAATCATAATGTAAGAAACTTATTTGGATTGAAATTTAAACTGCAAAACAACAATCAGAAGATAACTGAGGAAATACGAAACATGTATACTGACTGGACATTTTATGATATCAAGGAATTTTTGTTAATGTTTTAGATATGATAATGGTATTGTGATTATGGTTTTTGTAAAACTCTATCTTTTAGAGAAATACATGGAAATATTTACTGAATAGATAGCCAATTGAATAGATGAAATAATGTGATATCTGAAATTTGCTTCAAAATAATCTGGGAGTAGGTGGGTATAATACAGATGGCATAAGACTGGCAATCTACTGGTAAATGTTAAAGCTAGGTGATGGGTATATAGGGTTTACTGTACTGTAGTGTCTCTTCTTAATGTGTGTTTAAAATTTTCCATAACAAAAAATCTTTTAAAAAGAATCACTACGTTTAGAAGTTTGGGGTTTTACCCAGAACAGAGATTCTAATTGTGGGGGGATCTGGCATGTAGTAAGTAACTGTTACTTTGGGGTTAGCCTTCTGCTCCCTCTAGGACAAATATTTCTTGGTTTATTTAGCTAAAATTTTTTGCATTTTGGGATTCTTGATTCTTTTTGAGATGTTTGGAATAGTCTACTGCATTACTTACTCTGTTGTCAATTATGCCTATGAAATTTGATATTCTGATTGTTAAAGGATATTTTTGACTAGTACCTTGGAATCACATCTGAATAACAAGTTTTATGATTACATTTGGTATTAAAAATCCAAGCTTCAGTTATATTGTGTATTATATACAATATAACAACAGTTTCATTCTTAGAAAGCTTCGTATACACTTAATTGAACTGAATTAAATTTTAATTGTATTAAGAGAGTTCACTATTTAAATCAAACTATAGATAATTCTTATATAAAGTAACTCTTTGGTTTATTTGCAAATAGGTAAAATTTATACCAATATACTTGAGCAACTTTTTAATAGTATTCTAACGTTTAACACATGATGGAAGGCAAAGTTACAATTTTGAGGCAGGCAAGCTATTTGTTATATCATTGTCTCTTTATTTCAGAATGAGAGGAAATAGAAAATAGAAAGGTAGGAAGGAAAATAAAAGTCATTTAAATATAGTATTTCAAATAATTTTTTGCTGCTATTACATTGGATAACAAAAAACAACTACTGGCTTTATTTTTATTCTCTGGCAAGAGGATGAACAATCTTATAAACTCAAACTATGGAAACTTAAAAGTTTTTGTATCTTTCAAGTTCATTTTCAAAATTGCTTAAAAATACAAGTTTACAAGAAAAATTACTATGTCTCATTTCTATCATAAGCAGAAGGTCTTATCATAGGAAATTTAAAAACCGAACAAGTCATGCCTTTTAGCTATGATCTCTGTGGTTTGCACCATGGACCCATTATACCTTCCAGCTATATCTTACTAGATTAGTTTGCCTCTGACAAATACAAAAGTCCCCAAAGATTGATGAGAGTAGAGGTGATGACTGAAGTGTAATACAAGAAAATGGAGATGAAAGTAACACAAGTGTTTTAATGCCCAGGTTTCAGAGAATATAAACAACATTAACTGAAGACAATAAAATACCATATAGTCTACAAAGTAGAAGAGGAGAAAAAGGAGGAAAAAGGGAAGAAGAAACTAGATTCTGAAGCAAAGTTCAGCCAATTTAAGGTTAAACTTAATAAAGTATGCTAAACGCTAATAGACAGATATGAACCAGAAAGCCCACATGGTATCAGTCATAAAGTGAAAACAGGTTTACTGGTTCTAACTCAGGATGTTCTGGGGACCAACAAGGGAGTCTATCAAATTACAGCAATCCCACCTAAAAATGATGAAATTAATTGTATTTACATATCCCAAAAAGGAAGGCTAAGGTTCAGATGTTTCAAGTACCCCCAAAAGATCAAGAAATACCTAAAATAAAATTTGACGTTATCAATAATATGAGAAACATATGAAGGCATTTTCCGTTAAGAGTCCACTCACGTGTTTCCAGGGGATCCCTTCCCGCTGGTATTCCTCTTGTTCTTGCTTCAGAACCAGCTGAATAAATAGCTGCTGCAGTTTCTCATTGCAATAATTGATGCAGAATTGTTCAAAACTACAAGAAAAGGAATGAATTAGGTTTCAACAAATAGAAAATAGGCAACAAGGTTTTAAGTATCTTTTCCAGTTTACCTGTTGTTGTCAAAGATTTCAAAGCCATAGATATCCAAGACACCAATAACAGTGTTTTTCCCATGGACTGTGGTGTCATAGTTCTTGACCTCAATAATATCATTGATGCGAGTAACGATCCAACAAAAAAGGCGCTCATATATTGCCTGCAAGGAAAATAGCATCATAAATGCTTGCCCATTTGGGAATGAGTCCTCTGTTTGGATTTGTGATCAGTTTTAAATTCCTGTCCCCCTTCTCACTGTTTAGCATAGCCATTACTAGCCTCAGCAGAACAACTGAAAATGTAGACTGTCCATTTAAAAAAACCCAGACTACACGATGTATGCAAAACTAAAGTAAATAGCTTGTATTTTTAAAAGATTATTACTGGTCGTTACACCAATTCCAACGACACCCTCCAAGCATGTTTCCCTGCCCAGCTATATCAATAGTTTGCCTGATCCCTTGAATAAGGCAGTTCATTGCTTTATTATTAATTTCATCAATTATAAAGAGTTGAGAGCTAGTGAGTTAATATCTATGATCCACTAAAGCTATATGAATTCTAAAAATATAAATATTGATTTCTAATGCTAAATGAAGATCTGAGCCAAAGATCAAGGGTTGAAATTCCTTGAGAATCACACACACATCCAATGCACAAGAACATACACACTAAGCCACACACAGACAAAGGCACCACACGCTAACACACGTTCACATCCCGATACACGCGTACTCTGCAATGTCACATCATTAGAAAACCTTCTTTAACGTATCCTGCCTGCTACCCACTCTCTTCACCCATATCCATTACCTCCCCTTTACTCTTCGATCCACTCCAGTCTGCACTTACATCCTATTACTCCATTAAAATGGCTCATCAAAGACTCCCAGCACCTCTACATAGATACCTTCTTGTACCTCATACGGACATTTTGCTCTGTCACTCAGCATCACTCAACCCAGGTTTTCACTGCCTTCTTGGAACACTCTTCTCTTTTTGGATAACAGTCTTTCTGACTTTTACTATTTGTTCACTGGATGTTCCTTTTTGGTGACCTTTGGTAGTCTCCTCCTCCATTTGACTTCTAAAAGTTGGAGTTCTTCCTGGTCCTCTTCTCTTCACTCTCTAGCACCTTCTAAATCATCTCACCCAGGATGAAATAATACGAATATGACTCCTAAAGGTATTATCCAAATCCAGACCCAGAGAACAGTCTCTGAGCCCCTGACTCACAAGTTTGACCGTCTACCTGACACTGACTCTTCGATATCTCACAGCCATCTCAAACTCAAAGAACTCTTGATCTTTCCTCCTCCAACAACTGTTCCTATCCTACTTTTAGCCACAAATAAATAGCACCACTTAGAAATTCACTCATTTATTCAACAAATATTTGCTGAATACTTATTACATATAGTTTGTTAGAGATACAGGTCTAGGCAAACACAAATATGGTCTCAATCTCCAAGAAACTTAGGGAATAGAGTGAAGGAAAAAATTATTCTCTCTCTCTCTCTCACTTGCCCCCCACTTCGCAGATATACATCCACACTAAAGGAGAGGTACATCGGGTCTTAGGGGAATTTAATCTATGCAGTGCTCAGGGAGGTTAGGGAAGGCCTCTCTGGGAAAGTGATACTTGACCTGAGACCAGAAGGATGAGTAAGAGGCAGCCAGGGAAGAGAGGAGAGAAGAGCAGTCCAAGCAGAGGGAACAGATGTGCACAGGCCCTGTGACTGGAAGGAGAAAGGGATCAAGATAATCTGTGAGGACTGAGAGAAGACTAATATGCTAGGCTGAAGAAAGGGGGGCTGGGTATGGTATGAAATGAGGCGGGAGAGGTGGGCTGGAGCCAGACCATGTTAAAGTATTATCCTTGCTTCTCTCATTCTCCACATAATAGGTCCTAAGGATTTTATTTTCTCAACACAGTCCATTTCAAATTCTCCTCCTCTCCCCATTTGTACTTCCACCTTTCTGGTCCAAGCTGCCCTCATCTCTTTCCTGGATTAACATAATATCCCCTTAATTGGCCTCTTTGCTTCCATTCTTACTCTAGCCCTCATAACATTCTCCATACGAAGGCCAGAATGATCATTTTAAAAATGCAAACTTGCCAGGTGCAGTGGCTCACGCCTGTAATCCCAGCACTCCGGGAGGCCAAGGTGGGCAGATCACCTGAGGTCAGGAGTTTGAGACCAGCCTGGCCAACATGATGAGACCCCATCTCTACTAAACATACAAAAATTAGCCAGGCATGGTGGTGGGTGCCTGTAATCCCAGCTACTCAGTAGGCTGAGGCAGGAGAACTGCTTGAACCCAGGAGGTGGAGGTTGCAGTGAGCTGAGACTGTACCACTGCACTTCAGCCTGGGTGACAGAGCAAGACACCATCTCAAAAAAAAAAAAAAAAAGGTCGGGCGCGGTGGCTCATGCCTGTAATCCCAGCACTTTGGGAGGCCGAGGTGGGCAGATCACAAGGTCAGGAGATTGAGACCATCCTGGCTAACATAGTGAAACCCCGTCTCTACTAAAAATACAAAAAATTAGCGGGGCGTGGTGGCGGGCGCCTCTAGTTCCAGCTAGGAGGCTGAGGCAGGAGAATGGCATGAACCCGGGAGGCAGAGCTTGCAGTGAGCTGAGATCGTGCCACTGCACTCCAGCAAAAAAAAAAAAAAAAAAAAAAGCAAACTTGAGTCATTGCCCCTCCTTAAAGTCCTCCCTATTGCTCTCCATTGCACTTAGGAAAAATTCAAATTCCCCCAAGACTAACTTACAAGAGTAAAAAATGAAATAGACAGTAAACTAATCAACTAGTGAAACAACAACAACAGTTAGACATGAGAAAATACAATGCTTGCCACACAGATAAATAGACAAAGGGTTAAAGTTTATGATATGCTAAGATAGAAATTGACAATACAAAGATAACAGCTCCAAAGAAAAATGTACAAAAGATATACCCAGGCAATTCTTAGAATATGTTTAAATACTCTACAAAAATATAAGATGCTCAAATATACTAGTAATGAAATAAAAGTAACAATAAAATATTACCATGCAATCATAAAATCAGTAAAAATGAAGTTTAAAATAAGTATATGGCAGGTGTGGTGGCTCACGCCTGTAATCCCAGCACTTTGGGAGGCCGAGGCAGGTAGATCGCTTGAGGTCAGGAGTCTGAGACCAGCCTGGTCAACATGGTGAAACCCTGTCTCTACTAAAAATACAAAAATTAGCTGGGTGTGGTGGCACACTCCTGTAATCCCAGCTACTTGGGAGGCCGAGACAGGAGAATCACTTGAACCTGGGAAGTGGAGGTTGCAGTAAGCCAAGATTGTGCCGCTGCACTCCAGCCTAGATGACAGAGCAAGACTCCATCTCAAAAAATAAAAATAAAATAAGTATACCCTTTGACCTGGCAAGACTACTCCTGGGAATCCATTCAACTGAAACAAAAGCACTAGTGTGTAAGCATAGATGTATAAAGACGTGCAGCATTGTTTGCAGTTGCAAAAAAGGGAAGCAAAGTGGATGACTTAAAAGGAAGATGATTAAATAAATTGTGGTACTATCACTGCAGGCTTGGTACACAGACCTGGAGGACATTATGCTAAGTGAAATAAGTCAGGCACAAAAAGACAAATATTGTGTGATCTCACCTCTATGCAATCTGAAAAAGTCAAACTCATAGAAGCAGAGAACAGAATGGTGATTACCAGAGGATAGAGTAGGGTGGTGGATGCAGAAAGTGTGAGATGTTAGTCAAACAGTAAAGTTTCAGTTAGACAGGAAGAATAACTTCTGGTGATCCACCGCAAAGCAGGGTGACTGTTGTTAACAATAATATTAATAATGTTTCAAATTGCTAAGAGTGGATTTTAAATGTTCTCATCACAAATAAATGATAAATAGGTGAGGTAAGAGGTATGCTAATTAGCCTGATCTGATCATTCCATAATGTGTACATGTCCTGAAATACCCCATTGTACCCATAAACATATACAATTATTATCAATTAAAAATAAACAAAACTTAAAAAAAATGGATCAGAGCTCAGTTGACTCTGGTGAAGCATTATTGAGTGAGAGAAGCAGCACAGGAGGCCATGAAAGGAGCTGTGCACATGAAGCCCTCATGAGCACCGCCCCCAGTCAGCCTTCACTCTTCTCAGAACCTTTTCTGGCAGTGATGCTTATATCTGGGAGTTTTACTGAGGCTTCAATGGCCAAAAAGTATCATTATGGTTTCTAAAAGCCTTAACCCTCTTTCAAGAATGTCTGAATACACGCTCACAGGATTTCACTCGAATTCCAACTGTGATCAACACCAGGTGACAGAGGGTCAGTTACACTCTCACCTTGGCAAAGGCGTCTCTGCCGTAGCTGGCCTCTTGTTCTGTGTGCTGCTTGTCGATGATGTCACGGCCTGTAGCCACGGTCCGGTAAAGAAGGGCTTTCTCAACCATGTCTGTCTTAGTAGACAGCAATTCTGCTATGATAGATACTACTTTGCCATTCTCAATAAGAGGCGTGTCACCATCTACTACAAATTTTAAATTTCCCTGTATCAAAAGTGAAAAAAATAACATTATGAAACATTATGTCAAGGATATATTTGCCAATATAAAATATAATTCAGGTGACCTTGTTTGTACCTATTTTCCTAAATACATTATATATCTCCACATATAAAAACAGAGTTTCATCTACTTTTTCCCTTTCTCTACTCATTTATCTTTTTGCTTTCAGTGATGTTTTTGATAGATAGAAGTTTTACATTTTTATGTAATCAAAGCTATGAATCTTTTGCCTTAAGATCTCTCTTTCTTTGGTGTCATACTTAGACCATTCCTACTCCAAAGGATTTATGAGCATTTGATGTTTTCTTCTAATGCTTTTATAGTTTTTTTTTCCTTAAACTTTTTATTTTATTTTATTAATTTTTTTTTTTGAGACAGAGTCTTGCTCTCTTGCCCAGGCTGGAGTGCAAGCGGTGTGATCTTGGCTCAATGCAAGCTCTGCCTCCCGGGTTCACACCATTCTCCTGCCTCAGTCTCCCAATTAGCTGGGACTACAGGCGCCCACCACCACACCCAGGTAATTTTTTGTATTTTTAGTAGAGACGGGGTTTCACCCTGTTAGCTAGGATGGTCTCGACCTCCTGACTTTGTGATCCACCCACCTCGGCCTCCCAAAGTGCTGGGATTACAGGCATGAGCCACCACGCCTGGCCTTTTTCCTTAAACTTTTTAATCCATCCACAGTTTATTTTGGTATACGGTGTCAAGTAAGAATCTAACTCTATTTTTCACATGGTTAGTTGCTCTAATGGGATTTATTGAACAGTCTAGCTTTTTCTGATTTAAAATGTCACCTTTTTTTTTGAGACAGGTCCTGTGACCCAGGCTGGAATGCAGTGGTGCATCACGGCTCACTGCAGCCTCAATGTCCCAGGCTTAAGCAATCCTTCCACTCCCAGCCCCTCCAAATAGCTGGGACTACAGATGTGTGCCACCGTGCCTGGCTAATTTTTGTATTTTTTGTATAGATGGGGTTTTGCCATGTTGCCCAGGTTGGTCTTGGAACTCCTGGGCTCAAGCAATCTATCGACCTCAAACTTTCCAAAGTGCTGGGATTATAGGTGTGAGCAACCCTGCCCAGCTGAAATGCCACCTTTTTAATATGTTAAATTTCCTCAAGTGTTTGAGTCTATTTATATTCCACTCATTCAATAAGCAATACATACTTATTAACCATCTACCAAATGTCCAGCACATTAACCAATCAGTTGATTAATCTGTTCATCTGGTGCTGAATTTGTGCAAAGAGTTATAAAGTACTACAGCTTTCACTATCATTTTAAGTTTGGTAGAACCAGTCATGTTCCCTCTCTTCCCTCACCCTACCCTATATGACGCTTCTTTAATATACTTTACTTGATCTTTTTCCAGAAAATTCTAGAATCAATAGGTCAAGTTAAAAACAAAATAAAATTTCTGTTTGGATTATGAAAGGGATTGCTGCACTGTATTTAAAAACTAATTCAAACAGATGAGACAATTTATAATACTAAAGTCTTCCTAGTCAGGAATATTTATTGTTTATATTGCTATACAGTATTTTTCATAAAGATCCTGTACATTTCTGATTCATTTAGAGTTAAATCTTGCTATATTAAAAGTAATTTTTATTCCAGATTTGAATCCATGTTGTCATTCATATTGTAAGATTGTATGTTCAGTGTATTTTAAATATCTCTAATTATATAAATGTTAATGAAAGAAATCTGACACACAGTTCTTTGCTTCTAAGTTTGGTGTGGTATAGTGGGATACAAGTGGCCTATGAGTCTGCCAAAGTGGTCTATGGTGTTGGCTCTGGGATGAGCTGGCTGTGCCTTTGAGGCAGTCATGCCACCCATCAGGGCCATTTCCCAACCTGTAAAATGAGACGATCAAAAATCCAGTTCTGATAACCTACGATTCTATGTTTCAAACGCCACTAGAAATGTATACCACTAGTAGTCACATCACTGCTGAATTATTTTATCCTTAAAATTAACCAATTCAGGCCGGGCACGGTGGCTCAAGCCTATAATCCCAGCACTTTGGGAGGCCGAGACGGGTGCATCACGAGGTCAGGAGATCGAGACCATCCTGGCTAACACGGTGAAACCCCGTCTCTACTAAAAAATACAAAAAACTAGCTGGGTGTGGTGGTGGGCGCCTGTAGTCCCAGCTACTCGGGAGGCTGAGGCAGGAGAATGGCGTAAACCCGGGAGGTGGAGCTTGCAGTGAGCTGAGATCCGGCCACGACACTCCGGCCTGGGCGACAGAGCGAGACTCCATCTCAAAAAAAAAAAAAAAAAAAAAAAATAACCAATTCAAACTTTGACAATACCAGTAAGACAATTAACTGAAGTTGTTGTCTCCAACCCTATAGTGGCTTGGAAAATCCCTCATAATATTATAAAATGATGGCAAGAATCACAGACACAATAATTTCTTCAAAACATGTACAAAATTTCCTCTGAATACATTTTAAATCTACAGGGAAAAAACAAAGTCTTCTGAGAAAGCATCCTGTTCTCAGCAGAAGACAATACATTCTGAGAGGTGTCCCTACTCACCAAGTGCAGAATAGTAGCCAAAATCTTATATGCTGTTTGGATCTCCTCAGGTTTGAAGCCAATGACTTTCATGGCATCAGCAACAACTTTGAATTCAGCAGCATCATTGATAGAACACTGGGGATGAAAATGAAAACCTTAGGTTACAGACATTTCATATGAGCATTAAAATTCAACAATTAAAAAACTAACTTTAAGTTATACCAAGGTTTTGCCTTCGTAGTAAATCAGTTGAGGGGATGTTGAGTCTCCAGAGAAAATAAAAATGATTTCAGGAGTTGCAACATTATTCAGCACGTACAAAGCCCACTTGTGTGTGAAAGTCATCACCTAAAATAAGCACTGTTCTGGAACCTTCTGTGAGGGAGCAAGTGCCCTTTTCTGGAACCTTCAGTGCCCTTTTCTGGAACCTTCAGTGAGGGAGCAAGTCCTGAGCTGGCTCAGACAAGCTGATCCCCACTCTGTGATCAGTGAAGGCAACAGTATGGAATGTGAGATCACAAATGGAAATGCTGAATGTGGGAGCCTCCAAGATACATGCTTGGCTACTGTTTGTGGCTCTTTGTTCCACAGTTGTCTTGTTTAGGCTGGCAATGACACTTCACTCTCATATAATCAGGCGGTTTATTTTCCAGGTGAGGCAAGGTGGGCCCTCAAAAGCAAAACAGCCAGCCTCAGTCATTTAGTAAGCTATTAAATAGTCTGGAACTATAACTTCATTCTTTCACTCACTTGATACGCATTTCGCAAGTCAGCTCTACTAACTGGTACAGGCAGCTCAGAGATGAATCACCTACCCTTTTAGAGCTGTGGCCATCACACTGGAAATACAAGTGCATAAACAGAAATTCACAACAAAGCAATAGTAACTGCTTATATTAGTTTTACCACAGCAGCAGCCACAGAGGCTTGACCAACCCTTTCCTCAGTAAGTTTCTCCTCTTGTTTGGATACAGAGACCTGGCCTGATGCTCACTTGTTGAGGAAGGGCCCTGGAAGGGGACCTCTCTGCCTGGTGAGTACAAGTTCCTCTAGTGTCCAGGAGACAACCAGACCAGCCCCTCCTCCTCCTAGGTTTTTGCTTTTTCCTTGGGCAAGATACTCAACCTCAGTGAACCTCAATTTCCTCAGAAATAAAATAGGCATAATAATATATATCTTACAGGGTGGTTGTCGGAATTGAATGAAGATTTATGTAAAGCACCTCCCTAGTACCAGCACATAAAAAAAAAAAAAAAAAAAAAAAACACTCAGCAGTATCAGATATTACTATTATTATAAACTGCAACCATGTTGAAATCAGAAAGTAACTGGATAAAATCTAAATGTCCTACTGTGGGGAACTGTTGGCTGCTTACCTAACAGTCATCCTCTACCCTCATTTATTTCTTGCTGATCGAACCCTGATTTGTTTACTCCTAAGTGTGCATGACCTTTGTGAGTGGCATCCACCTAGCCTCAAGAGGTAAACCTTCACTGGTCTAAACTCATCAGAGTGATCTTAAATTTCCCTTACCAAAATGACTGGTTAGCCACAGGCATGGGATGCCATTCTGATCAATACAACATGAGGGGAAGTGTTTACAGGGGATGAGTGGAGGAGGGTTCTGGGGAGGTTTCCCTAGCTTATAAAAGGACATAAGCCATGAACATCTCCTTTGCATGTGACTCCTGGAACTTCTGATGACATTTTGGGACTACAAGGAAAACCAGCCTAAGAGGACAAAGCTGTCCACTGAGTGTGGCAGAGTTGTAAGTTGGGGGAACAACCAAAAAAATACCTGGGTCCCTAACAACATCGTTAAAGCAATGGATTAACTAATTCTGGAACTGTCCCATCTCAGGGTTTCCTGTTATGCTAGATAATTAAGTTTCTTATTGTTTTTGGAGACTTTTAATTGGGTCTTCTCTTACCTGCAACCCCAAATATCTTAACCGTATATGATTCCTACATTTTAAGACTGGTTAAGATACAGACAGTGCAATACTTAATAGTTATAAAAATTATTATATTAATTTATATTTGTTTGCATGGAAAGATTATAATAAAAACAGGTTTATTTAATCAGGATTTATTGTATGATTCCATTTATAAATATAGCCACAAGCCATTATCAATAATCACCTCTGTATGGTAAGATTTCGTGTATTTTTGTTTCCTTTTGGTTCATATTTTAGGTTTTGACTATGATCATTTATTACTTCTTTGTTTTTCTTAGGAAGCAAAAAAAAAAGATGGGGAAAGCAGACATGGAAATTTTTGATAAAAAGGGAATCTAAGCTAAATTTAATCTAGAAAAAAGGCTTAATATTTGCTTTCTGTGGGGACTCTACATGACTTGGTCAAAAGTAACTTAGTCAATAAGACAATCTGATCGAAAACAAACATTCCCAGTCACTGGCTTTCCAGGAGTTGACTTTACAATTCTTTACACATCTTTAAGTGCCTCTGGCTAGTTCTCAGAGAGCTGGAGTGTTGCCCTCTACTGTTTTTTGTTTTTAATTCATTTTCAGCCAAACATGCCTGCTCTCAGATGACTGTAAAAGTAAAGTTGTTGTAACCTAAATGTCAAATAATGGAAAATTAATTGCAGAAATCAAAATATCATTAATTTCTATGCACAGCAATGAAAATACAACTAAACCAATAATGCAGGTATAATTAGCTATTTTAATAAAATTTTTAAAGAAATACCTCCCATGTCTTAGATCTTTTTCCTTTATAGTTTCTTTTATTTCTCCCCCAACTATGAAAGCAATAAATTTTTTAACATAGAATTTTTTTAAATAAGGAAAAACAGAACACAAACATCCAAAATCTCACCCATCCAGAATAAATAATACTGTGATCTATATCCTGCCATATCTTATTATATGCATTTATATACCTTCCCTCCTATGAAACAGGATAATAGTGTAACTATTATCAACAAACTATTATTAGAATTAGTTGTAAAATTACTAGCAGAAAATGAACTACAAATAAAAGAGCAAAAATATGCCTGCATATAAGTGTACGCAAGTGCTTGCATGCAAGAAAAGAGAAAAAATGGAAAAACTTGAAAGCTGAATAGAAATGCCTCAAAGGCCACAAAACTATTTCTAGGGTGCATCAAAATCAATATTCGAACAAACAGTGAATGGAGAATCAAAGTGCATTTTAATTTTGTCTTACTAACTTGCCTTTGGCCAAATCATATGGAATCTTCTTAGGAGGCAGGCTTCCTAGTCCTATCAATATTTTTATAGTGTCAAAATAAAAGGAATAGCGATAGGATTAGAAATTAAAATACAACATTGAACATAGGAAAAAACTTCTTTCCTGTCAGATGGTGATAAAATATCGCAATTGATTTTAAGTAAAGTTGTTGATTCAAAAATGTGCTGAATCTCTGTCCTTGAGAATTTAAAAAATAGAACAGAATAAAAGAGATGCTTATTGGCCTAAAGGCTGCAGGCTTGACCAGATAATTATTGAATGTATCTTCCAATTCTTTGATTGATTTATATCTGAGCAATCTCAAAGAGGAAATTCTCACCTTTAATTGAGCTCCTACATGAATATAGTTGTAGGATGAAAGGGATTTCTGGAGATGTAGAGAGCGCAGTATCTGCTCTGAACCTCCTTGGAGTAGCTGAAAAATATTTAGTTAGAAATAAATTGGCCAGACATACATTGAACCAAACGTGAACTTAGTGGTAATCTAGCTTTTATTCATTTTCTGGGATTAATTCACTTATGTCTTCCTTTTTCTAGCTTTGAAGAAGTTTTGTTTGTTGGTTTGTTTAGTTTTTTAAACCTTCAAGGTAAATGGGCTTCAATGTCATCAGTTACAGAGAATGTTATGCAGTCATAAAGAAAATTAATCTGAAAATGTCTCATTTCATTTACAATATAACTGGCATCAAAGGTTCTTGCTTTGAATGCTGTCATTTGTAAAACAGGACGCTATGCTCTGTGGTGGTTGCTTGCTTAGCAGCCTCATTACAGACAGGATATAGTTCTGTCTCAGAATTTAGAGAAAGTCAATATTGCTACAGAAGTAAGAAGCATCAGCAGACAGTCATATGCTGAATCACACTGGAAACAAACAGCTTTTCCTCATCAATCAGTACCTCTCAGGAAAGAAGGGCAGCTGGGGAACCATGATCGTAGTGTTGGATAAAGATAAATTTTAATACTTTCACCCAAGTGGGGAGAACACTGGGAAGAAGTTACAGGTTATTGAAATAAACAGAACTCTTTTAAATTTGGTAGAAAAATAGCTTATTTAAAACATGGCAAATTGCCAACAGAACCATAAACACAATATTGATAGTGCTTTTATACAGAGCATGTTTTTGGAAGGTATTATGTTTATATTCTCTAAATTAAACTGTATGCTTTCATTTACTTAAAAAGTCTAATTATCAGATTTTAAAAATTGATTTTTAAAATGAATATACCAGAACTTATATATACAAATGAGTAGTGTCCATCAAAGCAGTTACCTAGAAGAAACTGAACTCGACTGAATTGCATTCAATTGTGTTATCACCATTCAGTTACTTTCTGTTAGCCTTGATTTATATTACTTTGGGCTTTAAAAATTACAATAATATATCATACTTGTTCTCTAAGTGTAAAGACTTGCCAACAGGAGGGCTATTTAAAAACTTCTGCTTTAGAATCTAAAGGCACTTTTGAAATACTCAAATTTTTTTCTAAACTTGATGGATTAAAAAGGCAATTCTCCCTAAAAGTTATAAATCTGGATTTTTTAAAAAAGTAATCATATTGCTTTTAGTCTGTATGAGTGAAACAAACTGAATTTGTATTCTGATCTCTGGAACTCCGAATTATGGAAACAACAGCTTCAATTCAAACTAAAACAAAAATTAATTTAACATTTAGAACCATTTCAAAAGCTTCCACAGTCATTAAAGTGTTATCTACAACTGCTAGAAAATATGGGGGATGCTCACCCAAGGCAGTCATCTGGTTGGCTAAGCTCCTGCCAGCTGGGTGAAACAGTCATGCTCATCCAAGCTCTTAAGCACATAGGGCAGGGTGTGTGGTGCATGCGTGTGTGCATGCGTGCATGCATGACATGTTGTGGGGCCAATGGAGATGAGGGATGCATAGGACAGGGGAAAGCCCAAGACACAAATACTCATTTCCTGCACAACTGGGCAAATGATCAATTATCTGTATAACGGATTACTAACCTGATAGAAAGAATGAAAGCTTCTTTCTCCTGGCTGTTGCACAATCACTCGAGACTAAGAAAAAACAAATTAAAATGGTTAACCTGAAAATGTGCCCCTAAAATAAAACAGGAGCCACTTTCTTAGGGAACTGTCAGGCTTCTGAGCTCAAGCCTACATGTATACATTCAGATGGCCTGAAGCAACTGAAGAATCACAAAAGAAGTAAAAATGGTCGTTTCCTGCCTTAATTGATGACATTTGGTGCCCTGACTCGGATCAGGGACCTCCGTTGGGAGATCAATCCCCTGTCCTCCTGCTCTTTGCTCCGTGAGAAAGATCCACCTACAACCTCGGGTCCTTAGACCAACCAGCCCAAGGAACATCTCACCAATTTTAAATCGGGTAAGCAGCCTCTTTTTACTCTCTTCTCCAACCTCTCTCACTATCCCTCAACCTCTTTCTCCTTTCAGTCTTGGCGCTATCCTTCAATCTCTCCCTTCCCTTAATTTCAGTTGCTTTCCTTTTCTGGTAGAGACAGAGGAGACACGTTTTATCCGTGAACCCAAAACTCCAGTGCCGGTCACGGACTCGGGAAGACAGTCTTCCCTTGGTGTTTAATCACCGTGGGGATGCCTCCCTGATTATTCACCCACACTCCATTGGTGTCTGATCACCACGGGGATGCCTGTCTTGATCCTTCACCTTGGTGGCAAGCTCCACCTCCCCTGGGTGTCAAGTGCCACCCCCGCCCCCGCCACTGCCCATGTCTCTACCCTCTTTGCTCTGGGTTTGCCTCCTTCACTATGGACAACCTTCCACACTCCATTCCTCCTTCTCCCTTAGCCTGTGTTCTCAAGAACTTAAAACCTCTTCAACTCACACCTGACCTAAATCTAAATGCCTTATTTTCTTCTGCAACACCACTTGACCCCAATACAAACTCTACAGTGGTTCCAAATAGCCAGAAAATGGCACTTTCAATTTCTCCATCCTACAAGATCTAGATAATTCTTGTCATAAAATGGGCAAATAGTCTAAGATGTCTGACATCCAGGCATTCTTTTACACATCAGTCCCTCCCTAGTCTCTGCTCCCAATGCAACTCGTCCCAAATCTTTCTTCTTTCTCTCCTGTCTGTTCCTTCAGTCTCCACCCCAAGCTCTGAGTCCTTTGAATCCTTTTCTATGGACCCATATGACCTTTCCCGTCCTCCCCAGGCTGCTCCTCACCAGGCTGAGCCAGGTCCCAATTCTTCCTCAGCCTCTGTTCCGCTATCCTATAATCCTTTTATCACCTCTCCCCTCCTCACACCCGGTCCAGCTTACAGTTTCGTTCCATGACTAGCCTTCCCACCTGCCCAACAATTTCCTCTTAAAGAGGTGGCTGGAGCTGAAGGCATAGTCAAGGTTAATGCTCCTTTTTCTTTATCCGTCCTCTCCCAAATCAGTTAAATATCCTAAAGACCCCATGGATCATATACTCATCTAAGAATGAGTCTTCTCTATGGGGTTTCCCCTGCAATTCTTTGATAATTCTTTTTATTGCTTAAAACAGAGGTCCCTAAAACTTACTGAAGAATGAAACTATTTTGATTTTTTTAACCTGGAGCCTAAAGATGGAATTTGGTGGTTGGGGGTGGGGTAAGGATTAGAAGTGGGGAGAATAGGAAGGAATGCTTAGGGAGGAATATTCTCAACATTCCTTTCCCCAGGGTCTGCTGGCATTTCAAAAAGCAATGCCTTATATCCTGTAATAAAAGTCAGTTGAGCAAGATCAATCCATAGGGACCTCTGCCTTAGATGGTTCCAAAAATAGCGCTGTTAGGAGAGGGTTCAAAATATGAGTTCATTCAAACGGACCCTTTTGATTGAATACGTATTATACATAAAGTGAATCCATGAAACATTTTGGAAAAAAGACTGATAATAATGCCTGGCATTTCCTGTCCTTTTTCAACTGATTCTGATAATGCATTTACTTCCTTAACAGTCCGACTTCACTATAACAAACAAAAATAAAGATTATACTGCATCATATGGTCATAAAGGATGCTATGGCCTAATTGGGATAGTCAGCTTAGATCTGTGTAAATTCAAGGTGGAGACTTAATTTCATAAAGCACAAGCTTAACTGTAAAAATGAACTCTATGTATTCTCTTGCAGTCATGTCCACTGATAATCAAGATTAGTTAAGACACAACCAGCTGGGTGCAGCAGCTCATGCCTGTAATCCCAGCACTTTGGGGGACTGAGGCAGGAGAGCTGCTTGAGCCTAAGAGTTTGAGACCAGCCTGGGCAACACAGGGAGACCCCATCTCTACAAAATAAAAAAAAAATTAGCTGGGTATGCTAGCCCTTGCCTGCGGTCCCAGCTACTCAGGAGGCTGAGGTAGGAGGAACGTTTGAGCCCGGGAGGTTGAGGCTGCAGTGAGCCATGTTCACACTAGTGCACTCCAGCCTGGATGACAGAGTGAGACCCTGTCTCAAAAAACACAAAACAAAACCAGACACAACCTCTCTGGTGGTCCCAAGAAGAGAATTCTAATTGGAATCCTCTAGAAATTGGGCCTATTTTAAGTTTTTACTGACCAAATACAGTTTGCTTCATAATTAGGATGTAAGACCACAAATTACATATATGTTACTATAAAGCAATGAACAAATAGAAACTAGAAGAAAATGAAATAGCAAATTAATTAAAATTAAAATGTATAGAAGATGGTGATGTACAAAAAGACTAGAACTGATTAGTCTTAAGATAGATTTTTGGCTAAACCTTACCCAGAAGTTGGCACACACTCACACCTGTGCCCCGACCCATTCACACGCATAGCTAAATCTATCTACAAAGTCCACAACTTTTTCTAACTTGACATTGTAAGTGCTAAGAAGAGAAGACAAAAGAAGAATATCTTATCATAAAAAGCTAATCCAGAAGGGAGAACAGGATTTAAAGCTATTTTGAGTCAATAAAAGAAATTCTATAATTTGTTTAAACATTCAGCACTTAAAACATTACCCTCAGAAATTAAGCACATTTTACCTTTTCCAGTAAGTAGTTATTGATATGCCCACCAATAGGGTCACCCTTGAAGTCAAAGTTGATATCCATGTATTTTCCAAACCTGCTGGAGTTGTCATTACGGTTGGTTTTGGCATTTCCAAAAGCTTCCAAAACACAGTTGGACTTAAGCAACATATTCTTCACTCTTTAACACAGATACATGAAAGTCATTATAAAAACTTATAGAGACTAGAATTTTTTAAAAACTGGATTTTGCTGAAACACATACAAATATTTATACAAAGATGCTGACTCCAGCATTGTTTGCAATATCAAAAAAACCCAAACAACTTAAATGTCCACCAATAGGGATAAAAATAAATTTTTGTTTCCCAATATAATGAAATACTACACAGGTGCTAAAAAGAATGAGGTACATCAATATGTACTCACATGGAAATGTCCAGCATATATTAATGAATATAAAATCAAGTTGTCAAACAACATGCATTGCAGGATCCTTGTGTGTCTATGTGTGTGTACACATGTATATGTGTATGTGTGTGTGTGCGTGTGCACACATGCACATGTGTCAGCAAATGCTTAAAAATTGGAGGGATTGGCACACCTTACTATGGTTATCTGGACAGGAGACTGATGGAGTGGGCAAGGTAGGATTTCAGGGAACTTTTACACCTTCGACTTAATTCTACAATTTTTGTTTTTCCTTTTATAAATGTACATATTTTATCTACAGAAAGAAAAAATTTTAAAAGACGTGTTCTGAAAAGGGAAAGAATAGGTGATACAGAAAATGATACAATTTTTAAGGCACTTGCTTATAAAACCTGGAATTGTGATAT
Organism: Rhinopithecus roxellana; assembly: GCF_007565055.1. Taxonomy (NCBI): domain Eukaryota; kingdom Metazoa; phylum Chordata; class Mammalia; order Primates; family Cercopithecidae; genus Rhinopithecus; species Rhinopithecus roxellana. The sequence continues at coordinate 49,641,349 of NC_044567.1, forward strand.
TTTATTGTACTTAGTTATACATCACAAATTTAATCTTCACTAGTTCAGAAATTGCTCATTATTTTGTTTGAAGCTGTATGGTACTTCTCCTTTGTACCAGTCATTTAATGTATTCTTTATTCGACGAATGCTAACTTTCTATACAGCAGCCCCTCCCAATGGATACATTTTAAACTTCATGCTATATCCTTGTTTTCATTCCACTGATAAAATTCCTCTTACACAGGCATACCTGCAGAAATAACTTTGGCCTCTGAAATAACTTGATGTGGCAGATCTACTGTTACTCCCACTAATACTGGAGAGTTCAACCTTATTGCCTCATAAACGAAAGCATATTTTAAAAACATGTGTGCATAGGGAAACTACTTGTGATAAGATATGTTTGTGAAAGACTAGTAAGTTTATATATGCCTTACTCTACTATAGTAGGTGTAAAATTAATTGATTTCTCATCTAGTTGCTCTCCTGAGCTCCTAAGGAAATTAAGAAAACTTACACATATCCCTGTCCTTGTCAAACTAGATTGCAAAGTCAGAGTAACAAGCAGGGATGTGTTACAATTAAGAAAAATGCCTCTCCTGACCCAGCAATGCAGCCCAACATGATGAAAAGAAGAAAGGGCACGCGGGGTAGTGTAAGTGCTCTTCTTTTACGCCAGCCCAGTATCCTTTCTTCCTATTCATAAAACTGAAGATTGTGACGTGTAGATGAGGTGGGACTCTTTACTAAATTAGTACTGAGCTTTGAAGTAACCAATTAGGAAAACAGTTTCTCTCCTCAAAAAGGCTGTGCCACATGAGAAAGTTGAGTCTTGTTGCTCTATAGCTATCATCCATTCATCCCTTATGTATTTGTTAAGCAAATACTATGTGCCAGCTGCTCCCCTAAATGCTGGGCCCCAGACAGTAGAGACCAGCTTTATGACTCATCTTCCCGTGAACAACAGCACAGTACGGCATGAAATCCTTTTAGAAAATGAATCTTGTTCAGAAATTCCACTGTCAGTGGGTTCTGAATGTTGTAATGATGATGATGGAAAGGCATGGGTCTGACTTCCAGAGTCTCACTTCTCTCAGAACACAGTTTTTTAAAAACCCTGGTATGGTGAAAAGAGCAAGGAACCTGTGAGAGCTTGAACAATAGAACCTACCAGTGTAAATTATAACAGCTCTGCTGACCACATTTAAGTCAACAGTAACAAACCAGGATGGGAACACTTTCAACTGCTTCAGAGTAATGATTCTTTTGGTCTCATAATTAGGTAAAGCTTACCATAGTAGTATTTTTCTATTAAAAACAAATCTAGAAATAGATACAGTGAAATAAATAAAAGTACAGAGACAATATGCACTTAAGAGAATCAAAGTAGCTTAATCATCAACAAATGCTCAACCCATAGGTTTAGACCCCAAAAATGCTCAACCCGTAGAGTTTAGGCCTAGCCAAGTCTATAGAGAAAACGGAGTGCTACGAAGAATTCCTCCCCATTATTAGAGTGCCCTTACCTTTCAACCTCTGCTCTCTGACTGGGGTTGGTGATGGCCGCAATATACTGCATAATGTACTTACTGGCTTCTGTTTTACCAGCTCCACTTTCCCCTGGGGGGAAAAATTGTTCAGGGCTTAACATAATAATTTAAACCAAGAGTAAGCTAATTTTTAATAGACTAATTTAAAAATCTGATACTGGTGATGCATTTAAAATCCCTCATATTGCACTGTTTCATTTTTTTTGCTTTTTTGAGTTATTTCATCCTGCCTTGACATGGTTAGTGGTTCTAACAGATGTGAATATGAGGAAGAAAATAAAACTATTATAAAACTAAAATAATGAGTAGACTACAAACAAAAATTTACTTAGGAAAACAGTACCAATGTGGTAAACTAAGACTAAAGTTTTAGTACTTGGCAGGGACTCATAGTCTAGCAGAAAAGAAATAAGGTAGTGAGTCAAACAGTGGTTACAACTAAATTCACATAACCTTATTTTCTGCAAGAGAATTTCTTTTAATCTTAAAGGGGACAAAATAATTCATTTAAAAAATTAGAGTAATTTTAGTGAAAAAACAAAACAGCAAGCTCCAGACACAAGGTATCATAGAAAAAGCATGACAATTGGGATAATGGCTGGGGGATGGGGAAAAAGGAACCAGTTTCAAAGTATCTATCAAAAATGTTAAATGCTTATGCCTTCTGACTCAAAAATTCCACTGGTAGAAATTTCTCCTAAGGAAATACTAAAAAATACTAACATAACCAAATAATAATGTTCAAAGGTTTTAAAATATTTCTATAGACTATACTGTAAGTCATGGTTAAAATCTGGAAATTATATATCCATCAGTAGGTAACTGGATAAATTGTGATTCAATTATTTAAATGGGAACACTACACAATTATTAAAAAGAATGCACTAGCTCTATAGAAAACACCAATGAAAAGATATTTACTATATATTATTAAATGGAAAAATGAGTTATATAACAGATATAATTCTCTATATACAATTATACATTTGTAATATAATAACATATGCAATTATGACTATATGTGTTTGCACATACAGAGAAAATGTATAAAAGGATAAACACTAAACTGTTAACAGCTGTTACTGCTGGAATTTTGGGAAGAATAAGGCACTCAAGGTGAAGAAATGTTTTGCTTTTACTCCACACACTCATATAACTGTTTTTATTCTCCCCTTTAAAACCCAGCAATATTGTTTTCGTGATGTGTTTTAAACAAAACATAGTCCTAGGATATAATTTTCTAACTCCAATACTAAGTTACTTAACTCCTCTGACCTTTAATATTCTTGTCTATCAAGTAGAAGAGTAAGTGTTCTACATATCAGGGAGTTGGAATAATGATTATAAAAGTGTTTCTAAAAGCATAAAACCACCAGTGCAAATGTGAGGTATTATTAGCGCCTGAGAAATTTCCACAATTTGGGAGAGGCCATCCTGGGTCAGTGGACAGATATTTTTCTTGTCCCCATTTCACTACACGAGGGTCCTTGAAGGGCTCTCCTTAACGTAGGTAGTTTGGCTCCAGTTCGTAAACATGTGAGGTCTGCAGCCTATCTCGCGCCTATCTCCCTCCTCTCTGGGCTTCAACGCTCAGCCCCTTAGCTCTGAAAGCTTATTTCTGGCCCACATGCCTCTGTAGGTCCCTCAACACTAGCTCCCAAGCACCAGTCTGATTTTGAGTTCATTCTTCCTTTTCGTACCTCAATATTTCATTTTCTTGGTTTCATTTTGTTATTTAAAATAATTTTGTTACATTTTATCCAGTACTTTTATGTGTGTGAAACGGAAACATTTTCCAAGTCAGCTCAATCTAACAAATTGGCCAGAAGCCATCCAAGTGTAGTATGTATTCATAAATGAACCAAGATTAGAGGATTATCAGAAATGATATAAATAATTCGGTATTTAATGTCCATCACTTTCTCTCTCCTATAGAATTGCTCAGGCTTCTACCTTTAAAAAAAGATTTAATCAATTGTTTGGATTCTTGAGTATCAGATAAATGAAACACATTTTGACTTTGGAAATACAGGGGACCCCCTCCAATTACCTGATATCACAATACAAGTGTCTTTTGATCGCCTCTTCATAGCCTTGTAAGCAGCATCTGCAATAGCAAAAAGGTGAGGCGGTCTCTCATACAGCTCACGGCCTTTATACTGCTCAATTGTGTCTCTTCCATAGATGTTCAACAACTTGTAAGGGTTCACAGAAACGACGACTTCTCCAATGAACGTATAGATGCGCCCTTTTTCAAATCTGTACAGAAGCAAAAGAAAAGGAAGATGTAGCTGTGGTTACAGAGAAATGCTGTATCTGTCCTATGAGTCTCTTATTTCCAAGCAAGTTCAAATAACCTAGGAATAATTTCTGAGCTGACATTTCATTGGCTCTGAGTTAACTTGTAGAGAGAACATTTGAGGCTGTGTCCCTTCAGATGCCATTGGTAGAAAAGACCAGTAGGGGTTAAAAGCCAGGCAAGAAGGAAGAATTTAACTTGTTGGAGGCTGGGGATTTCCTGTTTCCAAAATACAAAAGCGTAAGAAGATGAAAGAGCTAAAAAGAGTTGGAGACAATCTCAGAGCTCTAGGAGGAAAAGAAATAGAAGTTAAAGCAGATCCTGAAATCCACTTAGTCAGATTTTCAATTATAAAGAGGACTGTCATATACATTTATTTTTTTTCCTCCCTCTTGAACCTCACTAAAATGTTAGTAAATGAATATAAACAGTAAAATCCATAACAGAGAGAATGGCGGAGGAGATACTTCTGCTATAAATCAAATTTGTTTTTTTATGACTGCCTAAAGTTCCATGGTGTAGATATATCATTACATATTCAATAATTCCTGTTCCTTTCTACTTCTATGAACAATACTGCAGAAAACACTCTTGATACATAATCTTACAGATTGGTGCTTTTACTTCTGTGGTATAGATTCTCAGGAATGGAACAGCTGGTTGAAAGGCATATGTATTTGTAAAGTATACATAATACGATTCTACCTTTCCCCCATAAAATAGGGTTAAAAATCTAATCACATATGTATTTGTATCTGTACATAGATATATTTTATAAATGAGTACATAAGCATGAAAAAATATGGAAGAATACATGTTATATTTTATGCATCATTTTATACACACAGGTGATGTGGAAGGAGAGAAATAAAGAGGAAGGCCACATGGGCAGGTGAGAAGAGGCCACAGGACAAAAAAAAAAAAAAAAAAAGGAATACAAAGCTTGAGTAGGTATGGTATGACTGCAATTGTGCAACTTTGTGTGTCTATTTAACAAAATTTTTAAATATAAAATTTAGAAAACCCATACATATCCACTGTTTTTACACAGTAATCCACACATAGAAACAAATGTGACCCAGAGCTTCAATGTTTCCACATAACAAGCGGTTGCCACCAACACGCTCTACCAGCTGAGAGATACTGGTAGACATCTCTCTCACATCCAAGAACTGAGCGAAGGGCGTGCCCTGGCAGGCAAAACGCTGGTTCACAGACAGCATGTCTCTAAGCACGCTTGCTTCATGGCTGGTGGAGCAGGAGAAATAACTAAGCATTTGGGACCAAAGAGCAAGAACCTTTAATTTCCTTTAAGCTGGAATGAAGGCTGTTGACTATAATTAGTAATGGAAACAAACAGATGTTGATAATTTCAACAATAAATAGAAGCCAAGATTTTTATCAAGTATTTAGAGTATTTTAAGAGTTATTAACTACTTCAAGGTTTTTGGTGCATTTTTCTACTATGGGTTTTCTATGTATCCTCTCAATTGTTAGGAAGTTTACATGGTAGCCTAAAGCACTGATTTTGAGTCCTTTACATCTAGGTTTGAATGCTCACACTGCAAACTCAATAGCAGTGATACCTTGTGAAAGCTACTTAACCTCCATGTGTTTCAGCCTCTTCATCTGTAAAATGGTCACAACTATACCCCTCTACCTACTGGCATTGAATAAGTACTTTTTAAAAAAGATCATTAATTGTATGCTTCTGATTATGTTATGCATAATGGAGATTTTTAAATAATGTTTTTGTTTTATAAACATTGCTACTGAAATCACAACAATCCTTACACATGAGGAATGAGTGAATTCAATTATCATAATTCAATTCCCTGGCAAGATGCAGTGGCCCTCGCCTGTAATCCCAGCACTCTGGGAGGCCAAGGCAGGTGGATTACTTGAGGCCAGGAGTTTGAGATCAGCCTGGGCAACATGGTGAAACTCCATCTCTACCAAAAATACAAAATTAGCTGGACATGGTGGTGCATGTTTATAATCCCAGCTACTTGGGAGGCTGAGGCAGGAGGATTGGTTGAACCTGGGAGGTGGAGGTTGTAGTGAGGCAAGATCGCACCACTGCACTGTAGCCTGGGCAGCAGAGTAAGACTCTGTCTTAAAAAAAAAAAATCCAACTCCCTGACTCAGCTGTCAGTCAACTACAGGTCACAAGCAAAATGTCTATATAACAACTGTTCAAAGACTCGCAAAAATAATAAGAAGCTAAGATTCACTATGCAAGTTTTTCTGGCTCAACCTGCAAATTTGCAGTACATGCTCAAGTATCTCCAAGGAAAATAATCAAAAGGGGATGATTCTTTAGTTTTGAAGAAGCACTGTCCAAACAGAAAAAAAAAAAAAAAAAAAAATGAAGAAAAGCAGAAGGATGTCTCATGAGCCTGGAACTCTGCAACTAAGAGACACAACAAATAATGTATGAGATTAGAATATTGTTGTAAGATTCCACGTTTGTCCAATGATGTACCTTTTTTCTCACTGGATACTTTTTAAAGCCATTAATAGACCATTATGCTCTAAAATAATATTTTATTACAAATAAAATATTTTCTATTAACCTATAGGCACCATGTATGAAATAATTAAAGGGCTGGGCATAGTGGCACATGCCTGCAGACCCAGCTATTTGGGATGCTGAGGCAAAAGGATCACTTGAGCCCAGGAGTTTGGGTCTGGCCTGGACAACACAGCAAGATCTCATGTCTTAAGAAAATAATTGAATGCATAACTGTTAACTCAAAGATAGTGGCAAAAATTAACAGAATATGATATTAAATACAATGCTTCAGCAATTCACAAAACGTTAGACGCTCATTTTACTTGAAATTCTAAGTTTGGTTATCAAATACAAAACTTTCAATTTGGTTGGGTCTTAAAATCACCACTAGATGGTGCCAGTACACACCTTAACAGTAACTCAAATTTCAGTTTGCATTGGAAAGCCGTAGGGTATGAAGTAAGCACTAAGGTAACATAGTCCCCTACTCTGTTTGCCTCCAGGAAGAACTACAGTAATTATCCTAGATGACAAATAGGATGTTATCATCTTTTACAAGATACCAAGGAAGGTGTTCCTATGACCTCTGTGTGCAAACCTTTTATGACAAACTTTTATAATTATTCTTCAAATGTATTCAGTATCTATTTTGTGCTGGGTCAAACCCTAGGAATTAAAAAAGGAGAACAGGAAAGCAGTGTACATAAATAACAACAATATAGTATGATAGGTAGGGTAATAAAAGCATGTACTGTAGTGACAAAGATTATCCCAATAAACCACTTTTAATGAGGAACACTAAGAATAACACCCAAACTCCATAGCAGAGCATACAGGGTCTGGCCTCCAGGTTTCTCTTGACTTCTGTCTACCAACAACACTTCCACCCACCAAAACCTCCCCTACCACTTCTCTCTGTCTCTGTTACTCTTGTTCTCATTAATGAGCATTTACAGTTCCCAAGAGCACCATGCCTTCATGGTTTTGCCCATGGAGTTCATTCTGCCTCATATACCTTTTCCTGGTTCCTTCGTCCCCATGTGCTTGCCAGATTCCCTCTCCTTCAAAAGCCTAAGCACCAGTTCCTCTATGAAGTCACTCTTAATACTCCACCTCCAACATCAATTTTATGGTCTTTGCTCTGTTAACTATTTTTTGTTTTCCTTTTTAGAACTTCCTAAATAGTAACATAGCTTAATAGCAATTGATTTTTTAAACTAATAAGTTTAAAAATATTTATTAAAAGGGACATATATTTTCACTGGCTTCTAAGTGAAACAAAGAGGTTCTAAAAAGTTTTGAATTAGTGAGTAGTAATGAAGAAAATATAAAGGTATAATACTGCCTTTGGCAAACAATAGTTCACTGTACAAGAATTCTGAAACTTTTTTTTTAAAGTAGCCTTGTAAATTTGCACATGTTACTTATATACAGAACCATCTATAGTAGGAAATCAAGATGCGATCAGCTCCTTCAGATCAGTCACCGGTAGACTACATGCACAACCCCACAGAAAAATAAGACACTGCGGGGAAGAGTGGGGTATGGAGAACAGGAATGTGGTTGGCTCAGTCAGAGTAGAAGACTGTGATAAGGAATGCTGGGGAACAGTTGGAAAGGTACGTGGGGGTCAGATTTGATATGATATGAAAGCCAGGCTTAGGGAGTTTACGTTTGAGGGAGTTTATATTTGATGTGACTGGAAACAAGGAATCGGTGAAGACTTTTCTAGTTCAAGACATCAATAAGGTGCTCAGTGAGGGGAATGGTAGAAGAAATGAGGAAAGAGAAATCGGAGTTGTTTCATGGGGAAACTGGACAGAATCTTAAAACTTACTGAACAAAAGGGACAAAAACATATTTAACTTTGAGTTAGGCAGAAGAGAAAAAGGAATTTATTTCAGATAACTATATCTCAAATGTACTCCTGAAGCTTCTAAGTTAGATTCACTCACTAACAGAATTCAGTGTTATCCTTGGTTGACTTCTTGAAATATATGGAACCAATTATAATCAGGAAGAAAATTCTCTGTGAATGGTCTACTAGGTACGGTATTAATAAAATCTTATTCATAAATATTATTCATTTACTTCAGGAGGAACATACACTTTCTGAATAGGTATTGCTTCATCACACTGATTTGGCCTGTCTTCCTTCCTTTTCTGAATTTAAACGGAATCTTAAGTTACCATGAACATTCCCATTTCTCAGGAGGTGTCCATCTACCCATGCCATTTTTTTTTTTTTTTTTTTTTTTTTTTTTTTTTGCCTTTCATTATCTCCTCAGACAACTGCAATTTTGGTTCCACTCCAGCACTTCAATAAATCTTGACCAAACTGCCCAAATTGCTAAACTCTCACTCATTGGTTTTCTGTGCTCATCTTACTTAATTTCTCAGTATTCAACACTGACTCCCATTTCCTCAATGCACTCTTCTATTGGCTTCTTTGAGCCACGTTCTCTTCATTTTCCTTCTACTTCTCTGGTTTTCCTTCTCAGTCTCCTTTGCTGGCTCCTCTTTTTCCGTGATCTCTAAATATTCCAGTTCTCTAGGGTTGAGTCTAGTATCACTTCAAATACCATTCAAGGGTCTTCTATTTAAGGAGGATAAAGTAATGACATCTTGGCCCCCTTTCTACCCTCTGAAAATCAACAAGAATAACAAAAACAGAAAAAGACATCACCTATGATGAAACAAGAAAACTAGCTACAACTCTGAACCACAATCTATGAAGAAAGATTGTGAAAAGCTATGAAAACCAGACCTAGTTGAGGCAGGTTGCTAAGAGTGAATGTATGTCTCTCCAAATCTCAGGCATTGGAGGAGAGTTCTCCAGAAGTAGGCTGCAGTTCCTGAGTAGCCAAACCGAAAGTCTTCTGCTAAGAATGTCAGGGTCTCAGTATGCAGGTGGCTTTGGAACAAAATAAGTCCCATTTGACACTTCTAAGTATATGTAAGGTAAGGTTAAATAAAGAAATAACTAGAAATTCCTTTTTTTAAAAAAACAGGCTGTCAGAGTGGTGAGGCAAAAGAGAAAAAGTGCAGTGGCTCTGCAGCAGATGATCTTGATAAATGAAAAGAGGTAATGCTAAATCACCTCTCAGAAGTCTCAGGCATACAGAGAGAACTTGCTTTCCAGTCAGGCAAGCTTCTTGCCATTTCAGGGCAGAGAGTTGGTGAGACAGGGAATGAGCAGCAGACCACCAAACTCAGTGTATTTTGTTTCTCAACCCAGAATGAACCATACCCACTCAAAGATGACAATCATTAGGCTGGGCGCAGTTGCCAACGCCTGTAATCCTAGCATTTTGGAAGGCTGAGGTGAGTGGATCACCTGAGGTCAGGAGTTTGAGACCAGCCTGGCCAACATGGCAAAACGCCATCTCTACTAAAAATACAAAAATTAGCCGGGCGTGGTGGCACAGGCCTGTAGTCCCAACTACTTGGGAGGCTGAGGCAGGAGAATCTCTTGAACCCAGGGGGCAGAGATTGCAGTGAACTGAGATCACGCCACTTCACTCCGGCCTAGGCAAAAGAGCAAAGCTCCGTCAAAAAAAAAAAAAAAAAAAAAAAAAAAAAAGACGGTCATTAGAAGTGAACCAGAATGGGGCACATGATAAGATGCTAGAAGAAAAGAAAAAACAAAAGTAGGTAATGGGTAAAACATCTGACAGGCAAAAGGCAGACCAAGCATACCCCCCTCCCAAAAAAGACATCACAAAGTAGAAAAATTATGAAAGAACATTCTGTATGAAAGCAAAGAATACAAAGAAAATGTAGCGCTCTAAAATAAGATATCAAAGAAGGCATCATGTAAAAGGAGAAATTGTGTTTAAAATCATGTTTTCAAGAGAGAAAAAGCTAGAAGAGCTCAAGAAAAAATCAGAAGAGACAAAAAAGAATCCACGGCAATAAAAGTCATATTAAAAGACATAAAGAGAATGGACACTACTGAAAATAGAAGGGGACAGGAAGAAAAGGTGGAGAAAAGTCAGCAAACTAATTTTTTTGGTATTATCTCATATGTAAAATCTTAATTTTTTTTTATATCAATGGTTTTTGTGCAACAGGTGGGTTTTTGTTACACGGGTAAGTTCTTTAGGGGTCATTTCTGAGATTTTGGTACACTTGTCACCCAAGCAGCAGTGTACACTGTACCAGGTATGTAGTCTTTTTTTTTATTTTGGGGACTGAGTCTTACTTTGTGGCCCAGGCTGGAGTGCAGTGGCATGATCTCGGCTCACTGCAACCTCCACCTCCCGGGTTCAAGCGATTCTCCTGCCTCAATCTCCCAAGTAGCTGGGACTACAGGCATGCGTCACCAGGCTCGGTTAATTTTTGTATTTTTAGTAGAGACGGGGTTTCACTATGTTGGCCAGGATGGTCTCGATACTTGACCTCGTGATCTGCCCACCTCAGCCTCCCAAAGTGCTGGAATTACAGCAGTGAGCCATGGCGCCTGGCCTGGGATGTAGTCTTTTATTTCTCGCCTACCTCACTCCCTTTCCCCCCAAGTTCCCAAAGTCCATTATATCATTCTTATGCCTTTGCATCCTCATAGCTTAACTCCCACTTACAAATGAGAACATACGATATCTGGCTTTCTATTCCTGAGTTACTTCACTTAGAATAATGGCCTCCAGCTCCATTCCAGTTGTTACAAAAGACATTATTCTGTTCCTTTTTATGGCTGAGTAGTATTCCATGGTGAATATGTACCACATTTTCTTCATCCACTCGTTGGTTCATGGGCATTTAGGTTGGTTTCATATTTTTGCAATTGCAAATGGTACTGCTATAAACATGTGTGTGCATGTGTCTGTTTCACTTAATGACCTCTTTTCCTTTGGGTAAATACCCAGTAGTGGGATTACTGAATCAAATGGTAGTTCTCCATCCTGTTTTCCACAGTGGTTGTACTGGTGAGTTTACATTCTCACTAGCAGTGTAAAGTATTCCCTTTTTCACTGCATCCATGCCAGTATCTACTATTTTTTGATTTTTTACTCTGCTGATTATTTCTTTTGCGGTGCAGAAGCTTTTTAGTTTAAGTAGGTGCCACCTATTTATTTCTGTTGCATTTGCTTGTGGAGTCTTAGTCATGAATTCTTTCCCAAGCCAATATCTAGAAGAGTTTTTCTATGTTATCTTCTATAATTTTTATGCTTTCAGGTCTTAGATTTAAGTATTTGACCCATCCCGAGTTGATTTTTGTATAAGGACCCAGTTTCATTCTTCCACATGTGACTTTCCAGTTTTCCCAGCACCATTTACTGAGTAAGGTGTCCTTTCCCCAGTTGTTGAAGATCAGTTGGCTGCATTTGGCTTTATTTCTGGGTTCTCTGTTCTGTTCCACTAGTCTACATGCCTATTTTTACACCAGTACCATGCTGTTTTGGTAACTATAGCCTTGTAGTATAACTTGAAGTCAGGTAATGTGATGCTTTCAGATTTGTTCTTTTTGCTTAGTCTTGCTTTCGTGATGCAGGCTCTTTTTTGGTTTCATATGAATTTTAGGATTGTTTTTCCCAGTTCTGTGAAGAATGATAATGGTATTTTGATAGGAATTGCATTAAATCTATAGATTGCTTTGGGCAGTATGGTCATTTTCACAATACTGATTCTATCCATTCATGAGCATGGGATATGTTTCCGTTTGTTTGTGCCATCTAATATTTCTTTCAATAATGCTTTGTAGTTTTCCTTGTAATCTTTCACCTCCTTGGTTAAGTATATTCTTAAGTTTTTTTTTTTTCTTCAGTTGTTGTGAAAGGGACTTTATTTGATTCTCAACTTGGCCATTGTCAGCATATAGCAGTGCTACTGATTTGTGTACACTGAGACTTTACTGAATTCGTTTATCAGATCTAGGAGCTTTTTTGATGGGTCTTAGGGGTTTTCTAGGTATATGATCAGATCACTGGTGAACAGCGACAGTTCAACTTCCTCTTTTCCAATTTGGATGCTCTTTTGGATGCCCTCTCCCCCTCTCCCCCTCTCCCCCTCTCCTTCCCTCTCCCCCTCTCCCTCCCTCTCTCTCTCTCTCTCTCTTTCTCTCTCTCTCCTCTTTCTCTCTCCTCTTTCTCTCTCTTTCTCTCTCCTCTCTCTCTCTTTCTCTCTCCTCTTTCTCTCTCTCTCTCTTTCCTTCTTTCTTTTCCTTTCCCTTTCCTTCCCTCCCTCCCTCCCTCCTTTCTCTCTCTCTCTCTCTCTCTTTCTTTCTTTCTTTCTTTTTCTGTCATCTCATCTGATTGCTCTGGCCAGGACTTCTAGTACTATACTGAATACAAGTGGTGAACATGAGCATCCTTGTTTTGTTCTAGTTCTCACAGGGAATGCTTTCAACTTTTCCCCATTCAGTATGGTGTTGACTGTGAGTTTGTCATAGACGTGAGGTATCTGATAATGGTAACATTTCAAAACAGTAAATAAATATACCAATAATAAACAGCAATAAACAGTGTTAGAAAATGGACTAGTCACTTGGAAAAATAAAAAACACAGGTTATTAGTGTCACAAGTAGAACTGTATTCTCCCAAAAGATACGTTGAAATCCTAACCCCCAGTATCTGTGGATGTAACCTTATCTGGAAATAGGGTTTTTGCAGGTGAAATCAAGTTAGGAGGAGGTCATTATGGTGGACCTTAAACCAATAAAAAGAGAAAGATGTCTCAGGAAGGGAGAGACAGGGAGAACACTGTGCAATCATAGAGGCAGAGACTAGAAGAATGCAGCCACAAGTCAAGCCAAGCCAAGGATTGACGACCACTGCCAGAAGCTAGGAAGAGGCCAGGAAGGGTATCTCCCTGGAAGGTTTTGGGGGGTATGGCTCTGCTGACACCTTGAATTTGGACTTCTAGTTTTCTGAACTGTGAGACAATACACTTCTTTATTTTAAGCCCCCCTGGTTTGCAGTAATTTGTTACAATAACCGTAGGAATGAAACTAGTTATACTAAAATAAATTCAATAAAAATGTCTTGTTCTTCCTTACAAATAAAGAAATGCAAATCAAATCAATAAGATATGCTTCTTCACCTATATAGAGCAAGAGTTTTGATAGTGAACGGTGTTAGCAAAAATATGCAGCCTCAGGTATCTTCATTGCCATAGGTATCATCTTAACTGATCTGCCCAAATCACTCTCCATCCGTTCTCCATACAGTAGCAAGGATGGTCTTAAAATATAAATCTTATCTTACTTTGCATTCCGAGCCTTAAATCTTTTCAATGGGAAACTTTAATCTCAAGCCAATCTGACACGCAGATATTGGTTCATCTCATGCCATCTATCTCTGATTACTGTGTGCACTGGCCTTTACTCATCTAAATTCTCCTAACCCCATCATTCCACACCTGTTTATCTCCTAAATTTCACACAGGTTCCTTATCCATCAAAATTCCTCTATCCCTCATCATTCCACACCTGTATGTTTCCTTTGTAATACCGGTCACAAGTTGTTTTTTGTTTACTTGTTTCTTGTCTGTCTGCAAAGGAATAGAGGACATATCTATCTTGTTCACGTTTTATCTTCCAAGCCATCTTCTCTATGTGGACAACTTCACATAATCTCGATATAAATAGCAACTTTTATTCTAGAAAAATAAAATCAAATGGTATCTACTCCAACTCAGCTTCTGAGACAGATTTTTCATTGTTGGAGAAGAAGGCTACAAAATATACTGGGGCTCAATTGGAATTGGAAGAATCAGTACAAACTCATAGTATACGGGGGGCAAAGAGAGAGAAGAGGTAGAGAGGAAGAGATAGGTATGCACACACACACGTCTCCTAACTCTGTCCACTTAGAGAAACAATTAACACCAAATACAGGCTTGGAAATACCATTTTTCTTAACTAAAAGGACTCAGGGCTCCTTGAAGAAAGAAAAGCGGATTCTATCACTGGAACAGGGAAAGTACAAAATGATCCTGGACTATCTTGTTGAGCCAGAAAGTAGGAAAGGCACATGTCAAAAGGACACAGGAGCTAGCTTGAATGGACTTTCACTGCACCCATCTGGGATCACATGAGCATTAAAATCATGTCAGCAATGAGCCAGGCGTGGTGGCTCACACCAATAATCCCAGCACTTTGGGAGGCTGAGGCGGGTGGATCACCTGAGGTCAGGAGTTTGAGACCAGCCTGGCCAACATGGTGAAACCTCATCTCTACCCAAAATACAAAAATTAGCTGGGCATGGTGGCACGTGCCTGTAATCTCAGCTACTCGGGAGGCTGAGGAAGGAGAATCGCTTGAACCAAGGAGGCAGAGGTTGCAGTGAGCCAATATCACACCATTGCATTCTAGCCTGGGCAAAAAAAAAAAAAAAAAAAAAAAAAAAGGATATTATTGGAACAACTGATAAAATCTGAACATCAGCTATGAATTAGAAACCAGAACTGTGTCAAAATTACACTTTCTGATTTTGATCATTGCATTGTGGTTTTGTAAGAGAAGGTCCTTGTTCTTAAGAAACACACTCTGAATTATTATTATTATTTTTTTACTGTCAGATGAAAGAAAGAGAGCACATTTATTCAGAAGAAACAACTGTTTCCTGGCACTGAGTTCTAAACAAAAGTTATCAGTGGAGTTACAGGGACATGGAATGGAGTAAGATATTCATCTCTTCAGCAGTGACCAACAATGGATAAGGGAATGTCCTTCATACCAAGACTTTTCAGTTGAATATTAAGCGAGATACAGTGCCTGCTCCAGAAAAAAACATCTCATAGAGACCTCCTAGATTCTTTGATCCTGTGTAGTTATTGGATAAACTCTTTCCCTCTCTTTCTCAGCCAAAGGTGTTTCTGTTGCTGTTGTTTTTATTATACTTTTTAAGTTCTAGGGTACAGAACTTAGGTTCTGGTTTGTGCAGGTTTGTTACATATGTATACATGTGCCATGTTGGTGTCCTGCACCCATTAACTTCTCATTTACATTAGGTATATCTCCTAAGGCTATCCCTCCCCGCTCCCACCACCCCACCACAGGCCCCGGAAACACACTCTGAATTATTTAATGATAGGGGCCTGATGTCTCCAATTTATTCTCCAATGGTTACAAAAAAGAACTACATACATATATAAAAATATACAAATAGAAATTAAGAAGCAAATAGAGCAAAATGTAAACAACCGGTAAAGAACAAAAGGGGGTTTCTTGTAGTATCATCTACCTTTTCTGTAAATTCGAAATTATATAAAAATTAGAAGTTGATAATAAAAATTCAACTTCTAATCCTCTTTATATAGTAAATTAATTAATTTAGAATAGGCAAGATAGACTCTTAGTAAAAGACTCAAAGGACGTAAATGAATACACAGTGAAAAGTGTTTCTCTCATCTTTCTCATAGCTTCCCTCCTCAGAGGCAACCACTGCTGCTGTTTTTCTGTAAATTTGTTTAGAAACAGTTTAGTAGTTGTTGTTTTTGCATGAATGGCATTTTTTTTCTCTAATTAAAATGTTTATCTTGGCAAAAGTCTCATGCAAGTAGACAGAGAAAAGCTGAGTTTTTTAAGGCTGCATAGTATTCCATTTCATGGGTGATTATATAATAATATATTTAATCAGTCCCTATTGAACATTTAGTCTTGTTACTATGAACAATGCAAGTATAAATGTAATGGTAGCTCTTTCTTTGTGCATATGTGCATGTATATCTGAACACACATCTAGAATTCAAATTACTAGTTCAAAGGATATAAGCAATTAAAATTTATGAATTATATTGCCAAATTAGTCTCCAAAGAGACTGTACCAATTTAAACTTCTGCTTATAACGTATGAGAGTTTCTGTTTTGTGGGTGTGGGTTTTTTAACCAACGATACTGGCCTATTTAGAAAGGACAGAGTTTTATTTTGAAAATACACAAAACTTTGACCCCTTTCTTCACAGATGCACCTAGCTTATGCAATGTTCATTAGGTTACTTTCAATAAGGTTCAGCCCACCTTGCCAGTTCTTAGATGAGAATCTCTCCCAAGGGTAAAAGCATCTTGTTTCTGCTTCTCTTGGCAAAACTCATGGTTTCCACGTGATGGAGTCGATGAGTTTTATCCCCTTGTTAGACTGTGTGTTCTTGAGATGGACAGGGACCATATGTTGGAAAGAGCAGGAGCTTTATTTTATTTTTGTTTTTATTTTTCTAGAGACAGGGTCTCCTTCTGTCACTTAGGCTGGAGTGTGGTGGTATGACCATAGCTCCCTGTAACTTCAAACTCCTGGGCTCAAGTGGTTCTCCTGCCTCAGCCTCCCCAATAGCTGGGACTACAGGTGCACACCACCATGCCTGGCTAACTTTTTGATTTTTCTGTAGACACAGGTTCTCTCTATGCTGTCCAGGCTGCTCTGGAGCTCCTGGCCACAAATGATCCTCCTACCTTGGCCTCCAATTAGGAGCTTTAGAGTCATACAGCATTGGAGCCCTGGGTTTGAACCCTGGCTCTGCCAGTTACTGATTGTGTGCATTTATAAACATCTGAGTAACTAGTAAGTGTCCATGTGCCAGGTACTATGTCAAGAGCACTCAAGCTGTTTTAAAATGATTTGGAAAAGGATGCTTTGTTTTGACCTTTTGTTAACACACTGAAGCCTAGAATTGACAGCTTGGAAGAGGGCACTTAAGAAGCACCACCACAGCCTACCAGTGCAGCACTCAAGCTCTTGACATAGTTCCTGGCACATGGACACTTACTAGTTACTAGAAGAATAAGACATAGTATTATTGTATTCAAAGACTTATATAAACAGACAATGCCATGCAGTAAGCACAGTGATAGAGGGTTTAAAAACTAGGCTTTTTTTTTTTTTTTTAACTTATTCCCTTCTTGTTCTCATTCCCCTCTCTCTCACTCTCACTCTCTGTTCCAGTAAAGGTTTAAGGCAATAACAAAGATAGAAAGAATGTCATGGAAGCTTACAGAAGGATACCTAACCCAGCTTTAGGAGTGGGAGGCTTCAAAGAAGACTTCCTAAAAATTGTATTGCTTGACATTTGAATTATTTATGTGATTACATAATCTTCACATAGACAGTTCTAACCACTTCTTGGTTTACACTGTCTTAAAAATGATTTGGAAAAGGATGCTTTGTTTTGACCTTTTCTTAACACACTGAAGCCTAGAATTGCCAGCTTGGAAGAGGGCAGCCCACCAGTGCAGCATATGGCATTCCCAGGCCCATCGATAGCAGAGGAAGGGGTGTACTGATTAAGAAAGTGGGCTCTGGGATCTGGCTGCAGCTTAGCACTGACTAGCTCTATGATTGTGTGGAAGCTGTTCAACCTCCCTGTGCCTCACTTTCTTCAACTGATATAGTACCTGTCCCTCAGAGGATTGTTACAAGAAGTGAGATACTCTGCATAAAGTGCTCAGCACACTAATTAGTACATGGTAACAGCACAGTAATACCAAGTCCTATTTTTATTATGAGCAATAGCAGAAGTCATAAGAACGGCAGGAAATATCTTTCCTCCACTTGAGTCCCATTGTCCAGCATGCGGCATCTGTGCTATGTTTCTGTTTAACATCACAGTGAGGGTTACTTCTAGCACAGCGAATGGTGATCCAGCTTGGCATCATGTTTAGAAAGCATTCTTCTAGCAGTTCGTGGGGACCCCTAAGGCCAAAAGCCTTCAGTAAAAATACTTAGGCTTACCACAGGACATAAGAACTAGTTAGGGCCACTGGTGGTGGATTAAATGACTGACTTTGTGACTTCATCTTTTGGTTTTCTTCTTCTGGTGCAATATTTCTTCATTTGGGCTGCACAAATGATAGTTAACCAGAAGATGTAGTCAGGAGATGCCTAGTTGAATTATTTAACCCTTTCTCTGCAATGGAAAAAAACTGTTTTTGATATATACATTTTTAGGTAATGCTTGCTTTTTCAAAACACAATTCTTTTATTTATTAAGGCATGCCTAGTTTTAAACGTTACTGATGTATTTAATTGTATTTGTATCCATTTGTTTATTCAATCAATCATTAGTTATTAGCACTCATGTTTCCAAGCATTGTGCTGGGAGCCACAGGCAGAAGAATAAACAGCAGACTCATCTCCACCCTAAGGCAGGCAATGATAAGGACAGACACTAAATGGAGGTCCAGGGAGAGCCAACAGAATGTGCACTGTACTGGTGGAGGGAAGCAACAAGTGTTTGAGGAATCCAGAGCAGGGCATGTGACTACACCACAGCAGAGAGAGCATAGGGAGGGAGGTGTGAGAGGAGGGCCAGAGCGCAAGGCCTTAGGGCTTGTGGACTTTATCTAAGGGTGGAGCTTTAAGTATTGATCACATTTGCTTTTTTGAAAGCTTCCCTTTGGCTGCAGGGTATAAGGAATTGAGTGCCTGCTAATGGACCAGTTAGGAGGCTACTACGCTGGTCCCAGAAAGGAATGACGGGTCTCTGGTTGGGATGGAGAGGGGGAGAGACAGAGAAGTAGACACGCTTTAAGAATAGAGATAGAATCTACTGGAGAAGATAACTTACTGGGTATGAGAGGCAAGAAAGAAGGAAGTGTCAGGGTAAGTATCTCACATGAGCTACTGAGCAGACCATGATGCTCCATTAATAAGGATAGGGACAGGAGGCAACTGTGATTCAGACAGGCTATGCAATCTGTTTGAGACACCTGAGAGAGATTCAAGTGAAGACGTTTCTCATGCTTCTTTCTCTCATAGTGGAATTAAACCTGATCCCCTGAACACAAAGTGAACAACACCGAGGATGGCAAACACAGAGCATCAGCAACGGAAAGGGCTAGCAGATATCCCCACCATCATGGCCGGCAAACACAGCAAGGAGAACACATACTTCACTGCCCCATTTAAAAGTGGAAAAAGATTTTAAAGAGAGAGGAGATATCTGGGTTCTATTGAATTTTTTTTTTTTTTTTTTTTTTTTTTTTACTAACTGAATTCATCACATCAAGTTCCTCAGTGATTCAACCTTCCCGGTATAAGAAAATAGACACAAACACAATACCTTCCTCCCATAAAAGGTTAACTACTAAGGTCCCATGCAATTCAGTTTTTTTAAAAAAATACGATAAAGAAGCTATACAACGTCAGCACATGAATAAATCACAACAGCATTATTTAACTATGAAGTGCTTGTAAGATTCTCCCCAGGGCCTGAAAGCTTAAGGAGATGAATAACTCCTCCCTTCTCAGGCCCAGTCCCAAGGTGCAACTTGGGCCAGCAGCTTGGGCCAGCAGCTTGCGCCAGCAAGACGGCAGAAGCAGGAAGAGAGCCTGCGGAAGACATCCACTCCTGAAGATTTACAAAGAGGCCACCTGGGTACAACGTAGCAGTTACGTCAGACTACAACACTTCCTGTTTACAGGAGACTATAAAACCTTTGCCCCATCCTCACTTGGTGCTGACGCCATTTTAGGCCTCAGCCCGCCTGCACCCAGGCGCTCATTAAAACAGCATGTTGCTTCATACCATCTCATGTTGTCTGTTAGCACGCTCTCGGGGTTCAAACTGATACAAGAACCTTAACAGTGCTGAGTATCCAATAATGACAGGCACAGATTTAAACCAAAACATAAGAATGAAAATAACCTATTAATAATGACACTGATATTCTCTTTCAACCAACAATAAACATAATTTTTCCAACATGGGGCTCAATATTTATATATTTATTCCTTTTCATCCATTCCATTTAGAAATGATTTCCCATTATGGTAACATTTGGCTACTTGGCATGCCTAGGGAAGTAGTTAGCTGCATTTTACCTTAACTGGGGAGTTAGCTTATTTATAAATCAACACTGCTCAGGAAAATGAAGGATACCTGGTCCTGATATAGAAAACTCTTTAGTAGGAATTCACAATTATATGAATTGATAACAATTATGTATTTTAAATAATACTAAAAACCATCTGAATTACAGTATTAAACACACTTTTTTTTTTTTTTTTGAGACAGGGTCTCACGGTGTTGTCTGGGCTTCAGAGCAGTGGCATGATCGCAGCTCACTACCTCTGCCTCATGAGCTCAAGTGATCCTCCCACCTCAGTTTCCTGAGTAGCTGGGACTACAGGCGTGGGCCACCACATCCAGCTAATTTTTGTATTTCTTGTAGAGATGGGGTTTTTGCCATGTTGCCCAAGCTGTTCTCGAACTCCTAAGCTCAAGCAATCCGCTGGCCTCAGCCTTCCAAAGTGTTGGGATTACAGGTGTGAGCCACCATGCCCAGCCAAACATACTTTTAAAAAACAAATCACACAGATGGCTGAGGACTTTAACTAAATAGAATAAACTTAAGATTTTCATCCCTTCCCACCGTCAAATTTATACTGGTAGGAAGCCTCTCTACCTTACACGGTACTGAGGTATTTCACTCCATGGGAGGGGTCTCTGGATGACAGAAACCTAAACAGTTATCCTGTCACTTTTAAATAACTATGCCTAATTCAGAAAATGACGGAAAACCTAGTCAGTACACTGCATCATTTTTTTTTTTTTTTTTTGAGACGGAGTCTCGTTCTGTCACCACGCTGGAGTGTAGTGGCACGATCTCAGCTCACTGCAATCTCTGCCTCCCGGGTTCAAGCAATTCCCCTGCCTCAGCCTCCCAAGTAGCTGGGATTACAGGTGCCTGCCACCACGCCCGGCTAATTTTTTGTATTTTAGTAGAGACGGGGTTTCACCATGTTGGCCAAGATGGTCTTGATCTCCTGACCTCGTGAACTGCCCGCCTCGGCCTCCCAAAGTGCTCAGATTACAGGCATGAGCCACCGCGCCTGGCCCACTGCATCACTTTTTTAAAAATGTAGTTCCTTATCCCACTTTTCATGACGTGTGAAGACTCTGATGTATTTAAGGAAAGGTCTTCCCAGGTGTTAGTAAAAAACCTCAGGTACCTAGACAGGCAGCTTTTGGGCACAGGCTGGGTGGCACAGTAGTCCCTCTTATCCAAAGTTTCGCTTTTCGTGGTTTCAGTTACCTTTGGTCAACCATGGTCCAAAAACATAAAGATATTTCGAGAGAAAGATCACATTCATGTAACTTTTGCTACAGTTTATTAATTGTTCTATTATTATTGCTGTTAATCTCTTACTGTGCCAAAATTATAAATTAAATGTCATCACATCTACGTACATATAGGAAAAAAAGTATATATAGTGTTCAGTATAGGTGGTCTCAGGCATCCACTAGATGTCTTGGAGCGGATCCCTCAAAGATGAGGAGCTATTGCAGTCGTGACAAGAGACACTGAAGACTTTCACAGGTGGTTAAAATCAAGTCCACGGATTACTTTCATTTCAGTTTGCTGTCACAAAACTTTTTTAAGTTCAATAAACAGATTCACTCTAATCTAATATTTATTATGCATCAACTCTGTGCCTAGAATTATTTTAGATTTTTTCCACGTATGTTGCTAACTATACATTTACTAAATATTAATAGAAAATCTTCTAAACAGATAAGAAAGAAATACATTTATGCCAATCATTTAACCATCATCTCGACTTGGAGAAACACGAATTACAAAGCAAAGCTTTCACTGACCTGGGAAGGAGATCGACTTCTACTACAGAATGGATTGCATGAATAGAAAAACTGGAAAGCTTCCCAGACGCTCCTAAAGTTATTGTTTGGCTACTGTTTCTGTTGGAGTGAATTAATAGCCAACACGGAACTGAGCAAAGTATTTTAAAATCAGCCAAAATATTTATTGAATGAATGAAGGGCCAGACACCTTGTCCGCCGGCTCTCCTTGGCTTTCCTCATCAGAAGTCTGTAACATCCGTAAGGCTGCATTTCTTCGTGGAAAGCTTTTAATACTTCCTATATTCTGCACTATCCTTATACTTCCTATATCTGGCACTTTCTTTTAGCTTAAGTTTATCTTTTTTTAAAGAATAATCTTCCTTGTGTCTAAGGTAGAGTAAGTGGTTACTTCCCTTCCCCTGTCCACAGTTAAGGAGGCTTAATCACTGCTTCAACATTGGGAGTGTCTGGAGGCACATGGAACTTCTACAGAGCTAATCTGGTAATACTGTAACTCTTTTGATGCCAACAGCCCCTAAATGGAAGCTAAGAATGCGAGATGGCATCCAAAAGTGAAATATCAAAAGCTGCTCACTGGGGCCATCAATGATATCTGTTCATTTTGGGACACAGTGATTATGGTAAGAGAAAGGGAGCTGAATTTGGAAGGGTGTAAAGAAGACCTAAAGTAGGTGAAAGACATCAGCTATTGACACTCAGCAAAGAGTTTTCATCTTTAAATAATGGTTGAGATATGGCATTTTACAGCTTTCTTCCTAGATTATAATCAAGACACTGTGAGCCAGGTTTCTTTTTATTTATACTTATTTCCAGTACACTGCTGTGGGACTCAACAAAGTTTTTAGTAAGGTAAGAGGGAACTGGAACCACTAAGAGATTTATTACTAAAATTTGTAAGTATTAAATGAGTCCATATTCAGATATACAAATCAATACACGCTAAAGACAAACATGATTTGAATAATCTACTACTTTGCTTTATCCAGTCAATCCTTTTCCACTTGTGAAAATAACCAAGTATTTTCTATACTCAGGAATACCAGACATCAGGAAGTGAACTAAGAGAATAAGAATGCAGTGGCAAAGAAAAGAGTCAAAAACTAAAAACAGATCGAATATATCAGGAAATGGAAAAAACAAATAATTTTCCCTATTTTTTTAGTTCCTCTAGCAGAAATTAAATCTCTTTTATTGCTAGATCTAACTGAGAAAGAAATTTGTGTAGGTAGATTGGTTGCCAATTTAAGACAAATACTATAATATTTTTTAAGTATCATCCCAACCATGACTGCATTCTGAGCTTCATAAGCCATTAAGAAAATCTTTAGTTGTTCTAAAAAAAATAGCTGTCCTCAATCTCTTCAATAAATGGTGTTAGGAAAACTGGATATCCATATACAGAAGAATGAAAATATAACTTTATCTCCCCTCTTAAAGAAGAATCAATTAAAAATGGATTAAAGGCTTAAACATAAAACCTGAACCTATAAAGCTACCAGAAGAAAACACAGGGGAAAAGCTCAATGACATTGGTCTGGGCAGTGATTTCTTGGATATAACCTTAAAAGCAAAGGCAAAAAAGAGCAAAACCAGACAAATGGGAATCCATCAAACTAAAAAGCTTCTGCACCGCAAAGGAAACAATTATTAAAGAGACCGTCTACAGACTGGGAGAACATACCTGCAAATTGTACTTTGGAAAGGGGCTAATATCCATAATATACAAGAAACTCGAACTACTCAGTAATAAGAAAACAA
Source organism: Rhinopithecus roxellana (assembly GCF_007565055.1). Taxonomy (NCBI): domain Eukaryota; kingdom Metazoa; phylum Chordata; class Mammalia; order Primates; family Cercopithecidae; genus Rhinopithecus; species Rhinopithecus roxellana. Next base: position 49,664,991 of record NC_044567.1, read on the forward strand.
ATAAACTATTTATTTAAAAATGGGCAAAGGACTTGAATAGATATTTCTCAAAAGAAAACATACAAGTGACCAACACATATGAAAAGCTGCTCATCTCTAATAATAAGACAAATGTAAATTAAAATCACAATGAGATATCACCTCATACCTGTTAGACTGGTTATTATCAAAAAAATGAGATAAGAAGTGTTAGAGATGATGTGGAGAAAAGGGAACCCTTGTACACTGTAGGTGGTATTATAAATTATACAGCCATTTTGGAAGACAGTATAAATATAAAGTTCTTCAAAAAACTGAAAACAGAATTACCTTACGATCCAGCAGTCCCACTACTGGATATATACATACCCAAAGGAATTAAAATCACTATGTCAAAGATAAGTCTGCACTCTCAATCACTGCACCATTATTTACAATAGCCAAGATATAGAAACAATCTAAGTTTCCATCAACAGAGGAATAGATTTTTTAAATGCGATATATATATATATATATATATATATATAAAACAGAAAAACTATTTAGCTTTTATTTAAAAAAAAAAAAAGGAAATTCTGACATTTTTGACAACATGGATGAACCTAGAGGACATTATGCTAAGTAGAATAATCCAGGCACAGAGAGACAAATACCACATGACCACACTTACATGTGGAATCTAAAAAAGTCGAACTTAGTAGAAGTAACGAGTAGATGGTGGCTACCAGAGGCTGGAGACCAGGGGAGGACTGGATGGGGAACTGGGAGATGCTGGCCAACATGTACAAAGTTTCAGTTAGAGAGGAGGAAAAAGTCACAGCAGGGTGACTACAGTTAATAATAATGTATTGTATATTTCAAAATAGCTAAAGGAGAGGTTTTTGTTTTTGTTTTTCCAGAGACAAGGTCCCACTCTGTTGCCCAGGCAGGAGTGCAGTGGCGTAATCATAGCTCACTATAGCTTCAAACCCCTGGGCTTGAGCAATCCTCCCACCTCAGCCTCCTGAGTAGCTAGGACTACAGGTGCATGCCACAACACCAGCTAATCTAAAATAGACATTTTTAACTGTCCTTATCACAAAGAAATGATAAATATTTGAGGTGACAGATATGCTAATTACCCTGATTTGACCAGTCGACAATGTATACATGTATCAAACATCACACTGTACCCCATAAATATAATTATTTGCAAATTAAATTAACAAAACTTAAGAAAAAAAGGAAAGTGGCTGTCCTCTAGTTCAATCTTGCTCATTTAAGCAGTAAACAGTCTAAGTGTCTATGAACATGACATTTCAAAAAAGTGAAAGAAAAACTAAGCCTATTTATAAATAATATTATTTGCAAATCTTTACTTAAGTCTCACATCTTCTGTGAATAAGATTTGAAACTAAACAATGTGATTGAATAACTAAAACTACTAATATTCTTATTTTAAAATTTCAGGAAATACTTTGTCTCAAGATTTTGCTTATAATTCGTCTAAGTTTAAAAAGTCAAGGGTTTGGCCAGCGTGGCCAGTACATTTGGCCGAGACAGGGCTGAGGATTCGGCTAGATCACTGGGCTGGTGGTGCGGCCAGGGTAAGGATTCCACCGGTGCAGCTGGGTTGTCCAGCAGGGGAGGGGTCTAGGAAGTGGCCTGCATGGCAGGGAGAGTAGAAATTGGTGACAAACAGGAAGACTGAGAAAATAAGTATGTATGTTGAGGATAATGGGAGCCCAGGTTTCTCCCTATCACACAAAGAAACTACAAATATGAAAGAGGGAAGGTTAAAATAAACCCCATGGTGTTAGATTGAAATGGTAAATATCAATATACCTATCAATAAATAGACAAAGAAACAGATGTAGACATACGTGTGTGTGCATTCCCCAGTCCCTTTACTAGCTCTGTTTGCTTAGAAAGTGTAAGAGCAATGACACACCAATGGCAACAACTGTGTCTACCACCCAGTTCTTGATTTCTAAATGTTATACTAAAGGAAACGGCTGATTCCATAATGGGGACACAGAACATACAAGATGAACCTGGACTATCCTTGTGAGCCAGAAAATAAGGAAGTTATCATGGAATGACAGACATGTCCAAACGATACTGCAACCAGCTGAAAGGGACCTCCACTATCCAAATCTGGGATAGTTTATTGTGGAAAATAAGGATAATCAATTCAGTTGTTGACTACCTGTTCTCAGTCTTGGCTGTGTGGACTACAGCTTCTACCCTGACCAGCCTTCTAGGAGACACATACCACTAATTATAAGAGAGATCAGACCAATGGGAATGAACTGGCACAAATTCATCACCACAAATGAACAAACAGCTCACATCTGTGCTCTTCTGACAGTATGATCACTTGTTTAAAGTATCTAATATGTAGATGCCTACACATCACCACATATGTATATATTTTGCTAATAAGCTTCCTCTTTGGACACAGAGAAGCAACACATTTATTTATGCTTTGAGTACTTTATTTTGTCAAGGTACGAACAGTTTGGATGCAGAGACAAATTGATTCCACTGTTATGCATTAAAAAATATTTGTTCTAAGTTTTTATTTTTAATATCAGCTAAAGAAAAAAATGTTTTTTCTGGGAAATAACTTGTAAAACATGGTATCAATTAAGTTGGTCTTAAATTTTCCCTTTCTCAAATCCTGACTAATCTGACAAAGATTAATCACTTAGGGAAGAAAAATATTTTTCACTGTTAAAAATCTGTGGTTAAGAGTTAGTTTGACTTTTAAAATAATTTTCATATTGAAACAATTTCAAACTTAAAAGTTGTAAGAAAACCATTAAAAACTCCTAAATTTCGTTCAGATGATTGCCCAATTGTTAATGTTTTCAAATCTGTCTTATTCTTACATATACATATATGTGTGTATGTATATCTATAACACATATATACATACATACCTATTTCACTTGTTTATACAGATTATAATAATCTATTTCTGTGATCAACCAGCTAAATAAACACAGAATGGTATATGATTTTGTTCTTCAAATGATGCTTAATCAAATTAGGAAAGGTATCTGCTGGTCTGAAAAAGCTGGAGGTTTTGTTTTGTTGTGGTTTTAGATTTGGTGGCCAAATCACACTATTATACACTAGTCCGCTAGCCAAACTGTTCATGGAAGTAAGACAGGCAAAGATAAGTGGAACAGAAAGGAAGTAAGTCAAACAGGGCATGGTGGGGGCTGTGAGAAGCACGAGCCCTGTATAAAGTGAGCAGCTGTTAACTCTAGCAGATGGTTCCCATTCTGAAATGTGAACCAACTTGTGCCAGAACTTCCAATTTTTCAAGAGAAGCTGGAAATACGTATTTTAAAAGGATGTTATCCTATTTTAAAATGAAACTAATGTTTACAAATTATGAAACTGGTTTGGGGAAAAATTATCTATAGCTTATATACATTGCACTACCAGCTGACAGGTGTAATAATCGTTCCAGTTAATATCTGGTCATGACTAATCTAAAAGTTCTAACTAACACCATAAATAGGCAATACACACTTTGCAAAACAATGGGAAAAAAAATGACCCTAACCCCAAGGATCCTGCAGTCAATTCTCTTGCAAAGGAAGTGATGCAATATAAACTTCACTCTTGCTGGCAAGGATTGATTCCATATTACAAAACAACATCTGCAAAGCAGAGCTTTTAAAGGAATCTTACAGAGTAGTGCCACTTATAAAGAATCTACTCCAAACACAGTAATTACCAGGAAATTTGTAATGATTCAAGAGAACAAAGACTTTTGTTTTTCAATTTTTAAAATTGTTTTAAAAAAGAACACAAGCAGGGAAGTTCCCTTTGCATTTAAAGGCTGAATGGAAGATTTATCTAGTAATATTAGCATTTATATGCAGTCATCCCTTGAAACCAGTGGAGGATTGGTTCCAGGACCCCCTGTGGATAGCAGAATTCTTGGATGCTCTAGTTCCTGACATAAAATGGCATAGTATTTGCATATAACCTATGCACATCCTCCTGTATACTTTAAATCATCTCCAGATACTTATAACACCCAATGCAATGCAAACACGATGTAAACAGTTGCTATACCATATTTTGGGGGAATCATGACCCAAAAAAGTCTGCACATGTTCAGTACAGATGCAGATTTCCAAATAATTTCTATTAGCAGTTGGTCGAATCCACAGATGCAGAACACATAGATACAGAGGGCTCTAATAGTATGACTAGGGTTTACTTTGGAGTTTACAGGAATATACTAAAATTATTAATAAAACTGATACAATTTCTATTTTTAAATATTGTCCTTTAAGAACTATTTGAAGACCCACCATCTCCATAACGCTTTTCTTGACACCTCTAGCCTGGAGTGATCTTTCTCCCTGCACTGGACTTTCAGGACAATTACTGTCTCTACAATTTATTTGCCAATTAATTGGATGTTGCACTGGGGCATCTCGTCTATTGCCCTTTTAAGCAATTACATGTTTCACTGCTATCTAGTATTTTAAATGTTTCTACATTTGTTTATATTCCCCAATAGTTCCTAGAACAGTGTCATTTCAAGGGTTCCAGTCTGCAAACTGTTGCTTGGTCTGTGATAAGTAAGGAAATTAAGAGTTTAGTAACTTTTAGGACAATTTGACATTACAGTGGCAGCCAAGAGCAAGATAAGAGGACTCACTTTATTCAACAAAGTATAGAGCGTCTGGATGCTATCAAACTCACGTGGTGAGGTTGCATGATGAGGTCCTGTGTGACACAAGCTGGATTAGTCACACACAGTCTGACCATGTTACAAACTGTCTTATTTAAGGGTATTATACAAATTCTAACTCAAAATATTATTTGCATTGTATTAAGAGGTGGGCCCTTTGGGAGGTGATTAGATTATGAGGGTTCCACCCCCATGAATAGAATTAGTGCTCTTACAAAAATGGGTTAAGGGAGCTTGCTTGCCCCTTCTGTCATGCAAGGATAGCAAAAAGGCACCAGTTATGATGAATGGATCCCAACAGACACCAAATCTGCTATCAATACTTTGATCTTGAACATTCCAAATTTCAGAACTGTGAGGAACACATTTCTGTTGCTTATAAGTTCCTGAGTTTAAGGTATTTTGTCATAGCAGCCCAAATACACTAAGACGTTAGGGAAATAAAAAGTACATTATTTATTTTTAATCCTAATTTGGTTTCACGCCTAATCCTTTGCAAAATAAGCTTTATGGACTCGTTGTCCCCAAAATACATGTATTTTCTGTGTTTACAGTCACTGCAAACCACATTATGGTGAGGGAAGCAGGTTCAGAGAAATGAAGACCAAAATAGATTGTACTAGCTGTTACTTGGAGGTGTGATTTCCTCACATATTGAGTCTGGTTTTGAAGCCAAAACCGATGGAGAAGTGTGTTATTTGCAGAGATGACTAATGAAGCAATGAAACCATCAAAATTAGACAGTATTCATATATAAAACAAAAATAACTTCAAGGCCAATAATTCTTTGAAAAAAAAAATGCCAGCTTTAAAAGCTGATGTTTACAGGATAGTCTAACCCTGGTCAAGGCAGCTCATTCACGTTGGGCTGGTTCAAAGAAGCATCGCTCTTGGATCTCATTTCTGGAAGAGCTTTTTCAAAGATTATGTGTTCCTTCCCAGAGTTAGTCCCTGATAGACACAGGACCTCAAGCCACATCTTTAGGACTTTTCACCATCTTTATTTTCAGGTTACCTGCAACTTCAAGGAATAAACTGCCTTCTGGATTTTGATGAAGTTCATGATTATAAAAGTAACCTTATGACTGGGTGTGGTGACTCATGCCTGTAATACCAGCACTGTGGGAGGCAGATGTGGGCAGACCATGAGGTCAGGAGATCGAGACCATCCTAGCTAACACGGTGAAACCCTGTCTCTACTAAAAATACAAAACAATTAGCCAGATGTGGTGGCACATGCCTGTGGTTCCAGCTACTCGGGAGGCTGAGGCAGGAGAATCACTTGAACCCGGGAGGCGGAGGTTGCAGTGAGCCAAGATCACGCCACTGCACTCCAGCCTGGGCAACAGAGCGAGACTCTGTCTCAAAAACAAACAAACAAACAAACACAACAAAAAAAGTAACCTTTTCACACCATACCTAAGGTGTTAATGTTGTTGGTTTTCCAATTAGAGTTTAAATGTATTTTTTAAATGTATATTTAATATATATCCCATTTGTAAATTAGAATGTTTGGCTTTGCAGAAATAGTCATTAATCTGTGAAAAGTGAATCTTCAGCCTCAACCTCCTAGGCTCAAGTGATTCTCTCACCTCAGCCTCCTAAGCAGCTGGGGACTACAGGTGCATGCCACCACGCCCAGCTAATCTTTTAAATTTTAAAAAAATTTTCACTAGAGACAAGGTGTCGCTATGTTACCCAGACTGGTCTTGAACTCCTGAGCTGAAACAATCCTCCTGTCTCAGCCTCCCAAAGTACAGGTATTACAGGTGTAAGCCACCATGCCTGGCCAAACCACCACATTTTGAATGCCTAAAGAGATTAATAATGAATCTTCCAAGTAAGGATTATGTCATCTGTTACTATGTTTTTATAGCTCCAAGGGTGTTTGGCTTTCCAAGGCGTTGCTAGTCTGTTCCTTGCTTGTTCACCATGAATGAATTACTTATTTCTCTGCCTGCCCTTTAGTTCCAGCATATTCAGGAAAGGAGTGGTGCAGAGTAAATAGTGAATGGCATTTCCTATTTTATAAAACTGGCAACACGTAAGGCTTAAGTAAATAACATAGGATGTATTAATAAAAATGTAGGTTAATTTGGCAATTCTCTTTGGTCTATACATATTATATACACACATAAATAGGCTATAAGTTAATTTCATTTAAGGTGAAATAACAGTTGCACAACTCAGATTTCTCAAACTTGAATTTATTTTCAAGGAGGATTTCACAAAGTCAATTTACACCAGATTGGAAAAAACCCACAAAAATTAATATACAATAATCCTACTATTTTACTATGTATGAATAACAGGTAAAGACTACACTATAGTGTTTAAAGCAGTTTAAACTTTATTTTTGGGTTGAAAATACAAAAAATTACAGTAAAAAGATTTAAACAGGGTAACCTTAGTTCCACTCTCTAGAGGTTCCTATTGTTAACTTACATATTCTTCCATAAAACTTTATGTTCCTATACCCTGTGTACGTATATACATATTTAAAACAAAATTATACATAATATATAAAATATACACTGTACCCCATGTGTCATATTAATATATCTTGTCTGTACGTGATATATATCATATAATCTGATCTACATGTTTTTCTCAATTAGGATGTCTTAAATACTAAAGGTAACATTAGCAGTAAATAGTAAAGCAGGCTTATATCCCAAACATTTCATCTGTTCTCCCACACTTCTGTGGGAGTTAGGCAATAGAATACTATTAGCTCTGCCACACAGGCTGTGGGATACACACACACTTCTGGGCCAAAGCACAGAAAAGCTGGTGTGCACATGCTTTGGTGACTGAGGAACCTCTGTGTTTGAGATGGCAGAGCCACAAGATCAAAGCAGCTTGTGTGCTCAGTGATTGCCTGGAGAGTCCCCTGGATTCACAGAAAAGTTTATGTGAGTGAGAAATAAGCCTTTCTTACATTAAGTCACTGAGACTTGGGGGTTGTTTGTAACTGCAGTATAACTTACCCTATCTTAAATCAGCAACCCTTTCACATTACCATATTTGCATACCTCATTTTCCTAAATAACAGCATAGATATGTTATAATTAAGACATCAGCCCCTACTGAGGTACTTTTAGGTTGCTCCTGCTTTTGTGGTTGCTATTGTTACTATAAACAATGTTATCATTAACATCACCTTACCCACAATTTTCCTAACCCAAACAAGTATTTTTGTGGGGAAATTTCTTGAAGTGAGAACTGATGGGTCACAGAACACTAAATTTGATGCTTTGGAAGGCCGAGGTGGGAGGATTGCTTGAGGTCAGGAGTTCAAGATCAGCCTGGGCAACATAGTAAAATCCTGTCTCCGCAAAAAAATTTAAAAATTACCCAGGCATGGTGGTGCATGCCTGTGGTCCTAGTTACTCAGGGGGCTGAGGCAGGAGGATTGCTTGAGCCCAGGAGTTTGAGGCTGCAGTGAGGTATGATCATGCCACTGTACCCCAGCCTGGATGAGAGCCTGTCTCTAAAAAAAATAAAAAATAAAAAGTAAATTTGAAAGAAATATTTAAGTAATACACTGATAATCAGAATTCAAAAGATATAAATGGAATGCAGTGAAAAGGTTCCCCCTCACATTTTATTCCAGAACTTCCAGTGCTTTTATCTGACTAAAACCAATGCTATCAATTTCTAATGTATTCTGAGCACTATGAATGGAATATTTGCATCCCACCCCCTGCCATGCCAAAATTCATACATTGAAATCTAACTCCTAATGTGATGGTATTTGGAGAGGGGGCCTTTGGGGGTGACCAGGTCATCAGGATAGAGCCCTCATGAATGAAATTAGTGCCCTAAAAGGAAGAGGATACACAGCTAACATACTCTTTTTCCACCATGTAATAATACAATGAGAGGGTGGCAGTCTGCAACCCAGCAGAGGTCACTCACAAGAACCCAACTATGTCAACACCCTAATATTGGACTTCCTGGCCTCCAGAACTGTGAGAATAAATTTCTGCCATTTATAAGCTACCTACTTTATGATATTTTGTTAGAGCAGCCTGAAACACTAAGACACTGAGAAATTTTGTATGCAAAATTGTATGCCTTTATATATATCCATATGTATATGTATATATGTAAATATGTGTATGTATATGTACATATACATACACACACGCACATGCATATGTATATTTAGGGTAGATTTGAGAGATATTCCTAAATTGTATCTCAAAGAAAATGCCTGCTCTCCCACACCCTCCTTGGACTGGTTTTTATTCATTTTTATTTTTGATTTTAAGGCAGGGTCTCGCTCTGTCGCCCAACCTGGAGTGCAGTTGTGCAATCATGGTTCACTGCAGCCTCAAACTCTTGAGCTCAAGCAATCATCCCACCTTAGCCTCCTGAGTTGCTAAGACTACAGGCATGTGCCATGACCCCCAACTAAATTTGTTTTTTATTTTGTAGACATGGGGGTCTTGTTATATTGCCCAGGCTGGTCTTGCACTGCACTCCTGGCCTCAAGCAATCTTCCCCACTTGGCCTTCTAAAGTGTTGGAATTACAAGCATGAGCCACTGTACCTGGCCTAGGCTGTTTTTTTTTTTCTTTTTCTTTTCCTTTTTCTTTTTCTGAGACAGAGTCTTGCTCTGTTGCCCAGGCTGGAGGGCAGTGGCGTGTTCTTGGCTCACTGCAACCTCCACTTGCTGGGTTCACGTGATTCTCACGCCTCAGCTTCCCGAGTAGCTGGGATTACAGGCATGTGCCACCATGCCTGGCTGATTTTTGTATTTTTGGTAGAGACAGGGTTTTGCCATGTTGGCCAAGCTGGTCTCAAACTTCTGGCCTCAAGTAATCTGCCTGCCTTGGCCTCCCAAAGTGCAGGGATTACAGGTGTAAGCCACTGCGTCTAGCCATTGGGCTGTTTTTAAAATAAGAGGCACTCATGCAGTGTTTCTGTGCTCAGCAATAATAGCAACTGCTAATACTTGGACAACCCTTTTGCATCATCTTATTAGAAGGGGTCCAACTATAATTGTCAGGTGAGCTGATAATCTTTACAGTATTTGCAGTACAAATTCACAATGATCAATGATCTGCTTCTCTAAAGACAGGCAAAAACTAATTAACGCTTCCTCTATACCTAAAGGCAGTGGGAAAGGGCTAAGTAAAGTGTGAAGGGAAAAGGCCAGGACAAAGCAAAAGCAGTGGCGTGCAGGTGACCTTGAGAGGCATGAGCAGGAAGCAGCCAGGAGAATGATGTGGCTGAAAGGTATACGTGAACACTGCGGAGAAGTGGTGAAGGGGAGGAAGTAGTGGGTACTTCCCACTACTTCAGAGTCAGGAACCAATGTGACAAAGGACTATATATGAAGGGTGAGGAAGCTGCAGAGAAGAGCACCCAGACAGCAGACAGGGAGGCTGAAAAAGGGAAGGGAGAGTAGGTGGCAAGAGAAACAGAAGGGCAGATACAAAGAGTTCTAAGGGTGACTCTGAAGTTTAGAGTTCACAGACTCAGAAAAGGTAAAGATGGTTGGGTGTCCTGTGTCAGAATGTACTGGGGGATTTTCCCTGGTAATTTAGGTCTAAATCGCAAATGACTGAACATTCCTGATCTCTGTTTCACGTTTATACTTTTGGGGAACCACAAGGTTAAGTCTGTAACTTTTTTTTTTTTGAGACAGAGTCCCGCTCTGTTGCCCAGGCTGGAGTGCAATGGCATGATCCTGGCTCACCTCAACCTTTGCCTCCTGGGTTCAAGCAATTCTCTAGCCTCAGCCTCCTGAGTAGCTGGGATTACAGGCACCCACCACCATGCCCGGCTAATTTTTGTATTTTTAGTAGAGACGGGGTTTCACCATGTCGGCCAGGCTGGTTTCAAACGACTGACCTCTGCCCGCCTCGGCCTCCCACAGTGCTGGGATTAGAGGCATGAGAAGTCTAACTTTTAATACGCCTTTAAATAACTCTGTCCACTTATCACAATTTCCTGGGCTTAGGATAAAAGTATTCTGCTTGAGTCAGGAGTCATCTTTCTTTTGGTAATTTAATATTCATGAGTCTTTTAAAAAGTAGATTAAATTATTTGACCTTTTAAATTCTGAATGAATTTTAATGGGTTTAGGTTATTTGCCTTATGGCATTACACTGAAACCTTGGCAGACAGACAGCAATTGTAGCAACAGCTTCACCAAAAGTGAGTGTATTCCTTAAGAAGAGAGGGAGAAGGCGATCAGCCTGAGAGGCACCAAAGGATGAGGAAGACTTGAAGAAGACTGGGAGATACCAACAATAACAAAGAAAAGGGGAAGGAGCAGTTCCTGCTCTCAAAAGGGCATCTACATTTCCAGTTCAGACATTTCTTCCAACTGCCTATACGATATTTCAACTAGGATGTCTCACTAGGCATCCCAGACTCAATGCATTTAAAACATAGCTCAAGTAAACCTCTACCAGTCAAACCTACTCATCCTGTTGTCTTCCTCAACTCCATGAATGGCTATCCACTTAGCCAAAAAGAAACTGGAAATCAAGTGAGGCCTTTCTTCCCCTCCCTATGTCCAGACAATGAGGATGCATGCTGCATCTCCCAAATCCATCCCCTCTACTCCAGCCCCAATCCTTGGTCTGACTTGATTTTTTACAGTACTTGCTACCCAGTTTCCCTAACTTCAGTGTCACTACTAATTCTTCTTCATTTTTAGATCTTTTACTTCTAATCATGAAATATTTCAAACCTTGTAGTAGACACAGTATGCCCTCTACCCACATTTATCCCCCAACCCTCTTTTTTTTTTTTTTTTTTTTTTTGCCAGTAGGGCCCTGATGCTGTTCAGTTGTTCACCCCCACCCAGCCATGTGCTCCAGAAATGGAATGCTATCCCCAGATCCAAGAGAATGGATCTTGGTTAGTCCAAGGTAAAGCTGGGAATTCCAGTCCTCTTGTCATTGATGAGATTAGGAAGTTTTTCTGGGATCTGAGTAAAGATGTGGGGCAATCCTTTTTGAAACATGTCATATGCACATGTTGTCTGAGTTGTCATCTGAGATGAGGAGAGCCAGTCTAAAAGGACAAGTCAAAATGCTGAGGAGATGGAATGCACCTGGGTCCTTGAAAACATGACTAAGCAACTGAATTATCCAACCCAGGACCCATTCTCCTGCTACACTTCTTGTTATAGGAGAGAAATAACTTTCCTTGTAGTTTAAGTCACTTTTATTTGGGTTTTTCTATTACTACTTGTAGCCAACACATTCTGCTACAAAAAGAGATAAGCTTGCCTTAATAGGGAAGTTGTTAAGTTTAGTTTTGAATTCGGAGTTTGGGTTTACTTTTCTGAACGGAAATAAGATCAAAGGATGGATGAGAGGACAGGAGTGCAGAGATTCAAGAACTGGTACAGAAGGGATATTGAGGGCTACACAAAAGTAGCTGAAGTCATCAGGTATGATTATGACTCAAAATGGCAAACAATTATTCAGTGCTTTTTATGTGCTAGGCACAATTTCAAATGTACTAAAAGAATTATCTCTTTTATTCTCACAGTTCTAAGAGTTTCCCTTCCTATGTTACATATGGTAAAAAAAACAAAAAAAATTAAAAAAATGAGGATAAGAGAGGTCTAGTAATTTGTGAAAGGTTACAAAGGTCAGGGGTGATAGAGCCACAGTTCAAACCCAGCAGTCTGACAGCAGAGTAAATGCTCTTAACTCTTTATGTTGCGTTACCTGTGCTTAAGTTAGAGGAAGTCAGAATGAAACACGATAGTAATAAGCCTTCCAAGTGAGGGAGCTGGAGAGACAACTAGAGTACCAGGTCAAGGGGAGGCGTACTGACCTTGAGATATAGCCTGTGGGGTTCTGGGTAGGACAACGGAGAGGACTGCAGAAGTTCCAGCAGACAGTGGACACCAACATCACCTGCTGCACAGTTTTGCTTAGAAACAGCAGCATGTTATAACACATTCAGCTTCCTTGCCTTAACAAAGTACTAAGTCACTTACAAACAGGAAAATAATATTTATTGAGTACCTACAAAATGCCAAGCACTAGGCTAGGTAGAGACTTTACATATAACGCGCCATTTAATTCTCACAATCACCTTAACCATAATGGCGACATTAACTTTTCATGAACAATTTTCCAAGCAAATATAACTTGTACATGTGAAGTCATCCACACCCATCATCCAATCCATTGGCAAATCTTGTTAGTTCAATCTTCAACAACTATTCAGCATTCAATCATTTCTCCTGTAAATGGTCTTCATTGATGATTTCCCAATATGCGAAAAGATATTCTGGCACTGATTTCAGTCTTATATCCTCAAATATCACCAACAGACGAGTCTGAAAAAAGACTAGGTTCTTACACAACCTATTACTCATTTATCTAACAAATATTTTTTGTGCTAAGCAATATGCCAAGGGCTTAGATACAATGGTGATCAACATAACTATGGTCTGTGTTCCTCCAGACAGCCCAGTAGGGGATGCAGACAAGTAAAAGGAAAATATAGAAAAGGAGCTATTAGAGGAAATGCAGGGAGATATATCACAGTACAAATGAAATGCGGTTAACCCAGACCTCAAGGACTGAGAAGGTGATCCCAGAAGTAACATCTTTAGTTGAAAACTAAAGAATGGGTAGGAATTATTGAGGCAATGGGGTGGAGGAGGAGGAGTGGGTAAGAGTAGTGTCCCACATGGAGATCTCAGCAGGAACAGAGGCTGAGAGGCTTCAGAAGGAAAAAAGCATGTTTAAAGGATGAAAAGAAGTTCAGTAAGCCTGGAGCACAAGGCACAGAAAAGACAGCAACAGTAAAGGAAAGGAAAGATAGAGAAAAGAGAGGAGAATTAATTGTTGATGATGCAAGGGGCTTCCAAGTCATGTTAAGAAGTTTTGGCTACAGCATGGAAGTCTTAAGACTGGAGTTATGGAGACCAGTTAAGAGACAGCTGCGTCCATGGGACGCTTAATAGAAACCTATGCTGGAGCATGGCGGTAGTCATATTCAAAAGATATTTAGGAGACTCAATTGACCTCATCTGGTGACTGACCAGATGGGAGTGGAGATGGTGAGGAGAGACATGAATCAAGAATAACTAGATTTCTGCCTTGGGCATTAAGGAAGGTTGAATACAAACTAGCTTTCACATGTGGTAACTTTCTCCAGGCAGCAACACTTTTTAGAAAAGTGACCTGCCAGAGTTCAGGTCAGCCATATAAAAAACACTTCTGGCCGGGCACCGTGGCTCATGCCTGTAATCCCAGCACTCTGGCAGGCTGAGGCGGGTGGATCATGAGGTCAAGAGATTGAGACCATCCTGGCCAACATGGTAAAATCCTATCTCCACTAAAACTACAAAAAATAGCTGGGTGTGGTGGTGTGCATCTGTAGTCCCAGCTACTCGGAAGGCTGAGGCAGGAGAATCACTTGAACCAGGGAGGCGGAGGTTGCAGTGAGCTGAGATCACACCACTGCACTCCAGCCTGGCAACAGAATGAGACTCCGTCTCAAGAAAAAAAACAAAACAAAACAAAACAAAACAAAACAGAAAAACAGTTCTGTGTTGACATTCTAAATTTATTCCTTCTTTTTTCCTACTGCACTTATAAGTAATAGTAAATGCTCAATGAATTTGTAAGCACAGAAACCATATAAATGACCTTATAAAATGGTGTGAGACAAAGGAAGATAATGAAGGACCTCCTCAATCAGAGTAGCCATTTGTTCGCTGTTAAAAGAAGAGACATGTAATATGGAGTAATGAAAGCAAGACAAAGAATTAGCAGACTATTTTAAATGAAAACGTGTCTCTTCCAAGCAGGATGCATTACAAATAAGACACAAATTAATCATTGTTGAAAATTTAAATATTCACACTGGAATTGCTGTATTATCTACTGAAAGTTGCCTAGAGTAATGCTAACAGCAATTACAGACAAACTCCAAACTTTCAGTGGCTTTACATGACAAGTTCATTTATTACCCATACAATACAAATGCTTCTGTGGGGAGGGAGTGGGCCTTTGCTCCGTGCAATTGTTCAGTAGCATGTCTGACAAAAATGCTTCCATCTTCAACACATGACTTCAAGTTTCCTCACGCATCAACGGCCAGCCAGCAAAAGGGGCAGAGAATGGAGAATCACTTGTGGGAGGCTTTTATGAGTTAGACCTAGAAGTGTCTAGACCTCAAAAATTCCACTAGTGAGTACTCTGTCACATGACACATAACTGCAAGGGAGGATGTGCCCCCAAGGAACAGGAAACACATTTTGGTGAATAATTAGCAGTCTATTACGGATGGTAAAATCCTGAAGACAACATATATGACTTACTCACCTTTGCAGAGCTTAACAGTATCTTGAAGAAAATAGACCCTCAAGGCACAAATATAATTCTGTTGAAAAAATACTTAATGAAAAAGTTATCTCATAAGAGATCCATTTTGCTACATAAACTACTGCTAAAATACATACACTGTAGGAAAAAAGATTTTCTGGCTCTTGACTTATAGAAGTTGCCCATTTCAACCTGGATTTTCCTTATTTATCAGGAAGACACCAAAAATATTGTGGTAGAAGAAATAGAAGAAACCATTCCAAACTTGTGGTTCAAGAATTGTGAGTACTATTTCTAAAGCATGGAAAAATACCAATGATAATGACTTAAATACTTTAAATTTTCATGTTGGCTCTTATTCTCATAATTTTTTTAAAAGCGTAGTTATTATGCTTAAGTCCAATCCTGGTCAGGCAGCCCTCTTCCCTCTCATAGATTTGCCATTGAGAACAGGAGGTCTAAAAAACCCACACTTTGGCAAATGAGAAACAAACAAGAAAGCACGCTGGCTGTGAATTCCCTGGGCCTCAAAGTGACACATCACTCTATGCAGAGTTCATTGGCCAATACCACAGGTTAGTCCTGTGGTCCCGATCTAACTGCAAGCTAGGTAGGAAATGTTGAGAAGGACAAGGTAAGTGACTACTGTCTCTGCCACACCTGTATAGACCACAAGCCCCAGTTTCTAGGTACATTTCCTATGTAAATTTCGAGGTTGTATTCTGTCATACAAATTGGTTTCTTGTAAGTTTGTTTACTAGTAACAATAACTGATCATCAAGATGATAAAATTAAATTTCTGGGCTTATAAATATAATAAATCATTTATCCATGGTGACCTGATCTGAAAACCTATGGGAAGTAGACAGTTGCTTCTTCTCAATATCTCTCAGTTACAACATCCTAAACAAGGAATCCATTCATCTATCAGTCAATAAATATTTATTGAGAAGGTCTGTGGGTCTAGTGTGATGTTTAACACTATGTTAAGCATCTGACAGTGAACAGGGCACATTTGGTTCCTGTCCTAATCCAACTTAGAGTCAAGTGAGGAACAGTTTTAAAAAAATTATCAACAACTATGTTATTACAATACAGACAAACTAGAGATACAGGAAGAGGGCACAGTGCTAACATGGTATTAAACATGAGACCTCACCAGGTTAGGAAAGGCTTCACTGAGACAAACGCAGGGCCCAGGATACATAAGGGTTAGACAGCTAAAGAGAGAAGGTTAATGCCCTAGACCAAGGGAAAGGTTGGAAACTTAGTCCAATGTTACTTTTCGTCTTGAACTTTGAAATCATTTTAATAATTATTTTGGTTTCTCTCCACCAATTGCTGTAGTACTATTAAAACTAAATTTTAAATAATTCTTATTTGATTCTAACCAATCAAGTTTGCAATGGATTGCAATTTTTTAACAATACCTTCAAATTCTAGGCAAGGAAAAAAATTTGCATATAATTTTTCTCTAAAAATACTTATACTATGTATTTACAATTAGTAAATCCTGAGTTACTTCATTGTTTTTACATTAAGTGGTCTAAATATAATAAATGGATGCATTCACCTCAACTGCAGATATTATGCAAAATTCCTGGATGTATCGTAAGTATGAGTTTAAAATTCAATATCAAAACCTTAATCCATTTTTGTCACAAACACAGGATTTAGTCTTTCTTCTAATATAATACAGTCCCTTTTTGAATTTTTTTAATAATAAAAATTAGTATTTTTAACTAAAGAAAAGGATGACAAATAGCAAGAGATGCCACAGAATAAAAACTTTTTTGGTGAGGAAAAATTGTGTAACTTAGGCAAGTAACTACTTGTATCTCAAATTCTATTTAATGAGGTACTAGATGTATTGCTATAAATAAAATAAAAATAGTAATTTTCTGCTAGCTACTTCACAGTGATTACTTAATTTTTTTGTAGATATAGGGTCTTGATATGTTGCCCAAGTTGGTCTTGAACTCCTGGCCTCAAGTGATTCTCCCACCTCAGCCTCTCAAAGTGTTAGGATTATAGGCATGAGCCACCATGCCTGGCTAACAGTAATGTTACAAGAATACATTAGAAATCTACAAATTTTATGCATTTCTAAAAAGATACAAAGACTGAAGACTGGAGCTTCTTTATGCTGCTGAGAAACAGGAAAACAATAGCCAGATCATTTACTGGTTTAGCAACAAAAGAACTTGGAACAAGAACATATTTCTACCTCTCTTCATTACAGTAATAAAATGCATTTACATTCTATGCCTTTGGAAGTTAATATTTTACACTCATAAAATGACTGCAGTTTAAAAACTGGTTTTGACAGCTAAACACAGGAGTTCCCATTTTCAAGGAAAGTAATCCTTCCCAGCTATAAAAGCCTATATGTTGATGAGTTGTTTTCAGTTCAAAAACTCAAAATTAACCAAAATAAAAGGATCCAGTAGAGAGGTTGATGTTCCTCCTTCTTTGCTTTTTCTCTAAACTGTTTTCAAGTAGTATAGTAATAGCCAACACTTACTGAGCGTTACCATGTCAGGCACTGAGCTAAGTGGTTTACATGCATTATCACATTTAATCTTCACAACAACCCTATATGTTACGCTCTTTTAAAGAAATACCTTACATTACAGATAAAGAAATGGAGACTTTAAGAGGTAATAGGTTCTCTCCCTACAAGTATTGAATGGAAGAGTTGGGATTCACCTAAGCAGTCTACTTCTAGAGCCAGTGCTCTTAACCATGCCCCTATCCTGCAAATAGTCTGTAAACAAGTCTTAGTGATGCTTCTGTTCAAACTGTGCGTCGCTGCTGCCCCTGCAGTCTCTGACCATCCTCCCCAGCACTGCTGAGCTGTGGTCCCATGTGAAGGCCTCAGTATGGAAGGAGGGTTGGCTAAGTATACAACAATAGCTCCAGCCCAGTGGGAAGGTACCACACCACTTGAGATGACACTGCAAAGGAGGCAGATGCTCGATGGACACGTTCAAGACCCATCCAGCTCAAGGATAAAAAAATGGGGCTTGCAAGTTTCCAGACTTCTTTTCTAGAACAGCTGCTGGGAGAGAGACCAATGGGGAAAATAAAGTGCAAGTCTCATTCTTCTCTAGCCTAAGTTTTAGAGTCCAATGAAGCATTGCAGCATATGCTTTGTAGTCAGAAAACCCTGAGTTCAGATTCTGGTTCTACCACTTGCTATAGGGATCTTGGGCAGATCTGATCCCTTGGTCGGATCTCTGTAAGCCTGTTTCCTCATCTGTAAGGAAGGGTATTATACCACATAAGGTTATTGTGAGGACTAAATGAGACTAAGTATGCAATAGAATACCGGGGTCCAGTTTTCTTTGGATGTAATGGGCCTGGAAAAATCCTTAAAATCCTTTTTACCTACAAAATCTTACGAAGTTCTGCCTCATTTTCAGCTTAAAAACTTTAAAAAAAATTCATCGAAATAAAAGAGAATTCTACTAGAGAGGTAGGTTGATGTTACCTCCTCCTTGCTTTCTCCTTAAAGTAGAATGTTAAACACTAGGATATGCCTGGAAAGTGTTCAACCTACAAAAAAGGAAGTTAGCAGCGGCTGAAAAGTAACTACAGCTGGTTATTCACTTTACTCTGAAAGCATTTGCTGTTGATATAATCACACCACAGGAAAACTTCACAATGTTGGCTGAAAGAAATCTGAAATGACACAGCAATAACGCTTCATCATGCAAAAGTTGGTTTCATCATTTTTTTTTTTTTTTTTGGTTCGGCTAGTGTGATTGCAAGACAGGAGGCTATGTTAGCTTGGTTATAAGCAGGGAAGTTGGCTATGAGGAGATAAACAGAGATCTCACAGGAATTCTAGGGTAGAAATCACTGGACCGGAATGAAGGGCTATCTCCCAGCTTCTGTTTCTGCCTTTTGATTCAGTCCATTCCCCTTCATTTACTCAACAGTTCCTTCTGCTTTGGTGGCAGTTTCTGCTCCTTCTCACAGCTGACATGGCTTTGACTTGCTGTGGACTCCCGCCATCATTCTCTACATCAGGTGCTTTCAACCTTGATTTTATTGTTTATGTATACTTATGAACTTTTCTGAAGGGAATGTCCATACTTTCATCAGATGCTTCAGGAAGGCAATGACCCCAAAAAGGAATAAAAACCACTGTTTTATCTCATGACGCTCTATCTTTAGTTTCTCCTGGTAACTCTTTTAGTTATTCAGTTTCTTAATTCCAAATTCCTAGCAGAATAATAATAATGGCTACCATTTATGAAGCTTTGAGTATATAAGCCAGATACCATTCTAAGGACTTAACTATTTTTAATTCTCAAAACTACATTATAAGGATCTAATATTTTATAGAGAAGGAAATGGAGGCATAGCGAACTTTGGGTAACTTGCTTAAGGTTACACGACCAGCATGTGGCTAAGTCTGAATTTCAATCTAGACAACACGCATAGTGCTTAAAACTGACTGAGTAAAACTTTGCAAATCAAGCCACAGGTTGCTGGTAAGCCCACAGGTTGGTCATCCTTGGATTACGTCCTGTTCTAGATGTGGCAGGGGAAGAAAAGGGAGACAGGAATCAAGTGGTTCAAAATATGATCACTGTTCAGTAAGGCCATAGAAAGGTAGTTTCTCTTTAAAAAAGTGAGAACAAGGATGCACAGAATTGGGAACTCATGTACACTGTTGGTGGGAACGTAAACTGGTACAGCCATTATGGAAAACAGTATGTAGGTTCCTCAAAAAATTAAAAATAGAACTACCATATGACCCAGCAATCCCACTTCTGGGTATATGCTCAAAGGAAAGAAAATCACTATCTTGAAGCCAGATCTTCACTCCCACGTTCACTGCAGCATATTCACATTAGTCTCAAGATACAGAAAGAATCAAAGTATCTGTTGACAAATGGATGGATAAAGAAAATGTGATATACACACATACACATAAAATAGAATACTATTCAGTTTTAAAAAGCAAATCCTGCCATTTGTGACATGAATGATGAATGAACCTGGAGGATATTATGCTAAGTGAAATAAGCCAGACACAGAAAGACAAATACTACATGATTTCACTTATAATATGGAATCTAAAAAGTTGAACTCATGGAAAAAGAAAGAATGGTTGTTATGAGGTCATAACCTCATACGATTATGACCGTATGAGGTCATATATGGTCAAGGGATGCGGGACATGGAGAGATACTGGTCAAAGTGTAGAAATTTTCAGTTACAGAAGAATATTCTCACCATATACACACAAAAGAGTAACTATGTAAGGTGATGACTACGTTAATTAGCTTGACTGTGGTAATAATTTCACAATGTATACATACATCAAAACATCCTATTGTATACTTTAAGTATATATATATTCTTTCTGTTCATTCTTCCTATTTTTTTTTTCTTTAACTTTTATTTTAAGTTGAGGGGTACATGTGCAGGTTTGTTATACAGGTAAACTTGTGTGTTGGAGGTATGTTGTACAGATTATTTCATCACCCAGGTATTAAGCCTTGTACCCATTAGTTATTTTTCCTGATCCTCTCCCTCCTCTCATCTTCCACCCTCTGATAGGCCCCAGTGTCTAGCATTCCCTTCTATGTGTCCATGTGTTCTCATCATTTAGCTCCCACTTGTAAGTAAGAACATGCAGTATTTGGTTTTCTGTTCTTGCGTTAATCTGCTATGGATAATGGCCTCCAGCTCCATCCATGTCCCTGCAAAGGACATGATCTCATTCTTTTTTATGACTGGCTGCAAGTATATATAATTTTTGTTTGTCAATAAAACCTCCATTAAGCTGGGGGGGAAATGATGTAGGTGGTAGGTAGGCACAATTAGTCATTAATATATTGAGTATAATCACCACTTTCATTGTTTAACTTGTGGGAATATTCTTATACCAACAAACTAAAATAAAGAAATGAATGAATACATATGTATATAAAATATAACTTATTTTTAGAAATTACAAATAAGGATGAAATAATCCTTGTGGTAAAGAAATAAGAGATGGCCAAGTGCCCTACAACTGCCAACCTTTGTCAGCTGAAGATAAGTAAAACATACACACATACACACACACACACATCTTTGACTGGAGCTTCTCTATGGATCCAGGGAGATCTAGTCCTGTATTTGAACTGAATTTCCATGGACAAATCCAAATTCAAACTACCAAATTCAAACTCATCCATACTAGGGATTGGGGGGAAAGTTTTCTCAGGGAAAAACTCCCTTTACTTATAAGTATAGGATTTTTGTTCAAAAAGTGAAAGAAAGAGACAAAATATGAATGCAGGGATTAGGCTGTGGACATCCTTTGAAAGGGGTGATGGTGAGGCATAATTCTGCCAACCACAGGCAGCATTTTAAAATTAGTGGTTTTAACCATGACTTTTACTTGGTCTGGTAAAATTATCACGGTAAATATTCTTGTTTTATTTCCCACATTCAGGAAGGGGTGATCATGTGACTTAGTTCTGGTCAATGAGATGTAAGTTGAGGGTTTCTAGTAAAGTTTTGCTTCCTTAGTATAGTCACCCCTTTTCCTCCTTTTCTTTCTTCCTGTCTAGAATGCTGATGAGAGGTTGGAGGTGGAATAACTATCATATGACCACAAGACAAGCATGAGCACAAAAGTCATAAGCCAAGGATAGCCAAGTGAGTGGTCACCCAGGGTCAGGGCACTGATGACACTATGCAGCTAGAAGATCAGCCCAACTACTAACCTCTACAGTATTCATTACATATATATAATATTTTACAGAGAAGGAAACTGAGGCAAAGTGAACTTTGGGTAACTTGCTTAAGGTTACACAACTAGCAAGTGGCTAAGTCTGAATTTCAATCTAGACAACATGTATAGTGCTTAAAACGGAGTTAAACTTTGCAAATCAAGCCACAGGTTGTTGGAAAGTCCGTAAGTTGGTCCTATATATCCCCAATTTGGCGAAATATACCTAGGAAAACCACTAATAGTAATATAAGTAATTAAAAATTGAGTGATCGAATGGAGAGAGGGAATGTAAAGTTATAGTTATAAAAGTAACTACTAGGAAAAAAACCTAATGTTAGGTGTTCACATTATCAAAAGGAAAACACAAAGCAAGGCAACACAAACAGTGAACGTCATGCAAAAACTATTTAAGAAGTACTAGGCCGGGAATGGTGGCTCATGCCTGTAATCCCAGCACTTTGGGAGGCCGAGAAGGGCGGATCACGAGGTCAGGGGATCGAGACCATCCTGGCTAACACAGTATATTTTAGTCTCTACTAAAAATACAAAAAATTAGCAGGGCACGGTGGCAGGCGCCTGTAGTCCCAGCTGCTTGGGAGGTGAAGCAGAAGAATAGTGTGAACCCGGGAGGCAGAGCTTGCAGTGAGCCAAGATGGGGCCACTGCATTCCAGCCTGGGCGACAGAGCAAGACTCTGTCTCAAAAACAAACAAACAAAAAAAGGACTAAAGGCAGAAAAATTACATAAAGACAGAACTGAGACCAAACATGTCTGTCATGTCAATAAATTGTCATATAAAACCATTAAAAGCAAGACTCTCAGAATGATCACAAAGTAGAATCAAATTATATGCTGAACACAAGAGATTCATTTGGAACAAAACAACCCTGAAAGTTGGTACTAATTCTCCCAAAATTGAACTTATAAATTCAAAGCAACTGCACTCAATAGACTAATAAACTTTCATTTTGGAACTTGAAAAGTTGGCTTTAAAGTTCAATTTTTGCAAAGTAAAGAACAATAAAGAGATATTTGTCCTTTCACACAGCAAAGCATAGCATAATGGGTCAGGTATCCTAGCTACAGTACCCGTAAAACTAACAGCTTACTGTTGGTCCAGAGCTTGGGGTTCTGTGCCAGCCACTTCCCCCAAGTACTTTACACATAGTATCTCATTTAATCCTCACAACCTTGTTAAGGAGCAATTAATTACCCCTATTTGACAGACGACAAAATTAGGATTGAAGAACACTGCATTACTGTCTGAGGTCCCCTGGCTGCTAAGTGATGGCTCAGAATTGACCCAGGACCTCTTTCTTTGGAGCTGGTACTCTGGTCTAACTTTCCATTTCTAGTAAATGGAAAACAAACCATATACAGAACATTATTATGGCATACTTCCTTTATTTTTTAATTTGAATGTATGTATGTGTATGCACAATCTCTCTCCCTTGCCTTCTCCTGCTCTTCCTTCCTCCCTCCTCTTATAGTAGTTGGTTGTCCAAATGCTTGCATGTTCTGGAAGGAGATACACTAAACTGCAGCGTTTACTTTTGTGGAGTAGAATTGGTGGAGGAGAGGAAAGGGAGGAAATTTCATGTTTTACTTCATTTACTTCTGATTGTTTGTTACTTGCATGTTTTTCTTTAGTAATTAAAAAAAAGGATAAAAAAATAAGCCAAATTAAAAGTAATGAAAATATCAAAGAATAGCAGCATATCTTTGTTACCTCAGCTGTGGCCTTTTGAAAATGTGATATTAGAAATAGTCGTTGAGCTTGTTCGGGTATAGAACATTTTCAAACTGAAATTACGTACTATCGCAATAAAAATTTCCATAATACATTACTTTATAAACACAGGGTATTACTTATTTCAGGACGATTTTTCTTTTCTTTTCCTTTTATTTTATTTTATTTATTTTTGACACAGTGTTTTGTTCCATTGTCTAGGCTGGAGTACAGGGGGCATGATCACAGCTCACTGCAGCCTTAACCTCTCAGGCTCAAGTGATTCTCCCACCTCAGCCTCCTGAATAGCTGGGACTACAGGCATGTGCCACCACGCCTGGTTAATCTTTGTATTTTTTGTAAAGGCAGGGTTTCACCATGTTGCCCAGGCTGATCTCAAATTCTTGGGCTCAGGCGATCCATCCGCCTTGGCCTCCCAAACTGCTGGGATTACAGGTTGGACCACTGCACCTGGCCCAATTTTTCTTTAAGCAAGGTCACATACTCATATGCACAGGATTTTAAAACTAGTTTTAAAATTTTTTAATTTTAAATAGTTTTAATTGCTGGGCATGACAGAAGTTGAATGCTGCTTCCTTAACAGTATACTCATTTCACAAGTGATATATGATATTAAAATGCTATAAAAATGTTTACCATAGCCAGGTGTGGTAGCTCATGCCTCTAATCCCAGCACTTTGGAAGACCCAGGCAGGAAGACTGCTTGAGCCCAGGAGTTCAAGACCAGGCCAGGCAATATAGCAAGATCTCATCTCTACCAAAATTTTAAAAATAAGATAAAAATTAGCCAGGTGCTGTGGCACACACTTATAGTCCCAGTTACTGGGAGGCTGAGGCAGGAGAATTGCCTCAGCCCAGGAGTTTGAGCTTGCAGTGAGCTATGATGTTGCCACTGCATTCCAGCCTGGGTGACAGAATGAAACTACGTCTTAAAAAAAAAAAAAGTGTATTACTATTTTATTCTGGGGGCTAACTATTCTAAGGAGAATATATTTCCTGAAGAATTTTGAGGTATTTTAGAGATCTTGATGATACATTCTCCCTTCCTCTCCAACTATTGGTTAGCTTGCCCCATCCCATTTACTCTCAAAGCATTCTGTACTTCTGCCTTCACATAACTTAACCATACAAGTCTAAAGACTTGCCTGTTCACCTATCTGCAATCAACATCTCCATCCCCACCCATTTGGCAGAGCCTGGCATACAGGATGTCAACAAAAGTTTGTTGATATGAATGAATGAATGCTTTTAAGGCCTATGTGGAAAAAATACATAGAGATGCTTTTCTTACATTAGCCAGCTTATTACCTCAAAAAGAATAGGAGTTTAAATGTTTAGTTGCAAATGAGTAAATCATGGCCTGAAAATTTATCTGTAGAAAAATGTGCATCCCTTCAGTAATTTCTATGTTACTAAAATCTGAAATCTAACAAAACTTGACATTTAATAAAACTGAACACAATGTAATTTATATAGGTGACACCACATACCAAAAATCCTGCCCTGATATAGAAGACTGTGGACACTGGATCTTCCACACTCTTGTGATAGGAGAAAATTTCTATTTGAATAGAAGACAAACTAGTACTAATAGTAAACTAATTTAATGGACATAAAAATATCTTGAGAAAATATTTAAGAAGTGCAACATTTGGTAATACATTTATCATGCTGTTTCATAATTTCCAGCTAAATTCTGATACAATCATAGTTGAAAACATATACATTTTTTTAACTTTTTAAAAATGCTACATGAGCATATTAGGAAACATGGGAATGTAAAATGTAAAACATGGGAATGTATATTAGGAAAAATGCTGCCACCAAATGTGAAAGACAGTATGGTAGTTCCTCAAAATATTAAAAATAGATTTACCATATGATCTAGCATTCCATTCCTGGGTATGCACCCAAAAGAATTGAAAGCAGGCCTGAAATTTATTTGCATGCTAAAGTTCATGGCAGCATTATTCATAATAGCCAAAAAGTGGAAACACCCCAGATGTCCATCGATGGATGAACAAAGAAACAAAATGTGGTATGAACACACAATGGAATATTATTCAGGATTAACAAGGAAAGACATTCTGACACATGCTATAACATGGATAAACCTTGAGAACAGTATAATAAGTGAACTAAGTCAGTCATAAAAGGACAAATACTGTATGATTCCATTTATATGAAGTACCTGGAATGAAAAAATTCAGAGGCAGAAAGTATAATGGTGGTTACCAGTGTTGTGAAGAGGCAGGAATGCGCGTTATTGGCCAATAGGTACAGAGTTTAAGTTTGAGATGATGACAAAATTCTGGAAACGGGTAGTGGTGACAGCTGAACAACAACGTGAAAGTACTTAATGCTACAGAAATACTGAACTGTACACTTAAAAATGGCTAAAATGGTAAATTTTATGTTACATATATTTTACTACAATAAAAAATAAACATTCTGTAAAAAACAAGTCTGTATTTATTTCTATATTTTTAAAACCTCCAATCTATTCAACTGACAAGAACACCCCCCCAAAAAGGAAAGAGTAGAAAAAAAGACATCATTAAGTTTAAAGGCAAACTCTAGAATCTACAGCCCGCAAAACAGATGGTCAGTGACTATGTACACAAGGAATTGTCTTCTATGCCAAAGCAATGAGGAAAAAGCAACCTTGAAAAAAAATCCAGCTCTCACTAACGCTGAAAAATATTTTCAGAAATCTGATTTACAAGTAAAATATGATGCTTATCATTACTTATAAACTAAGGTTTTCACTAAAGAAATAGGGATAACATTACAAAGCATTAAGAAATAACTCTTACCAAGTCAGAACCACACCAATGGCAAAAGCACATGATCACAAACCGCTAAATACTGGGCAAAGACCAAAACCCTGAGCATGAGAGAGGCTGAAAGCACACTGAAAAACATTTCAAGTTAAGGATGAGTGAAAGAAACTGACGTGGAAGCCAGGGATATTAAAGGCAGGCATTATTTTTCAGAAAGGTGCTGGGTAAGAGGTCATTGTTCTGTGTAAGTAAATTGGATTCTGTTTGTTTTCTCCCATGCTATCAGAAAGAAGACAGGAAACAGGTGTGTAAGTGAATGAGTCAAGCAGAGAATGAGCAGGCTCTGGGCAGGTATGCCAGGTTCCAAATGTTCTCTCTAAGCTACTAAGTGCAGAGGGAGGGAGGGAAAATGCTATGTAAGCCAGTGGGCAAAATCAATTATTTCATATTATTTAAAGAGGTAAAAGGGGTAGAAAAGCTAACCTATTTTGAATGCCTGCTTCATGCTAAGAGGCAAGGTGGTACTAGATGTGCATTTTTCTCACTTAAACTTCAGAGCCACTCTATGGTAGTGTATTCTATCAGTTCTGTTGGTGCCAGACTACTATATTCCTGCTATGGAAACTGAGGCATACACATACAAGTCAGGTAAACCTGCTTAAAGCCACACTATTAGTAAGCGACAGTCAGAAGGCAGACCTTGGGTCTGACTCCAATGCTCAGGACTTAATCACTGAACTACACCGCCTCAATTCCATACAGACAGGAGAAAATAAGTTAGGAACAAAAATGGAAATGCTAGAAAGAAAATATGCTATGATGTGTGCCAAAATAAACTACAAAACATTTGCTTTTAAGATGAAATCTTGAAATAGTAGCAAAAAAAGAGGCATCTAACAGGGAGGAGCTGAGAAAGTATTAGAATAGGGGAACTAGATACTTAGATTAAGGGCATTTTTTAGTAAGGTCTTCTCAGGGTGCTTTCACTTAACCTCCCTACCTTTTGGGACAGATGTTTATCAGAACACCAGACACAGTCATTTTCAAGTGGATGGATAAAACCATGTGGCTAAAAGTTATTTTATGCACTTTGAATTTATACACATACCTCTGGCTTTGCAGCCAGACCTGAGGTTGTACCCCAGTTCAATTACTTTCTAGGGGTGGGAACTTGAGTCTCATGCTGTTCTCTTCTTTTCTGTTTTTGTTTTTGAAGACAGAGTCTTGCTCTGTCACCCAGGCTGGAGTGCAGTGGCGCAATCTCGGCTCACCGCAACCTCCACCTCCTGGGTTCAAGCAATTCTCATGCCTCAGCCTCCCAAGTAGCTGGAAATACAGAAGTGTGACATCAAGCACAGCTAATTTTTTTGTATTTTAGTAGAGATGGGGTTTCGCCATGTTGGCCAGGCTCGAACTCCTGGCCTCAAGTATCTGTCCACCTCGGCCTCCCACAGTGCTGGGATTATAGGTGTGAGCCGCCAAGCCCGGCTTCATGTTGTTTTTTAAACTAATAAGGAAATGAGAGACATACTACAGAGACTAGAGTACAAGCCTTTTGGGATTTTTGTGAAGCAGCAATGAGAAGTGCCTAGCATGAGACCTATCATAAAGCTGTCTCCCCAACCCACTCACCGCTAATCAAATAAACAGACATCTCTTCTAAGAATAATTTATTTT
Source organism: Rhinopithecus roxellana (assembly GCF_007565055.1). Classification (NCBI taxonomy): domain Eukaryota; kingdom Metazoa; phylum Chordata; class Mammalia; order Primates; family Cercopithecidae; genus Rhinopithecus; species Rhinopithecus roxellana. The sequence goes on from NC_044567.1 coordinate 49,692,949, forward strand.
AATTCACATCAAATTTTCCAGGTAACTGAAGCTTAGCCCTAGAGTCCTGTCTAAAGCTAGGGGGAAAAAGAGCTCCCAGAAAAGGTATGAGACAGGTCTTCCTTTTTTTTTTTTTTTTTTTTGAGACAGAGTCTCGCTCTGTCGCCCAGGCTGGTGCAGTGGCCGGATCTCAGCTCACTGCAAGCTCCGCCCCCCGGGGTTTACGCCATTCTCCTGCCTCAGCCTTCCGAGTAGCTGGGACTACAGGTGCCCGCCACCTCGCCCGGCTAGTTTTTTGTATTTTTTAGTAGAGACGGGGTTTCACCATGTTAGCCAGAATGGTCTCGATCTCCTGACCTCGTGATCCGCCCGTCTCGGCCTCCCAAAGTGCTGGGATTACAGGCTTGAGCCACCGCACCCGGCCAACAGTCTTCTCATGAATAAAGTTAATTGATTACAACATATATTTTAGTTCCATTAAATAAATTTTACTTTATTCTCTTTGTGCTCTGGATAACTGAGGTAAACAGAGAAAGTGATAACATTTAAATTAAGATATTCAGCATTAGAGCAAAATTCTCCATCTGATGAAAATATGTGGGATGCTCCTTTTCGAATAGTCAAGTGCAGCAGTAAGAAGGGGGTAAAGAGTAGAACAAGGAATTTGATCTGCAAGTGACTGAACAATCAACTGATATAACTCACTACCTTCAGACCAGCCAGGATGCTTTAAATAGCATTTATCACACAATTATCATTGGATATAAGAAAATACTAAAAATGTATAACAGCATAGTACCCCCAGGAGCTACTGTCCCTAGATTAAAGTGGGATGACTGCAAGCAGGGTAGACAGAAAGAAGGCTCCGAAATACAGCAGAACATGAAGCTGATAAAAATGAATGCAGCAGAGACATTATCTATTGACATAAGATGTTAAAGACGCAGTAGTAAATGAAGGATACAGTGTTGTACTGCCTTGTGGTATGAACCCATTTTTATTTTTTAAAATCATATAGGCATTTATCTAACCTATGTAAGTAGAAACAAATCTGGGCAGATAAACACACAATATAAAGAATGGTTATCACTAAATCGAATAATTGGGTTTTAAAATTTTTCCTAATACTCATTTTCTGATTTTTCTATATGAAAAGGGTTTTTAAAAAATACTGACATGCGCGGTGGCTCATGCCTGTAATCCTAGCACTTTGGGAGATCGAGGCAGGCAGAACCACAAGGTCAGGAGATGGAGACCATCCTGTGTAACAGTGAAACCCCATCTCTACTTAAAATAGCCGAGTGTGGTGGCATGCACTTGTAGTCCCAGCTACTCGGGAGGCTGAGGCAGGAGAATCACTTGAACCCAGGAAGCAGAGGTTGCAGTGAGCTGAGACTGCGCCACTGCACACCAGCCTGGGTGACAGTGCAAGACTCTGTCTCAAAAAAAAAAAAAAAAAAAAAAAAAACTGACATGAGTGCAAAAAGCAGGGATAGATTACGTTTTCATAAACATATTACTATTGACTTGTGATCAACAGAATATTGTCAAACTTAAGAAAGTAGAAGCCAACACAATACTAAGCAGCAATTTAAGAGTGCTAATCTAATCAGAAAAGGCTTTCAAAATTCTGCTGAGAAAGAGAATAACATTTTTTGAAGCACATGATATTCACTTGAAGAAGAAAGAAATAGCTTTTTGTTATTTTTTGCTGTGTTAGATCACGCTGAGTTTTTACTGCAGGAAACCTATGAAAAGCACCCATTACTGATAGCACACAGGTAAGTACTCACAGATGGAATTTATTTCACTTTTGTTCTCAGTAATTTGTGAACATTGCTTAGGAAACCCCAAGCTGATGGAGCATTAAGTGCTTTCAGATAATGAGATACTTAGTAATCCAATTAAAATAACTGTTTAAAGAGGAATGTGAACATAGGGCTTCTACTAATTTGTTTTTAGAATGATGGCTTAGGATCACTTACAGAGTAACAGATGCTCAAATCTAAATAAACAAGGTAAACAACAATGTAATCAGTTATTGATGCAATACAAATAACTAGAATTATGTGCTGTAAAAACCCTGTACTGCATTTAATAACTCAATTTGTGCCCCAGAGAATTAGATTACTTTTCTACATACTTAAAATACTGGGGTATTTGTACTTAGGTTTACATATCGTTCTTAAATATTTAGGTAAGCTCTCAGTGATCTGCTGCTTTCTGTTCCTGGAATTTGAATGGCCTGATCAGGTAACCAGGGATGCTGTTGTCATTACACATAAGAGCAAGGCATCTTTTACCATCTCCTGACTTTTCTAGGTGAGGCAATGCAGGGGAAACCAACCTTGGAGTCCAACACACCTGGGTCCTCAGCTCAGCTCAGCTCTGTAATTCTCAGTAATCATCTCACTGGGATTCTGTAGTGTCATGTATACACTAGGTCTCAGCCAAAAGGCCAAGAAGTGATACATTTTCTTTTTTCCTCTTCTTTCTTTTTCTTTTCTTTCTTTGAGACAGGGTCTTGCTCTGCTGCCCAGACTGCAGTGCAATGGCACAATCACGGCTCACTGCAGCCTCAACCTCCCTGGGCTCAGGTAACTCTCCCACCTCAGCTCCCTTGACTCCACTGCTGGAACTACAGGCATGCACCATCACACCCGGCTAAGTTTTTTCTTTATTCTTTTGTATTTTTTGTAGAGATAGGGTTTCACCATGTTGCCCAGGCTAAAATGGGGTTTTCGTGTGGAGTTACAAGGATTCATTAAATGAATGTACATACGCCATTCAGCACACTGCCTGAGGGCAACGCTTGAAAAATGTAAAACCTACTTGGGTTCAAATTCTGGCCCTACTTACCACTTAATAGCTATGTGAACTTGAATAAGTTAAACTTCTCTCTCAATTTCCCCAAGAGAAAAATAGAGAAAATTAGGGGATTGTAATTTTCTCCTCAGTAGGATTGTTGCTCAGTGCCTAAACTGTGCTTGACACAGTGTCACGTGAGTATTAGCTTCAACCATCCAGTCAGTGATGTGGAGCTGAGCAGGATCTACTGATGCTGCCTGCTAATGGGTCTTGATCCTATTTTCCTCCATCACAGCACTGTCTTCTGAACTATCTTCTGTTTCTCTACACATAACTCTGCATCTAACATCTATAAGATCAAACGAAATGCCTGAAACACAGTAGCCTTTCCATAAATGCTTCTTAGAAGAAATAATGAACAAAGTACTACTCTTCCATCAACTCAATCTCTATATATTTATCTCTTTCAGATGGTGTCTGGGGCAACTGCTCCAACCTGCTAGCCGTGGTCAAATGCTCTCCACAATATACACTTAATAGACGGTAATCCATCATGTATGTAAGACTAAATGTTAAAAGAAGAACAAATTTCAGTAACTAAAAACTAAAAACAAATCCTCATTTCAAACCCTGCATCAAGATGGCTATTTTCCGCCAGGTGTGGAGGCTCATGCCTATGATTCTACCACTTTGGGAGGCCAATGCAGGTAGATCACTTGAGGTCAGGAGTTTGAGACCAGCCTGGCCAACATGGTGAAATCCTGTCTATACCAAAAATACAAAAATTAGCCAGGCATGGTGGTGGGCACCTGTAGTCCCAGCTGCTCGGAGGGCTGAGGCAAGAGAATCACTTGAACCTGGGAGGTGGAGCTTGCAGTGACCTGAGATTGCGCCATCGCATTCGAGCCTGGGCGACAGAGCAAGACTCTATCTCAAAAAAAAGAGTGGCGGGGGGGTTTGGGGGGGCAGCATTTTCCATAATTTCTTACCAAAGTAAGTAGTATTCAGGGTTTCCAAAGTAATGGTATATAATAGAATATCATTAGTTATATATTACTAAGTATTTATTTTAAAAGCTTCAATATGATTATAGCTCCCAATCTTCTTATAGTTATTATTCCACAAGTCAGAGATTAAGTCTGGTGTAGTCGGTATTATTTCCTAATTATATATTTGCTTTTGTTAAAATTAACTTGCCATCTGTGAACACACATAAATGAGAAGACAAAACTAAGAAAAAATTAGGTGTTATGAGTAAAAGCAGCTGCATTAAAACGGTGAATTTCGCCAATTTTATTGATGTGAGAAAAAGGCATGCTTTATTTTTAAAGGAAAAGTAAATGTAAAGAATAGAAGCTATATATGATTTAAGAATCTACTGTTCTTTAACATACAAAGAACTAAGAACTTTTAACTTTGATACAAGCTGACAGCTTAATTTATCTGATCTATAAAATGTTTTTATGCCTACAAAACAATCGGAAATTTCTCCCAAGGGACTTTTAGATTATTTTAAAGTAGTGTTGTATATGGTATTCCCCCGAGTCTCGGGTGCTCAAATCATAAACTATGCTCACAGTAACAAGCTCCCTAAGAATTAATTTATATTTCCAGCTTGGACTTCTATCCCAAATCTCAGAATGGTACATCCACTTGCCTGCTTAGCATTTCTACTTGGATGTCTAGTGGCCACTTCCAACGTAGCATGTTAACACTGAGCCCCTGATAGTGTCCTACACCTGCTCCTCCTGCTTGCTATACCCCATGTCTCATCTGTCAGTAAAGTATGTCCAGAATCCATCTATCTTCAAAGCATATCTAGAATCTGTTTATCTTCAAAGTACATACAGAAGCCACCCATCTTCAAAGTATATTGAGAATCCATCTATCTTCAAAGTATAACCAGAATCCATCTATCTTCAAAGTATAACCAGAATCCATCTATCTTCAAAGCATATCTTTTTGAGTCTGACTACTTCTCACCACCTCTGCTGCGATCATCCAGGTCCAAGTCGCCATCACCTCTCCCACCTGGATTACTGTATAGCTTCTTAGCCAAATGGTTTCCCTTCCTCTGCCCCTACATTTCCCTTCAATTCATTCTTAAAACAGCAGCCAGAGTAATTCTGTTAACATGTAAGGCACATCATGCCATTCCTCTGCTCAAACTCTCCAATGGCACCCAGCTTGGAAAAATGTCAAGTCTTTCTATCAGCCTTCCTGGCCTTACTGGCCTTCCTAACCCTGATCCGCCCACAGCTCTGACAGGAGGTCCTTCTGCTCTCCTCTTCACACACACTTCACTCCAGCCTTACTAGCCACCTCCTTGCTCCTCTGAACACACCACACAAGTTCCCATCAACAGGTCTCCGCATCTGCTGTTCCCTCTTCCTGGAAGTCTCTCCTCCCAGCTGTCTGCTTGGCTCACTTCCTTCAAGTCTTTTTCAAATGCTGCCTTCTCAGTGAGGCCTTCCCTGGCCGTTCTATATAAGACCCCCAACTACACTTCCCAACACTCCCTCTCTCCACATTGTGCTTTTTCTCCACAGTATTTATCACCATCTAATGCACTATATACTTTGCTTCTTTATTATTATTTTCAGTCTGTCTCCCCCCACTAGAATTAAAACTCCATGAAGGCATGCATTTTTGTCTGTTTTGCTTACTATTTTACCTGTTAAGACAAGGATGGTGCTCAGCATATTGTAGGCGCCCAACAGATGTTTGCTGAATAAATGAATTTCTCCAAAATTTAATAACATCTGATACTATGTTTAGCTTGATCAATATTAATTAAGTACAACAGACAGAAGTCCCAGAATTGTCATCAAATTAGTAGAATACTTTGGGAAGGATAACAAATTGCTCATTCATTCATTATTCCAGTTACTGGAAAAACAAAAATGAACAAGTAGATATGATACCTGTCCTCATGGAGCTTGCAATCAAAGTGAAGGTGTCTACTCCCCTGCTCCATAATCCCCTGCTCCATAACCATAACCAAAAGGTGCCTGTGGGTAAGGCCAAGTCACCTAGCCCCCAGTTCTCCGAGCTAACAACATGTGAATTATCCTCAATTCTTTCTTCTCCCTCACCTTCCAAAACAATTACCCAATTTGTCATCAAGACCTCTTGAGTCTACCTGAGGAATGGTCCAAATGCAGTCCAACTCTCCAACTCCACTATCATCCAATTCTTCATCCTACATCATCTGCCACCTGAGAACTGCAGCATTCTCCAAACTAGGATCTCACCACAGGCTCTCCTACTCCAATCTATCTTACACACCTTAGCTGGAGTTACCTGCCCCAAAACAAACAGTATTCCCTTTCTTAAACATTTTTTGGCTGGTCACGGTGGCTCACGCCTTTAATCCCAGCACTTTGGAAGGCCAAGGCGGGTAGATCACAAGGCCAAGAGATCAAGACCTTCCTGGCCAACATGGTGAAACTCTGTCTTTACTAAAAACACAAAAATTAGCCAGGCCTGGTGGCATACCCCTGTAGTCCCAGCTACTTGGGAGACTGGGGCAGAAGAATCACTTGAACCTGGGAGGCAGAGGTTGCAGTGAGCTGAGATCGCGCCACTGCATTCCAGCCTGGCGACAGAGCGAGAAAACAAAAACAAACAAGCAAAAAAACCACTTTTCTTCAAGAGCTTCCCATTGCCTACAAAAGGATATACAAGGTCCTGTACAGTCTGGTCCCCAACATGCCTTGACAGGTACAAACACAGCTCTGGTTTTTGGTTTTGCTTTCTTTTGGGGTTTTTCTTTTTGGTTTTGTGTTTATTTGTTTGTTTTGCCAGATACCATACCCTGCCTGGCTCCTTGGCAAATACGCATTAATCCATCACTCAATACTCAACTAAAATGTTACCTCTTTTGTGAAGTTCTCTCCTATTCCCTACACAAGAGCACATTTCCCTCCTCTAAGCTCCCATAACATTTGTTATACTTCTGTCACAGCACTGAAAAACATGATCTGTTATCATTTGCTTAGCTTCCTTGGTCACTACTGAAAGGATCATGACTTAGTTATTTTCGTATACTGTATGCTTAGTAGAGGGCCTGCAACAGAAAAGCATTCAATAAATAACTTGAATAAATGAATGAATAGCATTGTCACAAAGAGCTTTCTTAAACGGCCCTGAAATGGGTTCCCTGGCATAACCTTTACCTACTGTTATGGTTCTGCTTGAGATCACAGAGAACATAACCTACTCTTGTTCACATGGATGCCTTCTAATTTGAAAGCAGACATCAAGTCCTTCGTGGTCTTTCTTCTCCCAGACAAGCATGAGTAGGTCTTTCAGCTTTTTTCACATATCACAACCTCACATCTCTTTACCACCTTGTCATGCTTCTTCTGAACTCATCCTAGATTATTTATATCCCTTTAGAACAGTGGCATCTAAAACCAAGTGAATATTATTTCCTTTGTTGTAGTCACAACTCTTCAATTAATCTAACCTAAAAGAGAATTAAGATTTGGGGGTTTACACTAACTGTTGGTTCACATTGCGCTCACTATGGACTTTTAAATGTTTAAAATAAGATTTATTTGTTTCATTATGAGTATAATGCTCATTCATATTTTTGTAAGCTAAAAATAGGAAGAAAAATCTCATTAACCAAAGACATCTAAACCACCGCATATATTTTGGTAAATTAATATTTTAATGCAAAGGGGGTTTGGTTTTACATTCCTCCAACCATATGATATATTCACAATTTATACATATTGCACATACAATATTTTTAAGTATTTCTAGTTGACAGTAACTGCCATTTTTATCCATCAACCATATGCTATTCTAACAATCCTGCAAGTGTATTTGTGATTTAGAGAAGAGCATACTGGAGTTTAGGAAAATTAAGTGACTTGCTCAAGGCCATGTGTTATTTTTCCCTCAGTTTATCAGTAAGGAATGTAAAAGACCACATAAAGGGCACAGTTAGCTCAATTTGGACACATGGATAGACCTATGTAACCCCCTTAGAGATCAATATATAGAATATTTCCATCACACCAGAGGGTTCTCTTCTGCTCCATTCCCAGTTAATTCTCCCACCCAGGGGTAACCACTATTTTGCCTTCTATGATGATCAATCACCAGTCAATTTGCCTGCTCTTCCATCAAATCAGTGGAATCATTTAGTATGTACTCTTTTGGTCTATCTTCCTTTGTTCAACATAGTGTTAGTGAGAATCATTCATGTTTTTGTGTGTGTCACTAATTTGTTGTTTCATTATTACTATACAGTATTCTATAGAGGAATATACCACAATTTAATATTAACTATCATAGTTACATAATGACATCATATAATTACACTAATTATTACATTAGATTATACCACAGTTAAGCCATTCTCCTGTTTACGAACATTTGGATTATTTTCAGTTTTGGTTTAGTTTGACTGAAGCTACTCTGTTTATACTTTTTAAAGTCTCTTGGTAGACAAGAACGCTTCTCCTGAGTATACCTAGGAGTTAAATCGCTAGGTCATAGGATAGGTATAGAGTTAGCCTGAGGAGATACTGCCAGTTTTCCAAAGTGGCTGAAGTAATTTACACGTTTCCCAGCAATGTATACGAGTTCCAGTTGCTTCATATCCTCATCAGTATTTTTTCCTTTTTTTTAAATGGTTCATTCTGAATCCTCACCAATATTTGATTTTTGTCAGTTTTTAAAATTTTAGCCATTCTGATAAGTGTGTGGTATTATCTCATTGTAGTTTTAGCTCCCATTTTCTTGATGTGCAATGATGTTGTGGACTTTTTAAAATGTTTATTGGTCATTTGGTTATCTTCTTTTCAAAGTGCCTGCCTTTTTTTTCTTTCTTTTGGTAGTTCTTTAAATGTTCTAGCTATGAGTCCTTTGTCAAACCTTATATTATATAGGACTCATGATAATATACAACAAAAATCTTTTCCCAGACTGTGGCTCATGTTCATTGTTAGTGGCTACGTATTATTCAATTAGATCTAACCACCGTTTAATGATTCTCCTACTGCTGGACGTTTAGAGTATTTTTTTTCTTTCTTTTTGCATCCATAGGTGGGCACAAATAGACTATTTCTAATTTTTGCTTTAATTAAACACTGATAACCAAATTTTAAAGCTTTATTTGTATCTAAAATGTTTCCTTCATCTATACTCACAGAAGTCGAATTACTCAATTAATGTATATGACCATTTGGTATTGATGCAGACACAGCCAAATTGGTTCAGAAAAATTCTGTTAGTTGATACTGGTGCCCAATAATGCATCATAATACCAGTTCACCATGTCCTCACCAACTCTGGCTTTTCCCCCTCTTCTTTACCAGTCTGATAGGACAAAACATTTGTATTTCATTGTTTTAATGTTTAGCTCAGTGATTACTGGTAATATTGAAATTATTTTTGTTTAGTCATTTATATTCTCATTTTTATAAATGGTCTTCATTTTGTGTATGCATTTATTAGGGGCTTTTTGGAGTTTTTCTCATTCACTAAGGTATCGTGCTTTTCTTTTCATATAATACTTTATTACATTTTTATTTTTATATTTCCTGCAATCATTTCCCAAGACGTAATGTTCTTTGTACTTTTCAAATTTTTATGTAGTTGAATCTGTGATCACACCCAAGCTTAGAAATATCTTTTCCCTATAATATTACCTATAAATATAAGTATTTCCCTATAAATATTCACATCAAACTATATTCCTTTTTTTTTTTTTTTTGAGACGCAGTCTCGCTCTGTCGCCCAGGCTGGAGCGCAGTGGCCGGATCTCAGCTCACTGCAAGCTCCGCCTCCCGGGTTTACGCCATTCTCCTGCCTCAGCCTCCCGAGTAGCTGGGACTACAGGCGCCCGCCACCTCGCCCGGCTAGTTTTTTGTATTTTTTAGTAGAGACGGGGTTTCACCGTGTTAGCCAGGATGGTCTCGATCTCCTGACTTCGTGATCCGCCCGTCTCGGCCTCCCAAAGCGCTGGGATTACAGGCTTGAGCCACCGCGCCCGGCCCAAACTATATTCTTAAAATTAAAAAAAATCAACTCTTTAATGTCTTAGCAACCCTTTGGGGGGTACTATTAATATACTGGTCTCATCTCCAACTCTTATCTTTTTCCAAATTAATAACCAGCTCTGGCAATACCATTTATCAAATAAATATTCTTTTCCTTTTTGGATTTATGATGTATACCTTATCATTTATTAAATTTTTAGACATGAGATAGTCTGCTTCTGGACTGTCTTTTCCGTTCCATCGATTTGGATTGTCTATTCCTACAACATTATCATATTGTTCCATTCCTGTAGCCTTATAATTATTTCGTTTGACCAATATTTACGAAGCACCTGCATCACGTTAGATTGCAGGGATAAAATAGGGAACAAGACATATCTAGTCACTATTTTTACGGTGCTTGCAGGCTAGTGAGAAGATGGAGACAAGTAAACAGACAGATGGGAAAAGTATCGGCAAGAGTTCAGGCTGGAGAAGTATTAAGGGCAAGATCACACATGATATTAAAGACCTTAAAAATGAGTTTGTGCTTTATCTTGAAAGCAAGGTAAGCCACTGCAGGGCTTCATCAGGGGGCAAAGTGTTCAGACAGGCATTTTAGAAAGATCACTTTATCTATAAGAAAATAAAAATAATTTACAAGAGGAAGTCAGGAGTACAGTCAAGGAGCCCAGTTAGCGGACTATGAGGAATATTAAGAACTGACTCAATACTCTTCTTCTTCTTCTTCCAACTTTTCTATGCTACTTTCACATATTTAGTTTCCACATAAACTTTGAAATTGTTTAGTCAACTTCCCTCCTATACACCAAACTCTAATCCAATTGTGATTTTATTTGGAAGTACACTAAATGCTTAATATATGAAGAATTACAACTTGATTACATATAATTTTCCCTAAGGTTTTTAAATAATTGCTGTTCAGCCATGTCTCCTTCCATCATGTATTTTTGCAAGAATAACGTAAGTTGTTAGCAAAACAAAAACCAAGAAAAACAGGCAGATTAGGAACACCTTAATAGTTTGTCTCAAAGTATAGGAAATGTCAAAAACTAAAGAAAAGTGAAAGCAAAAAGGACTAAGTCTAAGCCAAGAAGGTAGGCTAAGCTGTTGGAGAGAACGATATGGACAATTTGTTAATTCAGTGTTAAACAGAGGTATACCTTGGTCCCAAGTAAGAAAGAACCTTATTTTTCCAAGAGTCAAGACGTGAATAAAGAAAAAACTTCAACCAGAATTCAAAACGAGCTGGAGCCTTATCAAAATAATTATAAACTACAGTGGCAGGGCCTAAGAACCAAAGCAGTGGAAAAGACCCTGGCAGAGAATTTAAGTGCTTTTAAATTGGGCCAGACTAAGTGAGGAGTACTTGCGTGTGGCTTTACTGAATCGGTTTGAGTTTGGATTCTCTCACACCATAGTGGAGTGAGGCTGTAAACCTGGAAACGCTGTGAGCTGGAATATGGACAGCAAGCTGAAGGTAAGGGGCAATTCCAGAGAAAGGCAGAGGATGAAGGAAAGCATGGGGAAGGAAGCTCACCCTATAGGAAGAGATTAATCCTCCTCAACCCCTTCGGTACAAACAAGACAGGACACGTAATTCTGTGAGTGGACAAAACAGAGATACTGCTCATATTTTTAGGCCTGTATTTACTCTCAGGATTTTTAATGCATTTTTTCCACAGGGGATTTGTTATTCTGAAAATGGATTGGGTCTTACTTTATAACATAAATAGTGAGATATTTAATTCAAGGCGAAATTTGAGAAACTGAAGATTTGATGGTCTGACAAAACTACTAGGTAGATAATGCCAAAAAGACATAGTTCTCATGCACTTTCCTTTCCAGGGCTGCCATTCAAAGCTGTCTCCTTTTAGAAAGAAAGAATATTTACACAAAAGATCTTGTTTCAATTACAATTTTCTTGTTCATCTTTTTATGTGGGCAGAGCATAATTCCTTCATTCAGGAGATGTTTACCCTACTGGAGGCACTAGGGCTATAAAGATGAAAAGACAGATGAAAAGATGATAAAAACTACTTATTATCTTCCTGGGGTTCATGTACAACAGATTATACAGATAAATAATTAGATAATTATAGCAAAAGGCCCAGGGTGTTACTGGAGCACACAGGAGAGGCATCTGGGGAGTTCAGGAAGCAGCCTGGAGGAAGTGGCATCTAAAGGAAGGTTGCATGTGTATCTCATAGGACCCAGTGGTTAGGACCAAGATAACTAGAATCAGATTCTGGAACAGAGCTTTTCCCAACATGGGAATGATTTACAAGTATGACCTCTCAGAACACTGCAGAGTACAGCTTTTTAACCTGTGTTCAGATTACAGGTGTGTCCGCCAGCCATAAGCACAGCCTTGTCCATCTCCTTCAATGGGCAGTATCGATATTATCATTTGCTATGTGTGTCATGACATAAAAAAGAACTTGTAAAGAACTAAGGAAATGTTTTTGCCTCTTGGCAAAACATGCTTGTAAAGAACTAAGGAAATGTTTTTGCCTCTTGGCTATAATTCACTCTTATTCTCTCCCTCTCTTACTCTCTCATCTTTCTTTCCCCTCATTCTTCTCTACTCTTTTCTACTCTTCAATCCTCAGAACTTGACTCCCAACAGTTCCAATACACACATATTCTGAATTTCAGCCACCAAAAGAGAAAGATGACTTCATTTCAAATATAAAGTCCTGGGGAAGAACTGTGATTGGTCCAGCTTGAGTCAGGTGCCCATCCTTGGACAAATCAACAGTGACCAAAAGGTGGGAATATCTTGTGCAGATGGTCCCCAACTTAAGATGGTTTGATTTTTTTAACTTCACAATGGTGCAAATGTGATATACATACAGTAACGACCATACTTCAAGTACCCATAAAACCATTCTGTTTTTCATTTTCAGTATGGTATTTGATAAATTACAGGAGATATTTAACACTTTAGTATAAAATAGGCTTTGTGTAAGATGATTCTGACCAACTGTAGGCTAATGCAAATGTTCTAAACACGTTCAAGGTAGGCTAGGCTAAGCTATGATGTTTGGTAGGTTAGGTGTATTAAATGTATTTTTGACTTATAATAGTTTCAACTTACGATGGGTTTATCAGGCTGTAACCCCATTGTAGGCCAGGCGCAGTGGTTCACGCCTATAATCCCAGAGCTTTGGGAGGCCTAGGCAGACAGATGACTTGAGCCCAGGAGTTCAAGGACAGCCTGGGCAACATGGCAAAAATCCCACCTTTACAAAAAATAGAAAAAATAAGCCAGGCATGGTTGCATGCTGTAGTCTCAGCTACTCAGGAAGCTGAGATCAGAGAATCACCTGAGCCTGGGGAGGTCAAGACTACAGTGAGCTATGGTTGTGCCACTGCACTTCAGTTTGGGTGACAGAGTGAGACCCTGTCTCAAAAAAAAAAAAAAAAAGAAAAGACACGACTCCTTTGTAAGCCAAGAAGCATCTGCATTTAAACTGTAGCTCCCAGAGTTACCATTTGGCTGGATTGGAGAAAGGGGTACTAGTCAGACAAAGTAACAGGTGTCTACTACAAAGTTTGGATGCTGAAGGGAAGCATCTGGGAGACAGGATAAGGATGAAGATTCAAAAGAGTAAAAAGATAATTTGAGAGATCAATGTCCCTGTGAGGGTGAAAAAAGACAGGATTCATGATACGGTAGGCAGGATTAGCCTAATAGAGGATAAGCCCCCATCTCCTATTGCAACAGGAAGGAAGGAAGAAAGAATGGATAAAGATGCGGTCTTTACATGTGCCAGAGGAAGTGGGAGTTCAGGTCTGCAGGGTATTTCTCTGGGAAGCAGGAAGGTGATGCAGGAGACAGGGAGTAGGCTAGTAATAGAAAATTAGTGAAAAGGATAAGAAAGAGACATTACACAAAATAAGAGAGAGAGAGAGAAAGAGAGAGAGAGAGAGACAGAGTGAGTCTAGGGAAGCATAGAACGAATGTCCATAAATTTGAAGATATGAGTGAGGTCAGCAACTATACATTTATTTATACCTATCTATCTGTGCAGTAGTCTCATTTTTTCCGGGAAGTCTCAGCAGCCCCAATATTGGATCTGTAGGGACAAATTAAGATGAGCCATTTGATAGTTCCAGGACTGGGGTTTTGCCAGGTGAGGGTCCCTGAAGGAAAAGCGGGAACAAGGCAGTTTAAGGCTGGGAAGACAGGGATACAATGGAGCTTGGACTGAGAGTTGTGGGTCTGAAGGAAGAAGAAGCACTATGAGAACAATAAAATAGAATGACATTCTGGGAGATAACCGAGAACACAGGGGATGCAAAGTGTAAGTTACTGCAAGGTTTCCGAGACAGTCAATCCCAGCAATCCCAGCAGTGCCCCAGTGGACAGGGGTCACTTAGGACTCTTAGGAGTTGGCTGCACACTAGATTAATGGGGTTTCTGATATTTTTCTTGATTAGAAATATGCAGTTTTTTCCTCCAAGTCTTTATATTTAGGTACTTTATACACTTTAAGGGGCACCTTTTCTCTCCCCCACTTCCCATCGGTTCCTATAAAATGTCTGCATTCTTTCTTAGCAAAGGTGATCTACCCCAACCAGACAAAGCTGTGTGCCATTTCCAAGATGTTGCTGGCACCCGAACTTTCACTCAAGGTGTCTTACATACCTTCTCCCCACTCTCATTCAGAATGTGCTTCCACATTCTATGTGTTCAGACTTCAAAATCTCACCAACTTCAACATCCAGGTAAGTATCCAATTTCTTCTAGGAAAGTCTCCAAGATTCTGCCTAACCCAAATCACTATTTCTTTCAATACACAAGTTTTTCGTATTCAACATAGTTACACTGTCATTTGTTTTATTTCTATTTCTTTTCTGTTTTATTTTATTTTATTTTTTTTTTGAGATGAAGTCTCACTCTGTCGCCCAGGCTGGAGTGCAGTGGCGCAATCTTGGCTCACCGCAAGCTCCACCTCCCGGGTTCACGCCATTCTCCTGCCTCAGCCTCCCGAGTAGCTGGGACTACAGGCGCCCGCCACCATGGCCGGCTAATTCTTGTATTTTTAGTAGAGATGGGGTTTCATCATATTGGTCAGGCTGGTCTCAAACTCCTGACCTCAAGTGATCTGCCCCCTTCGTCCTCCCAAAGTGCTGGGATTACAGGCGTGAGCCACTATGCCCAGTCTATTTCTATTTCTCTTTAAGGACAAGAATTCCTCTTAAATTCAAATTTTAAGCCAAAATATGTGTGTGTGTAGTTGGAGCCTAAGTAAGACTCTTGACTTAAAGTACACAGCCAGTCAAACATGTAGACAACCATCTTTTTATTCTAAAGTTTACATATCACACTGAGTATCCATAAAGAACAAACTCCAATGACTAAGAAGAAAATAGAGAAGTGTGCTTATATAAAATGTATTTAAAGCTGCACAATAACCTGCCAAATTAGTAATGGAATGTCGAATGAATCAAATGGAATTCATAATACTGACTACTAGCCTTATGTTTATTAGTCACTAAATCATCATGTTTTCTATCTGGTATGCTAAGAAAATCCAAAGTCATCAAGCTTTATTTTCCCCTATCTTAAGGAGAAGAGAAGAGATGGAAATAAAGGAGGCAAGAATGGCTTACAGATCCAGTTGAAACAGAATGGAAGGAAAGGCAGTGGGTTTCATCAAGATCCTACAGGCAAGGTGTAGGATCTGTAATTTCATAAGGACATATACACAAACTCATTCAGCCACATTCTAGTCTAGGATTAACATGAAGAAAATCTATTAACAATGGTAAAGCTTTTTTCCCCTCCAAATGAATATGGCAATATCCATTCTGGAGAACTCTCATTCTGTGTTGAAATAACACCACTTTTCTATATGTCGATCCAGCAATAAATATAAAAATGGTTAATTTGCATACATTTTGACTTCTTGACTTCTTATTTTACTTCTAGGAATCTATATTAAGAAAGAAAGATAAATATATTTTATATATACACATATATACACACACATACATATATACACACACACACATATATATATATATATACACACCCATATATATACACATATATACACACACAAGGATATTTATCAGCACAATGATAACCTTATTAACAAAAAACTAGTATCAGCTCACCAGTAAATTGATTAAATATTCTATTATATGTAACACAACAAGTAACATATAAAATAAATACCTGTATAAAACATATGCTGATAAGTGACAAAATCAAGTTTAAGAACAGTATGAGGCTGAGAGCAGTGGCTCATAACTGTAATCCCAGTCCTTTGGGAGGCTGAGACAGGAGGATCACTTCAGGCCAGAAGTTCAGACCAGCCTGGGGAACACAGCAAGACTATGTCTCTATAAAACATTTTTTAAAAATTAGCTGGGTATGGTGGCACATGCCTGTAGTCCCAGTTACTACAGAGTTACTAAGGCAAGAGGATTGGTTGAGCCCAGGAACTTGAGGCTGCAGTGAGCTATGATCACGCCACTGCACTCCAGCCTGGATGACAGGGCAAGACCCCTATCTCTAAAAAAACAATGTATAATGTAATATAGTTTTATAAAAATAAATTTTAAAGTAATATTGATGTGCATGTACCAAATAGTAATGTCAAATAGGGTATGACTCTGGGAGACTTTCTCTTTATAAATTTTGTGTTTATGAAACACTTGAGTTAGGAATTTTGTATAACTTTGTATTATATTCATAATTAGAAATGTATAGCTATTTTAAAGTAGATGTATATCTATTAACATGTAAAAATGTCAACAATACACCTTTAAAATGAAAAATGCAGGTTAAGGCAACATATTCATGTTTCTAAAAAGTGACACCCACACACCAAAAAAAAAAAAGAAAACATCTGGAAGGCTACACCAAAACATTGTCGATGGCTATTCTGGGTGGTGAGATTTTTGTGTGATTTTTACTTTCCTCTTTGTAACTTTCTATTTTGACTCCCCTTTTAAAAAAATTAAGGCCGCATACTATTTTTATAAATGAAGTTTTCACTTAAAAACTTCGTCTTCAATTTTCACTAGTAAACCTTTTTAAGAACTAAAACGGTTCAACAATACTGACTCTAATTATGCTTCTTCTCCCTATTCACTCAATAGCCTCTAGGTTTACCCCTGCCTAAAGAATCAGCAGTAGAACAGGAGAAGTAATAGGACTGAGACCATCAACAAAAAGTGGTTGCTTTCAGCTTTGCTATGAAAAAAAGATAGACTGCCATAATATTGATAATGTCATTTCACATTTTCGATTGATGATTTCCAAAGAGGTTTTACAACTATAATCATATTTGGTTCTCAAGTCTATGAAGAAGGCAGGGAGGTATAATTCTCCCTTGTAAGATAAGCAGTCTCATTTAGAAGAGGTAGAGGGATGCATCCAGGTTCTTGAACTGGGGAGTGACAGCGTTGTCCTGTATAGTCCAATACAGTAGCCATGAGCCACATGTGGCTATTAAACTTAAATTAAAGGGAAATAAAATTAAAAATTCAGTTTCTCAGTTGCAGTGGCCACACTTTAAGGGCTCAATTGCCACAGGTGGCTCGTGGTTACTGCTTTGGATAGTACAGTACAGAATATTTCCATCATCACAGAACTGATGTGATTCCCACTCCAAGAACATTTTCCACTCATGTGGTGGCTTTCTACACCCTTGCTTTGCCCTCTTACAGGAAAGGAAAATATTATTTGAGCATCTTACTCTACATGGTATGAGCTTCTGAAATACTGTAGAGGAAAAAAAAAATGCTGGATTCATAATACAAAGATGGCTAGGGTAGTCAGAGTGGTGAGTAGTGGGAGAAGGCACAAGGAAAGCCTGAAGGGTGATAGAGTAAACTCTGAGGGTCGCCCACCTAGCACCTATTCACTCTCTTCTTCCTTTTAATAGGACTAAGATTTTATTTTGGTATCTACCCCTACCCAATATGGGCTTTGTACCCCACAGTTCAGGAACAGACCTGCAATGCAATTTGGGCTTCATCACACAAGACAAAAAGCTGACAGAGTAACACCTTTTGAGGCTTTGGTCTTAGCCTCTGAAGGGCCAAACAGCAGAATACCTACTTCAACATTATCTCAGGCATTAACCAAAAAGTGCATGTGTATCATGTGATCACATACATGACTATTAATAGTTCTATCTCATCAGTATAACAGAGTCTACAATATGGGCCAAGCACATCACTCTGTTTTACTAGTATGTGCAGTATTTCTATTAGCTTTACTAATATGTGCACAGGTGAGTATCTAGGTACATTCTGAGGTTAAAAAAAAATCTAATTTTATGCTTTCTGTTTTGAAATCTACCATCTGAAATAGAAACACATTCTTGCAAAAGTAAATTATAATAATAATTAAATAAAAAGGGAAGCAGACTGATAATACAAATATTAACAAAGCACATTACCTAGGTAGACTTTGCAGAGAACACTAATCCTTTTGTAGCCAAACATTTACAAAAATTTAAACAATCAAGACAGGTCAGGCACAGGAGTGACAGCTGATGCCTGTAATCCCAGCACTTTGGGAGGCCAAGGCAGGAAGACTGCTTGAGGCCAGGACTTTGAGACCAGTCTGGGCAACATAGTGAGACCATGTCTCTACAAAAAATTTAAAAATTAGCCAACTGTAGTGGTCCGTGCCTAAAGTTCAAGCTACTCAGGAGGCTGAGGTAAAAGGATTGCTTGAGCCCAGGAAATTGAGGCTGCAGTAAGTTATGATCATACCACTCAACACCAGCCTGGGGGACAGAATGAGAGCCTGTTTCAAATAAACAATTAAGTAAATAAGACAGAACAGGGAGATTAGATGATAGCACAATTCTCCTTTATAGAATTTATAGAATCATAGCATTAAACAAAACAACCATTTAAAAACTATACCTGAATTTGGTAATTTAATTCCATGTAGCCCATGAGTCTTTTAAGAAAAATCCTACTTTGGAAATTCTTCATATGTGGCATGAATGAGTTAGATGCAGAATGTCAACTGTGCCAAACTTCTATAGAATGGAATATCAGTACCAAAAACTATCATGCAATTTTCAATGGAACAAACATGGTGAAGGTTACAAGTGATTTTGGAATCACAAGCATATATATGCTGCTTTGTTCACATACTTTAGAGAATAATTATAGCCCAGAGAAAAGAAACTAAATCACTGGCCCTAAGCAGAAAGATGGTGGTCACTTGCCATTTTTTCTCAGCTAAAGACAAACTGCAGGACATATTTTGGAACTTTGGAACTGTCTCACTAGGGACTCACAAAAATGTCCCAATGGGATAGAATAGTTATTACTATTATTTTGAGACTGAGTCTCTCACTCTGTCACCAGGCTGGAGTGCAGTGGCGCGATCTTAGCTCACTGCAACCTCCTCCTCCTGGGTTCAAGCGATTCTTGTGCCTCCGCCTCCCAAGTAGCTGGGATTACAGGCATGCACCACCATGCCTAGCTAATTTTTGTGTTTTTAGTAGAGACGGGGTTTTGCCATGTTGCCTAGGCTGATCTCCAACTCCTGGGCTCAAGCAATCCATCTGCCTCAGCCTCCCAAAGTGCTGGGATTACAGGCATGAGCCACCACGCCTAGCCAGAATAGTTATTAATACATGTTAAAAACATGGCTCAAAGCAAAAAAAGCTTAATATTGCCCTCAGCACACAACAGTACCTATACAGTAGAATAAGAACCAATGATTGTTTATACAAAAATTAATTCACTGCTGAAAAAGGCACTAACTGAGACGCCATAAAGTACAAGTATTTCCAGCCGGGCGCGGTGGCTCAAGCCTGTAATCCCAGCACTTTGGGAGGCCGAGACAGGCGATCACGAGGTCAGGAGATCGAGACCATCCTGGCTAAATGGTGAAACCCTGTCTCTACTAAAAAAAATACAAAAAAACTAGCCGGGCGAGATGGCAGGCACCTGTAGTCCCAGCTACTTGGGAGGCTGAGGTAGGAGAATGGCATAAACCCGGGAGGCGGAATTTGCAGTGAGCTGAGATTTGGCCACTGCACTCCAGCCTGGGCGACAGAGCGAGACTCCGCCACACACACACAAGAAAAGTACAAGTATTTCCTACAGGGTACCTGCTATATACAAGCTTCTGTCACTCTGTTTCAGAAAAGATGCTGAAATGAATACACATGAATGAAAGTGTGCAGAGTGTACTGTGAAAAATGGGCCTTTCTCCATTCTAGTTAGTTAATTTAAAGATAAGATCTGACTCCTGGACCAGGAAAAATGCTATAAAACCTATGATTATGGCAACTGTAAAATCTAAACATGGACTTTGGTACAAGATTATTATCTACCCCATGTAAAATTTCCTGCTTTTCATAACTATGCTGTGGTTATGTAGGAGACCCTCCTTGTTCTTAGGAAATTCACGTCAAAGAATTAGGGGAAAGGGGCAGGATGTCTGCAACTTACTCTCAAATATTGGTAAGTGAGTGATAAAGCAAATGTCAAACAGTTGATGAATCTGAGTGAAAAGTACATGGGAATTGCTGTAAGTTTTCTGAAATTTTAAATCATGTACAAGTAAAACATTACCAAAAC
Organism: Rhinopithecus roxellana; assembly: GCF_007565055.1. Classification (NCBI taxonomy): domain Eukaryota; kingdom Metazoa; phylum Chordata; class Mammalia; order Primates; family Cercopithecidae; genus Rhinopithecus; species Rhinopithecus roxellana. The sequence continues at coordinate 49,713,333 of NC_044567.1, forward strand.
ATTAATTCTTTACATTTCCTTATGAAAACAAGTAGTTCTGTGGTAGTCAAGTCTCAGAATGGATGTTACAGAGGCCATTAGTGGGCTCGAGGAGTTGCCATACTCTGTCCTTAGCTCTCTGTTGTTTACACTGGATTTAAAATGGATTCACTCCTTAAAGTGGAAACACTCTTGTTTCTGTGGGGTATCAGTCCCTGATGACTTCCAGCTTGAATTACTGGTGCCGTTGCTACCTAACCACAGTCCCCCGTCCCACGCCCTTCTTGCCATAGTAGGTAACTGGGCTCATTCAATGCAGTAGTCCCATGTCCATATTCGTTCCTTAAAGTATATGCTTTAAGGGAATAAACCACATTGTAATAAAGAGGCTCCTGGATGACTATTTCATAGACAATGCCAAGCTCCCTAACATTCTTACGTACCCATGCAAAGTTATATAAACATATATTATGAAGTATAAGAAGAAATAAATTGTTAGAAATAAACATGTAGTAAGACATGTAAAACTGGAACACAAAATCCCTTAAAAATTAAGTGTTTTCATCTTACAGCTGTAAAAATATGTTTGAAGCCCAAATTGTGGACTTTTGTGTCCCTTCTACAGTTTAAAACAAAACACAGAAGGAAATACACTTCACTATCATGACATGTCATCCACAAATTATATGTCTAACCCTTGAGCTTCTTTTAGAAACTCTCCTCACTAATTTGCCTGTGTTTTTGAATAGCAAGTAATATGTTTTCAATCATGAAAGGTTACAGGGAAATTTTTGTGGTAAAAACTGGCCTTCCACTGGCATAAAAATCATCAGTCTTACTGCAATCCTTTGGGAAATAACTTTTTTTTTCCATTATTGTCAAGCAACTTTCAAACCAGTTTAATAGCTACTGTTCTTGAGATGGCTCTTTACATCCTTCAAAACTGATGTCACTCAAGACCATGTAAGAGAAAACAATGATGGTAAGTTTCATAAAGGAGTTATTTCTTTACAATATTTTGAGACAGAATCAAACTATGTGAAGTTTTTAAAATAATAATTATCCACTGATATTTAAATGGACAACTGCCCATCCTCCAACACAACACACACTCAGACCTCAACTATTGCACTACTCTTTCACCATGGGTACAACAATCCTATCAAAGAATGCAGCCATTTTATTTTGAAATAAAATTGTATTTGATATTAATTTTTGTAAGTTTTCTTCAGGAAAAAATGTCTGAGCAGTACAACAACTAAGTGACTTTTGTAAGTGCTCTATTTGCCTCTCTTTCATTGTTTCTCTGCATTTCCTCTGATTAAACACTACTCCACTTCTGTAATATGAAGTAATTTTGCACAGGAATAACACAGTAGAGTAATGCTGCCTGATTTTTTTTCTTCTCCCTAACTCACTCTTATGTACCCTGTTTTTTGTTTGTTTGAGATATATCATATAAGGATATACCAAGTTTTCTAAAACTTAACTACAAGCATTAGTGAATTTGAGGGGAATGGAGTCTTATCAAGGCTTGGATTGGGGTTGATCACCAACTTACCATGGGAGTCAATCTCCGTCTCTTTTTTCTCATTTATGGGAGAATAAACCTCCCTGTACCTACTTTAAATTTAAGTTAGTTAAGAGTACTTATGAAAACATTTTGTTTTCAGATGACCAACTGTTTACTTCATTTCTCCCCTGCACCTAGGCTGCCAAGTACTATGAAAAAAAAAAAAAGACTCAGGTTGACCAATTATATATATAAATCCATGGAGTTCAACATCAGGAGGACCTCTGGCACTGTCTGGTGATCCTTGTACTTGTCCTTCAACAGCTCCCAAATCAGAAGGTAAACCTATTCACTCTTACCTCAAGCTGATGTTTCTACCATTCCCCTCACTCTTGGCCAACATCTTGCCTTCTATTTCACAAAGCAAAATAAAATCCAATAGACAGAAACAACTCCGACTTCCTGCCACTTTACCTACATCAACCCTAATACTGACCACCTTTTTTCCTGAGCCTGCAAAAGAGGCAGCCCCAGAACTCTGGAACCCATCCTCTCTCACTTCCTCAAGCATCTTGTTCCATCAATGATCAACTCCAATTCCCACAAACATGCCTAAGACTCTTCACCTTTAAAAACAACACAATATTTTTCACCAGTTCTGCAGCCCTTCTACCGGACTGTCCATATCCACCTCATCTGCTCCTCAGCTCACTGTAACCTGGCTAACTCCCTACCATTCTACCAATGCCTCCCATCATCAAACTCAATGGGCTCCTCCATTGTTTGGTTATGTGATCTCTCTACAGCAGCGGCCTCCAAACTTTTAGGCACCAGGGGCAGGTTCTGTGGAAGACAATTTTTCCATGGACCCAAAATGGTGGTTTCAGGGTGAAACTGTTCCACCTCGGATCATCAGGCATTAGAGTCTCATAAGGAGTGTGCACCCTAGATCTCTCACACGCGCAGTTCGCAATAGGGTTTGCACTCCTCTGAAAATCTAACGCTGCTGATCTGACAGGAGGCGGAGCTCAGGCTATATTGCTTGCTGGCTCGCTGCTCACCTCCTGATGTGCGGCCCAGCCTGGTTCCTAACAGGCCACCGTATCGGTTAGGGTCTGGGGGTTGGGACCCTTGATCTACAGCATTTACTACTGCTGTTGTTTTCTTCTAGAAATTCTCCCCTCCATTAGTTTTTCTCATACCATTACTTTCTAGCTTATTTCTTTTATTGACTCTTCTTCCCCTAAAATCTTCGAATGTTAGAAATGTCTGCCAGTGGAAGGAGAAATTGATATGACCATTTTGAAAAACACTTGATGAAATGTAAAGCTTTTTTGTTTGTTTATGTTTTGAGACAGGGTCTCACTCTGTTACCCAGGCTGGTGTGATCTCAACTCACTGCAACCTCTGCCTCCCAGGTTCCAGCGATTCTTTCACCTCAGTCTCCCCAGTAGCTGGGACTATGGGCACACGCAACCACACCCGGCTAGTTTTTGTATATTTTGGTAGAGATGGGGTTTCACCATGTTGACCAGGCTGGTCTCAAACTCCTAACCTCAGGTGATTCACCCACCTCGGCCTCCCAAATTCCTGGGATTACAGGCGTGAGCCACTGTGCCCAACCAAAATGTAAAGTTTTACATTTGTTTATGTCTTGTAGCCAAGTTATTCTACTTCTAGGAATCCATACCAAGAAGAATTGTGATCTTAGAGAAACAATTCTTGTACAGATGTATTATTTATAATACTAATATGATATTATGCTTGAATTAATGGTAAGTAGGGTGCAAAATTGTCTGTAGAGTGTCATCTCAACTATGTGGCAAATACACGCATAGTTTTTTCCTAACAGTGATTTTCTTGGGGAATTAGAATTGAATTATGGGTGAATATTATTATCTTATTGTCTTTATATATTTCTATATTTTTCAATTTTTCTACAAGAATCATGTATTTATAGATTTAGATTAAAAAAAGAAACAATTTTGAGAAACAAATCAGAGGTCCAAAAGATCTTTTTTTGAAAGATAGTATTTACCTTCACTTCTCACTGTATACATTCTCTAATAAGGTAATCTCGTATACTTGAAAAGTGTCAAATGTCATCATATACAGATGACTCTAACACCTATGTCCCGACTACACACCGCTCTACTATGCTTCAAAACTGTACAGTACAGTCTTCCATTTGGCTACTAGACAATTCCATGTGATGACTCACAAGAACAACAGCCTCAGCCTGTTATCTTACCTTCTAACCCACACTCCAAGTTTTCTTTCCTCTTGCATCTCTACTCTTTGTAAACAGCACCATCAACCCCAAACTCCTACTTTAGGTAAGTAGGTGAACCAGACTAGAAATCAAATACCAAAGCCGATCAATTCTACCTTCTCAATAGATATGAAAACCATGCCTCTGTGTCTCTCTTCCCACTTTCTCACTAGTCTCACTTGGACTCTTTCAACAATTTCCTAAATGTTCTCTCTACTTCCGGCTTCAGTCATGTGATTATATATCTCCTTCATTAACACCACAGTCTTCTACAATGTAAATCTGATCAAGTCATTTCCCTAATTAAAATCCTTCAATGGCTTCTCATCACCACATAATAAAATAAAAAATCTTTAGCATGGGATTTGATGAATTCTTATTCTATGGCCAACTTGTCAACTTCCTGCTCACCCTTTAGTTCAAACATCTCCTTTGAAGCTTCCCTTTACCTTCCAGAAAAGTTGGATGCATCCTCCTCTGAGTTCCTGGGGCATATCATCCATATTTCCATCACAGCATGGATTACACTGCTGTAATTATTTCCATGTCTGTCTTTCCCTATAGACCTGGATTACACAGGGACAAGGAAAGGATTCTATTCATTTTTGTATCTCTAAAAACCTAGCATACAGTTGATGGATAATTAACTGCTAATTGCTTAAATGAATGATTTGGCTCACAAACAAACAAAAAGTACATGATGGATTAACAAATTATGGATCTTTTTTCCCACACATCTGAACCAATGCTCTAGAATCAATATATACAAGATGGCAAATTTACCCAATAAGTTTGTCAATAAATTATTGAAACAAACAGTAAATTCAACATTATGAAGCATGGTATCTGCTTCAAGTTCAAACAACTGTCTCGCAGTGATATTTAAAGTATGCACATTTTAAACTTAATTATTAGAACGTTCCCCCAACCTCTTAATTCCTCTTAGGTATACACTTGAAAGTCACCTTTCATAGCTACTGATTTCAAATATAGGCAAAAATTATCTTAGTTTCCTAAAAATAGAATGAAAATTCAAATACTCTTTTTACTAGCAATATCAACAACTTCAGCATACTGGAATCAGTCCAAACTAAAGAAAAATAAAATAACCTTTTTACTCCATGGAAAATTTACATTAATTGTAAGCATAGGCAATAGGTAATCCTGGGGAATTTTAGCTTATTAATCAGAATCATCATTAAGATCTAACTCATAAGAGCTTATATGAAGGAATAAAAATGGATCCTGGCAGAGTAGACTAGTAAAAATTTATGAAACTCTGAAAAACAGATCTCTTCCTTACTTAGCCATTCAAAATTCCTCACAAGTGAGTCACTGTCCTCCAAGAAAGACAAAGTTCCACCTGAAATAAACCTGAATGTGAAAAGCTTGCACGTCTAAAGGAATCAACTTCAGTTTTTTTCTGGGCTAAAGGGAGAAATCATTGGTGAAGCCAATGGCAAACAACAAATAATCAAGAAATAATTCTTGCTTCACTTTGGGATACATTATACACTTTATGCAGTGGTAAGAAATTTAATTTTATTTGACAAACTAACATCAGAATTAGTTTGTACTCCCTGTACACAGACCAACTGGGCCAGGTTAACACAGTAAAAACATTTATGGGAGTAAAAACATCCCATAAATGTGCAATTCTTGAAAGGCATCTGAAACTCAAAATAAAATTAGAAAGTGATTTGACACGTAATAAACACAGGGTAAAGGTTGAATAGGCACAATAAAGTCTGTAACTATAGCTACAGACATGAATTCAAAGTAGAGAGCTGGAAGTAGAGTTTCCTGGAATGAGGGCACTGGCTGAATCTGCACACTTTATTGAGTTGCTGTACTGTGGTCCCTATGAAGATGCCAACATATGATATACAAATGTATATGTGTACATGTGCGAGTGTACCTTCACTCACACACCCACGCACACATCCCATATTTGGCAGTTACTCTTGCAGTCTCTGCAAATCCAAGGAAGTCATGACATACACCTTCAACTAACAATAAAATTGTTTGTTCATCCCCATTGGCTGCAATGAGGTTTATGATGCCATGTATAAGGTCAAAGGATTGCTACAAACCCTTAACTGCTTGCTGATTTTTATACTGTTTCCTCAATGACTTCCTTGAGGGCTCCGTGTGGCCTTTTTTAAAAACACATTTTTACTGAAGTACAACCTTCATACATAAGAATGTACACATCTTTAGTATATATAACCACTGCCTGTGCCAAGAAGATTGTTCCCTGCACCCCCAGATACCCTCCTTTAGTCTCCTCCTAATTACTGTCCCCTCTCTCTTCTCCAAAAATAACCATGATCCTGACTTCTTACAGCATAGATTAGTGTTGCTTTGTTTTTGAATTCTATATAAATGGAAGCATAGAGTCGGTATTGTTTTGTGTCTGGCTTCTTTTGCTCAGTGTTATGATTGTGAGATTAATTCATGCTGATGTATGTAGCTGTAATTCATTCAATTTTGTTGTCATCTAGCATTCTATTGTATGAATACAATTTATTTTTCCATCCCATTGTTGACGGACACTTGTGTTTTTTCTCAGGTTTCGACTCCTACTCCTATTGCATTTTAACATCTAACATAATAATTTCCCCCTTTATTTCTACACTGCAGTAGCTGCAGGTCTAGTATTACTTTTTGCATGCCTAATATCATTCATTCACTTAAAATCTTTGGCAACTATTACAGATCAAAATAGGTCTGCAGAACCCAAAATAAATTGAGAAAAAGAGGTCACAACAGAGTAAACAATACATGTTGTGAAACATACTCATCTCTGGAACGCACAGTGCAGAGCTCTTTGGATGAGGCTGTCTGAGGTGCTAATTCATGGATCCATGCTATGATAGTCTGTAGGGCTAGCTTTCATTGGCTGAGAGTATATTCATTCTTATTGCCTTGTTCTCCTTTTACTCTCATTTTTAAGGAAGGTATTTCAGAACGACAGCATTATAATGACAGTACCGAATTTTGCAGCTTTAAACAAAATGTATCTTAGTTGCCATCAATCAGAATGTGCATGCAGATGCTATTCTTGGATGATTTTTTTTTTTTCTTTTTGAAATGGTGTAGACCACACAGCAGCTATACTATGGTCAGTGAGACCACCCTGCCTGGGAACACAAAGACTTCTATTGTATGAGGGACAGACATGGACAATTTCAGCAAAAACCATAGGAGCCTTCATCCTCTTCATGTCTGCTGCTCCAGATTCCAGCACTTCACATCTCCTCAGATATCTCATCCTTTGCAGAAGACTCTCTGTCCTCTCAAATGTCTTTCTCTCTCTACTGCCTCCTTCCCATCATTACTTATTCACACTCAACTCTCTTGACTTAAACAGTAGCAGAAAAACAAAAACCTGTAGCTATGGTCTTCTCTTTCCTTTAAAACACACTTCTTGAAAGCAGTATCACCACTCAGTCTCTAGTTCTTCACCCCTACTGACTGTTTAACCCACTACAAACTATTTTTCACCTCTACCCCTCCACTGAGACCACCTTAATGAAAGTCATCAGTGCTCTCTTGGATGCTGTACTTAATGGACACCTCTTCATCTTTCTCTTCCTTGGCCTTTCTCAAGTGTGCAACTTTGCTGACCCCTCTCTTCTCAACTTCTGTGATATCACACTTTCCTGTTTTCTTCCAACCTCCATGGACATGCCTCTTCAGACTCCTCTTAGGATCCTTATTATTCTGACTGTCCCTTAAATATAGATCTCTTTGAAGGTTCAATCCTTGGCCCTTTTCTTACATTTTATGCTCATTTTTGATCATCTAAATCTCAGAGTCATATTCTATGAGCACTTCAATCTCAACATGAGAACAAGTACTGGGAAACATCCTCCTTTTTCCAATATTCTTCTCAATATTCTACACATATAGTCATCCCCTCCCCCCAAGTCTATATCACTGCTCTCTATTCCTTTCCATATGTATCAAGCAGGGGTAGCAGAAAGGTCAAGCACTTTGAAGTCCTGTCAGTGTGGCTTCAAATTCAAACTGCTTCTTAATTAGTTATGTGACTTTGACAAAGCCATCTTCTTTCTCTGTAAACACGTTTCACACCTGTATAACACCTATCTTGTGGGGTTGAATAGATTATAAAGGTTAATGAGTGAAAACCACCTAACGCTGCACCTGATGATGCCTTGTAGCTGTCCCAATAATTAGTTTCCTTTCCATTTTCCATTTTATGGAATCTACTCCTGTCTTCCCAGCTGTAATGAATTTAAGGCAGAGCTAACCCTTTAAGAATCCTTTGGTAGGGCGCGGTGGCTCGCGCCTGTAATCCCAGCACTTTGGGAGGACGAGGTAGGCAGATCAGGAGGTCAGGAGATCGAGACCATCCTGGCTAACATGGTGAAACCCCGTCTCTACTAAAAATATAACAAATTAGCCAGGTGTGGTGGCGGGAGCCTGTAGTCCCAGCTACTCGGGAGGCTGAGGAAGGGGAATGGCGTGAACCCGGGAGGCGGAGCTTATAGTGAGCCAAGATTGCACCACTGCACTCCAGCCTGGGTGACAGAGTGAGACTCCATCTCAAAAAAAAAAAAAAAAAAAAGAATCCTTTAACCCTGTCAGACTGGTCTTCTCACTGTCCCTGAACATGTCACACCATTCACAGAGGCACCCCTGCATGGAATGCTCTCCCTTGCCATTCTTACTTCATGCATAGCTAAGTCTTATTCACATTCCAGCATTTAGCCCAATCCCTGAATCGATAAAGGCCTTCCTTAGCCACCAAAGCTCAGACTCCTCAGAAATTTCCTCCACAAGTGAACTGTAGAATATTGGTACTAATCATCAGGCATTTATTATATGCTACTTTTGGGGGTTACGTATCTTTTCATTCTATTTATCTCCAATTACATCATTATTCTTCGAATGAATTATATGTAGTCCTCAGTATACACAGTTTCTAGCAAAAAGCTTTAAGTAATACCTGTTGATTAGTAATTTGTTAATTGTTAATTTGTAATAACTGAAGGCATAACATCATTTAATATTTTCAACTATTACTTTAAAATTTAGACAACTGGAATCTTAGAATACATGACTTTAGAAGCCATGTAGAACAATATTCCAGATGCACAACATCTCTTTACAAGAACCTAATGAGTGAATTTTTAACTCCAGTTTCAGTAAGTTCACATGACCAGAAACTCATTACCTTCTTTGGGAACGATTTGATGTCTAAGTAGCAGTTCCGTAATACAACTATCAATACCAGCAGATTAACACATGATATACTGCTAAGATTTAATTCTTGAACCCCATTCAAACTCTACCAAATGCCCCAATAAATGTCCCTTATAGCAAAAGGATGCAGTTCAACATCATGCTTCACCTTTAGTTGTTATGTCTTGTTATTCTTATTGCTTCCAGAATACTTCCTGTCTTTCTTGGAATTTAACATTTTTGAAGGTTACAGGCTACTTAAAGACTGGCCTTCAATTTGAGCTTGCTAGGTGTTTCCTCTGATTAGATTCAGGTTATGCATCTTTAGCAGGGATGTCACAGAGGAAGTAATGCTGTGTTTTTCTCACTGCACCTGATCACATGGTACATGATTCTGATTTGTCCTGTTTCTGATATTGTTCATTTTGGTCACTTCATTAAGGTAGTATCTGTCAGGCTTCTCCACTGTAACAATAATCTTTTTTTCTTTGATATTAATTAATTGAACATTTTGTAGGGAGATACTAAGTAAATATCCCATTCCTCATCAAATTTCAGAAGTTATTTATTACTTCATGTTAAGTATGGACTCATGGTTTCCGATTTCACTTTGATGATTAAACTGACCCAGATTTAGCTAGTGGGTACTCACTTAAGCTACTTTCTGAATCTGTTTTACATTTTTCATTATTCTTTGAGGATTTCCCAGATTTCTGATACAAGATCCCCCTGGCTCACCTTGTATTAATATTTACTCTGCCACAACCCTGGAATTACCCATTTCTCCACAGAGCCCTGATTTCTTTCAGTGGAGGATGGTACTAGGTGTGACCATTGCTATTATATTAAGGTATCACTGCTCCCAGGTCCTCACAATGGACAGAGATTGGGAATATATAATGTATGGATATACATGCGTACACATTCACATTTATATTTACTCTTCTGTCTAGCTGTATATTGAAAACTTCTGATTCCAATCTAGCTACAAAAGGTTGATTGTACTTATCCCCTTTCCATATTTGGAGCTCTCTTTTATGACCATGAGAAACCTGACTCCATTATCCTTAACATATTTACTTATTTGTCAATCTCCCTGTTTATCACTTATCTCCTACTGCTGTCACCAAAACCATGCCAGCACGAATGCTCTTTCTCCATACTCAGGTCCTCATGCATTGGCCCCCTCTTTACTCATCTTGGCTCCAAACTCTAATCTGGGCCCCTGTGGCTCCCCTTCCCCTGGGATGGATGCCTACCGTGCTGTGCCCCAACCCAATGGCTTTAGGACCAAATTCTTCAGGAGGAAGAGAAGAGGAGGAAGAAAAGGAGCAGAAAGATAAATCTACATCTCTTCACTTTTACCCACTGGCATGAATTCTGTCTTTTGGGGTTTCCCATAATAAACATAATCAATTCATATGCAAGTATTTGAGGTTGGTGTTCACATCTTGTCTTGTTCCTTCAGTCATTCCTTAAATGATGTGGTTTCAAGTACCCTCATCATATTGACCATTCTTTTCTGAATAAATCCTATTCTGTCTACATAGCTTGTAAAACTGTAGAGGAGGCACTTTTGGTTGCCTATCCACTATCCTATTCTGCCCCTAAAATTCCCTTTCCTAAAGAAGCCTGATTTTGTTCAGGTATCCACTCCCTTCCATAGAGCTCTATGCTGCAGGAAATGTGAAATCTATCATCAGCGCCTGACTATTCAATCATGATAACCACATTCCTCTTACCAGTGACAGGTTTAATAATGAGCATGTGACCAAATGCTAACTGATGAGACATGTAAGGAAGTCTTCTGGGGGGCTTCCTAAGCAAGGAGCACAACACAAGCACACAGCTCACTCTCCTTCCTCAGGACATTACTGTGCCTCGGTGAGATGCACAGAACTGTTGCAACGACCTTCCACCAGCTGAGGATGAAACCAGCACAACAAGAAGGGCAGGACCAAAGGAATCACAGACAAGTGGAGGCAGAGTTCTTAGGGACTGGCCAGAGTCTCTCTTATCATTAGCCTTCTTGTTGTGTGAGATAACATGTTTCTTCTCTGTTTAAGCCAGTTTGGTCCGGTTTTCTTTTTAGCTGCCCCCAACAGCATTCTGACTGATACAGAGTAAAGCCAGCAACCACACAACCCTCCAGGAGAGGTGTGATAAGCTAGGGAACTTCCAAGTCCCTGTATTTCCTCTGACATAGCCCAGGTCAATGGTGACACATAACATAGACTACTAAGACCTCCACCTTTCTCACACCTACAACAATGTTATTTTGTGTTTGTATTGTTAAAGTGTTGCCCTTCAATAGAGAACTAGAGGTTTACTTATTATTTACATTGTTAGCTTTTCCATTGTTTCAACTTGTTCAGGTCTTTTAAGTGAGAATAATAAAGGAAACTGAAGAGTTGCTACTTGACTGCAAAGCAACAGAGCTAGGAATAGGGCAAAAACAGAATAATAAACACAAAGCTAGGAGACAGGAGATTTTTGCCCCCATAGTAAATGTGCCACTAGACTAGTAAAAAGTCCTGACTTTCTATGTTTCTAACTTCATGCATCTATACAACAGTGAGGAACCTCAAGATTCCCTTCTGGCATTAAAATTCTATGACTCAGGAGACTTCATCAGAGAATTCATGGCTCAGAATTTCTCTCTGGCTTGAAGCATAAAATCAAGAAAAGTAAATCCTCCCAAATCAGTGGTAGCCCATTAGTCATTATCAAGATTTACTTATTTCAAATCAACAAAACACTGCCCTTGGGCTACTCACTCCAAGAAACAACTCTATTATACTACAGAGATCAAGTCTGGGCTGTATTTGTGTTTACTCTCAGCAGAGGAAATGTATAGAAAGCAATTGCCAAATCTGCACCCAATTCACGAATGTGACAAAAAATAAACATTCAGCCATCTCCCAGACCAGAGGGATTATAGGAGCTAATGAAAGAAAGCCCAGATAGTTACAAATGTGCTGTCGCCATGATGTAAAGCCCTTCAATTGCTCCCCAACATACTTAAGTTTTGAATCTTGGGATTTTATGTCCCAAGCCCCTTCGGCAAAGCGTGGTCCCTGATGAGTGCTCCATCTTCACCCGCCCCTACTTTGCCTGCCTCACTCGGCCCAAAGACTCCAGCCTCACTGGATGCCTTTCAGTTTCAGAAACTGATTGAGTCTATCTAAAAATATGTCTCGGCCAGATGCTATGGCTCACACCTGTAATTCCAACACTGGGAGGCCAAGACAGGTGTGGATCACTTGAGCTCACAAGTTTGAGACCAGCCTGGGCAACATCGTGAAACCCTGTCTCTACAAAAAATACAAAAATTAGCTGGGCATGGTGGTACACGCCTGTAGTCCCAGCTACTTGGGAGGCTGAGGTAGGAGACTAGCTTGAGCCCAGGAGGTGGAGGTTGCAGTGAGCTGAGATCATGCCACTGCACTCCAGCCTGGGCAACAGAGCCAGACCTTGTCTCAATAAATAAATAATCAATAAAAGTATGTCTCTGTCTTCTCTCTCTCTCTTCCCTATCTGAGTGTTCCCCCACCCCCAACCTCTCCCCCAACACTCACACATTCTGTAGCCTTCTGATCTTGCTTAAAGCTATCTTCCCCATAAAGTGCCCTCCCTGTGACACACCCATGCACTTGGACACGTCACTTCCATTTCCCCTATGGGAACTCTGCTCTTTCTCCTCGTAACACTTATTACTACTTGTAGTTATCCTTTTGTTTGTTTACTGGTTTAGTATGTTCCCCTTGCTGGTTTATCAGCTCTATGAGAACAAGAACCGTGGCTGTCTGGGTTGCTCCTGCATATCCAGAAAAGAATAAAAACGTGGTTGCCATCATACTTTCAAAGGCATCTTAATGGCATGGAAAAACATTTAAGATACTATGCTGTGTGAGAAAACAGTTTACAAAGCTATATGTTGTATAAGCAGGAAGATTCCAAATTTTTGAATATGTACATTTTTATATGTCTAGAAAAGATTGTATGGGAAATAAAGTATTAACAAGGAGGGTGGGATTACATATTTTTGTATGGAGAATCTGAGGACAGAAAAATACATACATAGTATCCTAAAACTGGCCAACCATAACCATCAGGTGAAAAAATGGAAAACTCGTTGTAAGGATAAAGAATAAAGAGTGATTATCAAATGATTAAATTGATTTAATAATCAAAACAGAACTGAGAACACTGATTATCTGGATAAGTTGTAACACATTTGTTAATACATCAGTCAGCTCACATTACAGTCATAGCAGTTTTAACAGAACACAACTGTGGAGCAAAAAACGTTAGCCGAGGACAGTGGCTCTGAGCCTGGCTGCACGTGAGACACACCTGGGCACTAAGGAGGCTTAATAAATCGCCATCTCCAGGAGATGGAGTCCAGGGAATCTATGTATTTTAAAAGCTGGGTAATCATGACACAAAGCTGGATTTGGGAACCCCAGCCTAGGATAAATCAAGAATTTGGAGAAGAGGTTTCTTTTCAGTAAGAGTTTCAGATAAAATAGGAACCTGAGAGGTAGAGACGCAAACAGTAACAGATTCTGCCAATAGCAGCTGCCTACCACAAGTCAACAAGCAGTCATAAATTGCACACAGTGTGGAAAAATCCACTCATCATGTTTGGTTTGTTCAACCACACAAATAATTCAAATACCAAGGGCAGTAATATGTTTTAGAGTAGCACCTTACCTACTTAGGACTCAGCTTGGCCTACTTGCCTTTCCAGCCAAACACAGCAAAGCAATAAAAAATACCTCTCAGCAGAGAAGATAAAAAACAGACATCTTAAAACTCTTGCCCTACGACTGATACACCCAAGATAACCCCTCAGTCTTCATTAGAACATATTAACTCCTTTTTTATACATCCTTCTAATGAGCTCGGCTGACAGCCAAAACTCAGAGCAGATCACCTTTGTAAATTAAGAGGGGTAAGGGAATTCATGGAGAGGCACACACAAAGCAACGACGGAAACTGAACCATATATTTTTAAAAGTTAATTTAGATCAACTTAGTGTGGAACAAAACATTACAAATATGACAATAAATATCAAGGACATGAAAACAACTTTTTATAACTACAGTCATGATGATCTAAGTCATTAAGAAAAAGAATTAAATCACATTCTTTATATTCTGCTTAAGAAAGCAAAAATGAGAAGGCACGAACATCTGAGTGCCCTCTATGTGTAAAGAACAATAAACAACCCAGCTATTATCTCATTTGATGTAATAACCTTGTAGTGTAGGAATCAGTCTCATTTGAAGACGACTGGGCCATTAAAGGCTCAGAGAACTGAGGTAGATTTTTAAAGTTGTACCGCAGAAAGTAGCCATAGCGATGTCTAACTTTGAATAACTGAAATATTTCCTTTGCTCATTATTTTATACCACACTGCCACTTTTAAAGTAATTTTGGTTACAAGCATTTCTTTCTTCCCTTTTTTTTTTTTTTTTTTTTTTTTGGTGTTTGCAAGGATAAAAGCCTTCTGGAAAAAAAATCATCTAAAACAGTTGTTTGCAAGCTGTTTTTCCAATGTGATAGCATTTTTTCCCAAATGACATATTCCTTGGAACCCCACTATGCAGGAGCAGAGCTGCTCTGTTAAAAGCACCAGAGTGCCAGGGCCTGAAGCCCTACTCCACCTCTACCTGTAATCCAAGACTGCTCCTCAGGCACCTCCCAGGACACCACAGAATACAGATTTTTTTTTAAAAGCACCAATCTAAACAAGCTTAGTCCCTGGGTTTGCTGTGTAAAAGCATGTCCCTTAGGAACACTCAACGAATAACAGCAAGCTATATAAAGGCATCACAATGTTGTGAAAAGTTTGGTAGTATGGTAAAATGTAGTTAACTGGCTAAGGCAAGCAACAACACGAGACTGCTCAAGATTACAGTGCCACTAATGTTTCCCGCTTTGTTGTATCGTGTCAAGCTTCACATGTCTGAGTTCTACAAATGAGAAAAAAAAAAAAAGGAGAGAAACGTCTACCATTTCACAAAGGCCCAAAATCTATTTTAGTGGTTTTTCCAAGAGTAACTGTAATTTCATTTTTCCTGTATTACCAAAAACTGAAGTTACTACAGAAAAATCAGATTATATAAACACATAAAATAGGATACATTAAAAAGCATACATAAAATATAGTAAATGCATAGTTCAGCCAAGAATCAAAGATGCAGAAGTACTATGCATTTATTTGTTTATTCCGTGATAGAGGTGAAAATATTTTGTCCTTAAGGCCTCAGAATAAGCCTTGGGAGATAAGATTCTGTCTTGCCCTTAGAACTTTGAGTGTAGAGGTAGGACATAAATATAAACTGATAGGAAAGGTTGAATGCAATAAAAAAAAAGTTGTACTCACTGACATTTAAACTATTCTAGAGATTTTTTGAGTCATTTATAGGTTTTTGTCTTAATCAGAAGGAACACGGGATAAGATGGTAGAATCAGGTTAACTCAACCTCAATATCAAGGACTATTCTTATAATAAACTTAAAATGACCTAAATATCTGTAAAACCCAAAGCTGAAAGATGACTAATGATGGGGTTTATCCAAAACAAATATGTTGTTGGGTTTTTTCCCATGGGGTTTGACTTTTTTTTAATTGACTATAAAATTTATCTTGACTTTATATTGGACTCCAAGCAACAGTCTGAGCTAGAACCATTTGGGATCGCCCAATGTCGCTACAGATGGTCCTCTATTGTACAAGTTACTCAAAGACGACTTTGTGGTCAGAGGCGAAATTTGTTTGCTTCATTGTTTTAGATGAAGCCATTTTTTTTTTTTTTTGACAAATTCATTTGCTTCTACTGCATATGTGAACCTTGTGAATATACAGTAAGTGGTAATGGGTTTTTTCCCAAGACTTAACAATATAACTGTGAGAGATATGAGGAGAGGAGGAATAAAAGGAAAGCTGTGTTTGTTCCCCAGTGTGTTTATCTATCTATTCCAGGAGGTTCTTTTAGAACCCTGAACTGGCCTGTGGCTCTTTCTGAAAAATCTATGTTCAGGAGTAAACAATCTTTTTATTAAAGCAAAATAGCTTTACTAGAGTTAATGCTTTAATCTCATTAAAGTGAAATCCCTTTCTATATTGTGTATCAAGGAGCAGAAATGTAGGAAAATAAAGGCAATCTCATTCTGGGATAACTGTAACTAGTCCCATGTGAGCAGCTGTGCCTGGAATACAAACTGGGATATCTTCAGGAATGAGGCTAGGACAATGAGGAGCCTGGAAGGTAGACAAAATACCAAGAGGAACTAGCAGATGTTCTTGATTCCCTTCTCCATCAACTGAAGTCAATTACTGGAACCCTTCTCTTAAAAAATGATCTGTTTTCCAAAAGCAGATCATTCTATTTCAATAAGAAATGCTGAAAGCCATGATTAGAGTCATAGTCTGGCTCACTAGTGTCTCTCTTTTTATTTTTATGTTTTTACAGACAAGGTATCACTATATTGCCCAGGCTGGAGTGCAGTGGCTATTCACAGGCGTGATCACAGTGTCAAATCCGTGGGCTTGAGCAATCCTCCTGCCTCAGCCTCCCCAGTAGCTGGGACCATAGATGTGGGTCATTGCACCTGGCTCCTCCCTAATGTCCCTTTAACCCAAATGTTAAGGCCACAGTATTCACCACACACACTGAGTGCTGAGTCTTGGAAGTTCTGCAATTGAGCATAAAATAAAAGAAAAAATAATTCCTCTTCCTCTTTTAGACCCAAAGATAAACCACAGACACAATTTTTAATTGAGCGAAGTTTTCATCAGGTACCCTCCCCTCTCTGTCATCAGGACTTGCCTCCCCAAGAATGAACTAACCTTATACTATATGCTGCCCATCCCTTCCCACAAGGGTTCAGTTCTCTATCCCAGGTCTGCTGTATCCCTGAAGAGTAACATACTGTAAAATTATTTCTCAAAAATGAAATTCTCTATTCCTCATTCTAACTGATGCCACTGAGGCATGAGAAAGAAATTAACCAGACTGAGCAGATTTACACTAATGTGCTTGTGCTGCATTAGAACTATTTGACTTTCTAAGAAGATTCTTATCAACCTAACTCAATCTCTAGTTGGGAGAATTTGGGGCAGCATAAGACAAGAATGAAAGAAGTGCAGACAATGTGGTGGAAAATATTTTTGAGCAATGGAGGCTGGCTAGCAGCACAGCCAGCCCACGCATGCTTAAAGTGAGTGGAGAGAGAAGAAAAGAAGGCCAGGATGGCTCAGGCCATAGAGCAGGCGGAGGAAGGGCTGTTTCCAAATACTTCAACAAGGGTCTGCTGACATTCTACCTCTTCCATAGGGCATTTTTTACCTACTCCCAATGCCATTTTTTCTTTTGCCGAATTCCCTCATAATATAGTACATACATACAGCTCTTAATTATATTGTCATCAGTTCTCTTTTCTAACAATACGATATGATTCCTTCTCTGTAGGAAGCCCTTAAAAGAATGGATTGTCTTGGGAGGCTGAAGGGTGAATCACGAGGTCAGGTGTTTGAGACCAGCCTGGCCAACATGGTGAAACCCCATCTCTATTAAAAATACAAAAATTAGCTGAGTGTGGTGGTGGGTGCCTATAATCCCAGCTACTCGGGAGGCTGAGGCAGGAGAATTGCTTGAACGCAGGAGGTGGAGGTTGCAGTGAGCTGAGATTGTGCCACTGCACTCCAGCCCAGGTGACAGTGTGAGACTGCCTCAAAAAAAAGAATTGTCTGTGCTATTCATTTGAGCCCAATCATATTTCACTTTATATTGATCCATTTATTAATGTATCTCTTACTCTCAATTAAGTTATCTCTCAAAGAGTAACTTTATTAAAAGTAACCCCCACCAAAGTACCCAACCCAGCACTAAGCACACTTTAAGAATTCAAGTAGTTGGCCAGGCACGGTGACTCGTGCCTGTAATCCCAGCACTTTGGGAGGACAAGGCGGGCGGATCACCTGAGGTCAGGAGTTGGAGACCAGCCTGGCCAACGTGGTGAAATCCTGTCTCTACTAAAAATGCAAAAATCAGCTGGGCATAGGTGGCAGGTGCCTGTAATCCCAGCTACTTGGGAGGCTGAGGTAGGAGAATTGCTTGAACCCAGGAGATGGAGGTTGCAGTGAGCCGAGATCGCACCACTGCACTCCAGCCTGGGCGACAGAGCAAGACTCTATCTCAAAAAAAAAAAAAAAAAAAGAATTCAGGTAGTTGCTAGCTTTAATACCAGCAGATTATATGAAACACATATAATAACACAAATAATAACACAATAATAACACATATAGGGTCTAGAGATGAATGAGGAAATTAGTTATAGATTTAAAAAAAAAACAACTCTAGACTTAAAGTCTATTACCTGGCAATAGTGCCTAAATGTTATAAACCTTTGTGAAGACTGAGAACAGTGACATGCAGAATAAAATAATTTAGAAATCTCTTAAATACGAATAGATTTCATTTTCCAAAGAGTTTAAAACAATTTCCAGAAATTAAACAGTGATACCTGGAGGGAATGTGATTATGAGAATGCACAGGGTGATAGTTACAGAGCGAATTGGGAATAGCAAGGGCATTTTTGGTCCACAGGGCTGGATCAGGGAATGGAGCAGAGAAAGGGGGCACCTACTGAGTATCTACTATGCTTCAACCACCACCATAGGTATTTGACACGTTTTAAATGTGCTATAATTTCACAAGAACACATCATCTTTATAGATGAAAAAACTGAGGCTCAAAGAAGCTAAGTCACTTGTCCAAGGTCACACAGGTGGTAGTAAATGAACAAAGACAAGATTAAGGTCCAGATTTGTCTATTTCCAGTGTTCTTGCACTCTCGGCTAGGTAATGTGAATTCCCTAGTTTGCGCCATTGCAAAGTTTCATCCTTGCCTCCCGCAAACAAAATCAAAACAAACAAATTTGTCTTAATGAGGGAGGAAGAAATGACAAGGAAGACATGAAAATATCCAGTTCTCTAGCAGTTATGGGGTCAGGGTAAGGAGGTGAGGCCATTTGGGAAGGATTCAGGGAGAGTTAGCAATAGCTGAGTGAGAATTCTATACAAGGCATTTGCTGCACATGTGATTTCATCTCAATAACCCTGAAAGGTGATCATTTTACATATAAGGAAATGAGGCTTAGGGAAGCCCATGCTAACAGGAATAAAAGTGAAGCTGAGATTTGAACTTGGTCACTTAGTCTCAGAGCCTATGCTCTTTCTGTGATTCCCTATTGGAAGCACACTTTTGCTTTTCTTTTTCCCATAAATGCTCAAAACTAAAGTTTGGAAAACATTGTTCCATTCAAAAGATCTTGGCCGGGTGCGGTGGCTCACGCCTCTAATCTCAGAACTTTGGAAGGCCGAGGCGGGTGGATCACTTGAGCTCAGGAGTTTGAGACCAGCCTGACCAACAGAGCGAAACCCTATCTATACTAAAAACACACAAAAAATTAGCTGGGAGTGGTAGTACGTGCCTGTAATCCCAGTCACTAGGGAGGCTGAGGCATGAGAATCGCTTGAACCGGGGAGGCAGAGGTTGCAGTGAGCCAAGATCGCACCACTGCACCCTAGCCTGGGCAACAGAGGGAGGCCCTGTCTCAGAAGAGAGATCTAGCCAGTAATTACATTCTAGTTGAACTGAAAGAAACCTGCTTCCTACAGGAAATAAAACTGTCATCTAAATCAAGGCATCTAATAAATGATAAAGGAGAGACATACAATGCATATTTTAAAATGCTGTTTCCCTCTGACCCCATTTATGAATATAGTTGGCGTTTTTACAGGCCATGTCGGTGAGGCTCATGAACAGGTAATCAACCCAGTGGAGCTTGAGCCACTGCTGACGGTAAAGTTCCCCGACTTGGCAGTGGCTGGACAATAATACAATGACCCAAACCAGTTCCAGTGGCAGCACCACAGATGGGTACTAGAGAATTCTCTTTAAATGGGACCACTCCTAGAGATAGTGTCCATTTTGCTTAGCTGACTCAGACTTAGGTGAGAATGTCAACGAACAGCTCTCCACAGAGCTAACACGGAGATCACTAAATAAACACATTTCTACCTATATCAGATTCAACATTTTTGTCTCAAAGTTAAGCAAAAAGCCAAAGTATATCTCTTTAATGTAAAAGTACTTCTCAAATACAAAAAAAAAAAAAAAAAAAAGATGAGCCGGGCTCGGTGGTGTGTGTCCCAGCTACTCAGAAGGCTGAAGCAGGAGGGTTGCTTGAGCTGGGGAAGTCAAGGCTGCAGTGAACCATAACTGTGCCATCGCACTCCAGCCTGGGTGACAGAGTGAGACCTTGTCTAAAAAAAAAGAAAAACAAAAGTAGATCCCATCAAAACCTGCAAGGAAATGAACCAGTAGCAACTTCTAAGTGCTTGATTCCACCCACATCTGGCTCTATTTGGGAACTAAATTCAGCAGAAGTCTCCAGGGTCAAGAAATGACCCTGAATAAAAATAGTCTCGGAACTCTGTCACGGAGTAGGAAAGGAAACCAGGCGGCAGGGTGATTCACTCCAAATGGCAGCTCCAAAACCCAAATTCCCATTTTTGTCCCAATATGAAGCCAATGTACAAAACAGGCAGAGAGCAAACTGTCCTTTTCCAAAGGCCTTCAAAAGAGGTTGCCAAAGAATTTCACATGGAAGCCAAAAAGATTTAGTGTGCCATTCACCTCTCCTATAAATCTAACTAGAGCTATTTCTAACTAGAGCCCTGAACCAATGGCAAGTTTACATTTACTTGAAGACCACCCAGGGTATTTATGTTTTTTTTTTCCCCTGGCAAGCAAGAGAAACCCTTTGTCCCACCAAATTTTCCAAATGACCAAACAGCCACAGAGAAAGAATACAGGGATGGTGTGATGAGTGTGTGTGTGTCTGCTTCCTGTCTTTCTTCTAATCTATAACTCACTGCCCCAAAACACAGTTTAGTTCTATTAAAGTACAATATTTTGAGAAGATTGTATGCAAAAGAAAAAAAAAAGAGAAAGAATTCCACTGGTTGAAGAACAATAAGCCAATATTTGAGTACTCAGTTAATTCATCTTAAGATGTATTAAACATGGGGGAGGGCAAATTCTGTAGCATCACAGAAAACACAAAAGCATTAAAGGTAGGTTTGCTTCACAGCCACTCACTTGCACCTTCCCCTTCCAAAGCCTTGCATCTAATTCTGCATTCAGGATTTACATTGGTTTTCTTAAAGGTGGTTGCCCCCAAGCATTATGAGTTTCAAAGCACCAGAAAACCTGGATCTCCCTCTGACAGGCTATCTGCCTTTGATGATTCCATAGGTTGGTGAGGAAGCAACCTATGAATACGATAAATTCTCCATTATGAATAAATGCCCACGTATCCTGAGAGCACATGAGAACGTGACATTGACCTGTTCTGGGGGATTGGGAAAGATTTCTCACATCCGGTCTTGAAGGATGAGTAAGAGTATGGCAGGCAGGGAATGAGGGCAGAGATGAGGAAAGGAGGACATTCCAGGGGGTGAAAACAGCAAGGGTCAGTGGCTCGCAGCTAGGGGCAATATTGCATGTGTGTGAGCACAAACACACCCACCCACACACAACTCCTCCTCCAAGGACTTGTGGCAATGTCTAGAGACATTTTTGGTTGTCATAAACGAAAGGCGAGTGGAGTTGTTGACATCTGGTGAGTAAAGGCCAGAGATGCTGCTAAACATCCTACAACACACAGGACAGCCCTTACAACCAAGTCTAAAATGTCAATAGTGACAAGGCTGAAAATCACAGGCCTAAGCAAAGGTACAAAAGACATGCTGGGTTAGGTTAAAAATGAGGAGTTGCATGGAGCTTTGGCACGAACAGTGGTTCAGATGATTCCTTTTATGGAAGACAAAACCTATTAAGAAAAGAGGGGGGAAAAATTAAATTTCTGAGAAGCCACGACGTAAGGCTGAATAGATGCTTTATTCTCAAAACAGGAACCAATAACAAAGCAAGTTAAGAAACTGGACTTCTGGAAGCCTAACGTATAATTTCATTGTCCTATAAAATGGAAAGCATTTCTGTCAAGGACACCGTCCACGGCTCAAGTCCACTCCTGAGCAGTAGCCTGTATTCTCCCTTTCACGCACATGGCTAACTGAAGAGTGAAGAGTGTGCGGAGTAAGGAGCATACCGAGAAGATGCAAGCAGCTTGCCCTGGCAGGACTTTCAGAGGGAGGGTGCAAAGCTGATGTTAATGTGGAAGAACTCATGTATAGGAATGGTCCAAGTAAGGAGAAAAGGAATCAACGAGCTCCACATCTAAAAATGAAGTGGCTACAGAGAAAGCAGAACATGGTACGACAGGGATGCTGTGGTTTGGGCTTCAAGTGGTCATCAGGGTTGCTGGCAGGAACTGCTCCTGACCATGGAAGCAGGCAGGACTCATACAGGAGTCTTACTCCTGGGCAGAGATCCTTGGAAACTGGAATGAGGAACTTATCACCACCACCTCCACCTCCAACAAAAAGGCAAAAGAAATATCCCCCAACAAGAGACTTCTGGGAGGGAAAGAAGGAGCCCTCACAATACAAGCAGGTTTTGTTATAAAGCAAGAAATATAAGTTGAAGCTCCTTCTCAGATATTCTAACTCGCACTAATCCACATCACTCTTTTACTCTTGCCCCATCCAGACACACATCTAGGTCAATTTTTTAAAGTAAAAATGGTAGGAGAAAGTTCCGTCAATTGTGGCAGTTGTCTAAAAATCAAGCTTTAGCTCCAAGAGGGAAAAGAAGGCCAGATTAATAGCAAAAGAAGATGATGATTCTAAAAGGACCATGCCACATAAGCTTAAAAAAAAAGTCACTGAAACTTTTCCCCCCTCTTCAAAAAAATGTTGCCACAAAGGAAGGTACTCTGTACCCAGCATTGTGCTAGGTGCTGCTATTGAGAAAACACAGACCCATGAAGCACCTGCAGCCTTGAGTGCTTGACTATTACACGCCTTAAAGGAAGGAAGCAGGTCTTGCAGAAGAGCCAGGTGGGAAGGGAGGACAGGACATTCCAGACTGGGGAGTAAGAGCAGGAACTGCAGCTTGGGAGGGCAGGAGTCATGAGGTACAAGCACACATAGGAATTTCACTCACATATCCATATCCACCAATGGACCAAACACGCTCAATTTCAGCTATGTACAATCAGACATTTGCCCAACCACCAATATTCCAGGAGACAAAAACACGTCAGCATCACAGAATAGCATCTGGATTATGCAGTGGTGGGTTTCTGGTCACCTTCTGCAAAGTGAAAGGAAAGAGAAGACTGCTTTCTGTCTAGGCCAGAATTTATAGTTTGAGAGGAGGATAAGGGTGCTACCCTTTGCTGACACTGTGTTTATGGCTACAGGGAACCAACTACTTTAATTTATAAGTAAGTCATGAATAATCACTGATCTGTATGATGAGAACCACACAGAGTCATCAAGGACACACAGATGAGATATGTACAAACACATATACATCTGTACACCCAGGATCTTGAATGATGTGGAGATTGGGTATAAAGGTAGACCTAAAAACCTGGGCCTTAGCCAATGGCCATGTGGAGAGCTGGTGATTCCTCCCACATCTCCACGACACCAACCCCTTCCCTTCCAAACAACTTAGCTTATTCACTGTCACCCAGAGTCAGCTTTCGTGCCGCCAACCCCTGCTCATGCTGCTTAATCCACCTGGAATGCTCTCCAGCCATGTGTCCACCTTTACAAATCCTACCCATCCTTTGGAACTCAGCTCAACTCCTCTCTTCCTCTATAAGGTGCTTTGGAGTCAATCTAAGGCAGCTCTCTCTTCCGAACTTACAAAACAATTTCTATAATCACTTGACAAATAATCACCTAAGCTTTATAAGGCTTTTATCTTCTCTTTCTTTTCCTTCCTTTCTCTTTTCTTTCCTTCCTTCCTTCCTTTCTCTCTCTCTCTCTCTCTCTCTCTCTCTCTCTCTCTGTCTCTCTCTCTTCTTTCTTCTTTTTCTTCTAAGAGACAGGGTCATGCTCTATTATACAGGCTGGAGTACAGCGATGTGATCAAAGCTGCTTATGGCAGCTTTGAACTCCTGGACTGAAGCAATCTTCCTGTCTCAGCCTCCTGATGTTGTTTTCTTGAACTATTCTTTAAATCAATAGAAAAGTCCACCTTTCTCCACGTCTTCATTGAGATTCACCCCTTTGAGAGGTAAGGAGCACACCTTGTAGTTCTTTGGATCCTCCTCGCTTATCTCCTAGAGTACCTTGCACACAGTAGAATTAAATTGCAGCATTCAGCTGGGCGTTGTGGCTCACGCCTATAATCCTAGTGCTTTGGGAGGCCAAGATGGGAGGATTGCTTGAGGCCAGGAATTCAAGAATAGTCTGGTCAACATAGCAAGACCCCATCTCTAAAAAATATAAATGTAAAAAAATTGCAGCATTCTCTTCTGTACACATAGGAGTTGTTAGCCTCACCTTAGTAACCTATCTTGAGATTCAAACTTCACACTTAAGAGACTTAATGCTTTAGAAAAAAAAAAAAAACAGAAATTCTAAGTGCCTTCAATCAATTTACTTATCAAAAAACCACATGAGTTTCAATTCTATTGCAGAGGAGTAGTCCTACAAACTAATGTAGCCCTGTTAGACTCTACGCCTTCAATTTCAAATTCTGAAAATTCTGCAAAAGCTCTGGCTAAAGTCATGTATTTGCTGGAGGTGACAGATGGAGGTTAAAATGAATGGCTCCATATTCAACTATTACTACAGTGTCTTGTATACAGTATGTACACAATAAATGTACCAATGTCTGAATATCTGAAATGATTATAAGCTGAGAGTGACAAAACTATAAAGGCATTTCTCAAAGCACACAATTTATTTCCTGGGGGGAGGCGAGTAGAATCTCTTAAATAATTTAAAACAACCTTAATCTATGAAATTGCTATGTAACTTACCCCTTTATCTATTTTACGTGCACTTGGGAAAACTTAAAACAGTTTTGCTAATATGGATTTGCCAGGCACTAATCTTTGAAGTTACAAACACATATTATTAATAATTCATTTAACCCTTAGGACAAACCCAATCCTACAGACAAGAAGACTGAGGCACAGAGAGGTTAAGTAACTTGCTCAAAGATCACAGCAAGAATGTAGTAGAACCAGAATTTTAATCTCAACAATCGGACTCTTAATCACTATGATAATGGGTATTGGTTATAGCTGATGTAGAAGTATGTCATTTTGATTAATATTTGAGGTGATTTCTACAAAAGTTGTGCATCCAAAACTTGATGAGAAATGTAACATCCTATCACTATGCTGGTATGTAATAAATCTGATTGACACCTGTCAACTGGATTGACAGAGGTAGTTAATACTGCAAGTAGGGTTAAGCACCCAAGCCTAGATTATGATTTTTCATTTTATAAGTTTAAGGAGTGATGTGTAGCTATAAACCTTAGAATAAATGGAGCCAAAGCTTGCAGGGAAACATACACACGCACACCAAAACTCAGCTATTTTGAAACTCCACTTACTTTAACGTTTAAGTCAAACTAAAACTGTTTACATATTACTCTATCAAGGGTGAAATAATCGCATGTAAAGGGCTTTCTAAAACAAATCCACATCTTGGAAGCCCATTTTGATGAGTTGTGACTACGTTCTCAAGGATGTCAGTAACACAAGGGCTCCATCCACTAACTCCTTGAAAAAAACCAAAACCATGAACGTCTTGTCAAATTCAGACAGTTTATCTTGGCACTGGCAAGTACACCAGTCTCTTCGATGTCTGGAAACGTGTCTAATTACGTTCAGAGAGTAACTAAAAAAATAGCCAGTGTCCCGGAACAGACAGCTCAGGGATCATTCCATAGCATTCTGAATGACAGGATGGAACTACGCCAGGAGAAAAAAAAAAAAAAAAAAAAGGCGGGGCGGAGGTGGGGGCGCGAAGAAAGAAAGAAAAGAAGCAAGTGTAAAGCCGGGATGAGACGCCAACCTCTCTCCAAAATAACCCTCCAGTCCTCCTAGGGCCTTCGGGGCCACCGCAACTCTCGCTCAAGTAATTTCCCTTCAGTTTCCATGAGGTCACCGGCCCGCCCACATCCCTCACCTGGCGCGGGGAAGCGCGCCCTCCGCGCGGCACACCCCCTGCACCCAAACCCAGGACAGCGCCCAGGGCTCCCCTCTCAGGGAAGCGCGGCCCTTGAGCTCGACACGCCCCCCGCACCCCAAAGCGGCCGCACCCCAGGGGCGTCCGTTCTCGGGAAAGCGCAGCTGCGGAGCTCGGCAGACCCCCGGACACCGCAGCCCGGCCGCCCCTCCATCCCTGGAGCTTGGGCGCCCCCCGACACCCGGGATCCGGCCGCGCCCAGAAGCGCCCCCTCTCGGGAAAGCGCAGCCCCGCGCCCCTGCGCGCGGCCGCTCCGCCCTCACCTGAGCCTGAGGTTGGCCATGAACTCGGGCATGGAGACGGTGTCCATCAGCACGAAGTCCGCCTTGCCGAACTCCAGGCTCTCCTGCTCCGCCATGGCGCCGGCGCGGGGGCTCAGGTGGGCGCGCTCGGGCCGCCGGGGCCGCTCCGGGGGCCCGCGATGAGCTCGGGAGGGGCCGGGGCGAGGCCTCGCCGCGAAGCTACGGGGAGGGGGCGCGCACGCCGCTCGGCGGGTCCGGGCCGGACGGAGGCCGCCCCGCTGCTCCTCGGCGCCTTCTTGGCCGCCGCGGCTCCGAACGGGACGCACCCCGCAGTTTCCGCTCCTCCTGCCGCGGCTGCCGGGCGCTGTAGGGGCCGGGACACCGAGACGGAGACGGCGGCGGCTGGTCCCGCCTCCGGCCTGGGGCTCGCCCCGGCGCCGCCCCGCCCAGGCCTCCCGACTCCGCCCCGCCCGGCCCACTGAGGAGCCCGCCCCAGCCGCGGCCCTGGCCACCGCCTCTTCACCTGGGCGGCGCGCACGCGCGGGTTGGCGGCGGGGACGCGCGCTTGGCCAGGCGGCGGCGGCTGGGCGGCTGGGCGGCAGCGCCCCCTGGGGACAGGCGCTGGGATCTCAGGCGGCCAAGAGGATGGCACACTTGGTAGCTGCCAACAAAGTTAGAAAAGTAGTTGGTGGAGCTTTTTGCGAGGACAATTCATTATGATTCGGTCACCCTGCTCCAAAACCCACTCCCGCCTCTCTACTCACACCCTGCCCATTTTTGAAGTGGTGGTTCAAGCACAGACTGAGAGATAATAATAATGGCTAACATTTTGGAGGCACCAAAAATGCCCAGAGCTGTTCTCAGCGCCTTAGAGAACTTTTAGCAAACTTGCCACACGACTAGGAAGTGGAGCAACTGCGGTTTCACGCAGGTCATTTGACTTAGGAGCCGCAGCGTTCAACCACGTCTGACCACCTCCAATCTCCAATAGCCTATTTTCTCTTCCACTCATCCGAGCATGTCATCAGACATGACCTTATATGATTATTAAGTTTTTAATATATCTGTGTGTCATCTCTCCAGGATTATTGCAGATGACTTGAGCATGGGACCATCCTTTGGGCATCCACCAAATACCTATTATACTACTTTGCATATATAAATATGAAATCCATATTGGTTCAATGGAATGAAGTGAGTTTGAAGTAGTCTCCAATTTACTGACACATTGGTTGAGCTTGGAAAATTGTTTTTGAACTTAGAATGAGTTTTCCCAAAGAAAATATACTACAAATGACTTTCTTTTCTTTCTTTTTTTTTTCTTTTTTCTTTTTCTGGAGACAAATTATCCCTCTGTCACCCAGGCTGGAGTGCAATGGTGAAATCACAGCTCACTGCAACCTCAAACTCCTGGGCTCAAGCAATCCTCCAGCCTCAACCTCCCGAGCAGCTAGGACTACAGGTGTATGATACTATGCCCAGCTATTTTTTTTAAATAAATGACTTTCTAAGGTATCTACATTTATTCAGTCCTGTGTTTCTGTTAGGACATCTTCTATTACAAAATCTACTAGGAAATCTAGAGGCCTCCAAGGACCTGGCTGGGCTTCAACTCTGTGTGAGTTTGAGATGAGTAAACCAGACTGAAGGACCTTGCCCAAGGCCTGCTTCAGCTGCCAGCCACCCACACTTGCCAAGAGAAAGGAAAGTGGCTTTGTCACCTCCTGAGGGACTGCCTTTGACATCAGAAAACCACCCCAAGCCCTGGCACCAGCAGAGCTGGGCTGCATCTGACTACCATTAGCAGCTGTCCTTCAGAAGGAGGAGATCCACCTGTCTGGATCTCAGTGTCCTCATTCGTGGAATAAAAGCTCTGGAATAAGGTAGGACTGACCTCTGGTTGGGTCATTTGTGGAGATGTCGGTCAGTGGCTAAGTAGGTTATTGCATAGGGTATGGCTGTATTCCTAATGTTTGTATTGGCATGTTTAAACATAAGCAGAACTGAACTTCAAAAAGGAAAGAAAGAAATCTCGAACTATGTGCACTTTGGAGTATCCAGGGACCACACCCCAAAACCTATTGGTAAATTACATGTGTGCGCTCCCTGAGCCCTTGTGGGTGTTAAAAATTAGGGCAAAATCCCAGGTTCCAGGAAAAGAAACATCAAGGCTTGCAGACTGAGAGGGTTGCAGAAATTGTACAGTGGGTGGGAGCTATGGTGGGATACAATGTGGTTTCCAAATGGCCAAAGTAAGAGATCCTGATTTTAATCAACATCTTATATAGGAACCCAACATATAAAACACATATACAACATACGCAAAGGGTATTTTATTAATTTCTTGTTTAAGTCCAAATTAGTGTAAAATTAGGCATTGATGTTCTCTTGATGAACCCAAATCTTTCAATGGGGCTCACTATTAGCCTCAGGATTCCAGTTTACTTTTGTATGTTGTTTTTATTGCACAGTGTCGAGGAAATTCTGGTTTGTATAACTACGCAGTAATTTGTTACCCGTACAACTTTACAGTCAGCATTTCTAGGCCAATGTGCAGTTACAACCTTATTAACCAATGACACACTTGAGCAAATTTCAGGTATATGCAAAGCTGGCAGGAGAGACAGAATGCTGAGGTCTGTATTCAATCGAGGTAACCTAGAGCAGATTAGCTCATTATGAACGTTCTCTGTGACAAAATTTGAGTAGAAACACATTTAGAGATGCATGTTTTTGTTACAGTTTAAAATATACTAAAAATAAAACAAGTTTATATCCCCAATCATGAGACACACAGACACCATGAGCCTCCTGATGTGATCTCCTGGAAAAGACATGTGTCATTGACCTGCTAAAAATACATAAATGGAATCTAATCATGAAGAAACATCAAACAAACTCACATTAAGGGGCATCCTACAAAACAATTGACCTGTATTTTTCAAAAATATCAATGGTGTGAAAGACAAAGAGGCTGAGGCACATCACAGTTAAAGGCAATGTGTGATTCTGGACTGGATATCCAACCAGAAAAATGTAAAGGACATTATTGGGATAATTGGTGAAATTCAAATATAGACTCGATGTTAGATAGTAGGATAGTATCAATGTTAGTTTTTCTGAACTTGATCATTTTACTGGGATTCTGCAAGATAATGTCCTTGTTTCTAGCATATATCTGCTAAAATATTTAGGAGTAAAATGATGTCTCAAACTGTTTGGCAAGAATAATAAAAATAATAATAAGGAGATGAGGAGGTGGAAGGAGGGTATGGATATATATTGGTAGACATATAAATGATTAAAACAAATGATGCAAAATACTAACAACTGGTAAAGTCGTTAAAAATATATGGGACTTTTGAGGGGATTTTCTTTTGTACTATCCTCACAACTTTTCTGTAACTTTGAAATTAGTTTGAAATTTATTTATTTTATTTGTTTATTTATTTATTTTGAGACAGAGTCTCGCTGTGTCGCCCAGGCTGGAGTACAGTGACACAATCTTGGCTCACTGCAACCTCCGCCTCCAGGGTTCAAGCGAGTCTCCTGCCTCAGCCTCCTGAGTGGCTAATTTTTGTATTTTTAGTAGAAACGGGGCTTGATCATGTTGGTCAGGCTGGTCTCAAGCTCCTGACCTCGTGATCTGCCCACCTCAGCCTCCCAAAGTGCTGGGATTACAGGTGTGAGCCACCACACTCGGCTTGAAATTTAAACTTAAAAATTAAATAGCAATCTAAAACTGTCCTAAAATAAAATTTTTTGCTTTAAAAAATTAAATAGCACTTAGAAATAAAAGTCACGTCAGAATTTTGCAAACCTTCCAGAACTGAAGAACCAGCAGATATTTTTGAAAACCCTGGTCCAGGGTACTTCTTAGCTCTGTTTAGCATAGATGTGCTAGGAGATTGTAAACACTGAACAGGTAATTCTAAAAACAAAAATAATTAGATGTCAAATATATCCATATATGCTGGAGAAGGTGCATCCTGTTCTCTGCCTGAAATTCTCCCTGCCACCCCACCCCTCACTCCTATGACCTAGCTAACTTCTGCTCATCCCTCTGCTCTCAGTCTCAACATCACTTCCTCCAAGAAATCTTCCATAATCTCCTAAATCAGAATTGGCTTTTCCTCCTCTCATACAGCATCCTGGAAGTGCTGCCCCCATTACAG
Source organism: Rhinopithecus roxellana (assembly GCF_007565055.1). Taxonomy (NCBI): domain Eukaryota; kingdom Metazoa; phylum Chordata; class Mammalia; order Primates; family Cercopithecidae; genus Rhinopithecus; species Rhinopithecus roxellana. The sequence continues at coordinate 49,743,932 of NC_044567.1, forward strand.
CACTAAATGCCCTTGAGCCTATTGTCCATCTCTCTGACTTGTTTGTATGAGCCATGAGGGCTGGAAGCTGTCTTTTCTGTTTTTTGATGTAAACGTAACTCTGGCACCTCCTAGCATAGTGCCTAAGAGATGAAGTGCTTAATAAACCCTTGCTTGATAAATGAATATGAAACGGTCTATGAACCTATGGGTCATAAAATGTGAGACTATAAATCCATCCCCATTGGTAGATTTTCTGCATTGCAAATTAGTCGTTGTACAACATTAACCTCAGTCTCATCTCCTGCCCCGGAAGTAGATCTCAGAGCTGTGTTTGTTTCTCCCCTGGGGCCAGGCCTGCACACTGTGTGTTCACACTGAACAAAAGCTGCTGTTCCAAAAACCCTTCTGTAGTTACCAGTGGCTGCAGAGGGTCTACTCTTGATGATCCACGAAAATCAACCCTGAATTTTCCACCACAAATATTTATTCCCATTCAACTTTCCCAGAATGTTTCTGGGCTGCCCTGCCCTCCCTCCCTTTACCAGGGGCTCTGCATCCAAGGAAGACGACTCTTTCAGCATGAGTCTGGCAAGACAGAAACAGGATGGCTAGGAAAACAACAACAACAACAACAATAGTCACACAGCATATTCTAAGGGCATTTTATAAATTTATTTTATAATCCCATATTATCACAGAGCAGAAGTAGAAAGGCAAATATATCTTGCAAAATAACCTCATTATGTACTTACAGCCATATAGAAATGATTTGGAACTCTGCCTTAGAAAATATCCAAAACATACCTCCTCCTCTTTACTGCATGAGCCTGGATTTGAACTAAGAATGATATATCAGAAATAGCATATGTACTTTTCATGGTTTCTGAAGCCTAAACATTATTTAAGTATAAAGAGACCTGACAGTTGCCTCTCTGATGTCATTGATGACTTTTACCCACCTGTAGAGTCCCTTCTCTCCCCTAACCCCCGACCTGACAATATAGACATCTCACAGGACAAAGGATAGGGAGTTTTCATGGCTGGGATCACTACCCTAAACCATCCTGAAAGCCCAAAAAGTGATTTTTAAAGTTCATCTTCTCACCTCTAACTCTTAAAGACAGAAGACTAGCCAGCCAATTGCTAATGACTTGGCTTTGAGTTCTAGAGACTTCTTTTCCCCATCGTTCCTGTGGTCCAGCTGTGCTCACCTGTGATGGTGTTGACTTGGGGACAGGAATGACTGTGATACCACAGACAGAGCTCCTTTTAACTAATCAAGCTAAGCACAGAGGGAGTTGGGAGATGTCAGCTGAAGAGGGGAGGAGATAGAGGAGGAAGAGAAGGAAGGAGCTTCTACTACAAGGGTGTCGGTAGCAAGAGGAGAGTAGCAAGGTACTGCTTCTCAATTTTAGGTTTCATCATCCTTTAATCAAAACATGTGGACTTCCGGCCGGGCACAGTGGCTCACGCCTGTAATCCCAGCACTTTGGGAGGCCTAGGTGGGTGGAACATGAGGTCAGGTGTTCAAGAGCACCCTGGCCAACATAGTGAAACCCCATTTCTACTAAAATTACAAAAATTAGTTGGGCATGGTGGTGCCCACCTGTAGTCCCAGTTACTTGGGAGGCTGAGGCAGGAGAATTGCTTGAACCCAGGAGGCAGAGGTTGCAGTGAGCTGAAATCGTGCCACAGCACTGCAGCCTGGGCAACAGAGCGAGACTCTGTCTCAAAACAAAACAAAACAAAACAAAACAAAGAACACCTGTGGACTTTTTCTCTTGAGACAAATATATTTAGCACATACACAGAACAGTTTGCACATGAGCCACCTCTTCACCTCCACCCCTGGAAGTAACCTTTCTTCTATGGGCCCCAAGTTAAGGACTCCTGAGCTAATGGAAAGATCACACCACAATTCCTGATTGTTATGGAATGGAGAAGAATTGTAGCAAGCCATTACCGTCAGTATCCTGTGAGTCACCAGACAGGGACTGTACCAATAACTCATCCGCCTGTGTGGGCAGACAAGCCACAGATGTAAGGCCACAGGAAAGATAGAATCAGAGGGTGGAGGCGGACAACCTGGAACTGCTTCCAGAATTATTCCTGCTTACTATGACGTAGTTTCTGACTATAAACATTGAAAGGGAATGCATCTTTTTAGTAATTACAGAAGTGTTTATCATGCTTGGTTGGAGTTGGCTGTTCAGGTATATCCCTAAACTCTCTAGGACAGGGGCTGTGCCCAGCTCATCCTCGTATCTACAACCCCTCAAGCTGTGCCTGGTACCCAATAGGTATTTCTGGAGTAGAGTAGGTGAATTAATTAGCAAGTTAATTAGTAAATGGATGAGTGTAGATGTATTGTTCCATTTTAAGGGCCATATGGCCTTTCCTTAAGCCCCAAACCAGATAATCACTAAATCTCAAGCAATTCTGGCCATTGGAAGCAGTCCTAGAGCTAGAAAGTTTGAGAGTGTGATAGGAACCCATGAGAGGGAAAACAAAAAGACATATCACAATCTATTCATGGATTGATGGTGTCTTAAGGCAGGATGTCTCAAGCTTTAAAGTGCAGAAGAATCACTTAGGGGGCCAGGTGCAATGGCTCATGCCGTAATCCCAGCACTTTGGGAGGCTGAGGTGGGTGGATTATGAGGTCAAGAGATCGAGACCATCCTGGCCAACATGGTGAAACTCCATCTCTACTAAAAATACAAAAATTAGCCGGACATGGTGGCAGGTGCCTGTAGTCCCAGCTACTCAGGAGGCTGAGGCAGGAGAATCGCTTGAACCTGGGAGGCGGAGGTTGCAGTGAGCCGAGATGGTGCCACTCCTTTCCAGCCTGGTGACAGAGCAAGACTCCGTCTCAAAAAAACCAAAACCAAACAAACAAAAAAATCACTTAGGGATCTTGTCAAAATGCAGAGTTTGATTTAGTACGTCCCGGTCCTGAAATTCTGCTTTTCTAATAAGCTCCCAATTGATGCTGATGCTGCTGGTTCTGAGACCACACTTGAAGTAGCAAGATTCTAAGGACTAGAATGTTGTTACTTAAACATCATGTTTAAGTATGATGATATACATAAAGGAGGATATGTTTGGTCATTTCAAACATCCTCCTTTTTAGATGGATAAACCGAGTCCCAGGAAGAGTGGCTGACTAACTAGATCAAAGTGAGGCAGTGGTAGAGCTGAGACCAGAACTCAAAATATCTGGTTTGGGTCATGTAATGGGTAGTTCCCACTACCCAGCATGCACATTCAATTAAGAGATAGAGCCGGGAGGCTGGGGCAGGAGAATTGCTTGAACTCAGGAGGCAGAGGTTCCCGGGTGAGCCAATATTGGACCCTGGATGACAGAGTGAGACTCTGTCTCAAAAAAAAAAAAAAAAAAGAGATTGCATTTCATGAGACAAAGTTCAGGAGGTAAGGTAAGGAAAAGTGAGGGAGAGCAATACCCTAGATCTTCTCTGGGTAACCCCAGAACTTCTGTTCCTTTCCCGTTTCTAAATATTGGGATGATGGCTTCCTTTTCTCTGTCCCCTTTTTCTCCTAAAAGCTTAGAATAGAGGTTAAAGAGGAATATTCTTGGGACTGGAAGAAAAGAAAACCATTCCAATTCCAAGTACTTTGCTACTTTGTCAGCTGGAGGAAAGAAAGGAATTGGAATGGTTTTCTTCCAAACCCAACAATATCTAGTAACTAGTACAAGATATGATAATAATAAATAGTACTAGATACTACAACTACTACAACAATATCTAATACCTAGTACTAGTTAGTACTAGTTTCATCTAGCATTCACATTGGGTCAGTATCTGCAGAATTGACATTCCAGGAAGAGTGCAATATCATATTTAGGGTGATGGATAATCTGCTCCCCCAAACCGCTTTCCTCCTGCCATTTATCTAAAGTTTCTCAGTTTTTCAACTGGTAAGCTGCAGCAGTATCCATCTGCTAGGGTTAAGATCCTGAATTAAAATGCACAACATGACCCTCTGACTTTTTCCAATCAACTGGATTAATTCTTCAGAAAATCTAGAGGTATAAATAATATGAGCCAGGCTTATATCCAAATCTGACAACCTGAACCCTGAAGAAATTATATAGGGGAAAATTTCAATCTAGGAGATCCCAGAGGTCATGGAACCCAATATCCCATCCAATGCCTGAATCCCCTCTGTAATATGCCACAATGTCTGCACCTACCTGGGACATTTGCCTCATTAGGCCTCCCTCATGCCCAGAAGATCTATCTACATAAAAACAGCTCACTCATCTGTAATCCCAGCACTTTGGGAGGCCGAGTGGGCGAATCACGAGGTCAGGAGTTCCAGACCAGCCTGGCCAACATGGTGAAACCCAGTCTCTGCTAAAAATACAAAAATTAGCTGGGCATGGTGTTGCATGCCTGTAATCCCAGCTACTCAGGAGGCTGAGGCAGGAGAATCACTTGAACCCTGGAGGCGGAGGTTGCAGTGAGCCGAGATCGTGCCACTACACTCCAGCCTGGGTGATAGAGCGAGACTCCGTCTCAAAACAAAACAAACAAACAAACAACAGCTCACTCACTCTTAGTCCTGAACCACTGCCCAGACTCGCTCCATGCCCTGTATGCCAACCATCTCCCAACTGTCCCATCTTCGTTTTCCTCATTATCCCTATTTATGAGCTTGACTTGTCCTTTGGAGTTGATATGCCACCAAGGTAGGACCAGCTTGAAGTGAATTGTAATCAAGTTGGGGGGCCACGGTCAGGGCCAGGTAGAAAGGAGCCTCCTACTTTTCTCAAGTTGACATGTCTTTAGGGTTTCTGTCCATAAAATTCCAACTCTGATTTCACCGATCTTTTTGAGGTCCAGTGTCTCAATGTCTCAGTCTGACTTTGCTTATCTCCTCATAATGTCACTTTCTCTTAGTGTTCTCATCCTTTCCAAGTCTCTACTTAGCTCTCCTGAACTGAATAGGATTCAGTTCAGAGTAGCATCCTCCCTGTACTTAGGAGGCAGTGGTGGCACAGTGGTACCCAAACTTTAGGTACCTGCACCAGAGGCTTAGAGATCTGAATTTTAATAAGCAGCTGAGGAGATTCTGCCACAGGTGGGCAGGGAGCCAACCAAACTTGGGGAAATATTGAGGGGAATTTTGGTGTCATACACTGGAGTTCAAGTCCTAGGTCTGTCTATGACCTTGAACAAATTAGCTCATTTGCATAAGCCTCAGTTTCCTCACCTTTAATAAAGATGAGAAAAACCCACCTCCAAGTGTGAAGTGAGGTGACATCTATAAAGTGCTTTGTGTAATTTAATGTGGGCAGTAAGCACTCGGTAAATACAAGCTAGCATTGCTATTAGTGCAATTGCTGCTTTTATCTTCAGAATAGGGAGTTACTAGAAGCAGATAATTTGTGGCATGTCCTTTTTAGCAGACTGAGATTTCTAATTGATGCCTGTGAGTCTCTGATCACCCTGTGATTTTCCTCTATGTGAGTTTTATGATTCCTGTTGGTGATTTATTACCATTTACATGTATAGCCCTGGGCCTTGCACTTAGTAGGGGATCAAAATTTCCTCTGTGTGTGTGTGTGTGTGTGTGTGTGCGCGTGTATGTGTGTTTAAAATAAGAGACAGAGTCTAGCTCTGTCAGACTGGAGTGCAGTGGTGCGATCACAACTCACTGCAGCCTCAAACTCCTGGGCTCAAACAACTCTCCTACCTTAGCCTCCTGAGTAGCTAGGACTATACAGGACTACAGGCATGTGCCACCATGCTTGGCTTATTTATTTATTTATTTATTTATTTATTTATTTTAATTTTTTTGTAGAGACAGGGTTTCCTATGTTGCTCAGGCTGATCTCAAACTCGGGCTCAACCAATCCTCCTGCCTTGGCCTCCCAAAATGCTGGGATTAGAAGCATAAGCCACTGCACCTGGCCTTCTTGAATATATTTGAATGAGTGAATGCCCTCTATGCTACACCCTCACTGCAACATCACATTTCTTCTTCCCATTCCCCGAGTGCTCTCCAGCATCCTCCTGACATACAGCCCTGGTTTACGTCCCATTTCCCTGTTCCACGTGAAGAGTGCCATCCTATGGAGCCTTGATTGTTATCTGCCAATTTGTATTTACTAATTTGCATTAAAACTTCTGATTCACTCTGTGTTAAAGTGACTTGAATTTGTTTAAAATAATGAGAAAAAAACAACAAAAACAAAGCAAAACGAAAAACCTTCTGATTTACTCTATCATACATGCTCTGTGTATATATGGCATTTTGTTTTGTTTTGTTTTGTTTTGTTTTGTGGCAGAATCTCACTCTGTTGCCCAGGCTGGAGTGCAGTGGTGTGATCCCGCTCACTGCAACCTCCACCTCCCAGGGTTCAAGCGATTCTCCTGCCTTAGCCTCCTGAGTAGCTGGGATTACAGACACCCGCCACCACACCTGACTAATTTTTGTATTTTTAGTAGAGACGGGGTTTCACCATGTTGGCCGGGCTGACTTTTTTTTTTTTTTTTTTTTGAGACGGAGTCTCGCTCTGTCGCCCAGGCTGGAGTGCAGTGGCCAGATCTCAGCTCACTGCAAGCTCCGCCTCCCGGGTTTATGCCATTCTCCTGCCTCAGCCTCCCGAGTAGCTGGGACTACAGGTGCCCACCACCACGCCCGGCTAGTTTTTTGTATTTTTCTTTTAGTAGAGACGGGGTTTCACCGTGTTAGCCGGGATGGTCTCAATCTCCTGACCTTGTGATCTGCCCGTCTCCGCCTCCCAAAGTGCCGGGCTGATATTGAACTCCTGACCTCAAGTGACCCGCCCGCCTTGGCCTCCCAAGGGATTACAGGCGTGACCCACCACACCCGGCCATATATGGCATTTTAAAATAGAGAGTTAAAAGGTGAGACTGGTGACTTGAGAGTAAGAGTTGGGGGTGGGGTGGGGGCATGGTTTTGACAACCAGGCAACAAGGAACTACTTTTTCCTTTCATACTTGCTCCTTTCCAGTACATAGAGGTATTCTGTTTAGTTTTTGTTGTCGTTGTTAACTCAGGCACTATTCAAATTTTTTTTCAGGGTTTTAAATTCAGGACTTCGCAGAGTATCAAATAATTCAGAAGAATTCAACCTACGCTATAAATAAGTTACATTTGAATACATGTAGCAATGAATTGATACATGTAGCAATTATGTAGAGCACATGTGTAACTGCAAACATTGTGGGGCTCTGGTGTTCAGTTTTGGAAGGAGGTAGAATGTGAGCTAGAAAGCAAAGGCTCCAGGGCTCGCTCTGCCACTCAGACACTGTATATGACCCTGTACAAGTCACTTAAGCCCTCTGAACCTCAGTGTCCTTCTCTGTTAAGTGGAGTAATGCTAATATCTTACCTCATAGCATTGCTCTGGTAATTAAATGGGATAAAGAATGTTAATGTGGCGTCTGGGACATAGTTAGGGCTCCTAAGTTGACAGCACTATTATTATCTGTCGTTCCCTTTCACCAGGGCTTGGGTGCAACTTATAACCAGTGGCAGGGGAAAGAGTGTCTGTTCTGATCTGGTTTTTCTCTCCTTTGACACCCTGGTTCTCTGGTGTCCTCTTATCTGTTCGTTCGTGTCAGGCTGGTCACTTCCTTGTAGCTGAGCTTATATACTAATTGCAGGAAGTTCACGGCCTATCTACGATTTCTCAAAGTTCAGTCTTGTAGATACAGTGACTTCCTGGCATTCTTGTTCATGCTGTCACCCGAGTTCCTAATTGCTGTTGCATAACCAGGTACATGCTTGCCTTTCAGAGGATGCGTTTTTCTCCTGATGCAAATACAAATACAAGGCATAAGTGCAATGTCTGTGCATAGATGCCTCCTCCACTCCAACCCAAAGCTTGTGTAGTTGTTTCAGGAAGGTTTCATAGATCAATAAATTCCGTATCTGGTTGGTCATTAGATTCACCTGGCATGCTTTAGAAAAATCTATCTTCCAGGTTTCACTCCAAGTCTTTTGAATATAAATCTTAGCGGCTAAGAATCATGTAATAAAAACACCTTGAGTTAGGTACAATAAAAGAAGAACTTCTGAAATGACTGTTGCCTGGTAAATTAATGGCCATTGCATCAAAGTAGCCTCTCTCGTTTGGAGTCTATACCTAATCTCGCTATTTTTTTTTTTGAAACAGGGTCTCACTCTGTCACCCAGAATGGAGTACAGTGGCATGATCATGGCTCACTGCAGCCTCCATCTCCTGGGCTCAGGTGATCCTCCCACCTCAGCCTCCCAAGTAACTGGGACCACAGGCATGTACCCCCATGCCTGACAATTTTTTATTTTTATTTTTTGTAGAGACAGGGTTTCACCACGTTGCCCAGGCTGGTCTCAAACTCCTGGAGTCAAGTGATCCTCCCACCTCGGCCTCCCAAAATGCTGGGATTACAGGTGTGAGCCACTGTGCCGGTCTACACCTAATATCTATTATGGATTCTGAGAGCCTTCATCTTTGCAGGTGTGATCACTAATTTAATTAGGAAAGCATACCTTCAAGCCCTCCCTATAAAACCTTTTCGGAGCACACACTTGCATACAGCCAGTGCTCTGAGCTAGTGGCCTAAGGATTGAGCTTTCAGCATGTATTTCATTTGCTTAAATGACCTAAGATTCCCTAAGAACAAGACTGAGCTTTATTTCCCAGTCAAAAAGAAGTATGAGTGGGCCAACTCAGCCACTGGGAAGAAGAGGAGGTGGAGAAAGAAGAGGAGGAAGGAAGCCTATTTTAGTTACGTGGGGAAAATCCTAAAGCAAGTGAGTTGGTGCACTCTTAGAATGGCCAAGAGAGGTATCATGTTAGCGGCCCTGGGTATGATCTTGACTTCAACTTACTGTGATATAGGAGTCCTTCACACATTGTGTTCCTGAAACGTTATGTGCCAACAGCTTTTCTAAATTGGATCTGCTAATGGCTGCTGTCTTCTCTTACTTCATTTTCTTTCTTTTGGCAGCAACTCTGAACACCTGAGCTCTTAATGAATGTCTCTCTCGTATCTGTTGACAGGCAATCTGTAAATCTGTAAACTGATTCTTTTTTCTTTTTTTTTTTGAGATGGGGTCTTGCTCTGTCACCCAGACTAGAGTGCATTGTTGCAATCATAGCTCACTGCAGCCTCCAACTCCTGGGCTCAAATGATTCTCCCACCTCAACCTCCCAAGTAGGTGAGACTATAAGCCCACACCACCATGCCTAGCTAATTTGTTTGTTTTAGTGGGTTTTTATTTTTTTAGATAGGGTCTCACTATGTTACCCAGGCTAGTTTTGAACTACTGGACTCAAGCAATCCTCCTATGTTGGCCTCCCAAAGTGTTGGAATTATAGAGATGAGCCACTGCACCTGGCCTAAACTGATTCTTAAATGCTCTCTCCTTTTCTTGTAGAGCGGGTATTCACCACCTAGTCTGTTCTGTAACTTTGAAGAGTGGCATAGATCGGTTTTCGTCAAATGATGCTCTGTATTTCTAATATTTCTTAGGAGGGGTAGGCACCCTTGTTCCTTCCTCTTGCCCACCCAACCTCACCCCATGGTATACAAAATTGGTAGAAAACAATCAGGAAAGTCTTCCCCCTCAAAAGCTGGGGAGATTCAAAAGATGTAAGGAGATTTTATGAAATCTTGACTGAATTTTATGCCTTCATGACAAGGAAGTAAGTTTGAGTGTTCACATGTGTCATACCACAGCTCCCATATTCCAGTAATATCATCTAGAATCTGTTGCTTATCCTGGGAAAAGAAGGGGTAAATGGGATTAAGGAAAGATGGGAGAGGAGAGAAGGTGTATGATATGTAGTGAGGATATATAGAGCAGAGCTTCTCAACCGTAGCCCCGTTGACATTTTGGGGCTGGTTAACTCTTTGTTGTGGGGTTCTGTGCATTGTAGGATGTTAAGCAGCCTCTATGGCCTCTATCTGCTAGATGCCAGTTGCACCCTCCCTCGCGTTTGTGACAACCAAAAATGTTCAGGCATTGCTGAATGTCCTCTGGAGGGCAAGATAACCCCTAGTGGAGAACCGCTGCTCTAGACCCGTAGGGCTGATAGGGCCCTCTATGGGAGTACTTGCATTAAGTAGTCCTTGGGCATTCCCTGGACATTCCCCTCTAATTAACCTTTCTTTGGCTTGTTCTTAACTGTGTGGTCCTGGCGGGCCACCTTGTACCTCCCAAGGCTTACATCTGTGGCTGGAGTCACTGTCTCAGGGCACCATGAGGATAAAACAAGATATTTGTTGGATAAATGTATTGAGGGTCTAAGTGGTCTAAGTGCAAGCCTTGTTTGCTGTGGGAACTCAGATGAAAATGATGCAGCCTTTATTGTAAAGGGACTCACAATCCTGTGGTGGGAGAAAGTGTTGAGAAGGAAGTATTTCTCGATTATTAGAACCAGGAAAAACTTTTTGAATCTCACCTCAAGCCTCCCTCTCTCCTCCCTCTCCCTCTCACCCCCCATCTTCCCCTTCTTCCCTCCCTCCCCTCTCTCTCTGTCACACACACACACACACACACACACACACACACACACAGCAAAAAGAAGCTGAGAGCAGTGTGAAAATATGACTTCCTCAATATGTCTCACGTCCAAGCAGAGTTAGGATTAGAGCCTTGGGTAAATGATTCTCAGAACAGCTTCTTTTTACTACTCTGGCTGTCTCTCTAACAAACAAGGACTACTAATGACATGTAGCAACGTGTGATACAGGGCCTGAGAGCAGAGAGTGCCAACGTCCTCAGTGGGAGGAGGAACTTAGTAAGTGTGTGTGGAACACAGATAAGGGAGCTGGCACTTGGGGAGGAGCCTTACAGGATGGATAGGATCTGAAGAGTGCAGTTAGGTGTCAGCACAGTAGATAGAAGTGACAGATGAACAGTGGGGTGAAGGCTGGAAAATACAGGGACATATCCGAGGAAAACCAAGTTTTCCAGCCTGGCTGAAGACCACAAGGAAGTGATAGGAAGGAAGAGAGGCTGAAGATTGAGAAATGTTAAAGTAAAATGCTTACTTAAAGGGAAATATAACATGGGAAAGCACATTCTAAACTGAGTGTTTTCCATCTTCAGAAGGTGTTGGACGTTAACTCCACGTCTGTTAGGAAAAACCAAGTCACAAAAGTTGAAGTGACTGGAATTAGTCTGTGTTATCCAAACAACGGTTATCTTTCTCACCAGCTCCAAATTCCCCTCCCTCTCTTCTTTCTCATCCCAAGAAACTGCTGGTAGGTACTGTGGACCCCAAAAATCTGAGATAGGTCTCAGTTAACTTAGAAAGTTTATTTTGTCACGGTTGAGGATGTGTGTCCATGACACAGTCTCAAGAGGTTCTGATGACATGTGTCCAAGGTGGTAGGGGCACAGTGTGGTTTTATATATTTTAGGGAGACATGAGACATCAATCAATATTTATAAGATGTATACTGGTTCAGTCTGGAAAGGTGAGACAACTTGAGGCGAAGGCGGGACAACTCAAAGTGTGGAGGAGGCTTCTAGGTCATAGGTAGATAGGAGACAAATGATTGTATTCTATTGAGTTTCTGATTAGCCTCTCCAAATGAGGGAATCAGATATGTATTTATCTCAGTGAGTAGGGGGGTGACTTTGAATAGAAGGCAAGGCAGGTTTGTCCTAAGCAGTTCCCAGTTTGGCTTTTCCATTTAGTGATTTTTGGGGTCCCAAGATTTATTTTCATTTCACATTCCCCCTTTTTAAAAATCTTTTGGAGAGGCTGGGCGCGGTGGCTCAAGCCTGTAATCCCAGCACTTTGGGAGGCCGAGACGGGTGGATCATGAGGTCAGGAGATCGAGACTACCCTGGCTAACACGGTGAAACCCCATCTCTATTAAAAAATACAAAAAACTAGCCGGGCGAGGTGGTGGGCGCCTGTAGTCCCAGCTACTCGGGAGGCTGAGGCAGGAGAATGGCGTGAACCCAGGAGGCAGAGCTTGCAGTGAGCTGAAGTGAGCTGAGATCCGGCCACTGCACTCCAGCACGGGCAGCAGAGCGAGACTCCATCTCAAAAAAAAAAAAAAAAAAAAAAAAAAAATCTTTTGGAGAAAACATTTTAGGAGACAATTAATCTGGTCTCAGGTTTCGTCTGATCCCTCATGGCTAGGATGGCTTATTTTTAGATAGGTAGGTCTTGAATTACTAGGAAAGTTCATTTTTAGTAGGTTGTGAAGTCTCATGTCCTGTGAAGAGAAAGTAGGGGGAGGAAGGGAGAAAAACAAAAGCAAAAGCAAAAGAACAATTTTGGGAAATTGGTATAGGCTATATTACTCTGAAGTCCATACTTTAGTAGGCAGGTATGAAAGTGGCTTATGTATGTGAATAGGTTGCTATTATTTTCTTCTGCAGTTTAAGTTGTCTAGTTTCAGTTCATAGGGCTTTATGAAAGCACAGCTTAGTTTTCAGTGACTCTAAATTGGGAAGGGTGGAGGGGGAAAAGAAAAAAATTGAAAACAGTATTTTGAAGACTTGTAGCCAAGAAAAATTAGAATTTGGTTTAAACCGTAGAAAACAGTAAAAATCGAACAACATTAAGCAAGACTAGAATCTAATAACAGGTGTACTATAGTTTTTGAAATACAATTTTTCTCTCTAGTTTCCCATTTTTATTAAAGACAAATCATGCTAGGACTGATTTCTTTTATTATAATTGGCCTGATTATTTGTATATAGTGTAGTAAGAAAAAATTTTTTAACATAGGCTTTTAAATTGGCTTTGATGGAACTTTGTTCCATAGAAAGAATCTTAGATAAGAGTTTTTAAAAGCCAAGCCCAGTCATGTGTTTGTACCATCAAATACCTATGAGTTGGATGAATTCTTCTCCTCTTGAGGTTCCGAGATAAACTTGGGGCTCCTGGGCCTGTCAGAAAGTGACGTTCTTTACTCATCATAGGTCAGCCTGGCTGAAGACCTTTATAGGGACTGTGTCAACAAGGTATGAGAGGCCAGTTTTCCCAAGGGGCTTTTTTGGCTCCGTAAGTCAAGTGTGATTCTTTAAAGGAAAGCGCACCATTCCCATCAAAGTCTTGGTGAAATAACCAGTTTCTCTAGTCATGTCCTGTTATAAATGAAAATAGATTATTACTGTACTTATGTAAATAATTGTATTTTCAAAAGTTAAGAATACTCATAAATAGTTTCCAAATTCTGGAGAAATCAGAGAGAAACAAGTATGTTTTAAAGTTTGTTTTATAGGCATATACTAAATTGTTAAAAGTTGTCAATAGCTCAAAAGAAAAGTTTCCTTGACTATGAAAAAAACAAAACAAAGGATCAGCAATAAAGTTTTAAGTAAAAAGTCAAAAAGATTTTTTCAGTTTTCTATTAGGTCACTCCATATAATTAATTCTTGTTCTGTTTGATATTTATAAACATTTCCATTTTCTGTGAGTCTTAAATGTTTTTCTTCTATTCTGATGTCACAGTCTCCAAAGTTATCAGAAATTTGTATTCGAGAGTATCTGTTAGAGCTTTATAGTTGTTTATAAAGCCACCTTCTAAAGAGTACCAAAGCAAGACAACAATTGTCTGTGGATGACAAAGTTTTAGGTCAGTCATAGTTGACATACAATTGACAAAGAAATTTGTTACTTCTGTGGCACACAATAATTTAACATAACAATTATAATTATTGATAATGTATACTAAGTCATATCAGAATTATAGGAATTTCCCATAATTTTGGAACATATACCAATAACATATTTATATAAATACAGCCCAAATAAAATCAAATATCATTTTATATTTGACTTGTTTCCTGTGTAATTTGTATATCAAATAAGTCAAACTAGGACTTTTGGGAAACCCAATATCTTAAAGGATTAATTTTTGGACTTTAGGGAACCTAATATCTTAAAGGATTAATTGGGTCAGAAAAAAGACATAATTTATAATTTGATTTTGGAAATTTTGTAAAATATCAAAGGTTAAAAACACCTGATATCACAGGTCATTGTAAAACAAGTCATTCATCTGACCAAAGGGATAACTCAAGGATTTCAAAAAAAGGCAAAAACTTTCATTGTTTGAGAGAGGACTCTTAATTTTCCAAATGATAAGTCCTAATAAACAGTATGAAGCCAATTAAAAAAAATTTTTTTTTTTTTTTGAGATGGAGTCTTGCTCTGTCGCCCAGGATGGAGTGCAGTGGTGTGATCTTGGCTCACTGCAAGCTCCATCTCGGGGGTTCACGCCGTTCTCCTGCCTCAGCCTCCCTAGTAGCTGGGACTACAGGCGCCTGCCCCCATGCCTGGCTAATTTTTTGTATTTTTAGTAAAGACGGGGTTTCACCATGTTAGCCAGGATGGTCTAGATCTTCTGACCTCGTGATCTGCCCACTTTGGCCTCCCAAAGTGCTGGGATTATGGGTGTGAGCCACTGCACCCAGCCCTTGTTTTTAAAAATTTTATAAGCAATCTATAAAATTTTAATCGTGGCCGGGTGTGGTGACTCAAGCCTGTAATCCCAGCACTTTGGGAGACTGAGGCGGGTGTATCACCTGAGGTCAGGAGTTTGAGACCAGCCTGGCCAACATGGTGAAACCCTGTCTCTACTGAAAATACAAAAATTAGCTGGGCATGGTGGCCAGTGCCTATAATCTCAGTTAAATGGAAGGCTGAGGCAGGAGAATTGCTTGAATCGGGAGGTGGAGGTTGTAGTGAGCCATTATCATGGCACTGCACTCCAGCCTGGGTGACAGAGTAAGACTATCTCAAAAAAAACAATTTGTTTTTTAAATCTTGACCATAAGATACAATTTCCATATACCTTTTATAACTTTTAGTAAGGAGTCCGTTAATGTTTCAAAAAAACTTTGTTAATCTGACATAGGGGCTTCTGTGTTGATCTTTAATCAGTGTGTCTTTGACATTAATTATTAATTTATAGGGAAACTGAACTTATTTTATCTCTCAAAATTGGCCCTTACAATCTCACATATTCACCTCTTCTGTGATAGTGCCTGGGCCTTGAGGAGTTGAATAATTTTATTTTCTGGCCCTATGACTCAGGATGTAGTTTATTTTAATTGGCATCTTCTATTGGGCCTGAAGATGAGGCTTTAATTGTTCTCAGTGTTTAAGATTTAGCAGGACTTGGTGTCCTTTTTAGTCCCAGGAGTCGAAGTCCTGTAACTCAATGTCACAAGTACTTTAAAAGTACATACAGAAAAATACATGGATGTAATAACCTTAATTAAAAAAAAATTTTATCTCAGTTTTTCCCTAAGCAAACCAAAACTTAATAATAATGGCATAGGAATTGTTTCAATAAAATGTAAAATCTGTTAGACCAGTTACCAAAAGGTAAAAGAAAAGACCTTCTATACTGTACAGAATATTATGTTGGAAGAAGATATTCCTTTAGACCTTTAAGAAAACATTGTTAGTATTGATCCACAATAAACAGAACTCAAGGAAAAATGATTTATGAGCTGAAAATGAGTTGAAGAGGAGCATACTATTTTGTGTCCTTTAAAAGGAGAAAGAAAACTGAAAATGGTGAGATGCAATAAAAGTTGAACTTTGGGCTAAAAAAAAGTTAAAATCTCTTATAATTTATTAAAAGTAAGTCAATCCCTTAAGAAAATTTCATTATTCTAACCAATTATTTAGTGTAGAAGTGTTTTTAAACATCAAGCCCAATTTCTAGAAAGATGATTATACTTTAATAGACAACTTGATCATATAAAACTTTTTTTAAATACTGAATTTTCTTATTGTGACTTACACAGACTGTTCATGACATGTTTGGACTTTCTGGCTTGTCCTGAACATCCCTCTTTCTTAAACAATCAGTCATTTTACTTTAGGACTAAATCTACCATACAAGACTCTTTCTCATATAAAATTATTTCTCTTTATGCTTTCTTACCAAAAAAAAAAAAAAAAAAAAAAACCTCTTTACTTTTATAGCTTTCTTCACATCTTTCTTATTTCTTGGTTTCTTTTATCTCGTTTTATACATAACCTTTAAATACATTTTAAATTAGACAGAAGTCATTTACCTAGATTATTTATGAAAACTGTGATAGTCATCATTTAAAGTTATGGAACTATCATTGTAAAATTATAACTGAGACAGTGAAAAAGATCTGACATAACTGACTCGATCTCGTTTTTAACTTCCAAGTTGTCCTTGTTCATTTTGGGGCGTAGGCTGAAATAACTTTGGGAGGAATTTATAGTTCAGCTTTGAAACAAAGATGATAACAATCCCTTCCCCAAACAAACTTTACTGCCTGTAGACTAGACCATCGAAACTCACAAGATTAGGAGTTATGGTAATCTTACTAAATTTAAGACGTAGTTTTTTATTAAACGAATATCAATATCTTATTAAAGATTATACAAGTTGGCCAGGTGTGGTGGCCACGTCTGTAATTCCAGCACTTTGGGAGGCCAAGGCAGGCAGATCACGAGGTCAGGAGATCGAGACCATCCTCGATAACATGGTGAAACCCCGTCTTTACTAAAAATACAAAAAATTAGCCAGGCATGGTGGTGGGCGCCTGTAGTCCCAGCTACTTGGGAGGCTGAGGCAGGAGAATGGTGTGAACCTGGGAGGTGGAGCTTGCAGTGAGTCGAGATTGCACCACTGCACTCCATCCTAGGTGACAGAGCAAGACTCCATCTCAAAAAAAAAAAAAAAAAAAAAAAAAAAAAATTACACAAGCAAAGATCATTCTGTTTTTGGGCTGTGTTTATAGTTTTGTAACCCCTATACCAAATTTTGACACCTTTATAGTATTTGGCAGGGATAAGAATGAAATTGTTTAATAAATGCAAACAACAATGTATGTTGGCAATTATTAAGATATTTCTAATATTACTTTACCAACAATGTTAAAGTTAATTTATTAAAGATTTTACTTGTTATATAAACTTGAAAGAGCATTTGACTAGTCTTTTCTTTTTTCCTGATAAAGTATTTGATTCAAGTGTTTTATTTTCTTAAGGCAATTGGAGTTCTTTTATATATTTTCAGTAGTGAAATATTATATATACAACACATAAATATATAGATGTATTAGGCATGCCAATAGAAGTACTTCCTATCAATTCATGAAAAACTATTTTTTTGCTATCTTAGACTTTCAAATTCTTGACAACCTGTTTTATTATCTTAGGCACTTGTCAGTTAAATAGTCTTAAACTTGTATGTTAAAGGAAATAACTCGAGTAAAAATCTAATAGCAAAAATTTACATCGTAAGTTACAGAGAATAAAAGTCTGTGTTAGAGGGACATTAAAATGGATTTAATTGTCTTTTGAACATAAAATTATAGAAATTATAAAGTTCTTTTAAATACACACACATGCAGCCTATAGTTTTTACTTTAGAACTTTAGCCATGAGATAAATACAAATTCACTGGCTAGCAAAATGAACATGTTGGATCTAAACAGTGGTTTTTATTTGAAGAGAAAAATAATAGCAAATTTAAAGCAGGCAGAAAAGAAAAATAGAGAAAAAGAATTTAGGAACTCCATAGTTTACAGGTCAACATTAGGGCTCTTTTTCTTTAATGTAAATGTGTACAAAGACCATATTCCATTTTACATAAACTCTGGCAAGTAGAGGTGTCATAAAACCTACGGAGTGTTCGAAAGGGGGTCATTCTCCTTGTTTTCTCCTCATTCTTAGATTATTTCTCGCTTTTTTTCTGAAGAGGGGGAACTGAGCTGTGGCCTCAGGTTTTTTGTGTGGTGGGTTGATGTGTACTGCTTGTGGCCACACTCCACAATGTGTCACCACTAGGTTGGTGCACCCTCTTACATGTCTGTTTCTCTCTCCAGAGGTCTAAGACTTCTGAGAGGATTCAAAATGCCGGGTGATCAGTCTTTATACATGTTTCCTGGATGAGTCTTTTTTTAAAATTAATTTTTGTTGGAGATTTTCCTGTGGGGTTGTTGTATGTCATGGGGGTCAACCCCCCAGACACTCCCACAAGGCCCCTGGTCACCCAGGGGCGCCTTTCAGCCAGGAGGAGAAAATGCCCTTTCTCTTCAGAGCTGAGAAAACTCGGTTTTTCATTTATCTATGAAAAAGATAGTTCAGTTCCTCATGTAAATGTACACAGACAAGCCGAATCGAGATAAATTTTGGGAGACAAAGTAATAGACAAGACCTCTTAGAATGCATCTCCAAACTAGAATTAGGATCCTTAAACAACAACTTCCTAGGAGAGAAAAAATAAACAACAGCCAAGGGCATTTCCTGTAAACTGTGTTCAACCACCCCTACTTTGTAGTTCTCATCCGCCATTACACACATCAAGGTCAAATCCTCTAACAGTACAAGATAATGTCTGGTACCCCCAAAGCCAAAGAGGTCAGGTCATGTAATACAGAAAAACAGATATTCAGACCTAAGAAAAATCTGCCTATGACTCTTGAAACTCAACAAAGAAAACAGAACACCCCAAAAGGGGTGACTGGCACCTTTGTTCTGAATTATTTTAAAGGGTTCAAGTCATTAGAAGCCTTCTTTAGATTTTTTTGGTACTGTAGATGGCAAAGGGGCAAGGAGGTATAGGGTGGAAGAAAAGTTTCATTTACTTTTCTTTATTTTTTTTAAGACAGGAAGTAAACACTGAAACCAAACACATTTTTTAAACTCTTTTATAGTTGTGAGGAATTTTAGTCAAATGAGAGAGGTTTTGTTACCCATAATTTGGAATTTTCACTTGGATTTAATCAAGTAAGGTAAAGCTGGTCAAATCTGATGGGAGAAAGACTGAAACAACAACGAAAACTCAACAATATGATCACTCAGTGGTCTAATGGCAAGAAAAAATTCAGACCAGCTGGTGGTTAAACTTTAGCCAAGACAAAACTCCAGTTCAGTTATTTACCTAGGGATGAGTCTGAGGCTGAAGACTGCTTTCTACCATCCTAGAAGCAGGAACAAAAGCCTCCAACTCCTCTTCCCTGCTGAGGGTGAGCTCAAACTCCATTAAAGGAGTTACCTGCCTTCCATTGTCCTGTAAACAGGAAATCTTGCCTTCCTTGTTGGAAGCAAGTAAAACTCCAAAAAAAAAAAAAAAAAAAAAAAAAAAAAAAAAAAAAAAAAAAGGAGGAGTTGTACAGCAAAATAAACTTTAGTTCTTGACTAAATCTGAGGAGATGAGGGATTCTCTGGAGTGGGTGCTCACAGACTTCAGTAAATTGTCCTATTGGTTTGAGCCATAAAGTTAGCTCATACTGGTACCAAGCACCAACAGAAGATTTGTCAAAGGTCAGGGGCATCTCTATTGAGAATCCCTTTATGGTTACCAAAATGTGAACCCAGAAAATCTGAGACAGATCTCAGTTAATTTTCATGTGTTTGGTTGTGTGTGTGTGTGTGTGTGTGTGTGTTTTGTCAGTTAATTTAGAAAGTTTATTTTGTTAAGGTTGAGGATGTATTCCATGACACAGTCTCAGGAGGCTCTGATGACATATGCCCAAGGTGGTAGGGGCACAATGTGTTTTTGCATATCTTAGGGAGACACGAGACAGCAATCAATATGTGTAAGATGTACATTGGTTCCATCTGGAAAGGGGACAACTTGAGGTGAAGGCGGGACAACTCAAAGTAGGGAGTGGGCTTCCAGGTCATAGGTAGATAGGAGATGAATGGTTGTATTCTACTGAGTTTCTGATTAGCTTCTCCAAATGAGGCAATCAGATATGTATTTATCTCAGTAGAGGGGTGACTTTGAATAGAATGGGAGGCAGGTTTGTCCTAAGCAGTTCCCAGTTTGACTTTTTCCTTTAGTTTAGTATTTTGGGGTCCTAAGATTTATTTTCCTTTCACAGTACAACAGCCTGTTTCATCAAATGCCTGTCATTGCCCCTTTAGGTGGTTTATCATTATTTTTTAATTCATCATTCAACTTGAAGGTCGCTTATGTTCCACTTGTATATGAATTCATAGAAACCATGAGTACTGGGTGCTGGGTCAGGCCACAACTGTTCACTGTGGGAAGCCTTTATTTCTGTCTCACCTTTGTGCTATTTCTCCCCTAGATCCACCCTGATTTCAGCGGGCGCTCCTGGGTCTTGTATGCACTAGGTGCTCTGAATGCTTGGCAACTGGAATGGGTTAGCCTGGAGGCATTTAGACTGTCCTTCTACAACCACAGAAGAGCCATCACTGGTAGAGAGATCCTTGGCGCAGTTAAGCAGAGATCTTCTCAGAAGAGCTTTTGAACAAATGAAGTTGTTCGGAATGGCCTTGTTAAAATGACTCACTTGTCAAAACAATTGGATGTGTTGGAAGGCTGGGTTGGAAGACAAGATGTCTGAGAAGCTGTCCTGCTGCATGAGGAGTTTCACTGCTACACACCTAATCTCCCGGTCCTGTGTTTTTGGCCTCCAGCTTACTTCGTGAACATAATAAAGGAAAGGCATTTTCTCTTGTGCGTGCTGTGTGTACCTGTGTGTATGTGCTTGTTGTCTATGGCTTTTAATTTCTTATGTATGCTAATCCCCTGTTTTGCACTTACCCATTGTGTTCTTTGAAGGACACAACTAGATCGATGACACTGTATAGCCATCATCTCTCCCCACTCCAGACTGAGGGTGGAGATGGCTGCACTAGAATGAACTGAGATCACAAAGGATTGGGGGGCAAAGTGGAGGGCACAGATGTGGGGGTATTAATCCAGGGAGAGGGGAGCTCGAAAGTAGACAGTATTGTCCAAACTTGCAGTGTAATGAGGACTGCTGCCAGCTTCTGGCTTTCTCCCTACCCACCTGTGCCCGCCTCTCCAACCCCCACCCACAACCTTTGATTTGGCCATAATCTTCCCTTTTACCTGGCTTGTGTAGATAGCTATGGCTCTTGGCAGTGTTGAGACATTGTTTAGACTTCATGAGGAAAGATGATTTTTAAAATTTAAGTACCTCTGCCATGATTTATGGGAACTAAAGCAAAAGGTATCTGCTTGCTCTTTGAGTATAAGAATTGTGGCATTGGTTATCTATGTAGCACTTCTGTATAATAACGTGTGTAATAAGTGTGCAAGTGTCAAATGTATAATCTGGTCCCAACTGTGGGAAAAAGACAATTATAATAGTATGATAAAATCAAGGGCAGGCATGGTGACTCAAGCCTGTAATCCCAGTACTTTGGGAGGCAGAGGTGGGCAGATCGCTTGAGCCCAGGGGTCGGAGACCAGCCTGGGCAACATGGCAAAACCTTGTCTCTATTGAAAATACAACAATTTGCTGGGTGTGGTGGCATGTGCCTATAATCCCAGCTACTTGGGAATCTGAGGCAGGAGAATCGCTTGAGCCCAGGAAGCACAGATGGCAGCGAGCCAAGATTGCACTATTGCACTCCAGCCTTGGCCATAGGAGTGAAACCCTGTCTCAAAATAAATAAATAAATAAATAAATAAATCACTGTAAGGTATAAATAGGATGACATGCTCTAGACGGGTGGGTGGGGGGCCAGGGAAAGCCTGGGTGGGTGACATGAAGGAGAAGGCCCTAAGAATGCAGAAGG
The DNA here is from genome assembly GCF_007565055.1 of Rhinopithecus roxellana. NCBI lineage: Eukaryota > Metazoa > Chordata > Mammalia > Primates > Cercopithecidae > Rhinopithecus > Rhinopithecus roxellana. The sequence continues at coordinate 49,765,449 of NC_044567.1, forward strand.
GTTCTGGGCTAAGGAAAAAGCCTGAGCAAAGGCCCTGAGGCAGGCAGGACAGTTCTTGGATTAACTGGAGAAACTAAATGAAGCTGGGACAGCTGGGCTCTAGCAAACAAGGAAGAAATACAATAGGAGATGAAGCTGGAGGAAAAGGCTGGGGCTACGTGATGCAGGGCTTGGGTTTTCCCTGGGTACAGAGGGACACCCCTGAAGAATTTTAGCTAGAGAATTGACATTTTACTTAGGTGTTTTGTTTTCAGACAGGGTCTTTCTATGTTGCCCAGGCTAGTCTTAGGCTCCTGGGCTCAAGCCATCCTCCTACCTTGACCTCCCAAGTAGCCTGGATTACAGGCATGTACCAATGTACCCGGCTTTATTTTGTTTTGTTGTTGTCGTTTTTAGTTGAGATACAACCTACAGTAAAGTGTACAAATCTTAAGCACACCACAAAGTTCTACATATGTATACCAGATTAAGATACAGAATGGTCCCATCACTTAGTTTTTAGACCTCTGTTGCTGCTGTGTCAATAATGGATCACAAAGTGTGGAAATGAGAAGATTAGTTAGAAATGTTCTGTGTCAGTTTCGTAGAGAAGCGATGGTGATCCAGATGAGTGTGAAAATGGAGAGAAGTGAGAAATTTGAAATGAATTTTGGAGAGAGAATAGAATGTGCTCATGGAATGAATATGAGTGTGAAGAAAAAAGTGCTGATTCCTAGGTTTGGAGCTTGGGCATCGGGGGAAACAGCAGTGCAATCTACAGAGATGGAGAAGACTAAACACAGGACAGGTGTTTTGGGGAGAGGAAGAAATTGAGAATTCCATTCTGGACATGCTCATTGTGAAATACCTATGAAACTTGCAAGTGAAGATGTGAAATAGATAGGACTGGGCCTAAAATACAAATTTGGGAGCCATCAGCATCAAAAGGCAATGTATAGATCAGCAGGAATGGATGAGATTACCCAGGAAGATGGGGTAAAAAGGAAAAGAGAAAACTATCCAGGAAAAAGACTGAAAAATTCTAATACTTAGAATCAGATAGTGGAGGAGCCAACAAAGGAAACCAAGGATAAATCTAAGAAAATCAGGAGAGGGTAGTGTCATGGAAGCCAAGAGGGAGAACATGGTCAGACTGGTGTTCACAATCCTGGCGGGGAGGTGAGGATATTTATGTCCATTTGGTGACATGGGGGTCATGGTGATCTTGAGAAGTCCACTCTGGAGCACGATGGGTATCAGCCAGATTTTAGCAGGTTGAAGAGTGAATGGGAGGTAGTTAGTAGAGACAGCTTTTTTTTTTTTTTTTTATGGGGTTGAGATGAAAGGTGAAATCTAGTTTGAAAGAGAAGAGAGACACAGGCTGGTAACTGGACAGTAATTTGGTATACAGAGATTTTTAAGATGAGGGATACTAGAGCTTAATTGTTCATTGGTGGGAATTCTCTAGGATAGAGGGAGATATTCATCCAGAAGACAGTACAGAAAGTCAAAGGACCTTGAGAAAGTAAGGGGAGATGAGATACAGAGTAGAGGTGAAAGAGGAGAAGATATGTACAAATTTTGGTAGGTTTAGAGGTTTGGTGAAAAGATGGAGTTGGTACATATTTCTTTTTTCTTTTCTAAATGGCACAAGTACAAGCAGAACAGGGGCATGAGAGGTTTAAAGATTAGATGCAAAGTTGTTTGAGGGAGTAAGTGAGAGTTGGACACTTATGGACAGATGGATTACTAGGAATAAGTGCCTGTTTGAGATTTGTGATCATGAATCAAAAGCAAAGCCAGTCTTGGGTGACTTTCCCTAACTATGTGCTCCAGTGCCAGCATGGAGAACACAGAGTCTGAGTTCTGCCAAGCAAGCTGGGAAGGAGAGAAGAGCAAGAGAATAACTCCGTGGTGGCCTATGTGATCCAGGCCAGATGGTAGGACCAGGGGGTGAGAGGAGTGAGAATGTCATGGAGCTCAAGGGAAACACAGAAGATGTCAGGCCTGTAAACAGAGTCTCCAAGAAGGAATTTTCACTCCCCAGCAACCTTCAAAGTTAGCTCACTGATGAGGGCACTTGCCTAAGAAGCAGTGGTGACACCCAGCGACCACTCTTTGAAGTGCACCTTCTTGGTTTTAGGTTGTCAGCAGATCCGGAAGTGTGTGTTATGTTCCACTTGGGAGGCACCAGAGCCCTCGGCATTCTCTCCGTGGTTCTGTCTCGCAGGATTCTGTCCCATTGGTCCTGGGCATTTCAAGGGGATGGAGAGGCTGCTGCTTAGGAGGTAACTAGAAGTGGACTGAAGGCAATCTGGGGGCTGTTAGCTCCAGACCCCAGACCTGGGCTTCTCTGCTAGTCCTGAGACAGATCCTGAATCCTGGGATGACTTTGAGTATTCTAAAACCCTGCCTGGGTTTAAAAAAAATGCCAAGTAGTGACATAATCCTTTTCCAGTCCGCAGTTATCCTGGGGAAATACCATTCTGGCTGACCCAGAACTGTGTGAGGACTCTCTTCTCAGCACCACCTCCCGAAAGTTGACTGTCTCTGGGGTTCTAAGAGGGTCCCGCTGTCTCTGGCTCCACTTGACCCAAGGACTGGGATCCAGCTTAGTCTACAGGGAAACACAGATTCCTCCCAAAGTCCTGTCAGTCATTAGAGGTACTGAGCGTGACTTCTGGGCCAAGCAGTTGGGTGTCCCTTAGTTAGAGGGTATAGGGAAATACAAAGAAGACCAAGACAGGACAGCCCCTTTGCAGCAATCTAAGGCACTTTTACTGTTCTGATCAGTTACTCTGTACCAGGACATGCTGTTTTCCCTTCCACTTTAAGAGGCTGGTAAATCAGGTTTGAGTTCAAACACAAGAGGGTCACTGAGGCATGAACCATGGCATGGGGTAGGTGAGGGAGGTGGTTTCTAAGGTGGTCAAAAAATTGAGGAAAACTGATTCTGACTCACCTCTATCCTGCTTCCCCATCTCTTATCTCACACTCCCCAGTTTGAACTTGACTTTGTAATTAGGGCAGCCTGGTGTCGTGGAAGGAGCCTGTGCTGAACTTGCAGTCAGGTCATCCCTTGGCCACATCTGCTTCCACATCTGTAAAATGGTGATGTGGTGATGGCACATGGTTGTGGTGAAAAATTAAACAATGTACATGAAAGTGTTTCTTATACCAACACAATGCTTTGGTTTAAGGCATTATTATTAGATATTTATACCAAGGCAGATTTCACAGACATTAAGGAAAAAGAAAAAAGCTTTATGGCAATGAAATTCCATTAGATGTGTACCAGGCCCTGGGGGAACCCGTCAGAGGAAAAGTGACCGTTGATGTCTTTTCCAAGACTGGGAGAACACAGAAGTGGGTAAAGGAGAAGATCCACTGCTTGGAGTCAGACAGACTTAGCTTCTTATCCTGTATTTACCAGTTACTGGTTGTGGCATCTCAGACAAGTTCCTGAACTTCCCAGATGCTCAGTGTACCCCTGTATAAAGTGGAGATGATTCCTCCCTGCCGACCTGTTGAGAAAATTCAGTGAAGTGTTGCCTGTAAAGCACCTTGAATAGAGTATGGACTCAGTGAATATGGTATCATGAAAATGCATTAATTCAGGTCATCCCAAACTAGATATTTTGGACATATACTATGGGCCAGGCACCAGGCTAGGTGGTGGGTGACTTTGTTTTATAGCACAGCTTTTCAGATAGACAGTTCTAGTTCAAATCCTAGATTTACCACTTACCAGCTGTAGAAATGTATTTAACTTCTTTGAGCCCTAGTTTCTTCCTATGTAAAGTGAGGGAGAATAATATCTATTTTGAGAGATTATTGTAATAATTATGTAATCTATGTAAAGTACCTAGCACAGTACCTGGCATGAACAAAGTCTCAAAAATGACAGTGATTATAATTAATATGATCATGCTGAAAGTTAAAAGGATGTATCAGATTTAAAGCCAGACACCCAAATGACTTTATTTATAGCATTAAACTCATCCTTGAACCAACCTTCTCTGCATTAACTAAAATATGGGATTTACTTCCCCTTATACACATCTACACATCATTCCCAAAATACTTAAAGCAAGAGATTTCTATTGGCTGTAAAGAGGGACATGGTAAAATACGGAAATGGGCAAGAGAGGACAGCTGTGTTATCTGTCTTTAGAGCTTTTTCAGGGAAGTCCTTTGAAGATTTTAAATGTTTTTGCCAAGAGTACATCCTCCCCACCCCAAGCCTCAATTGCCAGATGGACATGCCCTATGCACATGCCTTCTCCTCTAGGGAAACCCTGCTCAGGGTCTCAGTGTCCCCTGGCCCAGCTGCCTTAACTTAGAGCAAATGCAAACTTGCCCTGTGTCCCCAGCGGCTCAGAACTGCCCTGCCAGCTCTCACCTCCTCCACCCTTTTTCTTTCTCCTTGCTTCCTGGTCTTGCCTCCTCGCTCCAGCCAGACCCACAGCAGTTCTGAGTGTTTGCTCACCTTTATTCCTCCAAGGAGGAAGGGCTTTCGCTATGGTCTCTGTCCACACCCACAGCTCAGAGACAGCCTGATCAGTGTATACACAAACCCCTTCCTGGCTGGTGGCGCTCTCCTTGGAAAGCCATTTACTAGTCCATAAAAGGGCCTGACCACGTAAAACAAACATGGACTCAGTCAAACCAGAAATTTAAAATTGCGGCACTTTAATTCGGGTCAACCTTCGTTCTCTTTCCAATGCTGGTGCCTTACCCTGCTTTACCCTGTCTGAGTGTTTCCCATGTGCTTAACCCTCCTGCCTCCCAGTGGCTGCCACACCCCAGCGGGCCTCTTGGTGCTAGGTGTCAGCTGAGAGTTCCCATCCCCACTGTAGAATGACAGCGATGACAGCTAAGCTTTATTTTCACTCCATGCACAAGTGCTTACTAAGCACTAAGCTCCAGGCACTGTTCTAGATATCAGGGGTCAGCTGAGAACAAGACAATAAAGTCCCTGCCCTTATGGAGCTTATATTCTGCAAGGGGAGAAGTAATAAATATACTGTGCAGTGTCAGGTAGTGATACATGCCATTCAGAAATCCAAATCAGGCAGGACATGGTGACTCATGCCTATAATCCCAGCACTTTGGGAGGCCGAGGTGGGTGGATCACCTGAGCCCAGCAGTTCAAGACCAGCCTGGGCAACATAGAGAGACCCTGTCTCTACATACACACACAAAAATTAGCTGAGTATGCGTTGGGGGAAAGGCTTATGGGGTGCCTATATAAACTGGCTATAAAAATATGGGACAATAAGTTGTGAAAAGCCACAAAAGGCCTCTGAGAAGGAAAGTCTTCTTATCGCCATTATGTTCCCATGCTCTGAGCGAGACTTGCTCTCTTATCCATAAACACTGTGTTCAAGAAAAAAGACACTCCTTTGAAACATTAGAATGTGGCCAGATGTACAGGCTGCTAGTTAAACCCACTCCCACTAACTACTCTCCAGTAAGTTAAAGATACACTGTTTGAGCACAAGGGAGATTCATTTAAATCGCCACTACTATAGATTACACATATGACATACTGCCTCCCTTTCACCGTTTCACCCTGAACATCTGCTGCTTCTTAGATCTAAGTGATTGTACTCAATACATAGTGTGGAGACCAGAGCTCTGAGCCTTTTACAGCCTCCATTTTACAATTGGTCCCCTGGCCCCCACTCTTTATGCACTCTTAACCTGTATCTTCTCACTCCTTTGTCGCCACCAGACTTTGGGTACCCTATGGGTGGTGTTGAGACTGGTCCCCAACAGGTATGGTTGCATGCATCTGTGGTCCCATTTACTTGAGAGGCTGAGGCAGGAGGATTGCCTGAGCCCAGGAGGTCAAGGCTGCAGTGAGCCGTGATTGCACCACTGCACTCCAGCCTGGGTGGCAGAGCAAGAAAAAAAAAAATTCTAAACAAAACAAAACAAAAAAACACCCCACATTTCACAACACGGTCAGGGGCATATCAACGATGGGAGGTGATACTTTAGGTAGGGTGATCAGGGAAGACTTCTCTATGGAGGTGACTCTTGTGCAGGTCCCTGAGCAAAGGGAAGGAGGAGCCTTGGGAATAATGGGGGTAAGGTTTCCAGGCAGAGGGCACAGCAAATCACTGGGGTAGAATGAGCTTCACATGTTTGAGGAACATCTGGCAGGCGTCATTTTTTTTTTTAATGTCATACAGTGATGAGCACTTAAAAAATTGTGATAAAATATATATAACATAAACTTCCCCATTTAAACCATTTTGACGTATACAGTTCACTGGAATTAAGTACATTTATGCTGTTACGCAGCTATTACCACGATCCATCTCTAGCACTTTTTATCATCTTCTCAAATTGAAACTCTGTGCCCATCAACAGTGACTCCCTCTCCCTTCCTCCTCCAACCTCTGGCAACCACCATTCTACTTTCTAGGTGTCAGCACTTTAAATGTGTCATCTCATTTCATCCTCAAAACAACTGTAGGCCATGAGTTTTACTTGATCCCTATTCTACAGATGAGGAAACTTAAACTGAGTGAACTGTCTCAGATCACACGGCCATTAAGTGAGGGAAGGAGGTCTCCATTCACAGTGCTTCTGGCTCAGGCTCCTGCTTGTAACTGCCTACCTGGTAGGGGTTTAGGATGTCCTTCTGCTGCCCCTCTGACAACACAGAGGTGAGTTGAGAGAGTTTCATGTGGATTACAGACAATGTGAGAAGCTTTTCTGGTTGGGACTGGAGGGGGTTTGTTGTACCTCACTGGTCCTGTCTGCCTGGAAGGAAGAGGCTGTTGCCCAGTGACAAGGATTGGGGAGGGAAGGGAGAGTAGGTAACCAACATCTGTCTGCTATTCTCCTTTTCCATCTTTGTCTTCTGAGCTGTCTTTCAAGGGGTATCAGCTGCTCTGAGTGGATAAGCATGGGCATCTTTATCGCTTGGTGTTCAGTCAGCCAGGTAGCACTACCACCACTTATTTATTACTTGGTTATAACACAGTGCTAGGTGCTGCAAAGAGATTCATCCAGGAGCTACACGTGACACAGATACAGCTATGCAGCAGATATCAGAAGGAAAAAACAAAACCAAAGGAAATCAAGATGAGACTAGGCAAAAAAAAGTACAGTACTTGAGTCACATCTGGACCAGAGTAAGTCTGTTCTTGATGATGGAGTGTGTGCAAAATTGGGATGGAGTGGCTGTATTTGTTGCAGCTGGAGCCATGACCACCTGTCCTGTTCCAATAACCAGGTTGTTGGAAGAGCTGTCAGTTTCCTGGTTTGAGTGGTCTTGGCTTTGGGGCCAAGAGGTGTTGAGTTTCACTTCCTGCCTTCCCATATATAAGCTGAAAGAGCTCAGGCAAGTTGCCTTACCCCTCCAAGGCTATTTCTTAATTTGAAAACATAATCATACCTACTTTTTAGGGTTGGGGAGAAGATCAAAAGAGATAGGGTGTGTCAGATGTCTAATTAGGGTTTGTTACATAGTAAGTGCTCAACAAATATTCATTCCTTGCTGGGTGGAGCATGAGTATGCACCCAGTGGCCAGGAGCCAAGCTTTCTTCCTCCTTATCATGGTCAGCACCATTTCTGACCTGCTGGCTTGTCCTCTCTAATCACTGGGTTCAGCTTTCAATTTGGGGATCCTTGCTACACAGTTTGCTGTTCAGACTTAGTGAGGAGAGGCCTTAGCTAGGGGTATTTGAATTTTGGGGGACAATCCAGCAATCATACCTTTTACCTATTTGGGGATAACCTCCTCGCAAGCAGTATATTGGAAGGCAGGATACTGCCTGTGCCTCACCTCCCACCGTGGAAGCAGACAGGGTGAGGTCCTACTCAGGACTTGGGATCTAGAATGTAGGATAATGGAGAGGGGCACTTAGCCCCTGGAGCCTGCCCAGTTCTTAATCTCGGTCTTCAGTCTCCTGCTGATTCTGTGGGCACCCTCTTGTCTTTTCATCAAGTCCCCTTTCCTCATGGGATAATCGATTTCTGTTGCTTGCAATTCAGTCTTGTGCAACACTGAGGTCTTCTCAGATCAATCCTAAGAGAGATTTCAAGGGGCCTTGGGTTGTTAGAACAATGGGAGACAGCTGGCTAGAAAATGTGCTGGGCACAACCTTGGTACAACTCTTTCCTCCCAGCAGCAGGGTAGTGGGTGGTTAATTGGGGCATGCATACTGTCAGCTCCAGGCAGTCGCTGAGCTATTTATTCACTTGTTTGTGTTTGCTTGTTTGTTTTTTGGTAAGTGCATGTGTTTTCTATGTGTGCTGTAACCTCCTCAAGATTAAAGCTTTCTTTTACATCTCTTGTACAGAGTCACAGAACCCCAGACCTGGAAGAGTCCACAAGAGATCATGTGGTTTAGCTTCTTACCTCAAGGCCACCAAATGTTTAACCACCCAACACAAATAGAAATAGTTTGTCTCAGAGACTCTCCAAGAAATGGACATATTTAATGTCCCCAATCACCCATTCCAATGCTGGCTGCTTTGCTTTGAGCCTATTTTCCTTACACAGTTTGTAATGCTTGTAGCTTCTTCATGAAAGCACTTCAGAGGATGATAAAATCATCCCTCAGCCTTCTTTTCCCTGAGAGCCAATGGTGGGAAAACCCAGCTGCCTACAGGTCCAGGCACTTAACCAAAAGGGTGAGCTGTGAGTGTGTGCACATATGTTGTAGGGGCAGTGGGGTAGTGCTGGGTCTGGAAAGAAGCCTTGGACAGCACCTGCCCTGTCCTGCTGACTGTTGATACTGGTGGAATGTAGGCTGTGTTTTTGAGAGATCTTATGAATTTTTCAAGGAAGCTGGAAATCTATAAGTGAGAGTCCTGATTTTTTAAAATGTTGGCAACTAATTTGATTTTTAAAAACCATGAACCAGGCCAGGCATGGTGGCTCACACCTGTAATCCCAGCACTTTGGGAGGCCAAGGCAGGAGGATCACTTGAGGCCAGGTGTTCGAGACTAGCCTGCCCAATATGGTGAAAACCCATTTCTACTAAAAATACAAAAATTAGCCAGGGGTGGTGGTGCATGCTTATAATCCTAGCTACTCGAGCGGCCGAGGCATGAACTCAGGAGGCACAGGTTGCAGTGAGCCTGAGGCAGGAGAATAGGGTCTGGAGGCAGGGAACCTAAGGCTGATTCACCCTGACTCCCTAGAACTAAATCAAAAGGAAAACCCCAACTTCCCACACCTAAGTAACAAAAGGACCAGAGGCTACTCCCTTTGTGAACCACCTGCCTTCCTGCTTGGCAGATAGAAAATTGAAAGTACCTCTGATAGATTGCTTTCCAAAACCAACCAGACATTCGCATCGGAGGATAACTTTGTAACTTCACTTCAGCCTCTGATTGTTTGTGGAAAGCAACCAATTAGACTGATTGCAGGCTGCCACTTCATTTGCATGGGGTGAACACCAAGTGCCCAATGGGAAACCTCTAGAGGGTATTTGGACTCCAGAAAATTCTGTAACAGGGGCTCTTGAGCCCCTATGCTTGGGCCTGCTCGAGCCTTCATTTTCAATAAATCTCTGCTTTCGTTGCTTCATTCTTTCCTTGTTTAGTGCATTTTGTCTAATTCTTTTTTCAAAATGCCAAGAACCTGGACACCTTCCACTGGCAACGTATTTTGGTGAGCCAGCCAAAAGGTAAGCCCAAAGTCTGGGGTTCATTTTTCTCCTTTCCCCTTTCCTTTCTGCTCCATACAAGGTAATCTCTCTCTCTCTCTCTCTCTCTCTCTCTCTTTCTCCCTCTCTCTCTCTTTTTCCTTTGCAACTAGGGACAGTTGGTGAGCAGCGCCTAAGCATTGAGGCAACTGCAGATATCTGCCTATGGCAGGTGAACTGAAAGCGTTTCCATGTGGAGGCACCTAACTGCCACCACCCACTTCGCGTAAGGGACCTGGGTATTTTTCCTTGTTTTTTCCTTTCTTTCTTTTTCAGTCTTTCTGTGGCTGTTTCCTAGTAGCTCCTTGGTAATTGAGGGCAACTGGCTGGAACCACTCTCCACTGTTGCTTGAAGGCCGAGTGAATGGGGATAATTGCCCTGCCCAGAAGCAGGAAGGACTCTTCTATCTTTTCTGGTTGCCGTCCCTGATCGCTACAAGTAGAATGGCTTGGGGTGAACTCATAAGTGTTTCATGACTTAAACCTTTTCTTATGCTAAATTCTTCCCTTCTCCTACTTGACTGGCTACGGGCAAAAGAAACCCACTCAGCCTCCAGTTCCTGTCATTAAAGTTCATGGCTATCTCTAGTGGAATGAAGACCATGGGAAAGTGTGGCCTTCCTTAACAAATTATAAGAGTGCTGGAAGTCCAGGCTTTCATATAAGGATAAAAGGAAAGCTCATAGTAGGCCATGACTTCTGGAGGGAAGACATGCAAAGTGGCACTGGTGCCCATTTAAGGTCAGAGACATCTGACACTCTAAGATTGGACACCCTGGGGGATCCTCTGGACTGCAACCTCTCCAAAGGGAACGCCCTAGGCAGACGTTCTGAGGCCTAGTACAAGTCGTCCTTAGAATTTTCTCTTGCAGTTGCAATACTGTTTGGCCCCAATATTGTTTGGAATCTGGAGTTTGCTGTTGAATGGGAAAGTGGGATGGAGTTGCATATATCCAGGCTTTAGTGCTGCTGTCCTAAGCAGGGTTGGGTCTGGTTAATATGTGACACTCTCCTTTGGTGCTGTTTGGCCCCAGAGTTCTTTGGAATCTGGGGAGGTCTGGCCTTTAAAAATCAAACTGCTATGAAAACTGCTTTACCTGAAATTTTGGTTCATGGCCTTCATTGGCTTACCTACTGGGGCAAACGAAGTAAAACTGGCAAGCTTGTATTGCTATCTCATGGCTAGGGTTCCAACGTAAAAGCTATTGGAGCTTCGTTTATGTGTGTGTATACATGCCTAGATGTGTTTATTTGTATGTATGCTTATTGTTATATGTTGTGTCTACCAAACTGGCTTATAAGTAAAAGAGCCCTCAGAAATTAAATAAATAAGTTTAAGCAATTTTCAAGTTCGCGTGACTTAAGTATAACTTAACTAAACAAGCTGCTTTTAAAATTATTGGTAAAATAAAAACAGAAATGCCTTCAGAATTGTCAGCATACATTTTTGTCTGGATTTCATATTTGTCTCTGCTGGATATTTTGAGGTGTCCAGGTTTGGCATAGAAAGTTATAAAACTATAAACCCAGCCAAAACAAAGTGATCTTGGTTTGCGTGCCCCCCCTTTTTTTTTACAAACATGAGTAATTTAATGTTGTCAGCTAAATCTTGTGAGTTATTAGCAAAAATACATACGTATTTAACTCTGAGACTCTTACTTAGGTTTAGGTGAACACCTGATGTTCACTGGCTATTAAAAACGTAGTTAACAAGGAAATAACTAACTTTAAATGATAGTGTCTAATGTCTCACTTTACAGGAGTTATCTAGATAAATGTAAGTGAAAAAATTGAGTACATGTAAATGGGATAAATGTTTTATGTAAATGTTTTGTGTAAATTAAAATCTTAAAATTATTTTTGATGCTCATTGAATACGTGGGTCATTTCCAGTGAAGAGAGGGTTGTGATATGGGGAAATATGTTTTTAAAAATTGTGGAATTGTTCTTATCTATATATGCCCATGTCTGATAGTTCAAGATTTCTTGCTTTTTAGTGTTTTGCTAAAGTTTTAGGTTACTAAGGACAAAATGTGCCAAAAAGTTTTGTGGTATTAGTGAGAAAAATAATAATTTTGTCTAATTCACAAGTTGTCTAAAAGTTAGTTCAAATTACAGATTTGAAAAAGTTATTTATGAAACAAGGTAGAAGGGACCAGTAAGTAGGGAAGAAAGATGTGGAAAAGCTTAGATAATAAAATATTCTTTAAAACCTGGTAGAGAATTGGAGAAATTCGGCTAATTAACATTTTCGTAGTTAAAGTTCTTAGTCTTGATTAAAGTAAAATAAGAAATATTGTAAAAAAATGCGTTGGCAGTTTGGCAATTCCTTTTTAATATAGTTAAGCCGTGTATGTATGTGTGGAGTCAAATTTCACATACATGCTTTCATTGCTTCATACTATGTTTACTGTTTTGCATGGACAGTGCTGGCACTGGAGTACTTACTGATTATGTGCCTGGAGTGAATTTTTTTTTTTTTTTTTTTTTTTTTTGAGATGGAGTCTGGCTCTGTCACCCAGACTGGAGTGCAGTGGCACGATCTCGGCTCACTGCAACCTCTGCCTCCTGGGTTCAAGTTATTCTTCTGCCACAGCCTCCTGAGTAGCTGGGATTACAGGTGCGTGCCACCATGCCTGCTTAATTTTTGTATTTTTTAGTAGATCTGGAGATTCACTATGTTGGCCAGGCTGGTCTTGAACTCCAGATCTCAAGTGATCCACCCTCCTTGGCCTACCAAAGTGCTGGGATTACAGGTGTGAACCACCATGACTGGTCGAGTGTATTTCTTGATTGCACAGGATATATGGTGATATTGGTGAACTTAAGGATACTGAATTGTGTATCAGGAATAAAATATTCATTATGTGGGTTTTCTGGGGGACGTCTGGGTAACACTGCTGCCTCCCGGGTAGACTGAGTAGGAAAAATTTAGGGTTGGTTTCCTGTTTGTTTTTGCTTCTAATTTTCATTTGTTTGCTGTTTATGCTCCTCTGGGCTTTGCTTATGTATGCATATATAAAAAAACCATGATTTTTTTAGTTTCTAGTGGAAGGCTTTTATTTGGTTCTATGAACAGTTATTTTGTTTCATATGCATTTCTAGCAAGTAATTTGTTCCATTTGTCTGGAATTTCTAGGCTACCTTTGTTGGCTTCACAGGAATTGATGGAGCACACCAGCTTGTTAACTTTAAACTAACTTTTTGGATATTAGGCTTCCTGATACTTTAAGTGTATTGAGTATACTTTCAAGTCATATTTTTCTCTCTCTGCCTAATTTGTCCAGACTTTGTAAACTATTTGTGAATATTCTTTTTTTTTTTTTTTTTTTGAGATGGAGTCTTGCTCTGTTACCCAGACTGGAGTGCAGTGGCGCGATCTCGGCTTGCTGCAACCTCTACCTCCTGGGTTCAAGTGATTCTCGTGCCTCAACCTCCCAAGTAGCTGGGATTACAGGTGCCTGCCACCATGCCCAGCTAATTTTTGTATTTTTAGTAGAGACAGGGTTTCACCATGATGTCTGGGGTGGTCTCGAACTCCTGACCTCAGGCGATCTACCCACCTTGGCCACCCCAAGTGCTGGAATTACAGGCATGAACCACTGCTCTTGGCCTGTGAATATTCTTAATTCATGGCAATGTTTGTGTTTGCATATAGTTGAGCCATAGTCACTAGGGCTGCTCGGGGAGAGAGAACCCAGAAACCTGCCACGCCGGCAAAAGGGTAAGAATTTCTTACCAGTCGGGTCTCTGGCCTCTCTCTCTCTGTGCAAACGGTTGAATGAATGGTAAAAGATTATAAGAAGGCATGGGAATGTAAGTTTTTGTAAACCTTTAACATATTTAATAGGCTTTCAAAATCAAATTTCAGCTTACATGTTTAGTTACATGGGAAGCCTTGTCAAAATAAAAAAAAGTTTAATTTTCTTCAGGTTATATTTCAGTGAATATTAACATATGTTACAAAATTATAGGGGATTTCTAAAATTCTAAATATGTCTGAGTATGTGCTATCAATCATAATTATGTTTATTATATTAACTTACTGTAGACCACCAAAATAGCCAAATTTCTTTGTATTAAAGTGTTAAATCAAGTAGAACAAAAATTAATTGAGTACCAAGAAAATACTTTGCCAGATTTGCATGCTAAGTCAGCGGATACTAAAATTGTTTAGATATACAGTTTGAATGAACTCCAAGGTCTAAGTCAAATTACCTATGATAACCCATCAGTTGTCAGTGCTATGCAGCTAAATTGGAGAAACACCTGGTATTCAAGAGGACATAAGTCCGATGTTAAGCATGGACTCATGAAGAACCAGGATAGCAGCCTTGCCCTTCCTGAGTCCTTAAAGCTTTTGTTATTAAAGGTTATGCATTCCATGACTCTTCATGGAAAAGATAAAATAATCCAAATTAAATATATATTGGTGTGCTGACTTATAAATTGCTAAAGTAGTTTATAACCACTGTTTGGTTTGTCAATCCATATTCCTGGGAAGACAATCAAAGTTTCAGGTGCATTTGGTTACCTCATGGGCCATTTAAACATTTCAATTGTCATTTTCAATGTATGTTTCTGGTTGTAAAAAAGCTTTCCTATGCAAGAGGGCTGATGTTATAACAGTAGATTATTATGCTACAGTGTATTTTCACCAGGTAAAGAAAAGTTTATGGTTCACTGAGGACAATCAACCCCTTCACAATCTAGAACCCAAAGACTGGGTCTTCTGAGAACATCTACTGTAAAGGCTATAGTTGCACAACAAACTTTAAATTCTTTTGTGAAAGTTATGATAGAATCGGCTGAACAGAGAAGCATCTGTGCAGCTGCTGGCACTTGTGGCTTATGGAGAAATACACCAAATGAAGACTATAGAGATTCAGTTGTAGGGGATTAGCGAAGAGATTTCTTAGTTAAGTGAGTAGATTCTTTAGCACATTCTCTGATCTATTTAATTTTAGGTGGTTTGGTTTATGGGGACCCTGGGTACGAAGTATGCTCCAAACTCTTGGTATTATCCTCCCAGTAGTCATAATAATAGTCTCCTTGGTGCACCGCATTCTCTCCAAGGCTTTAAATGCTTGTATTCAGCCATCTCCAGAATGTCAAATGGTCTCTCTTCAACTGGAATGATGAGAGCTGAAAAAAAATGCCTGACCAGGAGGATACCATAACCTATGAATGATGTGGTGAGGTTGGAAACCCAAAATGATGGCAAGTGAGTGTGGTGCTAAGGCCCTAAATTTTGGTCACAGTCTCACCCAAGTGAGAACCTGACCAAAAAGGGAGAATTTTTTAACAAAATTATGGGAGGCCAGTGTTTTGGACTGAGCCCATGTGCTAGGCCCCAGCAAACAAAACAAACCAAAACACATAGATTCTAAAACAGACCAGGTTTTGTTTTTCTCCTGCAAACAGGATGTTCCACCATAAGGAGGTACCCTCTACTCAGTCCTTGTTCCCACCTTACAAAACCCACTGTTGTTTTATTGTTTCCCAGTGGGTTTCAAGACCAAAGAAGTACATTTATGATGGTGATAGTGACATCAATGACTAAAGTTTTGGTCAATCTCTCAAACTTGAAAAAATGACCAAAAGGGGGAAATTGTTAAAGCAAATTAAATATAGCCTGAGAAGGGCTCTGTATTTCTATATCGGAGTCCTTGTGGACAAACGGTAACCTAACTTAGGAATATGTGCCTGTAAAAATAGCTGAGTCTTGGCCAATTCCGGCAACCCCAAATCAGGCCAGGAGATAAGGTACTTATTAAAACATGGAAGGAGAGATCACCTGCTCTGGATAATACTGGCCATTTTTATATTGCCTCCTTCCAAACTTATGGAATCACTTCCTTTGTAGTAATTAGCAGAATGTTTCAATTCATATCTGTAATGAACATTCCTGACAGCATAAGTATCCACCCCCTGAGGTTCCTCTTAAATCTTTTAACCATATTCATTTCCTCTCACACAGAGACCATCAAGCTTCAGATGATCATGTGACAAGGTTTCCAGTCAGTTCCAGGTGAAGACACCACCCCTGGCCATCAGGATGCCACCCTGTCTCCACTAGACGGAGTAGGGCGAGAGTTCCATGATCTCCAGTAGGTAGGGACTACGCCCCAAGTTGGCATGAAGCAGTAACAGTCCCTCTGCCTCCCATAAAGATTGGCGGGGGTCATGTCTCTCAGGAGGGAGACGAGGCAGGAGAATAGGGTCTGGAGTCAGGGAACCTAAGGGTTCACCTGACTTCCTAGAATTAAATCAAAAGGAAAACCCCAACTTTCTGCACCTAAGTAACAAAAGGACCAGAGACTACTCCCTTTGCAACTCCCACTCCTCACTTTCTTCTTGGAGATGGAAAATGTTTTGAAAGTACCTCTGATTGTCTTTCCATAACCAATCCGACGTTTGCATAGGAGTGTAACTTTATAACTTCAGCCTCTGATTGGTTATGGAAAGCAATCAATCAGACTAATTGCGGGCCAAATCTTCTTTTGCATAGGGGTGTAACTTTGTAACTTCACTTTAGCCTTTGATTGGTTGTGGAAAGCAACCAATCAGACTGATTGCCAATCAGACTGATTGCAGGCCAAATCTTCTTTTGCATAGGAGTGTAACCTTTGTAACTTCACTTCAGCCTCTGATTGGTTGCTTTCCACAACCAATCAGACTGATTGTGGCACCACTTCATTTACATGGGGTGAACAACAAGTGGCCAATGGGCAACCTCTAGTAGGTATTTGGACCCCAGAAGATTCTACAGCAGGGGCTCTTGAGCCTCTATGCTGGGGTCTGCTCCCACCCTGTGGAATGCACTTTCATTTTCAATAAATCTCTGCTTTTGTTGCTTCATTCTTTCTTTCCTTGCTTTGTTTGTGCGTTTTGTACAATTCTTTGTTCAAAATGACAAGAACCGGCCGTGTGTGGTGGCTCACGCCTGTAATCCCAGCACTTTGGGAAGCTGAGGCAGGTGGATCAACTGAGGTCAGGAGTTATAGACCAGCCCGGCCAACATGGCGAAACCCCCTCTCTACTAAAAATACAAAAAACTTAGCAGGACGTGGTGGCGCACACCTATTATCCCAGCTACTTGGGAGGTTGAGTCAGGAGAACTGCTTGAACCTGGGAGGCGGAGGTTGTAGTGAGCTGAGATTGTGCCATTGCACTCCAGCCTGGGCAACAGAGCTAGACTCTATCTTAAAAAAAAAAAAAAAAAAAAAAAAAAAAAAAAAAAAAGACAAGAACCTGGACATCCTCCACCCGTAATAAGCCAAGACTGTGCCACAGCACTCCAGCCTGGGCGACAGAGTGAGACTCTGTCTCAAAAAAATTAAAATACAACAAGAGCAGAAGTATGAACTAAAAAAACCACCTTTGTGGGGTGGATGTGGCCTTGGGGGTACCAGTTTGCAGACCTTGTGTCAAGCAGCCTAGGACCTAATCTGTATCCTTTGTTACCTGTCACGGATACTGACCTTAGGCTTGGACCACCGCGATCCTGCCCTGCACCCCACGCTTTAGCTGGCCCACTCCAGCTGGAGGGCATGTTCCCTTCTAGATCATGTTCCTGGTCCCCTGGACTCTGGAAATCCCTGTGCAAACAGCCCTGAGCCTGCTTCCAAGGTCTGACTTCCCTCCACCCAGGGCAGCCTGCACTGTTAGAATGAAGGATGGCAGGGTAGGGGGTGTGTGTTTGCCTGAATGCACTGGGAGTCCCCCTTCGGTATGTATGGGATGGAGTCGTGTGGGAATAGAAGCAGCAAGACTACTAGCAAGGGCCCTGCATTTGTACTCTTGCCCCTGGCTAGGCAGTCGTTAGGGTTGGGCCTGCCTGTCACTGCCCCGTGGGTCAGGCTGTAAATAAGAGCGATTCTCGATTCACTCTTTACCCTGGGCCAGACAGTCCGATGCATCCCATCATTCCTAATACCAACTCTGAGGATGCTGACAAGCAGCAGCCCCGTTTTACAGACCGAGGCACAGAGGCTGAAATAAGTTGCCCATAGCTAGTGAGTGGCAGAGGCAGGGTTTTAATGGGACAGTCCGTGGCGGAGCCGACTGGCTCCGCCGCCAGCCTCCCTGCGGAACCCGTCGGCGCTCGCCGCCTGGGACCGCCAGCTCGGGGCGGGGCGCCGGCAGGGACCCTCCGCGCCCCTCTCTGTCTGCCGCCCGGGCGGGCCTCCGCAGGGGCGCGAGGAGGGGGTGTTGGGTCGCCAGGGACCGCCTCCCAGCTGCTCCGGCCGCCGGGGGGCCTGGCGGTGACGGCGGCGCCTGGCGGCGGGGATTTGGCGCGGGCCGGGGGCCGGGGCGCGGGGGCGCGGGGCTGGATTCCTAGGGCCGCGGCGCTTCCCGGCATGCTCCGCTGCAGGCCCGCGCCCGCGCCTGGACTTTGCCATCGGCGGGACTGTCGCGGGATGCGCACCGGAGCCGCAGCCTGAGGTGGGTGAGCCCCGCCTGGCCGGGCGGGCCGCGGCGAGTCGGGGCGGGGGGCTCGAGGGACGCGGGGCCCAGCCCGGCTGCCGGGGAGAAGGGAGGCCGGCGCCGCAGCTTTGTTCTCGCCGCGGGGCCGCGCGCCCGAAGTTGGGCAAAGGAGTGGGAGCCGCGCCCAGTAGCGCTCCGGGGCCCGTGCGGCGCGTCCTGGGCGGGCTAGGGGTCCCTCCCTCCCACGGACAGAGTGGGCGTCCTGGGTGGACGAGCATGGGGAAGCGGGTAGGGTCTTGGGTCTGTTTTGTTCTTGTGGGTCCAGAACCGGAGGGGAAGGGGGAAAGTAAGGGAGAGAGAAAGAGACGGAGAGAAACAGGAAAACTCACTCTTCAAAAACACAAAGAAACGCCACGCAGACAGACTGCAGGGAAGGACCGCGAACACACGCTCCGAGAAACACACTCAGCTCACACGCACTGAGAAGCACACTTAAGCTAGACACTCAGGTCACACATAGAAGCACAGAGAAACAGTTCACACACACTCAGAAACACACTCCGAGAAACACACTCAGCTCACACGCACTCAGAAGCACACTCAAACAGCTCACACACGGAAGCACACTCGGAGAAACATTCAGCTCACACACACTCAGAAACACCCTCTGAGAAACACACTCAGCTCACACCCACTCAGAAGCACACTCAAACAGCTCACACAAACACATTCAGAAAACACTCAGAAACGCACTCAGCTCACACTCAGAAATACACTCCGAGAAACACACTCTGAGAAACACGGAGCTCACACACACAAAAACAGCTCGCGCACACTCAAACACAAACACTCGGAGAAACACACTCAGAAGCACACTCAGCTCACACACACCCAGAGAAACACGCTCAGAGAAACAACGCACAGGAAGAGAGAGGAAACCAAGTGGGTGGTCTTGGAGGCCTGGGATGGGGGAGGGGAAGGAGAGACACTGAGAAGGGGGAGACGGGAACAGCAGAGGGAAAGATGCATGGAGAGAGAAACAGAGATAAAGGCAGACGTAAGAGGAGGCAGAAAACACAGGCCAAAAGGAGGTGGATGAAAGGACAGTACAGAGAAACACACATTTAGAGAAATAGAGGCGGACCCTGACAATTACCCCCTTCCCCCCACCCTACCTCTCACAAAATCAGAGATACACAGATGAAAGAGGCAGATGCCAACCTTCTCATCTTTGTGGTCCAGCGAGCTCCAGGTGGGAGAGCAACTCTGTGAGCCCTTTGAGAAAGGCCTCCTTGGCACTTTAAGCCAGGCACGTCCCAACCTTGTCTACCTAGCAAACTCCTGCGCATCCTTCAAAACCCAGCTCAAGCATCAGCACTCCTGTGGAAGTGTCAGTACCCAGAAAGTGTCATGCAAACACATTTACTCTCATTTCTGTGTTCTTCTGCAGGAAGCACAGGCACATGGAGTTGAAGTGGTTTGTCACCTGTCTGCCTCTCCCACCAGCTTCTTAAGATCAGGGTCTTTGTCTTATCCGTCGCCAATCTCCATTGCATGATGCATAGTAGATGGTCAATAAATACTCAGTGAATGGTGACTGAGAGCGTTTGAGCCCTCCAGTATATGGAGGATAGAATTAAGTGCAAATAGAGGAAAAGCACCATCCTGGTATTGTACCAGGACTCCTAAGTCAGTGTCCTTTTTTCACGTGGAGAAATTAAAGCCCAGAGAGGGGAGAATGCTTGCACAAAGAGAGGCAAGCAGGAGGCCTGCAATGAAGTAACAGTGAATATGTACTTCTGTGAGATGCCTTTGTTCTTCTGGCTTATGAGTTTAAAATAGGTGTGGAAGACCCCTGTTCTTCAGTTCCTTTCTCCAGAGGCAACTACTGTTATTAAGTTACATTTTATGTGTGTGTGTGTGTGCGTATCTATGTGTTCATACCAAAAAAAATTCTGTGCACACACTAGTGTATACAAATGCACGGACTTCTTTCATTCTTCTTTTGTATACAAATAAAATAATTCTATTAGAAAAAGAAATAGATATGAAAGAATCTCCTGAGTGAAAACAGGCAAGAGGCAATGGACACTTTAATGCCAGTTCTAAGTTTCCAGTATTGAAACTGACAATTAGAACTCTTTTCAGAACCTTTACAGTCTTCTTTCTTCCTTGGTAAGGAAAAGTATAGTGAATGCCCATCTCAGTTTAAGTGGATGGCTTTCTGCCTCCTGACTGCATATTGGACAAATTCTGTAACCTCCCTGAACCTCAGTTTCCTCAACTGTAAAATGGGGTTGCTAATGTCCACTTCATAAGATTGTTGTTGGGAAAGTTTGAACAAAGTATCTGGTGCAGAGTAGATCCTCAGTAAATACAGTTTCATCTTTCCTCTTCTTTAATGGGTGTTCTTCTGTGCATGTGTTTATGGATGTGAAAACAACTGCTAGTTAAAATGTTTCCTTTTGTCTAGGGTTTAAAAAGCTGTTTTAAGGCCAGGCGTGGTGTCTCATGCCTGTAATCCCAGCACTTTGGGAGGCCCGAGGCGGGTAGATCACTTGAGGTCAGGAGTTCAAGACCAGCCTGGTCAACATGGTGAAACCCCGTCTCTACTAAAAATACAAAAAATTAGCTGGGTGTGGTGGTGGGCACCTGTAATCCCAGCTACTTGGGAGGCTGAGGCAGGAGAGTCGCTTGAACCCAGGAGGTGGAGGTTGTAGTGAGCCGAGATTGCGCTATTGTACTCCAGCCTGGGCGACAGAGCTAGACGCCATCTCAAAAAAAAAAAAAAAAAAAAAAAAAAAAAAAAAAAAAAAAAAGCTATCTTAGTCCAATTGGGAGCAAATTCTTCTGATAAAGGAAAAGGCAAATTTAGGGCACAGCATAAAATGTACCTTGGTTCTCTTCAGGCCCTCAGATCTCTGCAGGTGTCGTGGAGGAACCTAGCACCTGCCATCCTCTCCCCCAATTTGCCACTTCCAGCAGGTAAGACCCACCTGTCCCACTCTCTTTCATGGCTTGTTGACCAGGTCTGAACTGACTTCATGTTCTCTCAAGCTTTATCCCATGAGGAGGATGTGAGCGGGACTGAGTCAGGAGTCCTCTGGAAGCATGGAGACCGTGGTGATTGTTGCCATAGGTGTGCTGGCCACCATCTTTCTGGCTTCGTTTGCAGCCTTGGTGCTGGTTTGCAGGCAGCGCTACTGCCGGCCACGAGACCTGCTGCAGCGCTATGATTCTAAGTGAGTGAGCCCATGGAGGGCAAGGAGGACGGGTGGGCTCTAACTGAAGAAAAAGAGAGGAACACGTAGTTCAGTGTTGGGCAACTCTAACTCAGCTTTTTGGTTCTAAAATGGTACCTGCAGGTGTCCTTCCCTATAAAGACCTCAGAGTTTAAGAATGTTCCTTAAGCCTCCCAACATCCTGAGTCACCTCCTTCTCTGCTTCCTGAGCCAGGAAGAAAGTCACTGAATATGAACATGTTCACCTAGCATAAAAGCTCAGCCATCTGTCTCAAACTGGCCACCTCACTTAGCAGTTGGACCAGCCAAATCACTTTCCAGCCAGACCCAGAGGAACAGAAATCAGATGCCCACACTCTGCCCATACATCTAAGCAACAAACATTTGGTTTTGTGAAATCCCAACTTAGGACTGTCTCTCTCTTTGCACAGCAGATTTTTTTTTTTTTTTTTTTTCCGAGGTGGAGTTTCGCTCTTGTCTCCCAGGCTGGAGTGCGATGGTGTAATCTTGGCTCACTGTAGCCTCCGCCTCCTGGGTTCAAGTGCTTCTCCTGCTCCAGCCTCCCATGTAGCTGGGATTACAGGCATGCACCACCATGCTCAGCTAATTTTTGTATTTTTAGTAGAGGTGGGGTTTCACCATGTTGGCCAGGCTGGTCTTGAACTCCTGACCTCAGATGATCTGCCCGCCTCAGCTTCCCAAAGTGCTGGGATTACACGCATGAGCCACCATGCTCGGCCTGCCCAGCAGATTTATTTGTGATGCATTGTATGTGAAATATATTTTGTAAGCAGGATTTTGTTTTCAATTTAGGGATGTTTTAATTGATAGACCCTTTAGGGATTAACCCTTAGTTTTTCTCATCCTTCTGTCTTAATCCTATCAGCATCTCTGTCAAGTGATTCATAATTTATAAATGCCAATTTATATGATCCAGGAAAGCTTTCCTATTGAACAAAATGCCATGGTATCTCATTTTCTAAAGTACCCTGTTATAAAATTTGAGGCATTTTTACTTCTTTCACTTTTCCAGTGTTACTAGGAAAAGGCAGGGATATAGGGATGGACCAAAGTGGTTCACAAGAGTTATTCTGCAGACCAGGTAGGGAGCCCATGTAGGTTTGGGTAATAGGAACCACCGCCTCTCTATAAAATGTAGGATTAAAGGGAAAAATATGTTATAAAAGGATATAATTTTGTCCTGAAGGGATATCCCTAACGTCTTTGTAATCAGGTAGTTACACCCTACTCTTTCTGACTCCATTTGTGGCTTATCTGACTCCATTTCACTTTGCTTTTGTTTTAGTGCCCCCGGCCTGCCTCCCCAACTCACTGTCTAGCCACGTGCCCTGCCCTGAACTGTAGCCCCACTAGGCTTAGGTTGGGACAAGTGGTCTCTGCTCTAGTTTATCGACTCCCTTGCTTCTTTTATGGTGTATGTGGGCCTCAGTGAGGAGAGGGTCAGCAGCAGTCACCCACCATGAAACCATTTGACAGGGGCCTTTTCTTCCAGGCCCATTGTGGACCTCATCGGTGCCATGGAGACCCAGTCTGAGCCCTCTGAGTTAGAACTGGATGACGTCGTTATCACCAACCCCCACATTGAGGCCATTCTGGAGAATGAAGACTGGATCGAAGATGCCTCGTAAGGCCATGGGAGCTTTTCCACGGCCCCCCGGGCTTCTGGCAAATGGTGCCCTTTGCTGGCGTCCTTTGCCAGAGTACTTAGCTGGCATTCAAGAACAGTCACTCTGTTACTTGCTGCTCTTTCCTGTGCCTTTAGTGTGGGGGGAAATCAGAATATGACT
The DNA here is from genome assembly GCF_007565055.1 of Rhinopithecus roxellana. Taxonomy (NCBI): domain Eukaryota; kingdom Metazoa; phylum Chordata; class Mammalia; order Primates; family Cercopithecidae; genus Rhinopithecus; species Rhinopithecus roxellana. Next base: position 49,788,584 of record NC_044567.1, read on the forward strand.
TGAAAGTGTTTGTCCTTTTCTTCTCTGCCCACATTTTGTAGACCTGAACACTGCGGCCTATAGATATGTGGCAAAGGTTGTTATAAAGTCACCCTGGTGTGCTTGGGTTATCCTTGAGGTGCCCATAAATTTGGCTCAGGCTCCAGAGATGCAGCTTTTTTCTTTAGGATCTCAGGGATCTCTCCATCCAACAGGACCCCCTACATTTTAAGAAGCGGCTGCTACTTCATTGCCTTATCCATTTAGCCATCCATTCCCTGGGCACATGTTTATGGGGCATTATGTTCAGGGTATTGGGTCAGGTGCTGCAGATACTGAAACAGTTGAGAAGACAGTTATAGTCAGTATCACAGAAACTGTAAGAGATCCCTGCATACAGTGCAGTAGGCACATGGAGAAGGCAGTGTCTAGGTTTGCCTGGGTTGGGGAGGTTGAGCTGGATCTCATGGAATATTATCACAGGGGAGGTGCCTTTTGACTTGGATCTTGAAAGATGAGGAGGAGTTCCCCAGGCTGAGCACAGGGGAAGGACACGTTGGGCAGAGGGAACAGTCTACCAGAAGCTTGAGAGTTATAATAAAGCATGACTCACTAGGCACACAGTGGAGCTTGCTGGAAGAGTAGATTGGGTGCAGGGAGGGGAAGGGAGGGGAGGTGCTCCCTCGTTTAACTCATGGGCTGGTCCATTTTGACACTGAGGCATTCCCACTCTCAGTGGTTGGTATTTGGCTGTGCCCACTGGTCAGGGCGAGTTGAGGTGCAAGGGTGGGAACTGGAGGGTGGTGAGCCCCTCCAGATGAGCACTGATGACTTCTTCTTGTTTTCCCAGGGGTCTCATGTCCCACTGCATTGCCATCTTGAAGGTAAACCTCTCTCATTTCTCTGTGGGATAAAGGGGAGTCGAAAAGCACCGCTGTGCGTGGACGGAGTAGAACAGGACCTTAGAAAGGGCACTGACCCCTCGCAAGAGGCCTTTCCTTAACCTGACACTTGGAATTTTTGTGGTTTCCTTCCTTTCCTGCCTGGACTGGCTGTTTACAGATTCTCAAGGTTGTTTCAAAGGCTTTATTTCATCTGGTTCTCTTAATTCAATGACCTGCGGGAAAGACAGCCTAGGTACACAGCCACCATTTCACCCCTTATGGAGAAAGCTGTGTGTGCCTAAGACCATGTAGCTGCCAAGAGAAATGGGGTTTCCCTGCTTCCCCCTGCACACTTTTTTTCACTAACAGAGAGTTCAGGCCTGTACAGTGAGTTTCTTTCTGTATTTGGATTTCTACTGTGACTACAAAGTCATCACTAGCCCTCTTTGGCTGTGACCATAGTCAGCCAGATGGGACAATCAGTGTTAAAAAACCAAAGCAGGCATACTTCAATCTGAAGGCAGAGGATTTTTTTCTTTGAATGCCTGGAATCTTTGAAAAATTGCATCCAATTTGCATTTTGGGTGATTTTATGGTTTTAGCATTTGTTTTCAATTCTTGTCTGTTAATATCCTACCTAATAGAATAATAACTATACTGAAATATTCGGCCAGTTGCAAATATCAGGTTTTTTTTTTTTACATCAGTAACCTGGGTAATCACACATTTACCTCTTTGACTAGTAAATATTCAAGATTTCAAAAGAGACAACTTTGTCTTTTCTTTAGTGACATTCAGTAGAAGACACTATTAATAAAATGTTCTTTACCCCACTTCTTCTTTGGCTGTCTCTCTCAGGGGATGGATAAATGCCTACTAGGAAGTTACTATCTCAGAGTCCAGGTTTAGTTAATTCCGAGAGGCTCTTTGGATATACAAATATGGTTGTAGATATAAATATGGTTATTGATAGAGCTAGTTAGGCGTAATGACTAGAGGATAATGCTATACTACATTTCCCTTCTCCCAGCCAAGATGTGTCCTGGGCCTCGGTTTTGTCTCCTGTTCTCATCTATTAGAAGGATAAATGGCATCTGTGGTGTGAGATGAATCAGCTGGAGGGAGTCGTATTGAATTGGAATCAGTGTCTACCCGGGGAACCTCAGATCAAAGGAGAGGGCTTCTAAGTCCCCTCTTGGGATCTTAAGACACTTTTGCTAGGTCACCCGCCCTTGAGTCCCTGTGGTGGGAGCTGGGAGAGGGGTCTGGGCTAACTCCCGGGTGGACCTTTGGGCTTCTTTCTGCTCTCTACTGTCCAGTTCCAAGTATAGGTCAGGTAGAGGTGCTTCCTTGCCATGGATAGAGACGCACCCATGTTGGTTGGTTCTAGCATGGGGAGGCCTGGAAAGGGGAAACAAGCTCTGGGGTGGCCAGCTCTGTGGGTGGACAACGAGGAAGACTGTATGTCAGTCTTGCCTTTTCCCTGCTTTTCCTAAGGTCCTTTCATCATCAGCTTGACAAACACGCTAATATATTACCTGAGACCATTGTTGAAATAAGTGCTGTTCTTGGAGCATGTGCTCAAAGGGAACAATGCCCCTTTGTTCGGCCCCATTCCTGAGGGTGCCCTGTTGGAGATACTTATTCTTGTGCAAGTCTAAACCATGAGATGAAGGAATAGAAAAAGAAAGTAGCTTTTTCCCCTAAGCGAGAAATTGGAGCACATGATTTTTCTCAGACAGATTATTTCAGCTTAGGCTTCCCAGAGCCCACACCCTGCCCTTGATCTGTGGCTCCCACCCCAGGTCCTCTCCCAGCCATGCTCTTGGCTTTTGCCACTTCCCACCCGTTTCCTCTCATCTCTGTACTTTTCACATCTGGCCATTAGGTTAGGGGGCCAGCTGCAATGGGACTCATGGCAGGGCTGATTTGTCTTGGGGGGTGGTGGTGAGGCCCTGAGTGGAGCCAGGTCAGCCCTCATCTCTCTTCTCCCTGCCGCATTAGATTTGTCACACTTTGACAGAGAAGCTTGTTGCCATGACGATGGGCTCTGGGGCCAAGATGAAGACTTCAGCCAGTGTCAGCGACATCATTGTGGTGGCCAAGCGGATCAGCCCCAGGTGAGCGATTGGCGGCCTCGAAGTCCCCACACTCCATGAGGGAAGAGAGGGGCTGGATACTGGGGTAGCCGCAGAGCTGGGCTCTTCTTTAAAATAGTGCAGAGGCAACTTCAGCTATTTGTTTCCCACACATTTTCAGAATGACCAGGAGGGTTTAGATATCGAGACTTCCCAGCTAAGTTGTGCTCCCACCATCCTCACCTGCAGCATGACCCGTCTGAGAGGGCTTTGAGGAAGCTCCAGCAGGTGCCTAGTCCTGACCCTGTCCTAGACTCTGCCTTGCATAGCCCGTGGTGGCCCCTCTTTCCCAGCCACACACCAGCTCCCCTTGCCACACCTTCCTCCCAGGCCAACATTTCACACAGACGCCCACACCCCTGTCTCTGCCTGAATCTGTATTGGAGACTAGCTTGGGGGACCCACTCCGGCTATGCCCACTGCTCCATCCCTGGCCCAGGTCAGCAGCCTCCAACACTGGGTGGGAGCTGAAGCCATGTGGCATTCAACCTCCCAAATTCCAGGCTGACTGCGAAATCCCATGTGGGAGGCAACCAGCAGGATTGCAGTCAACAGCTACACCCCCTCATTTGGGCTTGATTTCCTGAAGAAAAATAAAGCCCTTTTCTTAGAGCCAAGGGCTGTTCTAAGTTTGTGCTGCCACCTGGTGGCTGGTATGCTGACGTGCCAAAGCAGAGGGTTTTCCCCGCCAGCCACCTGGCCCACCCGGGAGGGCACTTCTGTATGCCTGGTGAAACAATGGCACTGCTGTAAGTTCCAGGGACCCACACGTTTCTTGTTGCCATGGCCCTGGGTAAATCACGAGGAACCAGCCCTTTCTCTGCCTCAAGATTAACCAAATAAAAACGACCAGTTTCCTGAGTCACCACGTGAGTTCCTTTGAGGGAAGACACGACCTGGTCAGCTTGAACTCGGTTCAGGCAGTTCGTGAGTTGAGAGAGTGGGAGGGAGATAATCCAGGGAGGGACTCAGCCCAGAACAGTTCCCGGCTTTCTCTGGAGTTGCTCCAGTGGGGTGTAGCTACATGGTCAGCTCCTGGCTTTATAAGAACCCGCGTCCCAGGCTCAGGGTGGGCACTGCGCATTCCTTCCCCATTATTTATTTTTATTTATTTATTTTTGAGATGAAATCTCGCTCTGTCACACAGGCTGGAGTGCGGTAGTGTGATCTTGGCTCACTGCAACCCCAACCTCCTGGGTTCAAGAGATTCTCCTGCCTCAGCCCCCTGAGTAGCTGGGACTATAGGCACGTGCTGCCTTGCTGAGCTAATTTTTGTATTTTTAGTAGAGATGGGGTTTCACCATGTTGGCCAGGCTGGTCTCGAACTCCTGACCTCAGGTGATCCGCCCACCTCGGCCTCCCAAAGTGCTGGAATTATAGGCGTGAGCCACCGCACCCGGCCTCCTTCCCCATTAGTTTCAAATATTCTGCACTGTGGTATCCACTAGACCCTTCATCATGTTTTTTGTGCCTTCTAAGAACCACTTGGGGGCCAGGCAGATTCCTGTGATATGGGTTACAAGGCAGCACTTTCAGGAGGTTGAGGTTTCTGTGTGAGCCTGGGTGAGTAGGATCAGTACGGGTCCTAAGGTGAGGTTGTGGCATTGTCCAAAGAGTGGACCAGCCCTGGTGCTCACTGGCCCGTCCTAAAGAGCACCTTGGACTACTTCTAGAATGCTCCGTGCCATAATTCAGCCAGGGTCTTCGCTTTGTCCTTTTGCCCTCACACTTCTTTCTCCTTCTGGCCATGTTCTGTCCCTATTGTTTTTCCTGCTCCATTTATCCCACACAGTGTGTTGATGGCCTGTTAGTCTCGAGGTGGTGGCTTTAGCACTAGAGAAAGGGACTGGCTGAGACAGGCGCCGAGGGTGACCGTGTCTCTGCATGTCCTCACCAGCCCCACAGCCCTGAATAAGAGTGTTTGAGGCCATCTTTTTTCAAGTGCTTTTAGAAATCAAACAATATATCTTTATTTTTTCTTTCTGTCGAGTGTTCATGAGCAAAGATTTGAAATAAAACCTTGTACCACGCAAATCAGAATGGAGTGTAGTTCTGAACTTGATTTAAAAAAATTAACCACAAGGTAGAAGAAATCCAGTAGAGCAGTGTGAAGCCAAATGAAACTCATGGTCTTCTTTTTCCATGTCTTACATACCTTTAGCTTTGTATTTTTTTTTTTTTTCCTGAATACAAGAGTAATTCATGCTTCTAAAAATTTAAAATACTGCAGACATAGATGACCTGGAAAGGCTACTCCCTCCCAATTGTAGGAAGTAACCACTTTTAAGTGGTGAGTGTTCTTCCAGATTCTTCCCAATCCCACATTTCAGAGCTTTTGCTTATCTATTTTTATGCAAATGACAGATCGAGCGTTACATATTATTTGGCAATTTGCCTTTTTAATATAGTAGTAACCTTGAACATCATTCCATATGTATGACTGTATTTTTAAAAACCATTGGCACTGAAACAAAACTGGAAAACAAAATAGTCTATACAAAGACTGAACCTGAAGTCTTTGTGCCTCAGTGTCTGAGAATGCAGAAGCAATTGGATAAAGAACCATTAAAGACCGGGTCTGGAATATCAAAAAAGAATAATTGGAATAAAGATAGAAAGGAAGGAAGGGGCCGGGTGTGGTGGCTCACGCACCTGTAATCCCAGCACTATGGAATGCTGAGGTGGGCGGATCGCCTGAGGTCAGGAGTTCAAGGCCAGCCTGGCCAACATGGTGAAACCCCGTCTCTACTAAAAATACAAAATTTAGCCAGGCACGGTGGTGCGTGCCTGTAATCCCAGCTACTTGGGAAACTGAGGCAGGAGAATCACTTGAGCCCGGGAGGTGGAGGTTGCAGTGAGCTGAGATAGTACCACTGCACTCCAGCCTGGGTGACAAAGCGAGACTCCATCTCAGAAAAAAAAAGAAGGAGAAAAGGAGATCAAGAAAGTGAAGTACTGAACACTTTTTGCCTCTGGTCAGGGTGGATGATGTTGTGAAGTCGATGTACCCTCCGTTGGACCCCAAGCTCCTGGACGCACGGTGAGAGCAGTGGTGGGTGCACGTTCGGTTTGTCATGCAGAGGTCCACAACTGTTTTATCAGATCTGTGAGGCTGGCTGACTGGCTTGTGTAGGGAGGGTGGCTTTGCGGACTCCTTAGGCTGCCCGGGCCTTCGGTGCCATTTACTTCAGTGAGCGGCTCCTGACTGGGTGATAGAGGCCAGTCCTCTCCTGAAACCCAAGAGAAGAAAGAGCCAGTCTTAGATTTTAAATTATTATGATTAGACATCCGGCCATGTTACATGCTAACTGTGCCTTCCCTTCCACCTTTCCTCTTGCCCCCTCTGATTTTTGGACCCCAGAAGCAGATATGCCTTAGCTGTGAGTGCCGCCCAGTGGGGCAGTGGGGCAGTGGGGCAGTGGTTCCCAGCGCAGTGAGAATGGAGGTGACAGGTCAGCCACGGCTGTGCTCACCTGCCACTAGATGTGCACATACACAGAGTGTACTTAGCCATATGAAATTGTTATGTTCCTGTACCAGATGCATCCCGTTTAAGAAAGATAGATTCTTTTCTGCCTTGGATTTATATGACTGTTTCATACACATGTAACAGTTGCCAGATGGGCAATGGGTCACAGCGCTTCAACTTTGGTTTCTCTGCCCCACTCCTACTGCTGCCCAGCTTTGTCCATGGGTTAATAACCTGTAATGTATTCTCAAATGCATCATGGTACTCACTATATAAAAGGTATTCTACAGTGAATTTTTCAGCACTGAAAAATCTACTCCTCACTTTGGTTTTCAATTACATTTTTTGCTTTTTTTGAGTTAGATAAACCAGCCCTGGGCCTTACCGATTTGTAATTCAGTAAGGAATGTTTAAGTGAGAGTGTGTCTGTCCTGCATTTAAGTGGGCAGCAGTTGGGGAATGTGCTCATCTGATTGACTATATCTGAACTGTTTCACAAAGCGCTCTTTGGGGAGATGTTAATAGGTGTGCTGCAGAAAATGGCTTCCACAGTCTTAAATAAGCTTGTGAGAGACAGCCTGTTACATTCTCCTCGGAGCTTTATCAGGTACATCTCAGAAGGCTCTGAGGCAGGCTTCAGTTAACCTTGTTTAACCTAGCCATCTCCAAATTTATTTGAGCATGGAACCAACTTTAAATTGCATACCTACCAACATCCTAGGGAAGGGTGTGCAGTTTGGGGAATACTAGTCAAAAAGTCTGTTTGGGCTTTTGTGCAAAGTCCCTCGTTTCCTAGGAAACCTGACCCTATTTTTTTTTTTTTCCCTAGGACAACTGCCCTGCTCCTGTCTGTCAGTCATCTGGTGCTGGTGACAAGGAATGCCTGCCATCTGACGGGAGGCTTGGACTGGATTGACCAGTCTCTGTCGGCTGCTGAGGAGCATTTGGAAGTCCTTCGAGAAGCAGCCCTAGCTTCTGAGCCAGATAAAGGCCTCCCAGGCCCTGAAGGCTTCCTACAGGAGCAGTCTGCAATTTAGTGCCTACAGGCCAGCAGCTAGCTATGAAGGCCCCTGCTGCCATTCCTGGGTGGCTCAGCTTAGCCTTCCACTTTTTCCTGTAGAGTTAGTTGTTCTCCATGGCTCAAGAGTTCACCTGTGTGTGCATAGTAAAGCAGGAGATCTGCGTCAGTTTATGCCTCTGTTGCAGTTGCAAACTGTGGCTGGTGAGTGGCAGTCTAATACTGCAGTTAGGGGAGATGCCATTCACTCTCTGCACAGAGGAGCATTGAAAACTGGTGGACTGTCAGCTTTATTTAGCTCAGCTAGTATTTTCAAGAAAATTGAGCCAGTGTCTTAAGAAATCAAGAGGTTTCACATTAAAATTAGAATTTCTGGCCTCTCTTGATCAGCCAGAATGTGTGGCAATTCTGATCTGCATTTTCAGAAGAGGACAATCAATTGAAACTAAGTAGGGGTTGCTTCTTTTGGCAAGACTTGTACTCTCATCTGGCCTGTTTCATTTGTATTATCTGCCTGGTCCCTGAGGCGTCTAAGTCTCTCCTTCCCCTTACAGGTTTGGGTTTGAAACTGAGGAACTACAAAGTTGATGATTTCTTTTTTATCATTATGCCTGCAATTTTACCTAGCTACCACTAGGTGAATAGTAAATTTATACTTAATGTTTCCCTCAAGTGTGTAGTTATTGAGTCAAATTCATATGGATGGTGTATTGTGGGACATACTTAGATGGAAGGAGAAAGCCTGAGAATCCTGAAGATGATTTCTGTGTATACCTCAAAATAAGATATTTAGGCTGGGTGTGGTGGCTCACACCTGTAATCATCACACTTTGGGAGGCTAAGTTGGGTGGATTGCTTGAGTCCAGGAATTTGAGACCATCCTGGGCAACATGGTGAAACCTCATCTCTACAGAAACTACAAAAATTAGCTGGACATGGTGACACATGCAGCTACTTGGTAGGCTGAGGTGGGAGGATTGCTTGAGCCCAGGAGGTGAAGGTTGCAGTGAGCCCTCATCGTGCCACTGCATTCCAGCCTGGGCGACAGAGTGAGACCCTGTCTCCAAAACATACATATATATAAAATATATTTAAAGACCTCTTGAAGTTCAGGCAGAAGTGAAGATACCACTATGAAGTAGTTTCCACATTAACAATAGCAATGACATGAAGGATGTGTTCCCCCTTCCTTCTGATATTAATAGTCTGTTCATTTTGCAAACATTGAGACGAGGGGCATTTTTATGACTTGAAACTTTACTATGACCCAGAATCACAATTATATAATTTGGATACATACCCAGATGGCATAATTTCTATCATAAGCCTGTAGGAAAAGCTTGAAGTTCTTCACTTCTCAGGTTCTCAGAGCCAGCTTGCTCTTGGGAGAGGAACCTGGTATAGGGGCTGCCCAGGTTCATAGCCTATGCTGTCAAGCATGTTTGGAGTTGCATATCTGTTCCCATGTCAGTTTCTCTAACTGAAGTCAGGAAATTCCTCAGCTGGATTCTAGGAAACCAGGAACCCATATTCCCAAATGCAAGATTGGGGCCTGGTTTGTCTTTCAATTTGGGCACATTTCATTCTCTCCAGGAAAATGGGCCATTTCCATCCTGCACAATGTACACCAAACCACAGCTGGGATATGGAGTCAGGAGAGGGAAGCTGGAGCTCAACTCTTATGGACTAAAGGATGGATTCTGGATGGGTTCCAGGGGACACCTTATTGGATTGGTGGCTTCCATCAACCCTAAAAACGTTAAGTGGTGAACTTCCCTGTCCTGTCAAGCTGTGAATGGGGAATGTATACAAAGTTACTTCGACTTTTCTATTTGAGGCCTCCACAGTAAACATCCAGAGTCCTCCTATTTTCTTTTTACCTCTCTTTAAGAGCCCGTTTTTGTGATTAGACTGGAAAGCAATTCATGCTAAGTTTGCAATGGCTGCCACAGTTGTAAGTGTCCCCTGCATTTTAGCCTGCACTAGAGCCCTAAGTCATAGAGAAGCAGTTCTGAATTAGTATCTCAAATACCATCCACCTGGTATGGGTCTGTGGGGTGGAGAGCTTTCCCAGCACCCCTAAAGCAATGCCCAATGTCAATTACCTTCTCTAAGTCCTGGCAAGTCCTGGCACATCGGCTTTCTGGATCCCTTAGATGCTGCCCTTTCTGTTGTGAGGAGAGGTTGCCAAAGATATTGGAGGTGTCTGCTGGACTGTAGGATTTCCGATTCCACTGCTGTGTAGTTTTTCTTTCTAGTGCTGTACAAGAAGCCTCTGGATAAATTTGTTGTTGGTGGCTGATGGTTGAGGTAGAAGCAGTCATGGGGTAGGAGGCAATGCCACTCCTCTAGGCCGTTTGGGAGTTGGCTGAAGTTACTTCCTCCCTTGGAAGGGGCTGGTTAGTGAGTGCCAGGGATCTCAGGACTGTCTCTGTGCCAGATGTGGTTTCCCAGGCAACAGACACATTCCTAAGTCCCTAGTTCACTAGCGTCTATATAGATGGTAGTAGAGCCTTCCTTCCATGTCTCCCTTCCCCTGGCCTGGAGTAGGAGCATTAGACTCAAATTCTGATGAAAAAGAAATTACCTGGACATAGGAATTCAATGTGAAGAGAACAAGATATTTGAAGTCAGACAGAATTAGGTTTGAATTTGGGCTCAGTGGCTTACAGTGTGAGCTTGGTCAGGTTCTTAACATTCTGGTCCTTAGCATTCCCATCTGTATGATCAAGGCTATTGTCATTGGGTTGGTATGCCAATCAAGTGAAGTGGTATGTGTGAGCTGCCCAACTGTGGGCCTGGTTCTGATTAGTCAATGTTAACCCTTCTTTCTCCACAGCTTCCCGTTCTTTGACGCCGCTGACCCAGATGGCGTCACCTCAGTTACCATGGCTTGGTCCAAGCAGCGACTTCTGTTCATGGGCTCTGGAATTGAGTGGCCAAAAATCTGGAATCCCTTCGGTAGGGAGAGTAGCCTTGTCCCTGCCCTGCTACAAGTCTGTTCATATGGAGACATACAAAGCCATGGGCCTCTTATCAACATTCAAAGGGTTGATTGTGCAAGCTCACATTCCTCCAGAGCAACTCCCCCAGCTTGTGAGATCTCCGAGAGGGAACACGTGTTCCTGGCATCCAGCTTCCCCTGGTGCTCCCCCTGACCTGCCTCATTCCGGGAGTTCCCTCTCTTCAGAGACCCTGTATGCCCACACGAGTGGACTTTTAGAAAATGGCCTACAGTTCAAAGGCCCTGCATTGCTTTATGGCCTTGGAAATGTGGGGAAAGTGTCAGATGAAGAATTTCTATCCTCCTCACTTCCTCCCTGTCTCCCATAAATGCATACCGAGAGCTTACTGTGAAGGAGGGGTCGTGCTAGATGCTGGAGCTATGGAACAAAAGGCACAATCCCTGCCCTTAAGGAGCAATAGAGAAATGAGCAGCTGCTGGAGCCATGGCTGTAGCCAGTGCTGTGTTGGAGGGGACTGCAAGAGGGGCCGTGGGCACACAGAGCAGGGACAGGGCAGGGGGGCAGTTGAAATAGGAAAGAGCTGCTGCCTGAATGGAGACTTGATAAAGAAGAGGTCACGCATCAGAACAGAAAATGGTCCCAGCTACTCAGGTGGCAGAGGCGGGAGGATCGCTTGAGCCCAGGTTGGGCAGAGGCTGCAGTGAATCTTGATAGAGCCACTGCACTCTAGCTTGGGCGACAGAGCAAGACGCCGTTTCAAAACACACACATGTACACACACATAGAAAGTGCCGGGGGAAGTAATATGGTTGTGTTGTGTTTGTTCTGGTGGGTCTTACTGTGTTTCTTTTTTTTTTTTTTTTTTGAGACGGAGTCTCGCTCTGTCGCCCAGGCTGGAGTGCAGTGGCAGGATCTCAGCTCACTGCAAGCTCCGCCTCCCGGGTTTAGCCATTCTCCTGCCTCAGCCTCCCGAGTAGCTGGGACTGCAGGCGCCCGCCACCTCGCCCGGCTAGTTTTTTGTATTTTTTTAGTAGAGACGGGGTTTCACTGTGTTAGCCAGGATGGTCTCCATCTCCTGACCTCGTGATCCGCCCGTCTCGGCCTCCCAAAGTGCTGGGATTACAGGCTTGAGCCACCGCGCCCGGCCATCTTACTGTGTTTCTATGAGAAAGGCTGATGAGCAATTTTGAGAATTTGAGGCAAAACTGGTTCTTCCTATTTCATCCTATTTGTATTTTTATTATCCCAATTTTTCAGGTAAGGAGACCAAAGCAGAAAGATGAGTAACCCTCCTGGAGTCTCACAATTAATATGAATCAGAGCAGGATCTTCAGCTCCCCAACTTGTGTTTTTCACTGGCACATCTTCCTGCCTGGGTGCAGCAGGTGGGAAATCCATCATGGAAAGGAAAGAACAGACGTGAGAGTCATTCCATTCTCTTCTAGTTCAAATCTTTTTTGTGAAAAAAAAAAAAAAAAAAAAGGTAGTTGTGACCCGTGAATTAATTTCATGGCTTACAATCCACAGGATGATAGAACATAGGTACTAAAATGAGGGCTGGGGCATGGCTGAGGTATTTCCTCTCCTTCCAAAATGACTTAATTTTATCTATTTAAAATAAAATTTGCATTTACCAGAATAGCGGCAAAAATTTATGGTGCAGAATAGAATAATTGATTTATTACATGATTGATTAGTTCAAGAGTCATCTGTTGAGGATCTGCACTGGATTAGGCCCAGAGATGCAGGAATGAATAAAAAGATAATGCCTCTCTTGAGGCACATATAATCTAAGGTGGAAAGAAAACCATAAAGAGTCATTTTCAATACAGTGTGGTAAGGGCTAAGGCAGGGAATGTGTGTGTGATGACAGCACAGATCAGGGCCACCAAACCCAGGTCATGAGAGTTTCCTAAAGGTGGTGACATCTCAGAATTGTCTGTCGAGGAGGAGGTGTTAGGAGAAGACAGGGTGGGGTTGGGGAAGGCGGAAGTGGAAGACAGAGCATCCAGGCAGGGCCATCTGTGCAGACATGACATTCCATGCTATGCTCAGGACATGTCAGCTGGTTCAGTAACTGCAAGTCTCAGGTGGGAGCTGGGGCACGGTGGGCGGTGAGCCTGGAGAAGAAGGTGAGGATGAAACTCTGGAGAGTCTCATAGGCCTTGCTGAGGTCTTTGGACTTTTTCTCTAGGTCGTAGGGGGCAATTGAAAGTTGAAAATTGCTTTCTTATTTTTTTCCTGGGACACTAGCAATTGATCACTGCACCCTCACCAGCCTTTAATGTTTTCCTAATTTGATAGGTGAACAATGGCTTAGCATTGTGTTAATTTGCATTTCCGTGACTACTGGTGCAGTTAGACATTTTTTTTCATGTGTTTATTAGCTATTTGTACATATTCATGACCGTTGCCCATTTTTCTACTGGGATTTTAGTATTATTCTTATTGACTTATATAAGCTCTTTATATATTAAACATAACAACCCTTTGTCATATTTATTGCATATATTTTCCCCCAGCCTTGTCATTTGCTTTTTAGTTTTGTTTACAATGGTTTCTGATGTCCAAAAGTTTCAAATTTGGTGTAGTCAAATTTATTGATTTTCTTTTCATTAGTGATTTCTTCCATTGCTTTTATACTTTCTTACCCAGAGGTAAAATAAATATCATAGAAATATTTGAAGCAGTGGAGTGTTCTGGGTGGATAATTAATAATAATATTCACATGTTAGGTGTAGTGGCAGAAAAACCCAGCAGGGTATAAAAAAACCCAAACCTTCCTTTATCCACCCAAAACCCAGCTCAAGGTTAAGGGTAGGAACAGTCACAGGCCAAAGAAATTGATGAGAAGAGGAAGGGAAACCTTGAAGGACAAGTAGGAGCTGGTCAGGCATACAGGGTGTGTGGGAGTAGCACAGAAAGGAAGCTGCATGTCCCAAGGTAGAGGCTGAAGAAACAAGCATGTCTGAGTGCCAGGGACAGAGAAAAGCCTCACAATTTTCACAGGACAGAGAAAAGCCACACAATTTCTGCTGTCATGAGATTGTAGTCTGGTGAGGGAAGACAGACATTAAACAAATGTTGCATAAATAAATGTAAAATGAAAACTTTTAAAAGTGTTGTAAGAAAATAATTTGAGTCTTGTGAGAGATTATAAGGGAAACTGATCTATCCAGATGTCAAGGAAGGCTTGCATTAAGAGGATCTTTGATCTACTATCTGGAGGATAAGTAGAAGTCCATAGGTGAAGAAGTGGGTGTACAAGGAACTGTACGTGCAAAGGCCCTTGGGCAGAAGGACAAGAACTGAGACCAGGCCAGTGTGACTGGAAAGCAGATGGGGAAGAAGGTCAGGTGAAAATGGGGGAGAGGTCAAATCATGCCAGACCTTGCAGGCCATGTGAAGGACTTTGGTCTTTCTCTGAAGAGTGATGAGAACCCGTTCAAATGGTTTATTCAAATCTGGTGGAGTTTGATTAGAGGTGGAGACATAATCAGATTTGTATGTTGAGAAGATCCTTTTGCCTTCTACATAGAGAACCAATAGGAGGAGGCTGGAGTAGATAGGAGATGCCTGATGCTGCTGCAGCAGTCTAGGTGAGAGATGATGGTAGCTTGGTCTAAGCAGGGAGAGGAAGATGGAGAGGGGAGTGGACACATTTGAGAGATGTGTAGGAAGTAAAATAAATAGAACTTGGGTGGATTGAATATGGGACAGTGATACAAGATAATAGTGTGCCAAGAAAGACTCCTACGTTTCAAGTTTGCACACCTATATGGGGGTGACAGTTTGGGGCTAGGGGTCACTGGTACAGGAAGCCCCAGAAGAGGATCAGGTTTGGGGATGAATTTAAAGTCATCCATTTTGGACTTGAAGAGTTTGCGGTGCATTTGAGATATCTGAGTTGAGTTAGATATATAATGGTTGGAGCTCAGAGAAGACGGGGCTGAAGGCTTTTCATAAGTTATTATGAGAGTTTTGGCCATGGGTGCAATCCTAGGGAAAGAGTGTGGAGTGAAAATTGCAGAGGGTTGTAAGAAACTCTATCATAGAATATGATATTGGGCCAGTTCAAAGCTCTGTACAGTTATGTTGATGGTTAAATGAAATTGCATATGCCCAGTTCCTGGCACACAGTAGGCACTCAGTAAATATTAAACATATCTCCTTTTTCTCCTTTGTTATTCTGCTCCCTTTATTATATTTCTCTCTCTTTCCTGGCTCTGTGTATTGCAACAAGAGACTCAAGCTGACTTCTTCCAACTTCGCCAGGGTACCTAGTGCATGAACCTGGCATGCATCGCTCTCCTCCAAGACCCAGCCTAGGAGAGCCTACCTCTCCAGAGAGCTGTCTCAGGCTGAAGTAAGGGTACTTTGGGCCTTTGTTTGGTTACCAATGATCAGTGCTCAGAGAGCCAGTCTTTTTTTTTTTTTTTTTTCCCTCCCTCCCTCCCTCCCTCCCTCCCTCCCTCCCTCCCTCCCTCCCTCCCTCCCTCCTTCCTTCCTTCCTTCCTTCCTTCCTTCCTTCCTTCCTTCCTTCCTTCCTTCCTTCCTTCCTTCCTTCCTTCCTTCCTTCCTTCCTTCCTTCCTTCCTTTCGTTCTTTCTTTCATTTGATCGTTCGTTTTTTTTTAGATGGGGTCTCACTCTGTTACCCAGGCTAGAGTACAGTGGCATGATCTCTCAGCTCACTGCAACCTCCACCTCCTGGGCTCAATCAATCCTCCCACCTCAACCTCCTGTTAACTGGGACTACAGGTGCATGCCACCACACCTGGCTAATTTTTGTGTTTTTTTTTTTTTTTTTTTTTTTTTTTTGTAGAGATGGGGTTTTACCATGTTGCCCAGGCTGGTCTCAAACTCCTGAACTCAAGTGATCTGCCCACCTTGGCTTCCCAAAGTGCTGGGATTACAGGCATGAGCCACTGCGCCCATCCGAGAGCTAATTTTCTTAGGACACACAGCAACTTCTACTGGATGATCGCACCTTAGAATGATAATTTAACATCTTGCATTTCCAGAACACTTTGTATTTTTTCAGGGAGTTTTCACAATGATTATCTCAGTTGTTCATCAAAGGATTTTTCATTATGAACTGCATTTGCGTATTTTATTTACCTATAATCCTTTCCCCACTGCTGAAACAATAGCATTCTGAGCAAACACGCATATGGCTAACAAATTCACTCTTATTCATAAGATTTCTGTTTCTTGTTTTCCCATTTTATTTTTAAATCATGATCTTTATCTTCCAAGCCATATTCTTTCACACATTTTTGTTATTCTCAAAATTATGATTCCATTCTTTCTCTTCTGATTTGGCACGTGCCCTCTTCATCTCCTTTCACTGACGAGAGTTCTGGCCCCTAACGCCCATTGTTCCAGCACATTCAGAGACTCACGTTTCTGACTCCTCTCCACCTCATTCCTCTCTGAGGCAAGTGCTGTTTATTTTGCATTGAAGTTTCATATTACCTTTAGCTAGAGATTTGTTATGCAAGACAACCTCATGATCGTGCAGCCTCATGCAGATTTTTCCTTTGCCCTGGCATCTTGAAGATTCTTTTCTGCTTCTCAAATCACTTCTTTTTTTCCCATTCTTCATGACACTTTCCTGATTTCCCTTTCTGTGTTCTTGATCTTTATCTTCTGCTATCTGAATTCCTCATCTCAGCAAACATGTGTCAAGCATCTACTATGAACCAGACTCTGTGCTGGGCTCTGGGGATTCAAAAACCCATGACCTGATCTTGACCTTGAAGTATTCACAGCCTGCAACGGTGGGTCTCAGACCTCGTGGCACATTTGAATCGTCATCTGAAGAACTTTAAAAAAATACTAATTCTAAAGTCCTAGCCCTAGAGATTCTGGTTTAATTGGTATTGAGTGAGACCCTGGCATTGTTATTTTTAAACAGAGATCCTAATGTGCACCCAGGGATAAGAAACATTCCCTGGTTGAATGGATGAAACAGATGTGGAGACAAATGATTTTAATACAATGTGAAGGCAGAAGTAAGCACAGGGGCAGGAGGAGAACAGAAGAGACGTCCGGGATCCAGCTTAGGAAGTGAGAATGCCGGGCAGGTTACCCAGAGTGGATGACTCTGTGCCCTGTCTCATCCCAGAAGAACTTTTTGCAGAGCCCACCCTTCCTCCCATTTTCCAGTCAAATAGGAGAAATGAAAGTCTCTCCTAGAGTTACCTTTTATCTTAAGGAATAGAAGAGCAATTATGAACATAGGCTTGGGATGCAAGAAACACATTCAAATCTCAGCTCTGCCACTTACTATTGTGGCCTTACAAAAAGTTGTGTATGTGTGTGTCTGTGTGTATGTGTGAACTGAGGGAGCTAATGCATGTAATGTGCCTCACCCACTGCTTTACATTCAGTAGATGCTCAAAAAAATTGTAGCTATGGGCCGGGTGTGGCGGCTCACACCTGTAATCCCAGCACTTTGGGAGGTGAGGTGGGTGGATTGCTTGTGGCCATGAGTTTGAGACCGGCCTGGCCAAAATGATGAAACCCTGTCTCTACTAAAAACACAAAAATTAGCCAGGTGTGGTGACGTGTGCCGGTAATCCCAGCTACTTGGGAGGCTGAGGCAGGAGAATTGCTTGAACCTGGGAGGCGGAGGTTTCAGTAGCTGAGATTGCCCCACTGCACTCCAGACTGGGCCACAGAGCAAGATGCCATCTCAAAAAAAAAAAAAAAAAAAAGTTGCTATGTACACTTCAAAGTACACACACATGCACAAACGCACATGCTGATGATGCTCAGCGTGTCTTCTTCCAGCAGCAAGTACTCAGGTGACTTTCTGTGTTTGCCCTGCTGGCCCATCCCTGCTTGGGGGAGGTACTTCACTTGGTCTGTCTCCATGTGATCTTTGAAGGCAGGTGTCTGAGCCTCAGCCCCCATGTGCCTGCTCCTCTCCAGGTCCTTTCCCTTGTCTTCCCCAGTTGTTTAGCATCTTCTTTACCTCCAGCATTCCTGCCAACATTGGTCCCTGGCTCATTGTCTGGTCTGAAGTTTATCATGGATCTGAATGTGATGGTTCTCCCACGGCTCACTCTGTCATCCCTTCTGTGTTTTCCCTTATGGTGGCTGAGTGGTCCACTGCCATCCTGCATGGCATCCCCAGCCTCACCCGTTGCTGCCAGTGCTTGTGGTGGGACTTAAGCTGGAGCTGGAGCTGAAGGGCTCCAGCTTGCCATAGCTGCCCACTGTCCTTTCTAAATGTATTATTGTTGCCTTGGCTAGGCGTCTCCTTTTCCTGGGACAGCAATCTGAGGTTTTCTCAGTCTTGAGGCCATATAGAGACCTTGATTGGCAGACTCTGATTCCCTGGGGAGTGCTTTCTTGGGTTTATAGCTTGGTCCATTCTGGAATGATGCTGTAGTCTTCCTCTAAAGTGTGCCTCACACTTTCTCTGAGCCTTCCCTTGCTCCTGAGACAGAACGATTACACTGTTCTGATGTCCTTATTTTCTTATTTCTCACCTTTTCCTGTGCATTCTCTCTCAACCCTATGGCAGCCCTCTGACCTCCTTGCATTTCTGACGAAGGTCTGTGCATGGCATTGCCTTCCTGCCTGCTACTCCATCTGTGTCTCCTAATTCCTGGGATTTGGTTTATACAGGCTTCTCACTTTGGCCCTTTGGTTTTTTAAAAGTGATTTCTGCTTCAATCCAGCACTTTACCATTTCTCCTTCTCCTCTTCATTATTTACTTCTGCACATGGGATTATTAATTTTACTCTTTGAAACTTTTGGCTTTGTTCTCCCCTCATATGGTTTGGCTGTGTCGCCACCCAAATGTCGTCTTGAACTGTAGCTCCTATGATTCCCATGCGTTGTGGGAGGGACCCAGTGAAAGATACTTGAATCGTGGGGGCAGTTTCCCCATACTGTTCTCATGGTAGTGAATAAGTCTCATGAGATCTGATGATTTTATAAGGGGTTTCCCTTTTCACTGGGCTCTCTCATTCTCACTTGTCTGCTGCCATAAAAGATGTCCTTTGCTCTTCCGCCATGACTGTGAGGCCTCCCCAGCCATATGGAGCTGTGAGTCCACTAAACCTCTTTTCTTTATAAATTACAGTTTTGGGTATGTCTTTATTAGCAGCGTGAGAACAGACTAATACATCTCCTGTGAGAGGCTTTGCTCTTATTGTCTTTCCAGATGACCCAGCCCCATTTGTCTTATGAAAGGTGAATAAGACTCCTTTTCCCTTCTTTAAAAAAATTATTTTTATTGCTATGTATATTAGATATACATACTTTTGGGGTACAGGTGATAATTTGGTACATTCATGTAGTCAAATCACAGTACTCGGGACATCCAACACCTTTGTTAAAATAAAAACTTCAGCTGAATTAAATGTAAAGGAGTTTAATCAAACAATGAACGATTCATGAATCAGGCAACTCCCAGAATCACAGCAGATTCAGAGAGACTCCAGGAGTGCCTTGTGGTCAGAACAAATTTATAAAAAGGGAAGTGAGGTACAGAAATCAGAAGTGAGGTACAGAAACAGCTGGATTGGTTACAGGTTAGTGTTTAACTTATTTGAACCCTTTGAACACTTAGTCCATGAGTAGTTGAAGTATGGCCACTGGGATTGGCCAAGAATCAGCTATTGTTACAGGTACATACTCCTAAGTTAGGTTTTCAATCTTGTCTGCCTATTAAGCTAGGTTACATTTTGTCCGCAATGACTCAAATATAGAAGTATGGAGTCCTTCTCAGGCCATATTTAACTTGCTTTAACACCTTAAATATTTATCTTCCTTTAAGCGAGGAACATTCGAATTAGTCTCTTCTAGCTATTTGGAAATATACAATTGATGAATGTTAACTATAGTCACCCTGCTGCTCTATCGAATACTAGATCTTATTTTTTCCATCTAAGTTTGTATTTGTACCCATTAATCATCTTCTCTTCATGCCCTCTCCCTGGTACCCTTCCTGGCCTCTGGGACGCCCTTTCTCTTAGTTGGTGGTGGTGTTGGACTGAGCACTCCATCCTGACCTGGTAGGACTTTGCTGATTCCCCATCTCCTCTCCTCAGGAGAACACATCCCACACTCATCTTGCTGGAGTCCATGGATTCCTTAAAACAGTCTGGGAGATCTGGAGGGGTAGCAACTATTATTCCTGTTTTTTAGTTAGGAAGATGAGACTTAGCAAGGAGGAAACAGGCCTAGGAAGGGAAACTCATGCTCCAAGCTCATGCAGCCAGTAAGGGAAGAACCGGGAAAGAATGCATGCCAAGGAATTTCCAGTTCATTGCTTGCAGGAGAAGAGGGGAGTGTGCTACTCAGAGCCCCTAACATCTGTCATCCTGTAAAAGCTATAATAAAAAGTCATAAATGCATAAATAGTGTGAAAAAGTTCAAAGGTAAACTCATTAAGTTCAGAAATATAAGGTATGCCTAGGGCCAAAAAAAAAAAAAAAAAAAAAAAAAAGTCACGGAATGACTTATGGGACGCACTAGCACAGTGTTGTAGAATGCTAAAATAGCTGAGAGGAGCCTGCAGAGACAGGGTCCTCGGGTGACTGGGTCCCTGCTGCATGTTGAGAGCTGTTGGAAGCACCTTACATGCATTATTTTATTTAATCTTCACAAGAGATGAATGACCTTATGAGGTTGGTGTTATTACATCCACCAGCTCAAGGCTCAGAGAGGTCAAGGCACTTGCTCACAGTCACAGAGTGGCTTAGGGGCTGATTTGGGATGACAGACCAGGTCTCTCAAATTCCATTTTCATGTGCTTGCCTGCGTGTCACGATTTGCCCAGTTTTCTGAAGAACAGACCTGCACGTGGCCCCTGCAGGAGAGATACATCTCTGTTTGGGAGAGGTTGACATTGGGGAGGAAAGCCCTGCCCGTCAGCCCTCCTCCTGGTTGCAGTGCCCTGGCTAACTGTACCTGTGGGTGTGACCCTGTGTAGCTGTCTTTTTCTTAAGTACACAGAGAAAAAAAATTTCCGTCTTGGGGATAAAGTTCAAAGAACAGCCTCATCCAGAAGGTGGGGCTGAGTGCTGCCCAGCTGGCTGGCTACCTGCTGTGAATAACTAACCAGAACACCTGAAATATGGCATGATATGGGCCAAGACAGAGCAAGGACCCAAGTTCATGTATGACCCTCATCATCCTCCTTTTACATGCTCCCAGTGCCATGGAGAGCTTGCAGGTGGGAGTTAAGAGGGGCTACTCTCCCTTCCCTTCCAGGTAGAGGTTGAGATTCATGTCTCATAGTCCTTTATTCTTCGGGGTTTTCTTGAGACTTATTTGAGTCAAATACATGCCAAATGAGGAGGCCCCATGTGGAGGCCCTGCTTAAGTACTGGAGTTAGAGGAGACCGACTGCCTCCTGCTTATCCCTCCCTCTGCTTGCAACACCCTCCCTGCTTCTCGGTTCTTCCTCCAGGTACATCTCAAATGTTCCCTGTTATAAGAATAGCTAATATGCTTATACACAAATACTTATGTGGCAGATATATTTATTCATTTATTTAATCCTTTCAACAGCCCTATAGCATAGGTACTATTATTTCCATTTTGCAGATGAGAAAAACGAGGCACAAAAAGGTTAAGTAATTTATCCAAGGTGACACTGCTAGTAAATGGCAGACCTGGGACTGTACCCCAGTCTATTTCCAGATAGTGAAGTTGGCAGCAGGGTATGGTGAAGGAGCCTGGATTGGGTTCAAATCTTGGTCCCACCACTTAAAGCTGCATGAACTTGGGAGGTGGCTTAGCCATCTTGAACCTCAATTTTCCTCATTTTTGAAAGGGAATAATGCAGTTGGGTGTGGTGGCTCATGCCTATAATTCCAGCGCTTTGGGAGGCTGAAGCAGGAGGACTTGAGACCAGGAGTTAGAGACCGGACTGGTCAACATAGCAATAACCCGTTTCTAAAAAAATAAATAAATAAATTAGCTGGGCATGGTGGTGTGTGCCTGTAGTCCTAGATACTCAGGAGGCTGAGGCAGGGAGGATGGCTTCAGCCTAGAAGTTCTAGGCTTCACTGAGCTCTGATTGTGCCAATGCGCTCCAACTTGGGTGACAGAGTGAGACCCTGTCTCTAAAAAGAAAAGGGGGAGGCTGGGTGCCGTGGCTCACGCCTGTAATCCCAGCACTTTGGGAGGCCAAGGTGGGCGGATCACAAGGTCAGGAGATCAAGACCATCCTGGCTAAATGGTGAAACCCCATCTCTACTAAAAATGTAAAAAATTAGCCGGGTGTGGTGGTGGGCGCCTGTAGTTCCAGCTACTCGGGAGGCTGAGGCAGGAGAATGGCATGAACTCGGGAGGCAGAGCTTGCAGTGAGCCGAGATTGCGCCACTGCACTCCAGCCTGGGCAAGAGAGCGAGACTCTGTTTCAAAAAAAAAAAAAAAAAAAAAAGAAAAGGGGGAATAATACATCCAACATCATATAATTGTTTGTGAGGTTTAAAAAAGATAAATAATGACAGTATTGATCATTTGAAAATAAGTAATACATATTAGTTCTCTTCCAACTTTGAATCAATCAATTATATTAAGCATAAAACTTTAGTATAGAATAGTATAGGATAGAAAGAGATGTTAGATCCGGAAAGGATCTTAGCAATGCCCTAATCCAATGTATTGTCTGAAGCGTGAGGAATTATTGACCCTTGCTCAAGGCCAGTCACATAGTGACTGTGACAAAGATTGCGAGTTGCCTTTTCTAATCTCGTCTCCCTTCTTCCTTAGCAATAGCATCCCTGTTTTTTTTTTTTGTTTGTTTTTGAGACAGAGTCTCGCTCTGTTGCCCAGGCTGGAGTGAAGTGGCACGATCTCCGCTCACTGCACATCCCTGGTTTTTAGTTGAATTCATGGTGTCTTGGAAAAAGGCTATATTTCCTAGCTTTCCTTGGAGCTAAGTGTGGCCATTTTCTATGTCTGGCCAATGAGATGTCAGTGAAAAAGTCACAGGCTACTTTCTGGAAGTCTCCTTCAAAAGGGAGAATGCTGGTTCTTCTCCCTTTCTTCCATCTTTTTGCTTGGAAGGCAGATCTGGTAACTGGAGCTCTAGTTGTCATCTTGAACAGGAGTATGTCACAGCCTAGGAATGACAGTGCCTTCACACTACCATGAGTTATATACCTCTAGATTTATTTCACACGAGACAGAAGTAAACTTCTGTCGTGTTTAAGCCACTGTTGCTTGGGTTTCCTGTTACTTGCAGTCTAACCTAATCCTAACAGACAGCATTAGATATCGACTAGAAACAGTCAATAAATGTTTGTTGAGTTGAGGAGGGGTCCCCCAGAGAAGCCTGGCCTGTCTTTTTCCATCTCTGCAGGTATTTGCGAGAGAAGCTGGGGTTTTCACAAGAAAACATCTTGAAGCCCTAAAACGACTTCTCATGCCTTCTGGGTGTGGGTGGGCTTATTTCTGGAAACCAGGGCTGTGGCTGGAGGAAGGTGCCCAGGTATGGGTGGTCTGGTTCTGTCGGTCTTCTCGGCCACAGAGGGACAAACCTGTGGACAGAGCTATCCTTTGGTTCCAGATGTGGGTCTCCGCACATGGTCTGTCTGCTAAGATTTCAGCTGGTGAGCTGAAGAAGCCCGAGGGAGCCGGGATCTATGAGATGGCCCGATTACCTCACCTGTTACTCACGCTGTTGTTACTGGCATGTTTTGGAATTGATGGTTTCTTTTCTTTCCTCAAAAAACTTGTTCCTCCCTTTGCTCTTTTTAAATTAATTTTTCTGTCATGAAATATTTCAAAGAGACAAGAATAGAAAAGAGCGTAATGAATACCTATTTACCCACCATTAGGCTTTATCAAATCTTAACATTATGTCATATTTGCATCAGATCTTATTTAAAGAAATAAAACATTACTGACATAATTGAAGCTCTCTGCATATTCCACTCCTACCCCTGTTCCTCTCCCTCCTCAGAGGTAACTATTACCATGAATCCAGTGTTTATCATTCCTATGTATGTTTTTACACTTTTACTACATATTTATGTATTCATTAATACAATATAGCATTACTCAGTAGGGTTTTAAATTTTATATATAAATTATAGCAGATTCCACTTATCATTGAGTATTCCGTTGTATAAATATACCACAATGCATTTCTCCATTTTCCTGTTGATGAATATTTATGCTGTTTCCCTTTTTTTTTCTTTTTTTATAACTCAAACAATGCTGTGATGAATTCCTCTACTTACCTCCTCCTGGGGAACAGTGAGAGGGTTTGTTTAAGGCAAGTGTCAGCAAACTATAGCTTGTAGGTCATACCTGGCTACCACTTGTTTTTTGTATGGAGCTATGAATTAAGAATGGTTTTTACATTTTTTCTTTTTCTGAATTTGAATTTTAACTTTAAAAATTGTGATAAAATGGGCCAGGCATGGTGGCTCATGCTTGCAATCCTAGCACTTTGGGAGACGAAGGTGGGCAGATCACCTGAGGTCAAGAGTTCGAGATCAGCTTGGTCAACATGGCGAAACCCCATCTCTACTAAAAAATACAAAAATTAGCTGAGTGTGGTGGCACATGCCTGTTATCCCAGCTACTCGGGAGGCTGAGGCAGGAAAATCACTTGAACCCAGGAGGCAGAGGTTGCAGTGAACCAAGATCGTGCCACTGCACTCCAGCCTGGGCGACAGAGGAAGACTTGGTGTCTCAAAATAAATAAATAAATAAATAAATAAATAAATAAATAAAATACAAATAAAAAATTATGGTAAAATATGCGTAACAGAAGATTTACATTTTCACCATTTTTCAGTGTATAGTTCAGTGGCATTAAGTACATTCACATCATTGTGTGGCCATCACCACCATCCATCTCCAGAATGTTTTCATCATCCCAAACTGAAACTCTGTGGTCATTAATAACTCCCCTTTCCCGCTTCCCCCAGCCCTGACAAATACCATTCTACTTTCCGTCTCTGTATACTTGACTACTCTAGGTCCTTTGTGTCGGTAGAATCATGCCATATTCGTCCTTTTGTGACTGGCTTATTTCACTTAGCTTCATGTCTCCAAGGTTCGTGCATGTTGAGGCATGTGTCAGAATTTCCTTACTTTTTAAGGCTGAATAATTTTCCATTGCATGTGCATATATATTTTGTTTATCCACTACATTTTTAATGGTTAGAAATAATAAGACTATTTTGTGGCATGTGAAAAATAAATAAAATTCAGACTTTAGTGTCCATTGAAAACTTTGATTGGAACACAGCCACAGGCATTCATTTAAGTATTGTCTGTCCCTGTTTTCATGCTAAAACAGCAGTTAATTAAGACCATATGGCTGGCAAAGCCTAAAATATATACTATCTGGCCCTTCACAGAATAAGTTTGCCAACTCCTGTTCTCTGTTATGTAATTACCTAGAGGTGGAATAATGAATGGTAAGGTATGGGCATCTTCAACTTTACTAGATGTTGTAAAATTGCTCTCCAAAGCAATAGAACTAAGTACTGTAGTGCTTGAGTTTTTTGTAAACTTCTTTCTTTCCTTTTTGGACAGATTCTTTGTTTAAATAACGGTGCTAGAAGGGCCCTTAAATGGCATTGTGTAGTAAGTTAATGTTGCCGCATACAGACAATTTTGAAATTTGAGTAGTGGCAGAGCGTGGTGGCTCACACCTGTAATGCCAACACTTTGGGAGGCTAGGTGGATGGATTGCTTGAGCTCGGGAGTCAAGACCAGCCTGGGCAACACAGCAAGATGTGATCTCTACAAAAAATGCAAAAATTAGCTGGGTGTGGTGCCATGCACCTGGAATTCCAGCTACTTGGGAGGCTGAGGAGGGAGGATTACTTGAGCCAGGAGGTGGAGGTTGCAGTGAGCTGTGATTGCACCACTGCACTGCACAGTCTGGGCAACAGGGCAAGATGGAACAAAAAAGAAGAAGAAAGAAAAAAATAAATTTGAATGTTTTACAACAAGCCTTTATTTTGGGCTCATGGATCTGTGCATTGGTAGGGTTTGGCTGATGCACAACGGGTTCAACTCAGCCTGACTCCAAGCAGTGGGTTGGGCTCAGGTTTGCTCCACATGCCTCTCATCCTCCTTGGACTTGTAGCTAATTGAGGCAAATTTTTCTCATGGAAAAAGACAAGAACTCGAGTGTAGGCCCACGTGAACATTTTTCAAATCTTTGCTAGTGTTGTGCAATCATCCTGTTGGTCAAAGAATAGGTAGGCCCAAAGTCAAGAGCTCAGGAAATACACTCTGTCCATCATGAAGCCATGGTGTGAGTGTGGATGTATAATTCCACTACAGGGGAAGGAAGATCTGGGGTCAATAACTGAATCTACCACAGACATCAAAGTTTTTGTGTTTCAGAGCCCTTCCTTCCCTCCTTCCTTCCTTCCTTCCTTCCTTCCTTCCTTCCTTCCTTCCTTCCTTCCTTCCTTCCTTCCTTCCTTCCTTTCTTCTCCCTCTTTTTCTAATATCTTTTTTTTTTTTTTTTTTTTTTTGAGATAGGGTCTTGCTCTGTCACCCAGGCTGGAGTGCAGTGGCTGATCATGGCTCACTGCAGTCTTGGCCTTCCAAGTTCAATTGGTCCTCTCGCCTCAGCCTCTCAAGTAGCTGGGATCACAGGTACATGCCACCATACCCAGCTATTTTTTTTTAAGCAGAGACAGGGTCTCACTATATTGCCCAGGCTGGTCTCAAACTCCTGGGCTCAAGGGATCTGTTCACCTCGGCCTCCCAAAGAGCTGGAATTATAGGTATGAGCCACTGTGCCCAGCTCTCTCTCTCTCTCTTTCTCTTTCTTTCTTGGAAACAGGGTCTCTCTCTGCTGGCCAGGCTGAAGTGCAGTGGTGTGATCATAGCTCACTGCACCCGTGAACTCCTGGGCTCAAGCGATCCTTCTGCCTCAGCATCCTGGTAGCTGAGAGTATAAGTATGCACCACTATGCTTGGCTAATTAAAAAAAAAAAAATTATAGAGACAGGGGTTCTCACTATTTTGCCCAGGCTAGTTCGAAACATTTTCTTGAAACAAAATCTTATGTGGAATTGTAATGTATAATATGGAGAAAAGTGAAGCTGCTCTGATTGAAGTGGGAGTGGGGGTGTGCAGAACTCCTGCCTGCTCAACTCCCCTCTGTTCCTGGAACAACTCTACAGAGTCCCCCAGCTTCACGGAATGTAGTTTGATAGCCAGTCTCCTACATTGTTTCCTCTTCCAGGAGATGTCAACACTTTCCCCCACTGCAAGATCCAGGGATCTGCAGCAACACAACCAGGAGCAGATCCTCTCTGACAGTTGAGTCTCAACATGTGGCCCAAAGGGGCACCTCCTAGAAGTCAGGAGTAAGGAGGATGCCTGAGGCCACACCTGAATGTAGGCAAAGTAGATGACAAGATTACAAACAGACCTGGTTTGCTCCATGGCTTGGCCCAAGCTGGCTGGATTGCCACAGCTTCAGCCCCTTGCCTGCCTCTAACTCAGGGAGGGAGATCCTTGACCTGTGGAACATCTGGCCCTCATGTCATGAGTCTTCTGTCAGAGGGATGGTGGCTTTTTATCATTATTGACTTTCACCAAGGTCTTAGCAGCACCTTTTGGGCAGGCAGTCTGGTTACTGTTTCCAGAACGGAGCCACAGGCCAGCCCCATCCCATGCGGCTTCTGTAATGCTCTCCTCTTCCATAGGCAGTGTGAGAAGACCATCCACTGGAGTTACAGCGTGGAGGTGATGGGACCATGTCCTATTGAGAGCTTGCAAGGCTGCTTTCACTAGGTGTTAGTTCCCTGTGTCTAGCTGGACCAGGAAGCAAGGTCCAGCCCCCCTTCTCCTCTCCATGCCCCAGTAGGCTCCCCTGCCCGCTCCAACCCTCTGGCAGCTGCCAGTCTTCCCCTCCCAGGTGCTGCTCCTGGAGCTCAATTAGCAACTCCATCTCCAAGCTTTATATTTCCCACTAGATTTCTCCTAATATTCTTGTCCTTTACAACCTGACAGTATCTGTACTTTTGTTCTTGTGATCTAATTAAAATTAGTGATTTAATGAGACTGCCCTGGGAAGCTGCAAGAAAGGCAGTGATGGGCAGGATGCTGGAAACGGGAAGGTAAGCAGACACTTGTCGTCTACAGGGGCTTTGTCTCGCATTTATTAATTCTACAAATGTTTATTAAGCACCGATTATATGCCAGCATCCAAGCTAGACAATGAGAAGATAGTGACAAACAAGAAAATCGAGCCAGATATCTGTTTCTGCCCCTCCCAACTTGCTGGTGAGGTCTTGCCCCATCTGGACATGTTTTCCGTAACTGACTTCTATTTGTTTGGCTGCTGAGCTCTGGCTGACTGCTTAGATGTTCTGCTGCTGTGCACTCATCCCAGCCAGATCAGCTTTACAGACATTTACTCCTTTTACCCTTGAGTTTGCTTCACTTTTTGAACTAAACACCTTGAACCTTAAGGGCCGCCTTCTCCAGGGCCCCAACCCTGGAACTTAATTTTTTTTTTTTTTTGAGATGTTATCTTGCTCTGTCACCCAGGCTGTCTCAGCTCACTGCAACCTCCACCTTCCAGGTTCAAGTGATTCTCCTGCCTCAGCCTCCTGAGTAGCTGGGACTACAGGCACCCGCCATCACGCCTGGCTAATTTTTGTACTTTTAGTAGAGATGGGGTTTCACCATGTTGGCCAGGCTGGTTTCAAACTTCTGACCTCAAGTGATCCACCCACCTCGGCCTCCCAAATTGCTGGGATTACAGGCGTGAGCCACCGGGTCCAGACTGGAGCTGAAATTTTGCCCCCTACTCAACTCTATCCTGAGCTCTGGCCTGGCTTGTTCTCACCTCCCTGCCTTGGACTCTAGAGAACTGGACACTGTTTAAGGCCAACCACTGACTTCTGATAATATAATTAGATAAAGGCTTCCGGACTAACTCCATTGCCTTGGTACACACTGGCTTCCTCTGATAAGAAAACTGGGTAGTAACTAAAGCCACCTTCTCTGGAGAGATGAAGGATTAACCAAGAGAAGAACAAGCTTCCACTGTTTATTTAGAATGTTTAAGGAACCAGAAGTGGGTAGCTGCTGCTTAACTCTCTTTATCATGTGGGTGCCTCTGTCTCCTTCTGTCTTCTTGTCTGCCTCTGTCTCTTGTCAAGCCTGATTGTCCCGATACTCCCAGCAACTGTGGAATTCAGGGATCTGCCTTACAGCCCCATGAGCTCTGTGTATGTTTGCAGGACTCTATTTTAAGCACTATCAGAATTTGGAGCTCAGTTTCAGCCCTCTGTGTGGGAGTGCCTTAGCGAGATACTGGCAATCCGGATTTCAGATTCTGTGAAGTAGCTTACTTCAGATCATTCCTCCAGGGTTGCATCTCCTTGGATTTTGAATGATTGGTTTTAGACTTTTAGCCTCAGGACTTGGCATTTCAGAATGTTAGGTCTCTGCATAGCTTAACTAATCTACATTCTTGTTGACCTTTAATCAATAAGAGATGGTCTTGGCTTAACCATGGGACAGATTCTGTTTTACAAGATTGCTTTCTTTATAGAGGCTCAGGGGGTAGGATGATGCCTTTCCCACTTTAAACAGTCAAAATTGGGCATTTTAACCTCTTTTGATGGGTATGTTCTTGGGAGTGCAGTATGTTCTTCGGATGAAGGAAGGAGATGCTGGAAAAACACAACTTTATATCCCCGTCCTTCAGAGTACAACAGATCCTTATCTTGATCAAACGTCCAATGTCAGCTTTTTTATATGTAAAATGGAATGTGTGTGTGTGTGTGTGTGTGTGTGTGTGTGTGTATGAAGGGAGGGTAGCAGAGACAACTAAACATCTTTCTTATGGAACCATAATGGGGTTTGACAATGTTGTGTGATTTTTCATGGAAATCTTAAACAAGAATACAGTTGTGCCTAGGCAGGCAATACACTAATACACTGACTGGGACCCATCTGTAGCTCTTAGAACACAACAATAGCTAACATTATTAAGCACTTACTAAATGCTTTATCTCACTTGAAATTCACAGCCTCCTAATAATAATTTGAATTATTATCATCCCTGTTGACAATTAGGTCACTCAATAGAGAATGGCAAAGGAAGGGTTTGAGCTCAGCTCAGACTTGGCATCAAGGCTCTGTAACCTTCCAGTTTGTAGTGACTGGAGCTGTTGAAATGATTATTCCAATGTAATCTTTTTTTTTTTTTTTTTTTGGACAGAAATATTTCTATTAAGGATGGTTCAGAGGCCTAAAAGCAGGTCTGTGTATCTCCCTGACCAAGTTCTTTCCACCTCTCTAGGCTGCCTGTGAAACCTGAGATCCATCACTGCCTCTTGGAAAATTATGACATCACGTCTTGAGGGGCTTGAAGGGCCTCTCTGTCCCGGTGGCTGTTGAATGAAGATGCTTGTCAGAGAATTACAATTTTCTTAAACATTTTCTCCATGCTAACCCATTATGATGGTTTTTTAAGAAAGACAAATGTTGATTAAGCATGTACTATGTGTGAGGCAATTTCACACACATTATTCCCTTTTTCTCCTTATGCCAATATAGGAATCGTGAAGTAGGAATAATTATTCCCATTTTACAGTTGAAGAAATGGAGGTGACAATACACCCACTTTAGCTTTTGGAGACTCAAAATACCATATACAAAGTCAACAGGTGGGCAAGTAGGGGGCACAGCTAGAGGTTGATGGCATTAGGAGGGGCCACATGGATCATCAATGTGAGAAAACATTTTAAATGGTCCATTTTCAAGGCATGATAAATCTAAGTACTGGCCACCAGCCTGCAAATGTAACAAACCACATGTCTCATGCACCTAGAAGGTCACCATAAGTGAACAGAACATAGAGGAGGGGTCAGCCCATAAAAGGGAAGAAAGTTTTGTTATTGAGAAATTGAAACTTAAGCAGGGGAGGGGACCAGGGTATAACCTTAGAAAGGAGATAATGAAACTTAGGTGACATCTAGGAAGTACTCAACCAATGAGGAACTGGGGGAAGGATTCATGTGCTAGGAGATAAATTACCTGTTGTGACCGCCCTGAGCGTGCCTGCCTACCAGACACCCGATCTTGCAAGTCCACCATTAAAAGTCTCACTTCTACTGTTCTTCGTGTCTCTGAGTTCTTTCTCTGGGTTTGGATGGGTGACTGTGTGTTTCTCACAAACCTGGAGGCCCATCTGGGATCTCTGTGCCTGCGTGGAGTGAGACTCTGGCTGAGAGGGAAGATGTGTCCCACCCGACTTAGGTGGCCTGCTCTGTCTGAGTGTCCCGGCTCCCTGCAGAAGCCATAGACAAACTTGAGACTGTTATTCAGGAGGCAGCGGAGGCGACAAAGAGAGAAAAGCAGGCACCGTGGCAACCAGGCAACCTTGTGCATGAGGCAAGGTAGAAAATTGGACTACAAGTACTGCCTTGGTAGTTGGGCATTTTTGGAGGTCGAGTGTGTGTGACTGAGACATATCTTAGATACGAAGCGAGTGCAGAGTCTCAATCCGCAGTTCCATTCTCCTGCGAGGGAAATGGCTGGAAATGGATGAAGTGATTTTTGGGATGTGTGAGAAGCCTCCAGTAGAGGGGGGTTGAGTATACATGGAAACTCAGACACAGAGACTGACCAAAAATGGGAAACAGAAATTCTAGGCTGAGGGGACAAAGGAAAGAGGGAATCAAAGAAACTCTCTGACATTCCCTGGATAGTCCTTTGGGGAGAGTGCTGCAGGTTTGGAGGGACAACTCTTGAACCAGGGACAAGGAAAAGCAAAAGATGATAAAGTATTGCTGTTTTATCTGACCCAAGGACCTCATTTGTAAGCCTTCGGTCTTTTGGCCTAACTTTGGGTCAGATGAGGACTGGATGTGGCAAGCGTTAACTCTCTATGTGAATTATAAAACCCCAACCTCACGAGAAGAGATAGGTTACACTCTCTGCTGGATTATGGAATTAGCTCCCATGTTCCTCCTCAAAGAAGAAAAAGAGCCTAGTAAAAAGCCCTCACTCAGTGAAAAGCCCCGGGAACCCCTACCATGCTTGCCCCCTCGATATGTTTCACAAAATCAGGGACAGGAAGATCAAGGGGCAGGAGGAAGGTCAGAGGAAGAAAGACCTGGAGACCATGGGGGAGCTGAACCAACCTCTCCTTTAAATCTTTATCCAAATTTAAGAAAAGAATTAGAACAGTGTAAGAGGCTTTGTGTGTGTCTGCACGTGAGATGGGTCTCCTGAATACAGCACACTGATGGGTCTTGACTCCTTATCCAATTTGCTGGTATGTGTCTTTTAATTGGAGCATTTAGCCCATTTACATTTAAGGTTAATATTGTTATGTGTGAATTTGATCCTGTCATTATGATGTTAGCTGGTTATTTTGCTCATTAGTTGATGCAGTTTCTTCCTAGCATCAATGGTCTTTACAACTTGGCATGTTTTTGCAGTGATTGGTACCAGTTGTTCCTTTCTATGTTTAGTGCTTCCTTCAGGAGCTCTTGTAAGGCAGGCCTGGTGGTGACAAAATCTTTCATAGACTCAAAATCAAGGGATGGAGAAAGAGCTACCAAGCAAATGGAAAACAAAAAAGGCAGAGGTAGCAATCCTAGTCTCTGATAAAACAGACTTTAAACCAACAAAGATCACAAGAGACAAAGAAGGCCATCACATAATGATAAAGGGGTCAATTCAACAAGAAGAGCTAACTATCCTAAATATATATACGCCCAATACAGGACACCCAGATTCATAAAGCAAGTCCTTAGAGACCTACAAAGAGACTTAGACTTCCACACAATAATAATGGGAGACTTTAACACCACACTGTCAACATTAGAAAGATCAACGAGACAGAAAGTTAAAAAGGATATCCAGGAATTGAACTCATCTCTGCACCAAGCAGACCTAATAGACATCTACAGAACTCTCCACCCCAAATCAACAGAATATGCATTTTTCTCAGCACCACATCACACTTATTCCAAAACTGACCACATAGTTGGAAGTAAAGCACTATTCAGCAAATGTAAAAGAACAGAAATTATAACAAACTGTCTCTTAGACCACAGTGCAATCAAACTAGAACTCAGGATTAAGAAACTCACTCAGAACCACTCAACTACATGGAAACTAAACAACCTGCTCCTGAATGACTACTGGGTACATAATGAAATGAAGGCAGAAATAAAGATGTTCTTTGAAACCAATGATAATAAAGACACAACATACCAGAATCTCTAGGACACATTTATAGCAGTGTGTAGAGGGAAATTTATAGCACTAAATGCCCACAAGAGAAAGTAGGAAAGATCTAAAATTGACACCCTAACATCACAATGAAAAGAACTAGAGAAGCAAGAGCAAACACATTCAACAGCTAGCAGAAGGCAAGAAATAACTAAGATCAGAGCAGAGCTAAAGGAGACAGAGACACGAAAAACCCTTCAAAAAATCAGTGAATCCAGGAGCTAGTTTTTTGAAAAGATCAACAAAATTGATAGACCACTAGCAAGACTAATTAAGAAGAAAAAGAGAGAAGAATCAAAAAATGATAGAGGGGGTATCACCACCAATTCCACAGAAATACAAATTTCCATCAGAGAATACAATAAAAACCTCCAAACAAATAAACTAGAAAATGTAGAAGAAATGGATAAATTCCTGGACACATACACTATCCCAAGACTAAACCGGGAAGAAGTTGAATCCCTGAATAGACCAATAACAGGCTCTGAAATTGAGGCAATAATTAGTAGCCTACCAACCAAAAAAAGTCCAGGACCAGACGGATTCACAGCCAAATTCTACCAGAGGTACAAGGAGGAGCTGGTACCGTTCCTTCTAAAACAATTCCAATCATTGGAAAAAGAAGGAACCCTCCCTAACTCATTTTATGAGGCCAGCATCATCCTGATACCAAAGCCTGGCAGAGGCACAACGAAAAAAGAAAATTTTAGACCAATATTCCTGATGAACATAGATGCAAAAATCCTCAATAAAATACTGGCAAACCGAATTCAGTAGCACATCAAAGAGCTTATCCATCATGACCAAGTGGGCTTCATCCCTGGGATGCAAGGCTGGTTCAACATACACAAATCAATAAACATAATCCATCATATAAACAGAACCAAAGAAAAAAAACCACATGATTATCTCAATGGATGCAGAAAAGGCCTTTGACAAAATTCAACAGTCCTTCATGCTAAAAACTTTCAATACATTAGGTATTGATTGGATGTATCTCAAAATAATAACAGCTATTTATGACAAACCCACAGCCAATATCATACTGAATGGGCAAAAACTGGAAGCATTCCCTTTGAAAACTGGCACAAGACAGGGATGCCCTCTCTCACCACTCCTATTCAACATAGTGTTGGAAGTTCTGGCCAGGACAATCAGGCAGGAGAAAGAAATAAAAGGTATTCAATTAGGAAAAGAGGAAGTCAAATTGTCCCTGTTTGCAGATTACATGATTGTACATTTAGAAAACCCCATTGTCTCAGCCCCAAATCTCCTTAAGCTGATAAGCAACTTCAGCAAAGTCTCAGGATACAAAATCAATGTGCAAAAATCACAAGCATTCCTATACACCAATAACAGACAAACAGAGAGCCAAATCATGAGTGAACTCTCATTCACAATTGCTTCAAAGAGAATAGAATCCAACTTACAAGGGATGTGAAGGACCTCTTCAAGGAGAACTACAAACTACTGCTCAATGAAATAAAAGAGGACACAAACAAATGGAAGAACATTCCATGTTCATGGATAGGAAGAATCAATATCGTGAAAACGGCCATACTGCCCAAGGTAACTTATAGATTCAATGCCATCCCCAGCAAGCTACCAATGACTTTCATCAAACAATTGGAAAAAACTACTTTAAAATTCATATGGAACCAGAAAAGAGCCTGCATTGCCAAGACAATCCTAAGCTGAAAGAACAAAGCTGGAGGCATCATGCTGCCTGACTTCAAACTATACTACAAGTCTACAGTAACCAAAATAGCATGGCACTAGTACCAAACCTGAGATGTAGATCAATGGAACAGAACAGAGCCCTCAGAAATAATACCACACATCTACAACCATCTGATCTTTGACAAACCTGACAAAAACAAGAAATGGGAAAAAGATTCCCTATTTAATAAATGGTGCTGGGAAAACTGGCTAGCCATATGTAGAAAGCTGAAACTGGATCCCTTCCTTACACCTTATACAAAAATTAATTCAAGATGGATTAAAGACTTAAATGTTAGACCTAAAGCCATAAAAACTGTAGAAGAAAACCTAGGCAATACCATTCAGGACATAGGCATGGGCAAGGACTTCATGACTAAAACACCAAAGGCAATGGCAACAAAAGCCAAAATCGACATATTGGATCTAATTAAACTAAAGAGCTTCTGCACAGTAAAAGAAACTACCATCAGAGTGAACAGGCAAACTACAGAATGGGAGAAAATTTTTACAATCTATCCATCTGACAAAGGGCTAATATCGAGAATCTACAAAGAACTCAATTAGATTTACAAGAAAAAATCAACCCCATCAAAAAGTGGGCAAATGATATGAACAGACACTTCTCAAAAGAAGACATTTATGCAGCCAACAGACACATGAAAAAATGCTCATCATCACTGGCCATCAGGGAAATGCAAATCAAAACCAAAATGAGATACCATCTCACAACAGTTAGAATGCTGATCATTAAAAAGTCAGGAAACAACTGGCCATCAGGGAAATGCAAATCAAAACCAAAATGAGATACCATCTCACAACAGTTAGAATGCTGATCATTAAAAAGTCAGGAAACAACAGCTGCTGGAGAGGATGTGGAGAAATAGGAACACTTTCACACCATTGGTGGGACTGTAGATTAGTTCGACCATTGTGGAAGACAGTGTGGAGATTCCTCAAGGATCTAGAACTAGAAATACCATTTGACCCAGCCATCCCATTACTGGGTATATACCCAAAGGATTATAAATCATGCTGCTATAAAGACACATGCACACGTATGTTTATTGCAGCACTATTCACAATAGCAAAGACTTGGAACCAACCCAAATGTCCATCAATGATAGACTGGATTAAGAAAATGTGGCACATATAGACCATGGAACACTATGCAGCCATAAAGAAGGATGAGTTTGCATCCTTTGTAGGGACATGGATGAAGCTGGAAACCATAATTCTGGGCAAACTATTGCAAGGATAGAAAACCAAACACCACATGTTCTCACTCATAGTTGGGAATTGAACAATGAGAACACTTGGACACAGGGTGGGGAACCTCACACACCGGGGCCTGTCGTGGGGTGGGGAGAAGGGGGAGGGATAGCGTTAGGAGATATACCTAATGTAAACGATGAGTTAATGGGTGCAACACACCAACATGGCACATGTCTACATATGTAACAAACCTGCACATTGTGCACGTGTGCCCTAGAACTTAAAGTATAATAAAAAAATAACAAACAAACAAACAAAAAAACAGTGTAAGAGGATATTGAAAACTCCCCTATCCCTTCCACACAGCAGGCATCTAGCATGTTCCCTCTTAGGGAAGTTCCCATGGGACATGGAGAGATTGGCTTTGTAAATGCTCCTCTTACAGGTACTGAAGTTAGAAATTTCTAGAAGGAAATGAAACCACTCCTAGAAGATCCCTTCAGTTTAGCAGACCAGTTGGACCAAATCCTAGGACCCAGCTTTTACACCTGGGCTAAAATTCCATTATAAATACACTGTTCACAGCAGAAGAAAGGGGAATGATTAGGAGAGCAGTCATGACCATCTGGGAGAGGCAGCACCCTCCTGGGCAAGGGGTCTTGCCAGCCAAACAAAAATTTCCAAATGTCAATCCCGAATGGGATAATAATGATCCCAGGGACTGGGCCCAAATGGAGGAACAAATAATTATAAGAGATCAAAGAGTCCACTCCTAGGACATAAAATGTCTCAAAAGCATTCGAGATTCAACAAGAAAAAGAGGAAACTCCCTCTGCATTCCTGCAGAGGCTCAGAAATCAGATGAGAAAATACTTCAGATTAAATCTGGAGGAACCAGCAGAGAAAGGCCTTTTAAAGGTTAACTTTGTAACTAAAAGCTGGCCTTGCAGGCCAGGGAGTGCAGCTGCAGATGTGGGGGTGGCAGGAGCCGCAGAGCCAAAGCAGACAGCAGAGAAAAAGGTGGACAGTGTGAGAGAGCCAGTGTGACTAAACCCCTAATAAGATAAATAATGTCTGTATTATGCAAAAGGAGTCACTGGGGATCCCAGGCTCTGTGTAATGCAATACTTAGGAATTATGGGTGTTTAGGGATTTATACCCTCACTAAACAAGTATGTGCAAGTTTTGTAACTTGTCAAAGGATAAACAAAAAGGTAATGAGAAAACAGGACAAGGGAGGAAGACCTCCCAGACTAAGACCATTTCAAAGCATCTAAGTAGATATCACAGAAATGCCCTAAGTAGGAAGACTAAAAGTTTACTGGTGATTGTAGATCACCTTCCTGGCTGGGTGGAAGTCTTTCCCTTTCCAACAGCCACCACCAGAAATGTGGTCAAAATAATATTAGAACGATTGTACCTAGATTTGGCCTGGTGGAAAATACTGCTTCAGACAATGGGAGACACTTTACCTCAAGGGTGTTAAGGGGAATTATTGAAGGTTTACAAATTCGATGGGATTATCACACCCTTTGGCATCCCCCTTTCTCTGGAAAGGTACAAAGAATGAATCAAACACCCAAAAAGTGTATCACCAAGCTAATCTTAGAAACTAAAATGCCTTGGACCAAATGTTTTCCAATAACACTCCTTAGGATTAGGACAGCCCCAAGAAAAGACTTGGGATTGTCTCCCTATTAGTTATTTTATGGGCTCCCATATTTCGGCAGAACTACATATCTCCCTACTATGGAAGCCAAGGATCAATTCTTAAGATATTATATACTGGCCATATCCTCTACCCTGTCATCCCGGACTTCTGACTCAAACTCTGCCTCTTGAGTTTGTGGTTTACCATTTCCAGCCTGGTGACTTGGTGCTGATTAAGACTTGGAAAGAAGACAAGCTGCACCCAAGCTGGGAAGGCCCCATCAAGTGCTCCTGAGCACTGAGACGGCTGTGCAAACAGCTGAAGGGGGTGAACTCAGTATACTTGAGTCAAGGGACTGGTAAAAGAGACCCCAGAAGGGAGGGGAAAAAAAAACCCAGTGAAAAGTGCATGGGTCACCTGAGGAACCCTTAAAGTCAACTCTGAGAAAAATCTTAAAAGAAAACATGGGCTGGCCCCATTTCTGGAAGTTAATATGGTTGGGATGGGCTACCACACAAGGAGCAGAAGGTCAAAATGGAAACTGGCAGGGGATTCTTCCCTACCCAATCAGGTTGGTAATTAATATAACCCAGATGGTAGCACCCCAAACTATAAGATTTAATGCCTGCCAGGTCTTACCTTGTGGGAATTTGGAAAATTAGAGACAGCTCTCACAGGTGAATAAATATCTTTGCCCTGAGCCAAATGCAGGTTATAGTAGGGCATCGCCCTGCCCCAGCTGGGATGAAGTATGGTGTACTACCCAATTTGAGTGTTGGACAGTAAACCTGGGGTGGGTAACTCTGAGCTGGAGACCCTTGAAGAATAAACTACCTCTGACCAAGTACTCCCCATCAAATAACTGTCAGAATTTAGAATGCAATCCTATACTCATCACCATTGACAATCCAGCTGTTCTAGACCAAGAACCAAAAGTAGCGTCTTATGTGTATAAGTTAGGAGCAGGCATCACAGGGAAAGACCCCCTAGGGTGATTTGCTCTCAAACTAATCAAGAACTCAACCTCCCATTTGCCTGGGACTACTGCAACCCCAGACCCTAATAAACACTTTGGTCCACCAAATAATGACCCTAAAAGGGTAAAAATAATTGAGGTAAAGTATTTAAGGCAAATCATAGAAATTGAGACAGTTTACAGAGATGTGAATGCCTGGGTCAAATGGGTCAAATTTTCAGTACAAGCCTTCAGCAAGAGTAACTATTATGTGTGTGCTGCAGGATGACCTCAGGCACAAGTGGTTCCGTTGCCCCTAGGATGGGATACCAATCCTGAAGGAATGCGTTGTATGTTGGTTCTATACCAGGATAAGGATGCATGGGGAAACGAGACTTGTAGGAGTCTGTCATTACTCTTTCCTGCATTGCGGAGGTCAGATCCCAGAGCAAACCCCTCATTCTCTATAGGGAATATGAACCACTCCTCTTGCTTCTCTAGGCAGGGGGCAGAGTACAGTAAGCCCATGAGAACTCTTGACTTGTACCCAATTCCTAAACATCACTGGTGAGGCAAAGGCAATTACTCAGCTCTCCATATACCCCAGGCTGATGTCTGGTGGTATTGTGGGAAAGGAATCTCCATAACTTGTTACTGTCCAGTTGGACCAGGACTTTGCTTTAGTCCAATTGGCCATTCTCTTCACCCTGGCATTCCACAAGATACCTGAAAATACACATGGCCACCAAAACAGGAGAAATTTGACAAATTCTTTTGACTCCAATATATATGTTGAGTCAACAGGAGTCCCTAGGGAGGGGCCTAATGAATTTAAGGCCCAAAGTCAGCATTCTTCTGGTGGTCAACTACTTTTTTTTGGGGAGATGGAGTCTCGCTTGTCACCCCGGCTGGAGTGCAGTGGCATGTTCTTAACTCACTGCAACCTCCTCTGCCTCCCAGGTTCAAGCCATTCTCCTGCCTCAGCCTCCCAAGTAGCTGGGATTACAGGTGCATGCAACCACACCCAGCTAATTTTTGTATTTTTAGTAGAGATGGGGTTTTGCTGTGTTGGCCAGGCTGGTCTAAAGCTCCTGACCTCAAGTGACCTGTCTGCCTCGGCCTCCCAAAGTGTTGGGATTACAGGCGTGAGCCAACACACTTGGCCCAACTATTAATAAGAATGGGGATTGGATTAACTACATCTATTACAATCAACAGAGATTTATCAATTATACTTGGGACACCCTCAAAAGGGTGGCTAGCCAGTTAGATGCCACCAGCCAAATGGCCTGGGAAAACAGGCTTGTGTTAGACATGATACTAGCGGAAAAAGGGGGCGTATATGTTATGCTAGGTGGGAAATGTTGTACTTTCATTCCCAACAATACTGCCCCAGATGGGACCATTACAGAAGCTTTACAAGGACTGAAAACTCTAGCCAACAAACTGGCAGAAAATGCTGGAATTGATGACCCACTTGTGGGTTGGCTAGGAGTTGGTTTGGAAAGGCATGGTAGCTTCAATCATTACATCTCTCACAATTGTCGCAGGAATCTTAACTGCAGTGAGATGTTGTATTATCCCTTGTATGAGGGGACTAGCACAGAGATTAATTGAAGCAGCTATTAACAAACAAATGCTCATGAATTACTAGGAAAATAACCTGCTACTATTAGAAACCAAATTAAACTCATTCTCCTATGAGGAAGAAAGTAAAAGAGAAATTCGAGGACCGAAAGGCTTCATATGAAAATGAGACCAAAGGAAGTAAATAGAAAAGAGGAGGGAGTTTGTAAGAAAACATTTTGAATGGTCCATTTTCAAGGCGTGATACATCTAAGTACTGGCAGCCAGCCTACAAATGTAATAAACCTCATGGCTCATGCACCTAGAAGGTCACAATAAGTGAACAGAATGTAGAGGAGGGGTCACCCTATAAAACAGAAGAAAGTTTCGTTAATGAGAATTTGAAACTTAAGTGGGGAACTGGACCCAGGGTATAACCTTATAAGAGGGATAATGAAACTTAGGCGATATCCAGGAAGATTGTAACACCATAGTACTCGACTGATGAGGAACTGGGGGAGGGACTTGATTGCTAGGAGATAAATTACCTATTGTAACTGCCCTGGGTGTGCCTGCCTACCAGACACCTGATCTTGCAAGACCGCCATTAAAAGTCTCGCTCCCGCTGTTTTTCGTGTCTCCAAGTCCATTCTTTGGGTTTGGACGGGTGAATGTGTGTTTCTCACAATCAAATCAAATTGTCTTATTTTACAGGTCAGGGAACTGACTATGGCCTAGAGAAATGAGACAGCCTGTCTAAGATCACATGGAAACTAGGAACAGAGAAGGATCCAGACCTAGACTGCTCTATGCTGTCTATCAGGATGTTTTGACCTTGCCATGACTGACATTTGGGCTGATTTATTGTGGGCAGCAGTCCTGTGCTTTGTAGGATGCTGCATCCTTGACTTTTTCTCACCAAATGCCAGTAGCAACCCCCCTCCCTTAGTTGTGGTAACCAAAAATGTCTTCAGGCATTGCCATGCATCCTCTGGAGGGCGAAACCATCTCCAGTAGAAAATCATTACTATGTAAGATCTTTCTTTAAGGCCGAGTGCAGTGGCTCATGCCTGTAATCCTAGCACTTTGGGAGGCCAGCGCGGGTAGATTGCTTGAGCTCAGGAGTTTGAGACCAACCTGGGCAACATGGTGAAACTCCATCTCTACTAAGACACCAAAAAAAAAAAAAAAAAAAAGAAAAAAAAAGAAAAAAAGAAAATTAGCCGGGCATGATCCCAGCTACTTGGGAGGCTAAGGTGGGAGGATCCCTAGAACACTGGAGGCAGAGGTTGCAGTGAGCTGAGATTGCTCCAGCCCAGAAAATGGAGTGAGACTCTGTCTAAATAGAAAAAAAAAAAAAAAAAAGACACTCCTTTGGGCCCATCGAACAGCACGAAACTGGAGCTCAACTCTTTCCTTGTAGTTTGGGAGAGAAATTGCTTTTGGGTGCGAAGTGGATAATGTCTTTCCTCCTCACTCAACCCTCCAGCACCGTGAGAGAGCTCTGCTGGGGCCCGGGATTTCAGCGAGGAAAGAGGAGCTCCCAAAGAGTAGTAGGGAATGTGTCAGAGGGAAGATAGCATGCACACCAGATCCTTTGAAAGATGCATTTCATTTTCCCCATTTTGCAGAGAGAGGCATAGAAGTTCAGAGGGTTGAACACACCCATAGAGCCGCATGTGATTTCCCTTCCACACACCATAAGAAGCCCCATAGAATACCCAGGCTTAGTGTCTCTCAACTCCACGCCCATGAGCAATAATGTCAGAGGGCTTCTTTTATGCCCTCTCTGTCAATGGCAAGAGTAGTGTGAGTACACAGTTACGTTCTGGAAAGGTAGATCTGGTCCCTGCTCTGGCCCTTACTTCCTGTGAGTCCGGGAGGTCTTCACTTTCCCCTTGGGGGTCTTCGGCCTCACATTGGACTGCACCAGGGATGAGCATCTTCCTGGTGTTCACTCCGCCTTCCCACACCCGCAACCTTGAGAACCAAATGCGGCAAATAACGGTGTTTACAGGGCGTATTTATTTTAATGCAAAATGACAGTTTTATTGAGCCCAATGAAGGACAATGTATATTTTTAGAATCCAGATTAACCTCTTTTATTCACAGGAAGTATGCTAATGCAAATGACTATTTAGCCACTAAAATGTTAATAACTGGATTGTTTGTTTTGTTTTTTGAGACAGGGTCTCGCTCTGTTGCCCAGGCTAGAGTGTACTGGTGTGATCATAGCCCATTGCAGCCTCAGACTCCTGGGCTTGAGAAATCCTCCCGCCTTAGCCTCCTGCATATCTGGGACTCCAGGTATATGCCATTACACCTGGTTAATTTTTTTTTTTTTTTTTGTAGAGATAGTGTCTCTCTATGTTGCCCGGGTTGGTGTTGAACTCCTGGCCTCAAGCAATCCTTCCACCTTGGCCTCTTAAAGTGCTAGGATTACAGGCATGAGCTACTGTGCCCAGCCTTTTCTCATATGTTAGGAAAGTGATGGTCAGGGAGCTTAGGCCACAGGATATATGATTAGTAAGTGGCAAAATCAGAACGCTAAGCATGCATCTTTGGTTTCCAATTCCAGCTCTGTCTCTTAGATCACACTGCTTCTCAAGATCCAGCGGCAGCTACTGCAAGAGTGAGAGGCGGACTCGGTCCAGGGTTGGATGTGTACAGGGCCCTCAGGTTGTACAATCTCTCTGGTTGCTAGGAGTCTCTGATAATTAGAGCCCCCAGGTTGCTAGGCAACCCAAGTTGCTAAGAGTTCTAGTTTATTATAGGTCTTGGGTTGTTAAAAGCCCCAGGTTATTCAGATTTTCAATTTATTAAAAGCTTCATGTTTCTCAAAGGCCCCAAGTTATTAGAGACATCAGTTTCTAGGGGCCCTAGGCTCTTACAGATCTAGGCTCTTGAAGTTGTTAGGTTGTTAGCCCAACCTGGTTGCTAGGAATTTCAGGGTTTTAGAGGCTCTGGATTTC
The DNA here is from genome assembly GCF_007565055.1 of Rhinopithecus roxellana. NCBI lineage: Eukaryota > Metazoa > Chordata > Mammalia > Primates > Cercopithecidae > Rhinopithecus > Rhinopithecus roxellana. The sequence goes on from NC_044567.1 coordinate 49,831,342, forward strand.
TAGAGGCCTTTAGCTTTTGAAGGTGCCAATCTACTCAAAACCTCACTTTTTAGCACCTGTAGCTTTTCACGGGTTCCAAGTTGCTATGGACACAGACTCAGAGTTTTAGATTTTCGCAGAGTTGTGGGTCAGCCCAGCAGTTTTCTTCCACCCATTCAGCCTCTATGTGATCAGATCCCATAAGTGCAGCTGTATGTTTCTCTCAGGTGTTTTATCATTGCTGAGCTTGTTCAGCACCCACAGCAGCACTGTCCTAATTCACTCTACTCATGGCCCGAAGCACTTAGGCATTGGTGGAAAGGTCTTCAGAGCAGAAACTTGTTATCATTCTAAAACAACCACTTTTTTTTTTCTTTTCTTCTTTTTCTTTTTTCTTTTTAAACATCAACTCAAACGAGATTAAAACAGCCACATGTTGAAGCACACTTGGGTTATGTTTCTGTTGTAATCATTCACTTCTAACCAATTTTAAATAATATTAAATTAGACTTTGACAGCCCCTTACTTCCAATTATTTTATTAGATTAGTTAGAACAGTAAAACTAGCTTTTATGTGTGTTTTTCCTTTCTAAGAAACTTTTTCTTTTCCTTTTTTTTTTTTTTGACAGAGTCTCGCTCCATCGCCCATGTTGGAGTGCAGTGGTGGGATCTCTGCTCACTGCAACCTCTGCCTCCCGGGTTCAGGTGATTACTCCCACCTTGGCCTCCCAAGTAGCTGGGACTACAGGTGTGCAGCACCACGCATGGCTAATTTTTATATTTTTAGTAGAGATGGGGTTTCACCATGTTAGCCAGGCTGGTCTCGAACTCCTGACCTCAAGTGATCTGCCCATCCCAGCCTCCCAAAGTGCTGGGATTAATAGGCATGAGCCACTCTGCCCGGCCTCATGTGTAGATTTGTATACCCACCACTCCAATCCAAATACAGAACTATGCCATTACCAGGAAGCTCTCCCTTGTACTACCCCTTTACAGTTACATTCATCTTCTTCCATCCCCAACCTGTGCATTTTTAAATGTATTTGCTTAACATCTCTTCAGTGCCTTCTGTGTGCCTCACCCATTAATAAGTCAAGGAAATACAGAGATAAATATAACGTACTCCTAGCTCTGGAAGAGCTCACAGACAGGATCATAGTCACGTACATTATAAATTATAGTGTAATGTGGTAATTCTATGATAGGAATAAGCTCAAGGTGTAGCGGCAAGAAAATAGGTGAGAGGGGAGGGTGTTCAAGAGGCAGAGAGCATTGAATTAGCTCCTTCTGCAAAAGTTGTGACACCGGGTTGATTTTGAAGGATGAGACAAAGTTATCTGTTGCCAAATGAGGAAGAACTTTTAGACAGATATGTCTTGGGAAGAGCTGGTTGTTTGGAACTGCCAGGGCTCAGGGGTTGGGAGGTGAGGCTGCCAGGTGAAGAGGGCAGACCGTGGAGGTCCATCTGGGCTTCTGACCGAGTGGGCTGGCCCAGTTCTGCAAGTGACAGAGCCCCACTGAAAGGTATAGAAATGGGGAATGGTGCATTCAGCCCTGTCATTTAGAAAGAGTCCTGTGATGTAGAGAGGCCAGTTAAGAAATGACTGCAGTCCCAGGTAAGATACGAAGAAGACATCAACCAGAGTGGCGGGAACAGGTATGGAAGAACCAGCTCTGAACTCAGAAGGAGATCGGGATGGGAATGAGGAGTATCAAAGGGATGAACAGGCACTTTTTCCAAGATTGATTTTTTTTAAGGTGATATCAGTTTCCTTGAGAGAAAACCCCTAGGATGTAAGTCCAAGAAGATGAATGCAAGAAGAGTAATTCCCTGCTTATTCAGAGATCTTGCTACTACAGTGAAAGCCAAGGTAGCACAAACTTGTATGAGAAAAAGACCTCTGATCAGTTAAAACAAGCTCATGCTATTTTAACTTCGCAATATCCTTTAGGTCCTTACTCAGAGGCTTTTTTGACAATTCAAGTGCAGTTCTCAAAAGCATAGTTTCTTTGTTTCCTCACCCCTAAAATAATAATATAAGCAATCTTTTATTGAGTGTCTACTTGGTATCAGGTACTGTGTGAAATGTTTTTCATGTTATCTCATGAATTCCCTCCACACCTTCCTGGGGTGGCAGTTCTCTTCATTTTACAGGGAGGATACTGAGGGTCAGCAAAGTTAATTAATGCACCAAGCTCACAGAACTGGTAGGTTCTGTAAAATCAGGACTCCCCCCAGGTCTGCTGCTCTCACAGCCCACTGCCCCAGACTATAGAAGCCACAACTCACAAGAGGGAAAGGAAGAATGTCAGCCTATAGTGGCACCAGGTCCAGGAAGGAAATTCACATGAATTGAGGATCTTGGCAACTGTTAAGTAATTTCTATCAGCTTCACATGAGTGATATATAAGTGGGGCTTCTCCAGAGAAACAGAATAGGATATCTTTCTGTTTATCTGTTCATCTATCTATCTAACCAATAATTTTCTACCAACTTCACATGAGTAGTATATAAGTTAGAGTTTTCCAGAGAAGCAGAACCAATAGGATATCTATCTATCTATGTATCTATCTATGTATCCATTTTCATGCTACTATGAAGAAATACCTGAGACTGGGTAATTATAAAGAGAAAGAGGTTTAATGGACTCACAGTTCCAGATGGCTGGGGAAGCCTCACAATCATAGTGGAAGGCGAAGGAAGAGCAAACTCTTGTCTTACATGGCAGCAGGCAAGACAGCGTGTGCAGGGGAACTGCCCTTTATAAAACCATCAAATCTCATGAGACTTATTCACCATCATGAGAATAGCATGGGAAAAACCTGCCCCCGTGATTCAATTACCTCCCACTTGGTCTTTCCCATGACATGTGGGGATTATGGGAGCTAGAATTCAAGATGAGATTTGGGTAGGGACACAGCCAAACCATATCATTCAGCCCCTGGCCCCACCCAAATCTCATGTCCTCACATTCAAAGCCAATCATGACTTCCCAACAGTCCCTCAAAGTCTTAACTCATTCAGCATTAACTCAAAAGTCCACAGTCCAAAGTCTAATCCAAGACAAGTCCCTTTTGCCTATAAGCCTATACAATCAAAAGCAAGTTAGTTACTTCATACAATGGGGGTACAGACTGGGTAAAGACACCCATTCCAAATGGGAGAAATTGGCCAAAATATAGAGGCTACAGGCCCCATGCCAGTCCAAAATCCAGTTGGGAAGTCAAACCTTAAAGCTCCAAAATGCTTTCCTTTGACTCCCTGTCTCATATCTAGGACAGGCTGATGCAAGAGGTGGGTTCCCATGGTCTTGGGCAGCTCTGCCCCAGTGGCTTTGGAGGGCAGCCCCACACTCCTGGCTGCTTTCACAGGCTAGCGTTGAGTGTCTGCAACTTTTCGAGGTGCATGTTGCGAGCTGTTGGTGGATTTACCATTCTGGGGTCTGGAGGACAGTGACCCTCTTCTCTTAGTTCCAACAGGCATAGTTCCAACAGTGGGGACTCTGTGTGGGGGCTCTAACCCCATATTTCCCTTCTGCAATGCCCTAGCAGAGGTTCTCCATGAGGACTCTGCTCCTGAAGCAAACCTCTGCCTGGACATCCAGGCATTTCCATACATCCTCTGAAATCTAGATGGAGGTTCCCAAACCTTAATTCTTGCCTTCTGTGGAACTGCAGGACTGACACCATGTGGAAGCTGCCAAGGCTTGAGGCTTGTACACACTGAAGCCATGGCCTGAGCTGTACTTTGGCCCCTTTTAGCCACAGCAGGAGTTGTTGTGATGCAGGGTACCAGGTCCCAAGGCTGCACACAGCAGGAGGGCCCTGACCCAGAAAACCATTTTTTCCTCCTAGGCCTTCTGGCCTGTGATGGAAGGGGCTGCTGTGTAGGTCTCTGATATGCCCTGGAGACATTTTCCCCATTGTCTTGGTGATTCACATTTGGCTCCTCATTACTTACGCAAATTTCTGTAGCTGGCTTGAATTTCTCCCCAGAAAATGGGGTTTTCTTTTCTATTGCATCGTAAGGCTGCAAATTTTCCCAACTTTTATGCTCTGCTTCCTTTTGAATGCTTTGCTGCTTGGAATTTTTTCTGCCAGATACCCTAAATCATCTCTCTCAAGTTCAAAGTTCCACAGATCTCTAGGGTGGGGGCAAAATGCTGCCAGCCTCTTTGCAAAAACAGCAAAAATCACCTTTACTCCAGTTCCCAACAAGTTCTTCATCTCCATCTGACACCACCTCAGTATAGACTTCATTTATTGTCCATATCACTACCTGCATTTTGGTCAAAACCATTCAACAAGTCTCTAGGAAGCTCCAAACTTTCTCACATCTTCCTGTCTTCTGAGCCCTCCAGACTGTTTCAACCTCTGCCTGTTAACCAGTTCCAAAGTTGCTTCTACATTTTTGAGTATCTTTATAGTTGTACCCTACTCTAGCAGTACCAATTTACTGTATTAGTCCCTTTTATTTTATTTTCTCTTCTTTTCTCTTTCTCTCTTTCTCTCTTCCTCTTTCTCTTTCTCTCTTTCTCTCTTTCTCTTCTCTCTTTCTCTCTTTCTCTCTTTCTCTCTTTCTCTCTTTTCTCTTTCTTTCTTTCTTTCTTTCTTTCTTTCTTTCTTTCTTTCTTTCTTTCTTTCTTTCTTTCTTTCTCTTTCTTTCTTTCTTTCTTTCTTTCTTTCTTTCTTTCTTTCTTTCTTTTTCTTTCTTTCTTTCTTTTCTTTCTTTCTTTCTTTCTTTCTCTCTTTCTCTCTTTCTTTTTTGAGACAGAGTTTCACTCTTGTTGCCCAGGTTGGAGTACAATGGTGCAATCTCGATTCACCGCAACCTCCACTTCCCAGTTTCAAGTGATTCTTCTGCCTCAGCCTCCAGAGTAGGTGGGATTACAGGCATGCACCACCATACCTGGCTAATTTTTGTATTTTTTAGTAGAGATGGGGTTTCTCCATGTTGATCAGGATGGTCTTGAACTCCTGACCTCAGGTGATCCACCCACCTCGACCTCCCAAAGTGCTGGGATTACAGGCGTGAACCACCATGCCCAGCCATTTTCATACTGCTAGGAAGAAATACCTGAGACTGGGTAATTTATAAGGAAAAAGAGGTTTAATGGACTCATGGTTCCACATGGCTGGGGAGGCCTCACAATCATGGCAAAAGGTGAAGGAGGAGCAAAGTCACATCTTACATGGCAGCAGTCAAGAGAGCAGAGAGCATGTCCAGGGGACCTGCCCATTATAAAACCATCAGATCTTATGAGACTTATTCACTATCATGAAAACAGCATGGGAAAAGTCCACCCTCATGATTCAATTACCTCCCATTGGGTCCCTCCCACAACAAGTGGGGATCATGGGAACTACAGTTCAACATGAGATTTGGGTGGGGACACAGCCAAACCATATCATTCTATGTATCTATGTGTCTATCTATCTATCTATTATCTATGTACCTACTTATCAATCTATCTATATATATATTTAATATATTTTTAATTTTTAATTTTTGTTTTTGAAACAGGATCTTGCTTTGTTACCCAGGCCAGAGTGCAGTGGCACCATCATAGCTTACTGCAGCCTTGAACTCCTAGGCCCAGGGATCCTCCTGCTTCAGCATCCTCAGTAGCTGGGACTACAGCACATGCCACTGTGCCCAGCTAATTTTTTATTTTTCACTTTTGTAGAGATGGGGGTCTTGCTTTGTTGCCCAGGCTGGTCTCAAACTCCTAACCTCAAGCAATTATCCTGCCTTGGCCTCCCAAGGTGGGAGCCACAGCACCTGGCCAAGGGAAATGTATTATAAGGAATTGACTTATGCAATTATGGAGACAAATCCCAAGATCTGCAGAGTGAGAGGGCAAACTGGAGACCAAAGAGAGCTGATATTGTAGTTCCAGTCTGAAGGCTGGCAGACTCAAGACCCAGGAAGAGCCAAATGTTCCAGTTTGAGACTGGAGGCAGGAAAAAAAAGTGATGTCTTAGTTGTAAGGCAGGCAGGCAGGCAGGCAGGAGGAATTCTCTCTTAACTTGGGAAAGGTGAGTCTTTTCTTCTATTCAGGACTTCAACAGATTGGATGTGGCCCACCCACCTTAGGGAGGGCAATCCAGTCTACCAATTAAAATGTTCATCTCATCTAAAGCACCCAGAATAGAAACACCTAGTAAAATGTTTAACCGAATATCCTGTGACCCAGTCAAGTGGACACATAAAATTAACCATTACACAGGATAAGATAGAATAATAAAGGAGACACAACACTAAAGGAATACAGTGGTGTAAGACTAGTGTAGGAATAAGTGGCTTTACACACCGCAGTCCTCCTGCCAACAATGCCACATGACTACCCCCATGTACTGTGCCCACTGATGAAAAGAGCAGGGTGAATCAGGTGAGAATCTTGATCTATGGACTTTAGGCTCTCTCTGCTTAGCCAGAGGAGGACCCATTCTCTCTTTGCCTACACTGACCCTGGCACGTTCCATGTGGCCAGCCTGAGGACTCTTCTGACCAAGTCTTCTGGGCTAAGTTTCTTCTGAATCAACTAACTAGGTGATTTTCATTCATTTCTTCATTTATTTACTCACCCAGCATCTAAAAATCTTTGCTCTTGATGCTGGGAAAATAGACATGAGAGACACAAATCAGGCATCTGCTAGTCTGGTGGGAATGATAGAGAAAGAAGAACTGACAGCATGTGGGATATGCTGAGACTGTAAGTTAGCACTGGACACTGTACAAGAATGTACCACTGGATCCTGTCTAAGTCAGCCCTAAGTCAGCCCAAGGAGTCCAGAGGGAGATGTCAAGCTTTGACAGTGCTCTAAGAAGGACTAGATTCTAGCCAGTGAGTTGGGTTAGAAAGAGCAATTTTGACATACATGAATATATGATCCCATACAAGACATGGATGCAAAATGTCATCACACATTTGGGGAACTGTAAGAGTTTGGTTGGAAGTGGCTCTGAGCTCTGGCTGCACTTTGGAATCACTTGGGAACATTACAAACATACAGATGCCTGGGTTCTACCCCCAGAGATTTTGGTGTAAATGGCCTGGGATGGGACCCAGGGGTCAGTAGTTTTTCTAAAGTGTTGCCAGGCCTGAGCATGTAAGAGAGACTGATGGAGAACTTAAACTTGGAGAGAGCAGAGGAGTATCTCTTCTGGGATGTGGTCAAGAATCTGAGCTCACTTTGGGGGTAGGAAACACTTGTGCAGAGCTCAGCAGGGAAATAAAGACCTGTTGATCTCCACCTGGGGCCTCGTCTGCCCTCATAACTGTTCCTTTTGAGCTTCTGTTTCTTATTCCCCATTTAAAAGTGAACGTCGACTGGGAAATAACAAAACATACAATAAAATAAAATAAGCTGAAAGATTACTCAATAAAAAGAAGCAATAAAATAGTAAAAGCAGGCGGATGCAGTAAAATCCCCAAAACTCGACCAGACAGAATCACCACCAAGGGCCAGGCAATAAAAACAATAGCTAAAATGTACTGCTCCAAGTGGTAAGCATCTTCATGCATTGAGACACTTGAGATTCACCACCAATCTAAGAGGCAGGGATGGTTATTATTTCCATTTTACAGGGGAGGGAAACATGGTTTGGGGAGATGAAGTACAGTGCTCAAGCTTACGGTGGGCGGGGCAGGGTAATGACTCCATTTCAATGATGAGGAAGTGGAGGCTAACTTTCCAAGACTAGTTAGCCAGTTGGGGCAGAGCAAGAAATTGAATTGGGGTTTCTAACTCAAGTACAAAGCTCTCCCCTCCTCCACCTCCAATGAAACCTGAAGCTTGGCTGCATGTGAGAGTCATCTGGGAAGCTTTAAAGACATATTGATGCCAAATAGACATTTCTTGAAAGAAGACATACAAATAGCCAACCAGTGTTTGAAAAAATGCTCAGTATAGCTAATCACCAGGGAAATGCAAAACTAAACCACAATGAAGTATCACCTCATACCTGTCAGGATGGCTATTATTTAAAAAAAAACTAAGACAAGTGCTGGTGGTGAGGGTGTGAAAGAATTGGAACCCTTGTGCACTATGGGTGTGAATACAAAATGGTGCTGCTGTTACAAAAAACAGTATGGAGGCTGGGTGCGGTGGCTCATGCCTGTAATCCTAGCATTTTGGGAGTCTGAGGCAGGTGGATCAAAAGGTCAGGAGTTGAAGACCAGCCTGGCCAAGATAGTGAAACCCCATCTCTACTAAAAATGCAAAAATGAGCCAGGCATGGTGGTGGGTGCCTGTAATCCCAGCTACTCGGGAGGCTGAGGCAGAGAATTGCATGAACCAACAACGGAGGTTGCAGTGAGCCAAGATCACATCACTGCACTCCAGCCTTGGCAACAGAATACGACTCCATCTCAAAACAAAACAAAACAAAACAACAACAACAAAAAAAAAAAAAAAATGAAAGAAAAAAAAAAAAGAAAAACAGTATGGAGATTCCTCAAAAAATTAAAAATAGAATTACCATGTGATCCGGCAATCCTGTTTTTTGGTATTTATCCAAAATAATTGAAATCATGATCTCTAAGAGATATTGGCACTCCCATGTTGATATGGTTTGGCTCTGTGTCCCCACTCAAATCTCATCTAGAATTTTAATCCCCACGTGTTGAGGGAGGGATCTGTAATCCCCATGTGTTGAGGGAGGGAGGGAGGTGATTGGATCATGGTGGGGGGGGGCAGTATCCCCCATGCTGTTCTCGTGATAGTGAGTTCTCATGAGATTTTGTTTTGTTTTGTTTTGTTTTGTTTTGTTTTTTTGAGACCAAGTCAGGCTGGAGTGCAGTGGCACAATCTTGGCTTTCTGCAACCTCTGCCTCCCCAGTTCAAGAGATTCTGCTACCTCAGCCTACTGAGTAGCTGGGATTAGAGGTGCACGCCACCACACTTAATTTTTTTGTGTTTTTAGTAGAGACGGGGTTTTGCCATGTTGCCCAGGCTGGTCTCAAGCTCCTGGTCCCAAGTGATCCACCTGCCTTGGCCTCCCAAAGTGCTGGGATTACAAGCATGAGCCACCATGCCCAGCCAGAGTTCTCATGAGATCTAATGGTTTTCTAAGCATCTGGCATTTCCCCTGCTTGCACTTTTCTTGCCTGCTGCCATATAAGATTTGCCAACTTCCCAATTCACCATGATGGTAAGTTTCCTGAGGCCTACACAGCCACGCAGAACTTGAGTTAATTAAACCTTGTTCCTTTATAGATTACCCAGTCTCAGGTATTTCTTTATAGCAGTGTGAAAATGGGCTAAAACAGTAAATACAATGGGGGTACAGGCATTGGGTAAAAGTTTCCATTCCAAATGGGAGAAATTGGCCAAAACAAATGGGCTATAGGCCTTATGCAAGTCCAAAACCCGGCTGGGCAGTCATTAAATCTCAAAGCTCCAAAATCTCCTTTGACTTTATGTGTTACATCAAGGTCATGCTGACGCAAGAGGTGGGATCCCACAGTCTTGGGCAGCTCTGCCCCTGTGGTTTTGCAGGGTACAGCCTCCCTCCTGGCTGCTTTCACTGGCTGGCACTGAGGGGCTGTGGCTTTTCTAGTTGCACAGTGCAAGCTGTCGGTGGATCTACCATTCTGGGGTCTGGAGAACAGTGACCCTCTTCTCACAGCTCCACTAGGTAGTGCCCCAGTGGGGACTCTGTGTGGGGGCTCTAACCCCACATTTGCCTTCTGCACTGCCCTAGCAGAGGTTCTCCATGAGGGCTCTGCCCCTACAACAGGCTTCTGCCTGCACATCCAGGTGTTTTCATACGTCCTCTGAAATGTAGTGGAGGTTCCCAAACCTCAATTCTTGACTTTTGTGCACCCGCAGGCCCAACACCATGTGGAAGCCAACAAGGCTTGGAGTTTGCACCCTCAGAATTCATGGCCCCTTGTAGCTCTGGCTGGAGTTGGAGTGGCTGGGATGCAGGGCACCAAGTGCCAAGGCTGCATAAAGCAGCAGGGCCCTGGGCCTGGCCCATAAAATTATTTTTTCCTCCTAGGACTCCAGGCCTATGATGGGAGGAGCTGGCTTGAAGATCTCTAACATGCCTTGGAGACATTTTTCCCATTGTCTTGGCTACTAACTTTTGGTTCCTGGTTACTTACACAAATTTCTGTAGCCCATTTGAATTCTTCCCCAGAAAGTGGGTTTTTCTTTCCTACCACATGGTCAGGCTGCAAATTTTCCAAACTTTATGCTCTGCTTCCCTTTTAAACATAAGTTCCAATTCTAAACCATCTCTTTGTGAATGTGTATAACTAAATGCTTTTAAGAGCACCCAGGTCACATCTTGAATGCTTGGCTGCTTAGAAATTTCTTCTGCCAGACACCCTAAGTCATCTCCCTCAAGTTCAAAGTTCCACAGATCTCCAGGGTAGGTCAAAATGCCACCAGTCTCTTTGCTAAAGCCTAGCAAGAGTGCTTTGCTCCAGTTCCCAATAAGTTCCTCATCTCTATCTGTGACCACCTGAGCCTGGGCTTCATTGTCCATATCACTATCAGCAATGTGGCCAAAACCATTCAACAAATCTTTAGGAAGTTCCAAACTTTCCCACATCTTTCTGTCTTCTTCTGAGCCCTTCAACCTGTTCCAACCTCTGCCTGTTACTCAGTTCCAAAATTGCTTCCACATTTTCAAGTTATCTTTATAGCAGTGCCCCAATATATTGGTACCAATTTACTGTATTAGTCCATTTTCACACTGCTATAAAGAAATACCTGATACTGGGTAATTTATAAAGGAAAGAGATTTAATTAACTCAGTGCCACATGGCTGGTGGGGGTGGCTCAGGAAACTTACAATCATGGCAGAAGGGGAAACAGGCATATTTTACATGGTGGCAGGTGAGAGAAGTGCAAGCAGTGGAAATGTCAGATGCTTAGAAAACCATTAGATCTCATGAGAACTCACTCACTATCATGAGACCAGCATGGGGGAAAACCTTCCATGATCCAATCTTCCTCCCTCACTTGACATGTGGGAATTACAGCTTCCTCCCTTGACACATGGGTATTGCAATTCAAGTTGAGATTTGGGTGGGGACACAGAGCCAAACAACATCACAGGTTCACTGCAGCATTGTTCACAAAAGCCAAGAGGTGGAAACGTGTGTCCATCCACAGTGATATGGTTTGGACATGTGTCTCCTCCAAATCTCATGTTGAGATGTGATCTCCAGTGTTGGAGGTGGGTCCTGTTAGGAGGTGTTTGGGTCATGGTGGTGGATCCCTCACAAATGGCTTGGTGCTGGCCTCGTGGTAATGAGTGAGCTCTCATTCTATTAGTTCATGCAAGAGCTGGTTGTTTAAAAGAACCTGGCATCTCCTCCCTTCTCTCTTGCTCCCTCTCCTGCCATGTGACATGCTTGCTCCCCCTTCACCTTCACCTTTACTCATGAGTAAAACCTTCTTGAGGCCTCCCCAGAAGCCCAGCAGATGCTGGTACCGTATTTCCTGTAGAGCCTGCAGAACTGTGAGCCAAATAAACTTATTTTCTTTATAAGTTCCCCAGCCTCAGATGTTCCTTTATAGCAATGCATAATAAACTAACACACATAGATTAATGGATAAAAAAAATGTGATATACACACAAAGTGGAATAATAATCACGGGTAAAAAAGAAGAAAATTCTGACATATGCAATAATATGGATGGGCTTTGAGGACAATATGCGAAGTGAAATATGCCAGTTCCAGAAAAGGAAATAATTCATAGAATCAAAGAGAGGAATGGTGGTCACCAGGGGCTGGCAGGAGGACAAAACAGGGAGTTACTAATCAATGAGCATTAACGATCCAGTCAGGTGGCTGGGTGCAGTGGCTCACACCTGTAATCCCAGCACTTTGGGAGGCCGAGGAGGGTGGATCACCTGAGGTCAGGAGTTCGAGACCAGCCTGGCCAACAGGTTGAAACCCTGTCTCTACTAAAAATACAAAAATTAGCCGGTGTGGTGGCGTGCATCTGTAATCCCAGCTATTCGAGAGGCTGAGGCAGGAGAATCGCTTGAACTCAGGGGGCAGAGGTTGCAGTGAGCCGAGATCATACCACTTCACTCCAGCCTTGGCAAAAGAGTGGAACTCCATCTCAAAAAAAAGAAAAAAAAAATGGAAAATCCGGTCAGGCAAGATGAATGAGCTCAAGAGATCTGCTGTGCAGCAGTGTCCTGTACAATCAACAATAATGGATTGCACATTAACTATACATTAAGAGGGCAGGTCTCCTGCTAAGTGTTCTTACCTCAGTTTAAAAAAAAAAAAAAAGGAAAAAAAAAAGAAAAACACTGGTGCTGATGCTGGGCCAACCCTCAATTTTAACTTGGTTGTCCTGGGGTGGGGCCCAGGCAGATAGGGTGGACATGGTGCAACTAGACACTTTCATGGCTGTGCTCTGCACTCAGTAGTAATTACTATTATTTATTGAGCACCTGGGATACTAAGCATTTTGTTGCTGTTTCATTGAGCCTTCCTAGTACCCTGTGAAGTTGGTATTGTCATCCCCACTTGAGAATCGAGGAAACAGAGAGTGAGTTCACTTTCTTTAGGTCATCCAGCTGGAAGTCACTAGCGCCTGTGTTCAGCCCTGGTCAGCCTGACCCCAAAGCCTGTGCTCTGCTGCATGGCCTCCAAGCCTGGGCCCCTGTGAGGCACAGACATGGGCACCTCATGCCCTTTCTTTCCACTTCTCTGCCCTTTAAGTTTTAGGGTCAGTAGTGTAACCTTTGCCCTGCACTTGTCCACACTGAATGGCCATTATCCAGGTGGAGAAGGGGGTGGTTTGTAACTCAGCATTAAGGAAGAACTTTCTGGCACTCAAAGGAGCTCCATGGTGAGATGGGCAGCCTGGAAAAGCAGTGGGCAACCACCACAATCCCTAGGCACCCACGACCATCCCTGGACACGCACCACCATCCCTCCACATCCACCATGATCCTTGGGCACACACCACCATCTCTGGGAATCTACCACTATCCTTGGGCACCATTCCTGCACACTGGGACCACCATCCTTGCATACTCACCTCTGCCTCTGGGGACCCACTGCCATCCCTGAACATCTACCACCATCCCTGGGCACCCACTAACACCATCCCGGCACATCCATCACCATCCCTGCACATTCACCACCATCCCTAGACATCCACCACTGTCCCTGAACACCCACCATCCCTGCACATCCATCACCATCCCTGGGCACCCACCATTGCCCATGTGCACCCACTACTATCCCTGCACACACCACAATCTCTTGGCACCTACTACTGTCCTTGCACACCCACCAATGTCCTTGCACACCTGCTACCATCCCTGGGCCCCTACTACTGTCCCTGGTCATATTCACCACTGCATGTTCACCACTATCTCCGGGCACCCACCACCATCCCTGCACATGCATCACCATCCCTGGTGTCCCCCACTGTCACTGGGAAATCATCTGAAAGATCTGTTAGGAGAGGAAGTGTCATCCTTCAATGTAGTGTGTGTGTGTGTGTGTGTGTGTGTGTGTGTGTGTTTGGGGGGGATGGGGTAGAGAGGTGCAGGGGGCTGGGATTAGATACCCCTGCTCTGCCTCTGGGCCCTGAGTTGAAGGGCTCAGGTGCGCTAGTCAAAGCTTCAGGCGGAGCTGTTTGTGGAAGATGAGCTCACAGAGCTGGAGTTCTAGAAGGCCCTCGGTTGACCTGGAGCCTGCCTTCCCCATCATTCTCTTAACACTGGGTGCCTGGGGCCCTGGCGAGGTTGTGGGGGGCATCCTGAGCTGCAGCAGGGTTTTGGGCCACTGCTGCTGCCGCCATTGTCACCGTGGTCTCAGCTCTGTGGGGAGCACTCCTGATCAGTGAGCCCCCTTTCCCTTCTTCCTGGGGCTGTTAACAGGGCGCTGGGTTGGTCTGGCCAGAGAGGGGTGGAGAAAAACAAGCTGGTGGTTAGGATGGGGGTATCCTGGCCTGGAAGACTGACCAGCTGAGAGAGAGAGAGAGAGAGAGAGAGAGAGAGAGAGAGAGAGAGAGAGAGAGAGAGAGAGAAAGAGAGAGAGAGAAACTCTGGAGCTGCTGTGAAATGGTCAGGATGGAATTGCTTTTAAGTCACTTTTCCACAAAAAACAGTCCCTGTGTAGCAGACAATTTGGTTTCCTCCTTTACAACTTAGGGATATTAATCCCACTCCTTTCGATTGTTGAGAGGATTGGATGAGATTAAGTTAGAAAAGCTCTGGGAAGGGCCTGGCATGGTGCTCAGAGACTTGACAAACTCCACCAGGTTGGTCACCTCCTCCCTCTCACTCCTCTCGCAGTGAGGAGAAGGACTTATATCCCTGTGGCCACGCCTTTTGTGGACTTGAATTTCAGAAGCAGCCCCGAGCGGCTACTCCATGCCAGCAGCTCTGCAGATAAATAAAACCGGCTGCCGTTCTTCAGAAGTTAACTTTGCGGTGGGAAAGACTGACATCTATTCCAGCCTGGTGTGACAGAGGAGGTGGAAGATGGGACGTGTGAGAGTGTGGGGGGCGGTGACCTGCCAGGAGACTCTCACTGGGGAACCCCGTCTGATGAGACCCTTCAAGTATGAGTCAGAGTTAACCATGTAGAGGAAAGGAGAGGGTGAATGTTCTAGATAGTAAGGTCATTGTGAGAGAACAATTGCTGGAACATAATGTATGAGTGAGGGAGTGGGCTGCAGGGCTGGGCCGTGAAGGGTCGTGAAGGGCCGCATGGACCTCGAAGGGGCAGTAACAGTGGGAGCCATCCAAGGTGTCACAGGGCTGGGCTTTTCATTTAACAAATTTGTTCTAATGGACGTGTATAGAATAGCTTGGAAGAGTGGTCAAGACATGGTACAAGAAGACCATGAAGGAACCCAGTGTGACCCTAGGAAAGGACGGTGCTCTGAGAGGGAAGGTAGAATCCACAGGACATTGGGACTCTTTGGTTAGGACTGGGTGAAAGATGTCATGGGGAAGGAGTGAAGAATGACATCCATATTTCTGGTTTGGGTAAGTGGGTGGCCCGTCATGTTTTAAAGCACATAAGGAAAGTTGTAAGGCAGAAGCAGGCACTGATGGGAACAGTGGTTCTGTTTAGATGTGCTGAGTTTGAGGTGCCTGAAGGAATTCAAGTGGAAGTGTCCAGCCAGTAGTTGCCTCTGAGGTCTTGGGGAAGATGCCACAGGGGTCGCCAGCCTACAGGCGGTGGCTGACAGCAGGGCTGCCCAGAGGGTTTCCTCAAAGTGGAAGAGAAGAGGGCTCAAGGCGGGAAGGCCTGGAAAGCATATCAGTGTTTATGGCCTGGGCAGAAGTGGATTCCACAGAGGATAAGGAGGAGAGTCAGCCAGAGAGGGAGGAGGAAACCTGGGAGAGGGGAGCATCGTGGAAACCAGGAGAGGCAAGCCTTTCAACAGCGGGTGGTGGACAGCATGAGTGCGGCTGAGAGCTCCCATAAGACAGAGCCGATGGGGCCTCCTTGGACCTGCAGAGCAGTTTCAGCGTGTGGTGGTGGCGAGGAGGGCAATTCACCAGGTTGGAAAACAAATGCGAGGGGAGATAAAGTGATAATTTTCCCCAGGAGTTTGGGTGAGAGGAGGGGGAAAGAGACGGGGGGGTACCAGTCAGCATGAGACTTGAGGGAAGGCATTTAGAAGCTGGAGACTGAGCAAGTCTCTAGGAGCAGGGGAAGGAGGAGCAGGAGGGGAACGGTGCTGGCGCACTGGGAGAGGAGGGACAACGGATGGAGCAAGACTTGGAGACCAGAAGGACAAATCTAGAGCTTGGAGGGAAGGAAGGTAGGCCTGCATGGGGGTGGAGGCCCCGCACCCAAACAATGATGGGGTGCAGATGAGGGCGAGGAGGCTACTGATGAGTTTGCAAGTGAGTGAGGCTAAGGCAGAAAGAGGAAGAAATTCCACAAGTGAGCACCTTGCTTTTCTTAGTGCATCGGGAGACAATATCATGTTCTGGGAACCAAGGGGTAGGACAGTATGGTGTGCTCAAGGACAATACCGAGGGTTTTCATTTCCTGTGAGGGAAATGGGAGAGAGAAATCTGAGCAGAGACAAGCGCGTGCACCAGTGCTAGTTGTAGTTCATAACAGAAACAACAATTCACTTATTTTTAGTGCCAAGAGCTAGGCTGTGCCCACGCCTTTTCTCATTTATTCTTCCAACAATCGTATGAGGCAGGTGTTACTCACGTCCTCATTTTATAGAGGAAGAAACAAGGCTCAGGGAGGGCCCAAAGTCAGAGATGGAGCAAGGAGCAGAGGGGGGCTTCCAACCCGAGCCTTGCTGCAAAGCCACGCCCTCAACCACTGTCATCCTCGGTGGCATTCAAGGTCCTGTGGAGGTTGGAGACCAGGGATACCCATTGGCACAAACAAGAGTTTGTACAACTCTTTCACTTTTTGACTCTGTGAAGGTGGAGAGCAGGTGTGGAGGTGCAGAGCTCAAGAGAGGCATGGGAAGGCTTGTCAGAGGTGGTGGGCAGTGGGATAGGAGCTCACAGAAGTGGGAAGTGCGGGTGAGGACAAGAAGCAGGGATGACAGGGCAGGGGAGGGACTGGTTGAGACACAGTGGAGCCAGAGGGGACTAGGTCTGGGGAGATGAAGGAGCCCTAAGCCTGTGACACCCAGATGCTAATGTCCTCCATGATTTGGGGGACTGGCCACACACAGCCAATGATGAGAGGGCATGGAGGTCAAACCAGACAGGCAGGCTGGCCTTCCAGGGAGAAGGGCTTTTTCCAGGTTATGGTTTAGAAGGGGTGGTGGGGTGGAGGAGACTCTTGGGACATCTTGGGGCCTTGTGTGTGGAGAAAGAACAGCTTCCCCTTGAGTGGGCTATAGGGGAGCAGTGTTCTGGGGGAGATCTTGTTTCAGTTAAGATCTGGAGATGGAGGGTCAGTGCCAGAAGGGCTGTCCCTTGACAACTGGGCTGAGGGGCCCGTGAACACGGTATGACACTGCCTGGCCATCCCCTCCGGGAGCATCTGCTCAGTGGGGCTTTGGATTTATAGAACTTTGTCTCCATCCAAACTTTTCCCCTTCCTAGTTGTAAACTCTTGTGCCTCAGGACTAAATAATGTGTAACATGTAATATGGAGTTCACAACAGGTCAGTTTTCTTCCTGGTTCGGACTGGGGTGGTGTGAGGCAGGATGGGGAAGGAGAGGGGCTGGTCTCGGGGGCAGGGCTGATGCTGATCAGGGATGCAAGGGTGCTGATTCCTGCTGCTGGAGCCTGGCCTTCTGCCCACCCCTTCTCTCCTCTCCCCTTTTCCAGGGGTACACTCAAACCCTGTTTCTTCTCCTGTGAGTGGACCACCGAGGCTGGTGAGCTGTGGGTCATCCCAAAGCTCAGCTCTGAGCCAGAGTGGTGGCTCCACCTCTACCACCGGCATAGAAGCCAGGAGCAGGGCTCTCGGAAGGCGGTGGTGCCCAGCTGCAATCATGTTGTTGGCCCTGGTCTCTCTGCTCAGCTGCCTGCTACCCTCCAGTGAGGCCAAGGTCTACAGTCGCTGTGAACTGGCCAGAGTGCTACAGGACTTCGGGCTGGACGGATACCGGGGATACAGCCTGGCTGACTGTGAGAACCCCTCTCCCTGGTTGGCCCTGGCTTCCCCATACCTCTCTCCCTCCTTCCCTCCCTCTTTCCTTCTCATTCAAGGGCTGCAGCTTCGGGAGCTTTTAGAGCCCTTCTGTAAACCGAAGATGATTTGAGATGGCAGGTAGAGAACAGCCGGCACTGAGTTAAACATGCAGTAGGCAGGCAGCAGGCAACCAAATTGGACTCACTCCTTCATTTTCCCCTGCTGCTAAAGTCAGGGTCAAAGGAAACAAGCAGCTCAGTCCCCTAAACTTAACCGTGGCCACTAGGATTAGACATTCCTTCTGAAATTGGAAAAGACAAACAACAGAGCAGTCATGCCAAACTTTTCAAGCTGGTGGCAGTTTTAGATGGCTACGCGGGAAGGGAAGTCACACTGGGGCTCATCTTTCCAACAGGTCCGGCGCCCTCTATAGATTCCACCTGGGTCTTCCTAATCTTGTCACTAAAGATTTAGCACTTGTAGGTGGGGCGCGGTGGCTCAGGCCTGTAATCCCAGCACTTTGGGAGGCTGAGGCAGGTGGATCACCTGAGGTCAGGAGTTTGAGATCAGCCAGGCCGACATGGCGAAACCCCGTCTCTATTAAGAATACAAAAATTAGCTGGGCATGGTGGCAGGTATCTATAATCCCAGCTACTTGGGATGCTGAGACAGGAGAATCACTTGAACTCGGGAGGCGGAGGTTGCAGTGAGCTGAGATCATGCCACTACACTCCAGCCTGGGCAACAGAGTGAGAGTTAGCGCTTGTAGATTAATTCAACAAATTTACTGGCCCCTACTACATGCTGAACAATGAGAAAGTGGGAAGATTGCTGGGCTAAAAGTCAAGAGGCCTGAGGATAGCCCCAACCCCTGCTATTTGGTAGCCGATGGGACCCTGTGTGAGTCACTGTGCACCTCTAAGCCTCGATTGATTGATTCATTTGCAAAGCAGGTGGGAAGACACCTGCCCCAATCACCTTGATCAGGCAGGTGAGGCTCGGTGGAGCCAGCGTGGGACCTGTGCAGTGAGTACTCTGGCCTGGGGTGGCCGTAACTCTCTGACCCCCAGGCCTGTGCTCTGCCCTATGCAGGGGTCTGCCTTGCTTATTTCACAAGCGGTTTCAACACAGCTGCTGTGGACCACGAGGCTGATGGAAGCACCAACAACGGGATCTTCCAGATCAGCAGCCGGAGGTGGTGCAGAAACCTCACCCCGAATGCCCCCAACGTGTGCCGAATGTACTGCTCAGGTAGCTGGGCCTGGGCCCAGGGCTGGCAGGAGTCAGGCCCTGCATTAGCTTTTGTTTCCTTCCCAGTTTCGTTTGCTACCCGCATCTCTGAGTGAGGGTTCCCCCGCATCTGGCTGGGCCCACGGAGGAGAGGGAGATGGGACAAGGGATGAGGGTAGGTCTTCTATCAGTCTGAACTGGGGTCCCAGACAGGAGACTGCCTTAGAGCTATAGGAATGGAGAGAGGATTGTTTCTGATGGAGCAGGAGAGGGATAGGGTGGAACCTGTGCTTCCAGAGTGGTTGAGACAGGCTTGGATTTAGGGGAGTGGAGTGTGTGTGCGTGTATATATATACATAGAGAGAGACAGACAGATACACACACGCGCGCGCGCGCACACACACACACACACACACACACACACACTCTGGATGTCTCCTGCTCCCTCATTGTGTTTCTCTGCCTATCACCCCAGATTTGTTGAATCCTAATCTCAAGGATACTGTTATCTGTGCCATGAAGATCACCCAAGAGCCTCAGGGTCTGGGTTACTGGTAAGTAACTTGGGCTGCAGCCCTGCCGCAGTGGTTTGGTTAGAACTGGTGGGCAGCAGCAGGGAACAAACCCCTTTCCTTCCTCACTTCTGGTCTAGAGCCCACACTCTCCTTCCTGTTCTTCTCTGGGCAGTGACTGGCAACTGCAGCTGATGTGATCTCTCCTCTTCCTTGTTCTCCATCCTCAGGGAGGCCTGGAGACATCACTGCCAGGGCAAAGACCTCACTGACTGGGTGGATGGCTGTGACTTCTAGGATGGACGGAACCACACACAGCAGGTTGGGAATGTGGTTTGGTTCCTGACCCAGGCTTGGGAAGACAAGCCAGCAAATAAAGGATGGTTGAATGTGATTGTGGCTCTCAGCTCTCAGTGTGTCTGCAGGTGCCTTGTCAGAGCCAGAGCACCTCCATGTTCCCTCACCTCACCTGTCCGCCTGGGCTGTGCTTCAAGTGGACTCCAGAAAGTTCAGCACCAGAGGCTTACCTCCATTTCTGGTGGCCTCGGGGCAGGTATTTGGCGGGGGCACCGGTGCATTTTTTGTCCACCACACCTGGCAGAGTTTGGGTCTAGGGTGGCAAGATTTAACAAAACAAATACATAACAAACAACAAAAACAGGATGCCCCGGTTTAATTTGAACTTTGGATATACAACAAATAACTTTAAGCATGTCCAAAATATTGCATGGGAACATACTTATATTAAAACTATTTGACGTTTATCCAAAATTTAAACTTAACTGGGTGTCCTGTGTTTTACGTGGCAACCCTAGCTGGATCTAGGGCTCTGCACCTCTGGCTTGATTGGGAAGGTCCTTGGGATACTTGTTTTCTGCAGTTTTGGTTGCAGATGGTGGTCACCGTGCTTTGGCCCTCCAGCTGTGACTACTAACACACACCCCTGCCGCCCCAGGGGTGCTGCTTGGTCGCGGGAGAGGAATGACCACGGGAGCTTCAGCTCTCACCTTTGCTCTCTAGTGCCCTCTCGTGGCGGAAGATTCAAGTGCCGCTGATAGAGACGGTGCACTCACTTTGCCCACCACAGCTAGGAGGTTGGAGGATGGGGTGGGAGTGATCGTGGCTTTCAATTCGCACAGCCAGTGCAGCGCTCTGCCTTAGTCAGCACACGGGAAGCCCAGAAAAAGACAGCGCGGTCCCCTGCTAATCTGGAACGACTGCCTTTAAAGGAGGAAGGTGGGTGGGGTCTCAGGATCACAGTGGATGTGGTGGCAAAAGCAGCAGTTGCGGGGACAGGGTGATGTGTGAGAAGCCTGAACCCTGAATTCAGATTGTAGATTCTTCTGAAAAGGCTCCAAAGAATCCTGCAAGTACTGAACTGTTGGTTGAGGCATGGCTGGTGACTCTTAAGGATAGGAGGGGATGACAATGTCGCCCTCCACCATCCTCCTCCACCTAACTAACTCAGGCACCCTGAATGCCCCAGGGTCAGCAAACACCAGAGGGGTGTGGAATGTCCACAATTATCAAGGCAGGCCACTTGCCTTCCCTTGTTGGTCTGGTCAAGGTGATGATGAAACTTGAGAGCGACTCATGCAAGGGGACAGAGTGGTGAAGAACCCTGCTGGAAGTAGGGGCGTCAATGACTAATGGAGCTATTAAATCATAAATAGGGAGAAGCTGCTGTCTTTTTAACATTAAGGCAAACACGATGTGCCTACCATGTGCCATGCATCACCTAATCTAGACCCTAGAACAATAGCTATGATGCAGGTACCATTATGACCACCATTCCATAGACAAGGGGAAACAGAGGCTCAGAGGAGATAAATTTGCACCTGGCTCAGTGTGATTCCACATGTTGTGCTTACTCACTGTGCTTTGCTGAGGGGTTGTTGTTATGGTCATCTGGCCAGGGACCCATGACCCATCCATTTTTCTTTTTTTGAAATTTATTTTTATTTTTTGCAAGACAAATTAAAAATTTTATTTATTTTTATTCGTACAACTTACAGGGTACCTATGCGATTCTGTTACACATATAGATTGCATAGTGGTCAAGACAGGGCTTTTAAAGTATCCCTCATCTGAGTAATGTACACTGTCCCCATTAAGTAATTTTTCATTGTCCACCCCCCTCATACCCTGCGTTGTTCTGAATCTCCATTGTCTATTATTCCAGTCCTTTTTTTTTGAGATGGAGTCTCACTCTGTTGCCCAAGCTGGAATGCAGTGGTGTGATCTCAGCTCACTGCAACCTCTGCCTCCCGGGCTCAAGAGATTCTTGTGCCTCAGCCTCCTGAGTACAGGCGCCCGCCACTGCACCTGGCTAATTTTTGTATTTTTAGTAGAGATGGGGTTTCACCATGTTGACCAGGCTGGTCTCGAACTCCTGACCTCATGTAATCTGCCCACCTTGGCCTCCCAAAGTGCTGAGATTACAGGTATGAGCTACCGTGCCTAGCCCCTATTATTCCACTCTTTATGTCCATGTGTACACATTTTTTCACACCCACTTAGGAGTGAGAACATGTGACATTTGACTTTCTGTCCCTGGCATTTTTCACTTACGATAATGACCTGCAATTCCAACCATGTTGCTGCAAAAGACATGATTTCATTCTTTTTTTAGGACTGAATAGTAGTCCATTGTGTATATATAGCGAATTCTCTTTTTCCATTCATCCATTACACTTAGGTTGGTTCCATATCTTTGCTATTGTGAATAGTGCTTTGATAAACGTATGAATGCAGGTGTCTTTTTGATGTAATGGCTTCTTTTTCTCTGGGTAGATAGATACCCAGTAGAAGGATTGCTAAACTGAATGGTAGTTCTACTTTTAGTTCTGTGAGAAATCACCATACTATTTTCCACAGATGTTGTGCTAATTTACACTCCCACTAACAGTGTATAAGAGTTCGCTTTTTTCTGCATCATCACCAACATTTGTTGTTTATTGCCTTTTTAATAAAAGACATTCTGATTGGGGTGAGGTGATATTTCATTGTGGTTTTAATTTGCATTTCCCTATGATCAGTGACGTTGAACATTTTTTCGTATAATTGTTGACTATTTATATGTCTTCTTTAAAAATGTCCATTTATGTCCTTTGCCCATTTTTTTGGGGAAAGGGTCTTGCTCTGTTGCCCAGGCTGGAGTGCAGTGGTTTGATCATGGCTTATGGCAGCCTTGACCTCCTGGGCTTGAGTAATCCTCCACTTCAGCCTCCTGAGTAGCTGAGACTACAGGCATGCACCATCACACCTAGCTAATTTTTGATTTTTTATAGAGACAAGATCTCACTATTTTGCCAAGGCTGGTCTCGAACTCTGGGACTCAAGCAATCCTCCCGCCCTGACCTCTCAAAGTGCTGGGATTTTAGGCGTGAGCCACCATGCCTGGCTTGCCCACCTTTTAATAGGATTGTTTCTGTTTTTGTTTTTTGTTTTTGAGTTGAGTTCTTTGTACATGCTAGATATTAGTCCCCTGTTGAATGAATAGTTTGCAATATTTTCTCCCATTCTACAAGTTGTTTATTCTGTTGATTATTTCTTTTCCCGTGCAGAAGCTTTTTAGTTTAAGTCCCACTTGTCTATTTTTAGTTTTGTTGCCTGTGTTTTTGAGGTCTTAGTCATAAATTCTTTACCTAGACAAATGTTCAGAATGTTCAGGAGAGTTCTCTCTAGGTTTCCTTCTAGTGTTTTTATAGTTTTGGGTCTTACATTTAAGTCTTTAATCCATCTTGAATTGATTTTTGTATATGATGAGAGACAGGGGTCATTTCATTCTTCTGCATATGGCAACCCAGTTTTCCTAGCACCATTTATTGAAAGAAGCTTCCTTTCCCCAATGTATGTTCTTGTCAGCTTTGTCAAAAATCATTGGCTGTAAATATGTGGCTTTATTTGTGAGTTCTCCACCCTGTTCCACTGATCTATGAGTCTGTTTTTCTACCAGTACCATACTGTTTTGGCTACTGTAGCCTTGTAATATAATTTGAAATCAGATAATGTGATGCCTCCAGCTTTGTTCTTTTTGCTCAGGCTTGCTTTGTCTATTTGGGCCTTTTTTGGTTTCATACAAATTTTAGGATTTTTTTTTCTAATTCTCTGGAAAATGATGTTGGTATTTTGATAGGGAGTGCATTGAACCTGTAGATTGCTTTGGGAAGTATGGTCGTTTTCATGGTATGAATTCTTCCAATCCATGGTCCGACCCATCCATCTTTGAAGGATTCGTGCCTCTACTTCAACTTCAGACTTCTGTTGCCTGCCTGGCCTTGTTGCTTCACTGGGTCCCATTTAGCTTGTCTGGGAGAGGAGCCCAAGAGTAGGTATAGTGAAGCTCTTGGAACCAAAGAGAACGTTGTTAAAGGATTTGGGGGCTGTGAGCGGCAACGATGGCCACAGTCTCTTCAAGATGGGGCTGGACTGGGATCGGGCCTGGACAAGGGACCCTGAAGGCCTGGCCTGGGTGGTTGACCAGGAGCGAGTGAAAGCGGAGATGGAGAAGGATTATTTAGAGAAGAGGGCCCTGATCAAAGCCAGGTAGGCCTCCCCTGTGGTGAGGGCTACAGAGTGTGCAGGCCCATCTGAATGTAGAGGCCAGGGAACCTCTACATTCAGAGCTTGGCTCCTGAGGGACATGCTCAGGTTGGTGAGAGTAACCAGGCCGTGTCCTGGTGTCTCTCTCCTTCCATGTCACTCACCCCACTTACCATGGGCCATTAAGTCCTGCCTCTTTTACTTTCTTAATATCTCTAGAAACTCTCCCTCTTTTCTATCCACATGCAGGTGCTTTAAATCAAGTCTTCATCACTTCTTCCCAACGACAATTGCAATGGCTTCCTAAGAGTGTTCGTGTCTCTAATCTTGGTCCTTGTCACTCTACCTCCTCTCTCAGAGTGAGCTTTCTATCTTGTTTCTGCCTTGCATCCTAGGCCCAATAACTTCTCTTATCTTTGCGTTAAAGTTCAAGTTCCTTGGCTTGGTATACAAGGTCTTTCATGACCAAGACTCAGCTGATCGCTACAGATTCAACTCTCATCTGTTTGGAAACTTTTGCTGTAGCTGGTTTGTGTCCTTGGTGGTTAGTTTCCTGAGAGTAGCATGCTGCTTCACGCCTTTCATCATCACCGACCACTCTTCTCCCATTCATTACACTCTGTCCCTTGAATGCAACAAGTTGTTTGCACCACAGGGTCTCTGTACCTGCTCTTTTGTCTTCTTGGAATTTTATTTCCTCATATCTTTGTTTTGATTTTTTTGAGACAGGGTCTCGCTCCATTGCCCAGGCTGGAGTACAGTGGTGCGATCATAGCTCACAGCAGCCTCCTAAGTAGCTGGGACTACAGGTGGACACCACCACACCCAACTAATATTTTGAGATTTTTGTGGAGATGCATTTCCTCTCCTTTGGGTGACACTCTCTTTTTCTTCAATCAGGTCTTGTATCAGTTTCACCTCCTCGGAGTGACTTCTCTGACTGCTGTAGCTGAAGGAGTGTTTTCCCTCTTTGTCACTATCTTAGCACTACAGCATGCTCCACTATCTGAAATTATTCCATGTACCTCTGAATTTATGTATATCCCCTTTTCACTTGCCTATGCTAGACTGTAAGCACTATGGGGGCAGAAAATTTGTTTGTTCCTTATATGTCTAGCACCTAGAATAGTGCCTGGCAGATTATACTCAATAAAACAAATGAACCTGTTGGATGCATGATTGATGCATGAATGAATGAATGGTAGGCACTCATCTAGTGTCTGCAGAATCAGTGAGTGAATGGGGCTTGATACCCTCTAATCTGCAACAATTGATTCAATGATATTACTTAAGCACTACCTATGTGCCAGACCCTAGGCATCCTTCCAGATGGACCCACTGCCACCCCCTGCCCCGTGCCTCCGGGGATCCCTCTCTTGGGGAGACTCTCTATCCCTCAGCCAGGTAACTACCCTGGCTGCTTCTCCTTGTCCATATTTGATGTAGAGGGAGCTCAGCATGGTTTGGGCAGTTTGGGCAGAGGTGGAGCAATGGGATTTTTTCCTTTTTCCTAGCCACCTGTCCTTGGAAAAGTCACTCCACCTTTCAGAGCTCAGTGTTCCTCATGGGCAAGAAGAGCAAATGAAGGCCACCTTGGAATATTGTATCAGTTGCACCTACAATCTATCATTGTAATCTATAATATAGAGCAGTGAAGTGCCCAGCATAGTGCCTGGCACAAAGTGGTGCTTTAGAAATGCTGGCTCATCTGGTTTTCCTAAGCTCTGGGGGTAGCAAGTTTCCAACCTACCTGGGGAGGAATGGATGGGAACAGGACATGCCTGCCCCAGTGACCAGGCTTCCTTAGGAGACCTGTACTGTGTCCTTCTCACTGTTTGCTAAGAAGAGAAAGAGAAAGGGGAAGGTGTGAGAAGGAGAAGGAGGAGAAGGGGAATGGTTTGGGAAAAGTAGTAGAGAGTCTTAACGGAAAGTAGGGGAGAGTTCCATGAATTTTTGTTGCTTTTGGTAAGTCGCCCCCTTCTTGGATTAGTTTGGCTCCAGGAGACAGATTTAAAATGGGCTTTTCTATATCTTTCGTGCTAAGGGTAGACTGAATGTTCCTGGGGATGATTGGTTTGCCAAGATGCTGTCCCTTCTCTACCTGTAGGTACAGGTGAGGGCGGCAGAGGCCCTGGCAGCTGAAGGAGGCTTTGAGGGGTACTCTTTATTGTGTGGTCCATGCCCTCACTGGGTATGACTGTTTTTCTGCATTCTGAGCACTGGCCTGAAGCTTCTAGGGTAGGGGGACTGTGGGAGGTGGGCCAGTCGGAGGGCGCCCAGAATTTCCTGGACCCCATCACCTCTGTGCCTATGGCAGACATCACAAACTGAGTACAAGCCTTTATCTTTACTGAGCTGGCGTGTGTCCAGGAATCCTTCCTTCCTTCCTTCCTTCCTTCCTTCCTTCCTTCCTTCCTTCCTTCCTTCCTTCCTTCCTTCCTTCCTTCCTTCCTTCCTTCCTTCCCTCTCTCTCTCTCTCTCTCTCTCTCTCTCTCTCTCTCTCTCTCTCTCTTTCTTTCTTTCTTTCTTTCTTTCTTTCTTTCTTTCTTTCTTTCTTTCTTTCTTTCTTTCTTTCTTTCTTTCTTTCTTTCTTTCTTTTCTTTTTTTTGACAGAGTCTCACTCTGTCGACCAGGCTGGAGTGCAGTGGCATGATTCCGGCTCACTACAACCTCTGTCTCCGGGTTCAAGTGATTCTCCCACATCAGCCTCCCAAGTAGCTGGGACTACAGGTGCACACCACCATGCCTGGCTAATTTTTGTATTTTTTAGTAGAGACAGGGTTTCATCATGTTGGCCAAGCTGGTCTTGAACTCAAGTGATCTGCCTACCTTGGCCTCCCAAAGTGCTGGAATTACAGGTGTGAGCCACCACGCCCAGCTGAGGAATCTTTCTTGACAGTTCAATGGCAGTCACTCTCTAAGGAATTGGCATGTAGAAAGGGACCTCTTTATCATCTCTGACCTACCCTATGTTGGCCATCACAGCAGCATGGCATCCAGAGGAGATTGACGTGGTCATCCCCATTTTTAGGAGGAAACTGAGCCTCAGAGACGTTCTAGAGCTTGCCCAAGGTAGCACAGTTGGTGGAGCTGGGACTTGGATGGGGCTGCTGGATTGTCAAAGCCATGCTTCATCCTCAGCCGTTCTAGCTGCCATGGCTGGACTAACACTTGGACTCTCAGCAGGCTGCCCCCTGGAGTGGGAAGGCACAGTTGAGGGGTAGGGGGCAGTGGAGAGATAGCCCACTTATCCACAGACCAGATCCATCATTCTTCAAGCCCTCCAGCTTCTCTTCTGCCTCCAAGCCTCTGCCCAGGTATCTACTCTGCAAATTAGCCTGCCTGGCAACTTCTACCCATCTCTCAAGGTTTCAGTCAAAACCTGCTCCGACTCAGCCAGACCCAGGTGCTTCTGCTGCAATGAGCACACTGTGCCCTGGGTACCTTTGTAGCTCTTGCTGCTCAAGACTTTCTTTCCCTCCCGAACGAAATCCCAACCTGGGCATGCGTCCGTGCCTGCCTGACTTCTGACGGCGGACGGGTCCGGATTTCCGGAAGTGAGTTCTTGGGAGGTAGTAAGCTCGGGAGTGCCTGGCGGGCCTCCGGTTTATTCGAGTATTGAGTTCGTCCTTCTTACGTATTGCGGGCGGTGCGGTGGCGGTTTACTGTTTGATTTCTGGCCTGGGCGGGTTCCGGGAGCATCTATTTCTTTTATATGCGGAGTAGTCGTTCTGTGACTTGGAGAGGCCTGATTTACCGCTGATTCGGGGCCGGCGTGAGGGATGCATGCGGGCTTGTCTTTCGTTATTTGGGCTTTCTTTTTACTTTTTATGTTCGATTATGGTTTGATATAGCTGGCGGTTTATTTCTGTTATTTTTTGCTTTCTCTTCTTTTCTTTCTTTTCTTCCTTCTTCTCTCTTTCCTTTTCCTTCCTTCCCTTCCTTCCTTCCTTTTCACTTCCTTCTCTCCTTCCTTCCTTCTTCCTTCCTTCTTCTCTCTTCTTTCTTTCTTCTTTCTTTCTTTCTTCTTTTTCTTTTTTCTTTCTTTTTTCTTTTCTTTCTTTCTTTTCTTTCTTTCTTTCTTTCTTTCTTTTTGACAGAGTCTCTCTCTGTCACCAGGCTGGAGTGCAGTGATGTCATCTTGGCTCACTGCAAGCTTTTCCTCCCAGGTTCAAGCAATTCTCCTACCTCAGCCTTCTGAGTACCTGGGACTACAGGTGTGTGCCACCACGCCCAGATAATTTTTGTATTTTTAGTAGAGATGGGGTTTCACCATATTGGCCAGGATGGTCTCGATCTCTTGACTTTGTGATCTGCCCACCTTGACCTCCCAAAGTGCTGGGATTACAGGCATGGGCCACTGTACTGCTCAGGTGTTACTATACATGCCTGTTGCCCACCTCTGCCCACCTAGACTGTGTCTTCTTGATATATGAATTCCCAGTACTCCTAGCCCAGTGCCTGGCACATGGTGAGTACACAGAAAATGCTCGTGGAGTGATGGGGTCAGGACAGAGACTCCAGCGTGGTGCTGGGAAGTTTCCTTCCGGGAGGCTGGTTGAGCTGGGTGTGCTTTGGTGCCCACCAATCACTTTGTATTGGGCCTATTTTAACTCAGATAGAACTGCTTTTGTAAAGAAGTCACAAAAGGCAGAATTACCCTAAAGACAAATGGCCTATAATGGTGATAAGTTTGCCACTTCCTTTAGAGTCATGGGGGACAGAACAGCTTCAAGGAGGCAAAAAATCTGAATTCTCCATCCCAAAGCATCACTCAGTCATTATCAGGGGGCAGATTTTCTTTTGAACAAAAAGCAAAACACCATTGTGGCCTTGCTCAGAAACAAATGAGATGTCAGCAGCGGGGCGTGTTTGGAGGCTCAGTGGCAGCCAGCGAACATTATGCCTGTGCTCCCAGGTGCAGGGCATGCAGGGGGCATGTTCTTGAAGAACCAGGCCATGAAGTGTCTGCAAAGTGGATGCTACTATTGCTTTTTATGTATACAGGTCTCTTCCTTCAGCCCTCAAAATCTCCACGTGCATAAAATAATTTTATGAAATCATGTTTCCAAGATTTTCTGTTCATATTCATTTTCTGCTCGTTCATTCATTTTGCCATCTGTGAGAACGTGCAAGCTGCAGCAGGTGTCAAAGGTTTAAAAAAATTATGGGAGAAAGCACTTAACACTGATCAAATGCTATCTATCCTTTTATTTTTTCTTCTTTCTGTAAATTGAAAAATGACAGTCATTATGTGATTTTAGGAGAAGAAATGTTGGTTGCATTTTGTGGTACTGTGGTGTTCTTTTGGAGGATTGTTTAGCACTTTCTCGATCAGGGTGACTTTGCCTAGCATCAGTGGATCCCTAGAGGCTCGCAGATGGGCTGTGGGGGTCCATAACCCTCCTGAAATTGTATGGAAACATTTTGGTTTGTTTTGTCAAGTAGCTGGGACTACAGGCATGCAATGCCACGCCTGGCTAGTTTTTTGGTTTTTTCATAGAGATGGGGTTTTGCCATGTTGCCCAGGCTGGTCTCAAACTCCTGAAGTCAAGTGATCCTCCCACCTTAGCCTCCCAAAGTGCTGGGATTATAGGTGTGAGCCACTGCACCCAGCCCGTAGGCAAAATTTAACGTATATCTATGTGACTATGTGCATTTTTTGGGGGGAGAGAGTTTACAGCTTTCATCTTATTTTGAAGAGAGTCAGTGATCCAAATAAGATTAAAAATCAATGTTCTTCAGGAAGAAAAGAGAAAAGAAAAGATAGACAGTGTTTTATACACTTACACTTGTTTAATCCTCATAATAAACCTGAAAACTAAGCATCAGCATTTCTGTTTTATAGACGGAGAAATGGGGGCTCTGAGCAGTAAAGTAATATTTGCTTAGATGCCTGACATTCACTTACAACTTCAACTCACAGACTGTTAGGGTCGGGAATCACCAAAGGGATTATCTGTCCATTTTCATCTCCTTCCCTGTTATAAAGGAGGAAACTGAGGCCCACAGAAGTGAAGTGAACTGGGCCCAAAGTCATGTAGTCAGTTTGCAGCAGAAACAGGTTAGAAACTCAATCTTCTGGCTGGGCGTGGTGGCTCACGCCTGTAATCCCAGCACTTTGGGAGGGCAAGGTGGGCGGATCACCTGAGGTCAGGAGTTTGAGACAAGCCTGGCCAACATGGTGAAACCCCGTCTCTACTAAAAACACAAAATATGAGCCGGGTGTGGTGGCTGGCACCTGTAATCCCAGCTACTCGGGAGGCTGAGGCAGGAGAATCGCTTGAACCTAGGAGGCAGAGGTTGCAGTGAGCCGAGATTAGCCACTGCACTCCAGCCTGGGTGCAACAGAGTGAGACTCCATCTCAAAACAAAACAAAACAAAACAAAACAGAAAACCAAAGCCTTTGTCAACCCACTGCTTTATTCTTGAAAAACAAGTGAGTACCGGTTTCATCAAATGTCAAACTGAATTAGTAAGAGATTCTCCTCCTTCCACCTGTCCTCAAGCAGGGTTGGGTCCTACAGTCCTGTTTCATAGTCCCCATGGACCTCATGCCCCCTAGAATAACCTGTTAGCCTTAGAAATACATAAATGCCTGCACAAAAAGATCCCATGTGCTAAGAGGCTAAGAATCTCCAATGAGTGGGGAGAAAGGTATTAGTTCAAGAAATCAACCCTTGGCTTGGGAAATGTCTTCATTGCCTCTTGGGGAGCAAAGGAAAGAGCTTGAAGGACTTTAGCTGTGACAATCCTCTCAGCATAGTGGCCAGGTCCTTCATCCTTCAGCACCTGCCTACCTCTCAGTGGTCGTTTAGAACATTCGTCCCTTCATGTCTTTGCTTGGGTTCTCCTGGACCTGTGTGCAATCCCCTGAGCCGTGCCTCCTGCAGCCTCCTGGGCTTCGCATGTGCTGCTGTCTCACTTCCCTTCAACTGAAAAACCCAGATTCATCTTTTGCAGTCTTCTGTTTACTTGTCGGTATTCCTCGCTCAGATTAGAAATTGCTTGCCTCACCGCAAGTGCCCGGCAAGGTAGCAGTCAATCCATAGAATGGCATGGCACGTGCACCTGTGCCCTTCCTGCATTTGCCCCTTCTTTCTTCCCCTGTCGCCTTCCCTGTTATGCCAGAGAGCTTGTTCTATGCAGCGGAGGGTCTGCCCTGGCTGTGTGCCAGTCAGGGCTGGCTGCATTCTCTCCCCTTGCTTTAGCAATTCCTTGCCCTCTCTGAGCTCGCTTTTCTTTGTCACATGGGAGCTGATTCGTTGGGATCTCATGGAGGCCCTCAACCCTGTGCAGTTTGGTTCCAAAATTGAAACAAAATCTCTGAGCTTGTGGAGGAAGAGGTTTCCTTTGGGCATGTGGGCTCAGGTGGGCTGTGCTGAGCTTTACCCGAGGGAACACATTACCCACCAGGCTCACACCTGTGGGCAGGGCCTGCCTGCGACGCCTTCCTTCCCAGCTCGGCAAGAACCATTCTACAGAGACCCTCTGTGGACTCTGGTCTCCCCCTCATCAGTACTTGTGGCTCTGCAAACTTCTCACTAGGAGCATTCGTGGTGAAAACTCTTACAAAAATAGCTTCAAGCTGGAACGAGGAAAATAAAATAACTCCAGCCTGTCCCTGCCAAAAACAACAAAGCAACAGTGTGTGAGCAACCAGCCCAGCCCTCTGGCAATGG
The DNA here is from genome assembly GCF_007565055.1 of Rhinopithecus roxellana. Taxonomy (NCBI): domain Eukaryota; kingdom Metazoa; phylum Chordata; class Mammalia; order Primates; family Cercopithecidae; genus Rhinopithecus; species Rhinopithecus roxellana. The sequence goes on from NC_044567.1 coordinate 49,862,868, forward strand.
ATGCTCACAGAGAGGCTCAATTACTCTCTCTTCAGCTGTGGTACATCCCCCAGATCCTGTGTCTGGGGTCATGTGGCATTAATTAATTAATCAATCGATTAATTGATTGATCCAATCCTCTGAAGTCACTGAGAATTCAACCTTGTGGCTTGGACTTGTGATTGCTCCAAACTCCTAGCCTTGGTGTCATCTTTTGGGTCACTCCTGAAAATGGGCCAACTCCCTGAGTCTCCCCTGTCCACCGGAACTCCCCAGGTCCACACTAAGGAAATGATTGCACAAACAGCTACTTGTTTGATGGGAGGATCATAAAAACACGCCCCCACACTCGAATTTAGACTGTGTCTTTTGTTAACAGCCGATTAATAATAATCAGTAGCTGGCTATTGATTTGCTCTCTTGAATTTCCTTTTTTTCTTCTTTAAACAGGTAAATAAATATAGACCTGGTTTAAGCTGAACAAAGCCAGAATCCTCAAATCCATATGGGCGCAGACATATGTAAGCCCTGAAGCAATCCAAATGCATCTAAATATTCTTTGCTGTATCACAAATGGATCTAATTTTTTTTTTTCTGAAAAGGAAGCCAGAAATCCAATGAAGCGGTTCAAATTGTAATTTAAGCTATAGATTTTAAAAAAATTTATGAAGCTGCTAAACCGGAACGAGGCAGAAGCATCAGAGAGACTCCCGACTAATTGAACAGTCATTTCATTTGGTTCCTGTCCCTTGTAGGAGTGGTCCAAGGCCAGCCTCTGGATCCCTGTTCTTCTGCATCTGACAGTGTAGATACCAGCAGGGCATTTTCTAGCCTGATGTAGTCATGGGTGAGTTTGTCTCAGGAGAGGGACTTTCACACTCTGGCCCAGTATGGAAAACTGGTCACTGTCAGTCCTTCTTGTTTAATGTGAGTCACCTTGGTGGGTCTGCAAATGGAATTGTGAACCTCGGAGCTTAGCGGTATAGCTTTGGCACTGCCACTAACTCACTCTGTGACCCTAGGCCAGGCCCTCCTCTCCCCTTGAGAGTCTGCTCAGTTGGAAAATGAGGACATTAAGCTACCTGATGCAGCAGGCCTGTGGGCCTGTGGTAGGCAGAGTAATGTCCCCCAAAGATGTCCCTATTCTAATCCCTGGAACCTGTGAATATGTGACCTTACATCGTAAAAAAGGCTTTGAAGAGGTGGTTAATTTAATAATCCCAAAATGGGAAGGTTATCCTGGATTATGCAGTAGGCCCAGTGTCATCAAAAGGTTTCTTTAAAGGCTGGGCATGGGGCCTCACACCTGTAATCCCAGCACTTTGGGAGGCTGAGGTGGGCAGATCACTTGAGGTCAGGAGTTTGAGACCAGCCTGGCCAACATGGAGAAATCCCATCTCTGCTAAAAGTACAAAAGCTAGATGGGCATGCTGGTGGATGACTGTAATCCCAGCTACTCGGGAAGCTGAGGCAGGAGAATCGCTTGAATATGGGAATCACTTGAATATGGGAGGTAGAGGTTGCAGTGAGCCGAGATCATGCCACTGCACTCCAGCCTGGGTAACAGAGCGAGACTCTGTCTTAAAAAAAAAAAAAAGTGTTCTTTAAAAATGGAAGAGGGAAGAAGGAGAGAAGTCATGGTTAGAGGGAGATCTGCCTGTGTGGATTTGTGACAGGAGAAGGACTTAACCCGACGTGGCTGGCTTTGAAGATGGAGGAAGGGGTTGCAAGTCAAGGAATGTGGGCAGCCTCTAGAAGCTGGAAAAAGCAAGGAAATAGAGTCTCCTGTAGAACTTCCAGAAAGAAACACAGCCTTGCTGGCACTGGGTTTTAGCCCAATGAGACCTGTGTCAGACTTTTGACCTATAGAACTGTAAGATAATACATTTGTGTTGTTTTAAGCCACGGAAGTAGTAGTTATTTGCAATGGCAGTGATAGAAAACCACACAAGAGCCTTTCTGGCAAGTTTACACTCTTTAAGAATAAAACCTAGCTTGGCTAACAGCTGGCAGCCCCATCCGGGAGAATGCTTGGGAGGAGCTATCACAGGGGTGCTCTGTCCCAGCTGCCTTCTGCAGTCCCCAGGACTGCCAGCTCCTGGCCATGCTTGGGCGTGAGCATCCCACTGGGCAGGGAGGCAGGTGCTGTTACGGCACTTTGATCTCAGGAGATCATCTGGTCCTGCATCTTCCCTTCACACAGGTAAGGTATTATCTTCATCCAAAAATTAACGAGCTGTGCCCGGAGAGGTGCATGGTCTCACCCACTGTCACACAGCTACCGAGAGAAGAAGGGCGTGGGGCCAGGGCTCGCAACTCCCGGTGGGAGACTCTTCTATTTGTCACATTGGGCAAGTAACTTTTCCTTGTGTTAGTGGGTCATGAAGGAGAGACAGACAGGGAGGCTGGATGGCAGAACGGGACCAGAACCCTGAACCCCTGGTCTAGCCTGTGCTTTCTGAGCACCTGTGCATGAGGGGAAAGGTACAGCCACATTAGGCCTTTCTTCACGGCTTGAGGAGAAACTTTGAGTTGGGAGTGGTGGGGGCCGGGAGGGAAAGTAACAGATTAGGTTAAAGGAACTGCTGCTATGGAACCAGCATGGTGCTAAGGATGAGGATTCTGCCTGAACAGGAAGCTCTCTTTCACACCTGGAGGCTGAAAAGGGCATGCCCTGCACCCATAACACCAAAAGCCACCTCCCAACCTCTCATTCCACCTCTAAGAAGTCATGGGGAGCAAGGCAGAGTGCCAGTGTGACCTCTGGGGGGCAAGGCAGGTCGGTTTGCTGGGGGTGGGGAGGCCACGAAGGCTTGTGTGTGGGAGGGAGGCCATGCTGGGGCCTGTGTCCAGCCCAAATTCACCGACGGGGTCAGAAGGGGTCAGGGTAGCAGACAGATCACAGGGGGACACAAAGTCCTCCTTGATGGTTTCCATGTCTGGGCAGCGTTCTCCAGGTCACGTGATTATGGTCCAGGGCAGCCCCCTTCAGAACATGGGCTGTGGCCCATCAGTGGGACTCGAAGACATTTACAAGGTGGTGAGCAATCATTAAAAAAATTTAGAGTAAACATATAGAGTATGCACAGTTTGTAAAGGTAAGTGTCGTTGCATAAAACTTTCCAGATACACAGTCTGCAGTTTTGACCTGGCAGGCCTTTCCTAGGCCCTGGAGGGAGAGAGACTTGGATGTGGAGAAAAGGTGGAAATAACTCAGCCATTTCCACAAGACCAGCTTTTAATATGACTGTGATTTGAAGCACGAATAAATAAACACCAAAGAAAATGGAGAAACCAAACCAAACCTCAGAACATCAAAACTAAAAAAAAAAGCATAAAACGAAGCAAAACAAAACAAATCTCCATCAGACAAACATAAAAGTCCCCCTATCCCCGATAAAAAGAATCAGACTGTACAAGCTGTGTCACCGGGAGAGAAGAACGACATGGCCACCATGGGTGAACACATGAGCCCCCCGCCCGCTGGCTGCTGTGCCGCCTTCACAGGCTCTGGGGCGGAAGGGAAGTTGGCACAGGTCACCTTAGGCGCCAAAGCCCCATGGGCCAGCTTGGGGAAAAGGGAGTTTGTGGGCAGGTTAAGAACCTTCACAAACGACACAAGAACTGAATGTAGCAGAGAGTCCCACGGGTTCCCTCTTGATTGTGCAGTTCTGATTCCAGGGTGGCCTCATGGTGACTTTGGACCTGGAATCTGGTCCCACTGCACCGGCAGCGGTGTGGACACTGGAAACCGCGTGGAGGAATGTCATGTACAAGACAGACGTGGAGGTGGCGCCATAAGAAGTCTGAGCATGCAGGTGCTTTATACATCTGGCAGTGAGATGTGATGGCAGGTTCGTTCTTGGACAGTTCCAGAGTGTGACTCATCTCTCCTAAGAGGGACGCACGGCGGGGCCCAAGGACGCGGTCGTGTTGGACGTGGCCAGAGCGAGGTCTAGGCAGCTAGTCTGCAATGTGTGCATAGGGGGCTCTTGCTTCTTTCTAGCATCAGGGGCCATTCCACATGAGCTTGCTCTTCCTTGTCCTGGTCTTGGGCCTCAAGGTCTGTTTGGAGGGGGTGCTGGGTGGCTCGAGGGGTGTCAGCAGGCAATCTCCTCCAAGGTCCCCAGGGCCGTCTGCAGGGGCACGTTCACAGTGTGGCTGATGGTTTCAGAGTGGTTTGGCATTGTGTCACAAGTACTCTGGAAGGGAAGGGTTGGTGGAAGTTTATTATTCGCTCAGCAAAACTTCATTGTGATGCCACCAGCTGCCCAGCCTAGGCCCTGGGGAAGGTGCTCCCCACTTCTGGGCTGCTCCTGCTCCAGACATCTGATAGGCTGGTTTACCATCTTGGGGGCATGAGGCTGAATGGAATCCTTACCATTGCACACTTGGGCGCCCACTGTGGCAGTGAGAAGGCTCCCTGGTTTGATCGGCAGTTGGTTTGATCCCTCCTAAAGGTGCCCCTCATGTAACTGGACCTATATCTGAGTGGTCTCTAGCTTTGGGGCTGGATGGTCCTGAGTCCTGACCTCTCCCCGGGGGCCTCCCTTGGAGTTACGGTGCAGGAAGTACAGCCCGTGACTAGGCCTGGGGCAGGAAGGACCCATGGCTGAGGCCAAGCAGAAAGGGTAGAAGGCCTTAGAGCTTAGAACCAGAGCCGGTCAGTCCTTGAGTCAGTCCCCAAGGACTTTTAGGGTTAGGCTGGACCCAGAGAAACATAGCTGTGGGTCCCTAAGCAGGGAGGGGCTGAGCTGGCCACACATGAATCTCCAGGGTGGTTCCCAGGCTACAGTGGGTGGGAGGCCGAAAGGGATTAGAGCAGGGACGGCTAGCCAGGAGGCTGTGCCAGGAATTTGGGGAAGATTTGATGGGGCCACAACTAGGGGAGGAGGAACAGGATGGAGAAGAGGCTGTGACACTGAGACCTTCTGAAGCAAGGGGGGCTCTGAGGGTGCAAAGGGAACCACTGTCTAAGCACTTACTATAAACTAAGTGCTGTGCTGACTGCTTTGCCGGCAGGATCTCACTTAACTCAGGTGACAGCCCCCTGCGGTCTGATCTGATGCAGATGCTTAGAGAGGTTAAATATGTAACTTGCCCCCAGGCACACAGCCAGGAAGCCAGAGCCTTGGGATCCAGCCAGGCCAGCTGAGGCCAGACCGGGGCCCCTTCCACACTGCCCTTCCCCTCCCCACTTCTGTTCCACAGAGGTTGCAGGGGACCAGAGGATCAAAGCAAGATTTGTAGACAGTGTGTGGAACAGAAATGGAATCCATACAGGGGGAACGGGCTGGGATCCATTTTGGATTTGTTGATACTAAGTGGGTGGTGGTCACTCAGTGGGCACCGTTTTCCAGGGCTGGAGGTGCTGATTTGGGGCACAAGGCTGGATGGGGAAAGCTGGCAACATCTGCACCCATCAGCCAAGGCCTGAGCCCAGGAGTAGACTGAGTTTGGGAAGGAGAATGACAAACAGTCATAGAGGGGCTGCTCCTCGGGCTATAGGAAAGAGGCAGAGTAAGGCAGTGGTTAGAAGTGCTTGGAGGGCAGCTCTGACACTCAGCAGCTGTGGGACTTTGGTCTCTGGGCCTTGACCGCCTCAAATACAAAGTGCCTGACAGTGCCTGACACGTACCAGGCACACGATAGTCATTAGCTATAATGGGCACTATTGCTACTTCCAACTTCGTGGGGCTCCATACTCTATCCGTTTTGAAAGGGATGGAGAGCCAGTGACGCTCTGCTTGTACTTTGCCACCACTGGGGAATAAAGGAACAGACGTACAGAGCCTGTCCACTTCTCCCCCTGCTGTGAGATGAGGGGAGCAGCTGTCTGCCTGAGAGAAGCTGGATTGGGCCAGGCAGGTCCTATGCTTGGAAGCACCTCCTGGTGTCTGCTGCATCCATACTGGCTTCTGGGATGAGTCTCAGAGAGAGGCTCGAGGCTCAGCTGGAGTGTCCTTGGATTTGGGAAGTGACAGCATGTCCCAAGCCATGGAAAGGTGTGCAGTGAGTCACATCTTTCCTGCCCGGCCCCAGTATCTGGTTTCCTACTGCTGGTACAAGCCAGAGCAGCTGAGCAACTTCCAATCAGTGAGCTGCTCTTACCACATTCTCATCGTGGCTCCCTTCGTCCTCCTCTTTGCCAAGCAGGTCTAATAGCTTCTCTTTGATCAGCTGCAAGAAAAGCAGGAAGGGGTTGGTCAGGCTGGGAGGAGGGTGTGGAGATAGAAGGGACCTCCCTCCATTGGGCCCTGCTAGGGCTGGCAGCTGCCCGGGCTGTGGCTGGACATACTGTAGCACAAGCCCAGCCTGGCAGCCAGCTCCAGGTGTCTGTCTGTCTCAACTCAGCCTTTTGGGTGAAATGGGATTTTGTTGCAGGAGATGGAGCTTGGAAGAGGTAATGGCGGGCCCTGCTTCACAGAGTGGACTGCTGTCTTTGGGGCTGGTGAGTGTTAGTAAGTGGTGTGTCCTGGTACGCTGGCTCCCTGTCTGTCCTCAGGAGCAGCCTGGGACCCCCTTTCTGTGGCTGGGGCTGGGGGACAAGATTATTATTCACTTTCTAGGCCTGACTCTGCACACAATTCAGAAGACCAAGACATGCCTGAGTTCATAACATTTTACTCCTAGCAATAAAGGGTAGTTCTTAAATCTGTTACCTGGTGTGATTCAATTGCCATAACTGCATACAGTTTTTCACAAAAGTCAATAAACAAAGCAGAATAAAATCTGGCCATGGGAACTGATGTGGTTTTGGAGTCACTGTGCTGAGAAGCATGAGATTCTCCAGAGGAGCCTGGTCACTGGGGCACGACTCCCCACTGTGGTTCCGAGCAGCCTTTGGTCACGAACAGCCCCCTGTGAGAGGCAGAACATGGTTCTACAGGCTCCTGTCTACTGCTCCGGTTTGGGGGACTTCATAGGTCCAGGCATCCTTGGAAGTTCTGGAGCCATTGCCTTTTTTAAGGGTGCATGTTGGAGGTGAAGTGCATTGCCCATCTCACAGCCAGGGGGATGGAGGCCTCCAAGGGAACACCCGTCAAAACAGAGCCTGGGATAGTGGTATCCACAGGCTCGCTCTCAGAGAGATGCAGGTGAGAAGGCTGACCAGCTCCAGGAACCCTCAGTGCCAGAGAAGCTTCCAGAGGCCTCGTTCCAGTCATTTCTTGAGGAAGACATCTCCCCAGACTGTTAGCAGCCGGGGCGGCTGGCGTGCCCTGTTGTCTTCTTGCTCAGGATTGGTGAGGACTGCTGGGAAGTGCCCCTTCCCTAAGACTGGCTGGGCCATGGAGAACATGACTCAGGCAATGGGCCACCTACAGGGCAGGTGTGTGTGTGGGGGGTAGTATGTGTGCAGGTGTGGACATGCCCATGGATGAAGCCACCACCTCCAGCCCAGCTTCAGGAAGGGCTCAGAGCTGGCCTCAGCAGAGTCTGGCCTAACTTCTGCTCATCCCTCCCCATCCTTCCCTGCCAGTGTAGATGGCCCAGTGCTGTTCCAGCTCCCAGAGGACAGGCCTGTGTTTCTCTTATATCCACCGCCCCCCAATAAACTCCCATCCCCTTGCCCCACGGTGCCTGGGCTTCAGTGATAGACTCTATCAGTGGACAGGAGGGGAAGCAGACTCTGCATGGAGAGAGGCACCGCCTTCCTTCTACCGTGTTTCTGAACCTGGGGCACCATGAGGGCACCAGCAAGCGGTCATTTCCCTGCAGGGAATCCCAACTCTTACCTCATAAATATAATCAAAGAGCTCTAGTAATTGTAAGGATACTAGCACCAATGAACAATCCCATCTGACCACCAATATCACCTGGAGAGAGAGGGAAAAGACCAAAGCTTTGCTTTTATGCAGCTTCCAGGAAGGGTGAACAGACTGAGATGTAACCCAGACCTTCTGAATGGCGCCCCCTCCACAGGGAGCTTGGGCCTTGTTGTGGGAGGTCCAGGCCTTTGGCAGCTCCTTCCCTCACCACACAGCTCTGAGAGCCACTGTTTTTCAGCATTCAGTAGGGTCAGGGACTAAGCTGATGGCTTATTGGAAGGGCTTAGACTAGATCTCATGACCCACAGTGCGAACGGATTTGTTCGGTTACACTCAGAATCACACCGATTGGGTCCTGCTTTGACTCTGGGCTGGGAATAGGGAGAATAGAGAGCTAGGATGTGTGTGGACTGGTGGCAGGTGCCCTGGGTGGGAGTCTTGGGAGGAGATGCCCCCCCACCAATCCAATCATGGCATGGGCTTCAGGGCTACCTTGGGGCACCTCCCACCCTTGGGATAAGGTCATAGGTGTCTCCTTTCTCCCCCATCCAAAAGTTAGTGTGCAATTTTGACTCTTTCTAGAGCTGAGGTTCTTACTCTGGGGTTTATAGGCCCCCATTGTTCAAAGTTTTTCTGGATTTGTCTTCAGATCCCCCTGCATCCAACTCTCCTGGAAGAACTGTAATCAGTGTTGCTGCCTGGATACACCTAGGCCAATAGTATCAGAGCCTCTGGGGTTGGGGTCTGGATGTCAGGATTTTTAAGTTTCTGCTGGGGGTGAGGTGCGTTCTCAGGCCCACCAGAGTTTGAGAACCACTTTCCTGGGAGTAGTTCAGATGGCTGGAGACTCTCCTGAAATTGAATGTGAAATGTGTGTGCTTGGGCATTTGTAGCAGAAGAGTCCATAGCTCTTATCAGTTTTTAATAGGGGTTCTGAGTCCCCAAAAGCTTAAGATGCTTTGCTGCAGAGGCAGTGTGGCAGAGCCGAGGGCTCTGAGGCTCTGAGTCCAGAGAGTGGCCACCAACTGGTTGTGTAGCTTTCATAAGCCCTGACCTTCTGAGGAGCTTTGCCTCCAAAGGACATTTGGTGGTGGTGGCAGGATGGAGGGGATTGGATGAGATGAACTATGAAGTTCTTTCTAGCCCTAATCTCTAAGACTCTCGGTCTCTGGAAAGAGGGGCAGGAATTGGGGTTGGGGGGCAGAGTTCGGGGTGGCTGGTCAGTTCTCTTGGAGATGCCAGGTTGACCTCTTGGCCTGAGAACTCTCTGGTGGGCAGATCTGCCCCACTCCTTCTCAGCTTATGGCTGGGCGGGGTCCCGCGCCCATGTGCTCAGGTGCACCACAGAGATGGTGGGGAGAGGGCTCTTCCCAGTGGAACTTGGTGCTGGGTTCAAAATGGCTCAAAAAGTCTCTCCCTCATTCCTTTCCCATCACCGCTCCCTCTCATGTCTTTAATGGAGGCTTCTTGGAGACTGTGTTCTAATGGATATGTATGTCACGTGGGAGGCATGTGATGTGCACGTGCAGTGTGAGTCTGTAGCGGTAGAGTGCGGGGTATGTGCCAGGGTCCAGGGTGTGTGCACATATTTGTATAAAAGCAGGCAGGAGGTCTGGCTGTCCATGGTTTTATGTAGGTGGCTCTCCCTGTCTATTTTAGGCACTCTGAGTGTTTCTAAGTGTGTGTGAGTGTGGGTCTGTGGAGGTGAGCAGAGTGTGTCTGAGTGTGTAGAGCATGTGTAGTGTGGGTGTGCTTGTGTGTGTATATGGGGCCGTGTGGGGGCTGTGTACATGGGTGTGTCTCTGTAGCTGTGGGATTGGCACGTGGGACTGCAGAGGTGTGCATTTGTGTGTGTGGTCCTGGACCACCGTGGGTGCATGAACCTGTAGGTTTGGTGCGTGTGTGTGCAGACTGGGGTGGGGTACACTGTGGGTAGTGTGAACGCTGTGTAGCGTGCATGTGCATGGACACCAGGGGGTGAGAAAGGGCCACGCGGTGTTGAGAGAAGGGCCTGATGACTGAGGGTTTGCAAGCGGCACACGCTCTCATCACAGGAGGTCCAGATGGCAGCATGAGCTCCTCAGCCGGCTATTCTGGGTGGGAACACGATCGATGCTGGGAACAAGCTCATATCTGATGCAGACACGACAGATTCAGAGCTCAGGCCCTTCTTGCTCTCTATGTCTCTCTCTCTCTCTCTCTCTCTCTCTCTCTGTGTGTGTGTGTGTGTGTGTGAGAGAGAGAGAGAGAGAGAGAGAGAGAGGGAGAAAGAAACAGACACACATAGAGAGAGCAGAGAGACAGAGAAAGACTGTGAGCTTATGCTGGGGGAGGGCAGCGGGTAGGAAGAGGCCTGTCCTGGGTCCTCTTTATGGAAATAAAGGGCAAGGCCAGCACAGGGGTGAGTGAGGGGTCTATGTTTCTGGTGGGGCCAAGGGCATGAGTCTCTTGGCTCATTACCTTTGGTCACAATGACTTCTGAGGCTGAGTGACAGCCACTTTAACCCAGCTGGGACCGAGCTACGGTGGGGAGTCCCCAGCCTCCTGGAGAAAGTGTAGAAATGCTTAGCCAGCCCCTGGACACAGCAGCTGAGCCCTGGGTCCCTGGCACAGTGACTGTCCAGGTGCCAGGAACTACTATTTATGGACCTTTTCTGGGCTAGGGACTTATCACATTTAACCATCACAACAAGCTCATAAAGTGGGTTTTATTAAACCCATCTTGCAGATGAGGAACCTGAGGTTCAGCAAGGTAAAGTTACTTGTCCATATTCTCATAGCTGGTGTGAGAAGCCAGGTAGTAAGTACCTGCCCCTTCCAAAATGCTAACGTCACCTGGTTCAGCTCATGGAGACAACAGCTATTTCTCTTTCTGGGGCACAGGCATCAGATCCTTTCTTGAGAGTGAGTGGGAGCTGAGAGAAGCACTCAAGAGTCAAGTCCTTTAACTGTGCACTCTTAGGGGTCTTGTGAGTTTTGGGTTGGGCTGGGGTAGGATGGAAATTAGCTCCCTGTATCCATCATATGCCACTGGGGCCGGGGAGCTCATATGAACTTGTATGGGGTGGCAGCAGGTTTGTAGATACCTGGGGAGAGTGACCTTTCGTTTGTGTTTGACAAATGACTCTCAGTCCAGGGGACAACACCTGGCCTTCTGGATGCAGCAACGTTGCTTTTGGGGTGAAGCTCCATCAGGGCCCTTACCTCCCAGGTCCCACCTGGGACCACCCACAGTTCAGCCTTCCCTCCTTCTCTCCTTCTGATACCTCTTCCCCCTCTCCATGGCCCCAGGATCCTGACTGCAACTTGGGGCAGAAGACCATGAATTCTAAGAGTGCAAGGCTGGAAAGGCCCAGAGGCCTTTAGGCTGACCCTCCTCATTGCATAGATGGGGAAAATGAAGCCAAGACTGGGGAATAAATCGGGCCTGAAATTCCACCCCACTGGGGTTCTTTCCATTCTGGGAGAGGAGCAGTGCAAGGAAAGAGGGATCAATTGTTAGTAAATTAAAAGGTTAGACTCCTCCAAGGCTATGTGTCTGTCTGCTTGCCTCCCATCCACCTGTGCATCCTCCCTCCCTCCCACCCTCTATGAGATGTGGAAATTTGTGCAATAGACACCAACTTACCAAGTAAGGCAGCAACTTCATACGCCTTCTTCTGTTCAATTGTCTCATAATTGAGAGCTTCAAAAAATATATCCAGAACAAGGATGTTCTCTCTGCAGAGAGAATAGTCAGTACCATACATGTTAGAGCTATCAGCATTCACAGGGAGCATCTAATACAGCTTTCCCATGGAAAGATGGAGAAACGGAGACCCAGGAAGTGAGGCAGCTTGCCGGAAATTAGAGTTGGTTAGTGGCAGAGCTGCGGCTTCAAGTCAAGAAGCCTGACTCCCAGCCCAGTTCTGGAGGCCTACATCAGCTACCTCCTTTTGTTCCTTATTTCTGTCTCCCTGCTTTCTGTTTGCACCCTTTGCAGGAGTCCTGCCTGGCTTCCAGGCCTCTGCACCTCCAAAGGGACTGCCTGGTCCTCAGCATGAAGGTGAGTTTCAGTAATCTCTTGACATGGCTTGCCTTGGCTAGGGTGCCTGCTCCAGCTGACCTCACGGGTAGCCCCTGCCCACTCCTGAGACCCCCCTAAATTCCCCCTGGGATTTATAACAAGCTCCTCCTGGTGGGAGGCCCTGCTCTGGCATTGTCGAGTCAATTGCTGAAGTCAGGGAAGGTTTGCAGGGAGCAAACTTGTATCTGCCTGGGGGGTGTTCTGGCAGAAGCACAGCGGCTTGCTTTGCTCCTCTGGGCAGGTGTGTGAGTGAGACACATTTTGGCAGTAAAAGTTGTTACTGCCTGCAGACTGTGCCAAGCAGCAGGGCCTGGCATCTCCTACAATTCCCGTCTCCTCCAATGTGCTCACAATGCCTTCAGTGCCCCTTGTTCTCAACCCACTGAGCAAAAGCTGGCTGAGGATGGGAGTCTGGGGACAGTGTTGGTAAGAGGGAGGGGCTGGCGAAGAGAGGAGCAGATTCTTCTTTCCGTGAGCAGGGCTCGCAGGACAGCTGTTCAAAGTATCACCCTCTCTTGCTTGGCTTGCCACAGCTGCTTCCTAATAGTTCCCTTCTTCCCATCTGCCTTTCCCCTGTCTTCTCTATCGCCGCCTGAAGGATCTTTCTGAAACTGCTAAATTGATTCAAATTAAATAAAATTACAGTTCCACTCCCCAGTCACAGGCTGCATTTCAATGCTCGTCGGCCACATGTGGCTAGCAGCAACCCCACTGGGCACTGCAGACACAGAACATTTCCATCATTGCACAGTATTTGACCTATTGGGGAGCAGTGGTCGAAAATGCAAATTTGAGTCTGTCACTCACCTCTGAAAGCTCTTCAGTGGATCCCTATTCTGTTAGGATAAAGCCCACTCCCTGCGCCCACTCGGCTCAGCCTACAAGACTCTCTTGCTCTGACACATTCATGCTCCCCTTTGAAGTTTTCTCTTCTGCCCTGTGCTGATGGTCTCTGCTGAGCCTCTGCCTAGGACACCCACTTCTCCCATGCTTCCATTCATTTATTCTGTTAAAACACATTGTTTTGAGTGCCAACTCTGTGCCGTATGCTCCACTAGTATTTGGCAGACAACAGAGAACAAAAAACATAGTTTCCTGCCCTCAGGGGGCTTTCAATCTAGTGGGGCAGACAGGTAATAAATAAGGAAACACAACATGAATATGTAATTACATGCTGTAGTGTTATAAAGGAAAACACGAGAGGACTTTGAGAGAAAAATAACAGGAGTGCACCTCATCTAGATGCCTGAGATAACTTCAATTTTATTTTTATTTTTGTTTTATATTTGTTTTAGAGACAGGGTCTAACTATGTTGCCCAGGCTGAGCTTGAACTCCTGGCCTGAAGCAATCCTCCTGCCTTGGCCTCCCAAAACATTGGGATTACAGGCATAAGCCACCATGTCTGGCTGGAGATGACATTTAATTGGAGACCCGCTTAAGGAGGAAGCAGTTAGCTGGAAGGCGGGAGGAAAAGAATTCTAGGCAGAGGGAATAGAATGTGCAAGTTCTGCCTGGAAAACTATACATCCTTTAAAAAAATCTCTGGGCCGGGCGAGGTGGCTCACGCCTGTAATCCCAGCACTTTAGGAGGCCGAGGTGGGTGGATCACGAGGTCAGGAGATCGAGACCATCCTGGCTAATACACAGTGAAACCCCATGTCTACTAAAAATACAAAAAAATTAGCCGGGCATGGTGGCGGAGGCCTGTAGTTCCAGTTACTCATGAGGCTGAGGCAGGAGAATGGTGTGAACCTGGGAAGTGGACTTTGCAGTGAGCCGAGATTGCGCCATGGCACTCCAGCCTGGGCGACAGAGCGAGACTCCGTCTCAAAAAAAAATATATATCTCTGAAGCTTTCCCTGATGTCACCTCTTTGCAAGCTGCAGCTAACCCATCATTCTCTCCTTCCATATGCATCCCCCTATGATAGCCAGAGTCACCCTATATGCCATTCAATGTGTACTTGTCTCTCTGTAAGACTGCAAGCTCCTTAAGGGCAGGGGCTGTGTCTTACTTATCTTTGTCTTTGTAGTCTGAGCATGAAGCAGAGCTTGACACACAGAAGGTGCTCAATGAATGTTTGCTGACTTGAACCAAATGCTTTTCTCTGCTTTCCTCCTTGATTGCCTCCAATCTCCTCCTTATCCATTTCCCCCTTCCTCCTGCCTACCATGCCCACTAAACTTACGAGATATATTTTTCTGATTTGTTAAATTTCTTCTCAAGGTACTTGGCTGATGTCTTGCTGGGGATCTTCACCATGGAGAGCTCTTTGTTGTAGCGGGTCAGGTTGCAGGGTGTCCTGCAGAGACAGTAATTGCTGTCCTTTTCCGCCAGCAGACCTGGAGGGGAGAGCGAGGTGGGGCTTAGTCAGATGTGGGGACTGGGATTTCTAAGGGTCCAGAGTATCTGGATTCTAGCAGCTGAAAAGTGAGCTAGGAAGGGGTGCTGGTCCGGGGAAAGTGAGGGGCGGGGATTGTGGAGAGAGGGGAACTGGGCTTTTGCTGTAGGTTGATCTTGTTTTCCTTCTGCTTCCTTTAACTGTCATGTCACTCTAAACATTACTGAAATGTGACCACTTTTGCAGAGGTCTCCAAGAGAGTCCCGGTGCCCTCAGCTTCCCATGGCTTTCTTCCCTGCTTCTAGCCTCAGTATTCTCATCCACAGAGTGGGCCACCATCAAAGCAAATGTGGGAGATCGTTTTACCTGAAACCCAGGGCTCTGTGCTAATCCTGCCGGGACTCCCTCATAGCCAGTGCCCACCTCCTCTGCCTGGTGGGTTAGGATGCAGGCAAAGATCCTTCATTCCTTTCCCTGGAGGCAACTACCTGCATCAGGAACCCTTCCTGCCCTCTCCTCTCTTCTTCCAATTAGACATAACGTTTAAGGCATCATTTCCCTCTGACAAAGACTTTCTCCCTAATCAAACTTAGCCAGGCTCTTCAGAGCCCTATTCTCGACTAGGCCTTGACCTTGGCCCCCATCCGTGCTGGGCCTGCCTAGCCCAGTTTTAGCAAGAATCCTGCCAAAGTCAGTTTAGACAGAATCCCCCACCCTTGATATCTGGTCAGCCTGGCCTGCCGTCAGCAGATTTCCCCCTACCTTTGAGGATTTCTCTGGGTAATTTTACATCTACTGAGCCCTCGCTCTGCTTGATGGCCGTGAATCTCCAGCTGTCTTGGCTGTATTCTGAGTTGAGTCCCATCTCTTTCCCCTATTGTGATACTCTTGACACCTGTTGCAATTCCCCTGAATAAAGACTTCCTTACCATCGTAACTAGTGTCAGAGTGATTTTTTCTTTAACACCTCCTTCCCTTTTTCCTCTAGCCACCTCAGTGTTTCAGGCTACCCTGGGTTTTGCTGAGTCTTTGCACACATCAGAAGTCACTCCCTCCCCTCTCAGCCAGGCCTCCCTCTCTAGTCCTCCTGGAGGTATCCGGACCTGAGGCCAACACTGCCTCACTTAGCTCCAAGCAAGTGCAGATGCTGAACGAACTTGAGTGCACATTGTTTAAAAAGTCTGCTTGTCTTGATTGTAAGCCATTTCCTGGGTCCAGAGAGAGGCGAGCATGCAGAGTGGGCCTAGCTTTGGGGTGGCAGCTTGTTTGTGCACTCTCTCTCCCTCCTAGTTTTCCAGCTGGGGAACCAGCAGAGTTCTTCCAACTGGCAGACCCCCAGCAGGCCCCTTGGGGAGGAGGAAGGAGTGTGCTCTGTGTTTTCCATTTGCACACATGCAATGCAAACCTGACCTTACCTCTCCAGCCCTCCTCCACCTCCCCCAGGCTCAATGGAGCAGAAGAAAGATGTGACTTCAGAATCACCTTGGCCTCCCCACATAGACACCATCAGATTGTGTGAGGGGAGGTATTGCCAAGCTTCTCTGGTGCCCACCTGGCTGCCCACTGTCTATCCTCTCTCCACCTCTGTCCTCTCCCCTGCTTTCCTTAGCACCCTCCGTTTCCCTTGAAACCTACTCCTTCTCCATCTCCACCTTCCATACCTCCTTTCTCTCCCCTCTTCCATTTCCAGCCCTTACCCTCTTGCACCAATTCCCTCCCCAACCTCCTCTTCTTCCTCCTCTCCATCTCCCTCTCCCATCTCTGCAGCAACTCCACTCGGCCAGCCGCTTTCTTCTCATCCTCTCTCTATTCCTTCTTCCACTTGATCTTTCCCCACACCAAGATGATCTCCTGGATCTCAGTCTCAGGCCCCCTGCCCCCATGATTCCATCTGTCTCCTGAGTACTGACCTAGGGCAGGCTCTGCACACTCCTTGTGCTGCTCAGGGGTACAGAAAGGGGCATCCCCTGCAAAGAAGAAACACCAGACGGAGTTACTCAGGCAGGAACATTCATGTCAGCAACACCTCCTCTGCTTTGGGCTTAGGGAAGGGAGTGCCTCCTGGCAGTTGAAGGGGCAGCGGCCTGCCGGTGGGCAGTTCGAAGAGAGTCTGGGATCAGAGTGCACCCCAAAGCTGGAAGACTGGCTTCTGATCTGCTATGTAAGCTTGGGCAGGCTGTTCACCTCGTTGAGCAGGAGACAGTAGGATCTGTATGGCTAACTTCTCCCATGTTTCTCTGTAGGTCCAGCCAGCTCTTGTTGGTGACAGGTGAGCTCACCTTGAGAATTGAGACTAGGGAGGTGGTGGTAAGCACCTTGTAAGCCTGGCTATACATCATCTTCTTTAACCCATACAGGCACCCTTTGAAGTCAGAAGTACTATATCTGTTTTACCCACAAGAATTTTGAGGCTTAAGCATCTTACCTTCCCAGGACACCAAGCCTAGTAGTGATGGAGGTGGGCTTTGAACAGAGGTCAGTCTGATCCAGAGCCTAGAGCTCTTCTCAGCACAACCACACTGCTGTATGGGAACAACGGTTGCTTTGTGTTTCTTCATTGCTTTGCTCATAATTCCACATTAGTCACTGAGATGTCAGTATTAGTGTCATGGGTGTGATTGACACCTCTACTGCTTGCCTTTGGCTAAGGGTTGGTGGGGAAAACCTCACTGGCTGGTGGCCTAGTCTGAGCATCAGGTGAATAATATTCCCTATTGCTGGGTTCTCCTTGCTGGGCTCTCTTTGTAGAAACCCAGGATCTTTTTTCTTTCTTTTACCAAGTGCTAAAGTCCACCATAATGTTTTTTCCTTATCACTTCCCCAAAATCCTTTTTCTGAGCTGAAGAGTTAATAAACTTTCTCCTTTCCAAAAACAACAGCTTGACATGTTTCCCTGTTTGCTCTGTCTTCTAGGAAGCTCAGAGGCCATTTTATTTTACTATTATTTAAAACATATGAATTTATTATTATGTTACAACTTAGTAGGTCAGAAGTTAGGTATCGGTCTCATTGGTCCAGAATCAAGGTGTTGGGTGGCTTTTTGGAGGCTGTAGGGGAGAATTCATTTCCTCGCCTTTCTCAGCTTCCAAAGACCATCCCTACATTCATTGGCCACCCACATGCATCGACTACCCACATTCTTCCATCTTCAAAGTGAACAAGTTTGCATCTCTCTGACCCTTCTTTCATAGTCACTTCTCCTTCTGACCCTAGCTGGAAAAGGGGGATTGATTTTGAGGACTCTGATTAGGTTTGGGCCCACCTAGATTATCTCCCCCACTTAAAGTTGGTAACCTTAATCATTTTGGCAAAGTCCCTTTTGACAGAGGCAATTTTAAAGATCAGTAATTTAAATCTTAGATTACTAAGGAAATTGCTGACAACTAATGAAATAATTCAGAATGTGGCAATGAGGATGTTCATTTCAGCATGGATTATAACAGAAAACAATTGGTAATGAACCAAATGTCCAGTATAAGAATTTAGTTAAGTAAAATTGAATAAAGTATGATATAACCATGAAATAACAGCTACTAAATACAATAACAACATTCCCAGCACATAGTAGGTCTTCAGTCAACATGACTTTTGGTGCCCTCTTCCAATATGCTAAATAACAACCACTGACTTTTATAGATTACAAAACATTTTTATATCCTAGCCTAATTTTCACGTTGTAACAGCTAATGATTGTGTTTTAAAGACCGTAAACGTGAGAACAGAGAGGTTTAGTAAACAGGTCACACAGTAAATGAGCGGAAGAACCTAAATTAGAAACCAAGGCTCCATTCATGTGTCCTGGCTGCAACACCACGCTCTTCCTCCCCAGATCAGCTTTCCACTTTGCACTTCAGCTTCTAGTATGCCAACTGCATGAGATGGCCACATGCATTGTTAGTGTGGCAACAGAGGTGTCATTACATGCACATTTATTTGCTGGCTAATAGACTATTGCCTCATTTGAAGGAGTGCTAGACATTTGGACACCAAAAGGGAAACATCTGGATGAAAGAAAGAAACATCTGGATGCTCAAACATGTACTACATGAGCTGTAAGAATTGCAAACATCCAGTTGTCTGGACACTAAACTCTCAGAGGTAAGAGCAGCAGACAATTGGCAAACATTGAACACTGGGATGGACATTCCCCCAACACTGGGTGCTTCTGGATAGCAGGATGCTGTCTTGGGTGCTGGACTAGAAGTTTCCACCTGCCCTCTAAATAGGCACCAAATAACAGAGTCTTCCCAGAACATCATCTTTTTGGATCCTAGCGAAGTGGGTGAAGTGTTTCCCATTAGGATGAGAAATGCAAGGCAGGTCCCAGGCAGATCCCAGGGGCCCTGTGGCCACCCTGCCGTGGCACTGACCTGGCATGTGAACCATGCGGCAGTTGCAATTTTCCACGATGTAGCGGGTCTCACAGTCAATCCTACAGGCGGTGATACTGTAAACAGGAAAAAAGTCGAGGCCCATCTCTGAGGATCGGCACTCACCCCACGGTGGGGGCAGGTATGTGAGCTGCAAGACAGGAAGGAGTGGGTGGTAGTCAGCCTCAACAGACTCAGTAACTCCTTCATTTACTTACTCAATCAAAAAACAATTATTAAGCATTTAAATACCATTAACTTTATAGATCTTCAACATCTGGCTCCAACACTAGTTTACTTACCTTATCTTAATTTTTTATTTTTTTTCTTAGAGACAAAGTTTCACCATGTTGTCCAGGCTGGCTTTGAACTCCTGGTTCAAGCGATCCTCCTCTCTCAGCCTCTCTAGTAGTTGAGACTACAGGGGCACACCATCAGGCCCCACCCTAACTTAGCTTCTATAACCTTCTTTAAATGTGGTTCTCCTGAGAGTCTCTTAACCCCATCATGTCTTCCCACTCCCACATTTTGTCATCTCGCATCTCTTGGAAAGACCCAACTAAATTCCACCCTCTTGGTTTGAAACATTGGAATCCCAGACCTAAACCTGGAGGACAAAACCCAGAGGAAGATTCAGAATGAAATGGCTCTAGGCACTATCCTTGTTATTTACAGTCCTGGGCCTGGACTAGAGAGACTCCCCAGGTCATGCTGTAGACGGCATCTTTTCCCTTTGAAGAAAATTACACTCCTATTCTCAGAGGTCCAGCGATCATAAATGTTCTCCTAGCATCTATGGTACTTGCCTAGTGGGAATGGGAAGGGTGAAGGATGAGGAAAATAATGGTTGTTGAGCATTTTCTATGTGTTAAGTCCTTTATATCCATTTTTTAAGATTAAAGAATAAAAACACAATAAAATGTGCAAACATTAAGTACACTATTCAATATATTCTAAAAATGTGTTCGCGCATGTAACCAGCACACTAACCAAGATAGAGGACATTTTAAATCACCCTAGAAAGTTCATTTCTGTTCCTGTCCAATCAGTCCCCAACCTACCTGGGTAATCATGGTTATGAATTCTCTCACCATAGGTTGGCTTTGCCTGTTCTCAAACTTCATATAAATGAAAGCTTACCCTATGTGCTCTTTTGCGTCTAGCTTCTTTCACTCAGCATGATGTCGTTGAGGTTCATCTACATGGTTGTTTGCCCCAGGAGTTCTTTCCTTTATATTGCTGAATAGTTTTCCGGCATTATGTATGACTACACTTCAATTTGCTTATCCATTCACTTGATCATGGGCTTTTGGATTGTTTCCAGTTTTTGGTAATCATGAGAAAACTCCTATGACTATTTATACATAAGTCATTTTGTAGGCATATGTTTTAATTTCTCTTGAGTAAATGGCTAGCAGTGGAATAGCTGGTTTGTAAGATAGGTATAGGCACAGCCTTATAGGAAACTGCCCAGACGTTATCTAAAGTGGTTCTTCTGTTGTATATTTCCACCAGTAGTGTCTGAGAATCCTCATTATTCTATGTCCATGCCAAATCTTGACTTCATCCACCTTTTTGACTTTAGCCATTTTGTAGGTGTGCAGTTGTGTCTCACTTGTATTTGCGGTTCCCTGATGGATGATTTTGAGCACAAGTTATGTGTTTATTAGCCGTTCATGTATAATATTTTGTGAAATGTCTGAGTTTTTTTGTCCACTAAAAATTATTATTTTTTTACTTTTACTTTTGGGTTGTAAGAGTTGTTCGTATATTCTGGATTCAAGTCCTTTGTCAGATACATGTATGGTAAATATTTTGTCTATACCACCTATAGTCTGTGGCTTACCTTTTCATTCTCTTAATGGTATCTATTTTTTAAAATCAACTTCAGAAGATATAATTTATATACAATAAAATGCATCGATTTTAATGTGCAATTTAATACATTTTTACAAGTGTATACACCCTTGTAACAACTACCCTAATCAGGTATAGAACATTTCCATGAACCCCCAGAATTTCCTATTTGCAGTCACTTCCTCCCTGCCAACCCTCAGGCAACCCCCAATATGCTTTGTGTTGTTATAAACTAGGTTTGCCTGTGTTAGTATTGTATATAAATAGAATCAAACAATATGCATTCTTTTGTGTCTGGCTTCTTTCTCTCAGCATAACGTTTTTGAGATTCATTCATGCTTTTGCACATATTAGTAGTTCATTCTTTTTTTGTTGCTGAGTTTTACTTCTTTCTTTCTAGTCTTTATTATTATTTTTAATTTATTTTTCTTACCCTGCTGTATTAGCTAGAAAGTATCAAGTTGGAATAAAATTGGAGAGAGAGGGTATCTTCCCTTGTTCCTGATCTTAGGAAGGAGGGTTCATTATTTCACCGTAATATATTAGGCATATGTTTTTCTTAGATGTGCTTGTCACATTGAGAAAGTTCTGTCTTATTTCTCATTTGCTGAGAGTTTTTATCATCAATGATATATATTTAGGCAAATATATTTTCTACTTCTATTGAGATGATCACACAACTTTTCTTCTTCATTCTATTAACACAGTGAATGGTAATGATTGATCTGAAGACGCTGAAACCAACTTACATTCCTGGGATAAACTCCACTTAGTCATAATTTATTATCCTCCTTATATATTGCTCTAATCAATTTGCTAGTACCTTGTGGAGGTTTTTTTGCATCTATGTTTATGAGGCATATTGTATTTAATTTACTTTTCTTATAATCTCCTTGTCAAGTTTTGGTATTGGGAGTATACTGACCTCATGAAAGCAGTTATGAAGTGTTTCCTCTTTCTCTATTTTCTGAATTTGTATGGACTTGGTACCATTTCTAACTTAAATGTTTGATAGAATTTGCCAGTGAAGCCATCTGGACCTGGTGATTGTGTGTACGCGTGTGAAGACTTTTAATTATGAATTCAATTCCTTTAATAGATACGGAGACATTCAGATTTTCTATTTCTGTTCTTGTGCTAGTTTTGGTAAGTTGTGTTTTTTCCCCAAGGAATTTGTTCATTCCATCTAGATTTTTGAATTTGTGGGCATAAAGTTGTATGTAATATTCTCTCACCATTTTTTTAATGTCTGTAGGATCTATGGTTATGTCTTTTCATGCCTGATTGTTGGTAATTTGCATTCCATTTTTCCTTATTGTTAATAATTTCTAATTTCATTATGCTTTGGTCAGAAAACATTCTCCCGATGGTTTCATTTCTTTAACATTTATTGAGATGTTTTTATGATACTGGACCAGAAAAATAAATCAATGTTCGATCTTGTTGAATGTTCCATGTGCACTTGAAAAGTATATGCATTCTGTAACTGTTGGCATACTGTTTTACAAAAGGCAATTAGGTTTAGTTGCTTAATAGTGTTGCTCGGATCTTCTATATCTTTACTAACTTTTTAGTCTACTTATTCATCAATTATGAGAGAGGAGTATCAAAATGTCTAATTATGACTATGGATTTGTCTGTTTCTCCCTTTAGTTTTCTCAATTTTTGCTTTGGGTATCTCTGAAACTTATTAGGCGTATACATATTTAGGATTGCTATGTCTTCCGGATGACTTGATCCTGTCATCGTTGTGAATAATCATCTCATGCAGTGTCCTTGTTTTGAAGTTTACTTTGCATGATAACAGACGTGCCAGCTTTATTCTCCAACTATTTATCTTTTTCTATTATTTTGTTTTAATCCTTTTACTTTTAACTGTCAGAATCTTTATACATTTAAGGTACATCTCTTTTTGAATGTGTTTTTAAGGTACATCTATTTGAGTGTTGTATTTCATCCTGTCTGACAAGCTCTGTCTTTTAATTGGAGGGTTTGATCTATCTACACTTAACGCAATTTTTGATATAGTTGGGTTGAAGTTATCATGTTGTTCTTTGTTTTCTATTTGTCCCCATTTCTATTTCTTCTTTTTTCTCTCTCTTCTGACTCTTTTTGGATTAATTGAATATTATTTTAATGGTTCATTCTGTTTTCTCCTTTGAGTTTCAATTTATACCTCTTTGTATTATTATTTTTAGTTGTTGCTCTAGGATTTACAGTATTCATCCTTAACATCACAATATACCTTGAATTAGTATTATGCCGGTTCACATATAATTCTATTAATTCTATTTATATTGCTTCTGTGTCATACATTTTACTTCTACCTCTGTTATAAACACTATAATACACTGTTTTTTTTGTTTGTTTGTTTGTTTTTGTTTTGAGACAAAGTCTCACTCTCTTACCCAGGCTGGAGTGCAGTGGCGTGATCTCTGCTCTCTGCAATCTCCGTCTCCTGGGTTTAAGCAATTCTCCTGCTTCAATCTCCCGAGTAGCTGGGACTATAGGCATGAACCACCATGCCCAGCTAATTTTTGTACTTTTATAGAGACAGACCTTCACTATGTTGGCCAAGCTGGTCTCAAACTCCTGACCTCAAATGATCCACCTGCCTCAGTCTCCCAAGTGCTGGGATTACAAGCGTGAGCCACTGTGCCTGGTCACACTGTTAATATTATTTTTGCCTTAAGCAGCCCATTGACTTTTAAAGAAGAAAGAAAGCTTATGTTTTATATTTATCCACATATATACCATTTTTATTGCTCATCATGCTCCTTACAGATGTGAATTTTCCATCTGATATCATTTCCCATCAGGCTGAAGAATCTCTTTTAACTTTTTTTTTTTTTAAGAATGGGTTTACTTGTGGCAAAATTTCTCAGTTTTCATTCCTTAAGTTTCATTCCTTAAGGCAAGGAGTTCAAGACCAGCCTAGGCAACATAGTGATGCTGATGGCAGTGGCTGCTACCATCATGCCCGCTGCAGCTGTGCAGCTAGGGCGCATACTCCATGGAGCCAGTGGGAGTCCCGACCCTTCTGAGTAAAGACTGGAGCTTCACGTGCCACTGCACCCACAGCTGCAGACCCAGGCCTCCTGTAACTCCTGGACAGGGCTACAGCCACCCAAACTGCAGCTGTGGATCCGAGCCTCCCTGTGCTCTTCTGGGAGCTGGCAACAGGCAGGATCTGCCTTCCTGAGGTTGCAGCTGCAGCTGTGGCACCCATGGCTGCAGACCTGGGCCTCCCACTCCAGGAAGCAGGGAAGAGCAGGGAACAAGTGGGAGCTCTGCCCCTTCCAAGTTGGTGGGTGGGAGCTCCCAGGTACAGCTGCAGCTGCCCTCCCAGTACAGGACCTGGGCATCTCTGTAGCCTGCACCCTAAGTGGCCCCAGAAAGGACCACCCCAACCCGTCCCTGCAGACTGGTGGGTGTCTGCTCCCACTGCCTGGCCTCTCTTGACTCTTGGAGCCTCCTCTGAACTTGGAGCAGGGTTGGGGGCCAAGGCCCGGGGCCATGAAGTACCGCAGGAGGCAGACTGATTCCTGGCAGGAAGGGGGCAGGTCCCCAGTAACGACCCACCTTCAGACCAGGGAAGACCTGAAGGCTGTGGGAGGGACTGCCAGTCTTGCCACTGGAGTTGGGACTCAGGGTGCCCCTTCCAGGCCCACCCATGGCTGCTCATGCATGAATCAGCACACACTTCCTCCCCTCTGAGGTCCATAAAAGCCCTGGGCTCAGCCAGAGCAGAACAGAGGATGGCCGGAGGACCAAGAGGTCACAGAGACGAGGGGACTGGACGACCAGCTGCAAGGACGAGTACTTTCTCTGCTGAAAGCTGGAGACGATGGGATGACCAGCTGCAGAGAGGACTACCCTCTCCACTGAGAGCTGCAGAGACGACCTGCCAGCAGAGAGGAGCTACCCTCCAGGGCCTCCTCGCTGCTGAGAGCTGAACACTCGATGGGTGAGCTGCCTGCAGAGAGGAACTACCCACTTCTCTGAGCTGTTCTAACACTAAATAAAACTTATCTCCTTCTCCTTCTCCTTCCCTTCTCTTTCTCCTTCTGCTTCTTCTTCTTTTTCTTCATCTCCTTTCACTTGTCTGCATCCTTCATTCTTCCTGGATGCAGGACAAGAACTCAGGCAAAGGCACCATGGCTACAGAGGTTTCCAGCCAGAAAAATCGACACCCTAGAGATCCTGGAACAATACCCTGTCTCTAGCAAGTAAAAAAAGTCAGGTGTGGTAGTGCACCCCTGCAGTCTCAGCTACTCAGGAGGCTGAGGTGGGAAGATCGCTTGAACCCAGGAGTTCAAGGCTACAGTGAGCTATGATTGTGCCACTGCACTCCAGCCTGGGTGACAGAGCATAAGACTCCTCTAAAACAAACAAATAAATAAACACCCAGAACCAACTAAAGAAACCTACAACGTCTTAGTTTTTTCATTATTTTTGAAGGATTTTGGCTGTAGATAGAATTCTAGGTTGATAAGTGTCTTCTTCCAAAATTTCAAAGGTGTTAATCCTCTGTCTCGGCCTCCATTGTTTCTGATGAGAATCAGTCATATTCTTTTTATTGTTCCCTGCAGGTATTATGCCCCCTTTTCTCCCTCTGGCTGCCTTTGTGCTTTTCTCTCCATCTTTGCTTCTCAGGATTTAAACTACATTACGCTTAAGTGTGGTTTTCTTTGTAGTTATCCTGCTTGGGGATTCTTGAGAATCCTGGATCTGTGAAATGATGCTTTTGAACAAATTTGAAAAAATATTAGCCAGTATTTCTTCAACTGTTTTTCTGCCTGATTCCGTCTCTCCTCTCAGGGATACCGCTTATATGCATGTTGGAGTACTCGACACTGCTCACAAGTCATTGGCACTCTATTCCCTTCTGTTAGTCTTTTTTCTCTTTATGTATGATTTTAATAATTTTTATTAACCTGTGCTCAAGTTTGGCATTCATTTATTGTTTTGTATCCAATCTTCTATTGATTCCATAAAACAATTTGTAAATTTCAGATGGTATGTTTTTCAGTTCTAGGGCTTTCATTTTTTTTAAAGGTTTCCACATCTTGACTAAAATGTTCTCATTATTTACATCTTTTTCTGCAATTATTTAACATGCTTATCATTGTTATTATAAAGTTGCTGTTTTCTAATTCCAACATTGGGATTATATGTAGATCTATTTCTACTGGTGGTTTATTTTTCTTTTCATGTTTCCCCTCTTTCTTCATGTGTCTAGGAATTTTTGATTGTATACTGGGAGACAGTCATTTTTATTATATACTGAACATTTCAGATAACTCTTTTTGGTGACTCTGGGTAGATTTTCATTCTCTGAATGCTGTTGAATTTTGTTCTAGTAGGTGGTTAAATTAATGGTGTACTATTTTGATTTCATGGAGACATTGTCTAAGGCTTAGTTTAGAGATAGGTATATTTTAGTTTTGTCATTAGTCCTGGGGTTTAGCTCCTGGTCTTGGGATGTGATCTTAACTCCTAAGGAATAACAATTCTGGACTTAATGGACAGCCTGAGTTGTTCATCAAGATTTTCTAATTTGGTGAGATTTATATGTAGCCTATCTCCCCATGCAATGGCAGCAGCCAAAATTACTACTCAGCTCTTTCAACTGTTGTCATCCCCCTGGGCTTTTTAGACTCTCTCCCTATCCACATACAGTTCAAAGTTCAACCTAGATTTTAGGGATGTTTGTGTAAAAATTTGAGGGATCCCCCTCTGTGGGTCCCTCTTTTCTAGGATTTTCCCTTCCGATTTTCAGCCTTTCTGGCAACTCTGAATACTGATTTCTGGTTCTTTAACTAAATGCTTGCTGATTTCTGGTTGAGCTCCATCCCCAGTATTCCCTTAGAACTTCGAAATGCCCTCAAGGGAGAAGTCAGGTAAATAAACGTGTGCTCTCCGGTTTATGCCTGGTTTTGGTCTCTCTCCAGTGCTGTCAAATAGTAGTTTGCAAATATTTTGTCCACAGTTTATGACTGCTATTTCCAGGAGAGTTAGTCTGATATTAGCTTCTCCACCATTACTGAAAAACCAAAAGCTTTATATTTACTTACTTTAATATTTGCAGGGCTTTTTTTTTTTTTTTTTTTTTTTTTGAGGTAGATGTTCCTATTACCATGTTATTGATGAGGAAACTGAGTTTCAGGAAGGTTAAGTAGTGTGTGCAAGATCACATACCTTGTGAGGGGCAGAGTCAGCAGATTTCTGATCCTCAACATGTGCTTGCTAGTGACATAGTGCCA
Source organism: Rhinopithecus roxellana (assembly GCF_007565055.1). Taxonomy (NCBI): domain Eukaryota; kingdom Metazoa; phylum Chordata; class Mammalia; order Primates; family Cercopithecidae; genus Rhinopithecus; species Rhinopithecus roxellana. The sequence continues at coordinate 49,889,518 of NC_044567.1, forward strand.
CAATGCTCTATATGTCATGGAAATCAACGGGAGGGATGGAGAAACCCTCCACGGAGCACTTTTCAGACCTTATTTATTTATTTATTTAGTTTTAGAGACAGAGTCTTGCTTTATTGCCCAGGCTGGAGTGCAGTGCCATGATCATAGCTCACCGCAGCCTTGAACTCCTGGACTCAAGCGATCTTCCCTCCTCAGCCTCCCAAGGAGTTAGGACTACAGGGATGTGCCACCACAGCCAGCTAATATTTTGAACATTTTTTTTTTTTTTTTGTAGAGATGGAGTCTTGTTAGGGTCTCAATCCTTCTGCCTCCACCTCCTAAAGCACTGGGATTACAAGTGCGAGTCATCATGCCCAGCCTTTCTTTGGCTTTATCTAACGGCCCTGTTCTTCCTTTCCCATGAAACCTTGCTCTACTTTATCATATTACTCTTTCCTTTCAGTTTGTGAGCTAAACAGGCTTTCACAGAGATTTTCTGTATGACCTTGAATAAGTCACTGCTCCCCTCTGGACCTTAGTTTCTCATCTGTAAACAGGAAGGAATTGGAAGGTAGACACCACCAAGCCCCATTCAAGTGTTGATATTCTATGATTTAGAATTGGTTGGATCCCCTACATTGCTCAATACTGGATCCATGAACACACAGTCTGGATTTTGGAGGGACCAATCATGCCTTTTGGGCAGGGACTGGGGGTCTAAAACGATGTAGATTAACTTTGAGGGAAACTCGTTTCTTTCTCTTCTACAAAAATGGATTCTTACAATGGGTGGACGATGAATGTAGCTGGTGAAGCGCTGGAGATGGGCCAAGGTTTGTTCAGGGTCAGCCACTTCCCCCTCTTTTTTTTGCAGAGGTCATGATTCAGATACTCCGCCTACCCTGCTGTGGCTGGTTCATCATTTGCTCCATCAGTGTCTCTGAAGCCTCACACACAACAGCAGCTGGAAAATTACTGTGTGCACAGCACCGACTCTTGCTTACCAATGAGTGTCTGAAAGTGGGTTGGAGTATTTGTTTATCTTGGGTAAGCAAAGCCTCAGGGGGAACCTGAAGCACCATCTTCAAATATCTGAAGAACTGTCTCTGGGAAGAATTAGATTTGTTTTCTGGCATCCCAAGGGAAAGACAGACACAAGAATAGTTGTAATAAGGAACGTGGGATGATGATAACGTTTATTTTTGTTGCAGGCACTGTGGTAGGCACATTATAAGCATTGGACACATTCTGGCTCAACATAAGGAAGAACTTTCTAATCCACTGGTATAATTCAATAATAAAATCACTGTCTTGGGAGTGAGTTCTCCATCACCAGGGCTGTTCAAGCAGAAACTATACAACAAGTTGGCTGGGATGGGAAGAGAGAGAGATTCAAGCATTGGGTGTACAGTTAGATGAGATGACTTCCATGATCTCTTAAGGCCCTGTGTCTAATCATAGACCTTAAATCTCTTATTCTAAGTTGAGAATGAGAGCTAGCAGAATGACCCATGCAGAACCTTGAACTCCACTCTTTCATGAGACCGCTGTGTGACTTTGGGTAAGCTACACAGTCCCATCCCTCAGCCCCAGTTTTTAGTTTCCTTATCTGATTAAATAAGTTCAGTGCTCATATGCTAGTAGGTGCTTGCCAAGACTTAGTTCTCATCCCCTTCTCTTAATAAACTCCTTCATGTTTTTCTATCCTTTCATTTATTCAACAAATATCCCAGCTCCACCTTGGCTCTCTTTACAATTTGGCTAAACAGTCCAGCAAATCTCTGCCCTTTTTGGCTTAAGTTATTTTGAGTTGAGTTTCTTGTGATAATGACTCCTGCCTGGTTCAGACATCCAAGTCAAGGTGTCATCAGGAAGATGGATCTATGGGAGTGGAGCTGGGAGAGATATCTGGGCTACAGACATGAATGTGGGAGTCATTAGTGTATAATGAAGATGTAGGGTGGATGAGCTAGCCCGGAGATCGAGGAGAGACACCCAGGATTGAGATGCTCCTGCATGTACTTGACAACTCATCCCCCCCGACTCTTTCTCCACTGTGCCATGGAGCTGGAGGCTTTGATAATTGCTTAAATTTACCACCAGAGCAAGGAATGAAGAACTTTTGTGATTAAATACCCTAGTGCACGTCTTTCATCGCTCCACTGTCTGGAGCTTCTCTCAACAGTCGCTTTCATTTCGTGGAGAGAAGCTGATGTTTGCCCTTAACCTGCCTGGGGACATTCTTATGTTGTTCTTCAATCATTGACTTTTCCAGCCTTTCCCAGACCAAAGATTCCAAAGCACACCAGCAGGTGGCGCTGCAGCAAGCACAGCTGTCCAAGGCCCTGTCCGCAGTCTTCGCGGCCCTAAGGGGGAGTCCAGCCAATCTCCTAGGACCTTGCCAAGCTCTCTGGGCCCTTCCTTCCTTTGTGTCTGCAGCCACACTCTGAGGCTTTGACTTAGATGCTGCTATGAGCAGATGCTGAGAAGATGATGAAACTGCTTAAGAGTATCTTGTTTCTGCTCCTGGAAAGGCAGGAAAGCATACATGAGGAGAGAGGAAAAAAGGAGGGATACAGGGAGAGATAGCCACCTTGTTCACCTGATACCCACCTGACTCTCCTGTTATGTCAGCCTCTAGGCCTTCTGCAGCAGGGATTGGACATGGTAGTCACAGTTCCATGGTGCTACAGGGATTGGACATTTGCTTACATGGACCAAAGTCCATTAGGCTTGGGGGTATCCCTGAGGGTTCCTGACCAGGCGGAGGTCAGGATCTTCAGCCTTGCCTGGCCTGGCCTGGCCTCCTCTCTTTCCTCACTGACCCGTGTGTCTGAGATCCTGGCTCGTCTTCTGCTGGGAATGCCCATTTAAGAGCCTGTGCTCCGTGGTCAAGACTAAGCTGGGTTTGAATCCTGGCCCTGACACCACCTTAGCTGGGGGACCTTGGACAAATGGTTGAGAGCCTCTCTGACCTTCCCTTCTGCATAAGAATCAATCCTGAGATACTGGCTACTTCAAAGGATGCTGTGAGTTTTGAACATGTTAAAGTATGTGTAACCCAGCTATTACCCTTGGCTGACATCTGCTCTCTGTTCTGCATAATAGGACCTGACATAAAACGCAGCCCCTTGTTAAGTTGTACAGAATGCCCACTCACTCTGGGCATTAGAACATACAGAAGTTGTCAGAGGGAGTTGGAGGAGGGGGCTACCTCAGAGCAAAGCAAAACCTTCGACTGGAACAGACGATTCTACTCTTCCTTCACCTGCCTAATCCTGCTCCCTCCCCATCTTTTTCTTTCTTCTCCCTCCTCCTTTCTCTCTCACTCATGTGCTCTTACCCTTTTCCAGGAGCAGAATCAACATGTTCCTAAGCAGTTTCATCCTATTCTGAAGTCTTGGCACATGGCAACATCCTTTCCCACGGAGTCTCACTCTACCGTAGTATTTTCCCAAGGAAAGGAAGTTCCCTCCCTAAGAGGAATTCCAAGGCTAGATGTTAAGATATTTTTCTGCCTTGTTGTATAACAAGATGGAACATCTCCAAGAGTGCCTGATGTATATAGATGGTGAATAAACGGCAGCCACGGTCTCACCGTGAGTCAGAATTGCCGTTCTATCTCCCCAGTTAGGAGGTTGGCTCAGGGAGTGCAGTGAGTGACGACTGGAGCCCACCTGGCCAGAAGAGACACACTCCAGTGACCCATGGTTCCAATGAAGTCTCCTTTCCGGGATGTCTGTCTGTGTATTATTGGCTGGGAAGCTAGCATCCAACAGTGTTGACCACTTCTTCACAATGGTATCAGCAATGCAATGTAGTGGGTGGTGGTGTGAGAAGAGCACTATTGGGGCATGAATTGTAACCTCTCAGCCTAGCTTATCTGCTCCATTGAATCAGGGGTCTGGACCAGAAGGTTGCTAAGCTCCAGGGTCTTCAAAGTCTTTGAGTCTACACATCTCACTTACTGCCACCCAGGATGGAGGGTGGTAGGCGGATAGGCTACTCTCAGATGACTAGGACTAGGATGGTCTAAATATTTAGGTCAGAAATGTTTTCTTCCTTTTTTTCTTTGTCTGGAGAAACTGATCAAGATGAGGCCAGCATGACCCTAGCTTAGAGCCAGCCTGAAAGCCTTCTCGCTGGGAAAAACTGCCGTGGGAGTGGAGGCAAAAAGTCTCCTTTGCTATCTGTTTTTCAGAGAGCATAGTCAAAAGGAGTGTTCGGCTTGCTCAGCAAGGCTCTACCATTGACAAGGTAGTGCTCAACGTGACAGATATGTCCTTTGAGAATGTGAGAGACAGGAGTGGGGATGCACCCTGGGCTGTTACCTTGTTGGGGGCCTCAGAAAGACTTTTGTTAGCTGAACTACCCCAGTGGTCCAACCTAGTTGTATAAAGACTACATTAATTCCTAGAATGTTTCAGGCACAGGGCCAGACACTGGGGCTATAGAGACGCATAAAACAGGGTACTTGCTCTCAAGGGGCCCCTGTTTGCCTTAGCCCCTCCTGCTACCATCTTGAGGCACATCTCCAGAGCCCTGGAGCCTGTTCTCTCCCTCCTCCTCCTGCCCACACAGCTGAGGGGTGGTGGGAAGAGCTCTGTGGTCTTCGTCAAGTTACCTAACTACTCTGGGCCTCAGTTTCCTTATCTGTAAAACAGAGATAATAATTTGCAACTCTGAGGACTTCCTGAGAGTTAAATTAGACAATACACATGGATGCACCTTACACAGTGTTGACATGCGTCTGTTGAGTCTGAGTCTTTAGGTTAAGAAAGCACTTATGAAAGTCCTTCATTCAAGGTGGTAGTATGGTGGCTGGTCCATTTGCCTGTCCTAATTGACATCCTCCTCTTAGAACATCCCCATGTCTCTTCTTGCTCACTGGATCTCGGGGTTTGACACATAGTGGGTGTTTGATGCTTGTTTGTTGAATGAACGAATGAGCAAATGAATGCATTTCCCTATCCTGCTTTCTCCCAGCCCCAGACCAGAGGATAAGTACAAGAGACTGCCTCCTCTAAGCCAGAACTCAGGTTCTAACCACTGGAATTGACAATTCCCCTTTGGCTAGGACTAGCCTAAATGCTTCTTCTGTGGGTGTCAGCTGAGTTCTGCCCTCTGCTGAACCAGGCTGAAGCCAGGCAGGAGCAGAATGTCCATGCTGGTCCTCATGGACTTTGCAATGAGGTAGGCTTAGCACCAAATCACATCTGAGTCCAGGATTTCCAGTGTGATCTTGGGCATGACACTCAACCTCTCTGGGCCTCTGTGCCCCATCTGTAAGGGGCACTATTCTCTGAGAGGCCGCAGGTTCTAGGATCAGGTGGCCCTGGGAGGTCCCCCTGTTTCTAACCTTGTGCCTTGTGAGCTCCCCTCTTTGTCCTGCCTCCCACTATAAGTGCAAATTTCTGTCTTGCCTACCCAGATGGAAGGCAAATCAGAGCCTGCTTTTTGAGCCATAATGTTCAGTTTGATGTTTTCATTGCATCCTGCTGCATGATTTAAGTGTGTTTATATATGATTATTATTGTGGTCCTTTAAAACAATCTGGGAATCAAATCCAATACTAAAATCAAATCCACCAATCAGCAGGTAACAGAGGCAGCAAAGGGGTCTCAGGGGAGACATGTCCTTGTAGGCAGCACAGAAGCAGAAGCAGTGAGACATCCTCCTCCTGCCTCTGCCTGGCTTCAGTAAGGGTTCAACCCAGAAGGTCAAAGCAGAAAGGATGATATCAGGAATAAGCAAAAGTCACTGTTAAGAGATGGAGCAATAACACCCACCAGTTGGTGCCTGTGGATTAAAAGGGATTTAAGAATATCATCTCTTTTAATCCCCCCAATAACCCTGTGAGACTGGGTACTACTTGCCCAAAAGACTGACTGTAGATTAACTGATGGTATAAATATAGCTGATATTTGTTGAACCTTTACTATGTGCCAGGCACTGTTCTAAGAATTTCACTAGAACCGACTCGTTGCATCCTCATAACAGCCTTATGGAATTGAAACTTTGATTGTCTCTGTTGGATATCTGGTGATCCTGGAGCCCAGAGAGGTTAAATGACTCTGGTCACACTGGACAGTAGGTGGCCTAGCTGGGATTGGAACCCAGCAGATCATACTTTTTCAACCACCTGAGACTGCTTTGCCTAAAGAAAGAATATACCACAGCAGGGTGGGGTCCACAGGAAGCAGAAGTAATTACTGAGTGAGTGGCTGGAGGTCATTGCAGAGATTTTTGAGATAGGAATATGCTACGGGTTCTTCAGACCCTAATATGGGAAATATTGCATAGATGCATCAAACACTTAGCTCTCACAGCAACCTTGCCAATGAAATATTATCCTCGTTTTACTGATGAACAAACTTCAGTCACTTGCCACAGTGCTAAGAAGTGGCAGAGCCAGGATTCAAACGCAAGTTGGTCTGACCACAAGGCTACTGATTGGGAGTCAGGGGACATCCTAATCTTGTCTCTGCTATTAACCCACTCTCGTCTCTAGGAGACTTAGCATTTTCATCTGCAGCGTGTAGGTTCAGAATAGATAACCTGTTGTGTAGTATAGGTGGTGGGTGCTCTATAAGCCAAATTAGGTGACTGCTCCCCATTCCCTCCAATCCTGGGCATATGGCAGACATCACCAATCAATCACAGACATGGTCTTAGAACTTATCTAAACACTGTCATTTGATTGAAATTGGAACTGAGAGGAAATGTTCCATTTTGGGAGTCTTCATATGTAGAAACCATCAAACCACACATTGCTAAATATTCACAGAGAACAGACAAAACTTATTATGTATTATATAAAATACAGAATGTGCTCAGCATGACTTTCCCACGAGAACAGTAACCACAACCTGCCCGCTTGTGAAGGAGCATCCCTGACTGGTGTTTGGACAATCAGACCACACAGGGAATCACCCCATCACAATCTGGGGACGCCCTGCTCCTGCCCTGGAATCACACACAGCTGATTGTTGTGCTGGCTGGAAACGAAGTTGCAGTAGTAGCTGATGTAGCACTTTGATGAGCAACAAAAATCAATTAAAAAAGTGAACTACCCATGGTTTGTGATGAATAAAATAATAAGCTCATATCCATTGCAAAAATGTCTATGAGTGGGAGAGAATGTGATAAGAGCAAAAAATGTGAATTGGTTATGCAAAAAAGCAAGAGGATTTTTTTTTTGAAAGACTATAACTTGACTCATTCTAACACGACTTTTATCTTGGGTCTTGCTGGCTCTAGATATGCCTCTGGAGCTCTGCAAGAATCCTTTCAGCTTTGATGTCATAAGAGCAGAGACAGCCTCTGCAGTTTTGTTTCCATCTGTCCATCCATCCACCCACTCATTATCTGTCCATCTGTTCATCCATCCATCCGTCCGTCCGTCCGTCCGTCCATCCATCCATCCATCCATCTATTTACCCATCCATTCATCTTCCCATGCCCCCAACTCATCCACCTTCTATATGTCCAATAAATGTTTTATATTTTTTTATTTTTTTGAGAGTGAGTCTTGCTCTGTCGCCCGGGCTGAAATGCAATGGCAAGATCTTGGCTCACTGCAACCTCCACCTCCTGGCTTCAAGCAATTCTTTTGCCTCAACCTCCCAAGTAGCTGAGATTACAGACACCTGAAACCATACCCAGCTAATTTTTGTATTTTTGTAGAGATGGAGTTTCACCATGTTGGTCAGGCTGGTCTCAAACTCCTGACCTCAAATGATCTGTCTGCCTTGGCCTCCCAAAGGGTGGGATTACAGACATGAGCCACCGTGCCTGGCCCCAATAAACGTTTATTAACCACCTAATCTGTTCTAGAAACACTGCTAAGAATTGAGGCTATGAAGATGAATAAGATATGATTCCTACACCCGTGGGGTTTAGTCTAAAAGAACAGACATGCCCATAACCAAGCAAATGCTATAGTGGGGTCATAATGTCCAGGTGTAGTGGGGGCACTGAGGAGGGTGTGGTCTAATTGGGGGTGCCATTCAGAAAAGACTTTTTGGAGGGGGTGGTCACGTTTGAGCTGAGTCTAGAAAGACTGTATGGTTTTTTAGGCAGATCAGGAGTGGGAAAGGTGTTCTGGGTGAAGGGTACTGCATGTGCAAAGACACAGAGGTATAAAGAGGCCCAGCCTGGTGGGGGAGCCTCAGGCAATACAGCAAGGCTGGCATGTGGGTGAGTGTCGGGCTGGGGTGCAATGCCCGGGGCCTATGGAGCAGCCCCAACACTGTACCAGCTGAGGGCCTGAACAGTTCTCCATAGCTGTTAATGTGAATCCTATACATGCACTAGTAGGTATCACCCCTGTTAAATGATACTGTGAATCCTACATATCACTAGTAGGTATCGCTCCTGTTAAATCCATGCCCTCCTTCCTCTCCCTAGCGTAAGAGCCGCCTTGACAAGAAGAGTGTTTTCAGTGTGCCTGTGCATGCCAACACACCATTATAATCACATCTTCACCAGGACACAATTTCTTGGGTGACTGCTGTTGGTGCTGCTGGAAGCATGTTCCCAGCAAATTGCCTCCGTGTGTGATTTGTTGATTGAAACAGGGAGAGGAGAAGTGTTCCAGGGATGTGGGTGGGGAGGTGGCCTTGCCCACAGGAAGGAGCCTGGGTTTTGGAGTCATGCAGGGGTGGCTTGGCTAATGGGGGGCCAGCCAGGCACTTTACCTCTCAGAGCTCAGCTTTTCTTCATCCCCTCCAGCCACAGGCAAGGTTATCAGCTTTGTCCTTTCTGGGCCAGGGTCATGGGGAGGGCCACCATCTGACCTGCCAGTGCTGTTGGGGTCCTCAAGACATAGTACTGAGAGGGAGAGTCCTGACTCCTTGGTAAGCTGGAAAGGGGCAATATTCATTCCAGATTGCATCTCTGTCCTGCATTTTCTCTCCACACTGCCTTCTCCTCCTCCTTTTCTTTTTCTGGTTGCATTTCCATTTTTCTAAGAAAATTCCTGAGTCCAACTTCCACCCTCAGCTGAAGAATCTGAAGAGGTCAAGAGAAGTGACCTTTCTCCATGTGAACTGGACAGTCTCAGAGCTGCCGGGTACAGCTGTGCAGAGTATGCACTGCGCAACTGCAAGAGGTTCTACTCACATCGACTAAGGTGTGAATGAAGCCTCCAGAGAGTGCACAGGCGCAGCCCTGAACTGTTTGTTTCCCTGTACTGTGGCCCCATCTGGGGCTTGACTAGTCATCCATTTTCAGTTCCCATCATCCCACTCTTCCCCTTAACATAGATTACACATATTACGTTTACATGGCAATGGAGACGTTCCTGGATGAGTGAGCAGGGCAGGGGATTGGGGTGGGGTCAGGAGTCTGTTTGTCGGAGTATAAATTGGCTTCCATTCACTATCTCTTTTGGAATAGTGGCCTTTTATTTCTTTGCTTTTTTCTTTTTTTTTTTTTTTTTTTTTTTTTTTTTTTTTTATTATACTTTAAGTTCTAGGGTACATGTGCATAACGTGCAGGTTTGTTACATATGTATACTTATGCCATGTTGGTGTGCTGCACCCATCAACTCGTCATTCTTTGCTTTTTTCAATGGATGTATTTGAAATGGAAGTTGGGTCCAGGTTGGAATAATTGCTTAATGGGTTTTCTTAAAGTAGAGCACACCTCAATGCATTTGCTGCATTTTTGGCTTTTGCTCTATTCAAAATCTACTTTCTCCCACCTGAGTGGGGAATGAAGGAGTGTCTCTTGTCCCAGGGTGGCTTTTGCCCAGGCTGGGAGTGTGAGTGAGTGGGTGCTGGGTGTGTGTGCGTGGGGAGCTGAATTCAGGGGAAGCCTGCCCAGCTCTGGCCTCTGCAGCCTGCCTGTCCTCCCCTCCAGCCACGCTCCCCCACCCCAGCATTAGCCCTCCATAGCCTCAGAACAGATTTGTTTTCAGCTGACCTAGCACCAAGCTTCAGGGCTTAGCCCTGAATAAAAAAGGAAGGGGATGTCTGTTGAGCCCCTGCATGTGTGGCAACTTGTCAGGGTCTCTGTGTGTGCAGCCTCAGTTAATCGGCACACTAATTCTCCCTTGAGTGGCAGCTGCAGCAGATTGACAATTCCACGCCTGACACTCCACCAGGGAGGCTGCTGGAGGCTGGGCAGAGGCGTCAGAATGAGCCCCAGTCACCTTCTCTCTTTGGGACACTGCTGCAGGGGCAGGGGGCCCATAGGGCAGAACCAACCCCAGAGCCCAGGCTCAAGAGCTGGATGAGTTTCTTCCCTGAGCTCGTGACACCACATGATTAAGGTTCTGCTGCATCCCTTGGCCCCTGAGATGGCCTCGCAGGAAGCTCTGTGTGCACCAAGCAGTTGCCATAAAATTCATCTTTTATTGTCTTCTTCCTGGATCTTTTCAGTGGGGGAATAGTGGATGCTTACAGGCATAAAACATGTGTGGCTTTTATGGGATTCTGCCAGGGTGAAATGTGGGATCCAAACTTTATGTTCTTGACCCCCTTCCCTCTCAGAGGTGAGGGTGGGTGAGTTCCCTGTCCTCATGCCTAGAAATGCTACAATCCTTGGCATACAAGAGCACATGTCTCACATGGGGCGGAGCTTCTTTACAGATCCCTCCCCTTACTTTTTGTTTTTCTTAGACACAGGGTCTGTCACCCAGGCTGTAGTGCAGCAGCACCATCACAGCTCACTGTGCCCTCTGTCTCCTGGGCTCAAGCAATTCTCCCACCTCAAAAAGCAATTCTCCCTGCCTCCCAAAGTGCAGGGATTACAGGCATGAACCACTATGCCTGGCCTTACTTTACAGTAAGTAAAGTACTTTCTTTTCCACTAAATGGTTTCAGTTGTATATAGCTGAGCCTTTCTTTTCCACTAAAGGATTTCAGTTGTATATGGCTGAGCCAGTTGTCTGGCGTGGCTGCCGGCATTGGTTTTAATGTCGTGAAAACTCTGAATGGGAATTGGGCAGATGCTGCCCTTCACAGATGTAATCTTGAATGCTTTGACCATTAGGAAGGACTGTGATGGAAAGATAAATACACCACCTACCTCAAAGGTTCAAAGTCATTTGTATCTGTGATGGACTGAATTGTCTGTCTCCTCTCCCCAAAATTCATATATTGAAGCCCTAACCCCCAGGGTGACAATTTTTGGAGACAGATCCTTTAAGGAGATAATTAAGGTTAAGCGAGATGATAAGGTTGTAGTCCCTGATGTCTGTTGAAGAGGAAGAGACAGCAGAGCTCTTTCTCTGTCTACGTGAGCACTGAGGAAAGGCCATGTGAGGACACAGCAAGAAGGTGGCTGTTTGCAAGCCTGGAAGAGAGTCCTCACCAGAAACCAACTCTGACACCCTGACCTCAGACTTTCAGTCTCCAGAAATAAGACAAGGTAAGTGTCTGTTGTTTAAGGCACTCAATATGTGGCATTTTGCTATGGCACCCTGAGCTGACTAAGACAAAATCTCTCATCTCTCTCATGGACAGGCACACTTCAGTTTGTGAACAAGTAAAGCCCCATAGCTTCTTAATCACTGCTCACTAGGGCCTCTTGTCCCTGAAGATCATGCCTTAGGAAACTGGGGATGGCCAGTGAGCTCACGCTTGAATGTATCTCTCAGGACCAACCTACAGCTAGGAAGAATTTTGATAGTAAAATCCAGGTAAGGGACTCAATTTCTGGATGGGCCTTGTATGTCCTAATGCATGTTATGGTTATTACTCTCATTTTCCAGAAAAGGAAATTCAGTCAGGAGAGACCATGTCACCTGCTACAGATTACACTGGTGGTGGTGCAGTCTAGTCCTTGAAATCTGCTCCAGGTCTAGAGCCCTGAGTCTTAAAAACCTGACTAGTTTCCCCAGCACCCTCTGGATGAGAGTTCTCCCTGGGTCCTGTGGACCCATCCCAGGGCCTGGAGTGCTAGGTTGGGTTTGGATCTTTGTCCCTGGTACAGGGGTCTGCCTGTCTGCCTCGACTGTGCGGTGTGGCTGCAGAGAGCGAATTCTCTGTCAATTTCACCTGATAGAGAGGGTCTGGTCCTAGGTATTATTTTCTTCCAGGTTTCTCTGCCCTCCTGGCTGGACCCCAAGAAGGACATGCACTCTCATCTTTCCAGCAGGGGCTCAACCCAGTGACATCAGTGTCCACACAGGATGCCACGTGGGCTTCCAGATGAGATCATTTGAGGATCATAGAGACAGGAAGGGGCAGGTGGTGTACCATGCAACGTTGTGAAAAGAGCGTGGACTTTGGTATTGGGTAGGTCTGGATTATAATTCTCAGCTGCTCTTCCGTCTGTAGAAGGGGGACAGCAGTACCGCCTCACAGATTTGCTGTTCAGACTGAATGGAATGTCCTAGGAGAGTGTTGGCACAATGCAACACAGTGGGTTCTTTGTCAATACTTGGGAGTAGCATGGTGTGGTTAAAAGACTAGGCTGTGTGCCTCAGGTAGACCTAGGTCTGGGGCTGGCTGTCTCATTTATTGGCCCAGTTTCCCTGTCTATAAACTGGGAATAACAGCATGTATCTCACTGTTTGAGAATTTCTATGTTTCATCATTTTAAGATGCATATTTTTCTGTATCCTAATATGTCTATAACCCCTTACCATTAATGGCCTCTTAGCATTGTGTTTAGTTTAATTAGCAGTGTTTTTCTTTCCTACTGTCACTTAAAATAATATTGGCCCTTACAGTTGTAGTTGTTGCCTTAGATTTGATGAGATACAGCAAATGGACTCATGATTACAAACGCTCAGTACAGTGCCTGGAACACAGCTGGTGCTCAGTCAGTGGCAGCTGCTGTTATTATTGCCTGTGTACCATCGGTAAGTTTTAAAAATGTTGTTGAGTCTCAGTTTCCTCATCTGTACAATGGGAATACTTAGCTTTACTTTATAGGGTTACAGAGAATGTTAAATGAGATTAACATATTGACTGAGGCATCCACTGCAGCATTTCGCATAAAACAGGCACTCCAAAATATCCTCCTCTTCCCCAGGACTGCACCAAGAGAAATCCCTCATGCCGTTCACCATTTGGGAATTATGGCAAGATGGGTGGGACAGGGAAGGGATGAAGGGGAAAGAGACTCCTCATGCCTGTGCTCTTTTGTGACATTGGGCAATCTGTCTCCTGCTCACTGTTGCCCCCTAGTGGTTCCAAGGATCAGGGCAAGGCTTTTTGAACCAGATGGGAATGTTAGGAAAGAAAATGGTGTCGGGTAAGCCTGCTCACCCTGAGGAAGACCTCAACGGAAGACCTGAAGCCCAACCTCAGGAGCTTCAACTGAGATGATGTAACCTGCTGAGGCTTCTGCTGAGGTTTTCTTTATACCTGAACGTGGCCGCTGGGAAAATTTTCCAGATCATAGATCTAAACTGAGAGGCCATTCCTCAGCTCCCACCCGCCTCTGAAAACACACCTCTATGCTGGAGTCATAGTAAGAGAAGGCAAGTTCGGTTGACAAAATGTATTGGCGGCATCCCTTCTCTTGTATGCTCAAGAGACCATGGTCTGGATTGGGATCAGCCAGAGTCAAATCCTGGCTCTGGATGACCATGGCCCGTGACATCCCCTCTATAGGCCTCAGTGTCTTTATTGCATGTGTAGGGTCTGCCATATAGTCTGTGCTCAAAAATGTTGGGTTGCCTACCCCACTTCCCTCTTCCCTAACTCAGGGATGTTGGAAAGAGCATTGGAAGAAATCGTAAGCAATATTGACTTTAACTACAAAATGCTCAGATGTCTTTCCTGCTGCTCTGATGAAGTGGTCTTTGAAGTGAAACATCCCCTGCAAATCTGTAACATCATAGATGAGTAGATGCATGCTGTTAGACCATGAGGAAATCCTGGGTGCTCGCTTTTCAAAGAGGAACAAATAACCCTCATTCAAGTCTGGCTCCTTGAGATTGTTCCATGGCCCTTGGTCCTCCTGCTTGGTGGTGGGGAGACTGGCATATGGAAACACCATGAGAAAGTGTGGGAGGGTAAGGGTGCAGGGAAGGTTGGACTGACACCCTCTGGTCCTGGTGCTTTGCATAGATTAGGTATGAGGTAGGTACTGTTGTTACCTGCTATGCAGATGAAGAAATTAAGATGGAGACATGAAGAAACTTGCCCATGGTCTTACTGTTGGCTAGTCATGAAGTCAGGATTTAGATTTCAATAGTCTAATGTTGAAGCCCTGCACCACTATCCTACAGTCCCCATACCAAGGTACCTCTCCTTGTCTAATACCAGGTGATGCCCATTGCCCCTGGGTAGACCTTCTTTTCAGAGACCCATTGAGAGATTTCTGTATGTCTCAGAATGCTCTGCTGAGGGTCTCTTTCCCTTTCAATGGAGGACAGGCATATCATCACCATTTTACAGATTGAAGACAGACTTGCAAAGGCAAAGTGATTTTCTAGAGATAATTTAGCAGGTCAGAGGCACAGTTTGAATGAGAAGCCAAGTCTTTTGAATCCTGGTCCTACTGCACACTGAACCAGCTGTCTCCCCATCCTGTGCCCTGCCCAGCTCTCTTTCTGGGTTACTGTGTGAGGAAGAAGATGATCCCATACACTGCAAGCTAGACCCCTGAATTGACTATCACACCATTCACAGCCCTGTGAATCCAAGTTTTGTCATCTCCTAGAAGCTTTACAAAATATTAATAAACTGATTTACTCCCTGGCGTCTTCCTGAGACTCCTGTAGGCAGGCACTTCATTTGGGGACTGGGTTGAGGTTGGAGTCAGACTTTCTAAGCTTGAAATTCATCCTTGCCACCTGCTAGCTTGGTGACCTTGGGCAAGTTAGTGAACCTCTTTAAGTATCAGTTACCTCTCTGTGAAATAGGAATACCATTATTCATTGGAGGGGTTTTATGAGACATAAGAACAGAATCTAGCACACTGCCTATATGACATATAGCAGGTGGTCAATATAGCAGAGACCCTCATTGGCAAAAGAGGACAGAAAAAATTTGTCTGCCTTAAGAAAGTCTAGTCTGTAAAATTCATCCAACCTTGGGTCAGGGCAGACATTATTTCAATTATTCAAGGATCCATGATTTTCACAAAGGGTTTATCCAGAGCCCTTTATGTGGCAGCTACATGTGCGTGCTGTCATGCCTGTTTACGAATCATTAGCTACTTGACGGTGATGGTAGCGGGAAGAGAAAAAGAGCAAAGCCCACATTATGGAAAGCCAGTGCTAGGAGCCACTGACTGCTAGAAATCAAATGGGACTGCAGAAAAAATGGGTCTGAAAAGAGGAACCCAAGGAAAAGATTTCATTTATAAATACCTATCTCACTCTCTTTCTCAGAAACCCATCCTTCAGTTGTTGAAAACAAGATATAAACACACAGAGTCAGGCACCCCCAAATGCTTCCCCCTAAATTTTAAAAGCTTGGTGACAGGTGACTGGAACGAGCCTTCACAGTGCAAGATGCCAAGGTTGTAATTGTTAATTCTTCTGGCTGTAATTTATCCTGCTATCCCTTTGGGTAGCTAAACAGCTTTGATCATGAGTTGCCCAATAGGCTTATAAGTCGTCTTGATGAATCGCTCTCATTCTCCTAGTCCTTTCTTTGGGCTGCGGTAATTCTTGACAACTGCCTTAGAGCCTCTGTCTCCTGTGGATTCGAGAGGGAAGAGCCATCTATTAGGAGGAGCATGTGGAGAATAGGAAGCTCCTGGCATTGAGGAACTTGGCAGGTGGAGGGCAAAACTCTCTCTTCAGGTTGGATAGGGCAGAGGACAGGATGATGGACACAGCCTCTACCCAGTGACATCCAGGGTATGAAGTCCCTGCTTGTTTGGGGTCTTTGGGTCGGGGGTGGCTAGGCAGATCCTGCCCACTGAGCTCTAGTGGGCATCCAGAGCATCTTCATTAAGAAAATGCCACGTGCTAACTTGTGAGTTCACTGCACAGATGAACTAGGGCAATACTCCAGTACTGGAGTTCTCACCTTCTTCCTGGGCTGACTGCTTTTCCCAGCTCCCCTTGCATCTAGGAGGGTCACGTGACTAGTTCTCACCATTGAGATGTGGTATAGTAGAAGTGATGTGGGATCCCTTGACTGAGGCAGTTGAATAGATGTGCTCTCTCTTTCACCAGTTGATAGCTAAAGAGAGATGAGCCTGAAAACCTAGAGGAGGACAGAGACACCAGTTGAGAGAAGGCTGGGTCCCTGAATGGCAGCATGGAGAACAGCCCCAATGCCAACTGCACTGGATTGCAACACGAGTGAGAAACACATTCTTATTGTGTTAGTGTTAAAACCACTCAGATTTAAGGGTTGTTGCAACAGTTAGCCTCCCCTGCCTAATACAGGCAAGTTTTTAAATTAGTTTTCTTAGTAAACAATACTTTATTTAACAGAACTCAAATTATCCAACTCAAGAAAATCCCAGGCGGCAGGCTGTTCTGAGTTAGTAGGATGGCTTCTATTAACTAGATAGCACATTGCAATTCACCTCTGAGATCTGTTGTATGGAAATTTAGCTTATAACTTGAAGAACACTAACTACATGGATTCTTAATTTTTAGACTTGACAAATTATTCTTGTTAGGGGATGGAGGGAAGAACACCGGCTCTTTTAAAAAGGACCTTGGCCCCTTTTCCTTCTCCCTTAGCCTCCACTGGAGGTGTGAGAAGGACCTACAGATTCCATTTTCCCAAGTCAATGCAAGCATCCCTTCTTCTCTAAGTTGAGGCTCATCATTTCTCTCCAGGACTATTGCAAGAGCTTCTTAACTGGCCTCTGTCTCCCATATACCCTACTCCAATCTGACCCCCACCCGATCTTATCAAAATAGAGACTCAAATATCATCATCCTCCCTGGTAAAATCCAAAATCCTTTTCTTCAGAAGACCCTCTCTGATGGGCCTTCCTACCTCCAGTCTCATCTTCCCGCAAACCAACCATCAGGCTCTTGTAGACGCTCTGCCTTTACTCTTCTTCTTTTTTTTTTGCCTTTTTAAAAGGAAGCTTTATTGTTAGTTATTTACCTTAATAGTTTCAGAAGAAGGGACATATTAATTCAGTTCAACATGATTGGCAGTTAGCAAAATCTAGTGAAGCAAGCGTTTCTGATTGCTAAGGATTTAATTTGGATGCTTTTAATACTTAGCCATCTAACACTTCAAACATAATCCAGAATAAATGCATCATCTTCTTCCCTTTCACCATAATGCCACACCTACCTTTGCTCTCCTGTATCCCTGCTGGGATTGTTCTTTCTGCTTGTCAGTCTGCAACCATCCACCCAGCTTTCTAGGCTCAGTTTGTGCCCCTCTGCCAAGATACCTTCTGCACCCATTCCCTCTGCTTTTGGATCTTGGTGTTCAGCCTGAGTTTTATCCCCACACTTGCAACACCACATTGTATTTATTGCCTGACATGCCCACCTCCTGCCAGCCTTTAAGCTTTTTGGAGAGGTAGTAGGTGACTGATTACTGTTCCCCAGGGCTGGCCCAAATCTGGGGCCCAAATGACTAAACTTCTGGACTCTGTCATTGCCAAACCAGTTACCAAAGTAACTTTCCCTCCCTGGGCCTTAGTTTCTTCATAAATAAAATTGGGAGCTTGCTTAGCAAGGGATAGTCCTTGATGGCCTCTAAGGGCTTTTCCAGTTTCAGCATCCCAGGACTCTATGATTTTACCACTAACATAGTGCAGTCATGTGAGGGAAATCAATACTCAGAGTTTTTCCTGTGTGCGAGCCACAATTCTTCAGAAGACTGTCCTTGGGGGCGCATGTGGCTCTCAGCTTTGCCTGACACCAGAGAGAATTTATCATTACAGAAAAGCTTATGGTGCAGGTTTAGCAAATGTGGTGTCTTGGGCGTTCCAGCACTTCATTTATCAAGTAAACACGGCTTCGTTATTTAGACTTCAGTCACTTGGCTCATAAACCATCACTCAGATATAAAAACTGGGGTAAGATGTCCTCTTTTATTGACCCTCATGAGAAATGGGCATGATCAATTACACCACAGCCTGGGAAGAAAAGTCTTTTGCAGGCTTGCAACTTGTTACATCGTTGCTTTTATTTCAGGGCGTGATGTAGGGTGGGCAGGAGGAATTCTCAACACGTTTCATGCCGCGCCATTAGCAGGTTCAAGGAGCTTCCATCACCATTGGCCACATGGCCTTGGGTCAGTTCCCTCCCCTCCACTCAGCCCATGTCAGCTCCTGGGTCACAGCTCTCCTATATGCATTTCCCAGGGGTGACATTACATTTCTGTAATGATAAAGGCTTACCCCTTTCCCAGAACTCCGGGAATACAATGCAGGACAGTCTGTTGTATCTAATGGAGTTACATTCATAGGTCTCACAAGCTCAAAACATCGAGAATTCATGGTTGTTATGACTCAGGCAACCCCTCCTTGCCAAATGCCTGGCCTAGGGTATGTCCGATTTGCCCTGATGGCTGCATGTACAGGGATTCCTTAGGTGTCCCCGACTCAGAGCTGGCTACCCAACTCACTCGGACTCCAGGGAAGCCCTTCACCTCTTAGCTCAGTTGCCACCTTTTCCTCTCCTGCTCCAAGACTCCTCGTTCCTCAACTGTCACTTCTGGTTACCAAGGGCCTCTGGGGTCAGTCAGCCTTCCGAGAACTTCCTGCTCCTCATCTGTTTCACATTCCTGTGTCATGGCTGAATTTTCAGATGAGGCTCTCACACCCTGCCTCTTCCTGGAAGCTTTCCTGACTTGTCCTGCTCTGTCTGTCAGGCTGGAGTGCGGTGGCATGATCATAGCTCACTGTAAGCTCAAACTCCAGGGCTTAAGCAATCTTTCTTTGGCAGTGTATTTCTACTAAGAAACCTCAAGTCCAGGGCTTGGCGTCTGATTTTTATATTCAGGACATCCTTTCTTTTTTATTCAGGAAATTCGTAAGTTAAATTGAATCCCAGATGGCACTGTTTGAGCCTTTCTGCCCTTGGCCTCTTTTCACGGGAATCATAAGAAAAGCAACTGCGCCATGTTCTCTCGGTCTTGTCTCCTCCGTGATAAATGGTGGAATTAATTGAATAGCAGAGCTGGATCACCCAGGGCAGTGGTTCTCAACCGCACTCTGCATCAGAATCACCTGGGAATACTTTTATAAATCACAGAAGCCCTGGACTCAGTCCTAAGATTAGAATTCAGTTGTTCTGGCATGGGCTCCAAGTACTAGTATTTTTCAAAAACTCCCTAGAGGATTATCCTGCTGGAGCTAGGTTGAGAACCATTCATTTAGTCCAACCTATTTGACAGATGGGAAAACTGAGGTCCAGAAAGGCCAAGTGATTTGCCTCTGGTCATGCAGTTGGCTACAGAGGTGGGGCTAGGCTTCAGTTTTCTGGGTTATCTCTGGATTCCTCATTCAAAGACCCAACCAGCCCACTCCACTGAGATTTTGCTGCAGCCACAGGTGGACACACCAACACACCCAAAGACACACAGCTGAGTGTGTGTGTATGAAATTCACTCCGTATTGGAAAATCCAGGCAGAAATTAACAATGGAACTTAGAAACGAATTGAAGTGATAGTGTCCAAGTTAAAAATGGACATGCTTGATGCTGTTTGCCTGATCATAACTCCTGACAGTTTGGGGTGGGGGAAGATAACCACTTCCCAGCCACCCCCATCCCTGACCCAAGAGGATTCAGCCTTCTTTAGGGAATGGGCACAGGTTGAGCCATGCTGGGGCTCTCTGTGAACCTTCTCCAAGCTCCTTATTCCCTGATGTTAGAGAGCCTGACATCCCCTTTGTCATGTGCTGGGTGTTCAGGGCTGGTGGCCTACAATGCTCTATAAAGTTTACTGGCCAAAGAATGAATGACTCGCCAGGAATCGATACATTTCCCATCTGGGATTGCTCTTGGAAAGAAATTAATGAGCAGAATAGGCTATTAAATTATGTAGGAATGTAATACCCCATTGAACTGGTGTCTTCAAGCAGGTGAGCTGCTGTCATCAGAAGGAGCTGAGCACGTTTTCAGCTCTTCTCCAGTCACCCAGGGTTTCCTTCTGAAGCCAGAGAGGGGCTCACAGATGCTGTCACTTGCATTATCTCCCAGAGCTACCCACCATCTGTTGAGAGGCCCAGGCCACATTGTACTTTGGTCTCTGTAGATTTTGAACGTGCCTGTTTATTTACTTCTATAGCATCAACAGGCCCAGTGTGAATGGTGTGTGTATGTATGTGTGTGTGTGTATGTGAGTGTGTGTGTGTTTAAGGAGGTGGGAAGGGAGTGGAAGCCGCAGCAGAGACAGCTAAATGAGGGCTGTCTGCTATAAAACTAGGGCTCTGGGCACTGAATGGCAAGAGGATCTGCATTACGGGGAGGCTTGTTAGAAATGCAAATTCCGGGGCCTCACCTTGAGAGAGTCCCATGCAGTTGGTGTGCGGTGAGGTCCAGGAATGCATTTAACCTGCTTCCTGGCTGCCTCTAACACACACTGAAGTTGGAGTACAACTAGCTTAGGAAAACTTCATTCTATAGTTCAAATATTAATGTGGTAAGGAACAGTGTGAAATCACTCCCTCTGAACCACCATACCTGAACTATGAGTCAAGGGGAAGGACTTGATGATCTTTAGGTCTCTTCTACCTCTATGTGCTTGTCATTTTCCTAACTGTCCAGGGAGGTGGACATGAACATGATGGCTGGAAGCCAATGGAAGAGTTTTAAGATGCTGGATAACATCTTAGCAAGGCTGGCTTTGTTGTGACGACTGACTGACAAACCCCAGAGTCTTCCAAGGTTTTTCTGGGCAGAGGAACTGCCCTTTCTGGAACAACTGTCCAGAGAATGGAGAAAATAACATTTCTAAGCAGAAGCCCAGTGGTTCTCAGTTGAACCCCATGGAATGGTTCTGGTTGAGGCTTTGCCTCCAGGGCCGACCTCCAGGGTAGGAAGTTCTGCGGAGGAGCTATGGCTGAGATCCTCAGTGGTTAAATAACCCAGTCACATAGCCCAGTCATATAGTCATAGGCCAGCCCAACTCCAGAGGCCATCAGAGTCAGCACACTTCTACTGGCATTAGAGGTGGGACATTTGGAAGGGCACAGAGGACTGAGGCTGAACCTGCACAGATTCAGAATGAAGTTGGGTGTGCCTCACTTTACAAATTCGAGTTTCCCAGTGAAAGTTAAGCAGACATCTTTTTAATACATTGATATAAGTCTATTTTCAGAGAACTACATATTAAAAAAACAAAAGCTATGTATGCCAGATGCCCCCTGTATAGCCATAAAAGTCCCTGTACCATGGAATGGTAATTAACGAGGAAATTAATTTTGACCAGGAAATAATAGAAGTGATTGAACTTTTACAAAGTATTTTCATATACACAAGCTTATTTATCCTGATAATAACCCCTGGGAGGTAGGTAAGGCAGGCTGGTAAACTGAGGCACAGCTGTTCAATGACAGACCTGAAGCTGGAACTTGGGCCTCCTTTGTCAATGCTCAGAGGTGAGGCAGACTGGAAAAGGATGGTAGATTTGTTTGGTCAGAGTAGATTTCCATGGATTGTTATTTTTTAGCAAGCCAACTCTTAGAGTGATTGAAAATACCTTTACTTCATTCATCTACATGCAATTTTCTACCACTGTTTTTTCTCCCTTCTGGGAAGTAAAAAACAAAACAAAACAAAAACAGATAAACAAAAAAAAGAAAACAACAACAAAAAACACCAAACATCTTTTTTGCTTCTTATCACTTCACTTTGACGGAACTTAGCTTGTAATACAATTCTACCGCTGGCAGGCCCTGGTTTATCTTGTCTGTGGCTGTCAGCTCTCCGGTAACCATCTATCTTCCTTTCGGTCCCTACTCTCTCTTCTGTTTTTTACATGAAAATCTTTGGGAAAATACATTTGGCACTATTTTTTTCAAGAGCCTTGCAAATGCTCATCACCCCGATTTAGTCATCTCACCCTTCCAGAAACTAGCCTAAAGAAAGAATTAAAGTTAGCCTAAGAAAATAATCTCAAACCTCTATGCACAAAGATGTTCAGCAGAATATTATTTATAATAACAAAAACAGATAAAGCAATTCAAATGTTCAACAATAGAGGGATGATAAGTAAATTATATGTCTGTTTGATAGAAGTATTATACAATTGTTAAAATGATGGATATGGAGAGTATGTTATATGAAGGAAATGACATTTCCAACATAATGTTGAGTGGAGAGGAGCATCTGCTTGTACTGTATGGCTATGGCTCTAAAAAAACCAAAACCCAAAAACCAAACCCACCAAACTATATGCAGAAAAAGATAACTGAGAAACGATTTTGAAGTATTAAACTCAGGATGTCTTTTGGTGGTCCACATCTTATTCTTTCTATTTTTCTGTGTTTTCCAAGTTTACAGTCATGCACATGCAGAGCTTCCGAAATGGAAAGATGATATGTCCTTTGCACAGTACTGTGGGGAATGATTAAGAACACAGAGTTACAGAGAGGCTTGGGCTTGAATTAGAGCCTGGTCACTTAGAAGGTTTGTGGCTTGGGGCAGGTCATTAAGTTCTCTTATTGTCAGTTTCCTCAGCTGGAAAATGGGAACATATAACACTTAATAGGCAGGTTTTTTTTTTTTTTTTTTTTTTTTTTTCTGAGAGTGTGTTTAATTTACCGAAGTTAATGGCACATAATAGGGGCTCTGTATTTATTGAAAATGATTGACCATACATATTTTTTGAGACAAAGTCTTGGTCTGTCACCCAGGCTGGAGTACAGTGGTGCAGTCGTAGCTCACTGCAGCCTGAATTCTTGGGCACAAGTGATTCTCTCATCTCAGCACCTGAGTAGCTGGAACTACAGGTACATGTCACCACTCTCAGCTATTTTTTTTTTTTTTTGAGAATTGGGGTCTCACTATGATGCCCAGGCTGTCCTTGGACTCCTGAGCCCAAGTAATTCTCCCACCTCAGCCTCTTAAATAGCTAGGACTACAGGTGCACACCACCACATCTGGCTGATTTTTATTTTTTATTATGTTGTAGAATTGGGGGTCTTGCTATGTCACCCGGGCTGGCCTCAAACTCCTGGCCTGAAGCCATCCTCCTGCGTTGGCCTCCCAAATGATTGAATTCTTACTAGTCAAATAATATCTGGAGGAGGATAGGGGAGGCAACTTCCATTCTCAACTTCCACTCACTCATCCAGTGTGTATTTATTGTCTACCATGTGCAAGAAGTAGAGGTAAGGGAATGTGTCATTAACATTAGCCTCATGAGACATAACAAACTGAGGGAGAAAACAGGAAATTGGAGAAAAATCAGGCTATATAATTGACAAAATAAAAAGTGGAGTAAAATGAAAAACTATATATCCAATTTTTAAAGTTTTTATTCCATTTATCCTTCATAGGAGCCCTTTGTAATTGGAATAATTTTCATTCCACTTTGACGGATGAGGCCCGAAAAGTTAAGGCCCTTGTACGAGTTCCCTCAGTGATAAAGACAGGGCTGGGCTTCTGTCTCAGGCCAGTGGGATGTGAAGGCCACACATCAAGCCCCTTTCAACCTACAACAGGAAGGCTCTCTTTGACCATGTGCTTCCCACCATGGCAGGACACCTGGGCCACATTTCCTATCAGGATTTCCTCTTGGGGAGTGTGAACTCGTCTCCTGTGAGTCCTTTCCCTGTGGGAGCTGATGTCTTTTTATTTGGGGGAAGGCAATGGCTTCATTGCTTAGGGGCAGTAAAGAACTTCCAGAATTGGGGACTTGGTAGTGAGCCCTGAGGGCTGGAGAGAACAACTTGGAACATGTCCGGGTAAAGACTTTTAAAAACTGTAGTACCTAGGAGAAGAATGGCTGTCTCTGATAATGAACACAAACTCTGGCGTGCATGGTGTGTGGATTCACACCCTGCTAGCAGTTGGCGAGGTCCTGGACCCCATGACCCATCTAGTATTTATTCAGCAGATGTTTAGTAGAGCTTTGGAGGCCACCCAGCCTGGTGCTAGGATCAGGCCGGAGGATAAAGGATGTCCTCATGGGCCATTTAAAGAGACAAGACACATACATATTGAAGATTTTTGGCTAAAAACTTAGTGTCATGGAACCAGGACCAGGAAAGGGGAAACTTGGCAGGGCCCTGCTTTCCATCAGACCCAATGCCTTCACTTTACAGATGGACAGTTTGAAGACCTACAGAGGAAAATCAACTTTACCAAGGCCACACAACCATGTTAATCCACTGTTGGTTCAGGATAAAGTAAATCAGGGCAGGCATTTGGAGGTAAGCCACCTACTATACCTGGAAACCATGGATTAGAGCTTTGAAGCAAAATAATTTATTCAACAAACATTTCCTTAAATGCTTCCTGGGACCAGGTCCTCTGTTGGACTCTGGGGATATAAAGGTGAGGAAAATGAAAGATGCCCTCAAGGTGCCCCAGCATAGTCAGGGGACAGAGATACAAAAAGTTGGGTGATTACACAGCAGAAGGTGCCCTCTTGGCAACAGGCAGGAGCCTGGGGAGTCTAGGAGGTAAACCTGAGGTTGTAAAATGATGAATGAGTTACCAAGCAGGCCTGAAGGAAGGGCATCACTGGCAGTGGGAACATCACAGGCAAAAGACCAGAATCTTTGGTGAGCATGGCTCTCTGGGGGCACTGACAAGACAATTATAATGGCTGAAATAGAGTTCTTGCAGATAAATAATAGGGCCAACTCATGGAATGGCTAAGCCTAAGCAAGGGTTGAAAGATGGAGATTCTGCTTTCAAAGAAGGATTGGAATCCAGGAGTCAAGAGACATCTGTGGATGAATAACTCGTGTACCAAGGGCCACAGACAAAGTTGGTTCAGAGGAAAAGACCTCTGTGGGCATCTGAGAAGACTTCCTGGAGGAGGTGGCATGGAAGGAAGTGTTGGGTTTGTATATGAGTAGCTAGAGGAGATGGTAGCATGGAAGAAAGTGTTGGATTTGTATATGAGGAGCTAGAGGAGATGGAATTCTGAGAGGGAGAAAAGGGCAGGCAAGGTTCAGAGACAGGAACCTGCAGGGCACACTGAGTAGCTCTTTTTGACAGAGCATCACATCAAGTATGAAACTGTGTCACAGGGGGCCTTGAACTTTGGCTTCAAGAAACCACACTTTATTCTTTAGAGTGCAGTTTAACCACTTCAGTAGGGAGCCACCAAGGGTGTCTAAGTGAGGGTGAAGCAGGTTTAGGGAGGCCTGTAAAGTCTGACTTTCCAGAATGTCTCAATTGCCTGAAATATACCTGAACTCCCATCAGGGCAGAGAGAAGCAGAAACTTTACAAAGTTAAAAAAGAAGAGAAGTGAATCCTCACGGTTAATGAGAGGATGGAGGTGGGCCAGGACGAGGTTAATTGTTCCTTCGAAGCCACTTTGCCTTGGCTGTTGGGAATGACTTCTTTAGTGCATCATCAAACAACCTTTTCTGATTAGTCCACAACCTCTGCAGAGCAGCCTGGGCCCAAAGCAAGGGGAGGATTCACTAGGTGTATTTGCTGCATGGGGCCCTGGAGAGAGAGGGCTCTGTGCAAGACCTTGTCTCTGACCTGGGGGAGCCAGTACTGAGAGGATGCTTGCCCACTCAGACAACCCAGAGAGTGTAAGGGCCAGGGCAAACCTGGTAAGTGAGGTCCCTCTGTGGGCTTCTGGGTAACTGGACTGGGGGGTGGGGGATGGAATTATCAGAGGGATGCAGGCCTATGTTGACCAATAATTTCAGTTTTAGAATTGAAAGTCTCACTTCCCCAAAGACCCTCAGTCATGAGCAAGCCAGGATGGTTGGTCACTGTGGAGGCAACACCCAGAGGCAATAGAAAATAAGTGATTGTGCCTGAGGTCAGGAGTTTGAGACTAGCCCGACCAACATGGAGAAACCCTGTCTCTACTAAAAATACAAACTTAACTGGGCATGGTGGCACATGCCTGTAATCTCAGCTACCCGGGAGGCTGAGGCAGGAGAATCACTTGAACCTGGGAGGCGGAGGTTGTGGTGAGAAAGCCGAGACTGTGACATTGCATTCCAGCCTGGGCAACAAGAGCAAAACTCCATCTCAAAACAAAACAAAACAAACCCAAAATAAGTGATTGTGGATTTAAGCAGTTGCGACTCAGTGCCAAGCCCTAAATTGGTAAATACATTGGCATACAGTTATTTATAATTTTCTTATATCAGCCTTTGTACACATGGAGTCTGTGCTGTGTTGCCTCCCTCACTTTTAATAAGGGAAGCAACTTGGGCTTTTTCTTTTTCTGATCATTCTGGTCGGAGGTTTATCGATTTTATGAATATCAAAACAATCTTTTGGCCTCCTTGTTTTTCTCTATTGTTTTTCTATTTCATTGATTTCTGCTGGAATCATCATTTTCCTTGCCATACTTAGTGTTGGTTCAATTTGCTCTTCTTTTCTTTTAGTTTTTTAATGCAGAAGCTGAGGTCATTGATTTAAGACTTTGCTTCTTTTCCTAATATTGGTATTTAATTCTATAAATTTACCTCTTGATACTGTGCTAGTGGCATCCCATCAATTTTTATATAATAGGTTTTCATTTTAACCACTTCAAAATTCTTTTTAATTTCACTTTTGAGTTCTTCTTTCACCCATGGATTATTTAGAAGTGTGTTATTTTGCTTCTGAATATTTGGAGATTTTCCAGCTATCTTTCTGTTATTGTTCTAATTTAATTTCATTGTGATCACAGGACATACTTTCTATGACTTGAATCCTTTTAAATGGATTGAAGCTTGTTTTATGGACCAAAATATGGTCTATCTTGGTAAGTCTTCTGTGTGTACTTGTAAAGAATGTGTGTTTTGCTATTGTTCTATGGAGTGCTGTATAAATGGTCATTGGGTCAACTTGGTTGAGAGTGTTGTTCAAATCTTCTCTATCCTTGCTGGTTTTCTCTCTACTTGTCTTATCAATTATTGAGAGAGGGGTTTTGAAGTCTCCGGCCGTAATTGTGGATTTGTTGATTTTTTTTTCTTTTGCAGTTCTATCAGTTTTTGCTTTCTGTATTTTGAAACTCTGCTATTAGGTGCATAAATATTTAGGGATGCTCTGTCCTCTTGGAATGACCTTCTTTATCCCTGGTGATATTATTTGTTCTGAAGCATACTTTGTCTGATATTAGCATAGCCATTTCAACTTTTTTTTTTGATCAGTGTAAGTATGGTATATATGTTTCCATCCTTTAAAAAAAACTATTTGTATCTTTATATTTAAAATACTTTTTTTTCCCTGAGTAACCAGCATATAGTTGAAACTTTCTTTTTTTTAAATCCAGTTTGGCAATTCCTTAAATTGTTGTGCTTAAACTATTTGCATTAAATGTGATTATTGATATGTTAGATTTAAGCCTATTATTTTGTTATATGTATTCTACTAGTCCCATTTGTTCTCTTTTCTCCCTTCCCTCATTTTCTGCCTCCAACTGGAGTAAATGAAGACAAAATATTTTTGGACTAAAATTGGACATTTTTGTGATTTCATTTATACTTTTTGTTGGATTATAAGCTAAAATTTTTCAGTTTGCTCTTTTAGTGGTTGTTGCAGAGTTTATAGTACAAATCTTTAACTCCTCATAGTCTACCTTCAAGTACAGCGCTTCAGGTAGAGTAGAAGAATTTTCCAATGATATTCTCCCATTTTTCCCATCTCGTCCTTTGCGATATTGCTGTCATTTATTTTACTTACATATACATTATAAAGTTCATAATATGTTGTTATTATTTAAGCATTCAACTGTCTTTTAAGTAAATGTAAACAACAAGGACAGTATATTTACCATTGTAGTTATAGGTTGGTGCAAATGTAACCACAGTTTTTGTCATTACTTTTTTTTTTTTTTTTTTTTTTTGGAGACAGAGTCTTGCTCTGTCATCCAGGCTGGAGTGCAGTGGCTCTATCTCGGCTCACTGCAACCTCTGCCTCCCAGGTTCAAGTGATTCTCCTGCCTCAGCCTTGCGAGTAGCTGGGACTACAGGTGCGCACCACCATGCCCAGCTAGTTTTTACATTTTTAGTAGAGATGGAGTTTCACCATATTGGCCAGGATGGTCTCGATCTCTTGACCTTGTGATCCACCCACCTTGGCCTCCCAAAGTGCTGAGATTACAGCATGAGCCACCACACCCAGCCTTTTGCCATTACTTTTAATGGCAAAAAACCACAATTAATACAATTTCTGGTGCTCTTCATTCCTTTTGTGTGAACCCATATTTCCATCTGATGTCATTTTCCTTTTCCTTGAAGAAAAATCTCTTGGAGTACAAATCTGTGGGTGACAGATGTGTTGGAGTAAGGATCCGCTGGTTCTTCTGCTTCTATATGTCTGAGAAGACTTATTTTGTTTAATTTTTGGAGATATTTTTACTAGATACAGATTTCTAGATTGACAACTTTTTTTTTTCTTCCAGTAGTTGACAGATGTTGCTCCACTGTCTTCTCCCTTGCATTGTTTCTGGTGAGAAATCTACTGTCATCCTTATCTTTATTCCTCTGTAGGTAATGAGTTATTTTTCTCTGGATGCTTTTAACATTTTCTTTATCACTGGCTTTGAGCAATTTTGGTATGGCTTTGCTGTAATTTTCTTCATGTTTCTTGTGCTTGGGGTTCTTTGAGTTTTTTATGTGGATTTATAATTTTCATCAAATTTGGAAAGGATTTGGCCATCAGTTTATAAAATTTTTGTTTCTGCCCTCCCATCTGCCCCACACTTCTTGAAAGACTCAAGCCTGTAATCCCAGCACTTTGGGAGGCCGAGACGGGCGGATCACGAGGTCAGGAGATCGAGACCATCCTGGCTAACACGGTGAAACCCCGTCTCTACTAAAAATACAAAAAAAAAAATTAGCCGGGCGAGGTGGCGGGCGCCTGTGGTCCCAGCTACTCGGGAGGCTGAGGCAGGAGAATGGCGTGAACCCGGGAGGCGGAGCTTGCAGTGAGCTGAGATCTGGCCACTGCACTCCAGCCTGGGCGACAGAGCAAGACTCCGTCTCAAAAAAAAAAAAAAAAAAAAAAAAAAAAAAAAAAAAAAAAAAAAGAAAGACTCTAAATACCAGTATGTTAGACCATTGGAAGTTATCTCATTGCTACATTCTTCATTTTAAAAATTCTTCTTTTTCTATTTCATTTCCGTTTCCTCAAGTTAACTAATCTTTTCTTCTGCAATGTTTAATTTGCTGTTAATCTTATCCAGTGTATTTTTAAAATCAAAGACATTGTAGTTTTTAATCTCTAGAAGTTCAACTTGGCTTTTTAACAAATGTATTTCATGTCCATCCTTTGAACTTATGAGATTTAGCTATAAATGTTTTATTGTCCTTGTTGGCAATTTCTAATATGTGTTCGTTCTGGGTTATTTTAATTGATTAATTATTCTCATCATAGGTCATATTTTCCTGCTTCTTTGCATGCATGGTAATATTTGATTGGATGCCAGACAATATGAATTTTAACATGCTGGGTATTGAATTTTTTATATCCCTATCAATATTCTTGAGCTTTGTTCTGGAACACATTTAAGTTACTTGGAAATAGTTCGACCCATTTGGGTTTTGCTTGAAGATTTGTTAGGCAGAAACAAAGCAGCTTTTAGTTTAGGGCTAATTATTTCCTGTTACTGATGCAAGACCCTTGTGGACACTTTACCAAGTGTTCCATGAATTATGGGGGTTTCCAGTTTGACTAGTAGGAATAGGCTTTCTTCCCAGCTCTGTGTGAGTGCTGCCAGGCACTGTTTCCTCTCATCTTCTCAAATCATTCTTTCCCTGGTTTTGGGTAGTTTTCTCACATGCCTACCCCAATCAGGAATATGCTGAATTCTCAAGGAGGATTCTTCAGATCTCTGGAGTTCTGTCTCTGTGAAGTCCTCTACTCTCTGGTGCTCTGTCGTGTGAACTCTGGTTGGCTTGGTCTTTCTGGACTCATAGCTCTGTGTCCTTGACTCATGAAGTCACTGGGCTCAACCTGGGTCCTCCTCCCTGTGCAGGGCTGGAAAGTCTCTCAAGGGCATAAGCTGGGGCAGTCATAGTGCTCACCTTTGCTTGTTTCTCATCTCTCTGGGGTCATCATCCCTTGTCACCTAGTATTCAATGTCTTGAAAATTGTTTTTCATATATTTTGTTTTTGGTGTTACTGTGGAGGGTAAGTCCACAAGCTGTACCTACATCTTGGCTGGAAGCAGAAGTCTCTGAAGTGGAAGCAGAAGGCTCCACTACCATCACTGGTCCAGGCCATCTCAATAACAGGCTAATTTTAATACCAATAACAATAATACTAAATGCCATTCCCAAGTACAGAGTAGATTTGTGTCAGGTGGCCCATCTCTATTATGTGTCATTGCCTCTCCATTCAGAAGAGTGACATAGCTACTTCACAACTGAAGTACTTTCATAGCTATTGCCAAAGCTGATTCTCTCAACAGCCAGGTGATGTACGTAGGCAGGCATTCGGCCATTTGACAGAGAGAGAGTTTGAGGCTCAAAGAGGTATAGTGATCTGCTCATGGCTACCTAGACAGCAAATGGGAATCAGAACTATAACCACGGCCTCTGTCCTCGACTCTAGGGTTGGATTTGCTGCTTCCTCTTTCCTACCTATCAAGGCAGCAGGCAGGGGCCTTAGCTTTCACTCCTGATCAGTAATAAGACATTCATTTCCCCACTGGGAAGAAGGAGGATGAATAATCCAGCCCCCCTGCTAGAAAACACATGGGCAAGTGAGGCAACAATCAACGCCATCCCAGGCAAGCCTCTGTGCTGCCTGGATTCACGGCATGCAGGGCACAATGCTATGTTTTTCTGACCGTTGCCATGGTGTGTGGACAAAATGTGAGCATGTTTCCTTGGAAAACTTCAACAGTGACTCACCCTCATTTCTACCGGGATCAACAGAAGAATGGGCAAGCTGGGAGTAGGTGGGGGAGGGAATAGCCAGGAGCAAAATCAGGATACAGATCACAGCAATGTTTGCTACCTATCAGCAAGTGGGTTGCTAATGCAAAGTGGTTTCTTAAAAGCTTGGAAAATAAAAACAACAGCCATTACATTCGAAGACCAGTTAGCATTAGAAAAAGATGTGTAGTTCCGAAATGAATTCTCTTTAATCAAGGGTCTCGTTTCTTCTTGGTTACCAAGCGTTCTGTCCACATGGAGTGGTCAGAAGGCTCTGGTCCCTTTGGTGGCCTGCGAGCTCAGAAGCAGCATGGAGTGGTGAAAAGAGCACAGGCTTTGGAATCTGAAAGGTCTGGGTTTGAATTGTATCTCTCCCTTACTAAGCCTTAGTTTCCCCATCTAATAAGATGGGCACAGGGAAGCCTATCTTGCAAGGTGGCCATGATGAGGCAGCCTGGTTCAAGGAGCTGGTGCACGGTGCTCACTCATTGCCAGCATCACACTGGGGATCCTGAGAGACTAAGAACAGGGAACAATGGGATTGATAATGGCAGCTACACTCAGTGAACTGTGATGAAATGCTAAGACTCATTTACAGAGACCTCCTCATGGCAGGAGAAGATGTTTATGGGAAATAATGTTGAGGGACAAATGGAGAAAACAATATCAAAGTCCAATGGACAAACTGGGCTAGAGATGATCATTGGAAGCTGCTATACCCAGAACCCTACTGAGAGGGCCCAGCCGCTATGGGCTGTGGGTAAGGGGAGGTTTTGAGGAACTGGAACCTTGTGAAAGCGGGGTTAGGAGGCCTACCAACAGAGGGACAGAGGAGGGAGAGGGGAGAGAGGACAAGGGACAGGGACCCGAGGAGAGAGAACAACAGAGAGAATAGCTCCTTAGCTTTCAGTCTTAGTACCAGCAGGTGTGTGTGTCTGCTTTCCAGTGAGCATTTCCCAGCCTTCAGTAACCATTGCCTTTGGCTGGCACTAGCCCCCAAGGCCCTCTGCTCCTTGTATCCCCAGGAGCCCTAACTGAGGCAGAAACAGAGAGAGAGTATACAGAGAGAAAATTGCAAGGAAAGCTACCAAAATCATAACCATTGCTTTCAACAGACGGAGATGCTATGGGTTATGTTTTTCTATTTTTCTGTTTCCTCCCTGGCGTTTTCTACAGTAGCTATATCATAAAATCTTCAAGGAAAAACAAAACAAAAGCATGGTCCACAGGCCTCTGGGACTGCTATTGCCCACTCTCCCTTCTGTGTTGGCTCTGCCCCTTGTCATGCCTTCTCCCTGCCTTTTTTGGACGGGTGCCTTTGCTGGTTGCAGGTCTGCGTGGTCCTTCTCCCCTTTCCCCAGGCCTGGTAATTTCCATTTCCATTTGCTGAGCTGACCTTCCTTCCCCAGCACCTGGAGTTCCTCACAGCATCTGCCCAGGAGAAGGTCTTTGGGTTCCATGTCTAGGTTCCTCTATCTCTGAGTTCCTCAGTGCCTGCCTTGTTCTCCCGGGCAGAATAAAAGCAGAACACCTGAGGGCAACTGCAGGCAGTATTGCTCAACAGTTAGAGCCCAGGCGTTGGTGTCAAGCCGACTCTAATTCCAGGCTGTAGCACTTTCTAGGTGTGTGTCCTTTAGCAGGTTTCTTAACCTCTCAGTGCTCCAGTTTTATTTTCTGTAAGATGGTTTCTAGTCATTGCTATGTACTTAGATTTGGGAGGCACACCTGAGATACTGGGTATGCTGCCTTTAGGAAGGTTCTGGACTTTATAGATAAGACTTTCAAGGAATTGTACCAGTTATGACGGTGAGCGTGGTGGCTCCACTCAATGAACTGTGATGGTATGTGAAGAGGGATGTTACAGAGGCCTCCTCATGACAGGTCTGATACCAGTTATGATTCCTTGAAAGTCTTCCACCGAGTGAGGTCACCTCCACTGCCATGTCCCCTCTGAGAGGTGGTAATATGGTTTGGCTATGTCCCCATCCAAATTTCATCTTGAATTGTAATTCCCATAATTCCCACATGTTGTGGGAGGGACCTGGTGGGAGGTAATTGAATCATGGGAGTGATTTCCTCCATACTGTTCTCATGGTAGTGAATAAGTCTCATGAGATCTGATGGTTTTATAAGGGGTTTCCCCTTTTGCTTGGCTCTCATTCTCTCTTGACTGCCACCATGTGAGATGTGCCTTTCACCTTCTGACATGATTGTGATGCCTCCCCAGCCACGTGGAACTGTGAATCCATTAAATCTCTTTTTCTTTATAAATTATCCAGTCTCGGGTATGTCTTTATCAGCAGTGTGAAACGGACTACTACAGGTGGAAGCCCTGCTTGTCCTCCTCCTCACTGAGGTTCTGAATACGGCTAAGCCCGGATTCCTCTCCCGCCTCTGCCATCAGGAACCACCAGAAATGCATTCAGGAAAGGGGTGAGACGGTCTTCATTATCACCCCTTCAGGTCACAGAAACAGCTGCCTCAGTGATGAGGCTGTTGTGATGCTTGAC
Source organism: Rhinopithecus roxellana (assembly GCF_007565055.1). NCBI lineage: Eukaryota > Metazoa > Chordata > Mammalia > Primates > Cercopithecidae > Rhinopithecus > Rhinopithecus roxellana. The sequence goes on from NC_044567.1 coordinate 49,922,874, forward strand.
ATCAGGGCAGCCTGACACCCCAGGTAGAATCCCCTCCCCTGCTGGTCTGCTCCTTCTGCTGGTTCCCATCAGGCCTTTTGGGGGAAACTTGGAGGCTCACTTCAATTCCACAAACAGCATCTGAGCCCCTACTGTGTCCTGAGCACTGGGACAGGTGCTGGGCATGGACAGGAGTAAGTCTCAGTTCCAGTGACAGACACAGAACAAGCAAGAGGCATGGAAGTGAAGAACCCACTGTCTTTATAGTGAAGGGAGATGTGACTTTCTAAAACCGAGAGCAGGACATCTCAGTGATGCAGCCTAGAAACTGAGGCCATTGAGTAAGGAAGAGGAGAATGTGATTTTAAGAGCTAAGGAACAGTTAAAAAAGGCTGTCAATCTAATGCAACTAATCAATCCAATTCAAATTAATTGAATCTTATCTAATCCACTGAGCTAATTAAATCCATCCTACGTGGATGGAAGAATAGCATGGTGACTGAAACTGTTAGAACCTATGCCCTGCCCTCTTCAATGATTTGAGGAACTGTGGTCTCTAATCCCAGGTAATTTTTTTTTTTCTTGGGACGGAGTCTCGCTTTGCCACGCAGGCTGGAGTGCAATGGCCGGATCTCAGCTCACTGCAAGCTCTGCCTCCCGGGTATACGCCATTCTCCTGCCTCAGCATCCCGAGTAGCTAGGACTACAGGCGCCCGCCACCTTGCCCGGCTAATTTTTTGTATTTTTTAGTAGAGACGGGGTTTCACCGTGTTAGCCAGGATGGTCTCGATCTCCTGACCTCGTGATCCGCCCGTCTCGGCCTCCCAAAGTGCTGGGATTACAGGCTTGAGCCACCGCGCTCTGCTGGTAATTAAAAAAAAATAATAAAAAATAAAAAATAAAAAAAATTCTAACTTCAAAAATAGACAAAAATCTTTCAAACGTTGCTTTTCAAAAAAGGGAAACTTCTGAACCACAGGCCTCTCGCTATGTCCTTGCAGGTGCTGGGAGCCGAATTAGGGTCTGGTGGAGGCTGTCCACTAAAGAAGGTATTACAGGGGCAGTCCAGGGAGGAGGCTGTCCCTGGCTACATGGAGCAGGCGGGACCCCTTCTCCTTTATGTGAGCCTGTCTGTCTATTAGGAGTTGGGTCCAAACCGTAAAACATATGTGTAAATAGCTGCATTATGCACATCCTTAGAAATTGCACAATTAATATATGAATACATAAATTTATACTTATAAATATGCCAAGGATTCAGTAAAAGTGAAGAATCTTCCTGCACACTCAATTGTGTTCTCTTCCTCCGAGCAGCTCTCAGTATGGTAGTCACCACTCTAGACTTTTTCTGTGTGCTGATATGCATACACGTGCATTTATAAATACATAGTTTAGGGTATGGGTATTTTTAATACGAACGGGACCACATTGTATGTATTGTTCTGCAACTTGCTTTTTTCACCTACCAATATGTCTTAGAAATTTTCCCCAAGGGATCTCCAAATCTTCCTTACCCAGTTTAACTGTTGCAGGGGGTGGGGGAAATGCATAGGCATCTTCCCTCCTCAGTGTAATCATCCTTCTATTGATGAACGTTTAAGTTGTGTCTAGATTTCTGCTCATACAAACAGTGCTGCAGGAAAGATCTTTATCTATGTTGCTTGGTGTACATGAGTATGTACTTCTTTATGGCAGATTCTAAGAAGTAAAACTGCCAGGTTGAAGGGAATGCCTGCGTTTTTATTTTATGGATGTGTGCCACATCCCTACCCATCTCCCCAGCCCAGAGGCTCTACCAGTTTATATTCCTCTCAACAGCTGTCCCAGCTGCCCTCTCTAAGAGATGGGTGGCTTCTTTGCTGAGATGCAGCTCCCCTTCCACTTATCTCTTCTGTGGTTTCTGTGGTCCCCTTGGCTCTCCTGCAGACCTTGGCCCAAGGCCATCTTCCTGTCCTTTGTCACCCAAATGCATCAAAGGCCCTATTTTAAGGACTCTGAGTCCTATTTCAAAACACATAGCACATAAATAAGGGAGTGATGACTATCATTTCAGAATGATTTCTTCTTCCACAAGAGGATCTGCTTCAGCGTTTGGAGCAATCAATGAACCGATATTGATTATGCCTGCCATTTATTCATTCATTGATTCACAGTGTTAGGTTTGTGCTAGCTGCTGCAGAACGGTTGTCTTCAAAGGTATTCTCTCATTGGATGGAGCAAGACATGCAAATACCTTGTGTTATTAGGTAAATTTATATTAATAGACAGTTGACAGCTATTAAAATATTTTAATTACTCAAAGAGGGAGAGAGAGAGGGAGAGAGACAGAGAGGGAAAGATCTCAGTGGGTGAGGGGCCAGTAGTGTTTTGGGGATGGAGCAGTCTAACAGGTAAGCACTATGATTTACTAGCCCACAGAGAATGATTCCTGGGGCTGTCCAGCCCGTTTGTCACAACATAAACAAATGCAGGGACTTCTCCAGCTGTGATTGCTGGGCAATAGTTGTTTTCAAGCGTGAAGGAGGAGGGGAGAACAGGAAAGAGATGTCTTTTTCAGACTCCTCCTTCCTTTACCCTTGCCAAGGGAGTGTGACAGTCAGTAAGACTGTTCATATTCAGTCATTCATTATAGTTGATATTTCTAAAAGACATGTTGGTGATTCTTTAAACTTCTCAGTTGCCAAGAAAAAGATACAACAGCTTTTTGCCTATGCATGGAGTGTCCTCTATAGGCCGTTTTTCCCCCTTTAAAAAAAGTCAGAAACCAAGGCCACTCCATTTGGAGTTCAGATGGTGAGCTGTCCATGAATCAAAAGATAACGTGGCACTGGGCAGCAGGACCAACCAAAGCACGGTCTGATTTATTAACTTGTCTCCTGAGGAAGATAAAGTAGGTGAGTCAACAGACATTAGGGTTCCTTTCCTCTGCCTGGGTCCAAGGAGGAAATAAGCCACCAAGAGATAAGCAGCCGGCTTTTGATGTCACATCCAGCGCAGAGTGGGTGCGGGAGCAGCCAGTTCTCCCTGGCGATGCTAGTGAGGGTGGCCACCACCAAGGGTCTGCACTGTAGACCCAGGCGGGGGCTGCCATGTCAGCACCGTTTCTAGCTTATCCTTTCTTCCTGGGTCTCAATAAAAAGACTTATTTTTTAGTTCCTAGTGTTCAAAGAGTATTTAAGTTACACCATATCTGAAGGCTAAGCAGAACTTAAATGGACTGTAAATTATTTAAGTTAGCCCTCAGAGATCATTGCACAATATTCCATCCATCCACCATTCCATCTAAGAATTGTAAGACCTAATCTTTTCCCTTAAGAAGTTTACAGTATACTGGAGGCATATTACCAGACAAATAGTAGCTCTTCTATTTGATTGATTGATTGTAGAAATGGTGTCTTGCTATGTTGCCCAGGCTGGTCTCCAACTCCTGATCCTCCCTCTTCAGCTTCCCAAAGTGCTAGGATTACAAGTATGAGCCACCACACCCAGCCAGCTATAGCTCTTACTCCATGATTGATTGGTTGATTGATTGGCTACCTCTCCCGCTGGCCTGTAAGCTCTAAGAAGAACCAGGTTAGTCTTGTCCACTGGTAACCTAACACGTAACAGTGCCTGGCACATAGTAGGTGATTAATAAATGTCAATATGAGATGATCAGACAGTAGGACAGGAGGAATGCTCAAGGTCTATGTGGGGCTGCATGTAGATGGGGGGGCTGGGTGCTGAAGGGCAGTGAGATATAACCACTGGAAAAGGTGATGGCAGGAGCCAGGAGGTAGAATTTGGGCTTTATTTTATGGGTTGGGAAAGACATTAATGGGTCTCAAGCAGGCTGTGACATGGTAAAGTCCTCTCTCTCACATTTATTTATTCATTCATTTCATTCAATGCAATTTATTGAACATCTTGTATATGTAAGTCACCACGTAAAATATAAAGAATAGAAGTATGATAGAATCATATCCCCAAAGAGTTCCCAGTCTGGCAGGGGAGACAGATAAGTAAACAGATGGTTATAATGTGTACATTTTATGCTAGAGATTTCCACATAATACTCTGGTATGGCCATGTTTGCACTAAATCTTGGAGGAAGGACACATACAAGTGAGTGATGAAAGGGTGGGAAGGGTGTTGCTGGCAGAGGGAGCGAGGAGAGAGTGTGCAATGCTGGGAGGAGGGCTCTGTTTAATATCGCTGGGGTGTTGTGTGGGAGGCTGGGGGAGTAGAGTGAGAGGCCACTGAAAGAGAGGCAGGAGCTAGACTAGAGAGGTCTATGAAGAGATTCTTGGACTTCACTCTGTGGTTCATGAGGGAGGGAGAGGAGCAGGGCTGTATTTTAGAACGGTCATGTTGATGCAGAGAATGGGTTGGGGAGGGACAGAGTGAGCACTGGGGGGACCAGTGAGGCAGTTGTTGTTCTTATCTGGGTGAAAAAACATAAGGAACTGAACTAAAGTAGTGTCTGGGGTGGGGGATAATAACAGCTAGCATCAATTAGGCACTTATGGTATGCCAACTGTTCTATGGGTATTACATGTATGAACCCACTTAGTCCTCCAGTCCCCCTCTGAGGTAGGAACTAGCATTATCCCCATTTTGCAGATGAAGAGACTGAGAAACAAGGTTCCACAACTAGCAAATGGGGATTTGCACTCCCGCCATTTACAGAGTTTTGAATCTAGGGGAGCATCAATTATGAAGTGCAGGTGTGGGGACAGGGAGAGTATGAATTTAATTTTGACTATTGATTTGGGATGTCCATGGGACTCTAAGTGAGGAGTTTGGCAGCCCCTGGAATGTTGGGTCTGGAGCTCAGGAAAAAGGTCCGGGCTGGGGTGGGAAAGGACGTTATAACCTGGGAGAGGACAATACAGCAACCCGGAGTGCCACTAGGTAAGGGGTGGCAGGGGAAGAATTGCTTATGAAGGGGGCCAAGGCAAAGTGGGCAGGGAGGTGAGAGGAAGCCGGACAGGAGTGAAGAGGAGTGTCTCAGGGAGGGTGTGGGCCACAGTCCACCTGCTGGTGAGAAACCAGGTGGGACAAAGACTGAGGAGTATCCCTGTCAACAAAGGCTGGGTTTAGCCAAAGAGATCTCATGAGCAACCTTGACAAAGAAAAGTTTCAGTGGCGTGCTGGAGGTGGACTGGCAAGAAAAAGGGAAATGAAGAAGTAGGGATAAGCAAGTACTGCAGGCCCCCCTTATCCATGGGAATACGTTCCAAGACCACCAGTGGATGTCTGAAACTGCAGATAGTACCCACTCCTATATGTATCATGTTTTTTTCCCTATACATACATACATACCTCTGATAAAGTTTAATTTATAAATTAGGTACAGTAAGAGATAAACAAAAATAACTAATAACAAAATAGAACAATTATAACAATATGCCAGCATCATGACTCTTGCTCCTTGGAGCCATGATTAAGTAAAATAAGGGTGACTTGAACACAAGCACTGCCGTACCTTGATGGTAAATCTGATCACTGAGATGGCTGCTAAGTGACCAGCAGGTGGGCAGTGTATGTACGCAGTGTGGATGCGCTGGACAAAGGGCTGATTCACGTCCTGGGTGGGATGAAGTGGGATGGTGCAAGATTTTATCACGCCACTCGGAATGGTGCACAACTGAAAACTGATTATTTCTGGAATTTTCCATTTAATATTTTCAGGCTGCAGTTGACTGTGTGTAACTGACATCAGGGACTGACTAGATAGAGAACTTTTTGGCGACTCTTTGTTAGGAAGGCAAGGAGAGGAAGAGGCTGCAAGGTAGTTGGGAGGTAAGATAAAGAATAATTTTATGTCCTCGTAAGACTGGAGTATATTTTTATGGGATTCAGTTTTCAATTCCCCAACAGTGCTAAGCACAATACCTAGCTCATCCTAGCCAATCAACAATTCTTTGAAGAATCCTTCTCATTCCTCCCCCATCCTCTGCTGTCAAGTCCACCTTGATAAAATCAAGCTCATATTGTGCAGGAAAAAATGGTGAAAGCTTTACTCTTCGCAAAATCGTCTGGGGATCTGAAGATATTGCTACTTTAGAGGCTGAGTGGCAACAAGTGATTAAGTAGCTAAGCTAGCAGATGCTTAATTGATTCTCATTCTTGCGCTGTTCATGGGAAACAGTGTACCCTCTTGATGGTGAATGCAATGTCTACACAGCGGGCCATCTTACCTCATGGCACCTCTCCAGTGCTTTGATGGGGTGGAAATGGATGCTTCCATATTTATGTGGCTCCATCTTTGGCCATTTGGAAGTCACTAAAGGCATGTGTAATAAATTCTCTCCTCTGCCTTGAGAAAAACCAACTGGGCAAGCTTCCATTTCTAATGGGCTCCGTGAAACATGGATATTAAGGACCACGGATTTGCCTGTCAGATTGACAAATGAGTCTTCCCTTTTGAAGGGCACTTAGGAAGTTATAATTGGAAGCTTGAGAGGAGCTGTCAAAAGCTGGCAGTGGGCATCCCACCAAGCTGCTGGGCCTTTTCATTTAGGGGTGGGGTGAGGGATACTTTCTTCTTGTGAGCCATGGTGGGATTCCCTCCAAATGGTGGAAATGTGGCCAACTTACACCAGAGGCAGAGGCTTAGGCTTCTGTAGGAGCCAACTGGTCCTGCCAAAGACCTAACTAGGGCTGGCAAGACCTAAGTATTCTTATTTGCCTTTATTATAGTCTAAACAGGCTAGAAAGGCAGCAGTTAGATGCAAGGTGTTGTGTGACGGTAGGCATTCTCAGGGCATTTTAGATACAGCTCAAGTGATATAAAGTCTAGGTTGTGGAGTAGAAACCTTCTCATTCCTGGTGGTTTCCAGCTGGTAGTGAAAGAGGTTCTTGGTGAGAGTGGGATGCCTATGGGCAGTGACATTCAACCCTGGTTCTCCAAGGTGTTTCTGAGGCTGTCAAATATAAACCCAGGGCCATGATTTCCAGGAAATTTCCTGAACAATAAGGATGGTGGGCCAACTGATTGCCCAGAATCTCTAGATTCATTCGCAGAACCACCGAGAAGTACAAGCAAGATGGTTGAATAAATATTGGATGAATACATGGATCAACACTTAGAAAACAAGAATCACCACCAGGCTCTTTGAAGAGAGGGTGGGAGATGATTAAAGGCTTCTGATAGCAAATCATGACTTGGAAGGCCAGGCATGGTGGCTCACACCTATAATCCCAGCACTTTGGGAGGCAGAGGTGGGGGGATCACTTGAGGCCAGGAGTTTGAGACCAGTCTGGTCAAAGTGGTGAAACCATGTCTCTACTAAAATTACAAAAATTAGCTGGGTGTGGTGGCACAAGCCTGTAATTCCAGCTACTCCAGAGGCTGAGGCACGAGATTTCCTTGAACTCAGGAGATGGAGGTTGCAGTGAGCAGAGATCGCACCACTGCACTCCAGCCTGGGTGACAGAGTAAGACTCTGTCTCCAAAAATAAATGAATGAATAAATGAATGAATGAATGAATAAATAAATAAATAATCATGGTTTGAGCAAAGAGTCTGATTGGTGATATCAACATTGAAGACAGTTTAGTCCTGTCCCCATGCCACATGAATATCCCAGCTTTGCAGTTTCACGTATATTTGCTCACTCATTTAATTTTCCCCGAATTTCAGAATTCTGTGCTGGCTCTCTCATCTGTTCATCCACTGTTATCTACACAGATGGCTTCCAGATCTATATCCCTAGCTCTGACCCCTTTCATGAGCTTTTGCTTTGATTAGCTTGTCTAACCCAGAAACGATATGACTATATCATCCATCACAGCCTGGCTTCAACGCCTCAAGAGGAAGGGTCTTCAGGGCAGGTTTTTAATGGGACAGTTGGCAAAGGTGAGTTGAGGAGGCAGCGGGGAGCATTAGAGTATAACATTGGATTGATTATCCAGTTGTACTTCCAACAACTCACATTTATGGAACTTATCTATAAGCAAGGCACTGGGGCCACAGAATCCAAAAGACACAATCCTTGCCCTCAGAGGGCTCCCAGTCTATAAGAGACAAGGGTTGCGAGAGGTAAAAGAAGGCAGTTCTGGAGAGGTAGGTGTCAGGAGCAGTGATTCACACGAAGTAAGCCTACATGGGAATTTTGTATCCTTAGGAGTGTGATAAAAAATGCCCAATCCCCCACTTCATTCTGTGAGTGCTCCAAGACAGGGGCCAGGTCTTGCGTATCTTAATTTTCCCAACACATTCAGTGCTCAGCGAGTACTTGCTGAGGGAATAAATGAATGCACAAAATGTTGCATGGGGCAGCTAACTATTCCTAGGAAGGTGGCAGGATAAGACAGCAAAGTTCTTCTTAAAGGCCATGACCTTTGAGTGGTATCTGGAAATGTGAATAGGCCTTTGCCAGGTAGATGAGACAAAGAAGGGCAGAGGGAACAGAGGGAGCAGATGCACAGAGGCAGTGATCAGAGAGAATGGGGTGTTTGGTGGATGGTTCTGCATCATTGGGATGTAGGGTCCATGCTGGTCAACCACAGGCAGATGAGGAGGCTGGAGAGGTGAGCAGGGGCCAAGCTGGGCAGGGACTCCAGAGTCGTTCTAAGGGGTTTAGATTTTTGTAAGTTATAGAAAACCCTGGAATGTAAGGGTGTTATGTTGGGTAGTGCTGTGACCACTGTGGATGTGGGTTGAGGAAGGGGTACTACCAAGGAGGGTAGCTAGAGCCTCTCTCCTAGAGTTTTAGGCGACTCCACCCCAGCTCCCGCTTCTCTCCAGTAGGAGCCTAAGTTCTGCCTCCCAGAGCTGGGGAGATCGTTTGTCTCACAACCTTGTCCTAATTTACCTTATGAGCATCCCCAGCCAGCTGACAGAGCAGGGAGTGGGTGCAGAACTGCTGTCGGCCAAACTTCCTGGTGATCCCTGTGTCCTTAAGTGAGCAGGGGCAGGGACTCCCAGGTGGTGAATGCTAGAGGTCATTTGAGGTTGTCTCATGGAATCCTCTCATTTTACAGGTGGAAAAACTGAGGCCCAGAGATGGCAATGACCTATCCAAAGTCCCATGACACAGCAGGACTAGAATCCAGGCCTCTGGGCTCCTAGGTTGATTTGTTCTCCACAGTACCAAGTAGCCTTATTTCTTTGGGCTTGTGATGGGAAAAGACCAGCCTGCCAGCCAGTCTCTCCCTGGATTAGCTCCCTGTGTGCTCTCTCCAGAGAGTCTTCCTGAGTTACACCTGTGCAGTGTGGCAGAGCAGAAAGAGCATGGGTGTGGGAACCTGGCAGATTTGGGCTTGAAGCCCAACCCTGCTGCTCCCTTAGCTATGCAACCTTGAACAAGTTACTTAACCGCGCAGTTTTGTCATCTGGAAAGTGGAGATATCAGTACCTCCCTTGCAGGGTTGTTGTGGGAGATTAAATGAGATAATGCGCCTCAAGCGTCCCTGCAGCATAATGCCTGGCAGGTGGCATGTGCTCCACTGATAGGAACTGTTATTATTCTTTTACCCCTCCCAGGGTTCTATTTCTGCTTCCAGCATATTATCCAGCTACTTGTCTCTGGTGGTCCTGGGAGTGTGCAGGGGCTTCTACAGCAACTGAGGTAAGCAGGGCACTTCTCAAGTTTGTTTAGGAAGGCAGCCAAGGCATACTTTTGCTTATTTGTTTTTAGGGCAAATGCAGGTTAAGAAAGCAATCTTTGGACTGGGTTGCAGCCCAAGAGTATATTCTTTAGGACAATAACATAAAATTTAAAACATTTGGAACGGTGTGGTGTGTGTGTAATTATGCATGGGTGAGATAATTTTCACCATGCAAAAAGACTTTCCCATGTATACAAAGACTCATGGTAGGATTCCTTTAAGCCACTAGTTCCTCTTAGGGCTCTTACTCTGGAGTCAATTTTCCTAGCATGATTCACACCAATCTTCCAGGAAAGGGCTTTCTGCTTCCTACCACTTGTCACCCCTGGCCTTCCTGCAGTTTCCTTAAACTTTGAGCCAAAGCAGCAGAGTCTTGGATTGATAGCAATGTAGTTGCTACATTTTATTGATATCCCATATACTATAAGATGCACCATGATTTTATGTATAACCAAGAAAGAAAAACAAACACTGCTTATTGTAATTTTAAGACTTAATTGATTGTAAAACAAATCCTTATTTCAGAAATGTTAAAATGTGAACACAAATATGCCTTTTAACAATTAATGAAATGAAGTGTCTGAGGACCAGGATCAACTGGATAGGTCTGCATACTCGCAGAATGAGATCATACAGCTGGGGCTAAATCCCCAAAATATACTTGACTTAACATTATTTTTTCCTTTGTTAAAGAAACCACTAATCTACAGGCTCTGTAAGGGCAGAGACTGGGTCTGTTTTGTTTATCACCGTATCTCTACCACTTCACTCATAGTAGGTATTCAGCAAACATTTGCTGTATGAATAAATAGAACAAAGTCACAACATGAAAGAGACGGAAAGCCCACAGAAGAAAATAAATCATTCATAATTCCCCCACTGTGGGTATTTTGGCTGATTTCCTTCAAGTCTTATTTCCTATGAATATGCTCTTTTATATACATGTAAATATAATGTATTATTAGATTTAGCTCTGGGATGTGTTTTTGTATTTCTCTATTAATATAAATGAAACGATGAAATGAGATGATGCAGAAATGCTTTGAAGACTGTAAAATGTTTAACAAATATCTTATTAGTTATAATAATCATGAAAATACAGACATGAATGGGGCTGATTTTCTGAGAATACACTTCAAAGCTAACAGTGAATTTGCCCTCCAAAGCTGGGAATATGTTCTATTTCCTCATCCTATTCACCAAGGGGAGTCCTCATGTTTCATATTGGGAAGGGAAAGAGAAACTTAGGGCTTCCTAGAAGTCATAGCTCTAACTTCCCACCCAGCCCAGAAATTTCTTCCATCTCACTAATGGAAGATCAGCCAGGACTGAGGGAGAAAAAGCACATCTCTCAGGCTGATGAAAAATAGCAGCCTACAGAGAACTTCCTCCTCTCCACCCTTGACTAGCGGTGGGGAGAAGTTACACACTGGGTTCCAAGGAATGCTGTTCACTTATTCTGCCTGCTAATAACAATGTAGATAGCAGAGAGATGTCAACACAAGTAAGTAATTCATGACAGTGGGGGTAGGTACATTCAACAAGCCACAAAGTCAGATTTGCCATGGACAACTAATTTAAAATTTACTTTTAGATAGTCACAGAATTTATACACATACTGATGAGTCTAACCTGTACCTGGTTCTTTGAAGGGATGTGGGTTTACTCCTACAACAGAAGGGAGTGCTGACCGATTTTCTCTCCTTGACCAAACTCTAGCCAGGCTCTCTTGGGCGCTCTTCTCTTCTTTTTTTTTTTTTTTTGAGACGGAGTCTCGCTCTGTCACCCAGGCTGGAGTGCTGTGGCCAGATCTCAGCTCACTGCAAGCTCCGCCTCCCGGGTTCACGCCATTCTCCTGCCTCAGCCTCCCGAGCAGCTGGGACTACAGGCGCCCGCGACCTCGCCCGGCTAATTTTTTTGTATTTTTTTTAGTAGAGACGGGGTTTCACCGTGTTAGCCAGGATGGTCTCGATCTCCTGACCTCGTGATCCGCCCGTCTCGGCCTCCCAAAGTGCTGGGATTACAGGCTTGAGCCACCGCGCCCGGCCGGGCCCTCTTCTCTTCTAAGCCTCACCCTTGGTTGGCCTATGAAGACTTGAACAAACACTAGCATAGTTTCTTACAGCTCAAGACCGCATCCCTAGAATGCCTCTATCCCCTCTTAAAGCGCCTGCCTGAGAAAACTCGAGGCTGCTAAGAGAATTTACTGTTTGTTCCAGCCAACACCTGAATATAGGGCCCCTGTCTCCCTGTCTCTGTGGGAAGGTAGGAGCCTAACTACTTCAATAAGCACCAGTTAGCAAATCCAGATGTTTTTCACAGGGACCAGCACCCAAGTCCCTTCCTGGTTTTTGTGATGTTTTACTTCTCTGACTCTGCTGCTCAAGCCCTTGCTGTTGCCTCTACCCACTCTCTCATTCTGTCTTTGAAACACCCAGGCCTTCTCTATGAATTGGGGTTGAGTTCAGCTCATGCTGCACCCTCTTCCCTATTGCAAAAGTATATAATTGATTAAAATTTGCCCTCACCATGTCAACCCATGTCTAGCTTTGTTTACTTTTGACACTACTCAGGAGCTCACCTAGGCTAGTAGCTCAGGCTCTCAGCTCACCTAGGCTGCCTGTCCATCTGCATTTTAAAAGCAAGCTGAGCTCATTCATTATGTGCATGTATCTTTCCTTGCTCCTCCGTCGTGGTTCTCCCTGAGTCTCCCTTTCCCACACCCCAGAGCAGGTGCCTTCACTACTCACTGACTTAGCTCTGCCTAAGGTCTCCACCAGAAACTTGTCTTAGATGATCTCGTTTAGGATTCCCTCCCAGTTACAGTCTCTCCAGCTTTTATTCTAGGAAAACCAGGCAACAAGTATCCAGGAGATAAGAGAAAGAAACGGAGTCCATCTCTCTCTGCAGTCCTGCTTTGAGACTGCCTCCCTACTGAGAGTTTGCGAAGGTCTCCCTTTTGAGATGTAAGACTCACTTCAGACGTGAGGCTGTGCCCGTCTTCCCTCCACCCACAGACAGAATTGATGCAGCAGGCCCAGCTGGACGGGTGAGGTCCCCTCCCCAGCGCTCTATCAAAGAGAGCATGCAGGAGCCCACGTAACAAGGGCTCGCTCCACTTAAACTCTGTGATGGGAGAGGGACGCCTCCACCCCTTTTCTTTTTGTAGGCTGCTTTGAATTGTATTAACACAAGTGATGAAACATATCAAACCCTGGTTAGCAGTTTCCCTTAGCATCCCCTGGCCAATTTTTAAATTAACTTGTGCAAAAAGTCAACTGTAACAGAATGGTCTGGAAAAGAAAAAACCCAACCAGCTTGGTGAAAAGAAAAATGAGCCGGGTTTCCTTCATGCCCAATTTTAGGAACCAACAGGTGGTACAGGAGAACTGGTGAAGAAGGTGAGCCAACACCTTTCTCCAGTTTCACAGTAAAGCCCTTGACCGAGTAGGAATTCCATTTCTCCTCCTTGTGCCTCTGCAGGGGGTCAGGGGAGGTTGAGGACCATCAATCCGGGGAGCCCAGGGAACTTACCCTCTGCTCCTGTGTGGCCACAAAGGTCTGGAACCCTGGAGCCACCCCAAAGCCCAGCTCTTGGATGAAAGGTGGCTCAGACTGACTGTGGATCTGAACTTTCACTCCTGCTTCAAATGTCGTTTCCTCTGAAAGAACAAAGACGGACAGAGCCATGGGTCAGTAACAACAGATGCTCATGGAGTCCTGGGATTGAAAAGCTCAAAAGGATGCTGAAAAGGCCCTGTGATAAGCAGAATAATGGCCTCCAAAGGTGTCCACGTCCCCACCTCCGGAAACTGTGACTAGGTTACCTTACACGGCAAAAGAGATATTGCAGGTGTGATTAAGTTAAAGCTCTTGAGATGGAGAGACTATCCTAAATTATGGAAGTAGGACTCAATGTAATCACAGAGGTTCCTGTGAAAGGGAGGCAGGAGGATCACCGTCAGAGAGAGAATGGAAAAATGCTATGCTGCTGGCTTTGAAGACAGAGGAAGGAGCCATGAGCCCAGGGATGCAGGTATTTTCTAGAAGCAGGAAAATGTGGGGGAATGAGTTTTCCCCTAGAGCTGCCAAAAGGAACACAGGCCTGCCAACAACCTTGATTTTATTGAGCCTAGGGAAATCCATTTTGGATTTCTGACCTCCAGAATTTTAAGATAATGAATTTGTGTTGTTTTCAGCCACTACATTTGTGGTAATTTGTTGCAGCAGCAATGGGAAACAAATTCAGGTCACTTCATCAGGCCAACTCCTTGCCTCAGTTGCCAAATCTGTAGAATGGGATTATAAAATGAGTCAAACTCCTTTGTTTTATTGATTAACTTTTCTTCTGAGTCATGAGCTGAAGGTGAGGACATCAGGAGGAAGAAAACATGATGACGCAGCAGTGGAATAAAAATGCAAGGCCTTCTTGTATGCCAAGGTGTTTCCCCTTGGGGCTGCAATGGCCAAGTAGAAGAGAAGCTTCCTTTTTTTTTTCCATTGGCAGAAGAAATGGCCCTTGGCAGTGGGAGGTTGGGGGCGGTGCAGAGCCATCATCCTAAATGGTTAGTGCTCACAATAGGTGGAAAATGAACTTATGGGACTGTATAAGCCTTTACCAGATCCCCTTCTCTGTCTTACCTTCTCCAAATAGTCTGCAGAATGAGCTTTCCAAATGTAAATCGTGTAACTCCCTCCCATGTTTCCAAGGACCCCAGGCTCCTTACCCACCTCTTCCCTAGCCTTGTTCTGAGCACCTCTGTCTCGTGGCACCATGCGGGGCTGCCTAGATTGGGCATCACCGGTCCCCACTCTGCACAAATGCATCTCCTTCTGCCCAGAGTGTCTTTCTACTTTGTCCACCTGACCATCTTCCCACTTGTCACAAAGATTCAGCTCCCCAACCCCACCCAAAGCAACTCTTTCCCTTGCTCTGTTGTATCTTCCACATCTGCCCGCTGGAGCCCCTGCCATAGCACGTCATGATGAGCCTTTAACTGTTTCCTCCAGCAGTCTGGAGCATCCTGAGGCCAAGTTCTGGGCTGTCTCTCTGGACCTCAAAGTTCCTTCATAGGGCCAGGCATACACCAGGCACTCAGGAGATGCCTAATGAATGAATTAGAGATGAGAAAATGAGATTTATGGGTTAAACCTCAATCACTTATGAATGGACAAGGCCAGCCTAGAGTCCAAATCAAGGAATGTTCTCAAAGAAAAAAATGGGGAGAGAATGGATGAATGCAGGAATGAGAGAAGATGATGATGGGGTTGGGGGTCAGGGATGGAGAGGGGGAGGACATGTCAGCACTCAGGCTGCGGCTGGGGGAGGGGGTTTGGGGACACACTAAAGCTGGTACAGAACAGAGTGGCTGGGAAGGAAGGGCTGGGGCCAGCCATGGGAAGGGCACGACCTAGGGAGAGGGTGGGGGCCATTGACTGAGGTAGGCGCAGGGGTCTGGAGCAGGGTGAGAATTCCAAGGCCAGGGGCTGCATGGAAAGAAAGGCCTAGTAGGCAGACAGGGCCCTAGGGAAGGGTAGGCAGGGCTTTCATCATTTAGACGAGGAGACCCTCAGCCAGGAATTCTTTTGGATACGGTTCACGGAGTGGGAGCGAATCCAGACAATCTACAAACACATCCCACTTCTCTCCAGTACAGTCATTGTTCTGTGGTTTCTGTACAGCATCACCCTGTCCAAACTCCTATCCTTATGCTCCTGGATGCCAGTGGCTTTGTGTCAATCTCTCCCATCAATGGTGAATTCCTCAAGAGAGGAGACCATATCTTATTCAGTCCAGGGCCCTGTCACCTAACCCAGGGCCTGGCCCTCAAAAGGAGCCTCAAGGAAGCTTTTTAGATATGGGAGGAGGACTTCAGGAGAGGGAGGACTGGATGGAAGGAGGCGGTTGAATAATCATCTTTCAGTGGCTGTGTTTTCAAAAGTCTGCCCAAGACGGGGGTTGAGGAGAGTGTGGAGCCTGAGAAACAGACTCAGATGGGGAAAAAGGGTGAGTGAGTGTGGAGGGCTGTTGGGATGACAGGGATGCCCCTGCTGGGAGGAACTGAAGGCTCCTTCAGTGAGCCATGGGAGGGAACAGGAGAGATGCCAGAACTTGTTTTCGAGAGCTAGCTGAGGCCGTGTGTGCCTGCTATACAACTGAGCTTAAGAAATCTTACAGCCAGTAAGACAGGCTCAAAGGAGAGGACCTGTGGCTTACAGGTGAAATGAGAAATGAAGCCTTCCTGTCAGAAATGGCATGAGTAATGGGCAAAACAAACAGGCCTGGTGTGCCTCTCTTAGTGAGAACCGCCCAAGGCTAATCGAACTGGGTTCGGATTTGGAAGAGGTGCTAGCTTATTCTGAAAGCAGCAGTAGCTGTAGCCAAGAGTAAAATCCTAAAGTAGCCTCGTTTTTTACAAACACCCAGTGGCTGGATGAACATGAGTGGGAACAGGTGATAGGTAAGGTTTCTTCTCTCTTTAGAACACTGCTGTCCAGTGGAACTTTCTGCTAAGATGGGAATGTGGTATTCCCTGTGCTGCCCAACATGGTAGGCGCCAGTTACAAAAGGTGACTTGTGTGACTGAGGAACTGAATTTTTCATTTTATTTAATGTTAATTAATTAAAACTCAAGTTTAAATAGCCCCATGCGGCTACTGGAAACATTATTGGGTAGCACAGTTCTAGAATATCCAGCTATGAGCAGACTACAGCCCTCCCAGAGCTGAGGGGGTGACAAGGACTCCGCCATATTGCCTTCCTAAGCAGGTGCTCTGGAGAGGCCCTTTTCTGGAGTCCTGGGTAGTTTGGGCAGGGTTCTGAGCAGCAGATCAGTGTGTCTTCGTGGTCAAACCACGACTTTAGTTCCAGATCCTCTACCCTGCTTTCCCCAAAGCCCTATTTGCACATCTCCAGATGCATTTCTTTCTATTTCTTACCAGAATTGCCCTTGGCTTCCCTCTGAAGATTGCTTTCCAGGTTGGTAGTGAAGAGCAGCTCACTCCAGTCCCTGCCTCACTCTCTTCCCTTTCCTGGGCATGGCACAGTGTTGACTTGAAGACCCAACTTAAGAGCTGAAGCTACCAAATGTAGACTGTTAGAGCTAAGGCAACCTCACATCATCCACTTTGGAGGTTCCCAAGCTAGAATGCAAGTTAAAATCTCCTAGACGGCTAGGGTGAGGCTTCCTGGGATCCACTCCCAGAAATTCTGATTCAGTTACTCTGGGGTGGAGACCAGGAATCTGCATTTCCAGAAATTCTGATAAAGGTCTGAGGTCATCTGCCTTTGGGCAGTGATCTGGTCCAGGAAGGGGAAGTGACTTGTCCAATGTCACACAGCAAGTCAAGAGCAGAGCAAGGGCTAGAAGCCAGGTCTCCTGAGTTCTAATGTGGCACTCTTTCTACTCCACCAGGAGTGTGGTTTATTTAGTGTGAGCAGATGCCTTAATTCATATCTCTGGAGTTCTGAATGGGGGCTGAGGGCATGGGGTATCTTTTTCTTTGGGATATCTTTTTCTTTGACATCACCCCTAATGTCCCTAACACAGTAGCTGGCACAGAGCAGGCCTCAATAAATGTTTGTTGAATGGAAGAAATGAGTGAGGAAGTATCCCTTGCTTGTGTCTGCTGTTCCCTGCTGTATCTGGGCAGCTGTGAGTCTGCACAGGTTCTGGAGGACACTGGTAAATGCCAGCACCCCATGACTCAGGAGTGCTCACCTGCTGGGATGCAGGTGGGGCTGCACACACAACCACAACACAGCAACAATAACAGTAACAATAACTGGGACTGCACTCATAGCCTGTGGGTCCCAGTGCCAAATGAAAATGCAGGACCCCTTGTTAAAAAAATGTCAAAAATTTATAAAAGTAAGCATTGCTATTAAAAAATAAAAGATTTTCAAGACAGCAATCTCAAGAGCGTTAAACCAAGTGAGTGGCCCTTCTGATTGTAGGTCCAGTGTGACCGCCCTGATAGTAACAACTCAAATTGGTGCTGGACAGAATCGTTCACATCCTCATATTTGTCTTATCGGCAACTGATTCAACGCTAAGCTCCTTCAAAGAGTGTAGGTCCCTGGGCAGTGAATGATTTGTTTACACATCATGAACACCAGGATTTAAGGACAGAAAGAGAGAGAGGGAGAGAGAGCACGCAGACAGAAAGGGAAAGCTACTACATACATAGTATGTAGACAGTATGCACATGGGAGTTCTTGTTAATTGGCACCAAGCTGAAACCCAGACAACGTAACATGAAAGATAATGCTGAACCAAGAGGAGTGTGGTAAGATGGAGTTCAACCTGCAGAAGCCACAGTCTCCCAGCATTTTCCAAGAGCTTGGCCATAGATGGTACAAGGTGAGATCTACCTGGCCAGGGAGGGAGGTGCATTTTCTGAATATGCAGAAAGGATATGGGAGCCCTGTAGGAAGAGGCAGGAGCAATGGGCAGAATGCATAATGGGGCAGGGAAAGTGCATCACGATAAAAGAAGCTAAAATCTTTCATGTTGGCAAGTTACAGAAAACATGCCAAATAAATAAACACTGGAAAGAAGTAGGAAGAAAAGTTTATCTGAATAGCTAGGCGGAGTTTTCAGAGCTCAGAGAGTGAACGTGCTGATACAAAGCAATCTTGCTTTGGACAAAAATGGCTTTATAACAGTGGCTGAGTGAGGGAACCCTAGCTCCCCAGACAGCTTCAGAGGAGTGGGTGGGACAATGGCCAGCCATATAAGGGGCATGTCACAGTGCAGCAAGGGCCTTGTGTGGGTGTGGGATAGCTTCTGTTTGCATCCTCTTCCCCAGTGCTTCTCCACCCTGCTCTCTGTGCTACGGGTTTGACTTGCAGAGACTGTCTTGATGGACTCCCTTGCCCTCTGGCTTGGGATCAGTCAGTGGCGGGCCAGGTAGGAAAGTGGAGGGAGAGAGAAGAGTCAGGCTGAGGTGTCTAGTCTCTCAACTCCATTTGCTGGGTCACTGTGGGTTAGCTGCCCGTCACTTTGGAAGGTCACAGCTCTGGGTTGGGGGCTGGAGGGAGAGCTCTTCACAGTGTCTCTCTCTGGGTTTTGACACCAGCTTCTTTCCTTCTTTCCGAGGGGTGGTAATGGCTCTCTCTGCTACCAGTCCCAGGATGCTGCACCCTCCTGTATTGCTTTCCCAAGCCTTGCCTATGCCTTTGTTAACAGTCCTTGATTAATTTTTCCTTTTAGTATTCAATTTGAGGGTACTGTTGATTTCCCTGCTTGGCTCCTGATTGGTGGATCTCCCATGGGCTCTCACTTAACTCCTGAGAGATAGCAGGAGTCCCCTCTGTGGTACCACACAGGGAAGGACGGCCATTGTGTTTGAGCAAGTGCATAGGGATAGAGACTTCCCTCCCTGAAGGGGCAGCTCATGGTTTTGAAAGTTCACCCTTATTTTGGTTGAAAACTGCCTGCTTATAGATTTTGTCCCCTAGTCCTAGCTCTGCCCCTTCTACTCGACACCTCTTTAAGGATCTCCCCAGAGATAGTGTGCCTGTTTCCTAGACAAGTGAGTCAGACTTTCTGAGAGAGGCAGAAATGCAGACCTCTTGGACCTGGAGCATCAGAACCAGAGAGAGCCTAGGAGAAATTGATTAAATGCTTGGGGCTGTGGGGTCAGGCAAGTTGAAGCTTAGTTCAGTTCTGTGAACTATAGCAAGTTATTTAATCTCTTGGAGCCTAATTTTTCTCATTTTGAAATGGATATGAACATAAAAATGGATTGTTCTTCATAGAGCTGTTGCGAGGCTTAAATGAGCCACTGCATGGAAAGTTCTTAGCACAGAGTTTAGCTTAATAACTCAACAATTTGCAGTGTCATCATCACCATCATCATCATGAATTCAGTATTTCTGGCTTTTTACAAGATCCACGGGGATCAGATGCTGTTTTATGTTCCTCTTTGCTCATGCTGGTCCCTCCATGTAGACTGGCCCTTCCTCTTGTTTTCCATGTGGTTACCCTCTACCCATCTTTGCACTCGCCACCTCCTTGACATTTTCCCTCCCTTCGGTACCCCAATGTCTAGTACTTACCATGTTCACACTTGATCCCAACTCCCTCTCTATTAAGACTGAGAGACCTCTTGGGGACAGGGTCAATGTTTATTTATGTTTATAATCACAGTGCCTGGCATGCAGTAGGAACTAAAAATGCTTGGTGAAGTGAACAAATGTGCACAATTCACCTCTGAGACACAGGATTGCAAAACTCACCTCTGAGACACAGGATCCCACCCTCTTTGCTTTACAGATGTGCCACCGAGATGCTGAAAGGCAGGTGGATCTGTGCGGATCTCACAGGGAGTTTGTGGCCAAGCTGGGTCCACATGAAACCTGCTGAGCCAGCTCAGAACCCCTGCTGCAGCCCAGTGAGTGGGCAGCTCTGTAGGGACTTCAGGCCAGAGGCTGACAAGTGCATGGGGGCTGGGCAGGGGCAGCAAAGCCTGCCTGGGCCATCCCCTGAAGGGCCGTGGTTGGCATTCCTATCTTGGGCGGCTGATATCTTTCCGGTCTCTGCTGCTCATTTAATCATGTGGCTTAATCCCTGGGGACCTGTTTATTCAGGCCCATCCTTTGGACCTCACTGCTACCTATCATCAGACAAATGGGCCTGGAGTGTCCCTGTGTCACCCAGGCACGGGGAGGGGCTTGGCTCATCAGCAGCTGGGCCACTCACACCCGGCAGTGGCATCTCTGGCTGCCACTGTCAAGCAGCTGCTGTGGCACTGCTCTGCATTCCCTAGGGGACTGTAAAGTGTGTGTGTGCCTGTGTGTGTGTGCGTGCAGACGTGTACTAGTGTATGTGTGTGTGAGAGAGAGAAAGCAAGAAAGAGAGAAACTCTCTCTGAAATATAGGAACATCTTTCTTATTTCTTCTTATTTCCCTAAAGCATTTCCTGAGATGCTGCTTTGGAGTTCATAGAAACAGAAAGGAAGAACTGACCTTCTTGAGGACAAGACCCAGAGCTGGATGCTTCACAGCAGTCCACATTCGTTCCCTCACTCCCTGGACAGTTATGCATTGAATGTCTACCATGAGCACGTGCCACCGGCCCTGCACCCTTGCCTGGCTGGCTTGGAGTTTTAACTAAATCATGTATATTTTCTGCATCACACTTAGCGTGTGCATGAAGCACATCTTCCCAGAATGAAAAAAGTCAGGCTGCTTCTGGCTGCTAAATGGATACCTGCCTCCAAGCGTGTTTCTTATTTATGGCATCATTTCTCCAGAGTCCTTGGACACCTGTGGATACCCCTATCCAGCACAGTGAAGCCAACAGCACGGTGGAGTCTCTGTCCTCCTGGAACTCATGTTCAGATGAGGGTGTTGGATGGCAATGAACAGGCACACTTGTAACATCAGGTGGGCAGAGAGAAGTGCCAGGAGAAGTGATGCAGAGGAAGGGCAGGACAAGTGTGGCTCTCTTCGCTGGGAGTCAGGAAAGGCCTGTTCAAGGTGATGGTGTTTGTGTAGTAACCAGAATGAAGTGAGCAACGAGCCATGGGATGACCCGGGAGAAAGTGTTCCAGGCAGAGGGAACAGCAAGTGCCAAGGCTCTGGAACAGGTGCACAATGGGCCCACTTCAAGAACATCAAGGAGGCCAGAGTGGCAGGGGATATGGTCAGAGGCCAGCTGACCATTTCGTTAACACCTCACAGTTACCCTTAGAGGTAGGTGCCCTCATTTTACATACATGGAAACAGGCTCAGAGAGGTCAGCTGGCCCTAGTCACACAAAGCAGATCCAGAATCCAACCCTTGTCTGCTGGACTCCAAGGCCTGTGCTTTTTGCCCCCTACCATGTGGCCTTGCTCACATACTTTGTGCCTTTCTAGCATCACTCACCACATTCTTCATTGGTTTGGGTCCTTTGGGACTTTGCAGGCTGGGACCCTGAGCTGCTGAGCTTTGCATCCCCTCTGGGTCATGGCGAAAGACAATCTTGGCACACATACGGTAAGCTTCGGGGTTTTCACAGACTTGATCCTGCTGGCTCCTCCCAGCTGTCCTGAGGCAGGCGTCAATATCTCCATTTCATTACATTTTATTTTATTTTTTTTACATCATGCTCATTTTTCAGATAAAGAAACCAAAGCTCATAGAAAGTAAAGGACATACCGGGGCCAATGACTCACGGCTGCGTAGAATTTTGCAGCTACGAGATCCCTTGACAATTTAACTAACTTTTCACCTTTCAGATGAGAAAATGGAAGCTCACAGAGAAGACAGTAGCCAAGGGCCACATGGCAGGTGGCAGATGGGTAGTGGCTGGGATTCAGGCCTCTAGATTCCTCACCCTCCTCTGCCTTTTGTTAGTGGGCTAGAAGCCACATTGGTCTCAGATGACAAGCTGATAAAGTTCCAAGCTGGACAGGGAAGGATGGGGAAGAAGAGTTTAATTTGCAGTGGGCTCAGCAGCCTTTGTTCTTTCATGTTAGGAGTTCAGTGAGTGTGGGACAGAGATAGTAACAAGGACCAGAGTCCCAGCCCCAGCCTTGAGATCCTGGTGGAAAGGGCTTGCTGATGCTGTTTGAAGTTAACCAGAGGTATCATTTTAGACCCTGCTCCCCTGCTCACACCAGAGAAATCCAGGGAAAGCCCAAGGCCAGGGAAGAAAGGCAGATAAGTGCATCAAGAAAAACATAGGCTCTGAAATCACAGAGACCTGGGTTTGACTCTTAGCCCCACCACTTAATTGCTGTGTGACCTCAGGCAAGTTATATTGCCTCTGAGCTTTAGTTTCCTTTTTGTTCAAATGAAGTAGGGGCTGATCTCTCAGGTTACTTTGGGCTGTAAAACTCTACGAGCTGGGGGCCGTGTGCAAATGTCTTCACCTCACTGCTTCTCATTTTAATCTCCTGCAAAATAGATTTAAAAAAAATAGATGTGACTGTTCAGAGCTCACATCAAGTCAGAAGAGGCTGATTTTTCTAAAGACAGCACAAAGAATTCACAAATTGCTGCCTATCTAAAATTGGGCAATGTGTATCTTGTCCTTCCTCTCCAACCCTTCCCTGGCAGATAGGCACGGTAAGGCAGCGTCCCTAGCTAAGAAGATCCGAAATCAACACGAAAACAGGGAAGCTCATGCTTGATTGCTCACAGGTGATATCTGGAAGCCAGGCAAACTTCTGGAGGAAGAAAAACATCAACATTGTGTCCCCATGCGAGATGGACTGCAATGATGTCTGTTCTGGGTGGCGGTGTGATGCAGCAGTGTTCTTACCAACGGCTGGTGATCCAGGAGATGTTATCAAGTGTCCACAAGAGTTTGGCGAAGGCTGCAAACTTCAGCCCCTCCTGCAGAGCCATGGAGCACACTAGTATTTTAAAGACCCTATGACATCCTGCAGCAAAAACATGTTATACTTTGTTGATCTGAGTGTTACCCAAAGCAATCTTTTTTTTTTTCTTTTTTCGTTTTTAAGGAACACTAGCTCTGCGTGGAAAAAACCAAGGAGGACCAAATCAGAAGATGTGGATTCAAATCCTATTTTAATACTTCTTAGCCATGAGGTTGTGGGAAAGGGGAAAGTCACTCAATGTCTCTGCTTACTGCATATATATATATATATATATATATATATATATATATATATACATATTTATTTATTTTTAGATGCAGTCTCACTGTGTTGCCCAGGCTGGAGTGCAATGGCGTGATCTTGGCTCACTGCAACCTCTGCCTCTCGGGTTCAAGCGACTGTCCTGCATCAACCCCCTGAGTAGCTGGGATTACAGGCATGCACCACCATGCCTGGCTAGTTTCTTATTTTATTATTTTATTTTTTATTTTTAGTGGAGACGGGGTTTCTCTATGTTGGCCAGGCTGGTTTTGAACTCCTGTCCTCAGGTGATCCACCTGCCTCAGCCTCCCAAAGTGCTGGGATTACAGGCATGAGCCACCGTGCCCAGCTGCTTACGGCATTTTAAAATGAGTTAATCTGTTAAATGACTAGAACTGCCCTGTCTACATCATAGAGGTGTATGAGCATCAGTGGATGGAATGTGGGAAAGCACCTTATACATTGTGGGGTGATGTACCCATTTTGGGGAAGGAGATAGTTAATGTTAGGTCTTGGTTATGCAACTGAGAAATGTTGCATATTCCTGCTAAACAGAATATTTGCAAAACATATATTTGTGAAAGTACCGCGTGTGGAGTTGGGGCTAGTCTCATTACCAAAATATTTATCTGAAGGATTCTTTAAATAATGAGTTTTCCTAGTGCATTCATTCTCAGAGATTATAAATTACTTGATAAGAAGGCTTATGACTCTGGGTGGATAACTGGTGCTCAGGAGATTATCACCCTTGAAATGCCATCAGAAACCATCTAAAATTGTAGGGAAAGTTGGTGGATGATTAAGATTCTATTTGTAAAAATTCTGTTTACACACACCGATGGTGGAAGTTAGGTACAACCAGATTGCTGAGTGGCTCATGTATATAGATTGTGATGTGATTATAGAATTCAAAATCATCCAAAGCATTACTGGATTCATAGCAACTTTTTGTTATGCAATATTCTCTCAATGAATTAAAAAAGCACCAGAGTTTTCATGTGGGGTAATGCCTGAGAAATATTTTGATGTTAAGAAGACATCCTCATTCTTCCAAATGGTGGGGAGCAGTGGTCTGGATCAGAGCTGCTTATATTTGGATGTGCACACAAATCTCCTGGAGGATCCTGTTGCAACACAGACTTTGGGGTTGCGGGGGGCAGGGATTCTATGCATCTAACAAGCTCCCAGGTGATGTTGATGCTGCTGGTCAGAGGATTACACTTTAGCAGGACTCCCAAGAGAACATCTACGCTTTTGCAGAACACACAGGCCCCTGGTGATCTGGCCTCTACCTATCTCTTCAACCCCAGGTCTCTTCCATAGATGCAGATGCCCTTGCACACTCTAGGCTGTTCTTGGCCTCTGCTCCTCATTCCCCTCCCTCTGCTCAGGACTTCAGCTCTCCAGGTCCTCAGATTTTCCTCTAACTCCCACATGCTGCCCAGCAACCTGGCAAACAGGCCTGAGACTAAAACCAAAGGTCAACTTCTCTCTAAAGCCTCCCTTTAGATACCCTTGTCCCCTCCTTTCTGGAACCGACTATCCCCTCCTAGGTTCTCAATCTATCTTCTATCTATCACAGCGCTTGGTGACACTTAATTGCTGACATGTTCCCCAAACAGACTGCAAATGCCTGGTACTCCTTAGACACTTTATATGAAAGCTGTTGGGTGAATAAATTTCCATCTGCCATCTAAAAAGAGTCCTTCAGATATTCCCTAGATTATAAACTTTGAAAACCTGGACTGGGCCCTTTATCTGTATCACTGAGGTGCCTGGCACACAGTAGGTGTGCAGTTGAGATTTACTAAGTTGGGGACATGAGGTCTGAGGTTGGAGCTGTCTCATCTGCTTCCTAGCTGTTCTCCTCAGACCCTTGCACCAGCTGGGAGTTTTAACTAGAACACACGTATTTTCTGCATCACACTTAGCATGTGCATTACGCACATCTTTCCAGAATGAAAAAAAGTCAGGCTGCTTCTCGTGCTAAATGGATACCTGCCTCCAATGGTGTTTCTGATTTATGGCATCATTTCTTCAGAGTCCTCAAATACCTGTTGAGACCCCATATCCAGCACAGAGGACCACTCTGAGAGTGAGCCTAGCATCTCAGCTGGCTGTTGCAGGTTCTTGTGCCCTGGACACTCAGAATTCAGGCCGGAGCCTGCTCCTGTCATTCTGGGAAGGTCCTTAGGACCTGGCACCATGACAAGGGGTTTTCCTGGGAGCAGAGATGTTGGAGAAGCCATAGCAACCATCACCACCCACGCTTGTTCTGCCCCATTTGTAAAGGGGGATAAGAAACATGCTACCCGTGATAGCTGCTCAGGCCTTCCAGCTATGCTAAAAATTCATGATGATTTTAAATTTGATTATTATTTTTATCAAAGCAATATATGTACATAATTTAAAAATCAAGTGGTATTGCAAGGCTTTTAATGAAAAGCAGCAGTTTCCTGCTCCACCTCTTCCTACCCCCGAGTCCTACTTCTCAGAAGCAACAACTTTCAACTGTTTTAGCTGTTTCTTCTGGTATTTACTTTCATATTTCCATGAATGTCAACTGCTTGAGAGTTATTTCTTGGTTTTAAAATATTTTAGATCCTGTCTACTGAATTCCTACCACGTAGGAATCATCTACAATCATATTATATTATCTGCACGATTCCTACCTAATCACAGAAGATGAGGATGTAGGCTTCTTAGATGATGTGTTCCACGATGCTGCCTTTCCTTTCACCCTCCAAATATAGTGATATGATATTTTGGTTAAATCAGTATCCAGCTTTTACATAACCGTGACTCTGTAAATATTATGCACAGCCCAGCCTTGCAGTATATAATGTTTTTGATCTCTTTCTTGTGAAATAAATATTTTGTTTTTCCTGTTTTTCTTTTTTTCCATTTTGTTTTGTTTTACCTTGTTTTTTCCTTGTTGGTTTGTATGGCTTGCTAGTACCCATCACTAGAAATCCCAGACTCTATGGCAGAGCTATAAAATGCCTCTCAGGACAGCCAGGCAGACCCACAAGGGCCATCCCTTGTGGAGCCAACATCTTCCTGCTCCAGTTTGGATGGAATGCTCTCCAGGCCTCCTGTGCAACTGTCGTCCTGGTTCTTCTCTTCATCCTCATCAGGAAATTCTCTTAGGCCAGATCCTTGTCTCTGGAATCTTATGCAATCCTTGATTTACCTTCTCATTCTCCAATAACTTCCTGAAAAATTCAACATTTTTTGGGAAACCAAATTCTACTCTCACACTTCATTTGTAGTTTGCTGGGTATAGAATTCTATTTAGAAAAGAAACTGTCCCCCTCCAGAAACTGGAAAATATTTTGCCATTGTCACTTGGCTTTGGTTGCTTCTGTTGAGAAGTCCTAGGTCATTTTCGTTCTGGATCCCAGGTATGTGACTATTTTTCTCTCCAGAAACTTTAAAGATTTTTGTCTTTATTTCTGTTAGCCTGAATTTCAGCAGGATGTGTCTTGGACTGGGTTTTTGTTTTTGCCGCTATTGCAGACGAGACTCGGTGAGCTTTTTCCATCTGGACAATCACGTAGTTCAGTTTAGCATTTTTGTTATATTAGTCCTTTGACAATGTTCTCTTCTCCATTCTCTTGGTTTTATTACTCTAGAACTCCTAGTAATAGGATGTTCTAGAATAGCTTCCTGGATGGACCCTCTGATTTTCATATTTTTCTCTCAATTTCTATGTATTTGTATTTTTGTTTTACCTTTTTGGGAGATGCCCTCTGTTCCAATCCTTCTATGGATTAAAAAAAGTTTGCAATCATATTTTAATTAATTAATCAATTAATTAATTAATTTGAGATGGAGTCTCGCTCTGTCACCTAGGCTAGAGTGCAGTGGCACGATCTTGGCTCACTGCAAGCTCTGCCTCCCGGGTTCACGCCATTCTCCTGCCTCAGCCTCCTGAGTAGCTGAGACTACAGGCGCCCGCCACCACACCAGGCTAATTTTTTGTATTTTTAGTAGAGATGGGGTTTCACTGTGTTAGCCAGGATGATCTCGATGTCCTGACTTTGTGATCCGCCCGCCTCAGTCTCCCAATGTGCTGGGAATACAGGCGTGAGCCACAGCGCCTGGCCTAAACATATTTTACATTTAATTTATTCTTCTCTGAAAGTTGCTTTTTAATAGCATCCTATGCTTGTGGTTATGGATGCAGTATCATCCCTTATCTCTCTTGAGAATTTTAATTAACGTGTTTTGATGTTTTCTCCTGCTTCCTTCATTTATTTTTTATTTATCAAAAGGCTTATGTGGTGTCTAATATCATCCAGGCACTTTTCTAAGCACTTCATTAATATTAACGTACTTCAATCCTCCCAACAACCCTATAAATGTAGATAATATTATTATTTTCATTTTAGAGGTAACACAGGTCACATAGCTGGTGTTACAGCTGGGATTTGAACCCAAGCAGCCTGGCTCTATATCTTGTGCTGTTAGCCATTGTGTCTATTTCCTCAATGTTTCTTCTTGGTTTGATTTGGGTTCCTTGCCTGTTAGTGGTTCCCCTTAAATGCTTGGCTCTTTGGTGGCTCATTCAGGGGTAAAAGGTCCTTAAAGGCTGTGCAGCCTTTCCTTGTGTTGAGGGAGCCCTCCTCAAGGGACTTCACTCTAGGGTTACCTAACTAGGCCTTTTAAGGATTCCTGACTGTCATTGTCTGTGAATCTTTTCTCTTGAGCTTGTCAATTTCCCCAGGAAGGGATCTCCTCAAATTTCTGCTCAGGTGTGGGTGGGGTAGATTAGTAGTGAGACCTGGCTGAGGGTCTCACTACTCAGTAAGTAGAATTTCCCTCACCTCCCTGTTTTTCTGCATAGCAGCACCTCACCCATGCCCTCAGCTGTGCCTGATCTCCCCAAGTCCAGAGTCTGTAAGAGGGATATTTGTATGGGTGCTTCTGGCTATGGGAGGATGTCTGGGGGCCTGAAAGTTCCTTTTATAGACTTTTAAATCTTCCTCCTAGTTTTACCTCCACCTCTCAAACCTGTCTTCAGCAGTATCTTATGCCTCTAATTCCCGGTCCTGTGTAGGAGTTCTCAGATGATGTCTATTGGCTTTTGGTGGCTTCCTCAGTGTAGACCCTCAGTTCTCAGCCTTGTGTAATCTGCCAAGTCGATTGACACTCATCCATCTACTTTACATCTTCCAAAAATTGGCTGGCAACTATTTACGGTTGTCTTTTCTCCCATCCCCTTTGTCCTATGGGTTTATATTTACATATGTAAAAAAAAAACCTTTTGATTGCCATTTAGGTGGGGTCTAGGAAGGGGACTTCCCATAAACACATGTGTTCAGCCTACCATGTTTAATCAGAAGTCTAGAATGCCAGCTTTCCTGCAGCTCTGGTGTGCTGCAGAAAGGTCATGAGCTTCTTTCACCACCCAGGAAAAGGGAGAGGGATGCTTACAGTTTGTCTCTGGGATGGACACAGCCATGGAACCAACCAGCACTTTTAATCCCAATGACATCTGCCTCCCATCCAGTGGTTTTCAAATGGGGCATCCTCAGTGGTGCCTCAGGGTTGGTCACAGTGAGCAAGGGAGAAAGCAAACGGGGGTTTCCATCTCCAGTGGGACCAGAGCCATGTGCTTTTGTCTGTTTTCTACATGGGACTATGCTAAAGCTTTCATTATAATGTCTCTGCTCCTGAAGATGAAAAGAGGAAAAAATAGACAAGGAGGATGGCAGCAGACCTATCATTATATGGCATTCTCTCTTCAGAGATGCTGCCTAAACCTCTTTCCCTGTGCTATTTTCATGGCAGTGCTTTTATGACCACATTGTGAACTTTAAAGGAATTTAGTGGAGGGAGCACCCCTTTTGGGTGTGGATGCGGATTTTAAGCTTGGTTCAACTGCTTAACTGGGTATGTGCCCTTGGGAAGCTTACAACCTCTCTGGGCTCTGTGTCCTCATCCTGCAATGAGGATTATAATACCTTGTTAGCAAGTGATTGGGAAGGTTCATGGCACAGAGTAGCTATTCACTAATGTGGGCTTCTCCTTCACCCTGGCCCTGGCAGTATACACAATTTCAGCATTGTTTTTCCTCTCAACAAATATGTAGTGCCCTGATATACATCTGCGAGCCAGACAGTCCAAGGTCTCTGACTTCTTGGGACTTGTGTTTAGTGAAAGGGTCAGACAACAAAAAATAAATAAGGAAATGAAGGTGATATGGTTTGGCTTTCTTCCCACCCAAATCTCATATTGAACTGTAGCTCCCATAATCCCCATGTGTCAAGGAAGGGACCCAGTGGGAGTTAACTGAATCATGGGGGCAGGTTTTCCTGTGCTGTTCTCGTGATAGTGAATAAGTCTCATGAGATCTGATGGTTTCATGAAGGGGAGTTCCCCTGCACACGCTCTCTTGCCTGCTGCCATGTAAGATGTGCCTTTGCTTCTCCTTTACCTTCTGCCATGATTGTGAGGTCTCTCCAGCCATGTGGAACTGTGAGTCCATTAATCTTCTTTTTATTTAGAAATTACCCAGTCTTGGTTGTTTCTTCATAGCAGTATGAAAATGGACTAATACAGTAAATTGGTACAAGTAAAGTGGGTATTGCTATAAAGATACTTGAAAATGTGGAAACCACTTTGGAACTGGGTAACAGGCAGCAGTTGGACGAGTTTGGAGGGCTCAGAAGAAGACACGAAAATGTGGGAAAGTTTGGAACTTTCTAGAGACTTGAAGGGCTCAGAAGACAGGAAGATGTGGGAAAGTCTGGAAATTCCTAGAGACTTGTCGAATGGCTTTGACCAAAATGCTGACAGTGATATGGACAATGAAGTCCAGGCTGTGGTCTCAGATGGAGATGAGGAACTTGTTGAAAGCCGGAGCAAAGGTCACTCTTGCTATGCTTTAGCAAAGAGACCGGTGGCATTTCGTCCCCACCCTAGAGATCTGTGGAACTCTTGAGAGAGATGATTTAGGGTATCTGGTGGAAGACATTTCTAAGCAGCAAAGCATTCAGGGATGAGGGATGAAGAGTAGGGGTGAGGGTGGCAATTTTAAACAGGGTAGTCAGGGGAGACCTCATTGAGAAGGTAATATCTGAGAGAAGAGTTGATGCAGGGAGGCAGCGAGTCATGTGGCTATGTCAGCAAGGAGAACTCTCACAGATGTTAGTAGCAAATGCAGATGCCCCAAAGTAGGGGTGTTCCTGGAATATTCAAGAAGCTGTAGGGAAGCCTGTGTGACTGCAGCCAGGTTAATAAGGCGAGGGGAGGGCAGTAGGACCTGAGGAAGCTGGAGGGATAATGGGGTCCCAATCTTTACCCCTAGAACGGCACAGCTTTAAAAAAATTATTCCTTTGCTCAAAAGCATACTTGACATATTATCATGTTAACACTAATTAACACTAGGATTTGGGGAAATGAGGGCAGATTATATTTGATAAAAAAGTGTATTTCATTGGAGTGCATGAAGGATGGAAGGAGATGAGAAATGGAGGGGCCTATTTGTGATCTTTCTGACACTCGAATCCTTTTAGCACTTGTTAGAAAACTCCCTGTACACGGATTCTGGTTTCCTCAGATGTAACCCACCTTCAGTTCTCACCCTGACCCCCACCTCACTCAGTGTGGCCGTCCACAGGGCTGTCTGCCTAGAAGTTGTCTCGGGAGTGCCTTCCCCAACCACCATCGGCCCAACTTATTTAGGACTATTACTGGGTCCTCAGGTGAACTGATTCCCCTGCCCACTGCTGATTGGTCCAGGGGCGGGCACCTGACAGGAGCTGAACCAATGATTCCCTGCCCTATTTTTTTGTTTGTTTGTTTGTTTTGTTTTTCCTAAACAGGACATCAGTGAGAGTCAAAACAGTCTCTTGCCGGGGGCAGGATCTGTAAAATATAAAACTCGGGATCTGTTGGGAGCCATGTGTGAAAAAATATGTGTGTGGGAAAAATAAGCCTGTTTCTAGTGAGAGAATGAAAAGAATTCAGAGAGAGGAGGAATGAGAGATCTGAGAGTTTAGGAGACTTAGGTTCCACTCGTTCCTGACGCTGCATCCCTGACCCTCCTGCTGGCTGGTTGTCAAAGTTTGCCTTGGATTCTGAGAACAATATAATTTCTTTTATGCCTAAGCTTGTTTGATTCAGGTTTCTCACGTGCAACCCAGATAACCCACTGCCTGTTCCTTTTATCTTTGAAGTTACTTAGAGGTATCTACACAGAATTTCATTTTTAACAACCTCTCCTTCTGCCTTCAATTTAATTTCTGTTAGAAAACCCTGGCCATGAAATCTGCACTGCTACAGTCTAAGACAGCTTTTTCAAAAGTATATTTTGTGAGCTTTTCCATGAAAATGAAGGTTTCCGTGGTCAAAGGCATTTGGGAAATAAATGCTGCATGTGCTATTCCTATCTTGGAGATTCATGATGTGTTATATTAAAGAATTCCTGCAATGAATAAATGTGTTTAATGTTTTTTAACCAGAATTCCCTAAATTCTTTTTGGGCCCTGCGCCTTTTTGTTCATAAAACATGTTATATCCCAAACTCCTGATGTTCCTTAGGACTCATTTTGGGGCATACTCTCTAGGACCACATGCAACTGAACCTCTTCCTTTAAAATGGCATATTACCAGGGTGCCCCACAAGAAGATGTGTGACCAAGGGGAGCACCCTGGTGTGGGGCATTGTCAGCCTGGAGGAAGGGACATTTTTGATAATTTTCGTAGAGTCACCGTCCACTCATTAAGCATGAGCTCATAGGGCTGGGTCTACTCAAAGAGTGTGTCTTTTGTTAACTTACTGCTTGGTGCCCTCTGTGTTGATGGTGGTCAACACTATCACCACCTCCCCAAAAGGTCCTTCCTGTTAGTTAGAATTATCCTCAGAAGAGTGGTTCCCTCACTGTTTCCTGACATTCCTGAGAAGTGGAGCCATCCACAAGGCAAGGCAAAAGTGTTCCAGAGGCTCTGCTTTGGGCAGAATGGGGCTTCCAGATGTTGACCTGCTGCAGAGCTCTGTCTCAGGTGCGGGATATTTGGAATAATCTCTGCTTCTGGAGGTTTTTTTTTTTTTGGACTATCTTCCCACCTGCTGGTGGGCACGATCACCCTCTCATTGCTTACAGTTTGCAGAGAACTCTCATTTGAGCCCTTCAGCCCTCCTGTAAAGCCAATGAGTTTTATTTATCTCTATTTTACAAACGAGGAAAGAGAGGCCCATTCACTTGGCCTTAGTCACACAGTTAGGAAAGGAAGAGCTGGGATGGGGTCTTGGGTCTGCTTGACCTTGTCATGCCATTTTCTCTGTCTTCCTATACAGCCTCCATCATCAAACTGCCTGGGCACACATCAGACTGCCACAGGCACATTTCAATTCCTTTCCTCTCCATCACCACCCAAATATCTCCTGGACTCCTGGGCCTGGCCTCCTTCCTCTGGGGATTGAGAGGTGGGAATGTTAAGGAAGGGAGATGGCATCTGTGGGGCTGCACAATTTGGCAGGTCAGGAAGGCTGCCTCCTGATGACTGTGGCAGGGATAGGCCTGGCTGTGTTCATCGTCCTCGAGATCAATGACCAAGCAGCCATGTGTGTCTGCGCCTCCTCAGGTGGTTTTACAGACAAGCATCTCTCACCTGCCAGAGCCCACCTCCCATCCTTCAACAGATGTGCTGGCTTCTCTCTCACCCACATGGGACTCACCTCCCACTGGCCTAGGAAATAAGCAGCTTTGAGGTGACCAGCATCTGCAAGAGGCAGCACATTGTTCAGGGCCTTCTTAGCCTGAAGAAAGGTACGATGGAGGGAACCCTAATGCAGGAGTTCAAGGGTCCGGCTGCGGAGTCAGGGGGAAGCGACAAAACCTCAGCCTCCTTTTCTGGAAAATGGGGACAAGGAGTTCTACCTGACACTCAAGGTCATGGTGAGGGAATAGGCAGGAATATGGAATATTATGACCCCAGGAATATGGGAGGTGGCTGCAAAAGCCAAAATCCATGAAGTCAACTAGAGTTGTCAGAAGCCGTTTTCCGATATACTATCTGCTCTCTAATATGGTAGCCACCAGCCTCCTGCAGCTAGCTAACTTAAATGAATGAAAATGAAACTTTATTAAATATTCAATTCCTCTGCAAGGCATAAGAATGATACAGTGGACTTTGGGGATTTGGCGAAAAGTGTGGGTGTGTGTTGAGGGATAAAAGACTACACACTGTGTACAGTGTACACTGCTCGGGTGATGGGTGCAATAAAATCTCAGAAATCACCACTAAAGAACTTATTCATTAAGCAAACACCACCTGTTCCCCAAAAATCTATTGAAATTATAAAAAAGTTCAATTCCTCATTCTCCTAGCTTCCTTGCAAATACTCGATTGCCACAAGGGTTTAGTGGCTAATGTACTGGACAGAGCAGATAGACAACATTTTCATCAGCCCAGAAGGGTCTATAGGACAGCACTGATCAGATTTTTCTCTAACCTGTTTCTTCTGCCCCTCTATCCCCTGCCCCTGCTTTAAACCCGTTCTTCATACAGCCTGCTTCCCCAACTCCCCAGTCTCAAAGGAGACTGTCTAAGTGACTGTACTGGTCCATCTCGCAGGGATGACTCAAACTCTCGCCAGGAACGAGACTGGAGTTCTCTTGCAGAAACTGTGTGCACATCTGGTGCCCCCAGTGAGATAATAAGATCCTGAAAGGTGGGGTCTTTTCTCATGCCTCCTGCACCCCGATGATGACCTGCACAGTGTTAGCATGTGACAAGTCCTTAATCAAGATTATGAATTTTCCCCGAATTGGTGTAGCTCATCGTCCAGTCAGGTTGACTGAGGGTCCAAAAGCTTGGGTCAGAACAGTCTTGGTTCAGCTATGAACTCACTGCATGACTTCAAAGACATCATTACTTCAATCCAGCCCTCAGGGGAAAGAGAAGGTTGGCCTGGAAGAGATGATCTCAGAGGTTCTTTCCTGCTCTGACCATCTGTGGCTTTGGGAGGCAGAACACAGACTTTTTGGGTAGCCTTGTAGCCTGCAGTCAGTGCTCAGACCAACGCCATATTCCACAGGGAACTGTGCTGTGTGAGGATGTCTGTGATGGGGACCTGGCACTGAGAGTGCACGCGCGTGTGTGTGTGTGTGTGTACATGTGCTTTTGCTCCTGAATCAAGATAACAGGCTAGGAAACCTACCATTATCATGGAAGGACATAACTAACTTCTATTTAGGCTTTGAGTGTGGGGTCTCCATGACTCATTTTATTTCCTTATTTCCCTCTTCTTCCACAGATGATTAGATAATCATATGTGTTCTGGTGTCTGCAAGAAAGGCCTCTCTTTGGGGACCAAGACTCCATCCCCTGGACCCTGAGTTGTCTACAGGCCTCCACGGTCCCAGGGCCCGGTTGGCCTCAGGATGCCCTGTCCACCAGCCCTCAGGGATGCCAGAGATCAGAACGGACACAAACCTTCATCCGTCTGCACCTGGAGGGGCATTGAGTTGAGAAAAGTACACAGGATCAACAAAGCGTCTCCTCAGTGAGTGGCTGATGGGGCTTGGGCTGCCCTGGCTCCTGAGGTGAGCTTCCAGATGGCACTGGCACAGTAACACGTGTGTGGCCATTTTATCTTTCAGTTGGAGGAGCAGAGGACTGGCTGTGATGGGAGGTAAATGGTCACACTCCCCTCCCCGCATCAGGGTGTTCCTGAGAGAGCGGTGGTGGGAGAGAGCCTGGAGTTTGCAGTCAGTCCTCCTGGGGTGGAAGCACTCACTGTCTCAGCAGCCTGATAAGCCTGGGTATGCTGAGTGCCAGACTCTAGAGTCCAAAGTCGATGAACTCAAGGCACAGGGGTGGCAAGAGGTGGGGGCTGGGCTGCTTGGGCTCCACCCCTTCCTCAACCCCAACCTGAGGGCCCAGGACCTCCCTCCTGCTGGAATCTTCCCTCCCCTCCCAATCCCCTTCAGACTGCTCCCCACGCTCCTCTCTTGACCCACCTCTGCAATCCTTCCCATTATGCCCTGAACACAGCATTAATCTGACTTTGGGTCCCTCTTAAATCCATGTTTCCCACTCTTGGGCACCTCTTTACCTTCTTTTCCTGGTGAAATTCTAGAGGCTGCCATCACTCCTTGACTTGTGGCTGCATCACTCCAGTCTTTGCCTCTGTCATCACACTGCCTTCTCTGTCTGACCTTCCTGAGCTCCTCTTATAAAGACTTATGTGATTACATCAGGCCCATCTGGATGATCCAAGACCATCTCAAGACCCTGCTCAAATACCCTTGGTGTTTCTCCTGACCCTGTTCCCTGTGATTGTGTCTCTTCCTCTGGGCCACGATCAAGGACTTGGTCTTTTTCATCATAATGTCCTTACTTGGGTGCAAAGCCTGAGATAGTGTACCTGGTTAAGGAATGGTTTGCTGAGGAAATAAATGAATAGATGAATGCATGAAATACGCTTTAGGGTCTATACACATGGGTCCCCCAGGGGCTCACACAGGCACGATGCCAGGTCCCTGAGCCCATGTCCTTTGGTATTCCAACACTTCCCAGCACCTCCAGCTTCCCCCAGTGGGCAGCAGCCTGCTTTCCTTTCAGTTCTTCTAACTGGGTTGGGATATTCAGGATGACTGAGAGAGGCTGTCATCCTTTCCTCCTCTCCTGAAATCAAGCCACTCACCTGACCAACCACACCTGCTACTTCAAACCTTCCCGCATGTCTTCCCTCCCCCTACCTACCTTACCTCGCCAGTATTCCCATCATCTGTCCCTCTCCCACATAGTAAAATGTGAGGAAACCCGGGGCATCCCAGCCCAAGCCAGGGACATCTTTATGATTTAGCAGCATGTCACCAACCTCTTGTTGGACAGTAATCCCTCACAGGGTGGGCCAAGACAGCTCACCAGTCTTTCAGAGGTAGGCCTGCAGCCCTCCACCATCACCCTATGCCCGGTCCCTGTGCCCAGCTCACCTGTCTCTCCCCAGATGGGCAGGTACTCATCCTGCTGAATGTCCAGCATGATCTCCAGCCCGTTGCCTGTCCCCCCCTTGACCGTGGTGAGCAGAGGTTTGCCATCCTCGCCTGAGTTAAACATGTAACACTTCCCATATTTTGTAAACACCTGAAGGAGAGAAGAGAGAGAGAGAGAAGCACATGGGTAACTTCAGATGGGGGTCCAGAGATTGGCGAGACCCCAGAAATCTGACAGCAGGTCAGAGTCCCCACAGCCCATCACCATCACCCCTCTCAGGAACCAGCGGTTTTTCATCCTGGCTGTGGGCCTGACTTTTACCAAGTGAAATTCTGGCATCAAAGAGCAAATCTGGATGTCCTTTGGGGTTTCTTGCAGTAGCATCTGGTCTCTTCTTCCTCTGAGCACTACCTTGGGAGGTCCTGTTCACTTCCAGGCACTAAATATCATCTGTAAACTCCTGATCCTTCAATCCACACCTCCAGCCCTGGGCTCTCTTCTGGCATCCAGACACACTGGGTTCACCTTTGAGGTATGTTTCCAGCAGACCCTGGGCACTCAGTTTGTCCAGAGGCAACTGATCTTCTTCCTTAGCTTCCCCACCCCATTGGCAATTCTCTTGCAAGTCTGTTCCAGGGAACAGCATTGCCATCTGCCAAGGGGCTCAAGTCAGACCCTCAGAGTTGCTGTCTACACTTCTTATTCCTTACACCGATGACCAATCGGGCAGCAGAACCTATCAATAACCTCTCTACATCTGTCCTGAATTTAGTCTTTTGTCTTCCTTACTGATGAAATTTAGGACCCAAGCGTTTTTTTGCCTGCATCACTCTGGTTTCCTGGCTGGACTTCAGGATTCCAGATGACCTTCTCCAGCCCATCCTCTAAGGTAACTGTGAGTTACTCTGGAATGCAAACCCTATCACATTAATCCTGTGCTGAAAACCCATCAGGGCTCCCTATGCTCGTTAGGCTAGAATTCAGACCTGCCATGCCAGTCTTTTGCAATGCCCAGTCTTTTGCAATGCCCTCCACCTATTCCTTCTACCGTTCACTCTGCTGCTTTCCGCCCGAGTCCAGCAGCATCCACTGGAAGGTAGACTCCAGGGGCTCAGGGACTATGTCTGCTTGCTCATGATTATCTATCCCTAGTAGCTAGTATAGTGACTGGCACATGGGGTGCTCCGGAAATACATGTTGAATGAATGAATGAATGAGTGGGTGAGTGGATGGAGCCAGACCAAACAACTTGTAACAGCCCCAGGTCATATGCTGATGCTTCACACACTTGTGGTTCTCCACTTGCTGCTTCTGGCACCAGTAACTCCTTTTACTTCTCTCTCTGCCTGGACAACCTCTAGCTGGGCTCCAAGACCAGATCAATGCATTTCCTTCTCCAGTAAGCCTTCCTAAAACCCTGGACCAAGTTGGGTTACTTGCTCCACTTGATCCTTCACCACAGCACCCCTTGCTTGGCACTCACTGAATAGCTGGTTTTGCATCTCTCCTGAATTTGACTCTGCCTCTCATTTCTGAATCCCGGCACTTAGTACATTGCTGGCACACAGTAGGGGCTCAGTCAACTTTTGCTTGATGAAAGTATGATTACAAAGAGGCAGAGTGATGGTGTAGAAAAAGCCCAGGGAAAGGAATGCAGAGATCTTTGTCCAAGTTTTGATATTGCCACTTCATATAGTGTGACTTTAAGTGAACCAAATAAACCCTCCCAGCCTCAATGTCTCCATCTATAAAATGGGGGTTCTAGTCTTTGGCTTTGCTACCTCTCAAGGTTATTGAGAGGATCAAATGAGGTAACGCATGCAAAAGTGCTTTAAAACTGTAAAAGCTTTCTACAAATGCTATGGGTTATGATGATTATATAACTGCTTTCGAACCTCCAGCTGAAGCCAAATTACATCTGGCAGAATTGGCTGGAGGAGAGCCAGGCTGACTGTATTGGATTCCTGCAGCCACAGAGATTTGGGTCTGGGCCACTTTCCTGAGCACGCTTCACTGCACTGTCCCATCCTACAGCGTAGAGGCCACAGGGAGGCTTTTTGGCTTCCCAGCTTTCAGTGCACAGGCAAGTAAATAACAGAAGTGACTGTGGGAGGCTGCCTTTCTTATGTAAATCTTTATGGCTAGATAGAAGAAAGGAAGAGGGGCTTCTATCATGTGCCAGGAACTGTGCTAGATGCTTATCTATGTTATCTCATTTAACTCTTACAACCGTGACCATTGGCAGTTATTGCTTTACCTATTGTGCGGAGGAGGAAACCAAGGCCCAGAGAGGTTAAGTGACTTGCATAAGGTCACACAGCTAGTAGGAGAAAAACTGAGATTCAAATCTATATCTGTCTGATTCTAACACATGTGTCCTTTCTGCTGTGCTGTCCTGGGAGGGACATGAGGGTTTTCATCATTGGGACACTTCCTAGCCACATACTGTTCCTTTCTGCCTTGCTTTCCTCATCAGTCCATTCAATATTCATATGCATATGCTCCTACTATGTGCAAGGATTATGGGGATTGCAAAAAAGTACAAGCTCTACTGCTTGCCTTCAAGACCTGTAGGAAGGGTTAGTGAAACATCTATGTTGTTCTCCACTATACGAAACAGCTCTGAGTCCCTGGCCAGCTGCACTATTTCAGGACAGCCAATCCCTGCTCTTTCAGCTTCATGGCAGAGGAGAACAGCTGGAATTAATGCAAAGTCCAAAGCAAACATACTTTTTCAAAGAACCAAGTTTTTTCATAACTATTGCATATAGCAATTGAACTTGGCAAATGAACTTATCCCTTGGAGACGTGTTCCTGGGGATCACTGTAATGAACAGATAAGAGCATTTCATAGCACATCCATTGCAAGGCGTTGAACACATCTGGAGTGAATTCTGGGGTGCTCCAATAGAGCTTTTCTTTGTAGACACTCTAAATATCCTCTCTGTCTCTTCAAAATTGCTTATAATATTAATTTGCCTATCTGTATGAAGGGATTTGCAAGCAAAAGTAAATTTCAACTTAGCATCAGATTATTGCAAATTCCAACTCCTTCACCTTTTGGTCCTTGAACTTCAGAATACTGGGCTGGGGTTAGAGAGTGGTGTGGACTCCTGAAATCAGCTGTGATCTCGGCCCTGCCAAAGCATGCCCAGTGTCATTGGTGAAGGTGTTGACCCTCCCTAAGCATCTGAAGATGATGACAAGGTGTAAGAACTGAAAAGCGTCTTAGAGATCATCTTGTTAATCCACCTTACTTTACATATGAGGAAACAGAGACCCAGGAGAGAGGAAATGACTTGCTAAAGGTTACACAGCAAGAAAGTGTCCAACTGGGACCCTTTCTTTCCTTTATACCAGCCTCTCTCAGTTTTTCCACTTACAAAAACAGATAGAGGGTCTAGTGGGGTGCTAAGATCCTCCCATCTCTGCACTTCAATTGATCATTGACTGAGTGTCTGCTTTGAGCAGATACAGTGGGAACGGAAGCCTCATGAATTGAAGGCTTTCCCTGTCAAAGAGGGAGCAGAGAGCTCTTTATAGTGGGAGTGAGTAGAGACTTGTTCCCCATCCTTGACTGCCTCCTTGCCAGGGCTAGAACCCATTCTAGCCCAGGCAGCAGCTCCTGCAGCTGCCCTTGGTGTCAATGTAATCTTTTCTGCTCCTTCTTCTGGGTGCAGTGTGCTGGAGCAAGTTCACAAACGTGCCAGGTGTGAGCTGAAATAGGTTAGAGCTTGGTGAAGCGTGGCAGTCACCAGAGCAGCAGGGGTGGGGAGCCAGAGGGTGACTACAGCCAAATCAGAGAGGTGGCCAAGTGACAGCTAAATTCTTCTTCTTTTTTTTTTTGAGAGCCAAATCATGAATGAACTCCCATTCACAATAGCTTCAAAGAGAATAAAATACCTAGGAATCCAACTTACAAGGGATGTAAAGGACCTCTTCAAAGAGAACCATAAACCACTGCTCGGTGAAATAGAAGAGGACACAAACAAATGGAAGAACATACTATGCTCATGGATAGGAAGAATCAATATTGTGAAAATGGCCATACTGCCCAAGGTTATTTATAGATTCAATGCCATCCCCATTAAGCTACCAATGACTTTCTTCACAGAATTGGAAAAAACTGCTTTAAAGTTCATATGGAACCAAAAAAGACCCCGCATTGCCAAGACAATCCTAAGCCAAAAGAACAAAGCTGGAGGCATCACGCTACCTGACTTCAAACTATACTACAAGGCTACAGTAACCAAAACAGCATAGTACTGGTACCAAAACAGAGATATAGACCAATGGAACAGAACAGAGCCCTCAGAAATAATACCACACATCTACAGCTATCTGATTTTTGACAAACCTGACAAAAACAAGAAATGGGGAAAGGATTCCCTATTTAATAAATGGTGCTGGGAAAATTGGCTAGCCATAAGTAGACAGCTGAAACTGGATCCTTTCCTTACTCCTTATATGAAAATTAATTCAAGATGGATTAGAGACTTAAATGTTAGACCTAAAACCATGAAAACCCTAGAAGAAAACCTAGGTAATACCACTCAGGACATAGGCATGGGCAAGGACTTCATGTCTAAAACACCAAAAGCAATGGCAACAAAAGCCAAAATTGACAAATGGGATCTAATTAAACTAAAGAGCTTCTGCACAGCAAAAGAAACTACCATCAGAGTGAACAGGCAACCTACAGAATGGGAGAAAATTTTTGCAATCTACTCATCTGACAAAGGGCTAATATCCAGAACCTACAAAGAACTCAATCAAATTTACAAGAAAAAAACAACCCCATCAAGAAGTGGGCAAAGGATATAACAGACACTTCTCAGAAGAAGACATTCATACAGCCAACAGACACGTGAAAAAATGCTCATCATCACTGGCCATCAGAGAAATGCAAATCAAAACCACAGTGAGATACCATCTCACACCAGTTAGAATGGCAATCATTAAAAAATCAGGAAACAACAGGTGCTGGAGAGGATGTGGAGAAATAGAAACACTTTTACACTATTGGTGGGACTGTAAACTAGTTCAACCATTGTGGAAAACAGTGTGGCAATTCCTCAAGGATCTAGAACTAGAAATACCATTTGACCCAGCCATCCCATTACTGGGGATATACCCAAAGGATTATAAGTCATGCTGCTATAAAGACACATGCACACGTATGTTTATTGTGGCACTATTCACAATAGCAAAGACTTGGAATCAACCCAAATGTCTATCAGTGACAAACTGGATTAAGAAAATGTGGCACATATACTATGCAGCCATAAAAAGGGATGAGTTCGTGTCCTTTGTAGGGACATGGATGCAGCTGGAAACCATCATTCTCAGCAAACTATCGCAAGAACAGAAAACCAAATACCGCATGTTCTCACTCATAGGTGGGAACTGAACAACGAGATCACTTGGACACAGGAAGGGGAACATCACACACCGGGTCCTATTGTGGGGAGGGGGAAGCGGGGAGGGATAGCATTAGGAGATATACCTAATGTAAATGACGAGTTGATGGGTGCAGCACACCAACATGGCACATGTCTACATATGTAACAAACCTGCATGTTGTGCACATGTACCCTAGAACTTAAAGTATAATTAAAAAAAAAAAAAAAAGAGAGATGGAGTTTCGCTCTGTCGCCCAGGCTGGAGTGCACTGACGCAATCTCAGATCACTGCAAGCTCTGTGTCCCGGGTTCACACCATTCTCCTGCCTCAGCCTCCCAAGTAGCTGGGACTACAGGTGCCCGCCTCCATGCTTGGACAGCTAAATTCTTTATCAAGTCAAGACCACCAGCAGGAGGCCTAAAATCCTTGTATGACTTCCTGTTACATTTAGGGTGAAGCCCCCAGTGCCCCCAGTCCCTACTGGGGCCCTGTATGGCTCAGCTCCTGGCATACTTTCTCCCTGCTCTCACAGGCTTCAAACATACTGGCCTCTTCGGATCCCAGGATGTGCAGCAAGCTCTTCCCCGCCAGGCATTTCCACATGCCTGGAGTGTTCTCTGCCTAGAATGTTCTGGCATGCTTTGCCTGGCCAGCTCCTCCTGATCAGGCCTCAGCTTGAAAGCCACTTTCTCAGAGAGGTGCTTGGCTTCTCCAGGCTCCCAGCCTTCATTCAAATCGTGACTTCTTGTTTTACAACCTCACATCCCTTATATTTTTCCATTATAGTGTCTGTCAAAGTGTGTAACTGGATGGTTATTTATATGATTATTTGTCGGATGTGTTTTCTGCCAGATTGTCAGCTTTTTTTTTTTTTTTTTTTTTTTTTTTTTTTTTTTTTTTTTTTTTGAGGCGGAGTCTCGCTCTGTTGCCCAGGCTGGAGTGCAGTGGCCGGATCTCAGCTCACTGCAAGCTCCGCCTCCCGGGTTTACGCCATTCTCCCGCCTCAGCCTCCCGAGTAGCTGGGACTACAGGCGCCCGCCACCTCGCCCGGCTAGTTTTTGTATTTTTAGTAGAGACGGGGTTTCACTGTGTTAGCCAGGATGGTCTCGATCTCCTGACCTCGTGATCCGCCCGTCTCGGCCTCCCAAAGTGCTGGGATTACAGGCTTGAGCCACCGCGCCCGGCCAGATTGTCAGCTTTGAGAGGGCAGGGACTGTGTCTGTTTTATTCAATGAATGAGTGAATGAATGAATGAATGAATAAGAGTCAAGGTGCTGCTGGCACACATTTCCTTGTGCACCTCCAGGAAGTGCCCTTCTGTGTTGGCTGGCCTCACCTGGTTCTGGCTGGAGCTCATGCTGACATCTTGACCAGCTCCCCTTCCCTCCCGTTTTCTGCTGGAGCCTTCTCACTTCCCACCTAATTGGACCCAAGCGTTTTTGCTTGCGTCTCCATGAAAGCATTAGAGGAAATAATCCTTTTAGGAACTAAGATGACCGGGGACAGTTTACCTTCCTAGGTGCCGGCGGAGAGGCTCAGGGAAAGCAAAGCGCCCGCTCCCTGGCTGCATGCCTTTCCTGGCCTCCCAGCCTGGGCTGCTGAGCCTGCCACTCCTGCCTGGCTTTTTTCAGAGGATTATTTTCCTCTCTGCTCATCATCAAAAGCCAGAGAGCTATTTACACACAGTGCAATTTTGCTACAAACTTGGAACAAGATGCAGCTCTTTCTGCATATTGGGGCATTATGACGTGTAAGAACATACGCTTCAAATTTATGCCTTATCGCCCCCAGCCAGAAAATATAATTTATTTAAGTCCAGACTGTCAGGTTGAGCTCGCTGCTTCTTCAGACCTGCTATTCTGCCAGGCATTTCTCTGCTTTCCCGTTAAGTGTTGACAGGCCCATTGTGGATGGCAAGGCTGGATTTGCCGGGTTGCTGAGAGTCTAGGATTGCACTTAGTTGGATTGGTCTACAAGAATTAATTAGGAATTAAGAAAGATGCATGTTTCAAACCTGGATCTACAGGAGTGGTGGTGGTGGTGGGGGTGCTCCTGAGATAAAAATAAGTCCCACAACTATCATTTTCATTCCTAATGCTTGCATTGTGTGTTACTGTTTAGAGATTGAGATTGCATATACATAGAACTTCAACTTTCTCAATGGCCCTTTGAAGATGGAGGAAAGGAAACTAACAATTCCTTGGCTTCTACTTTGTGCTGACTCCTGATTGGCACAGTCATAGTTTTATGTAAGTTTTTTTTTTTTTTTTTTTTTTTTTTTTTTTTTTTTTTTTTTTACAGGGCCTTGCTTTGTCACCCAGGCTGGAATGCAGTGGTATGATCACAGCTCACTGTAATCTCAAACTTCTGGGCTCAAGTATCTCAGTGTACAGGTACACACCACCATGCCTGGCTAATTTTAAACATTTTCTTTGTGGAGAGGGTTTCACTATGTTGCCCAGGCTGGTCTCAAACTCCTGACCTCAAGGGATCCATCTGCCTCATCCTCCCAAAGTGCTGGGATTACAGGTGTAAGCCACTGCGCCTGGCCCTCCTCATTCTTGATTATGGTCCCAACCACCCGGAAGTAGAGGCATTTTATATTCACATCCAGAAATGGAGAATCTGAGGCTGCTTAAGGCCACAGTGCCAAGGGGTAGCAGAGCTGAGACTCATGGGTGAGACCTTCCCATCAGAGACATTAAAAGGAGGGGACACTAGGCTAAAGCAGCTCACTGATGGCTACTGAAGTCTGTGGCCATTGTCAATTCCAGTGTTCTCTTTTGCAAACTGGGCAAGGTAATCATGCCATGTGGTAGATTTGTTTGGAAGGTTACATAACAGACATCTTTACTTCCATACTAGAAGGAAGTACTATGTGTCTACTTTTCAGCAGAAGAGAGATGAGTTATTTAAGTTTTGAAGACGGGATCAGAGATGACTTGAAAAATGGGGGCTTGGGTTCCTGTGCTCTCTGCTTATGTTCATAGAATACCAAGCTCATCTTTTTTTTTCTTAATTTATTTATTTTTAATTTTTTTTTTATTATACTTTAAGTTCTAGGGTACATGTGCACAACGTGAAGGT
Source organism: Rhinopithecus roxellana (assembly GCF_007565055.1). NCBI lineage: Eukaryota > Metazoa > Chordata > Mammalia > Primates > Cercopithecidae > Rhinopithecus > Rhinopithecus roxellana. The sequence continues at coordinate 49,967,492 of NC_044567.1, forward strand.
TTGTCATGTTAAAGTAGTTAGAGGGGAAGGAAACAGCCATGTGCCCCTGCTTTTCTATTCTCTAATGATGTTAAGCCTGCTGCTGGAAGCCCAGGGTAGCCAATGGGATTACTGGGGGCCAAGGAATTCTGTAGAGAGGGAGATGCTTCCATGCACACAACCCTCTTTGAAAATCTATATGAGTTCCAGCAGCTGAATTGTAACTAGCTATTGGTACAGTGGATACCACCAATCTGAAGTTGGCACATTCTAAATCAAAGAAATGTAGAATAAAGTGTAGAATAAGGAGAGAGTCTCACTGATCCTCCAGTAACTCTTAAAGTAGCTCTGAAATCACAGGCTGGCTTTGCTGCCCTCCCTGGAGCGCCTTCAGTGCTAGTCACTTTATATCTGCTGTCATTAACCTTTGCAACAGCCCTGTGAAGATGATGTTATCATCCCTGTTTTACAGATAAGGAAACTGAGGCACAGAGAGGCTGAGCCAGGTCACAGAGCTGAAGAAGCCTGGGCGAAATCATTCTTGGCCTAATTCCAAAGTCTATACTCTTTGTCCCCATCCCTCATAGCCACTGCTCATATCCTTAGCCATCTCCCAGCCTGCTTTGTTTCTGGCAGACTAGTGAGGCTGGTGCTTTGCTGACATTAGAGCTCTCCCACCTGGTAGTTGGGGAGGCACGTCTCAGAGTCAGAGAAATCCGACCAAAGTGCCAGACACCAAAAAGCTTCCCCTCCAAACTTCTTATTTTGCACCTGGGGAGTCTGATGTTCAGAGGGGTGAAATGACTGTCCCAGGTCACACAGCTAATCTGGAGGGAGAGTAGATATCTGACCTGGGCTTCATGTCTTGAACCTCTGCTGTTCCTCGAAGCCTTCTGTTTGTACATGCCGGGACTTGGAAATAATGGCTAGGATCCTTTTCCTGGATCATTGCATCCGGGCATAAGAGTAAGATTGCCTGCTGCCAGCATCTGCGCATGGTGTGATCTATTGGGGCATTCTGCCTTACAGAGGTTGGGAAATGCAAAGTGGAGCCCTTGCTGTGAGGGGTTAGGAATAGCTAATACCCATGAAGACACGGTTTTCTGGTCCAATTAATAGTGCAAACAACATTTCTACACTGTGTACCTACTTAAGAAAATAAATTATGTATAAGCCCCCTCAAGGACTGTTGAAACATCCACTTACCAGCACACAGCTGGTCCTGCAAGCATCAAACCTTCTAACCTATTCATTAATCCTGACCTTTAGGGCTTCTTCTGGGTGATGGGTTTCTCATCTCTTGCTTATTACACTGGAAGGAAATGAAATTGCACTGCTCCAAAATGCCTCTAAAACTTAGCTGTTTTTTCTTTTCCCTGAGTTGATTCTGCTTTCTTCTCAGTGAGTTACTGAAATTTCTCATTAGACTGTTTTCAAAATAATGTGCTTGTTAAAGCCAGCCATTTAGTTTTGTTTGTTTTGTTTTTCTCTTTCAAACTCCTCAAATACATTTCACACAATTGGGAAGTGAGAAAGTCTGTCAAATGGGTTACCCGGCTCCTAGTAAACAAAATGAACCTGCCTCTTGTTTTCTGAAGTTGCAATTAAGGTTCTTGTCAATTAAATGCAGCCAGAGGGATTTATTAGCAAGGAAGCTGCTGTAGATGGTTAGCTCTTTGAAGGTAAAGACCGGATCTTATTAAAAAACCTGCTTGCTCATTCACCTGTTCCTGAAACAGGAATTTTTTGACCACCTATCATGTTCTAAGAAGTGCTGCATGACTGTGCTTTTTCTCACAGTGAGTTTGAAAAAGTGATTTCAATAAACACTCATGTAAGCATCTCCACGTGGCAGGTGCTGTTCCTGAGAATAAAGGAGATGAGGCAAATGCGACCACAATGCAGTCCCTCTGCCCTTCCCAATCAGGAGGCCATATGTTTTTCAGGACATCATTGACATCATTCTCCTTAGAAGCTACTTTTTCTGGGGAGAAAGGGAAGGATAAGCAATCATGGAGCGTGAGTGGGCACTGTGCTGATTGCTTTGAACACTTCGTCTGTTAAAGCTCACAAAGCCCTTGGAAGTAGGTGTTATTCTTCCCAGCTTACAGTTGAGAAAACTGAGGCTCCTACAGGAGGCTACAAGGTCCTACAGCTAAAGAGTAGTTTGCCTGATGTTTCCCTTCTCATGTGGGAGTTGTTGGAATAACGCTCTGCATTATTTGAATGTATGATATGGTAATGTGACCCCCCTTCTCCATGCCCTGGGGCCCATCTGCTGCGATGTGACATTTCCTGTGCTGCTCTCACTAAGAGGCAGAGGCCTTCTAGTCTCCTGCCTCCAAGCCTGAAGCACAGCCGGGGACTTTTCTGCTGGGCAGCTGTCCAGAGAGCTTCAGACCATGCAGGAAGAGATGTGTGAATGCTACGCAGGAAAAAGAGCATCAAGCGCCTGCAAATCTGTCTGTTGGTTGGGAAAACAACACGAAGGGGAACAACAGGCGAATCGGAGTGTTCTCCTTCAATTGTGTGGACAAATGTGTTCTCCTAGCAGATGACTCACAGAGGCAGAGGGGAAGGCTGAAGGCACTCCAGTCGTTCACCTTGAAAGGTGTTCAACATGCTGGGCCTCTGCTGGTGCATCCCTCTTGACAACTCATCTGAGAATCCAAAATTGGGTCTGACTTGAGATGATGAAGCAGAAGGTGGGGAAACTGGAGTCTTTCATGTTGGACCACAGCTTGGCTGGTTGAGGGAAGAAGGTTGACAGGCATTTCTGGGTTTGATGGAAATTTCAAATGGGACACAATGACAGGTTGCTTGCTCTTTCTTCTGAGGGCTCTACTGTCTGTCTCCTGTAGATAGTAGGGGTTGTGTCATTTTCATCTCTGTGTTCCCAGGGCTTGGTCTGGTAGCTGGTGAATAGAAGGCACTTAATGGGGAGTTTGGGTGAAGGAAAAAAAGCTAATATGGATTTGGGGACCAGGCAGCCCTGGTTTCAAATCTTGGCTCTACCACTGATTTGGGGAAGTCATTTCATCTTTTTGGTTCTTGAATGTGCATCTCAGCAATGCTGGTAAGAATACCTTCCAGTGGAGCTGTTGTGAAGATCAAAAGGAGTATGATGAGCCTGAAAGTTCTCTGTAGAAAAACAAAAAGGCTCAGCCCAGGCAGGGAGTATTCCTGCTTATGGCTTGGATCTTGCATAAGCCCTGCAGGAACTAGGGAGGAAAGGAGTTGCTATTTGGCTGTGGATGTTGAATCTCAGATGTTGTTCCATCCGGGACCATGCCTGTGGCTCTCTCATTCATTTCCTTAGTGAGCATCTCCAGAACACTCTAGAACACCTCTTGTATTCCAGGCACCACATCAGGCCTTGGGGATACAGACATGAGTCACCCTTTAGGAATCATCCAGTGGGGAGGGTGGCCCACAGACTGGGTGGTGCCAGGCACTGTGGGAGTGCACAGAAGGAAGCTGCCTGGTGGGCAGTGATGGTGGGATGGTGGGGGGCATGGAGAAATGTTGTGAAATTTTCCCTAGGAACAGTGGTGGCGACAGCAGTGGTATTTGGCAGGTTGAGAGACAGATCCCCTAGACTGGCTCCTCGTCTTAGCAGGGCCATGCTAATGCTTTCAGAAAGGCCAGTGGTGCCAGTCTATGCTTCTGGCTGCCAGCTGAGCCCTGCCTATCTGCTCATCATTCCAGTTGTCTTCCAGACTGGAACCTCACACCCTCAGGTAGACAACTATGGGTTCTATTAAGAGGCGGGCAGAACTGTGGAAGAACACGGACCGTGGAGTCAGATTATCCTGGCTGCATATCTACTACATGCCAGGCACTGTGCATAATGAATAATGGAGCTCAGCTTTCACAGAGTCGATAATTATTAAGACAGAGATGCAGCAACTGAGAGGAGTTAGCATTTGATTCTCCTGAGAGAACCTGTCAGCCTCAGAGATCTCCCCAAGGCTGACTCTCTGATCTGTCCACTGCCAACACATCACCAGACCACACCTAGGAACATACGGCCAAGACAAGTAGATGAAATAAGAGGAAACATATTTGTAGCGAGCCAAGGCTGACTGTGACGAGCACCCACTTGGCTGCCACCAAATGTAGGGAGCAGAACCCAGGAAGAGTTCCCAGCTTTTAGGAGGGCAAGAACTCAGGAAAGAGTGAGGGAGAATGTGTGGCCATAGACCATCCACAGTCTGCTCCCATTCCCATCTCTGCTGTCCCTACTGCCTATTTCCAACCCTACTGGCATGCTTCCTGCAGCCCCTGCCTGTTCCAGCTCCCAAGCACAGCAGACTGGAGTCAGGGGTGCTCACGGTACAGCAGCCCGTACACACTGGGATGTGGCCCCGAAGCTGCCACATTCGATGGAGCACATCTTAATCTACGTTCTGATCACCCATGACATGATGGATTTGAAGTGCCTGGCAGAGGGTACTCACTTAATAAAACTAGCTAGTAATATTATTATTAATAGAGATTCTGTACCTGAACTTTAATATCTGAGCTCCTATAGGATGTGATTTCTGGGTTCATGGTTCCTGTTAGAAGTTTCTTTTCAATACTTGATGTTTTTTGGTTTTGCTTTTTAATGGACACATTTATGAGGTATAACATGATGTTTTGATACATGTATACATTGTGCAATGATCAAATCAGGCTAATTAACATTTCCACCACCTCACATACTTATCATGTCTTTGTGGTTTAAATATTCTAAATGGAGAACATTTGAAATCCCTTCTTTTAGCAATTTGAAATATACACTCTTATTAACTGTAGTCATCATGCTGTGCAACAGAATATCAGGACTTGTTCCTCCTGTCTAACTGAAACTTTGCACCCTTTGATCAACATCTCCCCACTCCCTCTCCATCCACCTGAACCACCCCAGCCTCTGGTAACCAGCAGTACAAATGACCAACAGATGTATAAAAAATGCCCAACATCACAAATCATCAGAGACATGCAAATTAAAGCCACAGGAGATATCACCTTCCATCTGTTACAATAGCCATTATCGAAAAGATGAAAGATAACAAGTATTGGTGAAGATGTAGAGAAAAGGGAACACATGTACACTGTCGGTGGAAATGTAAATTAGCACACTCATTTCAGAAAACAGTATGGCATGTCCTCAAAAAACTAAAAATAGAATTACCATATGATCCAGTAATCCCACTTTTGGGTTTACAGCTAAAGGAATTAAAATCAATATGTTGAAGAGATGTCTGCACTCCCACGTTCCTTGAAGCACTATTTACAATAGCCAAGATACTGAAACAACAGGAGTGCCCATCAATGGGTACGTGAACTTTAAAAGGTGGTACAGATACACAATGAATTGCTATTCAGCCTTTAAAAAGAAGACAGTTCTGTCATTTGCAACAACATAGATACATCTAGATAAATAAGACATTATGCTAAGTGAAATAAGCCACACACAGAAAGAGAAATACCACATGATCTCACTTATATATGTGGAATCTAAAAAAATTGAACTCAGAGATAGTAGAATGGTGGTTGCCATTAAAACCTTTTTTTTTTTTTTAAAAAAAAAAAAAACCAAACAGTTGCTTGCCTAATCTTGTGATTACAACCCTATTCCTGCTACTAACTGCTGCATGCTGAATTTATGGGAGTACCTGCCTGCTTGGTTTCCCTGTGGCTGTACCCAGATCCCTTCTGGAAAGTTTCTTGGGTATTCTTGAGGAAGTCTGCATCACTCTGACTGGCTATTTTTGCTTAGCTGAACTTCACTTTCCTCCCGCCTTCCCAGCTCCTATCCCATGGGCTTGGGTGGGCTAATTCCTCCCACTGTGAGTGTGCTTTATGACTGGATGACCAACCCTGAGATCAGACACATGTCACTCCTTGCACCTGCCTCATTACACACCTGCTGGGCATATCCCTTCTTTCGTGCAGGTGTGGAATGGGAGAAGGAAGAAGAGGGGATCAGAAGTGTGTTGTGTTGTGTTCCTGGTTAATTTTGCATTATTCTACAGGGCTAGATTGAAAGTGATGCATCAGTGGAAACCAAATGATAGTTTATGATGTTTACAGAAGAAAAGCAGATGTTTCCATTAATGGCAGGGCAGAAAACAATCCCAAGGCAGGCCGATTCTAAAAGCTGATCAAGAAAAGGTCAAATAGGTAACTACCCATATGGCACTAAAATCCTCATACCACATTCTTACTGAGTTCATGTTTTCTTATTAAAGTCATATTTCAGCTTTTCCAGGAACTGCTTGGAGAATGTCATTGTCTGCTAGTTTTCCCCACAGCTGGTCTTGGAGATTGAGTAGCATGGAATTTTAGTAGCAAAGCTTACATTGTGAATGTTCAAAGCCATCACAGATTCACAAATGCAGAGAGTTTTCTGTAGTTTAATCAGATTGCTTTCCTGACATGTGAAATTAGGGCCTGGCTCGGAGATATACAGCATGCATGATACCACTCTCCTTTCTAGATCTGTAACAGACATAATTGATTGATCACAATGCTCTTTCCCTCTGGGACTCACAGTTGTTTTCAGTCCAATAATTTTGGCTGCCACTATGGGTCCATTGGAGTTGGCAAGTTAGATAAACCCTATTTGCCAGTTTTGCACCAGAAGCATATAAGTTCTACTGGTGGTGCCAGTGTCTCTATAGCAAGAAGCAATGCCTGAAAGTGGGAAAGGGTTTGAGAAGGTGCCACAGGGCAGTGGTCACCAACCTTTTTGGCACCAGGGACTGGTGTCATGGAAGACGATTTTTACATGGACTGGGGAGGAGCGGAGCGATGGTTTCAGGATGATTCAAGCACATGACATTTATTGTGCCCTTTATTTCTATTATTATTACATTTTAAAATATAAAGAAATAATTAGATAACTCACCATAATGTAGACTCAGTGGGAGCCCTGAGTTTGTTTTCCTGCAACTAGACAGTCCTATCTGGGGGTGATGGGAGACAGTGACAGATCATCAGGTATTAGATTCTCATAATGGGGGCACAACCTAGATCCCTCACATGCACAGTTCACAATGGGGTTCATGCTCCTATGAGAATCTAATGCTGCTACCGATCTGAGAGGAGGCTGAATCAGGTAGTAATGCAAGCAATGGGGAGTGACTGTAAACACAGATGAAGCTTGGCTGGCTTGCCCGCCGTTGACCTCCTACTCTGTGGCCCACTTCCCAGTAGGCTGGGTTGTTAACAGTCTGTGGCCAGGGGGTGGGGGACCCCAGCCACAGGGCAATATGAGAGTCACAACTTGAGGGCTGGGGTAGAAGGGACTGACGAGTGACAGAGGCAGAGATGGTATCTTGCATACTTGACAAATATTGCTTAGACTTGGCCCCTGTACCATAAAAGAGAGAGCACAGGCTTTGGAATCAAAGCATGATTTTGCCACTTACTAGCTTTTTAAGTTGGGCTAATATTTATTCAGCATCCTCATGCCTTACTGTCTCATCCTGGGATACTAGAATCCCAGGGGAGTGTAGTTTTCATTGTGCCACAGTTCCTTGAATTACGAACTAAATATCAAAGGACGTAAGATGATTAGAGGCTTTCACAATGAAAGACAAAACATTTTTAGTTCATTCAACATCTAATGAGCAACTATTACATGTCAAATACCCTGCTAGGTCCTGGGAATACAAAGATAAATAAGACTTGGACAGTACCCTCAGGTAGTTCATGAGCTGTAAGAAATGAAGATAAAACAGTTTAAGATCATCAGGGAGATAAAGTAGCTGTAATATCATCATGGATTCATGCACATTAACTTACGGAATGCAACTCTCCAGCGTAATTACATAAAGCAAGGTCCACCTGTTCCAGCCTATTGTTCTTGTCAAGCTGTGGGCATTCATGGCAGGGCCTGTTTTCTGCTACTGCTTTCACATCAGTTCACCCTACAGCCTATCTTTCCTGTCCTCTTCACAGCCTTACATCCCCTCTAGATCCCTGGAACAGGACCAGGACTAGGATGGGGCAAATGAAGACCTAGGGCATGAAATTTAAGGGAGCAATTACTTCAGGGGTTGCACTTGCATTAACCTGAGTGTGGGTGCCTCCTTAAATTTTGCATCTTAGTCCAGCTCCTGCTCAGGACAATGTCAGATGAAGACAGGAGAGACAGATGTGACGAAAGGGAGTGACAACTTGCTCTCACAACAAACTCGCAAAATAGACACTATTGTCCCATTTACAGATGAGGAAACTGGGGTTCAGGGAAGGTGAGTTACTTGCAGAGGCATCACAGACTCGTGAAGTGCAAGCAGGAAGACAGAAAAGCACAGGCTTTTTTTACTGGGACAGGTCCAAGTGGGAAGCCCAGTTCTACGGGGCCTGAGTCATGTGACCTTGGGTCAGCTACTTATTTTCTCTGACCTGTTTCATCATCTAAGAATGTGGATAATAATACTTCTCCGGGTTACATGGAAACGAAGTCCGGTCTCCTTCACTTTGGTCTCTGTGACTCAACTTTGTCATGTGTCAAATGGTCTGGCCACATCTGCCTCACAGAGTTACCGTGGAGACCATGAGATCTGAGGGGTTGTTTGAAGGATCAAATGTCAGTTCTGACTGGGTGTGGCTCAGGCCTGTAATCCCAGCACTTCGGAAAGCTGAGGTGGGGAGATCACTTGGGGTCAGGAGTTCAAGACCAGCCTGGACAAGATGGCGAGATCCCATCTCCACTAAAAGTACAAAGAATTAGCTGGGTGTGGTGGTGTGCACCAGTAGTCCCAGCTACTTAGGAGGCTGAGGCAGGAGAATCGCTTGAACCTGCGAGGCGGAGGTTGCAGTGAGCTGAGATCGCGACACTGCACTCCAGCCTGGTGACAGAGCAAGACTGCTGCAAATCTTTTCCAGAAGGATAATTGAGACTTATGAAACATGTCAGGTGAACCTCCCAGCAACCCTACCATAACTCTTGTTGCTAGAGAAGCAGTGGCAGAATCCATGAGAGGCTAAACAACTCTCCCAATGTCGTGTAGCAGGGCAGACGTGGGATCTCAACCCTGGTGTGTCTGATTAAGAAGCCTTGGGAGCTCTGCCTCCCAGGATGCAGAATAGGGGACAGCAAGAAAAAAATATTTCTCAGCAATGGAACAATACCTAAGATTTGCACTTGAGCATGTTCCAATGTGCCTGAATATAAATTAGACTAAATGCAAACCAGCATATGAAACCTCTTGAGTGTCAATTACATCCTAGGCATGGCAGAGGGATACCTTGAGACTCTTCAGGGTGGTCTGGTGGTGCTGCCAATTAATGATATGAGTCTTTGCTCTATCCCCAAAATTCAACGAAGTTTCACAACTCTTTTCCTCAAAGCCAGAGAATTGAGGGAGACAGGGTTGTGGCTTTCTGCAGGTTTAAGTATTGTTGGTTCTGTTTTGAAAATGTCACTCTAATTAGTTTCCTCCTCTCAGTCCTGCCTACCTTCAGCCATGCAACCAGGTGAGCTGCTCATCTCTTACCTGGTTAACTGCCACAGCCTCCTACAGAGTCTCCTGCCCCAGTCCCTTCCTCCTCCATTCATCTTCCACATAGCAGTCAGGCAGATCTTTTTCAAAAGCAAACACCCCTGCTTAAACCTCTGCAAGGCTGCAAACTTCTTGGTTTGGGCTGGCATATTCTTGAGAATTCTCAAGATCTGGGCCCCGCTCAGTTCCTTCTAGCCTCTTCTCTCCTGCACGCCATGAGTCAGCTCTGCCCAGCCCTGCCTTTCTCCAAAGACACCATGCTACTTCATAACTCTGTGCTTTCAGACATGCTGACACCTGTGCTCAGAACATGTCCCTGCCTTCATTGAGTTAACTCTTACTCATACTTCATACTCCAACTAGGGAATACTTCCTCCAGAAAGCCTTCCCTGATGACCTACCCCCTGCTCGGAACAGCTGACATGCCCTCCTGGGGCTTTGGCAGCACCCTGTGCTGCCCTCTATCCCATCACACTGGACAGTCTGCTCACTCCTACTTGAACTTCAAATCTCAGCTGGCTCTTCCAAACCAAGGTCAAGTCTAATGAAGGGAGCCCTTTTCTTGGTACCACATACTTTTCCTTCAAGCCCCAGTTGCTGCATATTTGTGTGATCATCTGATTGAGGCCTGTCTCTCCACACTAGACTGTAAGCTCCAGGCCATCTTGCTTTTGCTCACTTCCTGGGTTCCCTGGGAAGCAGACTGAGGATGGAGACTTGCATGCAAGAGGTTTACTGGGCAGTGTCCTTGGGCTCCACACCCACCGATCAGACCCATGCAGGAGGGAAGTTGGCAGGAGAAGTTGAACTTCCACGTAGTTGTTAACAGAGGCCTCAGCTGACCTATGGGGAGCTCTGGAGTGGGGGTGGCCCTTCAGAGCTGTCCTGGATTGAGGTGAGGTGCCAAAATTTGTATCCCTATTGGATTTGGGCTAACCCTGGAGAGAGGACAGAACTCTGGGTGAGGTACCTCTCTAATTTAGAAGGCAATTCCGAGGCTTGGAATTTCCAGAGTGAAGCAATGTCAGCTACCAACACTCCCAGTTGGTGAATGCATGAGTGCCTTAGTTTTTCAAAGGTGGCGATAGTTCCAATATCTGCCCTTATTCCAGGGACTCAGTGAGTATGCAACAAATGCTGAATAAGTGAATATGTCCATATATTTTTCTGTTTGTGCTCCATCCCCAAAGAGTGGGACTGTTTCTTATTTATCCAAGTACTCTACAGCTTAGCTTAGCATAAGTACGCAATAGAAATTTGTTGAATGATTGAATTAAAAAAGAATGCATGAAAGAGATAATGCTGCAATTTGTTTTATAAAGAAAGATAAATCTGGACACAGCTCAGCTGTTCAGAGGCTATGTAAAGTGAGTACACCCGTGTGGTCCTGCCTTATAGACCCAGCATCCCAGAAAGTAGAAAATCCGGCAGGTGGGCAACACCTCTCACAGCAAACCCCTTCCTGTCCTCAGGGCCCAAGTGGGATGTGGCTGGGAAGAGGTTTGGTAAAGAGGAAATCAGGTCTCCTTTTATCAGTGTTGACATTCAATTCTCTGTCTTCTGAAAACAAAAAAAGAAATGGCTGCAGGAACTAGGGGTATTTAGAATAGAGAAGAGCCGATTTAGAAAGAATCATGACTGCTATCTGCAAATATTCGAAGGAATATAATTTGGAAAAAAGAATAGACATATTCTTTCTTGTACTGCCATAGAGAATAGTTCTAGGATTTGGGTTGGACATAGAGAAATAATGTAACAATTAAAGTGTCCAACAATAACCTTTTTTGGGAGATGCACATCTTCTATATCATGATAATGGTATGGGTTACAAAGGTGTATCCATTTGTGTAGGGTAAACATACCTGAGAACAATAACTTTAGCATGCCCTGAGGATGACCCTGTATGGCAGATGCATCTGGATGTGTGTTCTGAGCTAGAGAATTCAGGAATGGCCAACGTGGAGACTCATTCCTTGTCTATGAGGAACACCTGAGCCCCTGTCCTGTCCTTTGGAACATAGGCCATATAGGGGATTGGGGCCCTGAGTTTTGAGTTAAATGGAGGTTGCTAGGTGGAGTCATTAGGGGGAGGGTGTTAAGTGAAAATGCTATGTAAACTGCATGCTGTTTGCAAACGGTTGTGGTTTTCCTGCCCAGCCCGCCGCCACTGGGCTGTTCATAAGACAGATAAGTTGTCCAGCCTCCCGCCACTGGGCCGTTTCTGTATGTAAGGCAGTTTTCCTGTACAGCCCATCATACACTGGACTCTCTCCTGTATGTAAGTCCCTAGTAAAACCCCATGTCTCATTTGTGGGCTCTAGGTGTCTTCTCTAGTCTCTTGAACTCTGGCGCCTTCTCTACTGAGGTTAATAGGGGTTCAGCACAAAAATTTGCCAAAACAATACAGGTAAGGTTTATGCAGGTCAATGTACATAAAGTGTTACAACAACAACAAAGCGACGTTAAATTCTCCTCTTCTTCTCCTCCTTCTCTTCCTGCTCCCCCTCCACCCTGCCTTCATCTTCAGGTAAAGGATAGGAGTGGGCATAGATACAGAGGAAACAAGAATGGCAAAATGTTAATATTGTAGGACTTGGGTGATAGGTACAAGGGGTTCATTATACTATTCGATCTAGCTTGCATATGTTTAAATTTTTTTCATACCAAAACAGATACATGTTAAGTATTAAATGAAGAAGAAGCAACCACAAACAAATTTTGATTGTCAGTTGAATGGGCTACATTGGAAGGCAGTGAGCTCCCTGTCACTAGAAGAAGTATTTATGCAAATGCTATCCGCATGCTCCTCAACGCTCCGAACCCCCAAGAGTCTGGGATATTGGAGGATATTGTCAAGAGCAGGGGACTGAGTGGATAACCTTGATCTGGATCCTCACTTTTTCCTCCCGGAGGGGGACTTGGATGAGAGTCTGGAAGAGACCTGGATTCTCCAGAGCCATGAACTGGAGCCAGAGCTCCTCATTCCAGACCACGGGAGGTGCTGAAGGTGGAGTCAGGGCAAACACCTACGGGCCCTAAGCCTGGGGAGAGGAGAGTGGAGTGAGGTGAGAATCCAAGTCAGAATGAAGAATCACAGATTTGGAACACAGTCTGAACCAGCAACAACATGAGATTTGGGTTTCAGATCCACATGCCACTGCTTATCAGCTGTATGTGTGAACCTGAGCAAGGGACTCAAACTCTATGAGCCTCAGTGTTTTCATCTATAAAGTGGGAGATAGGATTACCTTACAGGGTTGTTAGAGAATTAAATGAATGTGGGCACCTGGCATGCAGCCAGCTGTGCTTATTGTGGTTATTATTATTTACAAAGGAGAGATGAGCCCATGCAAAGCCAGGATCCAACAGGCAGAACGGGATAGGACTTGAAGGCCTGCCTCAAACGCCAGCTACCACTGGAGGCTCCTATTTCTGGGATGGCTAAGGGATGGGTGTCTGAATGGCTTAAACAGGAGGAAAAAAATCTACATAGACCCTTCCACTGATAAAATTCTAGGTTTCTAGAGGAATCCCAAGCAATTTTTAGGAGGAATTGCTGGGGCTCTCCATGCCTTGGGTCCCTCCCCTCTCTCATAAAAGTGCATAATGCTGGAGAGCTGTGTGTTCATGTTGCTAAGACAGGCTCCCACAGCTAACCCCACGGCCCCTAGAACCACTCAGCTACAGCCTTGGAGGCCTTGGCTTGTGACCCTATCCTAGCCCCTGAGCCAGTCCACACAGTGAATCCCACAAGGACAGGCAAGGCATCTTTTTCATCTCTCTCTCTGCAGCTCCTGTCACAACAAGGGTGTCTAATAGGGGCGTGCAGGGTAAACAGACAGATGCATGAGCTATGTGTGAGGACAGGTGCTTCATACTTCTGGGAGTCCTGTGAGGCTGAAGGAGGTCATTCTGTCTGAGGCAGCCTGTCCTCCCCAAGAGGACCATGGGCGGCCATTGTTGGCAGGCGGTGGCCTCTTCATTTCCCTGGCCGGCTCAGACTGCCAGTGTGGCTGCCCTGCTGAACAGGCCATACATCACACTCCTAATGGTGCATTTTAGAACATAAAGTGGTAACCACCGAATGGGACCCGAGAAGGGGGTTAGAGCCAGACACACAGTGGGGAGGGAAAAAAATCAAGAATAGCCTCAGAGGAAATGGGGCCAGATACAATCATCCTGAGACAGGAGAAAACCATCTCCCAAGCATCAAGAGGCCAGGGGAGTTCATTTTATTTAAAATGGGTGCCCTTTATGGAGAGCTGGCCTGGATGCTGGGCACAATCAACGCTACCTGCACTGGGTCTGTTCAGCCTGGCCCAGGCCACAGCATTCTGAAATGCTCTGTGACCTCCTCCCAGCCACCTATTCAGGTTTTCATTCAACAAATATTTTGGCACACTTACTATGTGGCTCAAGGTTATGTACTTTAACATTTAAACTTATGCAGTCAGAGCCAAATCACCTGCCTTTGAATGCTGGTTCTGCCCCTGAATTGGGTAGTTAGTGAATTTCCCTTGCCTCAGTTCTTCCTGGCATTACCCTACATCTTAAAAGGCTGTCATGATGTTAAGAAATGAAACCAGTTAAGTGTTTAGAATGGCAGTGAGTAGGTCCCCAAGGGTCCCTGTCCTCCTGGAACACACATTCTAACATTTAAGCAGAGTGAGGTGGCTGGGGGCCAGTTGTTTTCAGGTCCCTGTGTCCAGTTCAAGGTCTGCACACAGTAGACATTCAGGGCGTTTTATGTGAACCAAGCACAGAGCACACACACACAGACCCACGCACAGGCATGCACATACATACAGATGCATGTGCGCTCACGCACACTTGCCACCTAGAGCCTCTGGTAGAGTCCAATTTCCTGGGTAGGTAGGTGAAGTTTTCCAGACAAATTTAATGAAAAGGCAGCTATTCCTGGGTCCTGGCTTTATGCAGGCATCTTGATTCCAGGGCTCTCTCATTTCTGGCCCTTGGAGTTTCCCTTTTTGTAGAGCTTGGCTCTGCCTTCAAAATTTTAAAAATTGTTATGTCCTGCTTTTCTATGTGCATGGAGTGGGAGATAACTGTGTTGGCTCAGTCCATTCTGGGGATGGAATTAGAAATCATGAGCTGAATTTTAATTTTACTTGCGCATCTCCTACCTTGTTTCTCAAAGTTTTTGAGGTCATTATTATAGAGAGATGCACAATAAATGGTTTTTACCCTCAAGGATTGTACGTAGTCTCTTCTGGGGGGAAAGTGTGTAAGCAAACAGCTACAATAAGCAACAGCAGAAAGAAATGCATGGTAAATGGATGAATCAGTCAGTTAAACACGGGGAGAGAAAGAGTTGGGCTCAGTGATCAGCTCTCACCTGAGAGATCAGAAAAGGCTCATGGAGGAGGTGAGATTTTCAGTGAGGTCTGATGGAGAAGGAACATTTCAGGACACCAAAAGTGGGGAAAGGAAGAGGGCACAGCATGAGCAGAGGGCACAGCGTTGGCAGAGGTGCACAGGTGGGGCGTGAGTGAATGTGAGAGGTACTCTGGGAGTTGTGAGCGTGCTGGCAGAATTGCAGGGGAGACTGTGGAGGAAGGAAGTACTGGATGGGATGGTAAAGGTGGATTGAGCCCGATTGTGGGGAACTGAAGGCTGGGTTGAGGCCAGATGTTAGGCCAGACAGCTTACACAGTTATGTATGTAATCCCCAGAGTGGCCTTACGTGTTATTGTGCCTGTTTTAGGGATGGGAAACTTAGACTCTCAGAAGTTACAAGATATTCTACCATAAACAAATGATTATCCCAAAGGATTTGATCTTAGATCTGTAAACTCTAAGTCTGTGTGACTCCAAACTTAGGACACCGCTGTCATGAGGCAGTTCAAGAAACAGTGATGGAGGTTAGAGAATGCAGCGGCAAGATAGGTCTGTGGTGATCTCTCGGGTGAGGCATTGGAGTGGTGATGAACACCGTCCCTCCTCCTTCGACCCTGCCCCACCACTACCATCAAAAGGCAAAAGGAAACGACAAGCCGAATGGAGGTTAAAAGTAGAAGAGAAGAAGGGCAGACAGACATCAATGCAAGGACTTTGAGAAGGCTTAGGGGTGGAGGGCTCAGGAAAAGGGATCAAATCTTCCACCCACAAAAGAGAGTCTGGGAATTATGCCTCAGCTCACTTGACAGAACAGAGCTTGGGGTGCAGAGAAAAGAGCCCAACTTCTGCCTCTGTGCTTGATTGACTGAGGGACTCATTCACTTATGCACTCAACATCCAATCTCTTGCATGCCCAGCATGAGGGTTATGGAGAGGTCAAAGACACAGAAGGTGAGGGGGAAGACACTGAGCATGTAATATTACCTATGCAAGTGCAAAACCTTGTTTATTTCTCTAAGTGATTCAGTGTGGCAGATGTTACCATCCCCATTTTGCGTATAAGAAAGCCAAGCTCAGAAAGATTAAGTCAGTTTTCCAAGGTAGAGCTGGGATTCACACCCAGGTCAGTGCGCTCCCGAAGCCCCTTCCTTTCCACTAGTGCTCTCTGCTTCCCTGCTGTAATCCCTGCCCTCCAAAAGCTTACAGAGCAGAGGGATGGCAACACTGATTGCCCCAAGGAGGACACTTTGGAGAGTGAAAGCAAGGAGCGCACTCAGTATTATGTCAGATGGGAGGCGAAACCTGACACTGTCCCAGGCAAACTGGGATGTAGTCCCCTTATACTAAAAATGAGTTATTTACATTTGTGTGAGGCTTTAAAGTTCCTCAGAGCCTGTTCTTACTTTTAGTCATGTCTCATTATATGGCAAAACAAGAAAGTTTCCCAGCTTGCTGAAGCTCATCCTTTCAAACACTTCCGGAGTCTGGATAATTCTGGATGGTAAGCATTGAAACGCAGCACCGGTTGTCCTGCCTGAGTAGACAGCCCACAACCTGGGTTGTCCCCGGGCTGGCCTTGCTCTTCCACTTGGCTGGGGAGGGCTCTCATGGCTTGTGAGTGTCAGGAGTAGAGCACTGAGAAGGGGAATTCCATCACAGCCCCTGTCCCAGTAGAAGGACGGAGACCAAAGGTTGCTCCTCAAGACTGGGATTCTCGGACTCCAATAAGTTCTGTACTGGGCTTTCTGTGGCTGGCTTCCTTCAGAGAAACTTAAACCAGCATCAACTAAGTCAGAGACTTAGGATAGCAGAGAAATATTAGCACAAGAAAGATAAGAAGGCCCTGGAGGTGAGAGGGGGTCTTTGAGCTCAGTGAGTTCAAACTCTTCATGTTATAGATGAAGATACTGTGACTCGGAGAAGAAAGATGACTTGCCCAGTCATATGCTAATAAGTGGTAAAATGGGACTGGAATGTGGGTTTTCTGACTTCCAGGCTGAAGTTCATTCCGCTCAGCCCTGCTGCCCTCATGAATGTCCTGCTCATCCTTCCTCCACCCCAGCCGCCCAGGACCTCAGGCAAGTGCCCAGAACATGCCCTGCTGTCTCATCCCTCCATGCCTTTGCTGCTGCTCTTCCGCCTGCCTGGAATACCCTTTCCAGGAATACTCTGCCTAGAAAATGCTTTCCCCTCTTCAAGAGGAAGTGGAAGCATCCCATCTGGGCAGCCTCACTCGCATCACTGTGCCTTACTGTGCCTTTCTGGGTCTTGTTCCCGGGTTAATTTTTGGTATCTATTATAGGGTGGAATTTATGTGTCTGTCTCTCCATTTGACACTAGGCTCCCAGAGGGCAAAAATTTGTTTTTGTTCATCTCTGCATCCCAGTGCCCTGTGAGAGCATACAGTGAACTCTCAATTAATGTTACTGTATTGAATGGAATGCCCTTGGCAGGGAAGGGAGGTATGACAAGAGTTTGGGAAGGGGCAAAAATGGGGCCAGGCAGGAGGAAACAGGCTCCGATGCTGACTTCCTCATGTCACTATGTGGACAAGGGAGGCCCTGTGTAGAGAAGGGGTTTAGAACAGGTCTAAGGGGGCAGGGGGAGAGGCAAGGGGGGGCTGGCAACCCTAGGGACTGCTCAACCCTGCCTCTGCCTGTTGGAGTCAGTCTCTGGAAAAGTACTAGTGAATTAAAGCCCAATAAAAAAGTCAATTAAGTCCAAACTCATTTATGCCTTAAACTCCCCCAAGCCAGTGAGCTGGAATGCAAGCTGGGCCGATATTTCTCCATTTCCCTCCATGTCTACATTGGTCTCTGGTGAGGCAGCCGTGACACATTTTATTTCAACTATAAATGGGGCAGATAGATGGATAGCAAAGTAATGGCTGCTGGGGGCTCTCTGGATCCCATCCAAGAGATTCATGTCAGTGGGCATAATGTTCATGTCCTGACCTTGGGCTCTGACAGAGCATAAGGAATCTGTGTGCATGTGCATGTGTTCCTGTGTGCATGTGTGTTTGCATACATGTACTGGGGGTGTGGATGTGTCTCTGTGTGTGCACTATTGGTTACTATATATATAAGTGCAATTTGCACATTTGTGTGATTCATCCATTTATTCCACACATATTTATCGGGCACCTACTATAAGCCAGCCACTGTGCTTGCCTCTGGTGTTCTCGAGACAGAGAGAAAGTTTCAACTCTCACACTTATAGGTTATACAGTCCAGAGGTCTAGAAAAAGACATACAATAAAACGAGTAATGACAATAAAGTGTATAGAATGTTATATGAACGCAAGTATGCACATGCATGCTTGAATATCTGAGTGCATGCATGCTTGGATATCTATGAATGTATGCGCATGAATCAAGTCTCATCTGTGTGCATGTGTTGTGTGTAAGCTGAACCCAGCTGACCCATGTCCTGGAAAACTTCTGGAAGCACCTGCAAACGAGTGATAGCTAAAGTGATGTGATTTGTGTGTGTGTGAGCTGGCGAAAGATGAGAAGAAAGAATTAAAGTTGTCAGTGGTATCTGAGTCAGAAGAAGGGGCAAAATACTTAAAGACTATGCATAACCCATGGCTTCTCCACTTTCATTTTCCCTTGAGCTCATATGACCATTGCTCACCCACGGGAACCCTCAGAAGGCTAGGGCTGACCCTCATTGTTGGGATAGATGGAGAGAGTCTGGACTAGGATAATAGCACATGGATTCTATTCCCACTCCTGCTGCTAAATAGGAAATTCATTTCAAAAAGCGATGTGGAGTTAGGAGTCCCAAACCTGCCTTTACCAGCTGTACAACCTTGGGCAAGTTTCTTAGTCTCTCTGAGCCTCAGTTTCCTCATTTGCAAAGACAGTGTAATAATCCTGTCTCTATCTACCATCACAGGACTGCTCTGACAGTCCTGTTCTAAAGCACCCATACAAAAGTGGGACGTAGCTAACATTTCTAACAGTTATTGTTCCTACATGAGACAGCTGCCTGCTTCTGGGCCTTTCTAAAGGAAGCTTTGACTCCACTCATGTCTGATTCCTTGCATAGCATTTTCCTAAGTACTGTCCCCAAAATACTACTTCTATGAGATGCTTAAAGGAAGAAAACAAGATGCTGTGGTCTAATAGGTTAGAAAACGCTGGGCTAGCTAGGGTTAAAGATGTTTATTTCTTACAGAACTTATCAGAGGCTTTATTATGCCAATGTGCATTGTGAATCTCCAAGTGGATGGCAGAGCATTCACCATTTCTGTCTGAGATTGGATCCCTCCGGGGGCTAGGATTTACGGGCAATGGTACATTTGAAGGTGACTTCAGGAAGACCTAGGAAAGGAGTGCAGAAATGAGGTGGGGAAGGGAAGACAACCAATATAGAATATATTCTGAGCCAGTTCCTGCTATGGATGACTGGGGCTTAACCCGGCAGGTGACCTCTGAGAGATGGGGAAAACCACACTGCAGGGATGGGGAGGAAGCTGGGCATTCATTCACCTGCTCATTCCTGTTTATTGTTGGTTGAGAGCTACTCTTGGAGTTTTGACATCTCAGGAGTTCTGGCCTGCTCAGTGCTTACAGCCAGAGTGTTTCCATGGCTGGAAGATGTTCTTGGGCAGAAAGTCACTATTCTCAGGAAGTGCCAGACCGCAGGAATAGAGCACAAGGAGGTGATATGGGACAAAGCACCGAAAGCATCTGCTGCAAGTTCCTCACCTGACTTATTCTCCAAATGTATAAAATCCCTCCGCAGATGAGCCCTAATCTATTTTTCAAATTGTAATCTTTCCCACTCCCTTTTAGCCTTTTCATATCCTTTTCTTTCCCACTCCCTTTTAGCCTAAAAGGCCATGTGGATTGCTACAGTGGGAGTGGATTGCTACAGTGGGAGGGGTGAACACAAACCATCTCTCTTCTAACTTGGATTTTCGGGGACCTTTAAAACTTCTGTCACTTGATGTACTTTATGGAATAGGGTCTGTGACTCACAGCAGGGCAGAGGAACCCAGCAATATGGGGGACGGAGGGTCCTGGGAGGTGGTTATCCAAGTGGTCTGGCACCAAGAAAGCCAGAATTCTTGCTGGAAAAGCCAAGATTGAGACTGGTAAGACAGAGCTAAGCTTTAGATACAAAGTGCCAGCGACAAGCAATGGATGGGCTAAGGTGGGAGAGCCTATGTCAAATGTCCCTTCCATGAGCCACTGCTTCAGGGTTTGCCACGGTGTCTCAAGGGCGCCATGTCGGGCTGCACAAAGAGAGTATCAGAGCTAGAAGCACAGGAACCCTGAAGATTATCTAACCTCAAACATTTAAATACAAGGAAAATTGAGGACTAGATAGGTGAAAGGACTTCCTCAGCAAATGCCCCCAGCAATTTAAGAGCAGGGAATGAATCAGAGCACACATTCCTTGCTCACTAGTGAGACTTTCACTCGGAAGTCCTAATAGACTTCTTCAAGAATTTGGCCATCGCCCATGGATTTTTTGATGAAGAAATAATCCAAGCCACATCCCTTTGCTCCAGCCCTTCCTGCCCCACCTTCCTGCCATCAGCTGTGGCACCGAAGCCCTCCCTTCACCTTTCCTCTCACCTCTTCATATTCCTTGGAGGGCTCCCTGCCACCTCAGGTAGAAATAACATTTTTGATTTTTAGACATGTCAGCGCGTTTTGCCAGGCAATGTGAGGGAGCACAAATGCTAATGCCTCCATCTGGGGATTATGTTAATATACTATCTTGAATTGGCATTTCAAAAAATGCATGTTTTAACTGGCCGCCTTTTCTGTCTCCAAGTCCAGGATCACATAGTTTTTAGTAGGATGGTAGAGGTGGTTAGAGAAAGGCCCTGGGTTGGGTTGGAAGTAGTGCCAGCCTGGGGATCAGAAGTCCTGGAATTCAGTACCCTGGCATGTGGCCTTGGGTGGGGCACTTCTCATGTCTGGGCTTCATTTTCCTCAATTGTAAAGTGGGAGGGCAGGACTGGGCAATCCCTAAAGCTCCTTCCAGCTCTAATGATCCATGGCTTTTGACTGCCAGAGTCTCCTCAATGCTTTGCCTTCTTCCATTATCTTTTCCCTGGATTCCAGGGCTGCCAGCAATGTCACCTCTCCCTGACCTTGGGACTGTTGATTTATATGCTGGGAACAAACTCTTTCCTGCATACCTGTTATCTCCCTTGGAGTTACCTCCCTAAACTCTCAACCTGAGGCCAGCCCTCTCTCCCGACTGGAGTGAAACATGATAAGGATGGAGCTGTTTCCAGTCCCTTCCCCAGATCTATTCTTTCTCTGATGCCCAAAGTAAATTTTCTTGGAAAAATCATGGAGTCCATTCTGTGTCCAGAATGTTGCTAAATATGATCCTCTTTTTGCTTATCCAATAATTGGTGACTGTTGTGGGCAACACTGTTTTGGGCACGGCCCCCCACAACCCTTTCCTTGATGTTGTCCCACACTTCAGTGGCCATCTTGGCCAGACCCCCAACATCTCTTATCTGGGCTACTGGGGTACCCCTGGCTCTCAGCCTTGTTCTCTGCTGGTTTGTTGCTGATGCTGCCAAAGTCCTCTTCATTCCCTGCAGCAGCATGGTCCTCTCCTACTGGTCTCTCAGACTGGGCCCCTGGTTTCAAAGACTCACTCCCAAACACCCCTATCATGGGCCATGACTTGAAGAGTACCTGTATACCTCCTCTCCCTTTTTTCCCCAGAGAGATAAGATTGCAAACTTGGATAAGTGCAGAACTAGGAGGCAGGAAGAAATGAGTGTCAGCCTGGGCCCTGCCATTAGCTATTGTGTTATAATGCTAGTCCCTTCGCAGTACAGAAACTCAGTCTTCCTTAAAATGGGACTAACAGGTTTTGCCCCATCTACCTGCCAGGGTTGTAAATGTATTTGTAAAGGATAATGTGCTATACAGAGGGGATTATCTGGGTGTTTTTCCAAATGTCTTCTGGGGGCCAGCTGCATCAGACCTGGGGATGGTAAGAAGATACAGATTCTTGGGCTTGGCCCAGAGCTACTGAACCAGACTCTCTGATAATAAGGCCTAGGAATCAGGGCTTTAAATAAGCTTCTCAGGTGATTCTTATGAGTCCTGAAGTTTAAGGCTCTCTGGCTTATTGTGGTGATAGCTGGAACTCTCAGATCGAGATCCCATCGCACGCTTTGCTTGGGCCTGATGCACATGCTCTGAAGACTTGATTTGTGCCTAGTGTATGGGCAGCTTCCCTCCCACTTCCCAGTGCTAGGATATTTTTTGAGTATATTGGAGAAGTATCATGGTGTAGTGGAAAAAGCAGGAGCTTTGGAATTAAACCAGTATTTGAACCCCAGCTCTGCTACTGATTATCCATGTGATTTTGGGTAAATTGCTTGACTCCCTGAGTCTTCATTGTTCTCCTCTCTATAATGGGAATTACAGCAATTATCTCAAGGCTGTGGTTAGGATTGCAGGAAATATATATACATAAAGTAGCTGCCACACTGTATAAGCTCATGAAAAGCTATTTCCTCCATCTAAGAGGCCAGAGACCTGCCGTGGTTTGTTTAAGGTGGGTGTCACTTCACATGGTGTGTTTGGACTGAAACCCACAGGGGACCTGATTTGGGAAGCCTTGCAGCAGCTGTAAGACGTTTGCTGAATTCCCCAGAGCCCAAGTCCTGTCCTGAGAGAGACCCACGGCTCCCTGTGCAGGACTATTAGAGTTTAATTAACTCCTCTGTGAGACATGCATTATTAAAAGCATGCTGGACTAGCTGTTAGGCCCAGCCAGGGCTGCCCCAGTGAGTGGGGCTCTGCTGGGGCACATTCCATCTAGGCCACAAGGCAGAACCACAAGACATGGAGACAGTGTGGGAATAGCCTTTGCCCTGGATGGGGCTGCAAAACTTGAGCAGAGCAGCAAGGTGGGCTCCTGCAGAGCTCTGGGGGCTCTGAGTTGAAGCTTTTCATTTGCGAAGAAAGAGCCGCCTATCTCCCTTATTGGACTAGGGGCTTTCCCAGGACGGAGCTGTGTCTCTCCCATCAGACAGTGATTTGTCTTATGGAACACCTCAGACTAGGTTTCCTGGGCAGGGCCATATCTCCATCATCAGATGAAGGACTCCTCCCCATGGGTGAAGGCTGCTTGTGGCCTTTGTCCTAGAAAGTATCTAGAGCATCCCTTTCTCCCAGTCTCTAGGCTCCTGCAGCCCTGAGGGCTCTGCCCCTTGCTTTGTAAGCAGTAAAAAAACAGAAGGCAACCAGCTTTCTTTTACAGGTTGTTGGGCTTTAAAAAAAGATAGTTAAAATAATTTATATCCTGCTCAGGGGGAAAACTGGGGAGAGGAAGGAGGAGTAGGTTTTCCTGGCAAGAAAAGTGGCATAAAATGTCCCACTAAATGCTCACTCAGCGGCCTCCATTCCTTCAAGCACAGAGCAAACACTTGTGATTTAAGCTAGGCCTGGGGACAGGTTAGTACCAGAACTGTGACTGCGGGTTTGACTCAAACACTTTGGTGTAGAAGTCAGGCTTCCCAGAAGACAAAGGACAGAGAGGGAAGAGCTGATTCCAGGGTGAGAAGAAGGGGTTTCTGGAGGGATGGCGGTAGCTCTCAACAGATATAATTCCTATTACATGGGCTTCAACTCTTGTTCATTAATTTATACTCTGAGCTCTAGGGCAAGAGCTTGAGTAGGAGGTTGACCTGAGCTGCTCCCAGCACTGCTATTAATTCACCATGTTTCCATGGGTGAACTTCTTACCCTCATGAAACCTCAGTTGTTAGTGACTTGTGCTTTCTTAAAAACACCATCTGTAATTATATAGGGTGTCCATGAAGTCTGAAAACTTAGGTGAATATACAAAATATCAATAAGGACATCTTCAATTTGTTACAAAATGAAATGGTATCTATGTTTGCAGACCCTATTGGCATATATTTATGTGTGTAAGATTATTTTATAAATACCTGTCTTCTCCATTAGACTATAAATCCTTCAAGAGCAAAGACCAGGAGTTTGTTCTCTGTTGCTTTTTCAGCACTCTGCACAGTGCTTGGCACATTCTGAGAGCTTCATACATAGTAATTAAATGAATTAATAAATAAATGAATGGTGAGGCTTATCTTGGGAATGGGGAAGATAATGAAATAAAGTGAGGACTCAAAGGTGAGCTTTGAGAGGACGTGCTGAGATGGTTGGGACACCCAGCTCATTAACTGGATTCTTTCTGGTGTTGAGAGGTAGAATTTCTACCCAGAGGATTTGGTTGTGATAAAAGAGGTAGTAGAGAGGTAAGATTCAGCATGCAGAGGCGAATCCACTCTTATCACCCAGTTGCTTTTGAACATTTATAGATCTCTTCTCTGTCTTCAAAGGATAGCTGTATTCTTTTATAAAGGATTAGACTCTTGCCCTGAGAATTTGAACTCATAGCAGGTCAATGCACACCCAGCCAGGGGTCCTCAGCAATGCAGAGCAGGTTCTCTCTCTCTGAAGAAGACAGAGTAGAGAAAGCACAAAGAACAAGTGAGGCTGGTATGGGGCTCTGGGGCCCTCTTGGAGCCTTTGCACATATGCTTCTCTTGGCTGGAATGCTAAGTCTCTCACGAGTCCACTTATCTTTTCAGACTCAGTTCCATGACCACACCCTCTACTCAGGTAGAACAGACTGCTTTCTCCTTTGGGCCTCACTGGAAAGATAGGTATTATTTTATCATGTGTCTGAATGTATTAGCAATAAGCTATTTTTAAATGTATTGGTCAATGTTTCCAGATTTGGTGACCACCCTCTATATGTATCCTGTAGATGGTAAATTTCCTTGAGTGGTTGGTGTGGCCAGATGAAATGGTTAGTCACTGTCCATGGTGCTGAAGGCTAGGGCCAAGTGTCTTCCAGAACACTGAATCATGGATGTTTCCCTATGCTCTTCCACATGTAAACCAAAAAGCTCAATAAGGGCTTGGTGATGAGCTGAGAGAAGAAAGCTCATCTTTTTCCTCTAGCTCTAGGAATGCAGAGCTGAATAGGAGACAACCCTGATTGTCATGGAGCTTCCAGGCCAATGAAAATGAAGGAGCGATGCCTCAGATCAGATACATCTGAGGCATTTGGGCTCAGGGTGACCCAAAGGAGGACGTGATTAGTTTTACCTGTTGCATGTGACTCCAAAGCCTGCCAGCATGCTACCTGATGCTAGTCAAGAGTTGAGATAGCAGTGTAGGTAGATTGCTTAGACCTCTGAGTCTTTCTTTCTTTCTTAGTTCATGGATCTTAGTTCATGATTCAGGTGAAATGTAGATATCTTGACATGTAGATATCTCTGGTGGACCACATTTAGTGACAACTGTAGGTTGGACTTGAGCTGTGCTAAAGTCTTTTGCATTCTGGGGAGCTATGAATTGCTCATTTTCAATAGTATTAATCTCATGATGAAAAGTAATTATTACACCTTTTAAAGCATTTCACATGTAGTTTTAAAAGCGCAATTTATTGAACAATTACTATGCGCCAGGTACCATGAGAGTTGCTTTTGTTTTTCATATATTATCCCTAATTCTCCAAATAACCCAGTTAGGAAAGCTATTATTAACCCCATTTTGGGAAGAATAGAAAATTGTCAGAATGGCCAAACAAGCAGCCCAAGGTCACAGAGCCAGTTAACAACTGAGTTGACTCCAGACTGTTGGTCTCTACAGACAGTCTGTGTCTTTTTACTAGTCTATACTACCGAATCTTTTACCAACTGCCTAGCAACAGAAAAAATAGTTTCCATAGCAACAATAGTAAAATCAGTATTGGCATTTGGATAATACAATTTTTCAAAAAAAAAAAAAAAAAAAACCCAAAACAAAAAACCCAACTGCTTAAACCCTAAGCTGGTATTCCACATCTGGGAATGTAATTAAAGAAAGCAATCTTAGCCATGGAGAAGATGTATGCATAAAGAAAGGTACTGAAGCATTATCTATAATCTTTAAAAAGGTTGCAATAGGAAGTGTCCAACAATAGCAGAATGATTAAATGCAATGTGGTGCATCACTCAGTGTAGTAAACATGGTCTGGTGTAATATGGTCCCACTTGATGCCCAACTCTTCCGCTTCTAGGAACGGCTTCCATTTTCTGGGAACCAACTCCCCCTGGGCGATAGTCATATTATGAGACCCTACTTTCTTGGGCCATGTGATTGATCCAGGGTGGGCACCTCATCCAAGCTGGGCCAACCAGTTACTTTCCTGGAATTAACAAACAAACAAACAAAAAACAAAAAACAAAAAAACAACAGGTTTGGAGACTGCTCAGTTTCTTTTTGTGAACATAGAATGTACAGTAAAGTCAGGAATATTGTTGGCCTTGTCTTGTCCCTGTGCAATGAGGGCAGAAGAGGGGGCCCATGGTGACAGAGAGAAAGAACAACAGTGGGAGAGAAAGAGGGGGGTGGGATAGGGAAGGAGAAGGGGAGTGGAGGACTGGAAGGAGTTGGGTGCTTGCGAGCAGTAAAAGCAAAAGTGGAGTCCCTACAGCACTCCATCCTGCTTCCAAGTCTTTCAAGAGCTCAATAGCACTTGAACCCTGTGAGATACCCTAGCATTCTTCCAATAAACTCCCCCCTTTGCCCAAGCCAGTTAGAATTAGCTTTCTCTTATGTGTAAGTGAGAGAGTCCTAATTTAAGTAGTAGGGATTTAACACTCTGTGGTTTTAGGAAGAAAATGTAGGGCTGCATAGGGTAACTGATGCATAGTTCCAAGACGGAAAACCTCTGGGCCCGCAAGAAGAAGTCTGGGGGAGAAACTTGACATAACCAGGGGAGAAGGTGTGGTGTACACTGAGCTCAGAGCTCATGAGGGCTGGGGAGCTGGGCCACCCACTATATGGGTATCTATCGTGACTTTAGAACATGTACATAGACTTCTACCCTTTCAGAAAACTCACTCTCCTGAAGATACTATGGAAATCAGACAAGTAGTGGATGAATCTGATCTGAGGCATTGCTCCTTCATTTTCATTGGCCTGGAAGCTCCATGACAATCAGGGTTGTCTCCTATTCAGCTTTGCATTCCTAGAGCTAGTACAGGGCCTGATGCAGAGCAGGTGCCAAGTAAGTGTTTACTCACCCCCAGGAGGTAGACAGAGTTGCATTTCTGTTTCCTTTACTCAATATAAGGGGTTGCTATTTATATATAGTCTCTCAGTTTCAAATCCTTCTATTTTCTTCTCTGATGGTGGGGCCAGTACTCTGCAAACTACATTCTCTGGTTGCCTCTTCCCAGGAGACTGGCAGGCCTGGGTGGACTGGAGAAGGGAGCCTCTACCACCAGCTTCCAGCTCAGGTCTGCAAAATCCTTCTGGCATCAGGGGACATTGACGGCCCTAGACTCCAGTTTCTTTTTTTTTTTTTTTTTTTTGAGACGGAGTCTTGCTCGCCACCCAGGCTGGAGTGCAGTGGCCGGATCTCAGCTCACTGCAAGCTCCACCTCCCGGGTTCACGCCATTCTCCTGTCTCAGCCTCCCGAGTAGCTGGGACTACAGGCGCCCGCCTCGTCGCCCGGCTAGTTTTTTGTATTTTTTAGTAGAGACGGGGTTTCACCGTATTAGCCAGGATGGTCTCGATCTCCTGACCTCGTGATCTGCCCGTCTCGGCCTCCCAGAGTGCTGGGATTACAGGCTTGAGCCACCGCGCCCGGCCGACTCCAGTTTTTTTTGGCATTCCTAGCACCACTGCAGCACCAGTGTTGCCATGCACCTCATCCTCTGGGCTGCCATACCTGCCTGTGGTCTGAGCAACCATTGGGCTACATGCTATAATCTCTTTAGCAACTGCCTGGCATCACCTCCCGAGTAGATTGTAGTAACACCATATCTTCCCTTTCCTTGCCCAGCCCTAGAGGGTGGCAATGGCTTCCTGCAAAGATTAATCTCCAGGTTACCTCATTGCTCTCTTTTTGCTTTTTCAGACTTCAAACACACGCATAAGATGTTTCCAAGATTAAATAGGCTTTGTTTGAAATTTCTTACCTATTTCTGTATTCCTGACAATACGTTATTTATTTTAACTTTTTTTGAAGCTCAATTTCTTCATCTATGAAAATGAGGGAATAATCCTTAACTCATGAAGATGTTGGGAGAATTCAATGACATGATAATCAAGTACCTGGAAGAATAGGTGCTTATAAATGCTGGTTACTCCCTTCACCCCATGACCAAATAGTCAACCTGTCTATGCAGGGGGCTTTCTCCTCTTGATGGCTTGCTGAAAGAATTGGTGGCAAGGGCACAGGGCACAGGAATTGTGCCCTGAGCAGCAAAAAGCCATGTTCAGTGGAGCTCCCTCACCCTCCCGCCACAGCCAACCCAGAGGCATGGCCAGTGGAGATCCAGGGCCAGGTGGAGGCAAAAGCGTTCAGAATGAATAGTGTCTTCAAAATATTTCCTGCTCTTAGCACCCGCTATCTTAGTCACTTGAGCAGATTCTAATTTAGTCTCAGAAATATTCTTCAATGGCCCCAGGCAGGTGCTATATTTCATGACAGAGATGAGAACAGGAAGCTCAACTTCCCGCCTCCTCAGAGTCAATGACAAATCCCTGGAAGTCAGCAGAATGAGGAAAGGGGAAAAGCTACCACCCACAGGACAGTTGAATGAATGAGCAACTAAATGAACACAACTGGGTACTGGGCTCCAGCTTTGGGGCTTGGAAAGCATCTCCTCTCATTCAATCTTCACAACAATTTGCCTGTCCATGTTACAGATGAGGAAATTGACCCTCGGAGGGGTTAGGAAGGTAGCCCACATCCCAGAATCAAGGTGGCAGAGTGGGGTTTGAAGCCCACTTGGCTGGTTGCAGACCTATTCTCTAGGTCCTCCCAAAGGGCACCTGGCTCTGACTGAGCTTCCTACTATCAAAAACTAGGAAACAGGTTGGCTCTGGAATCTGAATAGGTTAACATTCAGACCATATTTCTTAGAAACCAAGCTCCTAGTTGGCTCACAGCCAAACAGACTGAACTGGGCTAAGACAAGAGCATCCTGTGGAGATCAGGCACCAGCTCATGCCTCTGGAACTGGAAGACTTCCATGCCAGCAGAAGACAGCATCACACCTTTGTCCTCATCTGCTGGACCTTGGCTTTCAGCTGGCTGGTTTGCAAAGAAGAGCCGAGGTCTAGGCCAGAAGGAGAGAAGGAGGAGGATGCATTTGGAAGGACCTAGAAGTTACACGATAAATGCCAGAGGTCTTGGGCTATCTACTTGGGAGCTCTTATTACTTCAGTCATTCTCAGGGGGAGAAATCAGCTCATAGCAAACCCAACCTGAGACCCTTTCTTGTGCTAGTGTCAATCAAGGGGTCGAACTGAGTAATTCTATTTTTCACTGCTGCTGTTTCTATTTTGTTCCTTGATATCTTCTAAAGAACTATACTCCCCTACTTGGAAAATGTGCTTGCTTATTTTTATTCCACATCTGAAGTAAGAATTTGATAATTATCAAGTCTGGGTAAGGCTAGGTAAACTGGACAATATGACAAGAATAGGGTAGACGGGAGGAGTGTTAATTATTTTTATCACTGTAGCAACCTGTGAAAATTTAAATATTTCAGAACATACAAAGTGGACGGTAAAAACTACAAAAAAAAAAGCAGATTTAAAAAGTAAATAAGAGAAGAGATAAACCAGTTGAAGGAAACATTTGAGATGAGCTAGTAGCAGTATGTGCATTGTGGATTCAGATCCAAATATCCTGATAGCCAATGTCCAAAAAAGAGAAACAATTTTCATTGATAAAAGACATCATACAAGTTCAGCTGGTACTTAAGTCTAGAAGGACAGGTGGGCTGATGTTGTCTTACTCAATAGAAGCATCTGTAACTTTGATAACATTAATATACACCAGTGTTTGGGCCAGAGGAAGTGTTGTGCTCTCTAACAAGTTTCAATTCAGTATCATTTTTTTTAAACATTTAATTGGACACAGCAGGATTGTCCTAGAGGGGCTACGGCGCAACAGCACGGAGGAGGCAAAGTAATCTTTCTGTGTTTCTACCATAGGAGGATCTGCTAATAATTTTTCTAATGAGCAAAAATGACCCCATACTACAGTGAAATCCCGGGCCTGTGCCAACTTAGGCTCAGCTGGCACGCAGGGGAAGCAAGGAGACTAACATTTATTGAGCATGGCACATCCATCACTTTTAAATGCTTGCAATGAGCCTATGGACCCCAATTCAGCTCCTACTCAGGGGCTTTCCTCTCCAAGTTGGAGCTGCGTGCTGTGGGCACTGGTTTTCATCACAGACTGGAGGACCAGGATGCATAGCTCCGTAAGTTCACTTGGAATCCTGCAATGTCCAAGCAGGGGAACTTTGGAAACAAGGACACTTCACGCTACTGAACAGATGCAGAAACTGAGACCTGGACAGGGGCAAAGACCAGAGTAGAACCAGACTTTTCATTTAGGATAACAAGTCAAGTATCCCTAAAATGTAAAGTAATAATAAAAACGCCTTGTCAGTGTATAGTAGGAGCACAGTTAGCAAGGTGCTTCAAACCTTCTGTGCCATTTCATCTGCCCCACAGATTGGCAGGGAGATAAGTAGACCTTATGCTTTCAGTGAACGTCATACTGCACAAAGAAACATTGACACGTACCCTATGCTCCCCACATAAGCCAGTAGTGATTGAAGTCATTCCACAGGTAGCTGAATTGGGGTTTAGGAAGGAGAAATGAACTGCCCAAGGTCACACAGGAAGTGGCAAAGCTAGGACTCAATCAAGGTCACCCAACTTCACATTTAAGGTTTGTTCAATCTTGCCATGATTCCCTTCACATAAATATACGGATGGGCGAGAAGAAGCACATTTGGATATCAATGCACCATTTCCAAAGTCACTAAGATCCTAGGGCTGGAGGTCAAACTGCCTGGGTTTCAACCTCAGTTCTGCCATTTCCAGGGCTGTGCCATTTACTTAACCTTACTGTGTCTCAGTTTTCTTACCTGTAAAATGGAAAGAATGATAATAACTTCCACACTTCTTTATTGTGAAAATTAAATGATCACGTGAGAAAGCATTCAGATGGATGTCCTGCTCAGCCCTAGAAAAAATATTAGCTCACGGTATTTTTTAAATGATAAAAGTCATAATAAAACAGCTGTATCAAAGTAATACGAAATCAAAAGTTTTTATAAAAAGTGAAAACTTGAGGTCAGGTGCGCTGGCTCACACCTGTAATCCCAGTACATTGGGAGGCCAAGGCAGGCGGATCACCTGAGGTCAGGGGTTCAAGACCAGCCTGGCCAACGTGGTGAAACCCCAACTCTACTAAAAATACATAAATTAGCTGGGCATGGTGGCAGGTGCCTGTAGTCCCAGTTACTCAGGAGACTGAGGCAGGAGAATTGGTTGAATTCAGGAGGTGGAGGTTGTAGTGAGTCGAGATCACGCTACTGCACTCCAGCCTGGGTGACAGAGCAAGATTCCATCTCAAAAAAAAGAAACAAAAACAAAAACAAAAAAACAGAAAACAAACTTGACACACATCTTTTCTGACATTTTGGTTTCAGATTTTTGTTTTCTTTTGTAGAAAAACGGGAAATATACAGGCATAAAGAAAACAAAAAATTACTGTAATCCCAACACATAGCAATAATCATAATGTTTTGGTGTTTTTCCAGCTGTCTTTTATTCTAACATATGAACTACAAACTTTGTTTCTATAATGTGCTTTTTATTTGGCATTAAAACATGCGTATTTTCCTATGCCACTGAATAGTTTTTTAAAGTATAACTTTCAGCCATCATAAAACTACGTTCTTCTGTAGGTGGACCATAATTTACGTACCCATTACATAATGGTTGGGTGAAGTTGACCATTCATTGTTGAGTGAAGAGTCTACATCAGATTTGCAGCTGCCTCTTTGACACTAACACAGTGACTTGTACATAATAGGCGCTTAATAAACATTGAGGTGACTGAAAATTCACATTTTGATAGGTGCTTCCAGAAAGTTCATACCAATTTACATTCCTGCATTTATTGCATGAGTGTCTTTCATGCAGTAATCTCAACAGCATTTAACTTAAAAAATAAAAAAAAATGCCAATTTGTTAAGTAAAATATGAGGTTGAAAGTTTATTCATATTTTGATTGGCCATCCGTATTGTATTTTTCCCTTTTCCTTTTTTTCCTTTCTTATTTTCATCTTTCCCACCTTCTTTTGAAAGTACCATTCTTGAAGGAACAGGCACCAGACTAGCAGGCCTGATACATGTCTTTGGATACCATCACATTTCCAGATAATTCATGAGGTTCATAATAATGAATTGGGTGCTTGCTAATTATTTTAAGATA
This sequence comes from Rhinopithecus roxellana, assembly GCF_007565055.1. NCBI lineage: Eukaryota > Metazoa > Chordata > Mammalia > Primates > Cercopithecidae > Rhinopithecus > Rhinopithecus roxellana. The sequence goes on from NC_044567.1 coordinate 49,999,658, forward strand.
ATTGCATGAATAAGTTCAGATACTCATTAATTCTGAGAAAGCTGTGACAACTCTCAGGTATTAATAAATTTCTTACTCAAGTTTAGGGAGTTGGCAGTTGACACACAGCTTTCCTGACATTTCAACTTCAGATTGCCATTTTGTTTTCCTGTAATTCCACGCACACCTTATTAAAGTTCAATTATGGCTTGGAGGAAACTTCATATAAGGCATTAGCATCCAGTTAATTACTGAGAAGTGATGACAATTGAAGACAAATGGATTTTATTTCCTATCATGACAACAGTTTCCCTCCCACCACCTGCCCAGTACAGGTGCACATTTCTTTGGCATGGATGCCCTACTTGCTGTTCAGGAAATCACAGAACATTCTAGAACTACAGGTCAGAATATTTGATTTTTTGCCTCCAAAGCAATGCTCAAATCCTCCTGGAAAGATGTTGTCCATTCTCTTCTTGGAACAGCTTTGGAAACCAAAGGCTAGCTTCTACTAATAATCACTTATTCCAAGGTCTTATTATTGATGAACAATAAATTCTTTTTTTAATCACAGTGAAGTCTTTCTGGGGGGGTGTGGGGGCTCACGCCTGTAATCCCAGCACTTTGGGAGGCCACACTGGGTGGATCACATGAGGTCAGGAGTTTGAGACTAGCATGGCTAACATGGAGAAATCCTGTCTCTATTAAAAATACAAAAATTAGCTGGGTGTGGTGTCAGGCACCTGTAATCCTAGCCATTCAGGAGGCTGAGGTAGGAGAATTGCTTGAACCCAGGAGATGGAGGTTGCAGTGAGCTGAGATAGCACCACTGCACTCCAACCTGGGTGACAGAGTGAGACTCCGTCTAGAGGAAAAAATAAAGAAGGCTGGGTGCAGTGGCTCACACATATAATCCCAGCACTTTGGGAGGCCGACAGATGAATCTCTTGAGGTCAGGAGTTTGAGACCAGCTTGGCCAACATGGTGAAACCCCGTCTCTACTAAACACACACACAGACATACACACACACACAATTAGCTGGGTGTGGTTGCCCATACCTGTAGTCTCAGCTACTCGGAAGGCTGAGGTGGAAGAATTGCTTGAACCTGGGAGGCTGAGGTTACAGTGAGCCGAGATCGCGCCACTGCACTCCAGCCTGGGCGACAGAGAGAGATACTCTGTCTCAAGAAAAAAAAAAAAAGGTTAAAAAAAAGAGTGAAGTCATTCCTGCTTTAATTTCTGCCACTTACTCCTATGTGACCTTAGAAAGTTCTGTTGTTGTAATTTCCTCATTTCTAGAATGATGGTCCTTGTGACAGTTTGAATGTGTACCCAGAAGTTCATTCATTGGAAACTTAATCCCTGATGCAACAGTGTTGAGAGGTGGGACTTTTAAGGGGTGTTTAGGTCACGAGGGCTCTGCCCTCATGAAGAAATTAATGAAGTTATTGTGGGAGTGGGTCAGTTTTCATGGGAGTGGGTTTCCAATAAAAGGATGGGTTCACCCCATTTCCCTGCTCCCTCTCATGTGTGCTCTCTTGCCTGTCCTCCTTTTGCCATGGGATGACGCACCAAGAAAGGCCTTGCCAGATGCAGGCTCTTTGACCTTGGACTTTCCAGCCTCCGGAACTGTAAGAAATAAATCTCTGTTCTTTATCAATTACCTAGTCTCAGGTATTCTGTTATAGCAGCACAAAATGGGCTAAGACACTTCTGGAGTAATCACCCTGTGTTAAGTCATCTTTCTAAAGTCCAAGATGTAAGTAAAGTGCTTCACATATGAGGGTTGCTTAATAAATTTTGTTTCCCCTTTGTGCAATGCCTTTCGTTGCAAAAAGGGATAGGAGGGAGCTAACACTGATTAAGGGTCTACCATTTAATGTCATCTCCTCTGGAGACTTTCCCTCTCCCATCTTAATTAGTACTCACAACAATCCTGTGGAGTAGATAATATTATTATCTTTATTTTACAGATGAGGAACCAAAGTTCAAGGAGGTTCAAGGTCTTACAGATTTGGTGGTGCACTTGCTCTTCCCACTGCCCGGTGGGGCGCTACTCAGTCATATTAGACACAATGGGCTTGGTCTATGGGAGGGAGTACCAGGAAGCATGAGGAGCCTACCCTTCCACAAAGAGTCAAGAAGCCTTCACAAAGATGCCTAATGCTGTGAGGTCATGAATGCCAAGTGCTCTAGTGTTTCAGAGGTGGATGAGATCCCTACAGATGAGGCCCCAGGAAAAGCTTCAAGGTGGAGGCCGGTCTGATTCTGGCCTCAAAGGATGAAATGATTCAGATAAACAGCAAAGCAAAGCAAGAGGGAGAGATAATAGCAAAGGCAGAGATGTAGGAGTGAGCAAGGGAGACTAGTTAGCAGTCCCTGGAACAGAAGGTGTGCACAGGGAGGTGGGAGAGAGAGTGCTAGGAAGGGAGGTTTGCACATGGAACATGGAGGGTTTTCAGTGTCATGTTCAGGGCTTTGGACTTATTCTTGAGACCTGGGTTTCCCAAAGGGAGCTCTGCTCCTGGGGAGAGCCTCAGAGGAAAGAATAAAACAGAATTCCCTGTACATCACCCCTTTCCTGGTGAGTTACAATGCACATTAGCATGTTACACGGTCTGGGCAGTACTACGGAAAAGAAATGCATACAAGGTGTTTATTTTTTTAACTTTCCACTGGGAAATTTCCAATTAAATAAGGTTAAAAAATCGAACCTAGCAGAGGAGCAAATAGAAACTGTCCCCTCCCAGGTTGGAAGGTAATTCAGTCACCCCTGGGGTTTCTCTTCCTGAGAAGAAATCATGAACCTGTGGCTTGGATGACTGCAGCTACTTCCTCCCAGTAGGCCCCTTCCTGGCTTTCTTTTTCCTCTCAGTTTCCAGAGTTTGAGGCTCGTAAAACTCTTTATTATATTTTACTCACATAATACTCAGATGGGGTGGTCATCCCCATTGTAGAGATGAAGAAACAGAGTCTCAGAGTTGAAGCACCCTCCCAAAATCCCATAGCCAGATGGGGGTAGAGCCAGCATGGGCACCCAAGGCCACCATCTCCCAGTGTGGGGTTCCATGCTCTGCTGGCTGACTCCTCCCCTGTCCTTTCTGGGGAGACCAGGCTTCTACTCCATTTTAAGGAGCGATGGATGTAGATTGGCTTTATTTGTAGGGGTGAGAGTGCACTTGGGAAGGAAGATCTGGTTCCATGATGTGGGGGCAACATGAGGAAGTGGGGGAACTCTAGGGAAGTGATTTACTTATTTTTTGAGTGCTTACTATGGTCTCTACACTCACGAAAACATTCCAATCTTTGAAAAGTGGGAGGGAGGCATGGTGTCTGGATTTCTTGGGTGCAGTAATGGTGGGCTTTTGTTTGCTATTTTGATGACAGTTTTGCAGGGTTTATACTTTCACAATTTGAGTGATGTATGTTTCCCAGGTATGAGGTTGATTTCATGTCTGTGGTGGACACTGATATCTCACCCCATCTCCCTTCAAGGAAAGACAGACCTATTGCCCTCTGCTGTCAGCAGAGGTCTCTGACATCAGCTCCCTTAGGGACTGCTTTAGGCTACAGAGAGGAGCTCCACCTAAGATCTTATCCCTTCCAGAGATAGCCCACATCCACTCTTGATCCATGTGGAGTTAGAGAGACCTGGCCACCTTGGCCCAACTTGGAGTAACTCTGAAGGGCCATTGAGATCCAAGCTCCTGTGGGTTTGGCAAGATTTCCTGTTGGGTCTGGCAAATTACAGTTTGACTTCTCCCCACTCTGTTTGTCCTGTTTCCTTCCCCTCTGGTCCCAACGGTGCTCCTTCGGGAACATCCTGCAGACTAAACTCTACCTCAAGGTTTGCTTCCTGGGAACTAGGGTGACCAGGCATCCCAGTTTGCCTGAGATGTGGGACCAAGACGGTCTTGGGCAACTAGGATCCTACAGCAAACCCAACCTCAGACAATGTCCTTCTGTTTATTACTGCTATATTTTTGAGAGGCAGGGTCTCACTATGTTGCCCAGGCTTGGGTGCAGTGGCTATTCACAGGTGTGATCATAGCTTACTGCAACCTCAAACTCCTGGGCTCAAGAATCCTCCTGCCTCAGCTTCTTAAGTAGCTGGAACTATAGACATGTGCCACCATGCTATGCTGTGTTTATATATTCTAACACTTTCACGGCAACAAATTATTTCATTATTTACACAGTTGGTAGCAGGGCATTTGCCATATCCCCCTTAATGCTTCCCCAACAATATCACGGCAATCTTGGGGAGATGAGTATTATGGTTATCTCCCCAATCTTGGTGAAGCAGGTATTAGCCCTAGGAAATTAGGGCTCAGAGAAGTTAAGAAACTTTTCCTAGGCTACACAGCACAGTAGACATGCAGCAATGAAACCTAGGCCTACTGAGTCCAATGCCTGCGCTCTATCCAACAGACCTCTTTGGTTTTAAGACACGCACCTTGGCCGTATGTTCCAAACACAGCTGCAGGTAACTAAGGAGGCAGAGAAGAGCACTTACTGAATCCCAAACATGCTTGGAGCTTTTTGCAAAATAAAATCGCTAGTTTTAAGCTTCTGAACTTTCTGCTAATTACTGTCACATTAATTAAAAAATAAATCCTTTTTAATTTCGTAACAGGTGGTTTGTGAGGCTGGAAGAGGAGTTGAAACTTGTGGGTAATTATTGTGCGGTGTATTTGCATTTCTAATTGCATTGAGGGACACCGAAGGCCAAGCTTCCAGTCTCTGGGCTGTCTTTCACCTGCACCGCGGTGCTGAGTTGTTGGCGGCGGCGGCAGCATCTTTTCTCCAAGCAGCACCTGTGAGAACGGCAGCTCCAGCTGGAGTCCCAAGACTTCCAATCAACACAGAGAGCCACAGGGCCTGCGCCTGCCTGGGTTTGCTGTGAGGAGCCTGCAACGCATAGAGGAGCCCAGCGCCCAGCCCCACACCTGGCATCGGCAGGGTGCTCAATAAATGCTGGCTGACCACGGCTGTTCCTGAACGAATCCTTATCTCGCTTATCTGACACAAGCACGGGGCGGGCGCACCGTGGGCTGGCAGCAAGGGTTCTTGAGGCCAGGACTCTTGGATTTGCTCCACAGGTGTCTGCGTATCCATCTGGAAACTGAGCCTCTGTGCAGGGAATCCATTTCCTCTTCTAACTTCTGAATTGCTTTAGATGCTTCTGACTTCTGAACTCCTTTAGATGCATGCTGTCATTTACCAAGAACATCCCAACATTGATGATTGAGGCTTCTTTGGCCATTTCTGCCTCCACAAGCCTTTCTTTTCCTTTTTTCTTTTCTTTCTTTCTTTCTTTTTAAAAATATTTGATTTGATTTTATTTATTTATATATTTTTAGACAATGTCTAGCTCTGTCGCCTAGCTGGAGTGCAGTGGCATGATCTCGGATCACTGCAACCTCAGCCTCCTGGGTTCAAGCAATTTTCCTGCCTCAGCCTCCTGAGTAGCTGGGATTACAGGCGCCCGCCACCACGCACAGCTACTTTTTGTATTTTTAGTAGAGATGGGGTTTCACCGTGTTGGCCAGGCTGGTCTCCAACTCCTGACTTCCAGCGATCCGCTCACCTTTGGCCTCCCAAAATGCTGGTTACAGGTGTGGGCCACTGCACCCGGTCCTCCACAAGCCTTTCTGTAGAGGAGTTAATGAGCCACAGAGTACTATGTGAGTGCATTGTAAGCACATTTTAAGGCCCCAATTTAATGTGGTGGAAGGATTACAGGCTTCGAGGTCAGACATACCATGGTTTGAATTCTGGCTCTACCACTTAGCAGTTAAGAGACTGGAGAAGTCACTTAACCTCTCTGGGCCTCACGCAGCTTTTAAAATCCATCAAATGGACAAAATCGTAACTTGGTTCTGAGTTTCTCAAACTTAGATACATATCAAAATCACCTAGGTAGCTTTTTTTTTTAAAGATGGAATCTTACTCTGTTTCCTAGGCTAGAGTGCAGTGGCATGATCTTGGCTCACTGCAACCTCCGCTCTGCTGGTTCAAGTGATTCTCCTTCCTCAGCCTCCCTAGTAGCTGGTATTACAGGCACCTGCCACTGCCCCTGGTTAATTTTTGTATTTTTAGTAGAGATGGGGTTTCACCATCTTGGCCAGGCTGGTCTTGAACTCCTGACCTCGTGATCCACCCGCCTCGGCCTCCCAAAGTGCTGGGATTACAGGCTTGAGCCACCATGCCTGACCTAGGGAGCTTTTAAAAATGATCAGATTTTAAATATGATCATCAGTAAATGCTGGCTGGGTGTGGTGGCTCACACCTGTAATCCTAGCACTTTGGGAGGCCAAGGTGGGTGGATCACGAGGCCAGGAGTTCAAGACCAGCCTGACCAACATGTTGAAACCCCATCTCTACTAAAAATACAAAAATTAGCTGGGTGTGGTGGCGTGCGCCTGTAATCCCAGCTATTCAGGAGGCTGCGGCAGGAGAATTACTTGAATCCGGGAGGCGGAGGTTGCAGTGAGCTGAGACTGTGCCACTGTACTCCAGCCTGGGTGACACAGAGAGACTCCATTAAAAAAAAAAAATCAGTGCTTGGGTTAGGCTGCACCCAGACCTGATTAAGTCAGACTGGGGAAATGGGAGGAAGGGAGGACTGGACATCATGATTTTAAAAAGCTATCTGGGTGATTCTGTTATGTAGTCAGGGTGGGAACCACTGCCTGAGCCTCTTGAGATGCTGAGACAATGCTGGTTCAACCCTTTCCTTCCTTAGACTTGGGAAACATAGTCTGGCTATAGTGGTTCTGGGAGCAGCGGGGGTCCCAGGCAGGTTTCTGAGGCTGAGATCCAAGAGGGCAGGATGGGGACCCAGGGACCGCAACTAGCTCATGAGATGGGGCGTGGTCAAGGCCAATAAAACCCCAGCACTCCCCTCCTCAGTGTCCCTCTCCCTGGCCAGTGAAATGAGAGTTCATTACCTTGTTTGTCCAGCTCTAGACAACCCCAGGGAAATCAACCAATCAGGGCTTCTGACAAAATGAAGACCAAGAATGATATAGAGGAAGTGATGCTAAGTTTTATTTCAGGCCAGCCTTATCTCCCTCATCTCTTTGATCTCATCACAACCCTGTAGGATAGGCACCATGATGCCCATTTTATAGATGAATAAACAGAGGCTCTTTGAGGTTAAGTAACTGACCACGTATCCTTTAAGTGCATGAGTCACAAGCCAAACCCAGTCTATCTAATTCCAAAACTCTTCATCTGCCTCCTGTACATGTGGCCTTCCTTACATCAGTAAATAAAGGATGTAGTTTATTATAAGTAAACTACATCCTTACAGTTTCTTGGGTCAGACATCCTGGAGTCACCTTTGACTCCTCTCTTTCCCTCACACCACACATGTAACCCATTGGGAAATCCCACTGAATCTATCTTTATGACATATCAGGAATGCAAGCAGGTCGCCACCTCCCTGCTCCCACCTGGGTCTGAACACCTCCATCTCTCACCTGAAATAATGACAGGTCTCACCACCTCTGCACTTACCCACATTGTGTACTTGCAGCACAGCAGCTGGGCTGCTAATAAAATGTTTCCCCGACACTGCCCTCCCATAGCTTCCATCCCACTGTAAGTCAAAGCCAAGTCCTCACCATGGCCTGTACTGCCCTGCACAACGGAGACTCTCTGAGCTCATTGCCTACCACTTCTCCCCAGGGCCTCACACTGCTTTCCTGAAAGCTCTCCAAGTACAGGCTTCTGCCCTTGCTGTTTTCTCCTCCTGGAATGTTCCTCCCTCAGCATTGACATGGCTTTCTGCTCTCCCATCCTCATGGTTTTCAGGGTGACTCTAATGTCACCTGTTTAAAATGGAAATGAACCCATCAGCACACCCTGTGCTCCTCTCCTGTTTTATTTTTTCTCCATAGTGCTCATCACCATCTGGTATCCTACCAGTACAACCCTACTGATTTGTTTATTGTCTGTCTTCTGTGATTAGATCTTCATCTGTTTGGCTCACTGCTCCATCCCAGGTGCCTTGAACAATGCCTAGTGCATAGGAGGTGCTCAGCAAGTACTTGAATGAATGAATGAATGAATGAATGAATGAGTGAATCCTGCCACTCCCTCAAGGGAAAGGTGAGATGACCTCTGAGCAGCGGCTAGTGAAAAAACTTGGGAGACAAGGTTGGGGAGAGGTGTTCCCAGCGGGCTGCTGAATTTCCACTACTGGTCTAGGGGGTGAATGAAGGGATGGCTCAGGAGGCCCCTAGAGTATTAACTGCTGGGCCCTGGTCTGTGGATCGCTGTAAATGCCAAGGATCTCCAGATGGGCTCTGAACTAATCCAATAATGCAAATCCTCTGTCCTTTCAGGAGAGTGACTGGCATGGCCAAATAATTTTTACCTGTTACTAAGCCTACTTCTCAGCAACCTATAAAACACAGGCTCTGGAGCCAAACTGTCTGAGTTTAAAACCCAATATTACCACTTGTCACCCGTGAGTGACTTCGGGCAAGCTGGTCAGTCTCTCTGTTCCACCTTTATAAAATGAAGACAATCCTTATACCCATTTATAGCATCATGAAGATTCCAGGAGACAATGCCTGCAGAGAGCCTAGTACAGGGACAGGCATGAATTAGCATTCAATAAAGGTCAGCTCTTGTAATTAAGTGAGGTGTAGAGAGTTACTAAACATCGATACTCACAAATGAAATTTGTGTGTTGCTGGAGTTTACGGAAGACTTTAATTTGGCATTCTAGCACAAAAGTCTGCATGCCAAGCAATCTGGGTGGTACTGCCACACCCCCACCACACCTGAGCTGAGTTGAGAGTTCAAGTTAATGACTGGGGATGTGCGTGGTTACCAGCGACAGCATCAGCAGTGTTGTCTTGAGTTGCCGCTGCTTTCCAGCTGCCACTGTTCCTGTTTCTTAATGATAAATTACCATTAGTTTAGTTTCATCATTACCCATTTAGTTTGTTGTGGGTTGTTTGCTTAACAACAGTAATTTGGGCTTATGATTTTTCAGTGGCTGGGTTTTAAGGCATGTATGCATTGCACTTCAACGATGCATCATCTATCTCTCTTCCTAAGGCAAATCTTTCTCTAGTATTTCCCTAAAATCGTCTGCCTGTAACACTTTCATGATATCTCTGAGCTCTTTTTTTGCTAAAAAACAGGGACAGATGAGCAGGAGGCTGTGAGTGGTTTTACTCTGCTGAAGCAGGCTGTGGTCAAAGAGGACGAGAGACACTGTTCTAGATCAATCTCCCCTCTCCCTACCGTTTTATTGATGGGAAAACAGAGGCTCCGTGAGGTAAAGGATCAGAGTTCATACACAGTCGCTAAAATCTAGTCCTCCCGGCCTGGGCTTCTTCCACCACATGACCTGCCTAGGCCAGTTCCCTTTCTCCATGGAGGACTTTGGGTCCTAACAAAGGTGCCTTGAAATTGCCCACTCTTGGGTTAGAGTCTCCTCCTGGATCTTCCAATATGGGCCTGGTTTGAAGTAGATTTATGTAGTGCGTAAGAGTTGTGGCTCTAGAGTCAGACTACTTTGTTGAACTGTGTGACTTGGATGAGTTACTTAATCTCCTTGTGCCTCAATTTTCTCAGCTGTAAAATGAGGATAATGATAGCACTGAACTCCTATATCTGGCAGAAGTTGGTAAGACAGTTCATGTAGCATGCATAATGCCTGGCACATAGAAAATGCTCAGTGAAGGCTGGGTGCAGTGGCTCATGCCTGTAATCCCAGTACTTTGGGAGACTGAGGCGGGAGGATCGCATGAGCTCAGAAGTTTGAGACTGGCCTGGGCAACACAGCGAAACTTCGTCTCTACAAAAAAAAAAAAAAAAAAAAAAAAAAAAAAAAAAAAATTAACTGGGCGTGGTGGTGCACACCTGTAATCCCAGCTACTTGGGAGGCTGAGGTAGGAGGATTGCTTGAGCCCAAGAGGTGGAGGTTGCAGTAAGCCAAGATCGCACCACTGCTCTCCAGCCTGGGTGACAGAGAGACACCCTGTTTCCAAAAAAAAAAAAAAAAAAAAAAAGAAAGAGAGAGAGAGAGAGAGAAAGAAAAGAAAAGAAAAGGGAAGAGAAGAAAAAGAAAATGCTCAGTGAATAATGATTATTGTTAATATTTTTGGAACCTCTCAGGGCATTATTATGCCCATTTAATAGATAGGAAAATGGAGTGTCAGAGTTGTACAGACTCTGAACTCAAGACCTGTGGGTATACAGCCAGAGTCTTTCTATTCCCAACACCACCTTCAGGGCTAACCTCGGTGTCTCTGTGCTTAGGTTCTCCCTTGACACTCTCTTCCTCTTCATTCGTGCTCCACTGTGTAGTCGGGCAGTCCAAAGCAGCTTTCTACACATTTCTAGGCTACTTGGAATCATTCTGTCTTTGTTCTGCATGAGCAGAGCCTCTCTCCCATTCCTTTGCAAGTGGCTTGGTGGCAGAGACTGCTATTTCTTTAAAACACATCTGAGAGAGGGTGGCACAGAGCAGGAATGCCCATTTGATAGGTCCCACCTGCCTGGCTGATGGGAAGATGGCTGGGATGGGGTTTGGATGGGGAGGCACTGACAGGTTCCAAACAGACTGCAAGCTTCCCTGTGGCCTGTGGAGTGCTGCTCCTGGGTGGGGAGAGGCCCTGGGGCATTTCATGCCCTGGTCCTCCACCTCAGCTCTTGCACCTGTCAGTCGTTCAGCAAGTGTGCTTAGGGTGGACAACTGGGGCAAAGACAGGAAACACCTTCCTTTGAAACTGAAGCTAGTAAATTCAACATAAAGGAGGTGAGATTAAGCCATCAGCAGCAGAGACCTGGTCTAAGAAACAGCTTGGAGCTGGGTTGTTGCAGCATTGAAGGGGTTTCCTAAATCTCAACACAAGCTTTGAATACAATCACCATTAGAGAAGTAGTAGCACCTATTATGATAATAGAAGATAAAGGCCTGCTCCAGGGTGAAGGAATCAGGAATTGGCTGTCTCCTGTGCTGAGAAAGGGTGGGGGAGATAGCTGCCATGCACAACTTAATCTTTCCTTCTGGAGTGAGAAACAGGACTAAGGTTTATAGAGCACCTACTGTGTGCCAGGCAGTGTGCTAAGGATCCTGTCTTCCTTTATATGCTCCAGCCACACTAACCTTCTTTTCCTCTCAAACCTAATTTTTTCCCACCAGAGGGCCTTTGCACATGCTGCTCTTCCTGCTTCTTCTCCCTGTCCTTTGCACGCATGTCTGCTTAATACCATTCAAGCTTTAGCTCAAGGTCTGTCTTCTCTGAAAGGTCTTCTACAACCCTAGTTAAAGCCATATCTCCACCCTGCCCCACCATCACACTCTTCCACATCCCTGTATTTTATCTTCTTTAATACACTTCTCCATTCTCAAATATTTTATTTATTTGCTTGCTTATTTTCTGCTTCCCACCACTACAATGTAAGCTCTTTAAGGGATGGGATTCTTTCAGCTTTGTTCACAAAAATATACTTGAAGTCTAGAACAGTGCCTGGCACATAGTATGTGTTTAACAAATATCTTTTACCATCTGGTGGCTGGGGTCTTTCCCCATGGCATTTTATGCAAAGATCCCAGGAGGTGGTATAATGGTTCCATTCTTAGCGTGTATATCTTGGTTCTTCTTGCTATTTCTATCATCTTCAATGTATTTAAACGCTGTTTGAGGTGTAAGGAAAACAGAGACTAAGTAAACCCCTAGCATAGTACCTGGATGCTGGTCCAGGAGGCCCCACATGGCCCTGGGATCCTATTCTGGATCCAGAGTTTCTGGATGGGCACCCCCTGTGCAGGAGGTCTGCGCCAGAGATTTGTCTACCAATCCTGGTCATCTCTGGCCCAAGAGCTGGGCCTTCACTGAGCATTTTCTATGTGCCAGGCATTATGCATGCTACATGAAGGATCAGGGAACATGAGGGACTTTCTCTGAATAAGTAATAAAGCCAGGATTCTACCTAGGTTTTTTTGTTTTTTGTTTTTTGTTTTACTTCAAAACTGTACTTTTAAGTACACCACACTGCTTCACCAGGGGAGAGACAGGGACCTGAGATCAGCATAAGGTAATGACACTAGCCATTTGATAACCAAGATCCCTTCGACTTCCATCAAGCAACCATCTGGTCTTGGGCCGGTTTCCAAGGACATCTTGCCGAAAGAAGAAGGTGCTGACCACCTGACGTGACTCTTCCATGTTGCCTAGCACTCATCTCTTCCAAGGAAAGCTAATCACTGGGCATTCTATTTATCCTCCAGTCTTTTGTGAGAGCTTGGTTAATAAGAGCCTCCACCCCACGCCTGCCCCTTGGAGGCTGTAACTCCTGGGGCTACAGATACAAGGAGCTCCAGATCAGGCACAGCTGAGAAGCAAATCCTGCTGTCTCCCCATGAAGGGTGAATAAGGTATGCTCAGACGAAACTGGTTTCAGCACTTCAGGCCAAAAATAATCACCACATAAATCTTGCACGGAACATCTCCCCCACCCCAGAAAGGTGGCCCATTTCTTTCAAGGGATATCAGACAGGGCAAAATTCCTAAACAAGCAACGAATATGGACACTGTCTGAAAGTCAGCTGTTGTAATGGCTTGCCTGGGTTCATGCTCCTCACAGCCCCCTCCTGTCTACAACTGAATCCCTGGCTTCACTCCCACTCCCAGCTATAGGCTGAGCCCTGAACCCCGCTCCAGAATGCGTCTGCCCTCCTCCAGCCACTTCTCCTCAGGGCCAGCTCAGAACTGACGCTCCAGCTCTAATTATTGGGTAAACTGTCTCACACTTGGACTTGGCTCACTACTGAATGTCAATTCCAGTGACTGGGAATGCATTTCACAAATTAATTGCTATTTTTATGGGTGTCTAAAGGTGAGTGGAGTAGGTAGGGGGCTGTGGCTCCTGTTTCTCTCCTTCCTGGTAGCAGCTCCCCTGGAGGGCAGCTTCTGTGGGTCACTCTGAGGTTCAACTGAAGACATAACCTGAAGCCCACTCCTTTATCTTTTCCAGCAATTTCGTAAGCATTCAATTTCCTTTTATGAATCCCTTTTATACCTAAAGTGACCATGGCTGTTTCTCTTTCCTGCACTGAACTCTGACTGACAGTCTACTGTGTGCCTGGTCTTGGGCTAAGCTTTTGGGTCAAAGAAGCAATTCAGACACAGTCTTGTCCCCAGGGTGCTCATTCTGGTTGGGCGGGAGTAGGGGGTGATGTGAGAACTTGAAGGGGACCACTGGATAGACTTGGTGGGGGAAAGCCCCAACTCTGCAGATCATGGAGAGGGTATCTGAGTGTCAGAAGGGGCTCTCCTAGGCTGTCCCCAACACAAGGAGCAGTTTTCAAGGCAAAGAAACAGCAGCACGACCTTCTAGGTGGAGATGAATCATATACAAAGTTCTCCTCTTAGCTTCTCTCCTAGAGGTGGCCTCACTTCCTGCAGAGTGACTCTCTGATCTGCCTCTCTGTGGGCCTGGAGTGCCCCGCACTGACATCTCAGCATCTGCACCGGACCCTTCCTGCATTCTGACACCCTTCTGTGCTACTTCTGCTTGCCTCTCACGAGGCTGACCCCTTACCTGATGTCATCTACTCACCTCCTGCCACTGCTGATGGGGGAGAGGAAGGGACCTGACCTTCATGAAGCACTCGTGTGTGCCAGGCATACGATGCCAAGTGATTTCCAGACACACTATCACATTCACCCATCCATTCAACAAGTGTTTCTTGCACACCTATTAGATCCTGGATACTATTCTAGCTCTAGGAGATACAGGATTGAACAAAACAGATATAAGAATGTGGATCTCACATCCTAGTGAGGTAGACAACCAACAAGGAAACAAGTCCAACAGGACATGGAATACATCTGATGATGTTAAGTGCTGTAGGGAAGAGTGCCAAGACAGGGATGGGGACCAGGAAATGGCAGGACCTGTTGCAGTGTTCAGTAAGTGGTTGGGGAGATCTCACTGAGAAGCCGGCATTCGAGTAAAGATCTAAAGGGAGTGAAGGAGCATCTGTGCAAACATTTTTGGGGGAAACACCAGGCAGAGGTGGGAGGATCCTTGAATCTTCACTGCGGGGACAGCTACTGTGGTTGACCTCACTTCACAGGCAGGGAAATGAGAGCCCTGAGAGGCCGAGCATCTTGCTCAATGTCCCACAATTACAATCCCGAGGCACACATGTCCTGCCATAAAGCCCATGCTGACACACCTTGCTGCCTCTCATTCTCTCCTGGCCCTGGGTTCCAAATTCCTGGCAGGTCTTTTTGCCCTACCTGGGGCTGGCCCAGGCCTGTCCAAGCCCCAAGGGTGTGTCTGGTCAATGGATCCCCTCTCTTCCTGGCCTGCCCCATGCTCTGTGCTGACAGCTGATACAGAGCTCACCTCACTTTTGGCAGGATGACAGTTTCTATATTTAGGCGACTCATGAATCTTTCTGGGATTCTGATGAATTGCTGTTTTCCTGAGCTCTGGCTGGTGTTGCTCTTCTCCATGATTCAAACGTTAATGCTCCCCAAGGTCTTTCCTGCAGGAGTTACTGCTGGGGGGTAATTGGATGTGGCAGAGCTTCCTCCAGCCACTGACCCAATTCCTCTTGGCTCAAACCTCAGGAAGGAATGGAGGTGGCACTGGAGGGGTAGAGAGCTCACTAGGCTCTCTGGAAACAGCTGTCCCAAAAGCACATGCATGCACACACACACACACACACACACACACACACACACACACACACAGAGATACACACATGGTTATGCACACATGCAATCCTGACTGTTGCAGGGGCTTGCTCAAGGCTTGCTTGCCGGCAGCTATGTCCTGTAATTGAGCCCTTTGGAATAATAACCCACTTGTTAAGAATCTCTTGGAGTCAGGCCCTGTCCTGGAACTGTCCATGGGTGATCTTCAAGGCAAAGGACTTCAGAATGCCCCTTGCCTTGCCCATGTCTAAATTTCCCTAGTATCCCATCATCATTAGGAGCTGGTCACTTGGCTCTTCTCCCTGACACACTCCTAACCTCCAACACAACAATCTGGGCCCCACTCTTTCTCTTTGGCGAGCTCTCTCTGCCCTTCCTTTTGATTCATATGTTTCCCTTCCTCTCATGCTTAGCGTTTATATCTTGGTTCTTCTTGCTATTTCTATCATCTTCAATGTATTTAAACGCTGTTTGAGGTGTAAGGAAAACAGAGACTAAGTAAACCCCTAGCATAGAACCTGGATGCTGGTCCAGGAGGCCCCACATGGCCCTGGGATCCTATTCTGGATCCAGAGTTTCTGGATGGGCACCCCCTGTGCAGGAGGTCTGTGCCAGAGATTTGTCTACCAATCCTGGTCATCTCTGGCCCAAGAGCTGGGCTTTCCCCTTTGTGGGCTCAGGCATCTAGGGAGAAGAAGGGAGGGCCTAATAGTCATGCTGTGCCACGCTGAGATTTGCAGAATATCGAACTTTATGGGAGACTCTGACTTGGTCTAGTTTAAGTGTCTCAATGCTCATAAGAGAAAACTAAGGCCTGAGCTGGGTAGTTACAGAATGGCTCAGTCTTGGGTCGGGTTTTCTAAGTACTGGGCTGTCTTCTAAGGGTGTGTGTGTGTGTGTGTGTGTGCACGTGCACATATATTTGTGAATATTTAGGCGGTAGGTGTTTCAAAGGTTGGTTGAGAAGGGGTTTGGTAAGGATGGGGGAATCTGATTGTTCTCTAAATAGACTCAGCCCACAAATCAGCCAAAAAAGCCTTTCTTCCTAGGTTCTTGGATTCCTGATGCCACTCTGACCAAGCACCTTCTCACCCATTTAAGAAGCCCAGTTCCAGAGATAGTGATAAGGACATTGCTAATTTGGTTCCCTTGCTAACATCCTCAGCCACCTTTTGAGGAGAGGAACAAGGAAAAGGTAAATGGTAATGGAGGATTTGCCTTTCCATGTAAGGACTTATTGAGGCATTCCCTGTAGACTAATTTTGGACTTCACTTTCACTTATTCATTCATTCATTCAACCAATCATTCACTCAGTAATTATGTATTAGAGACCAGTTGATATATTTCAAGCAGTGTGTGGAGGCATGGGAGGGTCAAAGACATAAATTAAAGAATAAAGGACTTACACGGCAATTTGGTGAGCACCTTCTATCTCAATGTAGTGGACACTGTAATACCCAGAGACATTAGGCATGTATGGACACTGTGCCCATTCCAACCTGGACTGAATTCCAGCCTGTGAGGCCTTGGACAGGATATTCAATGATAATCATAAGTGCTATAATTTATAAAGTATTTCTGTCAGGCACTTGTCTAAGTACTTTCCTGAATTTACACAATTGCTCTAACCTTTTATTTCTTCATCTAGGGAATGGAGATGAGAATTCCTTCCTCACTGGTGGTGGTAAGGATTAAATAGGTAAATTAATGGTTACAAAGTTACCAACATATTGCTTGACCCATAATGGGTGCTTATGAAATGTTATTTATTAAATGCTATCTTCTCTGCTGTCAAAAAGTTCACTGTCTGGGGGAGAAAAAGTCTATGAACAGAGACAATAAGCATCAAGTTGAGAGCCAAGTTCCAAAGGACAGTTAGGACCAAGTACTGGCAGGGAGAGTGTCCAGGGCAGTGAAGAGTTCCCATTATCTGGGAAAATTAAGAAATGCTTGGTCCCACCTTGTTTCTGGAGTCCCTGAACTCTGCCCCCTCCCTAACTACAGGTATTACTGAGGTCCTGGCATGCCTCATACCCCAGGACCCCTGGGTGAAGGCAAGACTCACTCCCCTGGGGCCTCAAATAAGCCCCCCCGCCCCGGCCTCATCCCTGCAGTGACTGGAAGGAGGTGGGCTGCAGGGAAGTACAGTGAGAGTCGAGACCACAGGCAGATCCCAGAACCTGGGCAAACAGAATCCCACTCCCACTGCACTGGAGGAACTGAACGGCATTGCGTAAAGGTTGGCTTTGCAGAATGCATCTCGACAACTCATCAGAGAATGTCAAATTCAGCTAAAGCTTTAGCAATGACAGTGATTTGTTTGTTTCCACTGAAGAGCTCAAAAAAGAGGCAGGATTTTAACTTCTTCCAAAGAAAAGAGCATCATTTGGTAACAGACTGGAATCATAGAATCACAGAATCACAATATCTTATGACTGGAAGAGTTAGCAATGTCTGTCTCATTGACAGATTGTAACAATTCAGTGAGTCAGTGTATATAAAGTGCCTCCTACAGAGCTTGGCACATAGTAGGTACACGCTGACTGATCATACGTTCCAAACCCCATGTTAAAGATGAAGCACCAGACCAACACATGACACTCAACATGTCCCAAGCCACATTTGCCCTCTGCACTTCCGCTGTCACCAGTCCCTGGTCCCATCAAATAGCACTGCTTCCTCCTCCTCGCCATTTCTCTTGGTGGCACCACCCTCCCAAGTAGTGAGCCAGCCATGACCAAAGCCTCTGAGGCAATTGGGACTCCTCTCTTGACCTCTGTTCAGTCACTTGCTAAGTCACAGGGATTCTGCCACTACAGTGACTTCCAGTTCTGCTTCTAGCTTCTTAGTACTGCCACCATCACACTAGTTGAGTTCCTTGTCATTTCTCACCTGGATCATTGTCACAGCCTCTGAATTGTTCCTGCCCCGCCTCCCCGGCCCCCAACCCAGTTCCTTTCTCCAGTTTTTGTGTCTCTTCTCTCCAAACAATTTTACCAAAAATATGTTAAACATATTTTCCCAAAGGCAGCTCTGCTGCTACTCCTCTATTTAAAAATCTTTAATGGCTCCCCACTGCCTATTGCATTAAGTACAAACTCCTCACTCTGGCATTCAAGGTCTTAACATAATAGTGCCACAGGCTGACTCTATGAGCCATGCTTAGCAAAACTAGATGATCTGCTATTACCCAAACATGATTACCCCATTTGACAATCCCAAGCCCTCTGCCTGACATGCCTTCCTCAGCCTCTATTTGCCTAAGGCCAACCCATCCTTCAGGGCCTTTCAAATACCATTTCCTATAGGAAGTCATCCTTCCTATTTCTAACCAGATGTGACTGTTTCAATGTTCCCTCCAAAGCTCCTGTTGAAATTTAATTGCCATTGGAACAATATTAAGATGTGGAGCATTTAAGAGGTAATTACACTACGAGGGCTCTGCCCCCATTAAATGCAATAATGCCAATATTGCAGAACTGGGTTAGTTATTGAGGGAGTGGACTCCTGATAAAAGGATGAAGCTTGTCCTACTTTCTTTCTCTGTCTCACATGCCCACTTCCACCTTCTGCCCTTCACCATGGACACCTACTCTTCCCAGATGCAGGTGCCATGATCTTGGACTTCCCAGCCTCAGAACTGGGAGCCAAAAACTTTGGTTCTTTATAAATTATGCAGTCTGCGGCATTCTGTTAAGACAGAAAGTTGGTGCCAAAGAGTGGCACTGTTGCTATAACAAATACCTGAAAATATGAAAGTGGCTTTGGAACTGAGTAATGGGTAGAGGCTGAAATAATTTGGAAAACCAGGCTAGAAAAAGCCTGTATTGCTATGAATAGAAAGTAAGGAAGATTCTGGTGACGCCCCAGAAGAGAGGAGCTATAGGGAAAGTTTGGAACTCTTAGAAATTACTTAAACGGTAGTGATAAGAATGCTGGTAGAAATTTGGATGATAAAAGGCATTATGATGCGATCTCAGACAAAAATGAGGAACAAGGTAGTGGAAACCGGAGGAAAGACTATTCTTATACAGTTGCAAAGAACTTGGTGGAATCGTGTCTGTGTCCTAAGACTTTGTGGAAGGCAGAACTTAAGGACAATGAATTAGGCTATCTGGAAGAAAAAATATCTAAGCAGCAAAGCATTCAGGCTGCTGTATGGCTACCTTTAACCACATATAGTAAGATAAAATAGGGAAGAAATTATTAATACTTAAAGACAAAATTTGCAAATAAAAGGAAAGCAGAGTGAAAAGATTTGAAAAACTCTCAGTCTGGTCATATAAAGAAAAAAAACCCGTATTTTTAGGAGAGCAAACCAAGGGAGTGGCCAGGCAATAGTCTGTTAAAGAAACTAATACTGATAGAAGAAAGATAGATGCTATTCATCAAGACAATGGGAGAAAGACCCCAAAGGCATTTCAGAAATCTTCAAGGCTGCCCTTCTCATCACAGGTCCAGAGCTCTAGGAGGGCAGAACGGTTTTAGGGGATGGACCAGGAGCGCTGTCCACAGGTTCACTGCCCAGAGCTGCTTGGGACCCTATGCCCCACATTCTAGCACAGCATTTTTCTGCTGCCCCAGCTAAGCCTCAAGTGGGCCCAGGTGTGGCTTGACCTGCTGGATGGTAGAAGCAATAAACCTTGGCAGTGTCCGTATGGTGTGAATTCTACAGGAATAAATAATGCAAGAGCTGTGGAGGCATGGCTTCCTCCACCTAGATTTCTTGCCCCATTCAGGGAAGTGGTTCAACCTCTGCTGTGTCTCTTTCCTTCCAGCTGCTCTCTCATTGTCCATGGTGCTTAGACAGCGTTTGAACAAAACAACAAAATGGGGAAAGGCACTACCTCACTCAGAGATTCGCTGTGAAAAATCATTTAGATGAGACTGGCAAACCACGCAGCTCAGTGACTTACAGACAGCAAGCTTTCACTAAAAGTTAGCAATTATGGTTACAAATGAGAAAACAGAAGCTCAGAAAGGCTGTACAATGTACCCAAATAAAACAGCTAGAAAACAAAGGAGTCTGGCTTTGAACTCAAGTCTGTTTGCTTTCAAATCTCTCCTTTTCTCAAAGTGCCACCCAGAGGTACATTGAAGATCTCTAGAGTCTCTTGTGGTGTTTGAGCTCATGGAGTGGACCCTACGAAGTTCCAGAGTCAACGAAACCCCTGCTGAGTCTCACATCCTTCTCTGCCATATATAGCAGAGGGGGTTTCTGGGGAAGATGTCTATGAAGGTGCCTCTCACCCACCATCTGGTCTCAGCACATTCCCAGCCCTCACGGTTACCTCTGGTAGCTCCAATTCTCCTCCAGCTTCCACTGTAATAACACCTTCAGGAATGATATTCTTTTTAGCCCCCCAAGATTAGTCCATTTACATCAGAGCCAACTGTGTCCTTGCTAGGAAGGCAGCAGAGGGGAGAGAGCTTTCTGGAAGCTAATGATGTGGAACCAACAGCGCTGGAAACACGCACAGTCATTATATGGGAATGTGGGAGCCCTTCCAAGGGAATCGAGTGTAGCCAAGCCATCCTTTCGGTAAATTTTTCTCAAGTTTTACTCACCTGAAGATTATTTTCATGGAAATATCTGGCAGGGCAAGCTAAACATGTTACAGGGAGATTCATGATCTAAGTGGCAGGACCCTGACTCACAAAGACTCAACACTGAGAAGTTTAGATATAAGAAAATCATCAGTGATTACTTATATTACAAAAAGATTCACCTCTAAATTCCCTTCAAATAGGAAATGACCTTCCGTTGTTGTTTTTAAAACAGATCATTAACTATTTGACTAGGAGATGCGAGAGTGGGAGGTCAAACAAAGATAAAGGAAAAAGTAGGAAAACATCTACCCACTGGTGGCCCTTTAGGAGAGCTCTGGAAAAATATCCAGGAGGGGAAGGACTTCATCCTTATGGCCCAGTATCTGCAGCATTGCCTGTCTCCTTCATGCAGGCTTCACTGAGACATTTGCCCAGATGTTTGTGCAGCCCTCTCACGTAAATACCAAGAGGCACTGTGCTTCCCAGACTTCAAAAACAAAAGGAAGGGCAAGAAGGGCTAGAAACCCAGCAGGACAAAGCATGAGAACTTCTTGCATCAAGGGCTTCAAAGATCTTACAGGTCATAAAAGACTAAAGACCAGGTTGCCCAAGCCCTCATCAGATACATTTCTACAACATTCTACAACACTCCCATCAACTATTCACCTTACTTTTGTTGGAGATAAGGAGCTTTCTACTTCCTATAGCAACATATTTCAGTTTGCACAGCCCTGATCAATTGGAATTTGTGCTTGTTGAACCCAACATATGGCACCCCTTTCACTTGACTTAGATCTGCCCTCTTCCCCTCTATAGGCCTTCAGATGTGTTAAGTTGTGGGCCTCAACCAAGGTAAATTGATGTGAAGGCTGGAATTGGCTCCTCAGCCTCCAACATCTACATGCTCAAGAATACATCAAAACCCTCAATGGACGGGGGATTTGATGCATCATCTCTGTGAGCTGGAGGGTAGCAAGAAGGTACCATGAATTAGAAGACTGAAGTTTTCAGACTTACCCTGCCACTGGCTTTCTCTAACAGCCAGTACATATTAATGTTTTCTTTCACCCAGGAAATTTTATCAAAACCATTGGTTTCTGTTGACTAGCAAATTCCTATCTCTAGTCCAAACTTCTCAGAATTCTAGACTTGTAAATCCCATTGCTTACTTAACATGTTTTTGTAGTCTGAGAGGCTCCTCAAACTCAGCATGTCCACACTTGGTCTTCTTCTGGGGACCAAGCCTACAGAATGGAGCCATTATGCATCTAGTTGCACAAATGTTGCCTTTCAACCTTCTGTGTCAACAACCCCCATCCAACACATTACCAAGTCCCATTGATTTCACCTCAATATAGCTCAATTCCACCTGCTTTTCTCCATCACCATTGTTATCATGTCTGTTATCCATTACTTGAACTCAGGTACCAGCCTCCTAACAGGTCTCCCAGCAGCCCCTCTGGCCTGCCTCCAGTGTGTTCTCCAAATCAGAGTGATTCCTTCAAAACACAAATCTGATCAAGTGCTCAAGGGCTTTCCATTTTCCTGATAATAGAAATAGAATTCTTTAACTCGGGGTCATAACCCTGCAACATGGCCTCTGTTTGTTTTTAGCCATCTCCAACCTCATCTCACTCTGGGCTCTAATTCCTTGGGCCCCCTTTTAGTGCCCTGTGCTTGTTCCACTTCCTCTCACCACAAGGTCTTTGCAAACCTTGTTCCATCTGTCTGGAAAGCCCTTCTCTGCCCTGCTAGCCCAGTTAAATTCTCATCCTTCAAATTTCAGCTTCCTGGCCAATTTTTCTCCTCATACACTCTCATGTTACTGTGGCTCTCTCCTTTTTCCCACTGGTCAGAGCTGCAATGCTTATTTTCACTCTTGTCTAATTATTTGATTAATGTATGTCTCCTCCACCAAGTTTGAAACTGCTTGATAGGAAGGAGCGATGCATCTGTTTTTGCTCATGATTTCATCATACCCCTGATAGTATAGTACTTGCTGCATGAAACTTTCCCAATAACTAGTAGTGGATGGGATGAGTAATGTATCCTATATTCCCAAATGATCAATGTCCTAAAGGTCAGCTTGTGAAGGTAAAGCCTGCGTTCAGGCTTCTGGGGGCAATGGGTGAGTGGGTGCAATATTTTCCACATATGGAGTGGCCTAGGAGGCCATGAAAATCCCCAGTCCCTGCCCCTGCCACAGGTAGCAGATGGCTATGCCAAAATTAAAGCCCAGTTCTGCCTTGGCAGATGGGCAGCTCACAAAACATGGTGGGAAGGGCAGTGGTCTTCACTCTGCAAATATCCTAGGTGTAGGGTGCAGGCCTTAGCCCCACATGCCTGTCCTTACCCCCTAGGAGACACGAATACACACAGGCCCTCTGGACAGCCACCTTGCCACTAGTAGAGATGCTAGTTACCCATCAAGAGGGAACTCTGTGAGAGTAATGTTTTCTCCCTTGCACGGAACTTCAGGGTTCATGAGAACTTCTCAACTATGAGCTCTTACAGTTCAGAGAACTCAGTAGTATGGTGGAATGCAGTGGTTCTCAAAGTGTGGCCCCCAGACTGGTAGCCTCAGCATCACCTGAGGACTAGGTAAAGATGAAGATTCTCAGGCCTTACCCTGGTCCTCCTGAATCAGAAACTGTGAGGTTGGGGCATTTCAACAAGACTTCCAGCTGTCACTTCACTTCGTGCAAAAGTTTGAGATCTATGGGTGTAGTGGAAGGAATATTAGCTTTGGAGAGAGGCAAACCAGAGCTAGAATCTGGGCTGCTCCTGTGCCTGGCTGTGGGCCCGTGATCTCATTCCTTAATCAGTTTGGTCACAGTTTTCTCATCTGCCAGAGGGGACGTTACTCATTACTCCCTTCCCCATGGAGATACTCTGAGACTCAGCATGGAAGACGTCTGGCATACAGTACATGCTCCTTAGATTTTATTTTCCTTCCTTCTTTCTACAACCCCATCCTGCTCTATAGAAGATGTGGCAGACTCCCTAGTCAGGTCATATAGAGAGTGAAGGGGAGCCAGGGTTGGGGCACATCCATCTGATTCCTTACTCCCTTTTCCTTAGACCGCCCCTGAGAAGGAGATAATGAGAAACAGGCTATCTGGGGTGGCAGCCTGAATGTGTATGGAACAGCACAGCCTGACTGACTTGAGGCAGCAGAAAACACGGCCACCACAGACCCCAGGTACCTCAGTGCCAAGCTCACGGGGCCTGCTCCTCCACACTGCTGAAGAGGCTGAAGGCTCAAACAGAAAGTGAGACGTTGGGGATGTGGTGAAGGAAGGAGGAGCTGAGTGGGAGACTGGAGGATGCATTTGTCTTGGCCCCCTTCCTGCCTCCTGGAGGGTAAATAAAGAAAGTGCCACCCATGGCTGAAAGTTCATAAGGAAAACAAAATGCTCTGAAGCAGTGAGTGTGACTCGTTTGTAGAAGAGACAGCCAGCCCGATGGTTAGAAGCACCAGCTTTTAGAAGCACCAGCTTTGCACCAGACAGGTCTGGGTTCTAAGCCATTTAACAGCCATGAGATCTTGGGTAAATGTCTTAAGCTCCTTAAGTGTAAGTTTTCTCATTGGTAAAAAGGCAGAACAGTACCCTCCTCTTGGGACTGCCATGAGAATCACATTAGCAAACTTAGAAGAAGCTACAGGCACTGTGCCTAACACAAAGTAAGGACACCATTGAAGTGATTCCCTTTCCCCAACCTCAGCCTCTGTTGGCTAATTCCTGTGTTCCAGGCAATCAGATGACAGTAGCCTTTGAAGTATTGAGTTGTTCCATTAACCTGGTGCCATAGAGGCCTCACAGGTGCCTCTGCTGCCTCGGAGGTCTGCTCTGAAGCCAAGTACATTCACTTCTGGGGGTCTAGAAAGCCTTGAAGACAATCAGGTGAAAGAACAGAGGCAGACTTCCCTGGACCCACTGATTTAGGAAAGTTCAACACGTTCTGAAAATCAAATCCATGGGGCCAGGCACGGTGGCTCACGCCTGTAATCCCAGCACTTCAGGAGGCCGAGGCAGGTGGATTACTTGAGGTCAGGAGTTTGGGACTAGCCTGACCAACATGGTGAAACCCCGTCTCTACTACAAATACAAAATTAGCCAGGTGTGGTGGTGCGTGCTTGTAATCCCAGCTACTCGGGAGGCTGAAGCAGGAGAATCACTTGAACCCAGGCAGTGGAGGTTGCAGTGAGCCGAGATCGCACCACTGCACTCCAGGCAGGGTGATGCAGCAAGACTCCATCTCAAAAAAAAAAAAAAAAAAAAAAAATCCATGTATCCATCCATTCATTCATTCATCAAAGATTCACCATCACTTACTCTTTGAGAGATGATGTGTACATGCTAGAGATACCAATTAATAAGACTTGGTTTTGGCCTTTGGGGAGCTCACATCAACATCTTAGTTGGGGCACAACAGGCTTGCAAGTCACAGATCTGCTCCTTCTCCCAGGCATACAGCAGAATGGCACTGCCCTGCAGTGTGACTTCTGGCCATAGGTGACTTGCCCTGCCCAATGAAAGGAAGGGGCATGTGTCCCTGCATGGAGGACACTTTCAGAGCCTGTGTCCTGGTGACTATGGAAGCTCATATGGAGATGGAGCCTGGGTCCCTGAGTTGCCTGCTGTTGATCTACATAGGACATGTAACTTGAGCAAGAAATGAGCTTGTGTTGTATTAAAGCCACTGAGATTTTGAGGTTGTTTCTTCTCATGGCATAACTCAGCCCCTTTCTGACTGATCCAGTCACCAGCTACCCTACTGGCCCTGGCGCCTCTGTCCTTGTGGATGTACCCTTCTCTCTCCCTGCCCCCTACTCCTGCCAAAAGTGGAGCTTCCTTTATCAAAATTTAAAACCCTGAGCAATTAAGATGCTATAAATTGAAAAGTTGTTTCTGACGAATAAAATTGCTCTTATTTCTAATGAATATGAGATGGCTTACATGAAGCTAAGTACTCTGGTGATTATAAAATAGCTGACATAAAATATCAACATTTCTTCTTCCACTGCTAAAGTGGCCTATTAAATTAGTACTGATTGGGCATCTTTCTTTTGCAAAACTTCTTTCTCTGACATTGAGTCTTTGCACAGTTTTCAACCCCAAGTTTGATCTGGCCTTAGATGATTTTCTCCTTCTTATCTATTTAGGGCACATTCTGGGCACTTCTTCCAAGTAGCTGTTTCCAAAAAGCAAATCTTGTGGGTAGTTTGTGTCCCCCAATGTCCAAAGATAGTTCTGAGTTTACATCACTTTATTTTTGAAAGCTCTTCATTCCCATTGATTGGTATTTTATTGTTTTTTTCTTTTTTCCTGTGTAGGACTAGAGAGAAAAAAAAAGAATTCACAAATAAGAAAAATACCCTACTTTTTTTTCCAACCAGAATGTGTAGTATTGTGGCACTTGTGGCAGATTAAAATGACTTAATGTAGTTCCCACATTTACAGTGATGAAGGTCTCTGCCATTAAAGAGGCGGCATTTCTCAGTTTGTAAAAGCTTTCCCATTCGTTCATTAAGTCCAGTGGCTGCTGCCTCCCCTGTCTGTGCGATTCGCTCACTCCTCTTCCTCCTCGCTGCTCCCTCCTCCACTCAGACCTTCCCATCTCTTCCCAGGGAGGCGCCACTTGGCTCCTGACCAATCTCAGTGCTCTCTTCTTGCTTTTCCAGTGTATTCTCCACCCTGTGGACAAGATCAACCTTTCTAAAATATAAATCTGAATTTGCCGTGCCTCTGTTTGACAACCCTCCCTACTGTTCTCTGTGAAAAGCCTAATCTGGACATCCCTCTACGGCCCAGTGCCTGCTTTTGTCTCTGCGTCTCGTGCTGTACACCCAGCAAGTGATGATCCCCACAAAGATGCCACGTTCTTATCCCCTGGCCTCTCTGCACAGGCTCTTTCCCCTTGCTGGAATGTCCTTCATCTCCTCTTCTCTAGTGAACATTTGTTCATCCTTCAGACTCCTACTCCTCCTTGGAGAATCTCCACTCTGTAACCCTTCAGGGCTGGGCAGACGGCGTCCTGTGGGCTTCCCTACAGTGCTGTAACACTGTCCATGCTGCCTTGAAATCAATTGCTTGTCTGTCTCCCTCACTGGACTGCAAGATCTTTGAGGGCCAGGAGTGTATGTCATTTCCCTTGATACCTCCAGAGCCTGGCACATCGTAGGGGCTTAAAGAATTGTTTTTTTCTTTTTTGAGACAGGGTCTCACCTGCTCTGTTGACCAGGCTGAAGTACAGTGGCACGATCATGGCTCACTGCAGCCTTGAACTCCTGGGTTCAAGCAATTCCCCCATCTCAGCCTCCTGAGTAGCTGGGAGGCATACACCACCATGCCCAGCTAAGTTTTAAAAATTTTTTGCAGAGATGGGGTCTCACCATGTTGCCCAGGCTGGGGTCTTGAATTTCTGGGCTCAAGTGATTTGGCGTTTGGGGAGCTCACATCAACACCTTAGTTGGGGCACAATGGGCTTGCAAGTCACAGATCTGCTCCTTCTCCCAGGCATACAGCAGGATGGCAAAGTGCAGGGATTTGCTTGGCCTCCCAAAGTGCAGGGATTACAGGCATAAGCCACACATTGTTGAATATGAGGGACTAAAACCATTCTTCCATTTGATTTTGATGACAATTCAGGGAAGTATGCAGAGGAAGAGAATTTATCCCTAATTTCACAGGTGAGGAAACTAAGGCTCAGGGACACTCAGCCCACACAATATCTTTCAAAGACCTAATGCTGTCCCCAGAACCCTGGGTCTGGATGTCTTATCCCCGAGCACTGTTGTAGAATGGCCACCAAGGGAAGGGTGAGCATGTGCCTCAGCCAGGCTCTTCCCATAGGTACAGGGGCAGGGAGAAGATAGTAGATGGATTTGCAGCAAGACCTGCACCCATGTATCTGACCTGGTCAATGCTGAATTTGGATGGCTTTGTTCCATATTTAAGGTATAGGTGACTGGGGACAACTTGTGTCCATAAGTGGAATAAGGTTTCCAGTGATAATCACCTTGTTTTCCCCTGCAATTCCTCCAGAGTAATAATGGGGCTAATTCGGGAGTGGGGAAGCTCTTCAATGGCTGCCCAAGTCTTGTGAGAAAGGAAGTCCCCTATCCTTGGAGAGGGATCCCCTGTGTTCCACTGGCCTCTGACCTGCCTAATGAATCCAACTCATTGAAAACCAAGGAAGAGTTTATGTTGCATGTTATAGAGTTGATGGTCCTCCAGGAGCCCGAGACCCACCAGTAAAGAGGAGCTCCTATATTACTGAGTAAAGATAGCACTTACAATGAGCAAAGGAAACAGGAAAGAAGAAGTATGATGCTGAGAATCCTGGACTTGGCTTTGGACAAAGGAAGGCAGAAAAATGGTCTTAGAGAGGAGGGCTAAGATAAAGGGGACACCAAACACAACAAGTCACAATTGGTGGACAAAGCTAGGAGAGAAAGGGGTGAGCTGGAGATGGGTGCCTCAGCTTCATTCAGAAAGAGGAAGTTGGGATATATGACCCACATTCTGCTTCTGGCTTGCTAAGATGCAGCTGACACTCATCAGCTGACACCCCAGTATGAGATAAGCACGAGGAGACTGTCTGCTCACGTGCTCATTTCTGAAATTTTGAACCCCTCAGTCTCGGGGAGTGGAGGAGGCTGTTCCTGGAGGGATAAATGCCTGGGAATCTGGTAATGGTGGAGACCCAGTCTAGGGCCTAGAATCATTCTCTTACTTGCTTGCTCAAATAACATGTCTTGAACACCTACTGTGGGCCAGGTGTTTTGCCAGCCAGAGCCCTAGTTTCAAAGGGGGCTGGTCTAGTCCTCTAGAGACCAGTCTAGTTCCTGACCTTACTATGGTCATGGTCTCTGTGAGACTTGATCAAAACTAAGGGTCTTTTTCCCAGAAAAAAAATAACCTAGTGTACATGCACATACATACACACAAACACACACGCTTGTGTTCTGTGTACAATTCAAGGGGGTTCCTACCTTCCCTGAGGTTATCCATGGACCCTGGGTTAAGAATCCCTAGGTTGCAGTTAGTTGCAATGTATTATATTTCTGACAATTGCTAAGAGAATAGATTTTAGGTGTTCTCACCATAAAAAACATTTGCAAGGTAATACATATGTTCATTAGCTTGATTTAGCCACTCCACAATGTATACTTATTTCAAAACAACATATTGTACATGACAAATATATGTAATTTGTATCTGTCAGTTAAAAAAATTAAAATATGACTGTCATACAAAAAAAAAATCCCCGGTTTAGAGAGAGAGACAGACATGTAAACAACTGTGTGATATGAAATGTGGAGCTGTGAAACTTGAAGTCATGCTCTTTAGGGATAACGTAAAGACTTGGCTTGTTATTCAGTCAACAAATATTTATTTAGCACCTGCTATTTGCCACGCACAGTGCTAGGCACCAGGGACGAAATGATAAATCAAACCATAAAGCCCCTATGCTTTGGATCTTACAGTCAAGTTGACAGGGGCAGTGGCATTTGAACTGAGTCTTAAGGTCAGGAGAGAAGATGGGGGTGGGCACCCAGGCAGAGAGAATAGTGTGTAGCAGGAGAACTATCTGAGTTCTAGGTGCATGAGCCGATAGGCATCATCTCTCCACTGAGTCCCTCCACCGACCTAGAGGATCAGTTTCCAATGTTCCTTTTTGAAAAGGACAGCCCAGGCCGGGCGCGGTGGCTCACGCCTGTAATCCCAGCTCTCAGGGAGGCAGAGGCGGGAGGATAGCTTGAGCCCAGGAGTTCGAGACCTGCCTGGGTAATACAGCGAGACCCCGTTCTCCACAAAAAGGAAAAAAAAAAAAAAAAAAGACAAAAAAAAAAAAAAAAATGAAAAGGACAGCCCAACAGAGGAGGGCCCCGTGCAGGCAGGGGAAGCTGTGTGTGCGCTCATACATAAGCATGAATGAGCTGGCTTACTGCCAAGTGGGATCCTGCATCCCTGACAGCCTCCCTGTAGCAGTGCCCAGAGTCATCACCAGGGTTGGCACAGCCAAGGCACTGCTGAAGTTTCCTTCCTCATTGCAGCCCAGAATCCACATTGGCCAGAATTCCAAGTGCATGAGAAATGGAAGCTCACTGGCGGCTTGGATACTGAAGGTTCCCTGGGGCCCAATGCAACCTGGCACAACTTTGGTGCCTTTACGCACAACCATTACGCACTATCCATCACAATGGGGAGTGATGGAGGAGAGCATGCATGCAGCTTCAAACTCGGCTTCCTCTTCTTTAGGCTCAAACACTATTCAGCCCACCTGGAAGACTTCACTCCATTTTAATGGAAGGAAACCAGCTCCTTCCATCCTTCCAGTTTCTTGGCATACTTAATACCCCCTATGAGATTTCTGGCAGATTTGTGGCTGGCAGTTAGAGGACGTTTTGCAACTACCACAAAATAACCGTTAAATTAAAATAAATAAATAAAAAGAGATCCAGAAAAATCATGCAGACACGTCTGGCTTTGTAAAATTACTGTCAGTCAGCCGGCATATGGATTCCTGAAAAGTTGGGCAGAAAGCACAATGTTGTCAAAAGGATCCCTGAAACGGATCCCAGTCTACCTGGCAGGCTTTTGTTTGTCCTCAGAACCTGTTAAAATGTCCCCGGCTTTCTATAAAGCCTTTTTGGGACTTTTCTGGTAGAAAGGAACAGACTTTTGTTGTATCTCTACCACGTGCTAGGGACTGGGCTATATCCTACATTATCTCAAACCATCCCTCTTTACAACCCCATAGGTAGGTATTACTGCCATTTTACAGGTGAAGAGTCTGAGATCACAAAGTTAAGAGATGTGTACAAGGTTTTGTAGTTCATAGGTGATGAGGCCAGAAGTTGAATGGAGCTTCTGCAAATGGCTGCAGAGCTAGCACCTCTGCTCAAATGACCCTTTCATCCTGACTTACCATTGTGGGTAACACCCATTTGTAATCATTTGTTGACAGGTTCTTCCCTTCCATTTGATGGCCCTCCTTGAGTCAGGGGTGCAGAAATGTTTGTGGAATGAAAGTAGAAATAGATTACAGATTCCGTCAGAGACGTTTCATTTGTAGTTGCAATCTCTCTTAATTCCTTCTTAGATCCTTTGATTGCTTCTTAGGGCTCTCTACATAAACAGCAGAGCCACTCCTGCTTTAAGAAACGTAACCTCCCCTCAAATCCTCCAAGGATAAAAACAATGGGAAAGGAACGGCCAGGAAACTATTGAACGATTTACTATAGAATCTTGACCCACACTCTTAACTCACTGAAAACAGGACTTGGCCAACAATGGTTCTATTTACTTCCACCTTTTAGAAACGTACTTGTTCAAACTAGAAATCTCTGAGCATTCCAGATGCATTCAGTTAAAGGAGGTAATTTGTTAGTTATGTTGTTAGTGACCAGAATGATCCCAGGTCTCACAATGAGGGGAAGGAGCATGGTCTGAATTAGGGTAACCAGACAGTGCCTGTAGGAGGCACCATGGAAGCAGGAGGATCGCCTTGTACTCCTGCTGCTTCTGTCCCCTCAGCTGGGTCCCTCTGTTCCCAGAATGCTTTGAAGCCAGCCTCACCTGGAGGAGCATCTGCCATCCTTTGCTGGTGAGGTGGGTGGAGGGAATAGCTTCATTAAACTCCCTCCTTACTCTACCTTCCACCACCACCACCATCACCACATTTTCACCATCCGCCACCTGCTGGGAGTCCAGGAATCACCACTAGGCATTGGCAGGGATTTGAGGATGCTGATCTACCAAAAAAAGTTCTACTGGGAACCTGGGCTGTGAGAACTGTCATCTATTTGGGGACCCTCTGACATCTAGAGATCGTGCTTCCTGAAGCTACTTCCTATTGACCAGATTCCTAACCCCTGATGACACTAAGGTGCATCCCCCATGTCTGGAGCCTGTGTGTTTGGACTTCTGTGGCATGTTCAGCTCAGACCTATGTGTTCACTGGAAAGGTGGTGGTCCTACCAAGCAAGTCTGGTTGGTTCAATGCTCTGCTCCTTCTGGTCTCTGTGGCAGGCTGAAGGGCCATGCGGCTGTGCTCTGCTTCACATTTTGACATCTCCTGGGGCAATTCAGAGAATCTTTGGGGAGTTTTGGTTGGCTAAGGAAAAATAAAAACCTCTTCGTTGAAAAGTACTTGGCCAGTTCATAGGATACTAGGAGCTGGAAGAGACTTGGTGACCAAGATTACCATCAGCCAGGGGTCATCTGTAGTCAAAATGTCAGGCAGGCGGGCAGGACCTGGAACCACAATATCAGAGTTCTGACCTCAACCCCCCACTTAGCAGCTGTGAGCTCTTGGAGGAGTCCTTTACCCTCTCAGCACTTTGTTTTGTTGGGTATAAAATAAGGATAAAACTAATAGCAAACACTTATAGAAAAACACAAAAGTGTTTATAATAATAAACACTTTTAATAACACTCTTATTAAGCACAATAAAACTCTTTCTTATTACAGACAAAAATCATTAATCCTTTCAACAATCCTAGTAATAAATTATGGCAAATGTGGTGGCTTAAAACAACAGAAGTTTATACTCTCACAGTTCTTGAGCACAGAAGTCAGAAATTGGGATGTCAGCAGTGCCATACTCCTTCTGAGGGATCTAGGGAGAGTCCATCTTTACCTCTTCTGACTTCTGGTGGCCCCTAACATTCTTTGGCTTGTGGCAGCATGACTCTGATCTCTGCTTATGTGGTCTTCTGCCCTGCAACTCAAATCTCCCTTTCCTTTCTCTTAGGGACACCAGTCATTGGACCTGGGTGTCACCCTCAATCCAGGATGATCTCATGCTGAGATCCTGAACTCAATTCCAGCAGCATGTTCCATTTGCACTTAGTTTCAAATAAAGCCCTATTCACACACAGGTACCAGGGACAAGGACTTGGAGATACCTTTTAGGGGGTACCCAATTTGACTCTCAACACCTATGAAATAGGTACTTCCATTTTTCCGGTTTTGTAGGTGAGGAGATTGATCTAGGTCACAATTAGTAGGTGGCAAATCTGGAAGGCAAACCCAGGTGATCTAGCTCCAGAGTTTATTTTCTAAAATTAAGATGTTAAGCAAATGTTTACTGAGCCAGTATATAGCTAGGGGCACAACAGTGAACACAAGAAAACCAACAAACAAAAATCACACCCCCAGCCTGCTCGAGGAAGGGTAAGGAGGTCAGTGTGCTTGAAGCAGAGTGAGGGAGTGTGTGGCAGGAGCTGGAGTCAGAAGGTAATAGTGGCCAGGGCCAGATCATGTAGAACCCTGCAGTGACTTTGATGTTTAATTTAAGTGAGATGGGAAAGGGATACAGGGCTTTGAGTGCGGACTGACAGGATCTGCTTTGTTTTTAAAACGCTGCAGTGTGACAACTAGGTTGAGAACTATTGTGAATTGAAGGCATAAACAGGGAGACAGTCTGAAGGTTATTGCAATAATCTAGGGATGATAGGGTGACAGCCTGGAGCAGGGAGGCAGGGGTGGAGGAGAAGTAGTCAGTGAACATTTGGAAGGAACAGCCAATAGGATTTGCTGACAAGTTGGATGTGGACTTTGTAAAAAAGAAGAAACAGGGACGATGTCAAAATTTTTGATCTGAGCACCTGGAAAGCTGGGGTTGCCGCTGACTCTCTTACTTACTCCCCAGGGTGCTTACAAAGAACCAGTGAGATAATAAATGGAAAGCCTTTGTGAACCCCGAAGGTCTACCAAATGCTATTTGTTGTTGTTATCATTATTACTGTTTTGTGATCTGAAACTTTCCAGCTCTAGGTTGCAAGAAGATGTCAGACTGGGTTGAACCACCATCAAGAAAATCAGTGTCTCAATTACGAGAGAATATAATTAGCTCATTATAATTTTGATTGGTTCTTTTTCAGTACCTCGCTCTGTTCCCTGCCTGTGCTGAGTACATATTTGAGATTCAGGAAGCCTCTCTCTCTATCATAATGGACAAGGCAACATCAATATAGACAGCAATGGAGAAAACAGTGGCAATTTTGAAATTACCTCCTTGAGATCCTTGTCATTGTATTTTTCAGAGCCATTGTATTTAAATGGAGGAGTTGCAGGCTCTTCACTATACACAGCGTGAGTGAAGTACACAATGGTAGACTGCTGTTCCCAAAGAAGTAAATTCATTCCCGCCCAAACTCGCCCAGGTTTCCAGCAAAATCCTTATCAACGTGACAGTTGCCAGTTGATTTTTCTTAAAGAGAGAGTAATGTTCCATATTGGATTCATGAGTGCACTGGTGAATTTTCATTACTTCTTTGGTTCATTTATTCAAACAGTTCACAACTTTCATTAACAGGAGGTCGCTATTGTTATCATCTTCCCCATTTTACAGATAAAGAAAATGAGGTTCAGAGAGGTGAAACTGACATGTTCAAGGCCACACAGCGATTAAGAAACAAAGGTAAGATTTGAAGCCTATCTGCCCCACCCCTAAGTGTAATTCCTCATACTCGACAGTAAGTTCTTAAAGTATTGGTCTCACAGAAACTAACTTTTATTTTTGCCAAAAATAACCTCAGTGAAGAGCTGGAATCATAGACTTTAATGAAACATAGTTTTATTACTTTCAAATGTTATATAAATTACCAACTAAGATATAACAGAGTGCAAATAATGAATATGAGGGGAGTTAATGAAAAAAATTACAATTCATAATAAGCCTGCAGAATGCAAGCTTGTATCATAAACATAAAAGACCTTTAACATTATAGTAATTAATTGCTGGACTTAGAAGTTGCTGATGCATGAAAAGAATGCTTAATTTGAGAGCCCTAAATTTTAGAAAAAGGATACTGATTTTAAAAGGATTTACCTTACTTGTTGAGACTCTCAAAGTTCTCAGTAGCAGATGTTATTTCAAACTATTTACTCAAAAAACACAGACACTGTATCTGCTTTTCTATCAAAATCTGGATGAGTAAAACCCAAATTAAGAAGCATTTATTGTATCCGTGATGCATTTATTGTATCTTTCATCAGCAGTTTTCAACTAAGCAGAAATGGATCACCAACCACACCCTCTTGGTCTATTTTCTTGTGGTTTATATGAGATTTCAAGATCTGCATTCCAACTGTATATGCTCAATCATACTTTGCACCATAATAATTGGTTAGTGGTAGAAAGTAGCCTCTGGTTTTGAGTCAAGACATGCCACAGAGTCCTGGCTCTGTTACCTCCTAGCTGTGCAAATCTGGGCACATCCCTTAACATCTCTGGGCTTCAGTTTCCTCTTCAGACAAATTGCGATAACAAAAATACTTATATTACAGGACTATTTTGAGGATTTGAGCATTGTATATGAAATGTCTATTATAGCAAGTGGTACATTAAATAGTACTGAGTTAATGGAGTCTATTACTACAATTGAGGTACACAACCCAACCCCTTTCCTTTAGAGAGGAGGAACTAATGTTTCAGGAGGTTAAAGCGACTTGCCCAAATCCACCTGGCTATTTAGGGACTCAGATAGTATAGTATAAAAGCAGAATGAAGGTGTCCGGCCTGCAAGCTCAATACCTCATCAACCATTATGTTAACACTGAAGAACATCTCCGCCTACATAGCCGCTGTAAAAACTCATCATCTGGAACATATCAGTTAAGAAAGGCACTGCTGTGAGAGGACATGCTGAAATGGACAAAGTCATGAATGCCCGGAGTTCCCTGAAAACACTGCCACCTGAGACTTAGGGAGGGAAGGACCCAGCCCCAAGCCTTATGCATTTAAAATGGAACTTTCTCCATGACCTGTGGTCAGCTCCCAAATGTATCAAACTCTGGGTCCTCTGTGTCCTTCATGATAAACTTTGCAAATGTGACTACTGAACCTGCTCAGGATCATCTGGTCAGAGCAGGGCCATGTTGCCTGCTTTGACCTGGTTTCATCTGAAGCCTGAAAATTCTCTAGAGGTCCAGCCCCTCAATTCCACTTCCATCCTTTGCTGCCCTATTTACACATCTCCCTGCATCCCTTTGGATACCTGACTCTCAGGGGTAAGCACCTACCAGTCCAAAGTAAGTGACCTGGAAACCTGTGGCCTTGCTGGGTTTGCTCCAATTCAACAGTAAATTTAGTATGGTAAAAGACAGTCCTGTATTACTAAACTTCCAGAACTTATCACCCCAGTAAGTAGTATAGATTTACATGGAGTTTAGCATCAGCTTAATACAAGCAAATGCATTAAATTCATTAGACATTCATCATCAGACCTAAAACATCCTCTAAATATCTCAGGAGTAATTAACCCCATCACTCCTTTGATAGCATTAATAAAAGAGAGAAAATTGCCTGAAAGATCTACTCAATTCTAGTCCTCTGAAACTTTCTCTGGAATCTCTTATTAAAATGAAATAAAACAACAATAATAACAGAAGCGTCAATGGAACTCAGACTGACCATGCCTGGTCTGTGATGCTGCCCACTGGCATTCATAAGAATTAGACTCAGCTATTTTAAAATACCCCTTTCTAAGAGCAGTATGTTGTTTTTCAGTTTTTGATTGGGTCTTGTTTGTTTGTCCTACTATTTCCTTTATGACACGCTGTTCAGGGTTCAGGAGACTGATATATTCTCCTCAAAACCAGCACTCCATCCTCTTGGGTGACTATTTTTGTTAGGAAATTTCTGGCTACACATAATAGAAAAAGCGACTTGGCACACACGGTAAAGAATTGTTAGCTCACATAAGAAACCTGGCATGTTTTCCAGACATGGACAACAGGCAGTATGGGGCAATGCTCCCCAAGAGAAAAGAAACAAACAAATCGTAGGTGAGCCCTACAATCGCCCTGCCTTATTGCCAGGAGAAGTTCTGGGTTGTGGTGGAGGGAGGGAGAGCCCTGAGCTGGGAGTCTTCTTGAGTTGAAGTGACAGAGTAAAACATTCAGGAAGGCCAAAAAGCTAGAATTCACATGATAGAGTACCCAAGAGGAAAGCAACAGAGATCTGCAGAAGGTCTCCCTTCAGTCTTCAAGGAGTACTGATCACTGCGTATGTGAGGAAACTACTAAGGCTGAGGAAAGAGCCACCGTAGGTGGAACAATCTCCCCCAGATCCCACAAGGCTGGGAATACAATGTGTTCTATCAGCCAGAGTGGAACAGCTTTGTAACAAACACTCCAGGCTTTGGGTAGAGTGCTCAGAGGGTATTGCTTCAGAAGTGGTGACAAATTCACCATAGGCAAGGGCTGTCCTGGCTCCACCTAATAAAGCATAAAAGCAAGGATCTGAAGCAGAGGTCAGCAAACATTTTCTGTGAAGGACCAGAGAGTAAATATTTTATTAGGTGAGTGCAAAAGTAATTGCACTTTTTGCATTGTTGAAATTTGCCATTTGATATTTGGGATACATTCTTAAATAAATGTAGTTATGTTATACATCATTTTTTTTCTTTGAGACAGAGTCTCTCTTTGTTGCCCAGACTGGAGTGCAATGGCTTGATCTCAGCTCACTGCAACCTCCATCTCCAGGATTCAAGTGATTCTCCTGCCTCAGACTGTCGAGTAGCTGGGATCACAGGCATGTGCCTCCATGCCTAGCTAATTTTTGTATTTTTAGTAGAGATGAGGCTTCACCATGTTGTCCAGGCTCGTCTCGAATTCCTCACCTCAAATGATCTGCCTGACTTAGCCTCCCAAAGTGCTGGGATTACAGGTGTGAATCACCGCCCCTGGCCTTATACATCATTGTAATGGACATTTCTTGCTTTATTTTTTGGCTAATGACTTATTACTTGCTGTTTATTTTATATTTATTTCAGACTATGGAAATAATGATAGACAAAAAGTAAATTCGAGAGATTTTCTTATTTAAGCTCAAAATAGTTCGTAAAGCAGCAGAGACAACTTGCAACATCAACAACACATTTGGCCCAGGAACTGCTAATGAACGTGTAGTGCAGTGGTGGTTAAAGAAGGTTTGCAAAGGGGGTGAGAGCCTTGAAGATGAGGGGCATAGTGGCCAGCCACCGGAAGTTGATCATCAAAGCTGATCCTCTTACAACTACACAGGAAGTTGCTGAATAACTCCATGTCGATCATTCTATGGTCGTTTGGCATTTGAAGCAAATTGGAAAGGTGAAAAAGCTTGATAAGTGGGTGCCTCACACGCTGAGTAAAAATGTTAAAAATCATCATTTTGAAGTGTTGTCTACTCTTTTTCTATGCAATAACAATGAACCATTTCTAGATCAGATTGTGATGTGTGACAAAAAGTGAATTTTATACAACAACTGGTGATGATCGGCTTAGTGGTTGGACTGAGAAGAAACTCCAAAGCACTTCCCAAAGACAAACTTCCACCAGAAAAGGTCATGGTCACTATTTGGTGGTCTGCTGCTGGTCTGATCCACTACAGCTTTCTGAATCCCGGCGAAACCATTACATGTGAGAAGCATGCTGAGCAAGTCTATGAGATGCGGCAAAAACTGCAATACCCGAAGCTGGTGTTGGTCAACAGAAAGGGCTCAATTCTTCTCCACAACAACACCTGACGGCACATCGAACAACCAACACTTCAAATGGATTGGATTATGAAGTTTTGCCTCATCCGCCATATTCACCTGACTTCTCACCAACCAACTACTGCTTCTTCAAGCAACTTGACCACTTATTTCAGGGAAAATGCTTCCACAATGAGCAGGATGCAGAAAATGCTTTCCAAGAGTTTGTTAAATCCCGAAGCATGGATTTGTACACTGTAGGAAAAAACAAGCTTATTTCTCATTGGCAAAAAGGTGTTGATTGTAATGGTTCCTATTTTGCTTAATAAAGATGTGTTTGAGCCTAGTTATAATGATTTAAAATTCACAGTCCAAAACCACAACTACTTTTGCACCTAATAGAATGTATGGGCCACATGGCTTCTGTCTCGACTGTTTAAGTCTTCTGTGGTAATGCAAAAGTTGCCATAGACAGTATGTAAATGAATGAAGCACCCAAATTGTTTTGAAGTAACTTAATTGCATCCCAGGACAAGGCCCCCAAACATTTAAAGGAACTGAAAAAAATGATAACATCCAACAACATGACATTCATAATGCCTGATAGCCAATCAAAAATGCTCAGGGATGCAAAAAAAAAAAAAAAAAAAAAAAAAAAAAAGAAAGAAAACTATGACCCTCAATGAGGGAAAAAAATAAATCCACAGAAACAGACCTTGAAATGACACAAATAATCAGACTAGTAGTCAAGAACATTAAAACAGTTGCTATAATCATATATTATTTGCTCAAGAAGATAGAAAAAAGTGTGTGTGAACATGCTAAGGAGACAATGGAAGACATAAAAAGGACCCGAAGCAAAATTTTAGAGATGAAAAACATATCTCAGATTTAAAAATGCACTGGTTGGAATTAGCAGCAGAGTAGACACTGCAAAAGAAAAGATCGGTGACCTTAAAGACACAGTGATAAAAACTATCCAGAATGATACACAGAGTTAAAAGACAAAATAAAAATAATGGACTATCTGTGAGCTGTGGGACAATACAAAAAGACCCAATATTCATGAGGTTGGAGTCCTAGAAGAAGGGGAGAGAAAAATATTTGAAGAAATTATAGCCAGGACTTTCAAAATTGATAAAAATTTAAACTCATATAGATAAAAAGAAATCAATGAACTGCAAACATAAAAAAATGTAGAAAATCACATCAAAGCATATCAAAACCAAATTGCTGAAAAGTAGTGATAAAGAGAAAAACTTAAATGAAGCCAGAAACAAAGATACATTATATGCAGAGGAACAAAGATAAAAATGAAAGCAAACGTCTCAGAAACAATGAAAGCCAGAAAACAGCGGAGTGATACCTTTAAAGTACTAAAAGAAAGTAACTGTTAACCTAGAATTAAATATCTGGTAAAAATATATTTCAATAACAAAAGTAAAGATTTTTTTCAAACATACAAATGATGACAGAATTCATCACCAGAAAACAATTACCACATGAAATACTGAAACAAGTCCTTTAAGCAGAAAATAAAATGATACCAGATGGAAGTCTGAATTTACATAAAGAATATGTGAGTAAATATAAAATATTTTTTCTTATTTTTAAAATCTCTTCAAAAGACTATTTTAAAAAGTAGAAATAACGTGTTGTGGGGTTTATAGCATATGTAGAAGAAAAATGTATGACAAAAAAGATGGGGTGTGGGAGAGGGAAGTACACTTTTGTAAGTTTCTGATACTATACATACAGTTGTATAACATTTGCTTGAATATAATGTGATAAGTTAAAGATTTATGCTGTAAGCCTTAGAGCTGTAGTTTTAGGGGTGCTCCCTGGGGATATGTGTCACAATGTGGGGATGAGTATTACCCACATCTAGTGGGTAGATGCCAAGGATGCTGCTAAACACTCTGCAAAACACAGGACAACCCCCTACAACCCCCAACAAAGAATTATCTGGCTCAAAATACCAATAGTGCCAGAGCTGAGAAACCCCGTTCTACAGCAATCACTAAAACAGAAAGCGAAGAGATGGGACTAAGAAGTCAACAAAGGAGATACAACGGAATCATAAAAAATAGTGCATTAATCTAAAAGAAGGGAGGACAAGTAAGTGGAAAAGGGAACAAAGACCAGACGGGCCAAAAGGAAAACAAATAAGTTGGAAGGTTTAAACCCAACGACATCAATAATCACATTAGATACAGTGGTCTGCATATCCCAATTAAGGGCAGAGACTGTTAGATTGTATTGAAAAATGCAAGACCCAACTATAGGCAAGATCTCATATTAGGCATAAAGATAAAGATAAAAGTGAAAGGATGCTAACACTTAAAAAAGAAGCCTGGAGTGGCATTGTTAATATCAGACAAAGTAGATTTCAGAGCAAAGAATATGTGTATTACAGGTAGAAAGAGGTTCATCTCATAATGTTAAAGAGGTCAATTCACCAAAAGATATAATAATAATAATAAACCTGTATACACTTAACAACAGAGCTTCCAAATACATGAAGCAAAAGCTGATAAACTAAAATGAAAAACAGACAAATCCACAATTGTAGTTGGGGACGCCCCTCTCTTAACAATGTTTATAATACATAGGCAGAAAATCAGTGAGGATATAGAAGACTTGGATAATACTCAATGGTGAAAGGGTGAATGATCTTCCCCTAACATCAAGGCAAGGCAAGGGTGAGACAAAGTGTCTGCTCTCACCACATGTGTTCGACATTGTAGCAAAGGTCCTAGCCAGTGCAGTAAGACAAGAAAAACAAATAGAAGACATATACATTGGAAAGGAAGAAGTAGAACTGACTTTGTTCACAGATAAAATAATCATCTACATAAAAGATCCTAAAGAATTTATTAAAAAGTTACCAAAGCTAAGAAATGTGTTTAGTAAGGTTGAAGAATACACAATTGAAAAATAAAAATCAATTGTGTTTCAATACAGTGTAATTGGTTCACTATATAAATGACTGGTAATTAAAATAAAAAATCATTTACAATAGTATTGTATTAAAACATAAAACAGGGATATATTTTGACAAAATATATGTAAGAGTCATACACTAAAAACTATAAAACATTGCTGAGAGAAATTAAAGATCACATATGTAAATACAGAGATATTCCATGCTATTGACAGGAAGATTACATATTGTTACAACATCAGTTCTTACCAAATTGATTTATAGATTAAATGAAAACCAATGAAAATCTCAGCAGGACTTTTAAAAAATAGAAATTGACAAGCAGATACCAAAAATTATATGGAAATGTGAAGGACCTAGAATAGTCAGTTTTGAAAAAGAACAATGTTGAAGGACTTACACTGTCTAAGAAACTTAGCGTAAACTATAATAACCAAGACTTTGTGGTATTACTATAAATATAGACATACAGATCAATGGAACAGAAAGTCCAGAAATTGATCTACATGAATAACATCAGAAGTCGTTAAGGAAATGCAAATTAAAACCACAATGAGATGCCACTACACTAAGGACCATTATAATGGCTAAAATGATAAAGACTGACCATCCCAAGTGTCAGGGAAGATGCGGAGCATTTAGAACTTTTGCACATGCTGGCAGGGATGTAAAATAGAACAGTCACTTTGGAAAACAGTTTGGCAATTTCTTTAAAAGTTAAGTGCACACTTACCAAAGGACCTATGTATTCCACTTGTTAAGTATTTACCCAAGGGAAAGAAAGCATAAATTCATGCAAAGGCTTGTACGTGGATGTTTACAGCAGCTTTATTTGTAGGAGCCCCGAACTGGAAACAACCCATATTTCCATCAACAACCTCAAAGATTTTTTTAAAGTAGTATACCTACACAATAGAAATACGTCTCAGCAATAAAAAGGAATAAACAACTGACACATGCAACAACATGGAGAGGTCTAAAAATCATCCTCAGTTGAAGAAGTCAGACAAGAAAGAGACAACATTGTATGATTCCATTCGTAAAAAATTCTAGAAATTGCCAGTTAATCTATACTGACAGAAATCGATCAGTGGTTTCCTTGGTATGGAGATGGAAGGAAGAACTAATTACAAAGGGACATGGAGAAACTTTGTTGGGTGGGGAGTAATGGAATTTTTTTTTTTTTTGGATTGTGTTGATGGGTTTACAGGTATATGTATTTATCACAACTCATCAGATTAAACACTTTAAACACAATTTAAAAATTTATATTTTATGGTGATCATACCTCAATACAGCTATAAAATGTTAAAAGAAGAAGAAGAAGGCATAGAAGGAGGAGGAGGAGGAGAAAGAGAGGGAGGAGAAGGAGGAGGAGGAGGGGGAGGAGTACGAGGAGGAGGAATAGCCACCAGTAGGATGGCAACAGGATCCACAACCCTCTACACCCTGTTATTCACAGTGCTGGATTCTTCCTAATGCCCCATGTGATTACAGGGTAGCTACTCACAATCCGTCTTACAAACTTCCTTGTTCACATCGGTAGGAAGGAGAGACAGACTTCACAAAGCTCCCTCTTAAGACAGAAACCAATCCCCCAGAATCATCCAGCAAACTGCTCTTCCTCTCTCATTGGCCAGAATTGTGCTACATGCCTTTTCCTTAATCCTCCATTAATCAGATCTACACCATTATTCAGTGGAAGAGGGGGCTTGGATGTTGGAGAATTAAACTGAAGCTATTTTTCACTACACCGTGAAAACTGAGATCTTTTTCTTTTCTACTCCTTCTCCACTTCCTCTTTCTTCTCTCTCTCCCTCCATTTCCTTCTTAATAAAAATATATTATAAGCAGAAGTTATACATGGATTCAAAAAAGTGCTTGGATATTTATGAAAGATGGAACTGTAAATGGAGACAAGATCCTGAGGTCAGGAGCTCAAGACCAGCCTGGTCAACATGGTGAAACCCCATGTCTCTACTGAAAATACAAAAATTAGCCAGGCGTGTTGATGGTGCCTGTAATCCCAGCTACTTGAGAGACTGAGACAGGAGAATCGCTGGAACCTGGGAGGGGGAGGTTGCAGTGAGCCAAGACCATGCCATTGCACTCCAGCCTGGGCAAGAAGAGCAAAACTCAGTCTCAAAAATGAAA
Organism: Rhinopithecus roxellana; assembly: GCF_007565055.1. NCBI lineage: Eukaryota > Metazoa > Chordata > Mammalia > Primates > Cercopithecidae > Rhinopithecus > Rhinopithecus roxellana. Next base: position 50,042,466 of record NC_044567.1, read on the forward strand.
CAAACAACAACAAAAAAACCCAAGACAGAGCTTCCTCTGCTATCTGCTATTAATGGTGACATTTATGAAGGACTGGTGACATCTCCTGCTGGACAAGCAGGGAGCAAGGAGGTGTGGCTGCTCTAAGATCCCTCAATCCCTCACCTCCTAACATCAGCCATTCACCAATTCAAATCTTGTGAAGAAGCAACCATGGTCAGGCAAAAGTTGACTTCTTTGTTGTGTAGCAAACGTACACTCTATGCAGTTCCATGACATGGTCTGTGACTTGATTTCGAGAGAAGAAATCGGAAAGCTGCCTCTCTGATGCAATTTCTCGTAAGTACCCAGATGTTAGTTAAGTTACTACTTTTTATAGGCTAAAAAGTAGTATCCAATTTTCTAATTAACATTTTCTTAATAAAGCTGATACATTGTTTAAAAAATACACATTTTTTTTTCCGCCATGAGATTAAATATAGCTATTTTTGGATTGAATGGAAAAAATACCTCTGCCCATACATATTTTTACTTTTCCTGAATTGGCCATTATTCAAGAAGGATTGCTCACCACCTCTGGTCTGGAGGGCAGAAGCTTGCTAAGCAACTGAATTGTTCACCCTGGGTTTCGGGGAAATGTTTAACCTACTCAATAGAACTAACGGATTTGAAAGTCCTTTAATGGCACCATTTACATGTTAATGTTCTAATGACGAAGGCGTTTTATTGGTTCATTGGAAGCAGGGAAACCCTACTTAACTCGACTTAGAAGCCTTTGTTAACACACAATAAGTGTCAGGAAGTGATACAACTTTCCCCAGGATGAATCTGGAGATTAGGGACTTAGTTTGCAGTAGGTCCCTTTCTCCAAGGACCCTCTCCCAGCTGACTGCCTGCGAGATTTGTGCCCACAGGTCTTCGGCTGAGTAAAGCATGTGGAAAGGAGTCTGTGCTGCCATCGGCTGCCTGGGTGGTCAGAGTCTATATACAGCGCTCTGCTCACATCCCTCCGGAGGCTTTACCATTTTCCTGTACATAGCTCCGGGACTGGTGCTTTCATCCTTAATGGCCAGCTTCTCTGTTGAAGGCCTGCCCTCCGTCTGCTGGAATCTGCACCCACCACGCAGAAAGCTGGAAGTACCTGGGAATTTACATCCCCTTGGGGAGCGGCCCTTAACCCATGACTGAGAGGTACAGCTCCCTCACCACTTATTGGGACAACTCTGAGATCTGATCTAGACCTGGAGATCTTGTTATGATGCAGATTCTAATTCAGAGAGTCCGGTCTGGAGTGGAGGCTCTGCAATTCCGACAAGCTCCACGGTGGTCGCTGTTGTTACTGGTCTAGGAGCCCCATGGATCTACACTGTCTTGGGAACATCCCTGTGGGATTATGTAGCTTCTTTCTCTGGGACCTTACTTGGTTGCCTTCCTTGGCCTGGCCATCTTCCAGGTCTCAATTCACTCCTGGCCATCTCTGGGAATACTTTCTAGTATATCACTTTCACACGATTCCTTGTCTCAGAGGATTCTTCTGGGGATCCTACCCTAAGACACCAGATCTGCAGCACCTTGGCAAGGTGCGGGCTGTATTCAAGACGCACTGTAACTGGGCTCCAGCCTCCAGGGACCATCCATGTCATCTGCCACTGCCGTCTCAAACCATCCTAGGTGCCAGTCCCACCTGATTATCCATGGACTTCCCAAGCCTCCTGACTTTTTGCTCATGCTTTTCCACAAATCTGAAATTATTGCTTTCACTTTTTTGCACACTAAAAAGCTCCTCGTTTTTCAAGGCTTGTTTCCAATGCCATTCTGACCAAAAGGCCATTGCTGATCTCCACATTCAAAAGCAGGACCTCCTCTCTTGTGTTTTCCCAGCATGTTGCTTATGTCTTGGTTACCCTGTCCAAATAATGGGTACACCAGAAGTTGCCTTTGTCACTCTCAGAGTTGTTGTGATGATCAAATGACAGGATAGATATGAAATGGCTCACTAAGCTGATAAGATGATGATGATGATCATGGAGGAAAAATACAGCACCTGTGAACTTCCCTATGTAGAGTTTTTCTAAAATAAGGAATTACTTCTTCTTTTAAAAGATCTATACATGAAATCTTGGATTTGCAGCACTAGTATGTAGGGAACATATTGATTATATACAACCCTAAGCCATTACATTTCCAGATTGGGATATCAATTTGTTATTCCCAGATTGGGAATCTCTTGCTGTTGACTTACAATACTGCAGCTCAACTCTTTCATACCCTGCAAAACCAAGACCACTGGCAAAGAAGGTCAATGTTATTGTTCTGGGGCCAAGACATGTGGTGAATCCCAACTTCTGGGACACTCAGAGGCACCCTCAGGGCCATCATTTTCCCTCACCAGCACAGTGAGCTGCAAACCCTATCACAATAGGTGGAGTGGGAAGCTTTGGGGAAAGACAACAAGTTTAATGTTTGCCACTTCTTAGGGAATGGTGACAGCACCAAGGCAGAAATATCTGGAGCTCAGCAGGATGTGTGAAGACTGGACAGAGAGAGGTAGGAGGTAGAAAGACGGGTGTGGGAACAAGCTAAGTCGGGCTCCTGGCTTGACAAATTATTATTCAACTGGCTTGCCTGAATTGTGACATATTATTTATTAAAATGGAAAGAAAATTTAAAAAGTGAGATGTCAGCCCCAACCCCAACCTCCCTGAGCACAGGCAGCCAGCACAAAGCAGCCTCTGCACAGCCTAAAAATTCAACATGACAGGAGTGTAAGGAAGAGAAAGTCATCCCACCTGTTTAGAATATACAGACTCAGGGGCAAGCACTGCATATCTGCATGACCTTGAACAAGTCCTCTACCCACTTTACACCTCAGAATTCTTATTGTAAAACAGGGATAATCATACATTAGAGGGGCATTGTCAGAATTATAGATGGAAAAGCATTTTGACAAAATTCAATTGTGTTGTAACTATTATTGTGAATGAGGATCATGATGGTGTTTGGGTTTAACTTGTACAGTTTTTTATTTTATTTTATTTTGATCATGTATAGTAAATGGTTACTGGCTATCAACCTTTTTATATTAAGAAATAAACCCTCTCCTCAGGGAGTTAGCATGTTGTCAGAGCAGAGAGACTTATAATCCAATAATTAAAACATATTACTTTGGGTCAGAGGATACACACGATCATCTTCACTGTACAGACAGGGAAACTGAGGATCTGAAGGTCAAATGGCTTGCTGAAGGTCATGCAGCTAGGAAGCAGGGTCAGAGCTCTGGCCTGGTTTTCTGACCCTTCACTCTACCTTCAGAATGACTGCCCTCCCCTCCTCACCCTCCTGGGTCATGGTGTGGGCTGTGGCACTCCTGCTTACCTGTTGGGTGAGTCTGGACAGTCAAGGAATTCCTCTAAGCCTCAGTTTCCTCCTTTTGTCATTAAACCATGATTACTTTTGCACCAACCTAATAAAAATGTGGCATTTACACGTGCCCTGTCTTACCTCACAAATCGCATGCCTGCTGTGTGCCGGATACCCTGCCAGTCACTTTACATATATGAAAGGGATTAAGGAAGCAATACTTATATGCCAGATACCTGGCACAGAGTGGGCACTCAGTGAAAGGTCTGAGCAGGTTGAGTAGCTCATTTCATCGTTCCTAAAATTCCTTGTTAGACCCTATTTTGCACGTGGAACTTGGAGAGGTTACACAATTGAATGGAGGTCACATAGCTATTAAAAGGTAGAACTGACATACAAATCCTGATTTTAAAACTGTACCATTTCCATCTTTTACATTAGTACATGAGATGATGATGATGATCATCATCATCATCATCACGTCTAGAAGAATGTCACGGTAACCTACAGCAAAAGATGCTCCAGCCTCCTTCAGTCACCAAGAAGGATAAAAATACACGGGGTTGCCTGCAAGGCATCCTTGCAGTTATCTGCTGGGAGCCTCCCAAAAGTCCAGGCAGGAAGGTGTAGCCAGCTGAAGAGTATACATAGAATTGGAATGGCCTCTCCTGGTGGAAGCAACTTGCCATTGTCCGAGGCATGAAACTCCAAGGGCAGGGCTGTGGAGCCTGGGTCATGGCAATGGTACTGTTCACCTGCTTATGTCTGATTAGGAAACACTGTTGGTAGTGACAGTGCCTCATGTCAGGAACAGCTCAAGTGCTAAGCATTCTCCTCTGGGCTTCAGACAGACAGGAACTGTGGAAGAGGCTAAAATTCAATTCTAGTAGGTGGGAAGTGGCTGGATATAAATATTTTAAGACAACAAATATGATTCAGAAGGCTAATTGGAACTTGCTGACACCACCAAGGGCTCCTGGCGGCATGACACACAGATGGGAGTAGGAATCTCCGCCTCAGCATTAGAATACATACTGTAAAAACCATGGAGGAAGCTGTCTGTCCCCTCCAGGGACACACGTCTAAGTCCTCACTAGAAAGCTGGTGCACGGGACAGGGAAAGGTGGAGAAGATGGGCACTGAACAGCAGCCTGGCTTTTTGTCTTGGATCTCTCTACTTTCCTGAGAAAGTCACTTAACCTTTCTGAGCCTCAGTTTCCTCATCTATAAAATGGGTAGAGAGTGAAGGTGGTAGTGGGCAGGGATTAGACTCAATGATCTTTAAATTGCCTAGCTCTTTCCCTGCTCTGGCATTGTGAGATTCCAGGAATCTATAGCCACCTCTTGGATTTCAAGTTTGGTTGTTAAGCAGCAAGATAGCCTAGGGGATTTAGCACCTGGACTCTGCAGCTGGACAGCCTAAGTTCAAACATGAGCTCTGCCACTTATTGCATGGTACTGGCAATATTACCCCTATACATAGGTAAGAGGGGCCCTGCTCTGGGCCCCACACTTTCGAGGGTGTTTCTCTGATCCTCTTCCATCTGTACCCTTCCCTACAGGGAGCAAGAGGATGTGCCCACCAGGAGGTCATATTCTCAAACTAGACCATACTCTGGGTTCCTGGAATTCTCTGCCTAAATGACTCCAAGCCAGCTGACAGCATCCAGATGGGCCTCATCTTTGGGTCTATCCTCTCTAGGGTGGACCTCTCTTCCGAAGGGGTTGTGGTTTGACGTGGAGTGTCCCGGGGTTGGATGTGTGGGCTGGGGCATCCATGTGCATGCACAAAAAGTCCCTTACAGTTTAAGACGCAGCTAAAATAGAAGGACAATGGGGGTGAGCTGTGGGTCCGGGACCCCTCTCCCCGGGTACTGGTTCTGGTCTGGGATTCCTAAGAGTTGGAGAATTCTGAATTCAAACCAGGCTTTGTAGTCATTATGAAGGTCTATTTTTCAAGCAGAATGATAGAATGCATTTAATTTAACTTGTTGTTGGCTGGATTCAAAACTTACAAATATTTAGATATGTGTTACACGGGCTTCCACTGGTACTCTTGTCCTGGGCCTCACAGATGTTAATGGGGAACCTGGCCCCTGGGAACATTATTTAACCTTGTAATACTGGGTTTCCTCCTCTGTAAACTGGGAAATAATATTAAAACTAACATCATAGGCTCGGTGTGGTGGCTCATGCCTGTAATCCCAGCACTTTGGGAGGCCAAGGCAGGTGGATCACTTGAGCTCAGGAGCTCGAGACCAGCCTGGGCAAAATGGTGAAACTCCATCTCTACAAAAGATACTAAAAAAATTAGCTGGGCATGGTGGCATGCACCTATAGTCCCAGCTACTAGGGGGCTGAGGTGGGAGGATCCTTTGAGCTTGGGAGGTCCAGACTGCAGGGAGCCATGTTTGCACCACTGCACTCCAGCCTGGGTGACAATGTGAGACCCTGTTTCAAAACAAAACAAAAAACATACCTAACATCATAAAATTATTGCATGGGTCAATCAGTTGACTCATGTAAACTAGTCCTATGCTCAATTTAGTAGGGCGTTAGCTGTTGTTATTTTTCTGTCATTCAGACCTGGGATTATACCCACAAATGCCCTGCAGACTTCTTGGTCTCCTACTGTAATGGTTTCAACCCGTCCTGCCACCCTGCATGTGGTGACTGATCCAGGTAGCCTGACTACAACACTGCCTGGCATATTGTTACCTTTTGAGGTCACCTTTAGCCTGTGTAGTGCCCCCAGCCTCTGTCCTCTACTGGGAGCTCTCCACCCTGGGGAAAAAAGGACTCATTACCTGTGTGGCTAAAGCCAGCAAATGAGACATGTGCACTAAGCTGTTTAGAGCAAAAGGAAATAGGCAAATAAAGGTTTCTTCAAATGTCACCATCCCAGCTAGGGTAAGATGCATGAGAGCTAAGATACATAATCTTCTTCTGGGTAGCAAATAAATAAGTTTGAATTCAGGGATCAGGACTTGGCCATGTCATTAACTATCCTGCTTGGAGACCTGGCTCTTGATAACAAGCCGGTGGGAAGAATTGCTCTTTCAATTTAACCTTGCTATCATTAAACGGCCTTCTGCATTTTCTCCGATATGCTTATTTTATTTTTCAGGCATCATGCTAGTTAAAAGTAGGATAAATGATAAGTCTGTTAACGAATACCTGAATTAATTTTATGGTAGAGATTGCAGAGCAGGGAGCAGGGTGGGACCATTCCTGCACTGTGGGCTGATAACCATTTCGGGCATCAAACATTTATTAAAGACCAATAATAAAAGCCCTTGTGATGGTGTAATGGCTTATTCTAAATGCTTCCTGCTAATAAAATGAGCATTGATTTGAAAGGCAATGTTTAAATTCTATCCACAGCATGTCAAGGAAAGGACAACTGTGTCTGAGGCGTGAGAAGCACTTAGCCAACTTGTTTAATCATCAGATGCTCTGCAAATTGTGTGTGCTCTTGGCAGGTGGAAAAATGTTCCCTAGCAAATGCTTCATTAGGGGAGGTAACCACAGAGCAGAGTTCAAATCCTAGCTCCCTACATTTGGACTTGGTGACTTTGGACTGGGTTCATAAACTCTCTCAGCCTTTACTGGCTCCTGCATAAAATAGAGATATTCACAACTTTCATGTGCTGTGGTTTGGGAAGTTAATAAGTGATTACATAAAGTGATACAGCAGCGTCAATAAATTTTAAGCTCTCTTCCCCTTTCCCTTAAGCTTGAACATGGACCAGCTCTGGGTAAACACATTTCTAGCTTCAGGAAAATTACTGTGCCATGAACAAAGTAACGAACTCAGAAATCGATGGGCTCCTCTCTCGTAAAGACTACTTCCTGTGTGTACCTTGATCATCATTTCCAACCTGGATACATGTCACATGTCCATGCTAATCTTCTGATTGTTAATATAGCAAACTTGATCATAACATTCACATGAGAACAGTCTTTCAGTGGCCCTGAGGACAAAGTCCATACAAACCAGCACTGCATCTGAGACCTGTCTCCTGCTTCCCTGTGCTCCCCATCCCCTGGAGCCTTACCATGCCCCCTTGTTCTTCCGTGGGCACTTACCATTCCAGTCCCATGCTCTGTCCCAGCTTCCTGCCTTTGCACATGCTGTTCCCTCTTCCTGGAGTATCTTCCACCACTTCTTCCTGAATAGCTCCTTTCACCCTTAGGGGAAGCTGAGGGGTCCTCTCTAGAAGGACTTCAGGGTTAGCTTTCTCTAACCCCTGAGCTTCTCTCCACTAGCAATAACTGCATTGCACTGAAATGGATTTTTCTTCTTTCTTGGACTGAAGGCGAGTCTCACATCTGTCTGTCAAGCAGCCATCACAGTGCCTGGCATTGAGTCAACATTTTATGAATTTGTTGACTCAGCTCTCATTCCCTGGGAATGCTCGTCCAGTCTCAGAGATTTAAAAACAATCTGCATGCTGAGGACTCACGAATAAATCTGGCTCAGCCCACTCCCTTAACCTCTACACACAAACACCCAACTGCCCACTTACAAATCTCACTCGGATGTTCAAGCCTGTCCAAAACTGAGCTCCTGATGATCCTTCCCAAACCGGCTCCTCCTCCAGTCCTTCTCTTCATTGCAGATGGAAGCTTCATCTTTCATTGTTCGGACCAAAAAATCTGGTGTTGTCCCTGTTACTTCCCTTACATCCTATGTCTGGTCTGGCTGTGATTCTGTTGGCTGTAGCCTCAAAACAGATTCAGAATATCGCCCCTTCTCATCACTCCCATTTTCACCTTGATTATTGCAGTAACTGCATATGGGCTATCTCCCTGTTTGCTTCCACCCTTGCCCCCTGCAGTTTATTCCCAGCACAGCAGTCAGAGTGATCCTGTGAAATGACATCACTCCTCTGCTCACAACCCTCCAATGACTCTCCATCACCCTCAGAGTAATGCTAGATTCCTTACCACGGTGATAAGGGCCTACACAGTCTGGCTCATGCTACCTGCCAAGCTCATCTCCATTGTTCTTTGGGAACCCCAGGCAAGCCCCTGCTGCAGGGCCTTTGCACTGGCTGTTCCCTCTGCCTGGAATGCTCCTCCCCCAGAGCCACATGGCTAGCTTCCTTCCTCCAGGCCTTTCCCAGATGCCACCTTCTCAGAGAGACCTCCTCTGGCCACCTTACCTAAAATTTCACCTCCCAACACATATTCCCTTGTCCTGATTTATTTTTCTTCTTAGCACTCGTTCAGCATGCTATATGTTTTACTTATGTATCTTGTTTATTTTCTATCTCCTCCAAACAGTGAGGACATAGATTTTGGTCTGTGTGTTAAGTTCTGTGTCCTCTGTTCCTACAGCAGTGCCCGATCCACAAGAGGTTGTCCATTAAACCCTAGTTGGTTGGTCAAATGAATGAATGAATGAATGAATGAATGTCTTTTTTAGGGGGGAAGCCAACCCCAGCAGCCCTCCAGTAGCCTGGAACTGAGGTGGGAGGTGAGACTCGACTCTGGAGGCAGGGACTTGACTCTAGGCCAGGTTGAAGACTAGCTGAAACAGCAAAGAGGCAAAAGCACCTCTCCATGAGACGTGCCCACCAACACCATGTCAGTTTACGATTGCCATGGCAGTACCTAAAAGTTTCCACCCTCTTTCATGGCAATGACCTAGAAGTTACTACCCCTTTTCTAGACATTTCTGAATAACCCACCCTTTAATTTGCATGCAATTAAAATGAGTATAAATATGACTGTAGACCTGCCTCTGAGCTGCTACTCTGGGCACACTGCCTATGGAGTAGCCCTACTCAGCAAGGAGCAGTACCTCTACTGCTGCTGTACATGGCCACTTCACGCTGTCTAGGCTGGGCACGGTGGCTCACACCTGTAATGCCAGCACTTTGAGAAACTGAGGCAGGCAGATCACTTGAGCCCAGGAATTTGAGACCAGCTTGGGGAACATGGTGAAACCTGTCTTTAAAAAAATATAAAAACAATTAGCTGGGCATGGTGATGCATGCCTGTGGTCTCACCTACTCAGGAGGCTGGGCTGAGAGGATCGCTTGAGCCCAGGAGGTGGGGGTTGCAGTGGACCAAGATCATGCCACTGGGCGACACGGCGAGACTATCTCAAAAAAAAAAAAAAAAAAAAAAAAAAAGAAGAAGAAAAAAGGTGCTAACACTACTGGCTTGCCCTTGATTCCTTGAATTCTTTCCTGGGTAAAGCCAAGAACCCGTCCTGGGCTAAGCCCCAATTTTGAGGCTCACCTGTCCTGCCTGCATCAGAACCAGCAAATGGCACAAACACCAACGATGCGGATGGGCTCCACAGTGAGCAGCGTGTAGTCTTTGGCCATATGAGCAATAATGGAGTTAACGCCCCACAGGGACAGCTGCAGGTTCATTGCACGTGATGAGTCTGGGAGGGAGAAAATGTGCTGTTTGGGGTCACTGTACTGCTAGAAGAACGAATCGTTTTCTCTCTAGGGAACATTTTGAATAGGATTTCAGAGCAGGAAGATATTAAGTGTGAGATGGGGAGCAGTGTGTGTAGGGCTCAGAGACCTCATTCCCCTAGAGATTGTCTGCCCCATTTGGGTGCACAGTGTGGCCAGCAGGTCAGTGCCTCCTGTGGGGGTCCATCATGGGGTGCAGCAGGGCTCCTGCCAGACTTGGCAGCTGGACTAGGACTCTGCACAAAATGTAAAGCAAAGTATGCACCCAGAAGCCCATTCTTCCATTAACTTATATATATATTTAAAAACTAGATAAGAGTTGCTATGGAGAGCAAACGTGACTTTAAGACGTAATTGCAGTTCATTGTTATTTTCCTAAATAATGCGGGTGTCTACATGGCTCCATCCTGCTTTATTTGGCTTCATCTTTCCAGCTGGAGCTTGCTCCCTGATGGGTGGGGGTGACCTTCATTGGCATCTCTCCACCCTGGGGGTGGTCATGTCCTTCAGGAGTGGGTGATGGATAGGCTCTGCCTTTGTTTTTCTCCAGAGACCCACCCTGCTCCATGGACACATAGGATAGACCTGGGCACTCACTCCCCCGTGTCCTGCTCACACAGCACTTCAAAGGCCAGAGAGAAAAAAAAGCAACAGGATAGCCCTTTGATTCAGTGAGAAAGGTGGCACGTGGTGTCTACTCCAGTGAGCTCAGAAGATTTGCAGGAGCTAAACCAGAGACACATTGGCCCCTTTTGGCTAAAGACCTCGGAGCCCACGATCCCTTCCTTCCTTACCCATAGCTCCACTAGTGCCTGTGTTATGTTGTGTTAGAATCCATGTCTGCCTCAGAAGCAGCCCGAAGATAGGGATCACATCTGGTGGATTTTCATAGCCCTAAAGCTTAGTCCTGCATCTGGCACATAATAATGCATCTCTGTGTATAACCATGTGATTTTTCAAAGCTTATTTTTTTGGGCATTCTGGGTAGCAATTTCTCTTATCCAGTCAGTCTGGGGTTCTGCCCTGGGTCCAGCCCACACAGTTGGAGGACTGACTGGAGCCCTTGTGAGAAGAAACTGGACCTCTGTAGAATGATGCGAAGAAATGTTTTCTTTCCCTCCCCATGTGCCCACTCCCATTAATAAAGAAGGGAACTTCCTCCAGCACTTCTGCCCTCTTGAAGTGCTGAGGCTGGAGTATCCACTCCTCTGCCCGCCTTTTTATTCCACTCAACTGAGGCGAGATGCTAATATGATGGGGGAATGACCATCACTGGCCTCTTTATTCTGAGGGGTGGCAATGTCATTAAGGAGTGGGTGATGGACTCTACCTTCATTATTTTTCTGGGACCTGCCCTGCACATAGTATAGGCTCACTCCTCAGGTCCCTGCTCACACAGGCTGAGCACACTGGAGTGGGATCCTGGCTGTGGGTGGCTTGCCACTCTCTCTTTGAGTATGTGAGGCAGGCCAGTGTCTAGCTGAGTAGGGTTTTCACAATGCGACTGCCCCAAGCAAAGTCCAAGTTCTAAGTTAGGGGAGAGGGTTATTAGATACCTATTTCAGCCTTAGGTAAGTCATGTTCCCTAATCTGGCTCATGCCAAAGCCCTGCATTTTGGGAGGTATTAAACATATACCTGGCCCGGAATCAAGTTGCTATTTGGTTGGCATCTAGCCCATGATCCTTGTGTCTATTTTCTAATGGTGAGACCTGGAGGAGTGGTGGAGTGAGGTTTAGGTTCCCCTTACCTCTGAGAGTTGGGCTTTCAGAGAGATCTGCACTCAGTCATGTTTTCCCTCACCAATGTGGGGTCTTTCTCTTAAGTCTGGTTATTGTCTGGTCTTTTGTCTCATGAATATCAAAATCCCCTAGAAAAACGTAGCCTATCATTTTCCCAGGCAGGCCCTGCTTGTCCCTCCCTTGTCCAGCTCTGGTCACTACGTTCTTGTTACCTGCAGGCTCAGCTCATGTCCAGCTGCTAAGTCAGTGAGAGGCCAGCCTGGCAGAGTATGAGGAGCCCTTCATGCCATCTGGGCAGGATGAGAAGATCAGCTGCTGCCACCCCCGGGAGTCAGGCAGGGAGACAGCCTGTTGTGGACATTTGTTGTGTCTACTGCCTGATATCCATTTCACCCTGCTGGTAACTAGTCCCCAGTTTTCCTCTTGAGGGCTCGCCTGCCCCACCTCCACCCATCTCATGTGCTTCAGATAAAGCTGACTCGACCCAGACTCCAAAAGTGGCACCTATGAGTAAGCCACACGGACCAGTGCATTTCATCCTCCAGTCAAGTTGGTTCAGACATGAGCACATGACCCAAGTAAGGCCAATTACAGCCAGTGAAACTAAATTCTAGCACATGTGTGTGTGCATGTGTGCATGTGTGTGTGAACATGTACATGTCCACTACTAGAGAAGTGGGCTTTCATTTCCACTGGATGTGAAGCTGAACGGATGCAGAATTGGGAATTTTTAGCAACCATCATGAAGAGACAGAAGGGCTAAGAATGAAGCCAACACTGAGGAAGCAGGGCCAGATGGAGAGAGACAAACCTTATTCAGGTGACAGCATTTGATCCCTGGGTTGAGCCACGCCTGAAGGCAGAACAGTCTACTTGAATGGACTATTCAGTTACATGACCTGATAAGGTCTCTTGTTTACTTAAGAAAGTTTGACTGGCATTTTCTCACTTGCAACCAAAAGTGTCCTCACTGATACAGAGCCTTTTGTTGCCACCTGATCACCATGGCGTAGCCTCTCTACTCTAATCCTTGCTCTGTGGGGTCTGCAGTTTCCTCTCTCTGTCTTCAGTTAGCAAGAGCCCCTGCTGGAAGAGGAGCCTGGCCCCACAGGCCAGATGCTCAGCTGGGTTCTCTTGTCAGTTCTCAAAGCCACCCCTGTGTGCCCCTTGCATCACCTGATTCTGAGAACAGCACAGTCAACAAGCCCCTGCCTTGTACCCCTTGGAAATGCTGCCAGCATGAATCAATAATTCCAAAATATGTTCTGGGGAACACTGGTCCTTTTGGATGCTCTTTGGGAGGACAAAAAGGTTTTCAGTTTTAGAAATTGACAAAGCCCTGTACACACACACACACACACACACACACACACACACACACACACACATATATCCCTCTTGGAGATCCACCAGCAAATTTACTTATCAAAGGTTCTAATGAGCACTGCCATAAAAAGCAGTGTTCAACATATCATAATTTAGCATTTGAAAACAGATTTCACTATGGAATAAACATTTTTTTTTTTTTTTTGGTTGTAGGTATAATACCTATAACAACCTGAACGTACTTGGGGAAACACTTGACTAGAATTTGCAGGAGTTCCTTGAACCTGGCAATTTGTACAACTGGCCTCTTGCTGGAGCAGCCAGCCATTCATTTCTGGTCGGGTCCTAACACCTTTATCTCGGCTTGGTGATATGACATCATTTCTTCCCTCCAGAGCTCCCGGCATGCCGCAGGGCTGGGACCGCGCTGGCTGTGCCGTTTCTTGGCATACGGTTCCCGTGCTGGTGGTAGCAGGAGATAATTTGATTGGGCTGACAACATTCATTCTTTTCTGGGCCACACAGACTCCCTAATACCCCATTCTGAGACCACAGTTCAAATCTGGCAACAAGAATGCACACAGTTACATGTAAACAGAAAGCTTAACACTAAATTATGATTGATGTTTCAAATCAAACGCTCTCAGGGTTGGGGTGGGAGATGAGTTTCCAGGAAGTAGTGCCTGTAATGAAACCCACCAGAGTCATAAAAATGCAGGATGGCCATAGGAGGCCGCCTGGAGACTCAAACCTAGATGACAGAAAGAGAGCTAAATTTTAATATTTGCTTGCTTTCAAAACAGCAGCATCATACTTCTCACGAAACAGAAATGCTTGCTTGGTACTGTATTGCCTCATAAATCCTAGGGACCCATTCAATGACGAGGTTGAAGGAGCCAGCTGGCCAAGGTGTGATTACTTCTGGGATTGGAGGGAGGGAGAGAGAAGGCCACCACTTGTGGACTGCTCTGCATTCATGATCCTTTTCAATCTTCCTAAAATCCAGTGAGGTAAGCAGTGTTTCTGTTTGGCTGGGGAGGAAACCAAGATCCAGAAGGGTGAAGCCTTTGGACTAATGGTGGCATTGGGATTTGAGGTCAACCCAAAGGTCAACCCAAGATCAAGCACTAATGGTGGCATTGGGATTTGAGGTCAACCCAAAGGTCAACCCAAGATCAAGCCAAGCCCAAAGCCATGCCCAAGAAGGGATTTCTTACTGATGAATTATGAGTATAGACCTCTCAGATGTGGTTGGTGGTGTCCCGTGACTCTGCTTGGATGAGGCTGTCTTCCCCTTTCTGTCCGCAGACAAGCACTCAGTTGTGTGTCCAAACCAAGGCAGAGTATTCTTCCAGGGCCCTGGTCGCTGATTGGGGAAGGGAGACTCTGAGAGGATATAAATGTAGTGGCTACAGGGTGAAGTTCCAGGGTTATCCAGACACCCCTAGATTGGAGAAGCTGTTTTTAAACTGATCCTGGATGAGTTACTGGAGATCAGAATTGCCAGAAGATCAGCAGGCTGGTTTGCCCCTAGGAAACATCAACATTTTTGTTTGATTTTTGAGTGTCCCCATAATGGCCATTCCAAGGTGGTAGTGGAGAGCTCACAGGATGGGGAACCACAGGATCCTCCTTCTGGCTCTGTCCCTTTCTAGCAGCATCACTCCCCTGAGTGATGCTGAGCCTTGGTTTCCTCATCTGTCAATTGTGTTTAATAATTCCTGCCCTGAGATCCTGGAGCAAGATAGTCGAATAGGAGCAGCTCCAGCCTCCGGCTCCCAGCGCGAGTGACACAGAGGATGGGTGATTTCTGCATTTTCAACTGAGGTACTGGGTTCATCTCACTGGGGAGTGCCAGACAATCAGTGCCAGTCAGCTGCTGTAGCCTGACCAGCTAGAGCTGAAGCAGGGTGAGCCATCGCCTCACTTGGGAAGGGCAAGGGGGAAAGGAATCCCTTTTCCTAGCCAAGGGAAACTGAGACACACAACACCTGGAAAATTGGGTAACTGTCACACTGATACTGCACTTTACCACGGGTATTAGCAAACAGCACACCAGGAGATTATATCCCACACCTGGATAGAAGGGTCCCACGCCCACGGAGCCTCCCTTGTTGCTAGCACAGCAGTCTGAGATCTAACTGCAAGGCAGCAGCGAGGCTGGGGAAGGGCCGCCTATCATTACTGAGGCTTAAGTAGGTAAACAAAGCCCCTGGGAAGCTCGAACTGGGTGGAACCCACCACAGCTCAAGGGGGCCTGCCTGTCTCTGTAGACTCCATCTCTGGGGACAGGGCATAGCTAAACAAAAAGCAGCAGAAACCTGGGAAGAGGTAAATGACCCTGTCTGACAGCTTTGAAGAGAGCAGTGGATCTCCCAGCATAGAGGTTGAGATCTGAGAACAGACAGCCTGCTTGCTGAAATGGGTCCCTGACCCCTGAGTAGCCTAACTGGGAGACATCCCCCACTAGGTGCAGACCGACACCTCACACCTCACATGGCAGGGTACACTCCTGAGAGGAAGCTTCCAGAGCAATAATCAGACAGCAACACTTGCTGTTCAGCAATATTCTATCTTCTGCAGCCTCCGCTGCTGATACCCAGGCAAACAGGGTCTGGAGTGGACCTCAAGCAACCTCCAACAGACCTACAGCTGAGGGTCCTGGCTGTTAGAAGGAAAACTAACAAGCAGAAAGGACACCCACACCAAAACCCCATCAGTTTGTCACCATCATCAAAGACCAAAGGCAGATAAAACCACAAAGATGGGAAAAAAGCAGGGCAGAAAAGCTGAAAATTCAAAAAATCAGAGCGCATCTCCCCCTCCAAAGGAATGCCGCTCATCGCCAGCAACGGATAAAAGCTGGATGGAGAATAACTTCAACGAGTTGAGAGAAGAAGCCTTCAGTCAATCAAACTTCTCAGAGCTAAAGGAGGAACTACGTAACCAGTGGAAAGAAACTAAAAATCTTGAAAAAAGAATGGAAGAATGGATAACTAGAATAATCAATGCAGAGAAGGCCATAAATGAACTGACAGAGATAAAAACCATGACACAAGAAATACGTGACAAATGCACAAGCGTCAGTAACCGACTTGATCAACTGGAAGAAAGAGTATCAATGATTGACGATCAAATGAATGAAACAAAGGGAGAAGAGAAGTCTAGAGAGAAAAGAGGAAAAAGGAATGAAAAAAGCCTCCAAGAAATATGGGATTATGTGAAAAGACCAAATCTACGTCTGATTTGTGTGCCTGAAAGTGAGGGGGAAAATAGAACCAAGTTGGAAAACACTCTTCAGGATATCATCCAAGAGAACTTCCCCAACCTAGTAAGGCAGGCCAACATTCAAATTCAGGAAATACAGAGAACACCACAAAGATACTCCTCCAGAAGAGCAACTCCAAGACACATAATTGTCAGATTCACCAAAGTGGAAATGAAGGAAAAAATGTTAAGGGCAGCCAGAGAGAAAGGTCGAGTTACCCAAAAAGGGAAACCCATCAGACTAACAGCAGATCTCTCGGCAGAAACTCTCCAAACCAGAAGAGAGTGGGGGCCAATATTCAACATTCTTAAAGAAAAGAATTTTCAATCCAGAATTTCATATCCAGCCAAACTAAGTTTCATAAGTGAAGGAGAAATAAAATCCTTTACAGACAAGCAAATGCTTAGAGATTTTGTCATCACCAGACCTGCCCTACAAGAGACCCTGAAGGAAGCACTAAACATGGAAAGGAACAACCGGTACCAGCCATTGCAAAAACATGCCAAAATGTAAAGACCATTGATGCTAGGAAAAAACTGCATCAACTAATGAGCAAAATAACCAGTTAATACCACAATGACAGGATCAAGTTCATAACAATGTTAACCTTAAATATAAATGGACTAAATGGCACAATTAAAAGACACAGATTGGCAAATTGGATAAAGAGTCAAGACCCATCAGTTTGCTGTATTCAGGAGACCCATCTCACATGCAGAGACACACATAGGCTCAAAATAAAGGGATGGAGGAAGATCTACCAAGCAAATGGAGAACAAAAAAAAGCAGGGTTGCAATCCTAGTATCTGATAAAACAGACTTTAAACCAACAAAGATCAAAAGAGACAAAGAAGGCCGTTACATAATGGTAAAGAGATCAATTCAACAAGAAGAGCTACCTATCCTAAATATATATGCACCCAATACAGGAGCACCCAGATCCATAAAGCAAGTCCTTAGAGACTTACAAAGAGACTTAGACTCCCATACAATAATAATGAGAGACTTCAACACCCCACTGTCAACATTAGACAGATCAATGAGACAGAAAGTTAACAAGGATATCCAGGAATTGAACTCAACTCTGCACCAAGTGGACCTAATGGACATCTACAGAACTCTCCATCCCAAGTCAACAGAATATACATTCTTCTCAGCACCACATCACACTTATTCCAAAATTGACCACATAGTTGGAAGTAAAGCACTCCTCAGCAAATGCAAAAGAACAGAAATTATAACAAACTATCTCTCAGACCACAGTGCAATCAAACTAGAACTCAGGACTAAGAAACTCAATCAAATTCGCTCAACTACATGGAAACTGAACAACCTGCTCCTGAATGACTACTGGGTACATAACAAAATGAAGGCAGAAATAAAGATGTTCTTTGAAACCAATGAGAACAAAGATACAACATACCAGAATCTCTGGGACACATTTAAAGCAGTGTGTAGAGGGAGATTTATAGCACTAAATGCTCACAAGAGAAAGCTGGAAAGATCTAAAATTGACACCCTAACATCATAATTAAAAGAACTAGAGAGGCAAGAGCAAACACATTCAAAAGCCAGCAGAAGGCAAGAAATAACTAAGATCAGAGCAGAACTGAAGGAGATAGAGACACAAAAAACCCTCCAAAAAATCAATGAATCCAGGAGTTGGTTTTTTGAAAAGATCAACAAAATTGATAGACTGCTAGCAAGACTAATAAAGAAGAAAAGAGAGAAGAATCAAATAGACACAATAAAAAGGGGATATCACCACCGACCCCACAGAAATACAAACTACCATCAGAGAATACTATAAACACCTCTACGCAAATAGACTAGAAAACCTAGAAGAAATGGATAATTTCCTGGACACTTACACACTCCCAAGACTAAACCAGGAAGAAGTTGAATCCCTGAATAGACCAATAACAGGCTCTGATATTGAGGCAATAATTAACAACCTACCAACCAAAAAAAGTCCAGGACCAGATGGATTCACAGCTGAATTCTACCAGAGGTACAAGGAGGAGCTGGTACCATTCCTTCTGAAACTATTCCAATCAATAGAACAAGAGGGAATCCTCCCTAACTCATTTTATGAGGCCAACATCATCCTGATACGAAAACCTGGCAGAGACACAACAAAAAAAGAGAATTTTAGACCAATATCCCTGATGAACATCGATGCAAAAATCCTCAATAAAATACTGGCAAACAGAATCCAGCAGCACATCAAAAAGCTTATCCACCATGATCAAGTGGGCTTCATCCCTGGGATGCAAAGCTGGTTCACATTACGCAAATCAATAAAAGTAATCCAGCATATAAACAGAACCAAAGACAAAAACCACATGATTATCTCAATAAATGCAGAAAAGGCCTTTGACAAAATTCAACAGCCCTTCATGCTAAAAACTCTCAATAAATTCAGTATTGATGGAATGTATCTCAAAATAATAAGAGCTATTTATGACAAACCCACAGCCCATATCATACTGAATGGGCCAAAACTGCAAGCATTCCCTTTGAAAACTGGCACAAGACAGGGATGCTCTCTCTCACTACTCCTATTCAACATAGTGTTGGAAGTTCTGGCTAGGGCAATCAGGCAAGAGAAAGAAATCAAGGGTATTCAGTTAGGAAAAGAAGAAGTCAAATTGTCCCTGTTTGCAGATGACATGATTGTATATTTAGAAAACCCCATCATCTCAGCCCAAAATCTCCTTAAGCTGATAAGCAACTTCAGCAAAGTCTCAGGATACAAAATTAATGTGCAAAAATCGCAAGCATTCTTATACACCAGTAATAGACAAACAGAGAGCCAAATCATGAACTTCCATTCACAATTGCTTCAAAGAGGATAAAATACCTAGGAATCCAACTTACAAGGGATGTAAAGGACCTCTTCAAGGAGAACTACAAACCACTGCTCAGTGAAATAAAAGAGGACACAAACAAATGGAAGAACATACTATGCTCATGGATAGGAAGAATCAATATTGTGAAAATGGCCATACTACCCAAGGTAATTTATAGATTCAATGCCATCCCCATCAAGCTACCAATGACTTTCTTCACAGAATTGGAAAAAAACTGCTTTAAAGTTCATATGGAACCAAAAAAGAGCCCGCATTGCCAAGACAATCCTAAGTCAAAAGAACAAAGCTGGAGGCATCACGCTACCTGACTTCAAATTATACTACAAGGCTACAGTAACCAAAACAGCATGGTACTGGTACCAAAACAGAGATATAGACCAATGGAACAGAACAGAGCCCTCAGAAATAATACCACACATCTACAGCTATCTGATTTTTGACAAACCTGACAAAAACAAGAAATGGGGAAAGGATTCCCTATTTAATAAATGGTGCTGGGAAAATTGGCTAGCCATAAGCAGAAAGCTGAAACTGGATCCTTTCCTTACTCCTTATATGAAAATTAATTCAAGATGGATTAGAGACTTAAATGTTAGACCTAAAACCATAAAAACCCTAGAAGAAAACCTAGGTAACACCACTCAGGACATAGGCATGGGTAAGGACTTCATGTCTTAAACACCAAAAGCAACAGCAACAAAAGCCAAAATTGACAAATGGGATCTAATTAAACTAAAGAGCTTCTGCACAGCAAAAGAAACTACCATCAGAGTGAACAGGCAACCTACAGAATGGGAGAAAATTTTTGCAGTCTACTAATCTGACAAAGGGCTAATATCCAGAACCTACAAAGAACTCAAACAAATTTACAAGAAAAAAACAACCCATTCAAAAAGTGGGCAAAGGTTATGAACATACATTACTCAAAAGAAGACATTCATATAGCCAACAGACACATGAAAAAATGCTCGTCATCACTGGCCATCAGAGAAATGCAAATCAAAACCACAATGAGATACCATCTCACACCAGTTAGAATGGCAATCATTAAAAAGTCAGGAAACAACAGGTGCTGGAGAGGATGTGGAGAAATAGGAACACTTTTACACTGTTGGTGGGATTGTAAACTAGTTCAACCATTGTGGAAAACAGTATGGCGATTCCTCAAGGATCTAGAACTAGAAATACAATATGGCCCAGCCATCGCATTACTGGGTATATACCCAAAGGATTATAAATCTTGCTGCTGTAAAGACACATGCACACATATGTTTATTGTGACACTATTCGCAATAGCAAAGACTTAGAATCAACCCAAATGTCCATCAGCGACAGACTGGATTAAGAAAATGTGGCACATATACACCATGGAATACTATGCAGCTATAAAAAAGGATGAGTTCGTGTCCTTTGTAGGGACATGGGTGCAGCTGGAAACCATCATTCTCAGCAAACTATCGCAAGAACAGAAAACCAAACACCGCATGTTCTCACTCATAGGTGGGAATTGAACAATGAGATCACTTAGACATGGGAAGGGGAACATCACACACCAGGGCCTATTATGGGGAGGGGTGAGGGTGGCGGGATGGCATTGGGAGTTATAACTGATGTAAATGACGAGTTGATGGGTGCTGACAAGTTGATGGGTGCAGCACACCAACATGGCACATGTATACATATGTAACAAACCTGCACGTTGTGCACATGTACCCTAGAACTTAAAGTATAATAAAAAAAATGAAAAAAAAAATTCCTGCCCTGCCCATTTCACAATGACAATGGATGTGGCTTTTGATTAAATGCAGCCAGGATTTAGCCAGCATTAACTATATACCAGTCATCCTTCTCAGTCTGAGGAGAGGGGCTTATAAAGGAGAATCGCACAATATCCCTGTCTTTAAGTGATTCATTTAGTGCAAACAGGACGGATGGAAGTGGTGAATGGTGCTTTATATTTCAATAGCATCTTAGTGCTTTCTCATTCTTTGTTTCATGAAAGCATTGATAGCTGTCTGAAGTAAGCAGAACAAATATTCTTATTCTCATTTGACGAGAGAAGAAACTAAGGTTTCAACGAGTAAAGTCCCTCACTGAGTGATGATAATAACATCTAAAGTCTGCACCCACAATTCATTTGCACAAGGTTTTCATATGTGTCATGTCATCAAGTCTTCAAAACATCCCTGCGTGGTAGGCCTTATTACTATTAGACCTGTATTGTAGACGAGAAAAGAAACACAGCCAGATTGTCAGTTCCTGGAGAGAAGAAACCAGATCATCTTCATCTATGTATTCTTAGCACCAAAAATGGCATGAAGCAATAAAAGCGGCTTGTAGCAGATGCTTTTTGTGTCCTGCCCATACTGTCTTGGACTTAACTGTTTTAGTGTGCACTGGCCCGGTTTCCAACCATCGGCACCTGCATTTCTTTATCCAAGGGCTCTCTCTGATAGCCAAGAGCTCTTGTTGGCCAGAAGTGCTAGAAAGTAGGTGCTCCTCAGAAATTGCGCTCCACCAAAGACTCCCTCACCCTTCCGGTGAGAGAACTCCAAGTGCGTGCTCCACCCTGGCTCCTGGAGATCCCATGGGATTAAGTCCCAATGACCCATGGTGGTGACTTGATTAATAATGTACCTGGTTTTGGTTGTTTTTCTTACCTGTCTTATTTCCCTGTTTCCCTATCTGTGTTTCTTGGGATCATCTCCCAAATAAACAATTGTCCTTTTTTCAAGGTCTGCTTCTAGAGGAGCCAGACTAAGACTGGGTTCAGTGATGGCTTATGGAGTGAGTGGATGAGTGAATGGAGAAGTGAGAGACTGTCCTATCCCCCCACACCCTGACTGGGGGAGGGAAAGGGAAGAGTGTTGGTTATAACCTTGATGTGTTTGTTTCATGAGAACTGAGTTGGGTTTGGGAAGGTGCATCTTACCTGCTGGTATTGGTGTGAAGACGCAGAAGAAAAATACTACAAATCTGTTACTGAAAGTTAAAGTCAAGAACATGATTCCAGGCAGGGTAATCAATCTGCCATGCTTAGATCTCCTCCTCTGGCCATCTAGTTCTCTTAGAACAGAATCCAAGCTCCTTACTCAGGGCTTGCCACCCTCTCCAACCCATCTCAGACTCAGTGCCACAGTCCTACATTTTCTGCTCCCTGAACACCTGGAGAGCATCCCTCCCTTGGGATGCCTTCATTCTTGCTGGCACTTTGCCTGGAATGCTCTTTCCCTCAGAGCTTTGCTTGGCTTACGTTTTCTGTTTCCTTCAGGTTTCAGCTTCCAAGTGACCTCCTTAGAGGTTGGTTTGCTGACCAACGAAGTCAGTCACTCCCTATCTCATCACCTTATTCTATTTTTATCATAAAATTTGTATTTGCGAACATTTGATTATCATTATTGTTATATTTATTATTATTAATGATTTGTTCTCTAAAACTCAGGATCTATGAAAGACATGGTCAGTCTTGTTGACTGATGTTGTCTCAGCTCTCAGAACAGGGCCTGGCACATAGCAGATGTTCAATACATAACTGTTGACTGAAAGAATGAGGGATAAGCTAAGGAGATGACAGTGATGTGCAGGCAGAGGTGTGCAGGAGTTCCAATTGTCCATGGTGACGACTTAATTCATAGTGTACTTGTTTTTGGTTGCTTTCCTTCCCTGTCTCATTTCCCAACTTTCTCTATCTGTGTTTCCAGGGCTAGTGCATTTGGCTGCCTTCTAATGCTCTGCTGTGTATTTATTTGGACTAGCTGCTTGTCTTTAAAGGGACTATATGAGTTGGTTGCAGGTTATGTGAACGGCCCAAGATCACTCTCAGAGGTAGGAGAGGCAGAACTCAAGCCTCAAAGCCCAGGAAGCCCATGCTCTTAGCTACCATCCTACATGGCATCCGTTAGGGTTTACTCACTACCCCCGAAATAAGACTTTCTGACCCTTTCTCCCAGTCTTCTGCCATGTCACAGAGATAGAGGCTATTAATCTTGTTGCTGGGATATTTAAAACTTTATTTATAAACTGTTCCAGTTTTGTCTTTTGTCAACTTATAAGCAAGTCTGTAGGTCAGCCATACAAATAATTTGCCCTTGTGGTGGAAAAAAAACCCATGTTGCATAAAAAGGATGTCCCACCTCAAAGCCTCTAGACCATGGTTTTTCAGTCTCACCACTATTGACATTTATAACCAGATAATTCTTTGTGACAGGGGACTGTCCTGTGCATTTTAGGATGTTTAGCAGCATCCCTGCCCTCTATCTACCAGACACCAGTAGCTTCCCCTACTTATGACAAGCAAAAATGTCTCCAGGCACTGCCAATTGTCCCTCGGGGACCAAAACTGCCACCACCTAAGAACCACTGCCTTGAGATACATGAGGGCAGGTGCCATGTTTGTTTTGCTTATGATTGTGTCCTTAGTGCCTGGCCCAAGTTAAGTGTCCCATAAATATTTGTTGGGCAACAGAATGAATAAATAAGTGAATAGTGAATGAATGAATGAATGAACATAGCCAGTGTTGTTGGGCTGAATTTCCTGAATCCCCTGACCTCATCAGCTGTTCACTTTCTCTGTTTTCCAACATCATGTCATCTGCTGACCTAACTGACCAGTCACAGCTCTGGTGTAATTATTCACCTGGCTTCCCATAAACTATGTCCAAATGGGGAACAACTGACTTGGTCCATTTTGGCCTTGAGTACAGAATCCAGAAACCTCTAACTTTAACCCTGAAGTGGAAGAGGGAAAAGAGACAGAGTGCAGGAGTGTAAGCAGCAAATGCTCCCACCCACTGGGGGTCATTTACAGTCTTGGGGATCCAATTAACAGTTTCTGAGTGGCCAGTTTCCCCACATCTCCCGTGTTTCTCCACCTCACAGACACCGGTGAAGCCTGTACCCATTAGGCAACATTACTCTGCATAATGAAACAACTGTACGGAAATCCCAAATAAGAAAATGGGAGGCTTCTATGAGACTTTAAGCTGCTCAAGTTCACTCAGCCTCAGCTAATGAAAATATGAGCTGCCTCTGAGCTGAGCCTACTTCCTCATGTGGTCCAGCAAATATCTTAATACCTCCAGATTCCTTCCTGCCTTCTAAATTGTGTGCATCACATCTGACATTTGCGAGTTATCTATGATGTCTGCAAGATTAAACCACCATGAAAACTCTCCATCTGCACTCTCATCCCCTCCACCCCCCAACCCAGGCTGCCAGGCTGAGCTAGAATGCCTGAGACTGTGAAAGCTCAGCCCATATGGGTGAGACTGGAGGCCAGCTGCAGACCTTTCAGGGTGCAATTCTCTCCCATCTCTATTTGCATCGCACATGCTGAGGGACTGAATTTCATTTCAAGTCCTGGCTGAGTGAGCACCTTCTACTTAGCAGGAAATATGGGGGCAGACAATGAGGAGGGGGGCTTGGCCCTGCCCTCCAAGGGACAGCCTCACCCTTCATAACAAAGGCCACACCCGTCATGTGCAGAGGCCCTGCCTGCTGCTCCCTACGCACCCTCCCAGGAATTCCTCAAAAGAAAACAGGTTTGGGCAGGTACCCTTGTTTCCCACTTGAGAAACTAGTGGGCTTTGAGTCAGCCATGAAGCTACTACTTAGAGGGATTTGACTCATGCTAGACTCTTCCCCAAACCAGTATGTGGCTTTCAGACTTTGACCAGGAAGACAGACATTTGATGACTTAGCTGTCTACTGCAAGGCAGGATGAAAGGAATGCCAAATAAAGGTATAAGCAATGCCCTGTCAGGTACAGAGACAGAGGGGATTAATTCACGTGGAGGACTTCATGAGTCCAAGCTTGAAGAACAAAGAGGATTTTTAGCAGTGGAAAATGGGACAGTTCCAGGGGTGACGGATAGCATGTGTGACAGGCACAGAAGTGTGTGGCCCTTCCGAGGACCAAGGGGTTTGTAGAGAGAGTAGTTAGTAGAGGGATGCGGCTGAAGGTGATGCAGCTGTGTGTTGGACCCAGCTTGCATAAGCTCAGAAGAGCTGTGCTCACCTTTCCCAAATTGGTGTTTGGTGATATCATGTCGATGGCTTCCAGTCAGCCACGGAGGGGGCATTTACACCATGGAAATGTGCACTCAGGACTCCTCCCCTCCCTGAAAGCTGGTCATTAAACATTAACCAGCACACACTAGGTATTGGGGGACATCACCACCAAGGTGACCCCAGGGATCTGAGTCTCAAGCAACAGCGGGTTAATAACGCTATTGATGAAGACAAGGGCTCCAGGAAGTTGAGGCTGGTGGTTAGAAATTCAGATCTGTAGTTTAGAAAACCAGAGATGACTGGTTCCCTTCCCTTTTCTTTTTGTCCCAGGATAGTGAAAATGCCCTATCTGAGTGAAGATAGAATAAAGTAAACATCTCTTTAAGTGAAAAAAAAAAAAAAATCAAAGTGAAGATCTGACCTGCTGGGGATTCTCAGCAGGGAAACAGGCAGAGCAGGCAGCCCCGTTCATCTATTCCCAATATTGCATTATCTCAAATTCACTTATTCAGAATTCTCTCACCACAGATCAGCACTTTGCCTCCTCCATTACCAGCTAATCCAAATGGACCTGGTGCTAACTTAATTTCCGGGATAATGGAGTCCTGATCTATTTGCACAATTGGCTCTTGCATCCCAACAGTATTTGCTGAATCCTTAAAATCAATGAGGCTGCTCTAGACCACCAGACCCTCCCTCCCAGTGAAGACAGGTTCCAGGATCCCCCTAGTGCCTGACTGCCTATATTAAACACCTACAGTAAACCAGCTCCATGCTGGGTGCCTGGTGTGGATCCTATCTGATCCTCACCATGGCCCAGGAAGGGTGACTTCCGTTTTACAGAAGAGGAAACAGGAGTCTCAAGAATGGCAGAACTTTGCCCCAAGTTACACAGGTAGCAAGCGCCAGAACTAGGATGAGATTCCTTGTCTGTCTCTAAGGCTCCTACTCTTTGAATTACATTTTGTTAGTATGTGTGGTAGGCTGGATAACTGTCCACAAAGATATCCATATCCTAATCCCTGAAATCTGTGAATATTGCCTTATAAGGCAAAAGGAACCTGGGAAATGTGATTAACGTAAGCTCCTTGAGATAAGGAGATTATCCTGGATTACCTGGGTGATCCCAATGTAATTCCGAGGGTCCTTGTAAGAGGGAGGCAGAAGAGATGTGACCACAGAAGAGGAGATGGCACCTGATGATGGAAGCAAAGATTGGAGTGATGTGGCCACAAACCAAGGAATGTGGCAGCCCCTAGAAGCCAGAAGAGGAAGGAATGAATTCTCCCAGGGAGCCTTCAGAAGGGGCTAGCCCTGCTCACACCTTGATTTTAGACCTGTAAGACTCCTTTCAGACTTCTGGCCTCCAGAACTGTAAGACAATAAATTTCTGTTGTTTTAAGCCACTAAGCTCATGAGAACAGCAATAGGAAACTCACACACTTTCCAAAGCAAGAGGAAGAGAAATGAATCAAGACATCAATATGAGAAAGGAATGGGGTGTGAGAAGCATGTGTCAAGGACAAGAAAGGAATGGGCTGGCCTGCAGGTGTCCTTGCCTCTCTTCAAGCACAGGAGATCTGAGCAGGGGCCTCTGCTCCCTCTCCTTTCCCTTATCCTACTCCTCCTAGCCATATTGGCTCCAATTCGAAACAATGCATTCTATAATTAGGACAAGTATTCCTTTGCCCCCGATGGACGAAAAGGAGGCAACTGAGTGACAGAGGCCAGCGCAGGCTCAAGCACTGGAGTTCTGTCTCAGCTCTGCCAGCCACTTGCTCTGTGATCTTGGATAAAATGCTTTATTTCTCTGAACTGCTGCAAGTGTCGCCACTTCTCAGATCCCGCCCCCAGATTTTTATATCTATGTGCTAAGCAAACTAATCGTATAAACACAGTTTGGGTAGAATATTGAGCCCATCAAAAGAGCATCCAAAACACACTCTGTGCAGACTATTTGCATTCAGCTTTTATGTAAGCAGGTCTTGAGGCTCCTTGTGTAAGCCTCTCAAAGCTTCAGTCTTGATAACCATCCCACAGGGGGAAGCTCCAATGCACATTAATTTGGGAAGATTTCTCTGGCTGCCAGGGCCAGGAGGTGGGCATAGACTGGTCCTAAGAACTGAAGGTGGAAGAAAACCTTGCTTGGAAAGACCAGAAACAAGCCCCGGAGGTCTGCAAATCTGAAGGCTCTGAAAATGAGCTCGTAGGAATAAGAGGGGCTGGCAGTTTCAGGGAAGGGAAGGAAATGATGATGGGTTCAGCAGTGAGTGTGCTAAGGGCCAGAACTGTCAGAGTTATCATGGGCCTGTTCTTTTAGCCGTTGGAAGCTGGGCCTTGCAACAGTGATGAGATAGGCCTGGGAGTAGAGCTCAGTGGTTATAGCATGGCTTAACTGAAAGACCATGACCTAGGTTTCTGATGGCTTAGTCCCTAGTTCAAGTCCCGTTACCGTCATCCTGGGGTCTCTAAGTATCTTAAATGTTTCAACTTTAGCTTTCTGATCTGCCAACTGGGTGAATGATAAGAGCTCTGTGGAGCTGACGAGCTCCTCTTCTTTCCCCCTTTCCCCTTCTTTCCACTCAGGCTGGGTGTTCCAGCTGCCAATCTCACTGATTCTTAGTTTTATCTCTGGAAAATGGGGTTACTCATCAGAAGGTTGATGGAAGGCTTAATGAGACAGGATAGGTAAGAGGTCCAAGCCCTGGAATACAGATTCTCTCCCTGGCCTCTCTGGGCATTCTCACAAGTTAAGAGAATAACAAGATATGATCAATAACCTGGAGATATGACACCCAGAGGACAGTGTGCTGCTGCTATTCTTTCTGAGGGGGGCTGAGCCTATGTGACAGGTGATCCTTGACGGGAAAATGTGCACACCTCCCTGAGCCCACCTGGCTGTTGTTCTGCCAAGTGCAGGGTCAAGTTCTTGTCCATCTCTCATGCCCAGGGTAAGCATGGCATGCACAATGACTGGGACCTAAATGGCAAAAAGCCTGCTATCCAAGCTCAGAAACATCCCTGGCTCCCATGAGGCCTCTGCCAGCAGCTCCAGGGACCCAGCAATAAATTAAAATGTCAGCATGATACGGGGTCAGGTGATACATCCCGCCAAGACTACACCCTCTTACTTGTACCCTTGGCTGTCTCCTCCCCAAGACGCTCCTCTTTTTCAGACGTATAATACAACATTGGGCTGATGGTCTGAAGGCTGACTTCTCAGTGGCTGCACCCTCCCGGGCTGACTTCTAAGGGAATAGGTGAATCTGTTTATCCTCTCTGTCCTATGGGGCTGGCAGGCATTGTGTATGTGTAGATGGCGGTGGTACATTAGAGCTCCCTGGCACCAGGCTCCTAAATCTACCCCTTTATCCTTCAGTTGGTGCTAGTTATTGTGCCTGGGAAGCATACCATCACCTTCAATCTCAAAGCCTAAATCAGAGCACCTCAAACTTTACTGTACATATGAGCTACTTGGAGATCTTGTTGAAATGCAGATTCTGATGTGATAGGTCTGGGGTGGCCTGAAACTCTGCCTTTAAAACAAGTTCCCAGGTGATGCCAATGCTGTTGATCCCAGAGTCGCAGGGACCTAAGGGGTCACCTGGAGGGAATGACAGAAACCGCAGGGCTCAAGAAGAAGGAAACTAAAATTGCTTGTCTGCTGCATGCCAGCTGCTGTGCTAGGTGGGTGAAAGTAGCCACCTTCTTAATCCTCCCAACAGACTTGCAAGGAAGGGATTAGGAGCCTAATTTCACAGACCGGGGAACAGAAACTCAGGAGCCACAGACATACACCCAGAGTCACACAGTTGGCAAAAGGAGGCAAGGGTTGAATTCTTGTGTCTGGCTCCTGTTCACTTTCTCTACTAAGAGGCTTCCCTATACATGAAGATGAAGCCCTGTCGCAATTCACAAATGAGGAAATACACTGAGTAAGTAAACATACGGAAGATGCTTGGTCTCACACTCTTCATCCAAAATGAAAAGCAAAACAGTGTGAAATGATCTCTCACCAGTCAAAATAGAATAGATTGCATGTGGGGAAAGGTATGGTGAAATGGGGATTCTCATATGATTCTGGGGAGAGGGTAAATTTGGGCAATGATTGGAAAACAGATGGCACCTATCAAACGCCCTAAAAATGTTCCTGTTCAGTAATTATGCTTTTGGGAATCTATCCTAAAAAGTCTTGAAATTATGTATCCCAGCACTATCCAGGATAAAGAAGTAGTAGCAAGAATTTAAATATCTGACAGTAGAAGAATGAGATGCAATTTGTGAAACATCCACACAATGGAATTTTATGTAGTCATTGAATTATGTGTATGTAATACCGTGGAAATGTCAATGTTATAAAGGAAGAAAGTGGCTTGCAAAATGATACACAGAGAATAATCTAAAACTGATATTTAAAAAATCTAAAACATTAAGCCTAGACAGAGAAAAAAGCCTGAAAGAAATTAAACCAGTATATTAGTGGTTAGGTTTTTTTCTGGAATTATGAACCGTCTTTTAAATGTATTTTCTCAAATGTTTTAAATATACATGTGACTTTTCTAGTGATTTTTAAAAAAATGTCCTTTCAATTAAACTTCGTTCTACAGCACTTAATCCAATGACCTAAAAGTCAAGTATACACTAAGGTTGCATAAACTATTCCTATTTTCTTATTGAATCACATGATAATTTCAGGAGACAAGTGACCTTCACTTTTGATTGACCGTTGATTGGCAGTAGTTTCAGTTTCTCTGTCCTCAGCTTCTATCATGATTAGGTTGGTGCGTCAACCTAACAAATGTGTCATAATGTCTAAGCAAAAACTCTAATGTCATCTAGAGAGTGATACATTAACAAAACCATATGAGGGATAATCCATTCATTCAACTGGCTGTGCTCTATGGATGCTGAGATGGAAGGCAGTTTGCAAGTGGCCCACAGTCTGGAAGGGGAGAGAAACCAATCAACTCCTGCTGTCTGGAGCGAGCAGAGGCTTTCAGGGCTAATCAGCACAGAGCATACTGAAGCGGACTGAGAAGATAAGATGTCCTGAATGTCGAGGAGGTGTTAGGCAAGGAAGGGACAGGAAGCTGCTCCAAGCAGAGTTTGCAAAGACTTGAAGGGGAGACATTGACATTGAGAGCATGGTGGTTTCAAGGAGCCACCCCAAAGTGTGGCTGGCATAAGGGTGCTACGCTTGGGGGAGGGAAGAACTGAGTTGCGAATGGCTGGAATCATCAGGGACTACAGATGCCATGTGGTGGGGTTTTCATTTTATTTGAAAGGTGATGGGGAACCCCAAGAGGGTTTTAAAGAAGAGAGGATCATGACAGAATTAGACTTTAATGAAGATCACTCTGGCTGCAGAGTGGAAGTGAGACGGTGGGTGGTTCAATTGACAGTGTGGGTGAGCAAAGAGAGAACCAGTCAGGCGGTTGTTTGAACAATTAAGGTGAGAAACAATGAGGGGGTGGCCATAGGGAGAGGGAGGCAGTGGGGAGGGAGATTTAGGTGGTAAATCAGTAGCTACAGGTCTTGAAAATTAATTGGATGTGGAGGGTTAGGGAGAGGGAGGAACGCCCAGTGACTGTCAGAATATTTGTAATTGCTAATTTATGTGTTTCTGCAGGCTTGAATGTTACAGTAAATTAAAGGATAGTTTGAGTGAACAAAATATAATGTAGACACAATCTTTCAGGAGACCGTATATATTACACACACACACACGCACACACACAATGTAAGTGCATTCACTGACCAAATGCCCATATCTTATCCATAAACAATTGTAAAGATGTAGAGGCCGATTCCTTTCTGGAGCCTCTGGAAAGCTCCCAGCTAGCATTCAGTGCCTTTGCACTGGAGAGAGCAAAGTCAAGACTTTGGCTTAGTGTGATGAGAGCCCCTGCTCTTGGACAGCAAAAGGCACTGTTCCCTAGAGGCATTTCCTTTTGACAGATGGTTACCCCAAATGGATGTGGGATATGAAGGGTGGCGAGAGAGAGCTACAAAAGTTCAGTGGTTTCTGGGAAGCTCTCAGGGATGTAAGGCTGAACTTCTCTCTGCAGGAGACCTTCCTTCAAAGGCAGAAGAGAATCGTGATGTTGTGATTTGCTTTTGTATATTTGTGAAAGGCACACACACGCAAACACACATGCACACACCCATTTTGCAGATGAGGCTCTGCACGATTGCGTAGTCTAGTTCCCATCACGACGCTTGTTATGGCTGAGCCAGCCCAGAGCCTGAGTCTTTGGCTCTTGAATACTTGCCATTTCCCATAGGCTGTGCTGAACGCCTTTAAACATTCTGTGTCTACCACTCCCCTGGAGTAGCACCTTTAAACTAAAGAAAGGAACTGACAGCTTGAGTTGTAGAAACAGCCCAGACCAAATCCAGACAGAGCTGAATTCAGGTTCCCTCTCATCCTGGTGACCCTGGGCTTGTCCTGTTTGAACTTCAGGTTTCTTCTCTATAAATCAGAGATAACGGCATCACCTTGTAAGCCTGGGAGGATTAAATGAAATAATGCAGGTAAAGTGTACATGGTAGGTACTCCATGCCTGTTTCTTCTTTTCTCTTTCACTGCGGAGACTTTTAGAGCAGTGAGGCTCTCCTTCTGGCTCATGGGTGTGCTAAGTAGCAGCTCCCTTCTGGGTCTTGAGAAAAGGGACCCAAAATGACAGGTCCAGCTCTGTCTGGCATTCCACACTGTGCACAGAAGCCCTCTTGGGGTAACCCAGCCCTGTGATATTTCTGTATAGTAGTATGGTAATTTCTGCAGCAAAACCTCCCGTAATGGCAAAGACAAAGTCTTCTTTGCTACGTAATGCAATTCATGCTTTTAAATGTTTTTATTTAAAATAAATTGGCCGTGCTGTTGACTCTGGCACAGAACCGTGGGCTGTGTTCTCAGTCTGCCCCTCTGCAGTGCAACGGCTGCCTCAGAGTGAAGTTCACATCCCATCCCTGGGAATCTAGAAGCCTGGCTGGGGCTGGGCTGGAAGTGGCTTCCTGATGCTGTGGGGCAGGCCCAGGTCTGGGGTGCAGAGAATTGGGCTCGACACGTGCTTCCTCCTGCTTTTGGGAAAGCCCTCTGACTGTTCTGCTCAGCTGACAGCCTGTGTTCCATTCATCTGAGCATTCTCAAGTCGAGCCCAGTGCCTGGCACAGTGGAACTCAAAGTCTGTTGGGTGAATAAGTCTCCGCTTCCCCTTCCCTAAGAGGTGGGTAATAACTCCTGCCTTGAAGGACTGCAATAGAGATGCAGAAGAGAATATGCCAAAGGTTGTACCTGGTTCATAGTAGATGCCTATTACGTGGGAGCATCCATTATCATTGTTATCATTATTATAAGTTGAGCACTGCTAGGTTGGGGGTGGGAGTAGGAGCATGATTCTATCCTATGGTTTGTGGCAGCAGTGTGTCTCACACACAGTAGGTGTTCAGTCAGTGACAGTGGACTTAAAAACCCATTTTCCTTTTTGCCTCTAGCAGGGATGATAAATCCGATCAGGTTGTTGCTCGGGGCATCTCTCCTCCCTCCTCCCTCCCTCCACTCTCCTCTCCTCATCACTTCATCTCTTCAGGGGACACAGTGATAACTGCAGGGGGCTACTGTATTTGATGACTCAGGATCTGCCACCCGTGTTTTCCAACCGCGCCTGTGGAAGGGAGAACTGGACTGGGCTGGGTGAATTATTTTTGGTATTTTCTCCGGTTATTCTGATCTCTAACATTTTGCAGTGGGTGGTGAGAGCTGGTGATTTTCCTTTCTTTTGTGCAAACGAGACCAGAATAAACAGCATAGGGTGAGTCACTTCAGATTCTTAGCGCTTCAATTACTTAAAAACTCCAAGGGCTGATGAAGCTTAGAATGTCACCTTCTCCAGAACAGCCACAAGCAGATGGGAAATGTTCCATATTCTAAGTAGTTGATGGCTTCCCGGCACAGGAAATCTGCTACTAGCTAGCTACTAGTGCCCAGAGAGAAGAGGCAGAAAGGCAAACCAGCATTCAGAAGGCAGTCCCCCTTGATGCCAAACACTTTATACACATTACTTCATATCTTACTTCATTTAATCTTCACAATGACCTGATGAAGTAATACACTTAATGCCTATGAGGTAATAAATAACAGCCCCAATACATATTTCCTGCCTCCTTGGTAGACATCAGGTCCACTCTCAGCATGTTATATTCATTAACTCCTTGAAGCCTTCCAACAACCCTATGACAGTCATTGCTGTCTCCGCTTCATTGATGAGAATACCGAAGCTCAGACCAGCAAATGAGAAAACCAAAAATTGAACCTGAGTCCTTCTGCCTTTAAAGCCCATAGTCTTAAGCCCCTGCATTTCCCAAACTGTGTCCTGAGGGACTCTGGGGTCTTCTGAGGTGCTATGGGTATTATCAGATATGAGGGAAAAGGTTCGGCGGTTCAAATGGCTTGGGTATTTTGGCTTGCATAAAATCCCACTACCGGAGTGGGCACACAAGTTCCTTTTGAAGGGCCCTGGGTGGTCTATGTTAGAGAAAACCATTGTTTCTGTTGAGCCTAGTTAAGTCTCTGACTTGCTAAATCATGCAAACCATTTGTTCATTCCCAGGATGTTCTCAGGGTCCCCTGGGCTCTGCGGAGCAGGGTCATGGGCACGCCACACTGTTCCCTGCCAGAGGACCCACAGAACAGTGCAGATGTCCCATGGGGGTTAAGTCTCCAGGGGAAATATTCAATCAGTAAAAAGCAGTATTTAAAAAATTACTGTCATGACAAAGGAACACCATTTTCTTGACTACCCCTGCTAACGTCTAACAGTCCTGCTAATGTCTCATGTGGCACTGTTAGTGGAAGAGACACGAAGAGATCCCCTAGCTTAACTCTAGAATAGAGACCAGAGCCTTTGCCCCACCCCTGGCCTCCCCAACTGATCTTTGAGACTGTGTTTACATGCCTCCAGGGATAGGGAGCTGGCTACCTCACAAAGCATCCTGTGCTACACAGAAAACAGCTGTTGGAAAGGTCTTCCTTCTATTGACGTGAAATATACTTCCAGCAGTTCTTGCACAGTGGCCCCTTTTGCCTCTGAGAGCTCTAAAAAAGTGTGAAGGCCACTGTCAGACCCTGAGAGTCTCCTTTCTCCTTGCTAAACATCCCCACTTCCCCACTGACGTGGTTTCCAGCCCCTTGGGAGAAGTGAATACACCTGGAAAGGACAGGGGCCTTGAGGCTTTGGGTCCAAATCCTGGATCTCCTAACTATTATAGCATCTGTATGACCTTGGTCAATTCATTTAATTTTTCTAGGTTTCAGTGTCTTTATCTATGGAAAAAAAATATATATTTACTGTGTAGAATTTTTTGAAGATTAAATAAGCTAATGTGTACAAAGCACCAGCCTAATTCCTGGTCAACACATGTTATTGATCTCGCGTCTCCATCTCTCCACTTCCTCCACCTTTCTAGTACTCTCCTCTGTAGAAGCGTGTTACTATCCCCCATGAGATGCTTAAAGAATTCCAGGCATAAGGCCGGGTGCTGTGGCTCATGCCTGTAATCCCAGCACTTTGGGGGGCCGAGGAGTTTGAGACCAGGCTGGGTAATATGATGATATCTTGTCTCTAAAAACAAAAAATTCAAAAATTAACTGGGCATGGCGGTGCACACCTGTAGTCCCAGCTACTCTGGAGGCTGAGGTGAAGGGATCACTTGAACCCAGGAGGAAAAGTTTGCAGTGAGCTGAGCTGACTTATGCCAATGCACTCTAGCCTGGGCAACAGAGTGAGAACTTGTCTCAAAAAAAAAAATAAATAAATAAATAAAAAAATAAAGAAAAAGAAGAAAAAGAAGAAAAAAAGAATTCCAGGTGTAGGCAGACCCCTGGAGTGGACAGTGGCTTCAATTCTCTCATTCTAGAAGCCAGTTCTAGACCTGGCTCTGCTGTAAACCCAAATGAGATCTGGGCCAAATCGCTTTCACACTCTGGGTTTCTGTTTCCTACATCTGAGGAACAACTCTGCCATTCTGGGGTGCTTGTGAATGTTCAAATACCCTTCCATATTACCAAAAAATAAAAAATTAAAAATCCAGCAAATGATTTGGCTTTCAGAAACAATGACAGAAAACATTTTTACCCCAAGCGAAAGAGGTAGAATCTTTAAGGATCAGGAACCAATATGACTGTTCTTTTTGTTTCCTGACTGACTTGACCATTTGAGTTTATCTTCAACTGACCTCAGAATAATAAGAAATCTAACTGATGAGAGTTTGTGTAAAGATTTTAGGCTTCTAAGTTCTGCTCCTATCTGGCACTGGCAACAACAACAACAACAACAACAACAACAACAACAACAACAACAAAGTTGTTTAAGACGCTTATTTTAAAGAGGACCCAGTGAAATGAATTCACTTCTTCTAGATCTGACTTCGTGAAACAGCTGTAATGTGCATTATGAAGAATTTTCTAATTGGGCTTTTTTAGACTGAATAATTTAATTTTTGTGTGAGCTTTAAAATGCATTCGTTGTACAGGAAAATCATAAGATACATTTTTTTCTTTCTGAAAGGTCATCTTAAAGGTAATTATTTAGAATTTAGATTTAGTTTCTTCATGAAAACAAAGTTATAAATGGTGGTCAGATTCCCCTGCTAGCCCGACAGATGTTTATTTAAACCATTCACAGCTATTGATCATTTATACTTCACCTTTGATTGATTTGCATTTTCTTATTGTCACTGCCTTCTGTGGTCCTCCCATCATGGTTCAGGGCTCTATTTTGAATTGAGTGTGTTTGGGAAGGCTATCCTGGAAGCTTAACTATTCCCCAGGATTAGGTGGGTTCTCTGTAATGCAACAAAGAGAGAGTATGGTGGCTTGATACCTGGGATGCTTTCTGTAGTTAAAATGGAACATGGTGACTGGGGGAATTCTTGTGTCTTTAGTCACAATTCATGGCTTTCCATCCACCCCAGCAACAGTTAAGCAACAAAACTGAATGAAAAGTTAAATAAGATGTGATATATCCATATACTGAAATATTATTTAACAATGAAAAATGAAGTACTGATATATGCTACAACATGGATGGACCTTGAAAACATTATAAGTGAAATAAGTCAGACACAAAAGGTCACAGGTTGCATGATTCTACTTATAGGAAATGTCCAGAAGACGCAAATCTACAGAGACAGAAAGTAGATTAATGAATATTTAGGGCTGGGGAGAATGGGCAGTGACAGTAATGAGTATGGGTTTAGTTAGCAGGGGGTTGTTCTAAAATTCTCTTACTGTGCTGGATGCATATCCTTGTGTATGTTACTACAAAACATCGAATGGCACACTTTAAATGGGTGAATTAGCATGCAAATTATATCTCAATAAAGCTGTTTCTTAAAAATAGAATTAAGCAAAGCAATTGAGACGATATTTGTCTCTTTCCTTTGCTCCAACAAGAGCTTTCTCCACTCCCCTGGCTTAATGCTGGCCTGCTGTTCACATAAATAAACAGGAATGTTTGTAGCATGGGGATTTGTAATCTAGTCAATAGATTTATATGTTTCTTAAGAGAGAGCATCTTGTGCAAAATATTATCCAATAAAACTACAGTCTAGCAGTACTCAATCAATCAGTCAATCAGTCATTCATTCATTCCTACAACAAACTTTTCCTGACCACCTAGTCTATACTAGATAGCCAGTTCACATCAGGAACCCAGGATCACACAAGGGAAAACAATTCTAACCAGAACCCCAGTTTCTTACCAGGTAGCTGTGTTATCACTAGGGAATCAGGTTCACATCAGGGAGCCAGGTTCATCCTAGGAAATCAGAGTCTCACCAGAGAGCCACGTTCAGAAAAACGCTTTGATATACTAAAAGCCCTAATTAGCTCTATTTTAGATGCCAACCTGTTCTCACAGAACTGAACCAAAACACAGACAACCAACCCCTTTCCCCTTTTCTTTTCTTTTTTCCTTTTCCTTTTCTTTTCTTTTCTTTTTTTTTTTTTTTTTTTTTTTTTTTTTTTTTTTTTTTTTTGCAGGGGGGAAGGAGTCTCTCTCTGTTGCTAGGCTGGAGTGCAGTGGCGTGATCTTGGCTCACTGCAACCTCTGCCTCCCGGGTTCAAGTGATTCTCTTGCCTCAGCCTCCAGAGTACCTGGGATTACAGATGTGCACAACTATGCCTGGCTAATTTTTGTATTTTTAGTAGGGACAGCATTTTACCACGTTGGCCAGGCTGGTCTCAAACTCCTGACCTCAAATGATCCGCCCACCTCGGCCTCCCAAAGTGTTGGGATTATAAGTGTGAGCCACCGCGCCCGGCCCCCCTTTTCTAATGTATGTCCCTTAAGAGCAGATTAGTTATTTTTAAAGGAAAAGTTAACAAGGGTCCAAACATTTCAGGTTATCAACCAAATTAATTAGTGTACTTTGTGAAAGGAGTTCCAGCATGGCTTCAAAAAGGGAATCTGACTGGTGCATTTAAATATTTCCTTACAGAATATTTGGTATCAAGCCGAAGAGCTTTGAGACAAAGGAGCCTGAAAAGGAAGTGTTAGGGCTGTCTCAGAAATGGGGTGGCAGTATTGCAGAGAAGACAGTGCAAGTGAATGCAGCACCCCAAATCTTACTAGAAGCCTCCTCCATGCCAGAAGCTTTGCTAGGACCTAGGTGGGGCTGGGATCACAGATAGTAGAGACCTAGACTCTGTCTTAGAGGGACAGAGTTTGCTGGGAAGATAATAAGTCAAAGGGCAATGAAGTGCTGGTCACAGACACCAGATTTTTGTACATGACATTAGAAAGGACAGGGATCTGCAGGCACCTCCATTTGATTTCTTTTCAAGGATTTTACTAATAGACCAGCTTCTGGGAAAGGGCTCTTGTTGTGGAATACATGAGGCTTGGATAGGTTGTCTCAACATGGAAAACAACTTCAAATGCAAGCCAAGAACACGGGGTCAGGTGTTGTGCATGTAAGCTTGGCAAATCCTATCATAAAACCAATGGGGCTGTGATAGAATTGGCGTTCTCCCTCTGTCTTGTGTTAATTATTATGCACTTGCTTTCTGGGCTTTGAATTATTCATGAGGCCAGATACAAAATATGATGATTATTGGTAATCTCCAGCTGTGGCACCTGAATGTGCAGAGATGCCACATCTGTTTCCAAAAACTATGGGCTGTGCTAAGGAACTTAGTGGGCTTTGGGGGAGCAGAAGCTGGCAGGGAGGGGAGGAGAGTGGTCAGAGGAGCGAGATCAAGAGCAGAAAGGTAAAGTGATGTTGCTCTCAGAGAAGGTGGAAGTGTGTCGATCAACAAACTGACTAAAATATAGGGAGCAAGAATACGGACCCAACTAGAAGGAAGAGCTGGATAAATACCGAAAGAATGAATAAATGAATGAATGCATGTATGCTGAAACAGGGAGGAGGGGAGGAAACTAGCCTTTGTTAAGTGTCTCCTTTGAGTCATTTTACTGAATTCTCACTGCCATTCAATGAGGCAAGGAGGAAATGGACACACACCTTGTTTCATTTAATCCTCATGACTTATGATATGGGCATTTGCATCAGTGCTTGACAGTGTTGGAAGCTGGGGTTGCAGAAGAGGCCTGCAGTTGCTCAGTTATTAGTGGGGACTTCAGATCATGCTGCCCTATACCCATTGGCCAGACACGATTTGGGGGATAGGTAGGCAAAGCTATAAGCATCAGGTACTGTTGGCGGTAGGGAGTGATCCAATGCCTTCCCTCCTTGGGAGAAGGAGTAACTCTACAGAGAATGCTGCCAGACTGAGTGCCCAGTCCCCTGGACAGAGTCTGATGGGGAGCTGATAGATGCTGTTGTCTCTCCACCCACTCCCATCTCTGCTGCTCTTAATGGGAGACCTGGTATAGAAAAGGCACCTCCTGAGTATGAACAGGTCAGCCTTTTTGGGAGGGCAGATCAGCGTTCTATCAAAATG
Organism: Rhinopithecus roxellana; assembly: GCF_007565055.1. Classification (NCBI taxonomy): domain Eukaryota; kingdom Metazoa; phylum Chordata; class Mammalia; order Primates; family Cercopithecidae; genus Rhinopithecus; species Rhinopithecus roxellana. The sequence continues at coordinate 50,081,425 of NC_044567.1, forward strand.
AAAAACGCTTGATGGCTTTGATTCAGCAATCCTGGAGAAATAGTTGCATATGTTGAAAACCAAGCCTGTGCTGTGGTAATGTTTGTTATAGCAAGAAACTGAAAACAATCCAAGAGTGCATCAACAGGGGATGGGTCAGTACAATGTCCTGTACAGGGAGGCAAGATATTGATCCCAGCTCTGCCATTTACTGTCTGCGTGATTGGAGTAAGTTACTAACATTTCTGAGTCTGTTTTCTCATCTGTAAATGGGGATGACAACAGTAACTTCTTTGCATGTTTTTTGTTAGTGTTAGTACATGTAAAGTGCTTAGAACAGTACCTGGCATCTAGTCAGAAGTTAGTAAATGTGAGTAATTAACAATGCCCCACTAACATAAAGTCTTCAAAACGAGTAATTCCTCTGAGACGTAGGCTTTGCCCTCTGGCCAGCTGGCTATCTAGCCATTTCTGTTCCCAAGGGGTGGCTGACCCCATGGAGGTTAGGGGGGATGGGACTGTGCCCTAATCTTCCAGCTCAGAAAGTGAAAAGCATCGCCAGACCAGTATAGCTCAGAGCAGCCAGCCAAAGGTTGGGTGGGAGCCAAATTATGCAGGCAGCCGAACCTGGCTCTGGGGCTAAGGTAACACTGGCCATAGTCTTTGGTCTCAGCCACCAGCAGCCAGGAAAGGTAAGAAGATATTGGAATTTGTGTTCCCTGGCACCAAAGGGGGCCAGAGAAAACCCTTTTCCTTAGCCCAGTCACTAATACGGTTACCCAAAACCTTCCTACCATCATCACATTAGACTTTCTTTCCTCTCTCATTTTTTCATTCATTTATCAAAAATTGTTAGCTCTCCTACCATGTGCCAGGCAGTATCATAAAGATTCTAGGCACTCAGAGACAAAGACGACTCCCATCTTTTGAGGCACTTGTGGTCTACTAGGAAAAACAGGCAAGTAAACAAATAATTACTTGCCTGTGTGAGCCCCACACAACAAGCACATCATCTGCTTTGTTATTGGTTTCCAGCCTTGGAAAGTGCCTAGTAACAAACCCAAATGGTTTGGTGTCTTAGCAAACCCAATTGGTTTGTTACTGGTTTGTTATTGGTTTTCAGCCTTAGAAAGTGCCTAGTAAGTAGTAAGCTCATGCTAATATTTATGGAATAGATATGCACAATAATAAAATCTGTACAAGGTACAGAAGTACTACACACCAACTCGGTTACGAAGGCAAGAAAGTCTTAGAAAGTGATGTATAAATAGGGTTTTGGAAGATGAACAGGAGTTTGTTAGGTTAACACAGCCTGCAGTTTAAGATGTCTATAACATAGCTAAAATTATAATTTTGAGGCCACAGAAAATCACTATGGTGCTTGCTCTCAAATTAATGAAGGTAGAAGCCAGCATAGAAATGAGGTTATGTATATCTCTCCTCTCCTTGACCCCCCAGTCACTCTGGTCATTTTCTTCATAAACCTTGACCTAATATATATAATCCACTTATCTGTCTATGTGTTGTCTGGATCTCTGTCTCTCCAGCTCTTATAATGGTGTCTGGCTTGTAGTTAGGGCTCAATAAATGCTCACTGAGTAAATGAATAAATGGGAATAGGAATAGAAGGAAAGAATGGGCCCTAAGTATCCACAGCCAGGGGCTCTTTCCCTGTCTGGGTAGATCTGGGACGGCGCCGTCCAATAGAAATATAAAAAGAATCCCATGTGTAATTTCAAATTTTCTAGTAGTCCTTAAGAAAAGTAAAAAGAAATGATAAAATTAATTAATATTGTATTTTTTCACCCATTACATCCAAAGTAATGTAACTTCAATATGTAATCAATATACAAAAATTATTGAGATTTATACCTCAATAATATTATTGAAAAAAAGGTCAATAATTTTTTTTCAAGCCTTTCAAGCATTTGAAATCCAGTGGGTGTTTTACATTTAGAGCACATCTCAGTTAGGATTCGCCACAGTTCAAGAATTCAGTAGCCACACGTGGCCAGTGGCTGCCATATTGGCAGCAAGGCCCAAAGCCTCCTCCACTCTGTTGCCTAGCATAGACTGTCAGTGGGGCAGGCCTGGGCTCAGCACAGAACTTGCCACCCTGGTTGGAGGGGCACTGGAGGATGTCTGATGAAATGGGAATAAAGTCTTTTAGAATTGTGTCATTTACCCTTTTGCCCCCCTCCATGTGGCCACCCTGTTATGCCACCTCCTCTTGTCCTGGCAGATGGAGACATTCCCAGACCCCTCCTGCCCGCAGTTCCAGGACCTATGTTTCTCTTTTGCGCTCTCCCCTTCGGCTTGGGGAGAATTTAGCATTTCCACAGTGCATTTGCATTGATCAAGTGTGACAGTGAGACCCAGTTCCCTTGGCCATTGAAAACATCAGGACAAAGAAGAGTGAGGAACTGGGCTGTAACTGTGAAGCCAGGGATATCTGGATGCTGTTAGACCTCTACAACTGTCTTTTTCAAAGTGATCCTGACCTCCAGGCCCTGTGATTAAGGAACAGGTGGAAAGTACCACAGGCCACAGTACTTAAGTCATCCCAGGCATTGTTCTAAGAGCTTTGCATCTATTACCTAGTAGAAGCCACACAACAGCCCAACCTGATAGGTGCTCTTATTGACCCTATTAACAAATGAAGAAACTGAAGCACAAAGGTGTTACACAATTTGCTCCAGGATTCACAGCTAATAAAAGGCCAGCCCAGGATTTGAGCTGAGGCCATCTTGCTCCAGAGTCTGGCCCTTACCTGCTGTACTCTAAGAAAGGTGCATATGCGACTCTCCAGGAACTAGGAAGAGACAGAGATCACTTCTCACTGCAGGGGGAGAAGGAGGTAGAGAGATGAGAGAGGAGAGATGAGAGAGGATGGGGTCCAGTAGGTAGGTAGGAACTTTGAACAGGGACTTGAAGGAATCTACAGAGATGACAGGGACAGTATACTCCACATGGGGTCTTTGCTTTTCTCCTCCGAGGCACTCTTAGTGTTGTTGTCAGCACTTGGACAGAGCTAGAAAGCCCGCCATGCTGTCCTATTATTTGGGTGTCATTTCAAAACCCAGATAGAATGAGAGCTTAACGGGTATGAAGTCTCCTTTTGGGATGATAAAATGCTCTGGAACTAGACAGTGGTGATGGTTGCAGAACACTGTGAATATGCTATGGGCTACTGAATCGAACACTTGAAAAAGGATGGTGAATTTTTTGCTATGTAAATGTTATCACAATTGAAAAAAAAAAAGAAGGGGGGTAAGAGAAGATGCAACTTTCTCCAGGAAGAAGGAAGAAAGCAAAGGCCATGAGAAGATGAGGGTGCAGGTCCTCCCAAGGAGGCAGGCCCATCTGCGCGAGTGTGTGTCACATCCACGTGTGCATGGAACGTCCACGTGATGTGAGTGTGTGACATCCATGAGACACATGATAACCACACAATATGTCTCCCACTCATAAGTGTGTAGCACCCACCATCCCAACGAGAAGTTAAGTCAGTCTGAAAACCTCTGGCCTGTGAGAGTGATTGTGTCTCGCTCAGGAGAGAGCATGGGTGACAACTCAGCCAGGTTGCATAACGTGCAAATGAGCTGGAGTCAAATGTTGACATCAGCCTCCTGCCAGTTACAATCTACATGTACTTCCACTATCCTTCCCTGTACTGGAGCCAAGGCCTGTTGGATCCATCAGCTCTTTCCATTCCTCCCACCCAGCCTTGTGTCTCCATCCTTCCAGGAAGAAACAAGGACACAAAGGTGACACACCTGCATTTCACATTCCTCCCTATCCTCCAGGAGCTGGATCTCAGAGCCGCTAAGGCAGAAGCCAAGACACTTGCATGGGGATCCTGAGCTGAGGGTGGGGAAGAGAAAGGTACCCAGATACACTTAGCAAGTTAGGCAGAGACTGAGAAGTTTCATCCAGAGGAGAAGCCATTCAGGAAGTGGACACAACCAGCGTTGACATTTCCCTTGAAACTGGAAATACAGGAACACAAGAGACTGTTTAAAGTGGTGTGGTTTGGACAAATCGCCTAGCTTCTCTGAGATGGAAAGAGGTGCACCAAGCAAGAGGAGAGCTGAGATGGAGGAGGGGATAAGAAAGGCGGGGGGAAAGTGGAATGAAAATGAAACAGAGCTGATAAGCCCTACGGAAATTACAAATAGCCTTCCTGGCTTATCCAGGGTTCATTCGTTCAATCACTGTGTGTTTATTCAACAAATACTACTGTGCTGAGACCTGGGGAAGGGTCTGAGGACAGACACGAGGAATGTGGTCTGAGTATGGAGACAGGTAGAATCCAGGGTGACAAATGCCCTAGCCAATGTCTGCATAGGCTACACGCAGGGCAGAGAGGAAGGGAAGTATTTCCACCTGTGGGATGACATTTAGGCAAGATTTCAGGGAAGAGAAAATGCCTGAGCTGGATCTTGAAAGGCAGGTGTGTTTTTCCATGCAAAAGGGAGAGGGAAGATGCAGTGTGAAGAACATTCTAGGAGAGGAACAGGGTGAGCACACACATGGAGATGTGAAACAGCACAGCTCATTTCGGGAATTGAAATATGGCCAGAGCATGGGACATGTGGGAGCCAATAGATGTCTCCTTGTTGCTGGTCTAGCTCGCTGACCTTGGAACAAGCTGCTTTTACAGTTTTGAGCATGTCTCCATCTGTACAACGAGCGACCAGATTAGATGTTTCTCAGGGGACTTTCCAGCCCTGGATACTCCTGGAGGGAGTGAACTCCCTATCAACCAACACATTCAAGTGGAGAGTAGGTGACCACTGGTGGGATTCTAACCTTTGATGGGCATTTGAACTATATGACCTTGAAGGTGCTTTCCAGACCTGAGCTGCCCTGATTCTGGGATTCCGGAGCCCAGATGGGGCCTGTGGGCTGTGCCAGGCAGCCAAGGATGGTTGTGCAGGACATCTGTTCCCTCCCCTGCATCCCAGGCGAGACCCCTGCTGTTTCTTGAAAGTCTGATGTACACACACGGGCTTGGCATTGAATGATTCATTTTCTGGAGTGAGGCACAGGACTACCCTCCACTCTGCCTCATAAATGGTCAGAAGCCCCCATGGGGCTGAAAGCTGGCAGCTGGCCACTCTAAAGTGATAGAAGCCAGCTGTGGGCTCTGACTTCTGCTATACTAACTCAATATGTATTGGAGCCTCTACTTTGCTGGGCTCAGAAGTTGCTCTGGTGAGACTGTCGCTCTTTGGCAGAAGCTGATGCTCAGTGACAAGTAATGAAATATCCAGGAGAAAAGGAAGGTGACCTGCCCACCAACCAGAGACCACCTGCCACCCCTTTTGTCTTGGTCACTGCTCACTCTGGCGGCAGAACCAGAGGCAAGTGATGTGAAGGTACAGAGCAGGGGTGTGGACCCAGGGGGCTGGATTTCCAGCTCAGCTCCGCCACTTCCTCAGCTTGGGGATCTGGGAGAACCCAAGTCTTCTCCATAAGCCTCTGTTTTCCTTGCTGTAAAATGGGGATAATTATGACTATATGTACCAAATAAAATAATGGAGTCAGTGTTATGTAAGCTATCACACACAGTGTGAAGGAGGTAAGAAGGGGGGGGGGGGTAAGAGAAGATGCAACTTTCTCCAGGAAGAAGGAAGAAAGCAAAGCCCATGAGAAGATGAGGTTGCAGGTCCTCCCAAGGATGCAGGTCCATCTGCGCGAGGTTAATGCTGGGTTGGCATTAATGCTGAGGTTCCCACTCCTAGGTGATGTTCAGCGGAGGATGGCGTGAACCCGGGAGGCGGAGCTTGCAGTGAGCGGAGATCCGGCCACTGCACTCCGGCCTGGGCGACAGAGCGAGACTCCGTCTCAAAAAAAAAATATGTTCTATATGGTTTCAGTATAGGAGTCTTTAAAACAATTATTGATTTAAAAATTATTGATTTGTGAATGACTTTGCAGGAATATATCACTTGTGTCTTGGGCTTGGGAGAGAGAAACAGATAATCTTTTTCTGTTATACAGAGGAAGAACTAATGAGCTGCCCAGCTTTGAAAGCCTAAGACAGGGCTCTCTTGTCCTTAGGGAGCTGAGCGTCGAGGTGCAAGGAGCTGGACAGAGGAGTTGTCTCAGGAACAAATGTCAACCTGTGTGCTAACTATGCTGCCCAGCATGAGGGGAGAGGAGTGGCACCAGGCACCTTCTCCCTATCAGGGTCAGGACATGGCATTAGCTGGCTAGGTGTTCATCTTCCTTGCCTTTCGGAGTAAATGTATACCCATGCCTCCCAGGCCTAGTCCTAATATCTGTGGGAGTTGGTAACCCTTGGGGAGGGAATTCCAGATTGTGGGTACCTGGAGTCTGGTCTGGGGAAGGTTCTATGCTCATGGGCATGGCTCAAGGACTTCTCACTCTACACAGGTGCATGGCTGGATGGGGGCCAGAATGGGGCCCTCTGAAGAATGGGGTCTGGGTCCTAGGGTGTCTGGTTGCCCCAGCTTGTGCCAGCTTTCTCTCCTCATGGCTGGACCCTGTTGCCTTGTCCCCAAGGCACTTGCTGAAGTTCCATCCCAGACTTGATGGGCCATCACTGCTGATCCCCGCCTCCAAACTGACCCTTAGGTGCTGAGTTTGAGACCCAACAGATCGAGGCCTGATAGGTCCCCTTAGGCACTGTGATCAGGGTCCTGGAACTGCCCCCTGACCCCATTATTTCTCAGGCCTAGAGAAATAGGTCTGGGCAGAGGTGTGGCTTCCCAGCTTGCTTCTCTGGTTAGGATCAAGTCTTGCTTCAGCATTTTTCAACAGTGGGGTCTTGTGCTTTGCTGGCATCACTCTGCCAGCAAAACAATGTTTGCTCAAAATTGAGATGAGCAATGGAGAGGGGGTGAGCAGGGAGCCTGGGGTAGGAGTCAGGACACCTAGGTGATATCCAACTCTGCCACTTATTATTTTTTTTATCTTGATAAAACACATCAATTTAAATGTACAATTTGAACTGTTTTTAAATGTACAATTAAGCGTTACTTTTTTAAAAGAGACCCCATTTTCCTCTGTCCCCAAGCCTAGAGTGGCACAATCGTGGCTCACTGCAGCCCTGAACTCCTGGGCTCAAGTGATCCTCCCACCTCAGTGTCCTGAGTAGCTAGGACTACAGGTGTGCACCACCATGCCTGGCTAATTTATTTATTTTATTTTTTGTAGAGATGGGGTTCTTGCTATGTTTCCCAGGCTGGTCTAGAACCTCTGGAGTCAAGTGATACTCCCATCTCAGCATCCCGAGTATCTGCGATTACAGGGGTGAGCCACCATGCCTGGCTAGTGCCACTTATTTTTTCTAAAAATAACTCTAGTGTGCGCTGCAGCCTCTGTCCTCTCCTCTATATTCATTCATTACTTTTCTTTTTATCCAACAAATATTTATTGTCTGTGATATCTCCAGCACCATGTTAGATACTTGATCAGGGCTTTTCACAGTTTATGCTAACACACTCCTGAAATAAATCTGAAACACTATTAACTACCTTGGGATGAACTGAATGTTTGCCTCTTCCCCTTCAAGTCATATGTTGAATTCCTAGCTCCGGAAGTGATGGTATTTGGAGGTGGGGCCCTTGGGGGATAATGAAGTTTAGGTTAGGTCGTAGGGTGGAACTATCACGATAGGACTAGTTTCTTTATAAGAGGAGGGAGAGACAAACTTCCCTTGCCATGCAAGGACACAGTGAGAAGGAGGCTCTCTGCAAGCCAGGAGAAGAGCCCTCACCAGGAAATGAATTGGCCAAAATGTTTCCTTGATCTTAACCTTCCCAGTCTCCAGATCAGTGAGAAAATAAATTTCTGTAGGTAAGACATCCAGTCTGTGGTTGGCAGCCTAGGTATGGTATGGATTGGTATGGTATTGTATGGTATGGAATGGTATGGAATGGTATGGTATGGTATGGTATGGTAGCCTAAGAAAACTAAGACACACCTCAAACATTTAAAAACAGCATCTAACATACTTTGTTTTGTATTTGTGCTTTAAAAATATTTTCACTACAACTTAGAGCTGCAAATTTTGCTTGTTGAGTTTATGTAAATCGTCCATCCTACAACCTAAATGGCAAAGCCATCCTCATTGTCAGACCAATTAGCCAATTCAGAATCTTTTTCAGCCAAAAAGTCTGATTTTTTTCAATTCAAATAAGTCCATTAATATGCATCTCTGTGACCACTTCTGAACGCTAAGAGAGGAGAGAGATGGACACAGGTAATGCAGAGTCCTTGGCACCTGGTTGCCCCCTTCAGTGGTGCTTGTATAGTGCTTTGTCCTGGGGGTCTTCTTCCTCTGGAGCGATGCGTTCTTGTATGGCCCCTTTGGTGGGCACCAGGAGATGCCCACCCCTCAGGGCAATGTCCCCTAGAGGGAGTGAGGCCTGTTTTTCACTTGTGAAGTGGAAGGAGGCTTTGGAAGGGAGACCTGAGAAGGCCTGTCCTGGCAGACTCCAGCCACGTGCCCTGGAGACCACGTGGAAACTGACAATCTGGGAATGGATTCTTTTACCACTTTCTGTGTCTGCGCACCCCTTGGAGAGTCCTCATATACCCTCAGCGGTCTGGGTAGGCCATCAACTTCATCAGTTGAAGACAGCTACACTAGATGATTCCCAAAGCTCCTTCTAACATTCTAGGATTTGACATCTTGAGCCAAAGCCTATGTTGAGGTTCCACCTAAATCTCAAATCCTCCTCTTCCAACGCCTGCACTGTCTGGCTGCACGATAGCGCCCTCACGCCCTAGGAGGTTTTCCCTCTAGCAACGGAAAACTCATGCACTACACCACCATGTGTGTGTCACTCTCTCCTGAGATGAATTCTACTATCTGACCCAATTCACAGACACACGAACTCTTTTTAGAATTTAAAAACTGAAATGACACTTGAGGTCATGGAATTGGAAATTCACACACACACACACACACACACACACACACACACACACACGGCATAAGCAGCCATTCAGGCATTTTCTCCACAAAAGTCTGCACATCTGCCTTTCAACTGGTTTTTTTTTCTGAACGGCATCAGGCTGGGTGGATGTAGGCCACACGTGCTGTGTAGGCCGACGTTGCTTTCACAATAACAATGAGAAGGTCTCAAATTCCAATGTCAAATGACTTGAGGTGCTAGCTCTTTAAAAAGAACCCGTCATTCTACAGAAAACACACACACAGACACATAAACAGACACACACACATAGACACACACACTTATTTTATTTTATGAAGCAGATTGTGAAGAGAAACCTCCGGTGCACACGTTTACCAAGCGCTGCTTCTGTACTCTTGGTTTTCTTTAGGCGGGACAGCCCTGCTGAGCCCTGGATGCTGTATTGTAAAAGGGAAAGTAGGTCATGGCCACAGGCTGTCAGTCCTCAGCATAAATCAGTTGCAGGGAGATAAAACCTGTCACCCACAAGGAAGTAGGCACGTGGGCACCCACATGGCCACCCTGTCTTCTTCTCTAAGGCAGAGACAGAACTCATGTTCCTGGGGAATGCATTTTATTACAACCACCAGAATGCCTGGAGCGATTTTTTTTCTTTGAAGTTAGCAGCCTTTTAAAGGAAAGGTGAAGTTCGTAAAAAGCCGTGGATGTTATACAACTACACCATCCATCTTTTACGAGGTTCGGGGCAGGCTGAACACCTCCTTGTAATTTACTAAAAGTGGGGACCCCGGAGGCTCTTACTAGGTTTCCCAGCTTCTCAGTGCCTTAGGAAAAGCCACGGCTGTGTGGCCCTGGCTGGGCCCCTGGACGGCTTCTGGCTTGGTGGAAGGCTGGTATGGTGGCTTGTGGGTGATGGGTGAAAGTGCAGTGGCAGATCCTGTGGTGGGAGGTGAGTGGTTTCAGAGTGGCCCTGGTCTCTGCTCACAGCCACTCAGTTCCCTCATCTCCAGGGTATGAGGAGGGATCCAGTCTTGGATGCTATTTGTCTTGCATTTCGTTCAGGCTGCAATAACAAAAGTACCTTAGACTGTGTGGCTTAAACAACAAACATTTACTGCCCACAATTCTAGAGGCTGGGAAGTCCAACATCAAGGCACCAGCAGGTTCGAAGAGGGACTGCTTCCTGGTTCCTAAACGGCAGCTTCTTGCTGTATCCTCACATGGTGTAAATGGGAAAGGGAACTCTCTGGAGTCTCTTTTATAAGGGTAATAATCCTAATTGCAATGGCTCCACCTCATGACCTAATCACCTCCCAAAGGCTTCCACCTCCCAATACATCACATTGGGGGTTAGGATTTCAACATATACATCTTGGGGAAGGGGACAACATTCAGACCATAACACTATGCGTGCCCCTGAGTTCCCCTGTGGAATCAGGCTGAGGCCAGACATGAAACTGCAGCTGCATCCTTTCTGGTCTTCTCCTGCTTCCCTCCCTCCCTCTCTCCTAAAGGCATGTGGCTCTGGTTGCATTTTACTTGTTCTCTACTGCACTTGCCTGTAGCCCTCTGTTCTGGAAACCAAGGTTCACTGCTGGACCCTGAGGCATGAGATGTAAGACACATACAGCCAGAGATGCAGGCAGCCACAGTTGCTCATACATCTTCATTCATAGGAATAACCATACACAAAAGCAAAACCAAACTGGGCCAGTGTGTACCTTCTCCCTCTCCCTTCCCAGGGTCAGGTAGTCCATTTGAACAGGGGGCAACCCACACAGAGGGCTCCACTCCTGGCCTCCCTCCCTGTGGGGCTGACGTGGGAGGGAGTTCTCTGTTGCTGGCAGTGTTCTAGACCAGGCCAGAGGAGAGCCGAGCCAGGATGAGTCATGCATTAGGCTGGGAATTGGTACTTTCCAGCTCTGAGAGTCCCTGCTCTAATTCTACCTCAAATCATTTTTGTAATGAGTCAGGACATAAGTACAAATTATTTAAATGTAAGTGGTTATGGGAGGAGTGATGTGCAGACTAGGAAAGCCCGTGGGTGATCACAGCTCAGCTCCCTCAGGGAACAGGTACTAGCCGGGCTTCTCAGTGAGTGTTCTGAGGAGCCCTCTGTGCTGCCCTGTCAACACCTCTGCAAAAGGAACCTGCCTTGGACAGGCCCAGTCTTGGCCTCCATGGAGGCAGCCCTGAACTCTTCTTTGGTGCCAGATTAAGATGAATTTTGCCCCAGGATGGATCAGACCCAGAGTCACACCCATAACTCATTCATTCAGTGATGAGATTTGGGGCTTTTTGAGCTGATGCTATATTATTATTATTTTTTGAGACAAGAGTTTCGCTCTTGTTGCCCAGTCTGGAGTGCAATGGTGCAATCTTAGCTCACTGTAACCTCCTCCTCCTGGGTTCAAGCGATTCTCTTGCCTCAGCCTCCCCAGTAGCTGGGAACTACAGGCATGCACCACCACACACAGCTAATTTTTGTATTTTTAGTAGAGACAGGGTTTCACCATGTTGACCAGGATGGTCTTGATCTCTTGACCACATGATCCACCTGCCTTGGCCTCCCAGAGTGCTGGGATTACAGGGAGTTGATGATATTTAGACAAGATTTTAGACTTAGAGGTTATGGGTACTAGAATGGGTTAAGACTTCTGGGGATGTTAGTACGGGGTGAATGTATCTTGCATGTAGGAAGGATGTGAAATTTTGGTAGGCAAAAGGGTGGGCTGTAATGGGTTCAATGGTGTCTCCTCAAAATTCATGTCCACCTGGGACCTTGGAATGTGACCCTATTTAAAATTAAGGTCTCTCTCTCTCTCTTTTATTTTTTGGGGGAACAGGATCTTCCTCTGCGTTGCCCAGGCTGGAGTGCAGTGGCACAACCACAGCTCACTGCAACCTTGAACTCCTGGGCTCAAGTGATCCACTTGCCTCAGCCTTCCAAGTACCTGGGACTACAGGTGCACGCTACTACACCCAGCTAATTTTTGTTTTTGTAGACATGAGGTCTTGCTATGTTGCCCAGGTTGATCTTGAACACCTGGGCCCAAGAGATCTGCCTGCCTTAGACTCCCAAAGTGCTGGGATTACAGGTGCATGTCACCATGCTTGGCTTGAAAATAGGGTCTTTAGAGATGTAATTAGTTAAGGATTTTGAGACAAAATCATCCTGGATTTAGAATGGGCTGTAAATTCAGTAACAGGTATCTCTATAAGAGAAAACAGAGGGATATTTGGACACAGAGAGAAATGGGCCACGTGTCGATGGAGGGAAAAATCGCAGTTATACTGCCTTGTACAACTCAAGGAACTCCTGCAGCCACCAGAAGCTGGAAGAGGCAAGGAAGAAATCTTCCTTAGAGCCTTCAGAGGAAGCATGAGTCTGCCAACACCTCGATTTTGAACTCCTGGCACCAAAACGTGAGACAATAAATTTCTGTTTTTTGAAGCCACACATTTCGTGGTAATTTGTTATAGCATCCCTAAGACAGGAAATGAAGGGTTCACAGGCATGCCAAGGACATGATACAGGGACATGTGAGTGTGTGCTGGTGTGTACCTGTAGTCCCATTTTGGTACAGGGACATGAAGAGTTCACAGTCATGCTGAGGACAGTGCTGCTGAGAAGTCCATTATCCAGGCAGGCCACAGAGCACCATCAGAGTCAGAAGAAGTTATTGCTTGGTTTTCAAAAAAGTCCCAAGTGGATGTTAGTGAGGCACAAACTGAGTGCCATCTAGGGCTGGGCCTGAGGCTGCAGAGTGGAGGTCACAGCAGGGTTTGTGGTGGCGGAAGGTATTGGTCTCTGCAATTAGGTAGACCTGACATTCCCACTTAGTAGATATATATATGGAGTTTTGCTTCTGTTGCCCAGGCTGGAGTGCAATGGCATGATCTCAGTTCACTGCAACCTCTGCCTCTGGGTTCAAGTGATTCTCCTGCCTCAGCTTCCCAAGTAGCTGGGATTACAGGCATATACCACCACACCCAGGTAATTTTGTATTTTTGGTAGAGATGGGGTTTCTCCATGTTGCTCAGGCTGGTCTCGAACTCCCGACCTCGGCTTCCCAAAGTGCTGGGATTACCGCACCCGGCCTTAGTAGATGTTTGACCCTGGGAAAGTTCTTTGCTCTGAGTTTCAATTATCATATCTCTACAATAAATGCAACGTATCTGTGTGGCAGGGTTGAGGCAGGATTAAATGAGGTATCCAATTGCCACAGGGTGGGTACTGCACTATTAGTCTCCGCACATCCTTTGGTGTCGCTAACGCTGATGCTAACTGACATGGCTGGGGTAAGTCCACGCCTTCTAAGAGTCTCAGTCTCCTATGTAGCCATTACTCTTGCTCCGTCTCTTACTAACCACCAATGAGCACTTTCCCTGTGCCTCACACTGTGGTCAAGCACTTCTCATACACTATCTCACTAAATCCTTCCCATGGAACTGGGAGCTATTGTTATCTCATTTTACAAATGAGGAAACAGGATTTAAACCCAGCCTGTGTGGTTCCGAAGCCAGAGCCACTCAGCACTGTAATGAAGGCGGCTGTTGTTTTCATGGTCACAGGTTTTGTTTTCGTTTTTGTTGAAAGCACCATTCCTCTACCTGATTTCATTACCATTCGGGCCTGAAGTCACGTGCTGGTGAAGGATCCTGCAGGTGAAATCGCAGAGGCCGTGCTGGAGAAACCCTGTGAGAGCTACACAACGGCACTGCGAGATTTTTGGACTAGGAGGCTGCTTCTTGGATTCATTCACCCGGAGAGACGAGGAGGCTCTCGGACTCCAGGGAGGCTGGCAGCGTGGCCCAGGGCAATGTTGAGGCTTTGGCTGCCGGGAGCTGCTTCCTTACTGGCCTCCTGCTTTCTCTGTTGCTGCCCCCTGCGCTATTCTTGACATTAGAGCCAGCAAATGTAACACGCTGCTGCTCTGCTCAAAACTTGCCAGATGTCTCCCATTTCATGCCTAGTAAAGCTGCTTGCCTACAACGGCCTGCCATCTCTGTGAGATTTGATCTCATCTCCTTTTCCATCTCTTGCCCCGTCAGCCCTGGCCAGACTCTCTTCCCTGTTGTTGCTGAACACACCAGGCCCACTCCTGTCTCAGGGTCTTTGCATTTGCTGTTCCCTCTGCCCGGAATATTTTCCCCAACACGGCTCCCCCAGCCAACATCCATCAGGCTTATTAATTCCCTTTATTAAAGTCTTTGCTCGGCTGGGAGTGGTGGCTCATGCCTGTAATCACTTGAGGTCAGGAGTTTGAGACCAGCCTGGCCAACAGGGTGAAACCCCAGCTCCATTGAAAATACAAAAATTAGCCAGGCATGGTGGTGAGTGCCTGTGATCTTAGCTACTCAGGAGGCTGAGGCAAGAAAATCACTTTAACCTGGGAGGCGGAGGTTGCAGTGAGCCAAGATCACACGACTACACTCCAGCCTGAGTGACAGAGCGAGATTCGGTCTCAAAATAAAGTCTTAGTACCAGCACTTTGAGAGGCTGAGGCGGGCAGATCACGAGGCCAGGAGTTGAAGACCAGCCTGACCAACATGGTGAAACCCCGTTTCTACTAAAAATACAAAAATTAGCTGGGCACGGTGGCATGCGCCTGTAATCCCAGCTACTTAGGAGGCTGAGGCAGGAGAATTGCTTGAACCCAGGAGGCGGAGGTTGCAGTCAGCTGAGATGGCACCACTGCACTCCAGCCTGGACAACAGAGTGAGACTCCATCTCAAAAAAAAAAAAAAATTTGCTCAAATATGAACCCTTTCCTAAGCGCTCTAATTAAAATTGTAATCCCCCAGCCCCAGAAATCCCTGCTCCCATTTCCTGCTTTTGTTTTCTACATAACACAGATTCCATCTGATAGTCTGTATGCTTCACTTATATATTTGTTTGCCCTTCTACTCCTTATGGCTTAAGTGAAAACTCTGCAGGACAGAGAATTTGTTTTTTGTATGTTTTGCTTTCTGCTATAGACTCTGATGCCTAGAACACTGGCATACAGTAAGTGTTCAGTAACTGTTTGTCAAATGAATGAATAAATAAATGAGGATTCTTAAGATCATACAGGGTAATTGGCCTGGGTGCTCAGTGAGTGTTACTAGCCTTCCCACCCTGTCCCCCACACAAAAGTGATTACAAATTTAGAAGAAGGTTTGCTGAGATCTGGGGAGAGCCATATAGACATTTGCAAACCACCCCAAATTCAAATATTGGGTGGTATTCGGTGTCTACTTACAGTCAGCACTGTGCTTGCTCCCTCCATAAGTTTTCTTCTTTCTAGACTCCAGGCCTTTGCACATGCTGTTCTTAAATGTCCCTTCCTCCAAGAAGCCTGCCTTGACTTCCCAAGACTAGGTTAGGGCTCCCTTATTCTTACTTGCCCCCACCCTGCCCCAGCATTGTTCTGTATCTGCCAGTTGACTTGTCTGTCTATCCTACTAGACTGTAGGATAAAAGTGAGATCTAAATCTGGCATATAGTAGGTAAATAGTAAAGGCTTGTTGGAGGAGTCTGCAACCCAGGAGCCAAAAACCTTCCCAAATGGACACAGCCTGAGATAGTTGATCTGGATGCTTTGGGCTTATGAGTACTGGTACCAACCCTGCTCTGACTTGAGTCTATAGAGTGAGGGATGCCCCCAAGTTGTTTTGGTGGAGCACAGATGGCTATCATAAAACACTGCCACCCCTACTTCCCTCCCAAGGTGGAGGTCCCAGGCTGGAGCAGCTTCACACATCAGACCTGTGTGAACGTACAGATTTTTTTTTTTTTTTTTTTTTTGGATCTCAGCTCATTCTAGAGGAGTTCTTTCAAGCCTGAAATTGCTAATGCTCTCTTTCCAGACCCTCCAGTCAGTGACTGCCTTTTGTTGAGGCTGGATAGAGAAAAGCTTCTCGAAGAAGGCAGCCTGCCAGAGAGATGGGAGATGCTTGGATGCTAGGCAACTGGTCAGAAAGCAAATATTGGCCTCATCTCCAGGGACCCTGCCAGGCACTGTGCAGCTCAGACCTGGAGTTCTTTGTCTGGATGAGAGTTTGCCATTTAATTTGATTCCCCACCTGATCTGCCTGTGGGGCCATAACAGGCAACGAGGGGCTGTCCGCCACCCGATCCCAGGCAGCTAGGAGCGGGAAGGAGCTGTGGCATTGGAGGGTAGGGTGGGTCTCCCATCTCCCATTCCTGCAGGGTCCTTGCCCTGCTGCTTCTTGCTCAACCTCTGGGTGTCCTCCTCCATAAATCAAGATGCTCTTAGGGACATATTCCCTGTCCTCTCCACAGTCAGCCCTTCCAAGCAAAGGAAAAAAAAAAAAAAAAAAAAAAACCTCAAAGGTAGAATCGTGGCATGCCAGTATCTGGTGTTTTTAGCTCTTCAGATAATTTTGCCATTTCTGGGGTACCTACTCCATACTACAAATGAGGCATTGGCATGTACATTATCTCACTTATCACCCAGACCTACCCTGTAACATAGAAATCATAGATCTCCTTTCATAGATCAGGATACTGAATCTCAGGCAGCATGAAAGCAGGGTTCATGGTTATACAGCTAGTCAGGGGCAGAACTGTATTAAATCCATGTCTCCTTCATTCCAGTTTCTTCAGAATCAAACCATGCTGTTTCTCTTAAATGCCACCCTGTTTTATGAATGGGTTACTGAGTACTGGGTACTTTATTAAGACTTACAGGATATTGGTTCTTGAACAGAGGTAGATCCAGGAAAACACAAGCAAACCAATAAGCAAGCTGACTCTAGTGAAGGAGATGCCGCCTCTTTTCCTTTGCTATTTCATTCACGTGGTGGGAGTTCCATTCATGCAATATTCAGCTTTTCTCCGCAACCCCCTTCCTTCTCTGCTCTCACCACATGGGGAGGGCTGTTCCAGCCCTGTGCTGTCTATGATTGCAGGGGGAGCCCACAGAATTCTAGCATTCAGTATTAGGTTAGGAAGATCATTTCCTCATAGATATAAACCATGCCTCAAAGAGACCTTATTAGTCATAAAGATAACATTTTGGCCTGTATCTCATTTTATCTTTTCTTATTTTTCAAATGGTTCCCAACCTGCGCAGGAAAGAGGACTGTATTTATGGGACATTCTTGAAGACTGTAACAATCCTGTGGCCTAATTCCACTGGATTCTACCCAGGACACATGCTCTATGCCCACCATGCACATAGATTGTGCCTCTGCCAGTGGAGATAGCTAAGGAATGCATGGTCCCTGTCCTCCTGGGCTTCACAACCAAGCTGTGGAGACACAGCCAAGCCACAAGACGCACCTGGCAATTCTAAGGCAGCATACTGGAACACCTTCATGATGCCAGCAGGCAATCGTGGAGGGATCCGCTTAAATCACTATGCTAGTTGAGATTTGCCATATATAAATGGAAAATCCAATCTCAAAATATTGGAGTATAGTAATAAGTATTCTCCACTTAAACTCTGAACCTACACAAAATAGGATTTATTCTGGCTGGGCACGGTGGCATACGCCTGTAATCCCAGCATTTTGGGAGGCCAAGGTAGGCAGATCACGAGGTCGGGAGATTGAGATCGTCCTGGCTGACACAGTGAAACTTCATCTCTACTAAAAATACAGAAAATTAGCCGGGCATGGTGGCGGGCACCTGTAGTCCCAGCTACTCGGGAGTGAGGCAAGAGAATGGCGTGAACCTGGGAGGTGGAGCTTGCAGTGAGCTGAGATGGCGCCACTGCACTCCAGCCTGGGCGACAGAGCGAGACTTCGTCTCAAAAAAAAAAAAAAAAAGGATTTATTTTTTATTTTTTCTTCAGTGATTCAGAAAGTTTTCCATGATCCTTCAGAAATTTAAGAAAATCACAATTGCCTGTGTTTTACAGCCCAGCACTATGCCCAGTTCTTTCCTAGTTAATCTTCAATGCAACCCTGGACAGAGGATATTTGTATCCCCATTTCACAGATAAAGAAAATGAGGCTCCAAGGACTTAGCCAACCTCTCAGGATGACTTAAGTAGGATTTAAACCCAGTCTGTGTGGTTCCACAGCCAAGTCCATCCTAGCACTCCTCACTGCCTCTCGATAAACATAAGAGCCTTAAGTCCTTGACATTCACGAGAGTAATCCCGAGATGTCTGGGAGTTCTCAATTTACAAATTTCACTTTAATGTATAATCGCCTCCATAAAACACCTATTTTTCTTGCTGAGGCCCATCCCTTCTCAGTCCTCCTTACACTTCACCTACTTCTGTTTCCAGCAATGGTGGTTAAGGTTCTTTCCAGGGCACTCTGCTTATTTTGTGGGGGTTATCGTGCAGGGAAGGTGGGCAGGGAGTAAGAGAGCTGGATCGAGAGGTGATTGCTGCACTGCCTGCTTGGTTTACCTGCAAGCCATACCCTCACTCCTGCACACCAGCCCAGCTCCCTGGAGCACATGGCAGAAATCAGAAGCACATGCCATTTCTGTTGCCGTGGTCAGATGGACATGATCCACTGAGGAAAACACACACGTGTGTGCACACATCTTCCACACTCACACACCTCTGAATCTGAGGCAGAGATACTATGCAGGGCTCTTCCCTGAGACCAGCAGCTGATGACAGAGTTTCCTAGAGCATGAGTTGTACATTGATGGACACAATGTTTTCTTAATAACTATGCATTTTATAATGATTATTAGAATAAGTGTAACTAGTACATCAAACCCTGATTTCACAGATAATATGACTGATCTTCCACCAACAGCAATGACATGCAGTTTTCTCTGAAAACAGATTGAAGTAAACAAAATGAGTCAGCTCAAATAAAAATATTTAGTAAATCGTAGGACTGCAGTACTTGGCAAGGGCAAAAACCTTGAGGTAGTCTGTGGGTGAATGAGGTTGGGGGCACCATGGCTGCCAGCGTATGGCATGGGTAGGAGATGGGGAAACGTGGGTAGACAGGAAACCTGAGGCCAGTTCCCAGGGGTACTTGGAGCTTCAAAGAAGGGAAATCTTGTGTTCTGGCTGGTAGACAGAAGTAAAAAAAATTCCAGCCTGTTTCGCCATTAGTAATTATATGTGGAATAGACTGTGTGTGATATTGAGGGAATTCAACATACAGGAAAGATCCCTCCGGGAAGAATTAAACACATCTTCTTTGAAGACATGAATATAAAAACAGGACCCATTCTTGCTATCATCAAATATGCTTCTAGGGCTTTTTTTTCACTTAAAAATACTTTTTAGTACGAAAAATTTCAAACAAGTACAAGTAGTGAGAATAGCACGAAGAATTCCATATACCCATCTCCAGCTTTTCCCTGATCACTTTTAATCCTCTGAAAGAAGGACCATCTAACTGGGAGTTGGGAAAAGCGTTTGGCTCTTCCACAAATTGGCTGGGTGACCTTGGGCAAGTCACTTAACCTCTCTGAGCCTCTGTTTTCCCTTTTTTCATCATGGGATGAATTCAATCTCCCAGAAACCCCTTGTCCCCCAGCCCACTTCTATATGCTCATGAGATAGCAATAAATGCACATTGCTAGGCTAAATGTGGTGCTGAGGGAATTAAACTGATACGGTTTTTCTATTCTTTCATTCTTTGCATAACCTTTCCTATGGAGACAGCCTAAGGAAGTATGGGGACATGTTAAGTGATCCTGTTAGCATAGATGAAGTCAAATACTTTGAGATATGTCCCCACCTGAAATAAAAAGTTATGAAATAACACTGGCTTTACATTGGCAGTATTTGGAGACAACTGTGTATTTGCCTACTATTTACACTGGAAAGGCAGGTTAGGTGATCATCCATTGACTGTAGAAAACCATGTAGACAACCAGACTGGAAAATGAGGCCCCTAGGAAGTGCATGAAATTCTGATTTACATCATTTGGTGATCTTTTTGGTCGAATTAATCACATCACTGTTTACATGAGCCAACACATAAAATGCTTAGCAAAGTGCCTAGAATAATATGCATTAGATATAACTTTTATGATTTCTATTTTCCATGCAGATGTTTGACAAAAGGGTTTGTGCAGACACAAAGCTCGCACACAATCAGCTTTGGTAACAGAGGCATGATAATCTACTTTGCTGCGAGAATCTATGCTCCCAATCAGCACCCACTCAGCAGCTGTCATTTCCGAAAAGTGGCTTGCCCTGACCACACCTTGCCCCAGCACGAGACCCTCAGCTCTTAGAGGATCCTTGCATACAGGGTCTTGTGCTTTCAACACACAGCCTTCAACATTGAGGACAAGGCATGGTCTGACCACTAACCCTGCCTTTTTCACTTGTTCAGCATCTCTGCTCCGGCGAGAATGCAGAGGAAGGAAACAAGGTGGTACATGTTGGCAGTAAGAAGAACAGGATAGGGAGTGAGTAGCTCTGAGTTCTGGTCTTGGGTCTGCCACTGTGTGATCTGGGGCAAGACCCTCCTCTCAGCACTCTTGGTCTCATCCACATAACAAAAGTATTAAACTGGGTCAGGTGGTGATGTTTTTAACATTAACATAGTCTATTCTGTAATAATGATTACATAATAATTATATTAATATAGATCATAACATCATCATTATAACCATGTAACAACCATCACATGCATTATAAAGACTCCCTAATGGCCTTGGCTCCTGGGACTGCTCATCTTAGTTCTAGTTATTCCTTAAACACAGTTTCACAGGGTTAGATGCTGGGACACATGGCCGCTGTCTTTGAGAAATTCATACTGGAATGGAAGAGACAAGGAAAGGATCAATTAAAGTGCAGTAGGAGCTATTACAGAAATAGGAACAGGTGCTTGGGGAGTCAGAGGAGGCTGCTAGGATCCTAAAGGGGCTGGAATTTCAGCTTATCTTTGGGTTAAACATCTGCTGTCCCATCTTGAGTCAATATGGAATTTTCATTGATTCAACAACTGTTTGTTGAGCTTCCATTGAGCCCCGGGCACTGTGCCGGCTGTCTATGAGGGTTGAGCACACAAAGTCCATGGCCTCTTGGAATTACTGACTATGAACAGGCAGACAATGCACAAATAAAGCAAAATGTGGGTTGCAAATTCTATACAGAGCTATGAAGGGAGCTCAGGAATGATGTTCAGGAATGACAGGGATTGATATGCCTTCGAGACCTCGGGGTCCTCCTTGAGATGGTGGCTGCTGAGCTGGGATCCTCTATGTGAGGAGCTGGAAGAGCATCGAAGGGTAACATGAAAAAAGGGACAAAGAGCCTGGTGGGCTCCTCAAGAAACTGGGAGGAGGTCCAGTGCCAGGAGCACTGAGAGTCAGAGACGAGGCCATAGGTGAAGGCAGGTGCCAGAGCGTGCAGGCCCCATAAGGAGTTTGGGAGGAAGTACTAATGGGGGAAGGCAGGGAGCGAACTGATTTACCGATTTTAAAAGCACTCTGGGCCAGGCACAATGGTTCATGCCTATAATCCCAGTACTTTGGGAGGCCAAGACAGGAGAATTACTTGAGGCCAGGAGTTCGAGACCAGTCTGGGCAACATAGTGAGACCCTCCCTGCCTCTACTGAAAAAAAAAAAAAAATCTGTCTGGATTCCTGGTAGAAGATGAAACACAGGAAGCCCTGTGAATTTGGAAATGCCAGTTTGGAGGTGTACCATCCAGGCAAGAAGTCAAATAGCAGTCAAGATGGAGCTAGGTATGTGGGTTCAAGATAGGTATTGATGGTGGAGTTAGCCTAATTGGCTGGGGGATAAGATGTGGTGGTGGGTGGAAAGGAGAGGGATAAATAAAAAGTGACTCCCAGGTTCCTGGCTCAAGGTATGGGGCAGATGGAGGTGCTGTTTACAGAGAGGGCGAAGGCAGGGAGAGAAACTGAACACTTCTCGGATCACAGGCTTCCCTGAGGATGAAACGCCATGATATGTAAAGAGCTCCTAACACACAGTGTGCACTCCATAAATGCCGACCCCTTCATCCCCTTCCTGTATTTAAAACGAACTTCAATGCAGTAGAGCAACTTTAATAAAACCCAGGGAGGCCCGGCAGCTGGATCAGTAGACAGAACAGGGTCAGGGAGCTTCTGGACAAACAATAGGTGCTGTGCCACAGAGCCTTGCAAGGGCGTGGCGGGGCTCACCCCTGCTCAGGAGGAAATAAGAAATCCCTCCTGAGCTGGGTGCAAGTGAATTCAGCCAGCAAGGCTGTTAAAAGCAATTGCCTAAATGAGCAAGTGCATAGTGCCTTACCGTTTACAAACACTTTTGACATACGTTATCCCATTTGGTTCCCATAGTCACATAGAAGCAGAGCCGTAATCCCAATTTCAGGGAGAGGGAAGCTCAGGCTTAGAGTGCATTAGCTCAAGCTCACACAGTGAATCGGTGGTTGCCCACAGCCTTTCTGATTCTCACTGAGGGTTCCCCAGCACAGCCAGTTTGTCCATCAGCCACCACTGACAAAGGCCCTAGGACCTAGGAGGTTTTTAAGAGCCAACAACAAGAAGAAAATTGGATCTGAAAAAAAAATGTAGTTAACTCCAAAATACAAAAAGAAAAGGGCAGGAAAGAAATGAATAAATGTTTATTTACATGTCCACCACATGCCAACTTCTTGCCATAGCACCTCCATTCATTGTTCGACAGAGCATTTATTAAGGTTTCATTTCATTTGAAAATAATGTGTGAGCCACATTCTCCTCACTTTGCAAGAATTTCAGAACACATGGGGTGGGTGTTCAGAAATCATAGCCAGTGGTGAGTTAGTTGGTGAGTCAATCTCTAGTCAAATAACTGCAAAGGTAGGATTTTAAAATCCTTTCAAAGTATTTTACGGCAAAAAATTATGTATTTTGTGAAATAAGGAGTTCTTTTTAGTGTGTTTGATACAAAGTAAGGTGTGGTTTCAAATACAAATGTCGAGGGCCTGAGAGATCTTAGGTGTCCAGCTGGCAGCTCTTCGGCTCTCCTTCGGATCTCTTTTCTAAGTTTATTTGGTTTTCATGAAACTTTGTGAATCAAAAAAAAAAAAAAAAAAAAAAAAAAAAAAGAAAAGAAAAAAGAGAACCACCTAAAATTGTCTCCAGTTTTGAACCTACCAGTATTTTTGGAGGAAACTTTTCCAGGGAACAGAGACAATTGACAAAGAGAACAGGGTGGCTTTCAGAGAACCAAGGTGGAGAGAGCCTGCCTGTGTCTACTCTCAGTTAGGAGGCCAGTAGAGAAGGGACCTAGCAGAAGGAGCTTCCTGGAGCAGGAGTAAGTTGGGTAAGCAAGAGTAGCTTCCCCAGTGGTTGTGTAAGGACAGGAGGGCGAGTCTTCCCTAAGAACAAAGGTGGGTAAGTTTTGGTTTTTTTTTTTTTTTTTTTTTTTTTTGAGACGGAGTCTCGCTGTGTCACCCAGGCTGGAGTGCAGTGGCCGGATCTCAGCTCACTGCAAGCTCCGCCTCCCGGGTTTACGCCATTCTCCTGCCTCAGCCTCCCGAGTAGCTGGGACTACAGGCGCCCGCCACCTCACCCGGCTAGTTTTTTGTATTTTTTTTTTTTAGTAGAGACGGGGTTTCACCGTGTTAGCCAGGATGGTCTCTATCTCCTGACCTCGTGATCCGCCCGTCTCGGCCTCCCAAAGTGCTGGGATTACAGGCTTGAGCCACCGCACCCGGCCAAGTTTTGGTTTTATAGCTCATGCATACACTCATTTTTCTGAGCATCTCCTCTGTGCCAGGTGCTGCTTTAGGTACTTGGAATAAATCAGTGAGCACAAGAGACAGAGGTCCCTGTGTCTCAGGGAGCTAAGACCCTGAAGTATATGTGTACATGGAGTGGGAAAGACAGGCAGAAAACAGCGAACATAATAAATAAGAATATATTTGATATACATTTGAACACGATATAGCATGTTTGAAGGTGACACAAAACTATGAAATAGCAGAGGTAGATGAGTAGAATGGGATGCCAGGGGAAGAGGGGGTGTGGTTTGCAGCTGAAACTGGGTGGTCATTCTTGGTCTCACTGAGAAGGTGAGATTGGACTTGACTCTCAACTTTCAAGACTACAAAGTGGTGAAGAAGAGAACCTTGTGGCTATCTCAGGAAAGAGCGTTCCAGGCAGAGTGACCAGCAAGTGCAAAGGCCCTGGGGTAGGTGTATGTCTGGCCTGTTCAAGGAATAGTGAGGAGGCCAGTGTGGGTGGAGTGGCTGAGTATGTGATAGCGAAATAGATCAGGGCAGTAATGTGGGCAAGAGCATTTAGCCACTGTGATGGATGCCTGCAGCTTTTCGCTGAATGAGAGAGGGAACCACTGGGTGCTTTTGAGCAAATGATTAATGTGATCTTATGGATGTTTAAAATAATGCAGTAAGAATAGACTGTAGGGGAGCGCATTAGTTTCTCGTGGCTGCCGTAACAAATTACTATAAACTGGATGGCTGAAAACAACAGGAATTTATTCTCTCAAAGTTCTAGAGGCCACAGATCCAGAATTTGTTTCACTGAGCTGGAACCAGTGTGTCAGGAGGTCAACATTCCCTCTGGAGGCTCCAAAGGATAATCTGTTCCTTGCCTCTTCCAGCCTCCGGTGGCTCCAGCATTCTTGGCTTGAGGCCACATCACTCTCATCAATCTCTGTCTCCGTGGTCACATCCTCCTCCTCTCTGTATGTGTCAATTCCCCCTCGACCACTGGTATGAACACTTATGGTGATATTTAGGGCCTACCTGGATAATCCTAGACGGTGTCTCCATCTCAAGTTCCTTGACCTAATCATTCCTGCGAAGAGTCTTTTTTTCCAAGCAAGACAACATTTACAGCTTCCTGGGATTGGTACCTGGTATTTTGGGGTCCATGACCTAGCCTCCTGCAGGAGAAAGTCCTGCTAGGGGACTTCTGGAGTCATCCAAGTAATGCACGGTGATGATTTAGATGGGATGGGAACAGTGCAGGCTGTGAGACATGGCTGGTTTCTCAACATATTTGAAAGGTAAGGCCAATAGGATTTCCTGACAGACTGGAGGTGGGGTGACAGACAAAGAGAAGGCTGAAGACTGACCACAAGGTTTTTCACTTGAATAACTGGAAGGATAAAGGTGTCCTCACCGAGATACAGAAGACTGTGGGTGGAATAGGTTTTGGGAGTAAGGACAGGAGCTCAGTTTTAGAAATGGGGGTGGGGTGAGATGTCTAAACATCCACAGGGAGATGTTGAGTATGTGGCTGGGGAGATGAGCCCAGGGTTTGGGAGGAAGCGCTGGGCTGGATATTTTAATAGTGGAGCATTGGTATGGAGGTAGTACTTACAGCCATGGGACTGGAGGAGATGAGCAAGGGTGTGAGTGTAGAGAAAGAAGGGAACTAAAGACTGAGCCCTGAGGTCCTCCGACACTTAGAGGTTGGGGAGAAGAGGAATGTCTGCAGGAGTGAGCCCTGAGACAAAAGAAGGACCAGAACAGGGTCCTGTCTGGGAATCCAAGTGAATAAACACATCAGTGGTAGGTGGTATAATATGGCCTTTACGCCAAGACGGAAATCTCAGCCAGGGCTGCAGCCCTGCCTTCTAACTATCCTTCCCTCTGGGCACATCTGGCAGGTGTCTGCTCACTCTGGAGGCCTCTTGGAGTCCCCAGGCCCCAAAGCATAACTTTATGCAGTGGTTGCATAAACCTTAGTTCCACCAAAGGCAGGGCAGGCGTGGAAACCATTCACTCTGCAGGTCGTGGAAGCTGCTGAACACCTCCAGGCTCTCAGGATTCATGCGCCATGGGCTGAGGACTTGCTGCCCTGTTAGCTTGTAGCTAGGGAGTTTGGATCATGGTGGGAGAAGGTGGTCCCCGAAAAGTGAGTGGAGCCAATCCGGAAGGTATAGGTGTCTGAGTTCATAGGCCAGGAGATCAGGAAACAAACAAAGAGGCCATTGGGAATCAGGGATTCTTGGGGCCAGACACTTCTAGGGAGTAATCCTGCCTCTGACAGTTCTACCTGTGTCGATCTTAGGAAACTGATTCTCTCTAAGCCTCAGTTTCCTTATTTGTAAAATGGGGCTACAAATACCTTCTTCCCAGGAAAGTAATAATATACTGTGTTTAAGCTACCAGGCACATCATAGGTGCTCAAAGAATTTAGGTCATTTTCCTTGTGTTGATTTGAAACTATTTGAGTTAGTCCTGACATAACACTCACCCAAAGGGAGATGCCCCTTTTTAGAGGAACCAGGGGGTGTGGGTGGCCAGCCCGTGGCCCTGGAGGCCACAGCCGGGAGCCTGCTCCTAGTGTGGGGCCATAGCCCAGCCCAGCACTTCGTTACCATCTTGTAAATGTGTGTCCAGCAGGGCCAGGTGAGATCATGCCACTGGCTCCCAGTAAACATTACCTCCAGACTCAAAAAATGTTCTCTGAGTAGAACAAGAAGAGGCCTGGGCTGCGAGTTCTGCCCCAAGTGCTGCTGTGCTTAGCTCACAGGCCATGTTCTTGGGCAAGTCACTGCTCCCCTATAAGCTTTGCTAATTCAGTTTGTAAGCTGAGTGGTTTGAACCACATTGGTCATTTCCATATTTTTGTTTTATAGAAAAACATTCTTATTAAAGAGAAAAGCCTTGCATAGAGCCCCAATGTTTTAAACAAATGAAAGATGCTCTGGTTACAGTGGGGAGGGGAGTCCTGGGCACTGAGCCTTCCTCATCTCCCCCAAGGGAGACCAGGGACCCTCTATGGAGCCCTACAACTCTAAGGAACAGGCTTAGAAAAATTCTGACTAAAGGCAAAAATCGTGCCTCTGAGTTTAAAGCTATATGTAATCGGCGTTAGATGGATTGATGCTGATGAATATGTATTTCAAATGGTTATGTGATATTTACATGTATACTTTATTTCCATTTTAAACCTGCAGACAGCAGGCCAAATTCTTAATGTTTTATGCCTACTTGTTACTTTCCTGATGTCAAATTTGCTGCATAGTTACATTCAAAGATGGAATTGACTTAGTATTTGTAGTAAATTAAAACTGCTGTGACTATGAGAGAGAGACAGACAGATCCTGGGCTAAATATTTCTAAGTTCTCTCACAGCTCAGAAAAATCTCAAAATCCTAGCTTTTTGTTGTGGTCGATCTCTACAATTTCATAAAGTGGGTTCTAGGTTACCACAAAATTAAGACACATGTTGTTGTTCAATAGGGCAGGAAAGAGTTAAAACCAGCTTTAGTTGAACACCTATTATGTATCAGCTACCTTTTTTTTTTTTTTTTTGAGACAGGGTCTTGAGCTGTCACTTAGGTTAGAGGGCAGTGGCACAATCATAGCTCACTGCAACCTCGAACTTCTAGGCTCAAGTTATCCTCCCACCTCAGCCTCCCAAGTAACTGAGACTACAGGTGTATGCCACCATGCTTGGCTAATTTTTTATTTTTGTGGGAACAGAGTCTGTTATGTGGACCAGGCTGACCTTGAACTCCTGGCCTCAAGTGATCCTCCTCTCTTGGGCTCTTAAAGTGCAGGGATTACAAGCATCAGCCACTACAATGGCCCCAGGTACCATCTTATATTTTTTTTTTTTTTTTTTTTTTGAGACGGAGTCTCGCTCTGTCGCCCAGGCTGGAGTGCAGTGGCCGGATCTCAGCTCACTGCAAGCTCCGCCTCCCGGGTTTACGCCATTCTCCTGTCTCAGCCTCCCGAGTAGCTGGGACTACAGGCGCCCGCCACCTCGCCCGGCTAGTTTTTTGTATTTTTTAGTAGAGACGGGGTTTCACCATGTTAGCCAGGATGGTCTCGATCTCCTGACCTCGTGATCCGCCCGTCTCGGCCTCCCAAAGTGCTGGGATTACAGGCTTGAGCCATCTTATATTTTATTTTAGTTAATTTTTAGACCAATGTAACGAGGGTGCAAGTACCATTTTTCCCACTTTGCATATGGGGAAACTGAGGCTCAGAGAGTTTAAAGTGGCCTACTCAGAGTCATACAGCTAATAGATGATAGTTTCAGGATTCAAACTCAGATCTGTATTCAAAGGCTGTGCTCTTTCCACCCCAAGTTGTTTCTAAAGGCAAAAAATCCCTTTGATTTCAGGAGACAGTCCTTGAATTGTACTAAGAATGATCCCTTGTATTGATCGGTAAGTTCTTGGTTTAGCTCCAGCTTTCCCATTTACATTACTCATGCTGCTCTCCCATGAACCCTGTGAGGTAAGCAGGCCAGGTACTATCATGTCCATTTTTCAGATAGGAAAATTGAGGTTTGGAGAGATGGAGTGACTTGCCTAAGGTTGTGCAGAGCATGAAGAACTGGGGTCTTGTTATTCTCTCCTGAACCTTCTCCCAATCAAGGGCGTTAGCCATATACCATAAGGCTATCTTGCTCAGATAGTTCATGCCCCACCCTCTTTAGGAGAACTCATTTCATTTTCAAACTGCATCCAGTTCTTTCATCATTGCAGCTTTTTCATTTATTAGGCGTTCAATTTCCCTTACATTCATCATTTATTTGCTGCTGCTTTTCATTTTTTAAGAGGTGAAGGAAATGCAAATTAGCAAATGAATGTCATGCATAATACAGCCGGCCCTGCTACAAACAGCTTTTGTTACAGTCTGCTCTGTTCTAGGACAAATTGGTCTACAAGGACCCGATACACCTCTCTGGATGTGTTGACACAGACTCAGCCTGCCAGGAAAGGACAATGGCAAAAGTGTGCTTTTGTTTGGTCTGCCATTCCCAGGGTTAATATGTTGGGTAATATCTTTAGCATTATTTCCCCGAGCCATAGAAAAGTGTGTGCCCAATCCTGCGATGGGTGCACAGATACTCCAGTGCTGTTCACATAGTGCAGCGTGGTGCCGCCCCCTCATTCTTGGCCTTAGTTCTTGAACTACCTGACCTCGTGTGTCCCTTGCGCTTGACTCTGTTTCTTGGCAATTCTAGCTGGAGTTCTGTCACTCATCCTTCTTTTACGCCTTTGCCCAACATCTTTGGCTTATTATGTGTTCTCTTCCCCTCATCCAAGAACTTGGCTTTTCATTGGGCTATGGTCACATCTCTCCATTTTAACAACATACACACAGACTGCCTTGGCCTCTTAGATTTACAGAGTACTGTCCTATCCTCTATTCTATGCCTCTATCAGGTCTGATTTGTTCTTGTGGGTGGAACCCAGATCCACTTGGATCCCCAGGGGTGAATGTATTAATACACCAGCTTAACATTTGTACGTTAAGTTCCAATAGAAATAACATTTGCCATTCACTGCATGCTGGACACCGTGTTAATGCCTTTGTTTGCCAGGTATCATCTCAGTCAGTACTCACACTCCTATAAGATAGTTATCACAGTAGTCCCACTTGTGATGAGGAAACAGATGAGGTAGATGAGTAGATGAGGAAACAGAGAAGGTGTACAGTTTCCCAAGATCACACAGTTTGCAGGAGACAGAGCTGGAGTTCAAAGGCAGGTCCACGTGTTTTCAGCTATGTGCAACACTGCCTCCCAGCTAGTATGAACAGCTTTAGGAGCTCAAGACCAAACAGATATATTTCTGACTGTGGTTTCTAGCTAGATTTTAGTCATGAGTATACATAAACACACTCATGTGTGCATGCACATATATGCACACCATACCTCATTTGTCTCGCTGGGAGTTATAGGAGCTAGACCAGAGCTGAAAAAGAAAAATTACCACTAGGTCAGTATTATTAATGCTTCATGGAAAACATTCCACTTCCAAACAATTAGGTTGATGGATTCTCTTGCATTTCTTTTCTTTTTCCTACTTATGACTACAGATGTTCACAAGAAGAAACAAAGGTTTCTGCCTCTGCAGCATTGACTAGCATTTGCTGGCAGATAGGATCCTCTTTGGATGGCCCAGGCAGCTAGAGGCAGAAGGAGGATTTGCGGGTCTGAGTGACCAACTGACCCTTGAGACTCTGGTTTTCATGAAAAGAAGAGGAAAGTGAGGATCTGACTGTAAAAAGAGGATTTTTAAAATAAAGGCCATATCCAAGGCTTTGAAGAGCCTTGGA
Source organism: Rhinopithecus roxellana (assembly GCF_007565055.1). Taxonomy (NCBI): domain Eukaryota; kingdom Metazoa; phylum Chordata; class Mammalia; order Primates; family Cercopithecidae; genus Rhinopithecus; species Rhinopithecus roxellana. The sequence goes on from NC_044567.1 coordinate 50,111,253, forward strand.
TTTTCCAAGCATCAAATGTGGAAGTGGCCTGATTTTGGTGGATGTTCCAGCCCCATGATGCCGAGACCATCAGACTGGGGATAATTAGGTGAGGAAGCACCCTCCAACCACCCAGGCTCTGTACAATTAAACCATCTGTTGAGTTCTATAATTTTGTGGGTTCCTAGGATGTTGCTTCCTCTGAATATTTTTTGTTTTGTGAACTACAGGTCACAGGGGACAGCTGTAGAAGAGAGGAACCTATTTCTTGATGCAAGTTTTCCAAAACCATTCCATCAGTTGCTAATGGTTTCATTAACATACACTCTGGGACTTGGAGGTGAAGTCCACCAGCTAAGAACATCAGAACTGCCAAGGAGGCTCAGGCAACTATTCCAGAGGTAGCTCTAAGCTGCTGAGGAGAGCCGGGTGGATTTTTAGGATGTTAATCTCAAAAGGTCAGAGAACACTGGTCCAGGAGTTTCTATCAGACCTATAATCCTCTCTCCATCTCCAGTTGTACCTCCCCGTCCCTGTCCTCATACCGTCACCAATGTGATCATCTTAAAATGCATATCTCACACATGATCATACCATCTCACCTTCCCTTCTTGAATGAAATCCTTCAGTAGGGACAAAAGTGAAGTTCTTTAATCTGGCTGAAGCCTTTCCAAGGACAATCCACCTCTGCTACCCCAAACCTAATGTACTAGCATCATTAAGCCTCATGCAGGCTTTGGATGCACCCAGCTTCCTCTTACCCCCAGATTTTTGCCCATACTGTTCCCTGTGCCTGGTAGACTTATTTCCCTTCTTCTCCATCTGGTTGACTTCTATTTATCCTTCAGAGCTTTGCCCAGGTATCACCTCCTTCATGAAGCCTTACCTGATTGTCTTTCCTACTTTGTAGGCATGTAAAATCTAACTTAATTGAAAATTTGTTTTAATTACCTTCAAGCTTCATATTTTAAAAGGATATTTGATCCATAAGAATAATGCTTACATTGTAATAGTAAGTCAGGAGAGCAGGATGAAAGAAAACATACTAAACGTCTTCATTTTTGTTAATCCCCACACAGACACGTGCATGGGTGCACAGCAAACAGAGCCAAAGAAAATATACCAGCGCGCTAACAGTGGTTGCCACTGGTGGAGGAGTTATATGCAATTTTTATTTTCTTCTTTTATGTTTACAAATTATCTACATTTTGTATGATTATCTAATTAATAATTAGGCAAAATGTTTTTTAGAAAGAAATAGTTTTTTTTTTTTTTCTTTTTTGAGACACAGTCTCACTCTGTTGCCCAGGCTGGAGCACAGTGGCACGATCTTGTCTCACTGCAATCTCTACCTTCTGGGTTCAAGTGAGTCTCCTGCCTCAGCCTCCTGAGTAGCTGGGATTACAGGTGCGCACCACCACATCTGGCTAATTTTTGTATTTTTAGTACTAGCAGGGTTTCGTCATGTTGGCCAGGCTGGTCTCAAACCCCTGACCTCAAATGATCCACTCACCTCGGCCTCCCAAAGTGCTGGGATTATAGGTGTGAGCCACGACGCCTGGACAGAAAGAAAGAGTTTTGCTGAATAGTGTATATGAATGTAAACAAATTGGAAAAAAAAGAGAGTGGTTAGATCTCTATCTGTTGACACGTGATAAGCTAAAAAGGGTAAGCTTGAGACTAATGCGTATAGTTTCTGATTAAAAACACCCAAACAGGTGACTATATGCTTACATATGTGTGTGTCAACAAGGAGTATGCTGTGGAAATGTTCACATCAAGCTGGTAACACTGGTTACATTGGGAGGAGTGGGTATCAGAGGGACAGGCAGGGTGGAGGAGTCAGATAATTTATTTTGCCTTGATTGATCTTTGCAGTGTTTTATTTCACTTGTCATTGTAAGCATGTGCCACTGTTGTAAATTCTCAAAAATCAAATAGAAAACAAAAGGTTCTCTAAATAGCAGGATGGACTAAGGTGTTTACAATTAGTAATATAAGATTTCAGGCACGTCAAAATGTTATTCTCAAACTTGATTTTCTGGATGCTTCACTAGAGGTAACTTGTTAACTCTTTCAATTTGGAAATTATCTTAAATTTAGAGAAAAGCTGCAAGAATGCTACAAATAATGGGACAAAGAACACCAACATACCCTCTACCCAAGTCACCTCTTATTAATATTTTCCTCCACGTGCTTTATTACTTGTTCTTCAGCACAGCAATGTTTAATTCACACCAGGAAAAAATGCATTACAGATTCATACGCCACTGTTTACAGCAGATTAATTGCCATGGATTTGAGTGGTCACTTAAAAAAAAACTTGCTATTTCTTAAGCCACAGATATGCTGCATGTGTACAAAAAATCATATAGACAAGATTGTTCTTTGAAAACTGAACACCACCGAAGGGTCTGGTCACAGAGATTAGTAAAATACATGACAGTGAGCCTAGATAAGGGCTTGTTAGAGAGCAATCAAAAAAAATATGGATTTGTGTGAGATGATATGAAATCGGTCTGAGATACATTAAGTAAAAGATATAGAACAAAATGTGTGGAATATGAGCCCAGCGTGCAAAGAAAAAAAGATATATGCTAGAAAGAGACACAAGAAATGATTGATTTACTTTTAGGAAGAGTGCTGGGGTCTTTTTATTATACTTCCTATTACATACTTTTTTATACTCTGCATTTTTTAAAACCATGTGTACATATGATTTTCATGATAATAAAGAAATGAATTGGCATAAAAAATTTTACTGTAGGGCTGGGTATAATCCCAGCACTTTGGGAGGCCGAGGCGGTGGATCACCTGAGGTCAGGAGTTCATGACCAGCCTGGCCAAGAAGGCAAAACCTCATCTCTACTAAAAATACAAAATTAGCTGGGCATGGTGGCACGTGCCTGTAATCCCAGCTACTAGGGAGGCTGAGGCAGGAGGATCACTTGAACCTGGGAGGCGGAGGTTGCAGTGAGCCAAGATTGTGCCACTGCACTCCAGCCTGGGCAACAAAGTGAGACTCCATCTCAAAAAAAAAAAAAAAATTTACTATAAGAGAAAAGCTGTTGACCAGTTCCTCTTGGTTTTGGAATATGGGAGAAGGCCATTTCCTATGCCCACTGTGTTCACTGGGAGGTGATGGGCAGCCTTAAGGCCCGTGAGGAGTCATCTCCCTAGCAGCAGTTCTCCCTACTCCCTAAAGCAGGTGCAGGTGCAGAGATGGTGGACTGCCAGGCCCCTGGGCCTAGTCTGTCCTACAGATGTGCTACCTACCATCCCAGAGTGATCTGAAATTTGTGTCAACATTGAAACAAATGGAGTGATTTTACATAACACATTCAGATTCCCAGCCTATCTGCAGAAAGCTGGCAAAACCAGGGCTGCATTTGTAAGCACAACCGTGGGCAGCAGCTAGGTACGGGTTGCCTTTAGCGAGTGAGGAGGCCTCCTTTACAAAGCCCATTAGAAATGGACTGTCCTGCTCCGATGTCTCGAGGGTGAGGCCCCGCCCCGTGATGGAAGGGGAATTTGAACATCTCTCCATTGTAGTCTCTCAATCAAGCAATATTTTCTACTGGAGCCTGTCCAAGCATATTCTAAGAAATTCCACAGTGAGAGGAGGGCTGTTATCTCACACTTTTAGTATATAGGTGAAGTGGCTGTGGCTCAGAGATAAGGTCATAAGGTCAGAGATAAGAGATAAGAGATAAGGTAACTTATCTAAGGTCACACAGCATGTTAGTTTCAGGGGCAGGACAAGAGCCCAGAGTGGCAAACTCCCACCCTAGTGCACGTTCTTCTGCTTTATGTGGCCTCCCACAGACTAGCTCCCAGATTGGATGACAGTTGAGAGTTGGGGGCTGGGCTCTCCATGCACACAACCTAGCCCTCCCTCCTCAGGCACCATCTCCTGAGCAAGGCAGGTGTGTGGTGTCAAGGTCCTGTGCCATTCAGAGAACACAGGTACAACAACAATGACAACCACAGCTTCCTTCACACACACATGTCCCAAGAGGTAGGATAGGTGAGAGGCTGAGAATATAGCTTAGAACTGTGGCTTTAGTACCTCCTAGCTGGATAACCGTAGGCAAGTTATTTGTCTCTCTGTTCTTATGTTTCCTTGCTTGCTAAGTGGAGATTATATTATAACATTAGCTTCTACCTCATAGGATTGTTTTCAGCATTAACTACATTAGTGTGTGCAAAGTGCTTAAACCATGTCTGGCACATCATAAGTGCTCGATAAACCAGTTGATATGATTTTTATGTGACAGGAACCATGCTGAGTATTTTGTATGCTTTATCTTAGTCTTCCCAACTATAATCAGGTAGATGTCATTCATGTGCATTCATTAATTTATGGGATTCACAGCATTCATTACATGCATTCACTAATTCACTCATTTGCAGCATTCGTTAATTCAACAGATCTTTAGGAGTATCTAGTCATGCTGGGTGCTGCCCTTGGTGTTGGGGATATGGAGTCAAGAATGCAGAAAGCTTACATTTCTGCCTTCATGAAGCTTACATTCTATTGATGGCTGGGTGGATACAAACATTAATCCATCAAGAATCGGGAGTGATCCATGCTGTGGAGTAAAATAACACAGAGTAAGGGACAAAGAAGGAGGATGGGTAGGGAATGGAGTGAGTAATCTGGGGCCATGAGGTAAGGGAAGGCTGCTCCCAGGAAGTGCACTGGAGCAGAGATCTAAATGACATGAGAGAGCAAGGAGGCAGATGAACACAGGAGGAGTGTTCCTGGCAGAAGGAAGTACAGCGGTCCTGAAGTGGTAGTAGAGGTGAGTTTGTTGCCTAGAATGTTTGTGGAGCCCAGAGGAGGTCTTAGTGGCTGCAACATGAGCAAGAAGGAGTAGAGCCCAGACAAAGGGCAGGGAGGAAGCCAAAAGTCAAGACATGTACAATGTTCTCTGATTTGTAGAAGAAGAAACTAAAGTTCAGTGAAGTTAAATAACTTCCCAGAAGTAGCCCAGCTGGTAAGTGGTAGAACAAGGGATTTGAACCCAAGACCATCTGGCTTCAAGGCATATGCTCCTAACCACTAGGATACATTGCTTTGAACATGCACAGTGGAGGCCCGGACATGCACACATAGCTATCCTAGGTGGTCCTGCTCCAAACCGTCTGCTGAGAAATTAGACAAAGAGTAAGGAGTAAGGCATAGTGAGAGAGTGAGGGTGTGTGTGGGGTGGGGAGTGGGGAAGAGCAGAAAGGAAGGGGTTCCCTTTCTCCTGGCATACTCATATTTGTCTTGGCAGTTTCAGGCAGCCATTCTGGGTAATGGTGAGGGCTCAGGGTTTATATGAAAAGTGGCATTTGTCTAAAACTTGTCAGTTCTTGGGGCATCACGAAACAGACACTTTAAAAACACCAAAGGCACTTTAAAAAATAAAAATAGCACATTTCTAAATGCAACATCCTCTTTGGTAATGATATATTAGGCCTCCATCGCTGGTGGCATTATCTTGTACAGCAATATATTGCACTGTTACAATTCATGCCATCGTCTGCAAAACCAGGGTCATAAAACCCTGTAATTTATAACACAATCTTGTAAACCTATGTATTATACATGTGTAGATACCATTGTATGACATTCCATATGCAGTAACCACTTGGGTCAGAAGTCGGGGCCAAAGCACCTCCCACCACCCATTCCTCAAATGTAGGGCTCACCAGGCAAGGCGAGGTGTGCATATCCTTGTCAGACCCCCTTTACTGAGCAGTACATTAAGCAACAGGTTGTGTCTTGGTGGTAGAGGAAAACAAAGATAACAAAACAGCAAGATGTGATGCAAAGAGGAGAGAGTAACAGTCTAAAGACTTGGTCATTTATTTTATGATGCTCCTTGCCTGTATGATCACATAATCCCTAGTAGGTGTCATGCACCCAGCTGGGAATAGAGATGGAAGTAAGACGCAATCCCCCTCCTGGTCTCATGTTTCTTAAACTTTAATGTGTATTCACATCACCTGGGAATACTGTTGGATCACAGATGCTGGCTTTAACCTGAGAATGCTCTGGTTTGTGGGTCTGGAGCCTGAGACTTTGCATGTCTAATGAGTTCCCAGGGGATGCTGATGCTGCTGGTCCTGGGGCCCTGCTTCGAGTCATTCTGCTCCAGGTGACTTTGGAATGCTCTATATTAAAGATGCTGAGGGACATTGGCTGAGTGCAGTGGCACACGCCTGCAGTCCCAGCTACTTAGGAAGCTGAGGTAGGAGGATCGCTTGAGCCCAGGGAGTTTGAAGTTGCAGTGAGCTGTGATCATACCACTGCACTCCAGCCTGGGCAGCAAAGTGAGACCCTGCCTCTAAAAAAGAAAAATGCAGAGGGAGAAATAAGCCGCCCCAGTGAACACAGACAGGGGCAGATCTGTGGATAAAGCCTGGCTTCCTGACCTCCGAGTCCAGGACTCTTCCATTGGGCCACACTGCCCGTTTCCTGGCTTTGTCTCCAAACGCTCTCCAACCACAAAAGTAGCAATAGGGAGTGGGGGCCAGAAGAATGGCAACCAGAAGCATGCAGCTCACAGCAGAATCTGCGGGCACATTAACTCTGCAGGAGCCAGTTGGAGCTCTCAGTGGAGGCCACTCTGAGCTTCCTAGGGCTCCCCCAAAGGTCAGACAGAATCATCTAATGGCTTCTTGAAGGGAAAATGATGGTCTGATGGTTTTTTTTCCTGCTGAACCTCATCACCTCCAGTGGCCACACTATGGATCGCTGCCACAAGGGGGTCGGGGAATATGAGGTCTTTGCTGTATTGCAAGGCAGAGCACTTTTTCTCAAGAGGTCTTAATGACTTATGGGATGAACGGTGGCAAGTGGGGATGTCATGCCTGGCTGAGCCCTGCAGGCCAGAGATGCCGATAGTCACCTCTCTCCAACCCAGTGCTGGGGCCCCATGCCTGCTTCCTTGGGACAGCCCCCGTCCCTTCCCAGGGGTGACCTTCTCACCACCACCCCTTGCTGACTGGCTCCTCACACTGTGCAGTTCCAGCCCCCGTGCGTCTGCATGTAAATGAGCATGGGCCGATCAAACGCTGGCCTCCCGCTGCCACGTAGCACGATTGCAGACACTTTATTGCCACGCGATTGCTCTTTGATAGGAACCACCTCTTCAGAACCCTTTTAAGCCTCTCCAACAAACATTTTGATTTCATTCCTTATTGCCCTGATCCAGCCGCAGAACCCTTGCGCTCCTGATTTGACTGCAGACTTAGAAAGAAATATCCCAGGGTGCCTGTCCTAACCAACGGACTATTGATACCAAGTAGCAAATCCATCTGTGACCCAAATAATATCCCGGTTTGCCATCACTAATTTCAGAAATGTGATTTCCAGCATTACGCCCTCTCCAAACTAGCTTTTTGCCTCTTATTTCCTAGCTTGGTTATCAGAATTTCCACCTACCTTCTTGAGCAAGATGGGACACTCACAATAAACACTGTCTCCCATCTTCCCCTCATCACCCACTCACAACATCATTAATTCTAACCCTCCTATTGTCTGTGGATTCAACAGCTGTTTTCTGAACTGCTATGTGTCCCTGGTGCTAGGTGCTGGGTCCTTGTCCTCATGGAGCTTCCAGGGAAATAGAGGAAACTGCAAGGAAGCAGGGAACTATGCTTTTTCATGTGCCTCTGGTGACCTGGAGAAAGTCAATTAACTTTTGATGAGAGACATGCTCTGGCTTCTATCCCCAAGGAGTTCATATGAGAAGGGGGGATAGTCACACATCCAGTTCTTTGCAGTAATCATAACGGCTGAGATGCACACAGCACTGATTGTGTCTAAGAGCTGTATGTATGCCAGCTTATTTAGGACTCATAACTGTTCTTGGAGGTAAATACTATGATTATATGAGCCACCCTACAGAGGAGGAAACTGAGGCACATATAAGTGACTTGTAAGCAATGGAGTTGGGATCTGAACTCCGGAAGTCTGCTCTGGAATCCATGCTTTCAACCCTGGAATCCTAGTCACGACGAGGTGAATGTGGGGGTGCTGGCGACTTCACTCCAGAAACGTCTCCTATCCCAGAGGAGGCCAGCTGGCCTGCGTAGTCCCTCTCGGCCTCCATCTGGGTGCCATGGCCTCTTGCTGTCACTGAAGTGTGTAACTACCGGGGTCAGAAGATGCCTCCATGGGGCTTGGGGCCCACTCCAGGGCAGCATCTGGAGACAGGAGTAATGAAGGGTAGCTGGCGCGTGACCGGGTTGTCAGGCTGGGGACTGAAGGGTGCTTCCTTTGAACAGTCTGTGCTCAGAGCTGGCCATGTGGGCTCCACTGAGCTGTGAAAATGTCTGGGCCTCCCAGTGCTGCTTCAAAAGACTGCCTGGGTGTCCACCTGTCCCTGGAAACAGGTTTACCAAAACTCACCTGCTTGCTTCAAAATTCACTACCCCTCCACACCTCCAAGGATCTCTTTCCCTTTCTTTCTCTAATCTTCCTATGAATAGGAGGGAGAGTAAATAGGGAAAGGAATGGGGAGAGGGAGAAAAGGAGGTGTGGGGAGCAAAGGAGGAAGGAGGGAGGGAGGGAGAGAGGGAAGAAGAAAGGAAGAAAGAAGGGAGGAAGAGAAGGAGGGAAAGAAGGGGAGGAAGGGAGGAAGGGAGGTAGGAAGGGAGGGAGGGAGGGAGGGAGGGAGGCAAGGGACAGAAGGGAGGGAAAAGAAAGGGAAGGATGAATATATAGTCTGTAATTGCTCGAATGCCTATAGTATGATTCTCTCAGCCTGTTATTCAAGGCCCACCATATTCTGGTCCCCAACCACTTTCCAAACTTACCTATCAATATATCCCAAAGGGTCATTCACACATAATCTATGTGTCCAATAAGGGACAGATACTCTGCTAGACTGTGGTTAAACCTTGTTGAGTGTGACAGATGGCTCTTATCCTCTTAGGGCTGATCAACATTAAACTAATAAATAATACAAATAAATATGTAATCACACATTGTGCTGAGTGCTATAAGGAAAAAGAATAAAGTACTATGAGAGGGAAAAGGAGGGTCAGAATGGGGTGAACACCCCTAAGCAACAGGAGAAAGCCTCAGCCATGTGTAGATGAGGAGTGTTGAAGTGAGGGCTTAAGGCTGCCGTGGAATGAGGGGTAGACACGCCACGTCTCAGTCAGGCAGGTGGTGCCCAGGGCTAATGCAGAAAGACGCGAGAAGACTTGAAAGAAATTCATGGATGTTTGCTCTGTAAATGAGCTCTTTAGAGAAATGTAATGGATGCTGCTTCATTCATTAACTGGACTGTGAGCTCCCTGAGGGAAGGGCATCTGTTTGTTATTCATCTGGGCATTTTCTGGCCCTAGCTGAGAGCTTAGTATTAATTTATTCATATGTACACCATCTGGTTGCATAAAGACATGCCGGGGACCTCTACAGCAGCAGATACTGGGGGAACTGTGTTTATGCTACACAATTCACCTGATGTTTTTCTAAGTTGTGAGGACAATGCATCTCAGAAAGGACTACTCTCTGGTCACTCTCACCATGGGCTGTGGCTCCTGGCTGTGAGTCCATGGGCCTACTGCAGGCTGCAATTGTGAGTTTTTCATGTTTTGATTAGTAAACCAAGCTTTTCTCCCAAGAAAATGTTGGGCATAAATTCTCATTGTGAAATTGACAAAAGCAGAGATGCTGGCTGGGGCTGAGCAGGGAAGGAGGCGCTGAAGCCCCATCCATATATAGCAGCTGCTTCTCCCACTAGATGCTTCTGACAAACCCTGACTTTGACCTTCTCTGGGGATGGGGCCTCCCCTCTGCGGCTCCATGAAGACCGCTGTGCTTGCTCTTGCTCTGCCTGGGCTCTGGCCTTTAGTGAAGGCCATTTCAGAATGAAGAGTTGGTGTTATGCAGCAGGAGCAAGTGTGCCTTCATTACCCAGCCTGGGCGTGTCTGGGCTGCAGAGATCTGGGCATATGAAAGGGGGGCCCACCCGCTGCAGAGCTTGGTCTTTCCTCATTCTGCTTACAAGAGGAATTCCTAAAGCATAGTGCCCGGTTCCTCTCCATGCTCCTCTTCTGCAAGGGACATAAGGTGGAGCCTCGCGAATCTCACATGATACTGGCTAAGTATCAATAGGTCCCCAAGTTGCAGGGCAGGGGGCCTGGGAATGAATGAGTGGTGGTAAGTGGAGGGGAGGGCAAGAGCTTTGGGCTGGCATCTCAGTCTGCCTCCTGCCAGCTGTGTGACCTTGGACAAGTGACTGAACCAACCTGGGCCAGCCTTTCTGCATCTATAAAGCCCACCTTACAAAGTTATTGTGATGGTTGAGTGAGACAATGTGAGTACAATCAATCTACAGAGGCACAAGGTGTATGCCAGGCAGCATGACATCTGTCAAACACTTTACAAGCCATGATGTCACTACCACACACAGATGTGGAAAAGCACCCAGGATGGTGCCTAGCATGCTGTGGGCACTTCCATGGCAGCTCTTACAGGGCCTAGAGATGAATGCTGTGTCCCCACTCAGAGCCATGAATCAAGCACTCACTATGTGCATGGCATGACTGTAAGTGCTTTGCATGGATTGTCTCAGTGAATCCTCATGATAACCTTGTGGAGCAAGTATGACTATTCTCATTTTACAGATGAGAAAACCAAGACACAGAGAGGTGAAGCAACTTGCCCAGAGTCACACAGCTAGTAAACAGTGGCAGAGGGAATGAAACGCAAGCTGCCTGACTCCTTTCCTGTGATCAGAACCACTGCATCCTGTATCAGGCCACCTGCATCTCTCACAATGTAAAGTAAGGGCGGCTGCTGAATTTCTCCCACTCCACTCCTGATGAGGAACTGTTTCCCAGAACGATGTCAGATCAAGAGTCAAACGATCAGTGCTTTGGTCCCCTTGTTTCCACCTGAAAGCTCTGTGGCTTGGGCTAACTCAGTTCCCTTCTCTGGGCCCGGGTTTCCCCAACTCTAAGACTGTTGGCAGGGGTGAGGGTGCTGATAGCATGAAATCTGGATCATCCTGGTTTTAGGGTATGAGTCTAGGGTTCAAATAGTTACTGGGAAGGACAACAGTTGGGAAAAAGCAGGAACTGAGTCAGAACCACATGTCTTGGGGGAAAACAAATATTTCTGGTCCAGCTGGATGTAAACTCTGCCAGGTCCTAGCACCAGCCTAGCTAAGAACAGTTAAGGGGCATCGCCCCTGACTATATGACTGTGGCCACCTTCACTGGAGGAGAATAAAGAAGGAGCTAAATGTGAAGAACCACATGCGGTGTGGCATTCACTGAGCTTCTTGGCCTCTCTGGGTCACATGACTCCAGTTTCAATACACTCCCTGAAATTCCCAGATGGGCCATTTTATTTCAGGAGTCCTTTGCCTAGGCTGTTTTCACTGCCTGGAATATTCTCTTCTGCATTGCCTTATCTGCCTCAAGATTTAGTGTGGGGCAATAGCAAAGGCATGGAATCAACCCAAATGCCCATCAGTGATAGACTGGGTAAAGAAAATGTGGTACATCTACACCATGGAATACTATGCAGCCATAAAAAGGAACGAGATCATGTCCTTCGCAGGGACATGGATGGAGCTGGAAGCCATAATCCTTGGCAAACTAACACAGGAACAGGAAACCAAACATCGCCATGTCCTCACTTACAAGTAGGAGCTGAACAATGAGAACACATGGACACAGGGAGGGGAACAACACACACTGGGGCCTGTTGGGGGAGCGGTGGGAGGGAGAGCATCAGGATAAACAGCTAATGCATGTGGGGCTTAATACCTAGGTGATGGGTTGACAGGTGCAGCAAACCACCATGACACATGTTTAACTATGTAACAAACCCGCATGTCCTACACATGAACCCCGGAACTTAAAATAAAATTAAATTAAATTAAAAAAAAAAAGATTCAGTGTGGGGGCCACCTCTCCTCGAAAGCCTTCCTGGATTGGGTGTCCTCACTCTGGCTCTCCCAGTCCTGGGCTTCCTTCTACCCCAGGGTATTTTTCACTAGATGGCCATTGTCTATTCATTGTTTTGTCTTCCCCATGTGGCAGGGAAGATCTCTATGTTCAAAGTATATTCTCCCTCTTGTCAACCTCATCTGGAGTTTCTCATCACATGGAAACTGAAATCCAAACTCCTAACCCTGGCCTGTGAAGCCCACCCGAGCTGGCCCCACTCCCCAGCTCACCTCTTGTCCCATGGCCATGGCGGTCTTCTTGCTGCTCCTTGAACATGTCCAGTTCCTTCCCACCCAGAGCCTTTTCACTAACTGTCCTCACTGCCAGAGTGTTCTCCCAGGAAACTTTTCCTGTTTGACACCTTGCCATGCAGACCCCACAATGCTATTCTTCAGAGACACCTACCTTGACCATAAAACTTAACACAGTCACTCAATCACCCTTCCGCTACAACCCCCGTTTGAGTCCTGTATACAATACACATGTGTTTTTATCCTACCCTCCTCCACAACATAAGCCCCAGCGAGCAGCAACTGCTGTGATGGTCTTCTTCCCTGCCGTATCCACAGCACCAAGAGCAATGCCTGACTCAGAGCAGGCATTCAATAAATATCTGCCTGATGAAAGAATGAAAACTAAGTTCCATTTTGGCACAAGCTATTTGTGATGAATGAGAAACAACAGATTCCCAGTTTTTCATTTGGGTCAAAAAGAATATCTGCCCCTGCATTTAGTTTAAAAAACCAAAAGAGAGCAGAAAACCTTTTTTTTCCCTTCTTGTTCAGGAGCTACCTTCCTATCCCCACCCCCCTCCCCAGTCCCAGCACATATGGCAGACCCTGCTGTCCAGTGGTCTCAGCTGTGACCCAGCTTTGAACTAGTCCCCCATCCTCACAACCATGGCTGCCCCCTTACACATGCATCCCCGACATTTGGAATCAGACACTAAGTGGATGATCGCTATGATTAAGCTGCCTTTTAATTATTCAATGAGATGTCAATGGTGCACGCCATTGTGACATTATAATGGACTACGACTCCCTCGCAGATGTCAAGAAAGGCAGGGGACCATTACCTTGTCAAAATGTTGGCTCCCTGTGACTTTATTTCCAGTACACCAACTAATTTTTCAAGTAGTATAGAACAGCAAAGTGAGGTGCGGTGCTTGACAAGGGAGCCTGCTTGGAGTGGTTCTGGTGACACAAGGATTTGGTTGATTCTCTATTAACTCAACAAATTCTTCACTTTTTGAGATTCACTGACTCTCAAAATTAATGAAATTTTAGGGGTAATCAGCTGACATTTCTTGGCTGTTCACTGGGCAAAGGACTTTAACCTGGACAGAATTTTGGCTAAGGATGGGGCAGGAACAAGAAGAAGAACATATTGGTGACATCCTGGCTGGCCCTTGTTTCATTAAACAACCAATGACTGCACACACACACACATGCCCACATACACACACATGCATGCACACACTCGTGTGTACCCCTCATCCCCCAGGAAGCAAGGAGTGTTGCTTTCCATTGGGAATAGTAAAAGCTGGCTTTCTAGAGTTGTCTTTAACTAGTTGTGCAACTTTGAATAAGTCAGCCCTTTGGGTCCCAGTTGATTCACCTCTTAAAGAATGCCAGGCTTGAATCATTTCTAAGGTATGATTATACAGCTGATGACTGAATTCAGTATAATCTGACTGTATTAGTCTGATGACTGTAATGATTCATGCCACACACTCTCATGGATCATTAATTGCCTTGCATTCATCAGTCACTATCTCTGAACCCATCACCGTGCTAGGACAGAAGCTAAGTTTGACAAGGTTTCTGCCTTCAGGAAACTTACAGCAGAGCCCAAACCCCAAAGGTGAAGCAGCAAACAGGCTGCAGTTAAGAATAACTCTGGCACTGTGCTGATGGCAAGGGTAACTGGAGTTCAGGGAAAGGAGAGATGAGCGTGGGCTTGGAAAGCTGCACAGGCATCTTGCAGGAGGTAGGAAGTAATGGTGCTCCAGGGAGGGACAGGACACCCAGAAGCAGAGGGGACAGAAGAATGTGGGGTGAGTAGAGCATGAGGGAGGTGGCAAGGGACAAATGAAGACACAGTCCCTGGTGTTCCCTTGAAAGAACTGAAGATTTATCCATTCCCTCTGATGTGGGTGGTGGTTGGGTTCTGAGCACCTAGCAGCTATTCTCTCTTCTTTTGGTCACAAAATCTTAATTTCTTTTGGGAAATTATCTGTTCCTCACCGTGCATGCCTAAGGGGCTTATGAATCAAGGGACATGTGACCCAAGATACACTGACAAAGGACTTTGACTTTTGAATGCAGTTAGGCTTGTGCATGAGAAATGCCTGGTGATCACTTATTCCAGGGACACAGCCCTGACCTGACAGAGACGTGATTATTGCCATTGTATATCATTTCCTGCTTTTTTCAGTCTCATTTTCCAGCCTTTCTATTGATTCTGTGAGCAATCTGATATCTTTCTAATATAATTCCTTTTGCTTAATTTAGCCAAGATCAGCTTCTATTGTTTACAACCAGCAAACCCTAATGGATATCCACCCATCTTTTATCCACCCACCATCCATTCATCTTTCCATCATCCATCCCATCCATCATCCATTTGCTCATCCATCTGCCATCCCTCCATCCATCCATCCATTCATACATACACACATTTATCCATTCATCTATTCACCCATCCATCCATTCCCCAGTCTACTGGAGTATTGAGGACCAGTAGGAAATAAGTAAGGACAATGAAAATACACAAAGTTAAATGGAACTTCAAAAGCCAGGATTTGGGGTTAAAAAAATAACTCTATAACAATAAGAAATTTAGTGCTAATTAATACAACACAGGTGTTGCAGTAGATAAAGATGTCATCAAGGTCAATTGGGACTTGAAAGGGCACTTTGGAGGGGATTTTTTTAAGAGCAAAGTTTGAAGGACACTAACACATATAGAGCACCTAGCACCTTCTCAAGTACTTTTACCAGAGACATCTTCCTTATTTCCCAACCATCCTACGAAGTAGATGTCCATGATTCCATTTTGTGGATGGGGAAACTGAAGCTCAGAAAGTTTATGCAGCTTCACCTAGGTCACATCTACTAAATGACAGGACAGAGATTCAGATTCAGGCCTTACCACCCCCAACACCTTTGCTCTTTCCTCCAGCACTTCCTAACGCAAATACGTTGTGTGACCTTGGGCAAGTCAACACCCCTCCTTGGGACTTCGTTTCCATCTTTACAGAAGGAGAGGGTTGGATGAGACAGGTGCATTCTAGCACTACATTTAATGAGTATATGAACAGGTGTGATGTTGATATGTCTTTCTTTTGTGCCCACAGGAAGTGCATTGTGAGGAATGCCCTAAAAGAACTATTCTGGCTACTTCCTCTCCTAGGGGGCCATATTTCACCAGATTCAGACCAGTTTTTGTGTTTATTTTTTGACTTGATATTCTTATGCCACATGGGTAGTATAATGAATCCAGATCCTACACTCACACATGATGCAGGCTTGCAGACTCTAGTTATTGTGGGAGATTCATCTCCCCGACCCCCACCTAGAACCCCTGGCAGACACCTAGCTTCCTTGGGCTTCTGGATGGAGTTTTCTACTCTTAACAGAAATGATATATCAAGTGGTGTCCCATGGGGGAGGGGGGAACACAGAAATGACACCCCTGTCAATAGTCCTTTATGCAAGGACCCTGTCTTGGGGCTTCAGGTGATCATCACCCTCCCCCATCCCCAAAACACACCAGCCTCCTGGCCTGAAGCTTAGGATCTGGTCCCCCCAGGAAGCCAGCTCTGTGTTGAACACCACGGTTCTTAAGGTCTTCCATTGTTTTTGGAACCTAAGGGCTCCCTCCCTCCCTCCTTCCCTCCTTCCCTCCCTCCCTCCCTCCCTCCCTCCCTCCCTCCCTCCCTCCCTCCCTCCCTCCCTCCCTCCCTCCCTCCCTCCCTTCCTTCCTTCCTTCCTTCCTTCCTTCCTTCCTTCCTTCCTTCCTTCCTTCCTTCCTTCCTTCCCTCCTTCCTTCCTTTCTTTCTTTTTCTACTTTGTGCATTTAAAAACACTAGAAATGGTAGTAAAACTAGTTTCTGTGTTTGGTCAGCTTAGATCACCTCATTGCTTAAAGTTCAACCACTTCTTCAGGGAGAGCAGAGGAGTAGTTTCAGATTTGAGCGCACTCCCTCCAGCCATGTGCCTGGTCCCAGCAGGCTCTGTGGGCCAGCCCAGATGCCTCTCTGCTCCATCCATGCAAGACTTCTCTCCAGTCAAATGAGGGAAGCCTCCTGGGCCCCTTCCCTTAGCATTCACTCTAACCAGACACTAATCTCATTTACAACTTTTACTGTCTACAGTGAGTGATTTTTTTGAATCAATAAACTAACTCATTGCAAAGTCAATTGGTTAAAAATTAATACCTTACCTTTTTCTCTGACCACCCACCCAGTAAACCCCCAGGTTGGCAAGTTATTTCCATTAAAAGGAAAAAAGCCTTTAATCATATAATCATCTTTACATTTTGAAATGATAAGCCTGCATACTGATTATAGAGTTAATTATCTTATTATCAGCCCATTTCCTCATCCCAGTCCCACTCACCTGAGCACAGAGTTCCCTGGTTTCTCTCCCTGCCTTGGACTAGACCCGCACCCCCTTGTATTCTCTCCCTGCCTTGCTGCCAGAGTGGTCTTTCTGAAATGCAAATTTGATACTGTCAATCCCATACACCCTGTTTAAAATTCTTCTCTGGTCTATCATCATCTAAACGGAGTCCTGAATGCATGTGAGCTGTTCTGGGCCTGAGAATGGGTTTCATCTAGCCTGCATGGGGCTTTAAACATTTTAACCCAGGATGCCTCTAGGCTGGGTGTGTGTGCTCCAGCCAGGCAGTGGTGTTACTGCCCCTATCCACTTCCACCTGTCTACTTCTTACATCACCTGTCTGAAACTTAAAGACAACTTCATTTCCAACCCTGACAAGGGCTGGATTGCCCAAATGAAATCTTCCCTTCCTAACCTGAGCCCTTCTGCAGTGTGTCTCACTGACGATGACTCTACTCACTTGAACAGTTTCAGGAAGAAGACAAATAGCTTCTGTTTATTGAGCACCTACTCTATGCCAGGCCCAGTGCTAAGCACTTTAAAGACAACATCTTGGATAAACTGCACAATAACGCTGTGCAGAGGAGGAAGCTAAGGATCCAGGATGTTAGTGGTTGCTCAAAGTCAGAAAGCCAAGAAATGGCACCCCCAGGACCTGGGTTTAAGTGCATTTGGTTCCAAAACCTATGCTTCCAACCCCTACGCTGCACAGCCTCCTGCTAAATAGGGGAGAAGCCTGTCCTTTGTTGGCAGCTCACTGTTGCACAGAGCTGACCACGCCCCATTTGTACCCCTCCCCCTTGGGTCAGTGCCCTCTGGATTTCCCTCCTACCTCCCTGACTGTTCCCTCTCACCCTCCTTTGCCTGCTCCTCTACTTCCAGACCCCTAAATGTTGGCGAATCCAGGGCCCAGTGCTCAGCCTGCTGCTTTTCTCTGTCAACACACTCACTTTCGCGATCCCACCCAGTCCCACTGACTAAATGCCACTATTCCATCACGACTTCCAAATCCCAATCTCCTGTCCTGACCTCCTCTGGAGGTCCAGGCTTATGTGTCCAACTACTTACTAGGATACCCAATAGTTATTTCAATCTCAACAAACCCCAAACATTGAATTCGCCTCCCACCTCTCTCAACACCCATATCTAATCTCCCCCAGCCTTCCATTCTCAATTCATGTTACCAGGATCAGCGCAACAGCTCAGGCCCACAACCTGGGCATTATTCTTGAGCCCTGCTTTTATCAACCTCTATTACCAATCCACCATCAAGTCTCACTGGATCCACCTCCAATATATGCCAAATTGGACTATGCTCGCCACCTCCATCACCAAAACCCTAGTCCAGTCCACCAGCATCTCTCATCCCAAGTATTGTATCTGCTTCTTAACTTGTCATCCAGCCTCCATTCTTATCCATGCTCATCCAGTCTCTGAAGCCAGAATGATATTCCTGCAGGGCATATTAACTCATGGCACTCTCATTCCTAAGCCCTCCAATGGCTTCTCACTGCGCTGGGAGTCATCTCCAAGTTCAGCCCAGCCTACAAGCCTTGGCATTGGGCCTGCACCTACCTCTCCAACTTCAGTTCATATCACTGTCTTCCTCTTCTACTCTGCTTAAGACATACAGGCCTTCTTTCTATTTTTTGAACAAACCAAGTTCATTCTCATCTCAGAGACTTGGCACTGTATCTCTTCTGCCCAGAGCACCTTGCCTCTAGGTCTTCCCTTGATTGCATCCCCCTATCATTTTGGTCTCAGCTCAAATGCCACGTCTTCATGCAGGGCTTCTTGACTATATGAGCTAATGAGCTAAAGCATCTTACAAACATCCGTTTCCATTTCTCTCTATCCTATCATCCTATTTTGTTGTCTTCAGAGCGCTCATTATCATCTGAAATTATGGCATTTGTTTACATGTTTACCATCTGCCTTTACCATCCCATTCTAACCCATTGTCTTCTAAACTATAAGCCTCATGAAGGCAAGGATTTTGTCTGTTGTTTGTTTGCTGTGGTCCAGTGCTAACAGGAGCTAGCACACAGTGGGACTTAATTAACTCTTACTGAATGAATGACCTAAACTTCTGAGAGGTAAGCTGAATTCTGAAATAGATTTTAGGTGAACAGTTCTTTACTGAGCACCTATTTTGTGTACATAGAGATATACAAGGCTCTGAGGAAAATCCTCGTCTTATCACATAAATCCATGAGCCCTACCCTGCACATGGTTGTATTGTCATCATCACCATGATCACCATCCCTCCATCATCGTCATCGTCAGCATCATCACCATCACCAACACTGTCATCACCATCATCATCCACCATCATCACCATCATAATCATTGTCAGTAGTAGCAATAATCTGCAACATTCTTATGATGCTTTACATTGAACAAAATAATTTTTTATACATTATCTCTTTGGTTTCTCAGAACATCACAGTGAGGGAGGTTTGTCACTATTTTTTCATCAACTTTTTACAAATGAGAAAACTGAGCCCTGGGAGGGGATCATTTAGCTCCAAGATATCCTTGCAGAGTTTCTTTTCCTTTTGACTGAACTGCCTCCCTCCATGCCAGCCTCCTTTCCATCTGGAGACAGGTGATGCAAACAGAGTCCAGGACCTACTCCTGTTTCAACACACTTAGTTAAGAAATTGCCCCCGAGTTTGCACATTTTCATTCTGGCAATGTAGGAAAAGAGATAGCTTTTAAATTGTAATCTATGGCCAGATTTTATGACTGCTAAGCAGGGGAAAAAGAAAAGCTTAAGGTGAGTTTAGGAGGACTTTTTTTGGTTAAAGAAAAAAAATTACAAAATTAAAAGAGTAGAAAAAAATAAATTACTAGTGGCTGTTTTTACTGCGTGAGCTTACAAGCTGGAGTGGAGAATTAAAAAGTTATATAGCTGGGGTTTCTAACCATGACTTATCACAGATGAATCCTCCATATTTATAGCTTTTTCTGTTTTTCCCATCTCAAGATAGTAAGCAATTCCCTGATATAGGGTTGTTACTCTCTGCCCAGGAACCCTGGGGGCTGTGTGTACTCAGCAGAGCTGTCACAGCTGACAACACAGGAAGGACCTGGGAGAGAGGCTTGTTTATTGTCCCTCTGCCTGGAGGGATCCCTCCCTTGTTCACTCAACAACCACTGGAGGGGGTGAAGGTGGGGAGTACTCCTTCATGCCAGGACCCAGTGAGGAGAAGGAAGGCCTTAAAGAAACAGAACAATAACAGCCAAAGTTCCATGAT
Source organism: Rhinopithecus roxellana (assembly GCF_007565055.1). Lineage (NCBI taxonomy): Eukaryota > Metazoa > Chordata > Mammalia > Primates > Cercopithecidae > Rhinopithecus > Rhinopithecus roxellana. The sequence continues at coordinate 50,131,084 of NC_044567.1, forward strand.
GGAAGCCATCCTCTCAATTCATTTAGTCCTCACAATTGCAAATGCTGACATTATCCCCTTTTTACAGATGGGGAAATTGAGGCACAGAGGGATTAAACAACTTGCCTAAGGTCATGCTCAACGAATTGCCTCTCAAGGTGCCAGTCCTTGAAAAGTTTAAAAAGTTGAGGGGGGGTTCTTGGGGGGCAGGGAGAAGAAAGACTAAAGGGAGAATGGGAGAAATGACTGGGGGAGGGGGAGGAAGGAAATATTAATTGAGCATCTACTTTGTGCCAGACTCCACAAATTCTGCCTTGTCATCATTTTTCTTCCTCACAGTCACTCTGTGGGAAGGCAATGGGTGGTATTTATGTCTATTTTACAGATAAGGAAACTGAGGTGCAGAAATGTTAACGAACTAGTCAAAGTTAATTTGGAAGTGACATTGATAGGATCTGAACTGACATCTGTCTGTTTCCATTTCATACTGGCTGGATGACCTTGGGCAAATGATCTGACCACTTTGAGCATCTGTTTTCTCATCTATGAAAATGGAATAGTATTCTCTACTCTCAGGCTGATCTCAGGCTCTGGGTGCGAAAAAGCTTTGTAAACCAGGCAGCATTGTAAAACCAACTCTGCTCCAACACCTGCTTGCAGGTAGGCAGGGGCCAGATGCTTTCTCATTAGCTGGGGATGAGGAAATTGAGGCCCAGGGAGTCGACATTGACTTGCCCATGCCACAGAGCTAATACAAAAAAGACCAGAAGTGAAACCTCCTGTTTCTTAGTGTATAGTTCTCCAACATTCACTGATAAGAGGAAACTTAACTGGGGAGAGATAGTACAAATAATCCAGTAGGTACGAATAACTGATAGCAAAAATCTAAACATGGAAACATGTGACCCTGGATCTCAAGGTCACTGACTTGTTGCCTTTTTTGACAACACAGAATGCTAGAATGTCCATTTTAGGAAAGACTGCATAGATCAGTGACTCAAACTCCAGCTAAAAAACACCCATGCTTTGTCTTGACCCCAAGCCAATGAAATCAGAATCTCTGGGGGTTGAGCTTGGGCTTTAGTAATTTTTTAAAAAAATTATCCAGATGATTCTAATGTGCAGCTAGAGTTGAAAAATCCTGACTTATGATCTCCCTTATTTTCCGGATGGGCACTAGAGGCCCAGAAAGGGGCAGCTAAGGATCCAGGGTTGTCCAGGAGTTAGTGGTAGAGTGCGACTCTGGTCTCCTGGTTCCTAGCTTGGGACTCTCCCTCCACTCTTGTCACTCTGCAATTGTGGTCAAAGTGACCAGATGATCCTGGTGCCCCCTAGTATCTGAGGATAGACACCACCCCTCCTCATTTCTCCCACTCACCACGCCTCCTCACCAGCACCTCATGCACCCAGAGAGAGCTCTGGGTACCCGGGAGACCCAGGCTGAATAATGTCCTGCAAATCTGCACCTGGGCTGGTCTACACACTGCAAAATGAAGTGGTGAACTGAGGCAATTACCCAATGTATTAGCAAGCCTGTCCCTGCGGCACTCCTGCCAGCCAAAGTAATAAATACAAAATGTTAATTTCTCTCTGGAAGCCTGACTCCCGCCTCCCACACAATTCCCCTCCCACCCAGAAGTCATATACCATTGCCTGGTTGTCCTCTCTTGGATGGGGCGGCAGTAACTGAGTTATTTAAATATCTCAGGCAAAACCTGCTTTTATGAAAACCTGAATCATCACACAATAACCTCAGTTCTCCTCTGCAGCTTACTTGTCTGGCCAGAGCATATCCTTCTAGACTTCAGTGGAAAGTAATAAAAATGGCTACAGGTATCAATTAATGACTCCCAATGGCTAACGTCTTCTTTGTGTGTGTCGTAAACTAGCATCAGCCCTGAAAAGGGAGTGAGAAGAGCTAGGTTGTAGCTTAGACCTGGACTCTTGCTTGCTTCGTGACCTTGAGCAAGTCACTCCAGTTGCCTGGGATTTGGAACTCTTTTGTTACCTTTCCCTAGAGTTGTGCAAATCCAAATGGAGAATGGACGTGAAACTGCTTGCACAGACTTCCGTAAAATCTGTCTATGGGAAAGTGAAGAATTGAACTCAGGTGCCCTTATCCTTACCCACTCCATGGTAGTCTCTCAGGGCATCAGTGGCTGTATGCAGCACAGGGAAGACCAGGGGGTTACAGGACATTCCAGACAGAGGGAACAGCATATGGAAAGGCTTGAAAGAACACGGCAGATACGGTGAATCCTGGCAGCTCAACATGGGCGGAATGCATATGTGGGGGTGACAGTCTGCAGATTACCTGGGTGCTTGGCCTTTGCTTGTAGGCAACAGGGAACCACATGATAATTTTAGGCAGGGAAGATTTTAGACAAAAGATAAATGGCTGGTCCAGTTTTTCAGCACCAGACTGGAGTGGCCATTGAAGGGTCTAGTTTGTTGCCTGGATATAGGATACTATGGGGGCAGGGGAGATTGACTTGATGATCTGGAGTATATTCACTTTGATTCCTTAGAGGCTGGCACAGTGCCTGGTATATAGAAGGTACTCAATAAATGTATGCATGAGTAAATGTAGCTGTCAATCAGTGAATGAAAGAGTGAGCAAAGGAACAAATGGCTGAAAAAACAAATGAGGGTATGAATGACTTAACTGAATGAAAAAGCTAAGGCATGGTTTGCAAACAACCTTAGCAATTCTAACTAATGGCCTTGTAGAAACAAAAGTGAAGGCTTCTAGCTGCGTTACCTAGAAATGCCTGGTTATTGGCATGGCTCCCTTAATTGAAGACTTTCTCCCCCCTCAGTAGCAACAAGCTACTCAAAGACAAAAACTGATTACTGTGATCAAGCCAGAGGCTCTCCTTGGATTCTCACCTGTCATTGTCACATTTACTGATATCCACAAAATCAGAAAAGGGAGCAGAAATACCTAGCAGCTCATCCTCACAGGAACTAACTCTTTTTGAAGGTATGTGACTCCATTGCCATTTCTCCATTCATATGGACTCCCTCAATGACTTGTCATTTCAGTATCATATAAAGACAAAGGAAACAGTTATCCTTAATAGAAACTTACCAATTGCTGTGCTGTCTGCACATCTAAGCAGCAGCAGCAGCCTGATGGTCTAGCCTGGGAGAAGCAGCTGTGCTTCTCAGAGCAGGATTCAGGACAAGGTAGGCTTTGACGCTGTCCAAAGGGATGATTTATTGTAACAGAATAAAGTGGCAGGGTTGATATGCACTCAGGTCTGTCTGGGGTCAGAGGCCCTTCTTTCTCTTTTATTCCATCCTGCTTTTGCCTCCAGCCTTGTAGATCCTTGCTACATAAAATGTGGTCCATGTATCTGTGGTATCGGTGTCACTTAGGAGCTTGACAGGAATGCAGAATCTCAGGCTCCACCTACTAAGCCAGAATCTGCGTTATTGCAATATTCCCAGGTGACTCTCATGCACATAAAAGTTATTGAAGTTTGAGAAATTCTGTCTATAGATGACCCAGGTGGCACTGTGGGCCCTCCCAGCCACAAAGATTCAATTCCCTCTGACCAGGTTTCACAGTGCTCTCCACTGGGATCAGGGAAGACTTCCCCTGGGAGGTGACACTGACTTTGAGACTTGGAGAAGGACACATATTTAAACTCCCAGTGGCAATTCACAACCATGAGTCAGGAAAGTTCTGGAACAGGAATCAGAACCCACCTGGCTTTGGTACCAGCTGGGTAACCTTGGGCAAGTCAGTTCTCTTCTCTGGGCTTAGCTGCCCCACCTGTAAAACAGGAGCAATTCGATTTGCTTTACTATAGCACGTGGTTATCGGGAAGACGAACGGAAGTGAAAGATTTGCAAGTTCTCTGCGAAACTCGATGCCAGGGAAAGGGTCTGTTTTCGCTGTAGGCAACCGGCCATCCTGACCTAACATTTTGAAGGCTGAATGAGGAAACTATTTGAACATCACAGGCTTAAGACCTTTGCCCTCATGAAGATTAATCAGCAGAGGAACGTGGTGCTAATTACCCAGAATGGAATACTCCAAAGAAAAGGGCCTGGCTAAGTTGGTCTCACTGAGCTGCCCTTAGACAGGGATTTGTGATTGGATTCCTCCTGCTGCAGTTTTTTTCCATTCACTTGGAGTTATTTTTTAAAGGAAAGTTCGGCCTAAGGACCTAAAGCTATGTTACATTAGCATTCCGGAGGTCAATATTTCCAAAGCTGCTAGAATCAGACTGTTCTCTCATACTGTGTGGGTGAGAGAGAGGCAGTCACATTTTGGAAGGAGCCAGATGCACCCACAGTACAAAGAACAAGCGATTGAGTGACTGGAATTGGGTTTTCCAGTGTGGGAAGGAAGAAGACAGATCCTTCTCCAACTGGGGGCCTTTGGTTGGCTGTTACCCTGTTTGGAATCCTTTTCCGGATCTCTGCATAGCTTCCCCTTCTCATCTTCCTGATCTCAGCGAAGATGTCACTTCTTCAGATAATCGATCCTCCCCTGCTCCCTGGCTTCAGGCAACCCCTGCTGTTCCCTATCAGATGCCCTTATTCATTTTTTTTCCTTCACAGCATTTATTAATATTGGAAGCAGTCTTGTTCATTTATTTGTTTACGTACATATTATCTGCTCCTCTACCCCCCAACATACAATGTTTTTCTAAAATCCTTAATCACCTGGGGGTGTCTGTTAAAAATAGACTAAGGAAAAATCAGTTAGGCACGGTGGTGCATGTCTGTAGTCCCAGCTACTTGAGAGGGGGAGGCAAGAGGACTGCCTGAGCTGAGATCAGGCCCTTGCACTCCAACCTGGGTGACAGGGCCAGACTCTGTCCCAAAAAAAAAAATTTGATGGGCTGCTCCCCCAGAAATTCTGATTCAATAGTTCTGGTTTGGAGCGAGGGATTTTTAAACCAGCCCTTCCCATCGTTCTGATCTTTGGGAAGACTTGGAAACCACAGATCCGGATGAGAGCTCTGTGAAGGAGGGTCAGCTCCATTTCCCTCCATATCCCATATCCCCCCGGGATCCCTGGCCTATGATCCTTCGCCATAACGCTTTATTGAATGAATGAATGAATGAACGAATGAGTCCACATATTTTTTTTTTGGTGGAACCAATCTTTTTCCTGTTTCAACAATTCAATATTCAGACAGGGAACTTGTCACTTACAAGGCACAGCGTTAGGTGCCCAGACTGCTACAGGATAAAACCAGACATGGCCCTTGCCCTCAAGGAGATGATAGCTGAGGAAGGGGAACCTGAGTCAATGCATAGGATTGCAATAAAAGACCGAGAAAGGAAAGGGTTATCAGAGGGGCATAAACAAAGTGAGTTTTGCGTGGTTGAAAGGGTGGAAAGCATCCCTTTGCCTACAGATGATTTATATGGAAAAGTGGCCTCAGATAACCACAGAAGAGATGAGATTTTTAGAAACAGTATTTTTCTTTTGTCTTATATGTTGATTTGTTGTAAGTTACACACACACATGGCTAAAAATATTCAGGTCATAGATAAGAGTGAAGAGTGAGAAGCAGGGCTCCCTCTCTCCTTCTGCACCCCATCTTCCAGGCCCTTTCTCAGAGGCAGCCTGCTATCAGATCTCAGGCATCCTTCCAGGCATATTCTGGGCATATCTAAGCACCAAGTCGTCTAGAACAGACAGGGCATCAGAGGCAGAGACAGTGGATCAGGGAATCCAGGGGAAAGGAAGCAAGGACATGGAAGGTGGAAAATTCCTTGGAATAGAGATAAGCAGCTCATCAGTGATTTAGCTTTGTGACTTTGGGCCATGAACTCATAAATCCAGGAGAGTGGGAAATGGGAGGTTGGTCAAGGTAGTAGATGCTTTCCTGGCTTGTTGGCTGGTTAAAATTCTTGGAACATGGAGCAGGAGAGAGGGGCAATGGGAGTGAGGTAGCCAGGGTTCAACATAAATTAAAAATTCCAGTCTGGCATGGTGAGTCACACCTGTAATCCTAGGACTTTGGGAGGCTGAGGCGGGAGGACTGCTTGAGCCCAGGAGTTCTAGACCTGCCTACGTAACATAGCAAGACCACAATAATTTTTTTTTTAATTAGACAGTTGTGGTGGTGTGCATTGAATATTCCAAATGCTATCTTTTAAGAGTGTGAGATGCAGGTCCTCATCACCACTCTTTCCATTAACCTTCTGAACTTTGGTTTCCTCATTGGTAAAATGGGTATAACCCCAGAGTATTGTCCTGAGGATTAAAGAAGATAACAAATGGGAGGCACAGAGCCACGCAGCAGCCTTCCTTTATCCCTCTCCTGTGTCCCACTTCCTGGCAACCCATTCCACCTAAGTTGCCAGACTTGCCTTTGTAGAGATCTCAGCTACATCATTTATTAGCAAGGCCACTTTTGGTGAGCTGACCTCTCCTCAATCCTGGCACTTAGCGGGTGCCTACACGTCCCTGCTCCATATTCGTCTTTCCCCAGCATCATAGCCCACCTAAGAGCGTAGGAGACATTGCTCTTGCTGTTCCAAAGACGTGGCAAAAGATGAGAGCCCGAAACACTCATCCCCGGCCGGAATTATAAAAACAAAACTACTTGGATGTGAAAAATGCAGTCATGTTTCCCCGGCTGGTTAAAATATTTGATGCTCATAGAATATTCAACAACAACAAAAAAAGGCTCTCACTCCATGCACCATCAAAAATGTAATGTAATTATAGTGATGTTAAATATCCCCAGCTGTTCTGAGATATTTGAATCTTAAATCAAGCCTGCCTGTATACATCCTGCGGTTGCAGCTGGAGATCCACACTAAGTACCACACAAACATAGAGCTGGGAAAGTTCAGACAAGAACTCTGGGCTAGAGTCTCCACATCTGTTTGTTAGAGGCTGAGCCTGACCCCCAACACTGGTACGAGGATCCCCCAACCCGAGATGTTGGCAGCCACGTGCCTTAATAGAACCACGCAATCTGACAGGTCATAAGCATCTATCCAAATCATCTTTCAAATCCATGTGCAGGGAGCGTAAAGAGATAGTGTAAAATAAATGGTAATAAAGTGAATAAACACGCGTCTCACTCCAGAGCCTTTGAGGTGGTTCTATAAATCAAATTCTTTCCATAATTTTCTCTGTGAGACTGTGCTGAGAAGCAGAATCAAACCTCATCTGCTTTCCTGAGCAGTAGGCTTAGATTTATGGATGTGAGTTCACAGTGGATGCCCATGCCATTTCAAAGTGGGAAAATAATTTTCATCGGGAGGGGTTCCAAGAGAAGATTAAACCCTTCACTTTCAAAGATCAGAGTATCAACAACTTTCAGATCAGATATGCCATCAGAATCAGATGGGGATGGCCAGAATACATATTTTGGAAGAAGAGAGAATTTACAGAGGAACAAACTGATATTGCTGTGATACAAAAGTGTCATCTGTAGGCTTAAGCATGAATCTCCTTACAGTCTATTTCAAGCTTCCCAGTGACCTGAGGTGTGACCTTGAGCAACTCAATCTCCCTCTCTGATTTTTAATTTTGATCAGAGTCCTGAATGGGGAAGAGACACAAAAGGGCTCTGACCTACCCAGAGAGGTGTGATATGAAAACGACATAATGTTTCTTGGCTAGAATTGTAACAATATATAGAAGGCCATTGAAGACTACTCTTCTATGGCCTTAAAAGTCTTTCTTGGAAGAATTGAAGGGAATGGCCTATTTTAATGATGATAAGGATGATGAAGATGACAGTGATAACTCACATTCATTTAGCACCTACACACCTGTGCTGTGCCTTTACATACAAGAGAGTAGGAACACTTTCTGTATTTATACTCAACATTTATCCACAAACACTAGCCTATGGCTGGCTCTTAATAATGTTTAAAGGGATTAACATATGATTTTTAAGTTTTGAAACAGCTCTACACGAAGAGTATGGTCTGTGTTTTGCAAATGAGGAAACAAAAGCTCTTTCTGCAGCTCTTTCTGTAGCTACGTGAAGAAGGAACGCATTGGTGGGAGGCAGGCTGTGTCTTGGGAAGTCCAGTCCACTCTTCTCTTTGCTTGAATGGCTGGGTGACTTTGGCCTCAGGATCCTCCTCTGTAATATGAGGTCATGAACCAAATGAGTCTCAGTAAGGGTAAGCAGCTCTCTAACAGCCACCCAGCCAACACAATACCTGGCAACGCTGGGATTTGAACTTGAGTCTGTCTGACTCCTGAGGTAATCTCCTTTCTACTTCCCCTAACCACCTCCTTTCTAAGTTTCTGGAGTCCAAATTCCCAATCTTGCATTATGTAAGTGTGGTTAAAATACTCCCAAGCTATTTCTGAAACTAGATGCGTGTTTGTTACAAATTCTTTTATTTTCTTGAATTTTGGACAGATCCTGCGGCAAAATTACCCAGCCTCGTTCACCAATGTGGATTCGGGTCTGTAATAGAAAGTGTTTTGTACATCAGAAACAAATGAGGCTTCTATTAATTTCCAATTCTTGCTGTAACAAATTACACAAACTTTACTGGCTTCAAACAGCATACATTTATTATCTTATAGTTCTGGAGGTCGGAAGTCTGAAATGAGTCTTATCAGCTAAAATCAAAGTGCCAGCAAGGCTGTGTTCCTTCTGGAGGCTTTAGGGCAAAACCTGTTTCCTTGGCTTTTCCAGCATCTAGAGGCCACCCATCTTCCCTAATTTGTGCCCCCTCTTCCATCTTCAAAGCCATCAAAGTAACACTTTCAAATCTCTCTTTTTCTCTGACTTTGTGTGTGTGTGTGTGTGTGACAGAGTCTTGCTCTGTTATCCAGGCTGGAGTGTAGTGGTACAATCTTGGCTCATTGTAACCTCCACCTCCCAAGTTCAAGTGATTTTCCTGCCTCAGCCTCCTGAGTAGCTGGGACTACAGGTGCCTGCCATCAGACCCAGCTAATTTTTGAATTTTTAGTAGAGATGGTGTTTCACCATGTTGGCCAGACTGATCTTGAACTCCCGACCTCAAGTGATCTGCCACCTTGGCTTCTCAAAGTGCTGGGATTACAGGCATGAGCCACCGTGCCTGGCCTCTTTCTCTCTGACCTCTGCTTCCGTAGTTACATCTCCTCTCACTCTGATTGTCCCGTCTCCTTTTGTCACTTTTAAGGACCCAAGATTACACTGGGCCCATCCAGATAACCCAGGATATTCTCCCTATCTCAAAATCCTTAACTTAAAAATCACATCTGCAAAGTCCCTTTTCTACATAGGGTAATGTATTCACAGATTCTAGGGATGAGATCATGGGCATCGTTGAGGGGCCATCATTCAGCCTACCACATGGTCTTAGAACTTTGGTTTGACTGACACTCCAGCTAGGCCCTGGCCCTCTGTTAACCCTGCTCTGGTGTGGCAGAGGGCTTCCCCCAGAGCACTGATGCTTCTGATATTGCACATTCTCTTGGGTTCACTGGGGAGCCCAGGACTGCTCCCCAGACACACTTATTTGCTTCACTCTAGGATGCTCATCCCACATGCACTTTTATAGATCCAATGAATTGGATATGACTGAACCACAGGGATCCCTCCTTATCAGCATTCACAGGGCTTCCAGGAGCCCACAGCCCTGTCTCTCAAAGCAAGTGTGGTTCGTGGACCAGCAGCATCTGTACCAGCTGGGAGCTTGTTAGAAATGCAAATCTCACACCCTGCCCCAACCTACTGAATCAGGGTCTCTGTTGAGGGCCTAGTAACCCGGACATGCTCAAGTTTGAGAAGCGTAGCCCCCTTAAGGACTCCGCATCTGTCCACTGCCAACTGGAGTGTGGTGCAGCAGTTTAGTACCAGTTCTTTTCTGCAAAGTACTCACAAGCCCATCACTTTTTCCTTAACACAATCTTCCAGGTCAGGTGAAATCTCATACCCACACTGACCAGCAACAGAGGTGCTGGAGGAAGAAAAGGTATATGGGGCCTTAGGAGACCTTAATTCAAATGCTGGCTCTTCTTGTATTTCTGTGCTGAATGACCTCCGGCAAGTCACTCCTACCTCTGGAGTTAGTTAGGCAGGCAATAGAGTGTAATCAGCAACCTCCATTGCTGCAGAGATAGCAATGTACATTATCATATCCTATCCAGGTATAATAAATTAAGCTTCTGCTGATTACAAATGCAGGTTTGTCTGGCCAAAGCTGCACCAAGATCTTTTGCAGGCACAATTGTGATGCAGTGCATTGACTTTGGAACCCTAAGGTCAGGGCTTCTGTGACCTTGACCAAGGTACTGAATCACTCTGTGCCTCAGTTTTCTTTTTGGTATCAGGGACAAAAGAATACGTTTTTCTCGCTCCGTTGTCAGCGGAAATAAAATAATGAATGTAAAAGTGTCTGGCAGAAAGAAGGAGCTCAATAAATGTGTGTGGAATCGGAGGAAACAATTTACAAGGCAAATTAATAGTATAAACAATGGTGTCAGGGGAGATATTTGACATGCTCAGGAGAACAAAACTCCTGAGTACGTTAGCAGTCTCTATTTGTTTTACCAACAGTTCATGTTCCAATTATGAGTGAGTCATCTATTTGTTAGCACAGGCCCGAGCTGGAACTCAATTTGGCACCATTTCCTCATGCAGGACTTCAAGTTACCAGTGTCCTTGAAAGAATGAGAATAGTAATTTAGTTGAGGTTGTGGCACAATTAAAACTTTTTTTCACTACTCCTGGGAAGATTCTCCTCCATAGATCTACTTCTCTTCCGTTTGTCTGAGGGCAGAGGAGGATACAAGTTCATTACTGATCTTGTCCGATTACGAACTATCTTTCCTTCTCAGGATTGCAGGTCTTGGAACCCAGGATGACTCTCCAAGGCCGGCAGCAACTTACAGTGAAAAAAACTTCAAGGCTTGGAAGATTGTGAATGGTACCCTCCATGAAAGGATTTGTTCTTATCAGCATCTCTGAGTGTCGGCAGAATGGAGCCATAGGCAAGAACATGGGCTTTGAAGCTGGACTGATCTTTGGTTGAATCTTGACTCTACTACTTCCCAGATGCGTGACTTTGTACCTCCCTGAGCCTCAGCTTTCTCATCTGTAAGCAGGGTTCCATGACACTCATTCATGCTGTTAAAATGGAATGTGACTGTTTATGTAACAATACAAATTCTAGGCTGTCGCATTCCAACCCCACTCCCTGTATAACAGGCAGCTCCTTTTAGACTCAGTCACTCCAATGAGGCACATTGACTGTTGCAAGCCTATTTACCAGAAACAGATCAGACTTACGGTCATCTTGGTGGCTCAGTGCCTGGCCCACAGTAGGTGCTTAATGTGCATTGGTTGACTTAATTTTTGAGTAGTTCATTCAAGCAAATCACTTAGGAGAATGAAGACAACTGACACATGAAGCAAATGCCCTGGCTATTCCTCCAGCCCTTCTCCATTGGGCAGACATCTGATTGATGCCTTCATAACTGGCCACAGTGGCCCCAAAATAGCCACTATCAGAATCATCCTGACGTTGGTCAATTTGGATATCTGCAGACCTGGGCAGAGTTTACATTTGATTCCCTAAACTAATTTCCCCAAAGTCAAATAACTGGTGGAGGTCTTTTCATGTTCCTTGTATAAATGTCTATTTAATCACCGTCCTGTCTCTAGCACTTCAATAACTTGTACATTTCCCCCCTTAATTACTGTTTCAGCTCTGCAAAGAAAATAAATGGTTGGCTGAAAAACTCACACCATCTGCACTATTTGAGCTCTCTGTTCCCCCGACTGCCCACTTGAATAGAGAACTTTTCAGCTAAATCCCGTTGGTCATTTGACTCATGCCCTCATATGAAACAGGAGAATCATGAGACCAAAGTCACTCAACTAGCCAGGGAAAAGCTGAGGCTGGGCTGGACTTCCCAGGACACACTCTGCCTCCTACTGATAGACTCCTTCCTCATGCAGCTGCAGAATGTGCATGCACCTTTGCAGTCATGAGGACTTGGGTTCAAATCCAAGCTTTGCTACCTGCAGAGTCTGTGACTTTAGGTGGATTATAGATGCTCCCAGCACTGCAGTTCCCCCATTTATAAAATGTAGATTTTCACACAGTCTTCCAGGGTTGCAGAGAATTGAGATGACATGAAACATGCCCAGCCAGAGTCTGGCACATCACAGCTGCCCAATGCTATTTGCCTTTCTCCTTCACTAAAAATGCTCACAGCAAGTCATAATAATGGAAATAGCTCACATTTCTTGAGTGCTTACTTAGGGCCAGGAATGGGTCTAAGCACCTCACATGTATTAGCTCATTTATTCCTCTTTCTCTAAAGACAAAAGTATCTTTCTTGATTCCCTAAAGCTATCCATCCTCCCAACTGCTGGACTGCCTGGTCTAGTGCCTTTTCAACAGAGTTAGCTGATTTTAAACAATATGTTGCTGAAATGATTTCTTGCTTTCTGTCCTGGCAAGTAGCAGCCAGCTTGTCTGATGTGACAAAATGTGAAGAAACTAAATGTTGTTTTCTTGGCTTTCAGTACATATGAGTGGTCCAAAATCTGAACTCAAGGTTAACTCTTGAAAAGGGGGTTGTGCAGGGAGGAGTGGCCCCTCATAGAGTTAGGAACAGGGTGGCAGCTGGGGTGTTTGGGACACAGATGAGGTCTCTCAACCAGTAGTAAAAGAAGTCAGAGTTTTGCTACAATGTTCAAAAACTTTAGTTTGGTCTCCAGGCACCCATCACACAATTGTATCATCACCCCTCAGCCCAACTCCCATCTCAGCACATCCAGCCCTTCCCTCCAGCCACCCTCAACTAGGCTCAGGGCCTAGAATGCATGCATTCAATCTCATCATTTCATGTCTCTGTACTCTTGCATTTGGACTCCTGTCCGCTTACCCTGAAGTCCTCTTTCTCTCCTTGCCTACTTTGGAACTTCTACTTATTCTTCAAGATTCAGCTGAGACACCACCTGCTCCAATAAACCATCGAAGATCCCCAGTCTGATCCTTGGAGCTCACACAGCACCTCTGTACGCTCCTGGCATCTATTCACACATCTGTCCTCAACAACACTGTGAGCTCCCGAAGGGCATGTACCAAGCCTTATTTAATTTTATACCCCCAGCAGCTAGTATAGAACTTAGTATATAGTTGACCTTCAAGAGACATTGGTTGATTGAATGAATGAACAAGAAAATGAGCATATACCTCTACTCAGGTAAGTGGTTATAATAAGATATGATAATTATATGAATAGTAATTAGTAACTGCTACCATCAGATGTCAAGACACTGAGCTGAACACTTTATCCACATTATGACAATGGCTCTTGAATATCGAGCACCTACTGCTGTCCAGGAACGCGCCAGTTATTGCTCATATGTTATCTTCATCCCAGATCTCTGAGGCAGGAATTAATACCAGAGGCTCAGGGAGCAAAGTGTATGACCAAGGCACACAGCTAGGAAATGGCAGCACCAAAAACCTGCGCTGAGGTCTGGCTGGCATTCTCCCCTGAACCATGTCATCTGCCAGAGAGAGAGCCATTGCTCCTTGTTCTTGCAGTGGATGTCAGATTGGCCTCTGTTGGTTTCTGTTCCAACCCCCTCGTTCTTCTTCCAAAGTCCCAGTGCCCAGCTAGCTCAGCCTCACTGTTTTGCATCTCACCCAATTACTGGGAAGGCTCCCTTCTTCTGATCCAGGAAACCCCAGAAGGGCCAGGGTGTGCAGAGCTCGAGTCCACAGCTGATGCCAGGGAAACAACACAGGCATTCAGAAGCCAAGCTGCTTTATCTGACTGCTGAGAGATTAACTCTTGCACAGCTGCAACAAAGAGAGGCGCTGCGACTGAATACATCTCGAGTGGGCCTAGAGGATAAGACCCAGCAGACACTCCCTCCCCTGCCAGGTTTATTTCCAGACCATGGGACTAACTGGTTGAAATGGGACTTAGGGACAGCTGGCACACCCCCCCAAAGGCCTCCTCTAGAACTCCATCTCTCACCTGTTGCTCTAGTCCTCTTAGAATTGGGGAGCACAGGTGTCTGGGGGGTGCTTGGCATCTTGTTTTCCACTTTCCCTTCTCTGTCCCCGAAAGGAATAAATGCCCAGAAGTGGCCTGCTTCTCACTGAAATGCATTTCACTGGTGTTCTCTAGAGGAATTAAGCCAGGAGCCAGGAATTAAGCCAGGAAAATGTTCCTGACGGGCCTGCTGTATATTTGGGGCTCCCCTGAAATAGCTTCTGGCTTCTACAGATAGACGGGTGAAGCCTTTAGTTCTGAGGTCCTTGGAAAAACCTATAGCATACAACTTTAAGGGGCTGGGTACTCCCAGGACTGGGCCATTATAGGAAGCCACTAGGGGTCACTTGGGTCTCCAGGAACACATACATTTGAGGAATGGAGGTAATACTTTTGCTTGGGTGTGTGTGTGCCTGCAAACTCTTCAAAGGCAGGGACTCAGAGTACAGGGAGGTAAGAGAAGGGTGTGTCCCAATGGGAAGGACCTTACTCTCTTCAACTCCCTAACAACTGACCCACGCAACTCATGGCCATGCCTGCTGCTGAGGTTGAAGTCAGGTGGCTCCTGAAGGGACTGTGTCCTCTGCATGCCTCAGTGGCATGCTGCCAAGACTCTGACGACCTGGGCCACCTGGGGTGGCTCCACTTTCCACTATCCCAGCTCCTAGGAGGGATAGGATTCCTAGGAGTAGAGGTGGGGGAGAGGGCGAGTCCTATGTAAGAGTCCTCTGAGATTGAAGAGAGGCCCAAGGTCAGAGAGGAAGGGTACATATGGTTTCTGTGTAATGCAATTAGTGGTATGCAAAGTTGGACTTTGAACTTACTGGCTCTGAGCATTGGACAACTTTTAGAGCTTCATTTTTCTTATTTTAAAAATGGGAATAAAACTCATTGTTAACGCAGGGCTGTGGTGAATATCAAAAGTGCATAGTGGCTGTTAGAATGCAATTCCACACACTTTGCAAAGCAATAGTCAGATTTTCAGAATTACATTTGATGGGCCTGCTGTAAAACTTAGAGCTGGAGCGAGAGCCTGCTGCTACGTGGATGTAACCTTGAACTGTAACTCTTGAGGCTGCTAATTAGTGATCAGCAAAAAACAATAAACAAGAGATCGCTGCCCTCATTCCTTCACCTTCGTGGAACTCAGAATTGTGCTTGGAGTCCTGGAAGAAATCACTTAGAAGCATATGTTAACAGCATCTCCTACTTGCCAAAGCAGGGAGTCAGCAAGTAGATATTCTTTAAAGGCCAGCTGAAAAGCCCAGGAAATAAGGAATGTTTTCAGAGTGGATAATTCAGGGCTACTAAATATACAAGCTTAAAGCAAAGCCAGCAAGACAAGATTGAAGTCAGGGTTGCCTTCCTAGACAAGGAATAATCCAATCAGCCAATGAGAGACTTGGCCTGACCGGCGTCATGCCAACACCTGTTGGAACCGTGGCATCTCTTTACCATCCCCAAAAAAGCTTTGTCGGAAATGAGGATCTCAGGAGTGATGAATCAGAGCTGGTAAAATCACCATCAGAGCACTACCAATAAACACACACATCAACCTTCCCTGTACTAGTGGAAAAGCCCAAACCCACCTAAGGGACATTTACATATGAATGACTGGACAGGCGTGCATCATGCTGGGGCCTGGCACCAGAACTCCTCCAAGGCAGACTGCACAAGGCAGATACCTTCTGTCCAACAGCTGCGTTATCCAGACCCCACAGCGTGGGGGAACCGGCACAGCAAATGGTTTACAAACCCTGAGCACAGCTTCTCCTGGCCGCGGCTGTTTGCATCCACATCCCTGCTAGGATGCTTTCTCAACTCCAGAGCATTCCTCCAGACCAGAAGACCCACACTTACATTTTATGGGGGATAGAGGCCAGGTGAAGGGCCCAACCCTGGCCCACCACTGCTCAGTTCCGCTGGATGCTCAAGACTCCTGCACTTTGAAAAAGTAGCCAAAGCATGCTGCTGCCTCCCCCACCAAACTGTACAGCTTCAGTGTTGGTTTTCCGGGCGTTTCCTCCCAAGTTCTCCTACAGTCTAAGTGTTTGGGAACTTTGAAGACATAAGCTGCTTAGGATCGTACGCCTGCTTAGGGACTCTGCGTGATTCCCCTGATGGTCCATTTTTGAAGAGCTTCCTTTTTTTTTTTTTTAAAAAAAAAAAAAAAAAAAAAAAAGAGCCGTCTATTGGTTTTCCCAAAGACAACAAGTCCGCACTTAAGCACTTAAGAGATCTATCTACACTCCAGACAGAGCAGTTTCTTGGAGTCCTGTGGGTCTGGAGTTAAGGTCAGGAAGAAGGAGGCTGACTAATATTCACAGACGGGCCCATAAGGAGTAGAATGAGGGGTTTGGGGGTTGACACTGGAAGGAGAGGCTGGGACAGGGGAGCTCCCACTGGTGGGAGGCGACTCCTCCTACAGTTAAGTCCAAGTTCCCAAAACCTACAGGAGAAGACTCACGGGACCCAAGAGTGGGTTCTGCCTTGACATTGTGGAGTGGTAACACTGCAAGAGGCCTGGGGACAGCCTCGAGAGGGCGGAATACCAGGCCTCCTGACTCCCGGGGAGTGGGGGCGCAGAGGGAACGCGTTCGCGCGCAGGGCAACTCACGGAGGAGAAGTTGTGTGGGCCGCAGAGCTCGCCGCGGTACTTGCAGGAGAGCAGCATGTCCTCGAGCTGGTGGCCCAGGCGGTCCATGAAGGCGGCGCTGATGCCCTCGAAGTGGCGCGGCGGCAAGAAGAGGCGGAAGTCAGCCAGCTTTCGGAACCACTGGCGGCGCGGCTCGTCGCCGCGCAGCAGCTCGCTGACGAGCGGGCGCGCGGTGCGGTTGGGCAGCAGCAGCCCGAGCCAGTGGCCGGCATAGTAGAGGTCCCCCTTGGAGAGGCGCGGGAAGCGCAGCGGGTTGTTGTTGCACACGGTGACGGCGGGGAAGGGTAACTGGCGGCTCCACTCGCGGTGCACCCGCGTGTGCGACGGGAAGCTGAGCCAGTAGAGCAAACGGTTCGAGGACCAGGACAGCAGCAAGCCGAGGGATGTACAGAAAGCCAGCACCCACAGCGCCCGCCGCTGGAAGGAGCCCCCCGCCGCTGTGCGCCCGGCACACATGTGCCGCAGCCCGTGCAGTTTAGCGCGGCTCAGCGACGGCCGCCCCCTGCGGGCGACCCCTGGCTCCTGCAGTGCCCGCTTGCCGCCTCTGCCGCCCCCGGGCTGCCCGGCCGCCGCCACCGCCGCGGGCGCCGGCTCCTCGCGGGCCATGCGGAAGCGTCCCGGGCCGGTGAGCGCGGCCGCGGGCAGCCCGGCTCCGCCGCTCCGGCTCATTCATTCAGCCCGCGGCTGGCGGCAGCGGCGGCGGCCCCGGCCGGGTGGAGCCGCCATGGGAGTCCGCAGCAGCAGTGGAAGCAGCAGCAGCGGCAGCCGCGCGCAGCCCGCGCCAGAGAAGCGTGCGCCCGAAAGGAGCTCCAGTGGCGCGGCATGCCCGCCCGGCGCCGCCGCTGCCGCCTCCGCGGGCGCCCGCCCGGGATTGAGCGCCGCCTCAGCCCGCAGCTCCTGGCAGTGGCCTCTCCCGAGCGCCTCCCAGACTCTCCCGGTCCCTGGTCTTCCTGGAGGATGCCCGGCGCCGGGCACTACTTCTGGAGGGGTCCCACAGGGAGCCGCCTCTCCAGTCCCTGGGTGCTGCGCCCGCCTCCCCTCGTCCTGGACCTCGGGGGACCCTGAGCCGAGTCCCCCCCTGCCCCGCTTAACCCCAGCTTTTACGCTGGTCCTGGGAGAAGGGCCACTCGGCCACCATGCCTGATCTGGACATCCCCAGGGATCCCACCAGCCCGGCCCGTAGCCCAGCGGTGCTGGGACCCGGGGAAGAAGGCGCCAAGGAACGAGCGCCCCCAGAGGCGCACCGCAGCTCCTGGCTGGGCGGGCGGGGTGGGTGTGTACGGGGGTGAGTGGTCGCCTTGCCGGCTGCCGCCTTCTTTCCCTTCCCCTCCAGGACCCTTCCTTGTCACTGCTCCCCGGGCTGCGCTAGGCAGAGACCCGCTTAGGCTTCCCCAAGTCCCGCGCCTAAGTCCTGCCAGGCGCCCGCTCTCGCCTGGGGCTGAGAGCTTCTCAGGGCGTCCTGCAGGAGGCTGTTCGCCGCCGGGCCCCTTCAAGGAAGCTTGCTGCAGGGAAGTGTCGCCTCTCGCCTCGGCTCTCCCAGGTGCCTCGCGTCTCCAGAAAAGCCCGGCCTTGCTGTCTCTTGCCTCTTCTCTCTGCCCCGGCGGCGACAAGAGCTGGGGACTGCGGAGCCCCGCCAACACCTCCCGGGGGTGACCCGGACTCGCTGCTCCGCGCGCCCTTCTCCTCTCGAGACTCCGAGCTCGCGGTGGCCGTGACGCCGGCTAAGCTCCTTACCCGGTTGCCTGGGAGAACCCTCTTCGGGCCCCAGGCGAACTTGGGCAGCGGCCGCGCGACGCTGGCGCGGCTGGGCTCCGAGCACCTGCTCCTCCGCTCGCTGGCCCCGCGGCTCGGGGCGGGCGGGGCGGCGGCGACCGTGAGCGCCGTGCGCTCCTGGAGACGCGGTGCTGACGCGCCCGGCTCCTCCTCGCTGCATTTTAATTCCTGGCCACTGTGGCCGCTGCACACCGAGCGGGAAGCTTCTTGCTGGAGTCGGCCGGGTGCGGGGGTGGGGTGTGGTAGGGAGTGGGATGGGGATGCTCTGTACAGATGTGCTCCGGTGTGTGGGCTTGTGGGAGAGATAAGAAGTAGTGTAACCATTGTGTTGATGTGGCCGCAGTGCAGACAGGGGTGAGAGGACTCCTGAGTGTGTGAGATGGGCTGTGGAGAGAGCGAGTTGCTGTGTAGTGTGGGCATTTGAACACGATTGCGAGTGTGGTGCCAAGTATTGGGTGTGCGTAGGATGTGCATTGTGTATGTGTGAATGGGCATTTCTGTGAAACTCTTGAATGTGAGCATGTCTGCGGGTGGCGTGCTGTGGCCATTAGAGTGAGGTGCCGGCGGGATGTAATGTCTATGGTGACATGTATGTTCCGTGTGTGTATGTGTGCATTTAGTGAGTCCTGGGTTTGAAATGGATGTGTTGATGTGTGGGTGGATATCAGGGTTTCTAGATGTGGTGTGTTTTGTGTGTGTGTGTATGTGCATGTGTGTATGTGTGTGTGTATGTAATGAGTATGTGTGTTGAGGCATTGAGAGCAGGGTAGGCTCAGTGGGACAATCTTCCCCTCAGCCTCTTAGGGGCATTCCATGTGTGCCTCAGCCCCTTCCCTGGAAGTGCCTATTGCTCAGCCCTGGCCCAGTCTGCCAAGCACAGCTCTCCAAGAGAGTGGGAAGGGGAAGTGGGACTTCCAGGGACAGGAGACTCCATCTTTCCCATTCCCCTCGCTGGGATCCAGCAGCCCACTGGTTGTCTGATAATGTCACCCTTCCTTCCTGGATGGGCCCAGGATATCCCACTAACCCCTGGGCACTTGAAGACTCTTTGATTTGGTCTTTTTAATATTTAATATTTTGCCTTGACTTGTTTGGGAGGATGGATGAGACATATAGTGCACTGTTAGCTCCATTTCAGAGGTGAGATTAGGGAGGCCAAGTACTTATCCAAGGTCACACAGCCTGTAAGTGGTAGAGCTGGATTCAGCACCTGGGTCCCCAAAGCTCTAGCTTTTTCTACTGCACTACAAGGCCTTACAGTTTTCATTCTCCCCACCAAGCACCTTGAGGGCAGGGTGGGAGTCTTGCTCTTGTGGCTGGCTGGACGTGTAGGGTGCACAGTGGGACTCTACCCATGTTTCCTAAATAGTTGACTCACTGAGGCCTTGCTGGGACAGGGAACACTTGGAGCCCCATTACTCCATGAGATAAAGGCGTTTTCCAGACATTATCCAGAGAGTAGAATTTGGTGGGGGAGGCAGTGTGAAGGGACTCCAAAGGTGGGAGGACGCTCCAGTGGAAGAAGAACCAAAGTGTGTATCCTCTGGGGGAGAGGAGGCTTGGAGAAGCAGAGATTTGGCTGAGGAAAGGAGTTTTACCCTCTTTGTAATGATGAATTAGGGGCGATTTGGCCAGATCTGTTGAATGAGCTGTGGGTTTCAAAGCAGGAGAGAAGCAGTGCTGGGGTGGGTTTTCCCTCCCCACTGACCAGAGGGTACCCCTGCAGCATGATGACTCCGTGCAGCTGGTCTCTGGAGAAGAGGACCTCTGAGCCCCTCATTTCCCACTCGCCCACATACATACATCCACACAGTCACACATGTACAAGCACACATATACACAAACACACACACATACACTACACACACTACACACATATACATGAACATACATGTATACCAACATATACACCCAAATGCACATATACCCAATGCATACTGCATACCTACACACAGCATACATACATGTAACATACACAACACACACACACACACACACACACACACACACACACACACACCCCTGGAAGCCCTTCTCACTTGCTGGCTTTGAGGGGAGGGTTCTGAAACTGCCTGCTGTACTGCGGCCTCTACCAAAGGCTCATACTCCGGTGCTCCCAGCCTGGTTTCAAGGGTCCTGGAAATGCCACAGTGACCCGTGTCTTGGCCAAGGTGGGGTGACCTGGTGACCTCAGTGCAGTTGCTGATGAAGCAACCAGGACAAGCATGTGCCACCTTCCAGCATCATAACTCTGGAGTGGCATGAAGCTCTATTTTAGAAAAGCCTTTAAAACATTTTACGTTTCCGATGTGTTCAGCTATTGTGGGCTTGCTCTTTCCTAGTTATTTCCCCCTTGAAATGTGCATGTGCTACTTTTGATTGACCAAGTGTCTTCTCTGCCATGAGGTTTCCTGTTAATTCTCTAGATGGAAGCTCTTTCAGGGAGAGGAGGGGTATCCTGCTTAGGCCCCAAGGGGCCTTGACACAGAAATCTAGAGAAAGACACACGGGCAGCTAGTGACTCCAAGCAATGATTGATGGCTCTCCTTATGGCACATGTATGCAACACATTCTCTATGCAACTTGAAATACTCCCACCCTCTTCTCTGACCAGTACTTTGACCAGCCCAGTGAAATTCTGTTCTTTCTTCAAATCTCAGCTTATGCATTGCCTCCTAGGTTAAGGTTTTCTTGATTCTCCCAGACAAACTTGGGTCATGCTTTTCCTATGATCCCATCACACCTTGGAAGATTGATACCTCTTTGATAGTCCTTGTCATAGTTTGTGTCCAAGCCTTTCTGCTGGACTATGACCCATTTGCAGACAGGGACTACACCTCATTCATATTTGTATCCCTATCTCTTAGCACAGTGATGAAACACTGGTACCAGGAAAGGGGAAAAAGGAACTAGTATTTCTTGAACAACTACTGTATGCCAGGTACAGAACTAGGCACATAAACAAATGTTATTTAATTTCTCACTCCAACTCTGCAGGGGAGGTTTTTTTTGGCCTTGTTTTAAATACACTGTTTGTTTTTTAGGGACGAGGGTCTTGTTATATTGCCCAGGCTGGTCTTGAACTCCTGGGCTTAAGCAATCCTCCTGCCTCAGCCTTCCAAAGTGCTGGGATTAGAGGAGCATGCTACCATGCCTGGCTATTTTTACCATTGTTGATGCAAAGGCTTGGTGCACAAGATTTGAATCCAATTCTAACTAATTCTAAAGTGCAGGGCTTCCCCTCTCCATCATACTTCCTTTCAAAATTATATTATTATGATAATAAAATAAATGTAGGACTTCCTAAGTGCTAGGGCCTCCTCTAAGTGTTTTACACTAAAAACAAGTATCATACACGCTGTAAGTGTTTAATCTTCAAAATAAGGAGGCAAATACTACTTTTTCTCTACTTTAAAGAGGAGGAACCCTTAACCACAGAGAGGTTAATTTACTCACTTGAAGCCACACAGCTACCAATCAGGAGACCAGGCTTTGCCCAGGTAGTCACTCCATCCTGTGTTCTCCAGCCCTAGTCCAACTGCCTCAGTTCTCATTCTCAGAGGTAATTGGACACAACAGCTCCTGTGGAATAGTGTTACCATCCTGGAAGACTCCCTTGGCCAGAAAAAAAAAATTCATGAGGCAGAACAGAGGTGACCCACATAACCTCTCCACCAAGAAATTACCATTTAGCCTTGTGATGTACCAATCATAAGTTTTTAAGAAAATTTCCCTTGTTTATCTCTGAAACATCTGTTCACCACACCTGGTGTTCTGGCATTCTGATGTTGGTGTGTGATGTTGTGCACAGTGGCAGGAAGGTCTTCTGGCCAGCCTTCCCTCATTCTGGGGTATAACCGCCACCACGACTGGTAAGCTGTTTTCTCTCATGAAATAAATCTGTTGGGAGGGGAGATCAATGTAAGTGAACACGGTTTCCTGAGCTGACAATTTTCAGAGCTGACAATTGTGTGGCTTGATCAGGTTTCACTGGAGCCCCCAGTGTTCCTGTTTACCTGCTACTCAGAGGCTCAGAATTGGAAAACATCTGAGATACCACCTAAGCCTCCTTCCTGCCTGCTGTAGGAATCCCTTCAATACATTCCTTCAGTGACAGTGTAATCAATTCTATTCTGGAACATCTTGCTGTGTTTAAAGCTTCTTCCTTTCATCAGATTGAAATCTGTCTCCATGTGAATTTCTCCCATTTCTCCTAATTTATCTCTGGGGACCCACACAAAAATAACTTTGGTATTTCTTTCACGTGGAAACTCTTCAAACTCTTTATAGAATCAGAGCACTTTGATGCTGAAAGGGGTCTAGCAGTCCACCTGCTAGTGAAGTCCTCAAGACCATCCTTTCTTCTGCAGGCTAAATGTCACCAGTTCCTTCAACTGTTTCTCCTGTAGTTTCTGCTCTTGAGATGGACTCTTGGTTGTGAATCTCCTCGCAAAGTGATCCTCCAGCCCTGTGGAGTATAAGCCTACCAACCCTTTTACTCTTGATCTGATACTTCTAGCCCCTGACATTTCTGCTTGTGGTTGGGGGCTCTTGTTTGTCCCCTTGTCTCAGGGATTTCATGGAGGTGGTAGATGGAGAGATGGAACCGCAATGTTGGGTTCTTGGTGTGCTACTTAGAATGCTGAATGCATTTTCCTTTAGGACTGTTCTGCAAATGGTGATAAGAGCCAACATTACTTTTAATATTAAAATTCATCGGCTAGGTGCAGTGGCTCACGCCTGTAATCCAGCACTTTAGGAGGCCAAGATGGGCAGATTGCTTGAGCTCAGAAGTTCAAGACCAACCTGGACAACATGGCAAAACCCTGTCTCTACAAAAAATTACCTGTGCATGGTGGTGCACATCTTTAGTCCTAGCTACTCAGGAGGCTGAAGTGGGAGGACCACCTGAGCCTGGAAGGTCGAGACTGCAGTGAACTGTGGTCATGCCACTGTACTCCAACCTCAGGCATGAGAGTGAGACCCTGTCTCAAAATAAATAAATAAATAAATAAATAAATAATAAAGTTTATTAATGTTATGAGGCACATGGGCTTTTGTGGGGGTAACTGTGATCCTCAATTGATCTCTTTTTTTCCCCCTTTCTCTGCCTTTTTTTTTTTTTTTTTGGTCTTATTTCTATACTGTTCATGGCTCTGTGTCACTCTGCCTCCCTCTCCCCTCCTCTCCTTCCCTTCTCTTCTTCTCTTCCCTTTCTCTCTCTCCAACCTCTGCCTGAAGCCTAGGGGTGCTCTCTGATACCTTTTTAGTCAATGCTATTGGTGGCATGTGGGCCCTAGAGGTAGCCAGTGTTATAGCATCTAAGCAAATGTTCAGGAGTCATGATGGGGACTCCTGTACTGGTGGAAAGAGAGAGAGGACTTCTCCCCTGTGGTTTTACTCATTGCACACGGGCATTCCTACACCCCTCCCTTCCACCATGGAACTGGCACTGGAGTTGCTGTTCCTTCTTTCCTTTCATGTGCTTCAGCGTCTCCACTGCCTTTCCCCCTCACTCTGTTTTTATTGTTGTTGTTGTTTGTACACCCTTGGCCTCACCTAATTCTCTCTTTTTCTGGGGTCTTTCTTAGGTGCACCAAATGGTTTTTTGCCCTTGTAGTCATTCTCATTTTACTTGACTTCAAGCTCCCAGCTACCTTTCTTCTATCACAAGCAATTCCCAGGTATAAGAGGTCAAAGAAGGGGCCATGACCGCCAAAATAAAGAACGTGGGCTGGAAGGACCAGGTCCAGAGTGAAAGGAGCTGGGATGCTCACGCTCCACAGGGCTGGAAGAAGGTTGGCTGAAGCATTGTGGTCCCTGCTTAATGGAGAACTCTGTGAAAGTGGGAGCTGGGTATAAAATATAATTTAACCCTTTCACTTTCAGTGGAAGAAGTCAAGGTCCAGAGTGGGGAGAGACTTGCTGTAAATCACACCCGCTGATACTGATAAAGGGACACAACCAGAATCCAGGTTCCAACTTCCAACTCATTCTCTGCTCACCCTATCAGAGGATCTTTAAAAAAAAAAAATCCATTTTGAAATTGGTAACATATTCACATGTTTCAAAAAACACAAAAGAGTATCTAGTAAAAAGTTTCTCCACCCCATCCCCAGCCCCCACAGCCACCCAGTTTTCCTCCCTGGAAGCTACCAAAGCCATCAATTTCTTGCGTAGTCTTTTAGAGATACTTTATGAATATACATAAGTGTATGTAGTCTTTATATGCCCTTTTTTTTCTACACAAATTGTTGCAGTCAGTGAATGTCGTTGACTAAAGTAATTGTATTTCATGTTCTTCACACCTTTTTTTTCCCAGTATTTTCAGCTAGTTTGTGGTTGCCTTCCTTTGGCACCTCATTTCAACTTCTGTTATTTTCCTTAACTTCTCATTTCCCATTATCCTGCTTTCCCATCCAAGAAGGACAGCGGGTCCTATGACAAGGTGGTATACAAGCTTGTCATCTTATGATCAGATTTTCCCTTAACCCTTTGCTAGATACCCTAACGGATGAAAGCTGTCATGTGGATAATCTTAAACAGCAGGTTATGCAGATATTTCTGTTTGCCTCTGAAGTGCATTATGTTGTGTATTTGCATATGATTTAATTTTCTTGTCATATTTTTCTCAGGCTAATTATAACACATGCAATTGAATGTCCTAAGCACACAGCTCTTCTTGGTCTGGGAAGATGGTCCAAACATGCATTGGTTGGCAGAGAGATCCAGTTTAGGATTCAGAAGTTTCTGTAAATAACATATAGAGTGGGTAAAACATAACAGGGAAAGAACCAGAAGGTGTTAGTGCCAAAAGTCATCTTAAAGAGCATGCAGTTGAACTAGGAGAGGAAATTGAGGTAAGTTTAGAGATTTGTCCCTGGTCACTGAGAAGTTGACATAATGAAGATGATGATGATGATAATGATATTTGATAGCTGACATTGATTGAACACTATAAGGCGCTGTGCTCAATGAACATGATTTAACTCATTTAAAACATTTATTTAGTTATTTTTTTGAGAAAAAAAAATGATGTCTCACTCTGTTGCCCAGGCTGGAGTGCAGTGGTGGTGATCTCGACTCACAGCAACCTCCGCCTCCTCAGTTCAGGAGATCCTCACACCTCAGCCTCCCAAGTAGCTGGGACCACAGGTGTGCACCACCTTGCCGGGCTAATTTTATTTATTTATTTATTTATTGTATTTTTGGTAGAGATAGGGTTTCACCATGTCATTGAGGCTGGTCTTGAACTCCTGAGTTCAAGCAATCCGCCTGCCTAGATCTCCCAAAGTGCTAGGATTATAGGTGTGAGCCACCATGGCTGACCAGACTTAACTCATTTTATCTTCACAGCAACTCTATGAAGTGTGTCCCACCATTATAGCTCTTTAACATGAAAGGAAACTGAGGCAGAGTGTGGATAAGTGACTTGTCTAGTCTGTGGCTGGGATTCAAACTCAAGTAGTTTGGCTCTAGAGCATAAGACCTTAATTAAGGTGGCTGAAATTAGCTGAAAGTAATGACTATAGTGTTTATTTATTGAGCATTTAATGGATGTTGGGCACTGTCTTTGATGTTGAGAATACAAAGTCCACTCAGATGTGGTCCTTGCTTTAGCTCTCAGTTTAGTGGGGGATATGGGAAAGAAAATATTAAATATTCATATGAAATGTTAATTAATTATTAAAAGGCGATTTAAATAAAGCATGATAAATGCTCTATCAGGGATGAGCACAGCATGCCGGGAGGGTCCTGAGGAGAGGTCTTTTTCCCTTGACTGATCTGAGAGCCATCACCGTGCACTTTCTCTGTTTTCTCCTGAGTTTCTCCATTCATTCCCATGTTCTCACTTCCACTCACAGAGAATCCAGTTACCTCTGCCCATGAGGCTCACCTCGGAGCCAGGATCTGAGACAGGCAGAGGCAACAGCAGCACAGCCTCTCCTGCAGATGCCCAGACCCTATTCTTCTTCGACAGTGTCCATGTCCTTCTCCTCACAGGGGTTTAGTGTTCCTGAAGGTGTCTTGTTGCCTGGTGGCATCTACTTTCTAAGTTTGGGCCACCTTCATAATTAATGTCTCCTTCCCTCAGCATCCTTTGCCTACCATTGCTTTATTCTCAGTTTAGATAACTGAGTTTTGGTTGCAACGTTGGCTGTGGTCAAAATGTTAGCAGAGAAATGGAATTTTTCTTGCACACTTTTCTACGCAGTTTGCTGTCCCATACACATAACAAAACTCTTGTTAAAAGAGTTAAGCATAATAACCTTCTCCAGCAGTAACCATACACTCATGTGACAAAAAACCATGCAGTTAAAATAGGATTTAATGAAATATAAAACCCAAGGTAGAATGAGGCATTTTATTCACAATTCCTTTACTGTCCCCTTAACTATTTTCAGTCATGACTTAATCTTGGCTCTCACCTGGCTCTCACCTCTGCTTCAGGGAGCACTAACTAACCAGCTCCTAATCTGTCTTGCAGGCAGACCCTCTGCAGTGGCTTAGAGATTTAAGGCCAGGTTGATATGTCAAAAGCCTCCATTCAGGCTGGCTGCATTTCCTCCTAACCAACAACTCTTCTCTGTCTCACCCACTAAGGGGTTGTTTACTCTCTTTCCCTTGTAAAAGACCTGACCAAACCACTTCCTCTGGTTTCTCTACTCCTAGTTTGTCTTCCCAGTCTACCCACAAGAAGAGCAGAAAGGAAGAGTTAATATATTCTTCTGCAGTCCTGTGGACCTGTGTGGTTATCCAAACAGAAGAAAGGAAGAGAAGGGAAGGGGAAGAGAAGGCAGGGGATGGAAGGAAGTTAACACAGAGTACAGCTGGTTATCTACCAGGTACTATTATCCGCACCTTGGAGTGGTTTTTCAGGACAACTCTGTCAGGTGACTAATACCATCCCTGTTTTATAGATGATGACACAGAAGCTTTGTCTTTCCAATTGTATTCTCTCTGATGCTGGTTCAACATAGATTAAACCATAATGGCCATCATCCCATGCTACAGCCATGCACTAAGCACTTACTAGAAGCAGGCACTGAATTAACCCTCATTTTTCAGGTGAAGGAAATGAGTCTCAGAGAGGTAAAGTTAACTGCTTAGGGTCACACAGAATGTGCCACCCAGGTGGCAGAGCCAGGATTCCAACTCAAGTGTGACTCCAGTATATTGGTAATTAGTAGAGAAGCAGGACACCCAGAGTTTAGAAAGAGAAAAGACAAAGTGGGTGGTGGCATAATTTAGAGTTTTGCAAAAGCCCTTGGGGGAGATGAAGAAAGTGAAAGCAGAATTTTTTGGGGCCTGAAGAAGGTTCTCAGTCATCTGCTGTAGATCTGGGAGCTATGTTTTTCCCAGCTTGAGTATGATGTCACCATCGGGACAGAACTAAAACCATACGAGCCCACTTCTAGGGAAGAGGTTCAGGGAGGTACCCATAGGTTCAAGTACCAGGCTGGGCTAAGTAAATTGCAGAAGGCCACACAAAAATATTTCCTCTTTCAACATCCAAGTGACATTACACATCGGCAGCAACCACATGGTCACAAAGTAGGAACACATCTTTACAAATCACAGGGTTTCAACCTAGCCCCCTTTGTCTCCCTTCCTCCATCCCTTTCTTTTCCTTCTCCCTCTCACTTTTCTGTTTCCTTCGTTGTCTACCTTCCTTTCTGTTCTTCCTCCTGTTTTCCCTCTTATTTTCCCATCTACCCTCTCTCCCTTCTTTTCTTCCTTCTTTCCTTCTTCTAGACTTCAGCCTTGCTTTCTCCTTTTAAATCAATACTTTCCTTTGCCCAGCAGTGCTTATGTTTACTCATTAAATATTTCTCAGCAGCGTATGGCACTAAGACACAACATTAGATTCAAAATGGTTTTCTGAAAATTCTTGGAGTTATAAAGGTAAGTGCATAAGATTGGTGAGTAATAAGAGCTATAAAATAGTTCATACCCTTTGACCTAGTGATTCCATACCCTAGGGTTTCCCAAGGAAATAACCTCAAAGTAAAGAAAAAGCACAAAAGAATTCACAGAAGAGCTTTTCGTAATAGAGGGAAAAAATAACAGATTGAAAACAAAACATTTCACAGGTCCAATAATAGAGGAATGATCAGGCAAATGATAGTGATACCACGTCATCTGGAAATTATGACATCTTAAGAAAAGAACATGACAAGGATGCCAGTGTTTTGCATTAGATATAAAAAGTACTGAGTAAAAAAAGATCTGAATCCAAAGAGCACTTCCACCCTGATCACAACTTCAGAGAAACATTTCTTTGAACATGAACAATGGTCAGAAGAGAATTTAGGTGAGACAGGGTTTAATCACAAATAGGTTCTTTGGGTAAAGTTATTAAAAACGTAGGCAAACAAACCAAAACCCAGGCAAGCTTACCAGGACCAAGCTCGGAAAGGTACATTGGAATTAGAAGATTTTTCTGTCTCTATAAAGTGTTCTCACTGTAATAGGGACCACTGCATCCTCAGACCTTTTGGTTGACCTGACTGTCCTCCCCACCCTGGCACTGCCCACCAACCAGTAAAAGTGAGCCACAGCTGCTGCCGCCTGATGTGCCTGACCTCATTCCCCCTGGTCTGTGCCCATTCTAGTATGTTTCCTCCTGGCTTTTGACTCCTGGATGCCCCTGCCTTGTGAGGCTGCACCTGGATCCCCACCTTAGTCTCAATCCATTTTAAACATAAACCCCAGCAATGAGTCACATGGTAGATACGTGACCAGAGAGTGACCCATAATAAAAATAAACTCAGATGCGAAACTGTCCACAATAAGGTGGTGTTCCCTTGTGTCCTTTCTGCTTGCAGTGCCTCTGTCGTTTGTTCTTAGTCTCTGCCTGGAGACCTGGTTTGGTGCCCTTGACCCTTGGCTGGATCTCCACAGCTTGAAGGGCCTGAGCATTTTCTCCAGTTACAACTATGCTTCCATCATTACGGTTCAAATTTTCTTTGGTCTTAGCACCCATGAGGTGTTTTCTCTTCAGCTGTGTTTTCTTTCCTTTCAGTATAAGGAGATAAGGAAAAATACCCTTTGAGGAATCAAAATACATGTCACAAAATCCATACTATTAATAGCTTTAATTAATTGAGGCTAGTAACGTGGCAGGCATGGTGCTAGGAACTTTGTATGTGTTATTTCATTTAACTCCCACAGTAGCCCTAACAAAGTAGATGTTGTTTCTATTTGTACCAAGGAAGAATCAGGCTCAGAGCTATCAAATGGTTTATTTAAGATTAAATGCAGATTTTGCTCATGTCAAATTCTCTTCCCCTGGCCCCCTGCATTACATGATACAGCCTTCCAGGCACCAGGGATTCCATAATAGCATGGTTTAAGCATGAGTGAGCCCTTGTCTCTTCATGGAGCCTACTTACTCTTACTTTATGTGCAATCATGATGACATGCTTGGTTATTTATTTTTCTTGCTCTCCGCGGAATAGAAATACTATGTTATGAAAAGAAAAAGGCTTAAGACGTAAGAGTACTGGTAGCTAGAATGTATAGCCAAAATCTGACAACAAAGAAGAAGGCAAAACAACTATAAAAACATAAAAAAAGATTTTTAAAATGATGTCATTTGATGTTGGGGCAAACTCCACACATTTCAAATAGTCCTGAATCTTTTAGCCCTAAACAATTGCTGAAACTCACAATGATGACCTTGGGTCATCAAGATTACATTTTGTTCTCTATAATCCGCATAAGGATATAAGAAAGGACGGGATCTATTGCAGAAGGAGTTTCAGCCAAATAGTTTCATTAAAAAAAGTTGTAATGCTTAAAGGAATAAATAAATTCTTAACTCTTGGACACATTGGCTATTCAGAAAAATGACACTTCTTTGTAAGAGAGTCTGAACAACAATTTCATTCTCTCATTGGCCAATTGTTTCAGCCATCACCATAGACAAAAGCTTCCCTATGGCCATTTTTTCTAATGAGCAAACAGTTATTATTCGATACATGGCTCAACATTTAGAATTGGTTACATTGCAGCCAGTTGGGTTATGTTGTCAGTATTTAGTCATTCTATAAAAGGGAATTTCATGGTATTTAAATGTTTCTCTCTTTTCTGTTTCTTAAACTAAAAACAATGACAGACCAGTTTTTACCACATTTTTCCCCTGAAGGAGTAAACAATAAAAGAGAAATGGAATTCTATTTGAGAAAACAGTTCTAACGTTCCTGCCTCCATCAGAAACATTTTAGGGTTTTGTTCCATAGGACTTGGAAGTCTCATGTGGTAAGTGACAGCAGCATTCTGACTTACAGAGGGTGTCAGAAGCTAATGTGTCCTGTCTATTAGCTTCCTGAATGGAAACTTCTCTTGGAGTGTTTCTTCCCCCCAGCCTGTTTTTCCGTTTTGCATACCCACTCATTGATTAATACAGAGAAATGTGAAATGTCTGCCCTGCTTTGTGGAGTATTGACAATGTATCCTTTTAAATTTGGAACTGCAGTTTTACCCATGGGAAGAGGTATTTTGGTCATGAATTTGAAGTCTCTTTTTTATCTAGAAACCTTGGACTTATCCTCAACTAAGCCCTCACTTCTCCCACATTCCATCCATCACCAAGGGCTATCAATGCTACCTCCTAAATCATTCTCAAGTGCATGGCCTGAGATCCATTCTCATCGCTACTACCTTGGTTTAGCTCTTGTGGTCTACAGCCTAGAGCTTACTCTGTTATTACAGCTCTTAACTGGGCTCCTTGCCTTTGATTTCCTTCCTCTCCAATCCATTCCCCACTCTGCCATTCTAATTATGTCATTGCCCTTCTTAAAATCTGTCAATGACCCTTCATTTCTTACTGCACACATTCACAATCTGTGTGCTGTGTCACACAGTGGGTTACAGGAAATGTAGATATTGATCTCCTCACAGCTTTTGGGGCAACAAGGCAGACTTAGAGCTTCAGGAGCCTCAGGGACTGCTCAAGATTGCAGCCCTGTCCTTTCACCCCAGTGTACTGTGTGTGTGTGTGTATGTATGTATATATATATATATATATTTTATTTTCTTCTTAAAAACACTCCAGGAAGTTCTGGGAAAGGCTAGCTTACAAAGCCCTTCTCACCCTGGCCCCATCCACCTACAAGACTCTCATGAGACTACCTACCCTACAAACCCTTTGCCTCAGCTAGTAAAGCCTCTTGTTTTCCCAGCTTAAATCCACATCACATTTTTACAACACTATGACTTTGAACTTGAGGCCTGGATAGTGTTCTCTTTATTTCTTTACCTGGTGGTCTCCTCCCTCCTCCTCCTCCCCCTCCTCCTTCCTCCTCCTCCTTCCTCCTCCTCCTCCTTCCTCCTCCTCCTCTCCTCCTTCCTCCTCCTCCTTCCTCCTCCTCCTCCTCCTCCTCCTCCTCCTCCTCCTCCTCCTCCTTCTCCTTCTCCTTCTCCTTCTCCTTCTCCTTCTCCTTCTCCTTCTCCTTCTCCTTCTCCTTCTCCTTCTCCTTCTCCTTCTCCTTCTCCTTCTCCTTCTCCTTCTCCTTCTTCTTCTTCTTCTTCTTCTTCTTCTTCTTCTTCTTCTTCTTCACCTCTTCCTTTTTCTTCTTCCTCTTATCTTAATGGAGCCTCACTCTACTGCCCAGGCTAGAGTGCAGTGGCATGATCTTGGCTCACTGCAACCTCCACCTCCCACGTTGAAGTCATTCTCCTGCTTAAGCCTCCTGAGTAACTGGGATTACAGGCACTTACCAACATGCCTAGCTAATTTTTATATTTTTAGTAGAGACAGGATTTCATCATGTTGGCCAGACTAGTCTCCAACTCCTGACCTCGGGTGATCCACCTGCCTCAGCCTCCCAAAGTGCTGGAATTATAGGTGTGAGCCACCATACCCAATCTTCTACTCATCTTCTTAGACCTTGCTCAACATTCCCGCTCTCTAAAACTCTTCCTTGCTTCTGCAGGCAGGATTAATCACTCATTCCTTTCTTTTCCATTGCAAACCGGTGGGGGAACTTGAGGAAGGTATTGAAACTCTCTGAGTCTTAATTTCCTTATTTGAAAAATGGAGATAATAATACCTGCCTTGCAGGGTTAGCATAAAGATTAAATAAAATAACACATGTAAAACATAAAGCACAGAGCTTGATGTATAGTAAGCATTCAGTAAATATTTGTTGAATAGTAAATGGTGGTTGTTAATATTCACTACCAAACTCTTGCCAGCACACTGATCTCATAATTGTGCAATGGTTGTTAGCTCCTTTTTAAAGATTTTCTTATTCATCTCAGTGTCATAGGTTCTGCTCTGGTAAGATGTCTTCTCTATGAAGGAAAGGATCTTGAGTTGGTACAGTGGTGTATTCTAAATACCTCAAACAGTGTCTGGAAAATAGTAGTTCTTTTATAAACAAATTGATAACAGAATTGATAGCAGATTTCTTGCCTGGGATAGAGAACTAAGCTAATTTGAGTGATTCAATGGCCTTCAGCTTATTCTTTCAGAAATCTCTAAATTTTTGTTTTCTTTCATTGATGGCAAATCTCAATGACCATGCATGATTCCTTTAAGCCATGACACCTTCCTCCTCCCCTCTTTTCAAGGGGAAGAAAACCCTCCCTGAAGTTCAAGACCTAGGTTCTATATAGTGGACTTGCTTCATCCTGCTTCCAAGACTCTGTGTTATGCTCCTTGACCTTCTACATCTTCTCTTGCCTTAACCAAATCATTTGGACTTCATGGTGGAATCAATGACTCAGCCCCTGCTGTACTGTCTTACTTAAACACCTCTCCTCATCTTGCCTAAGTCCAGCCCAGACAGAAATTTGCATCAAATTCTGGTTCTAGAGCCTTGTTCAGTGCCTAGAATACTGTAGGTATTCAATAACTTTGTGACATCACTGAATGAACAAATGAATGAATGAATGATCAATGAAAAAAGGAAGGGAGGTAGGAGGATAGAAGAAATAGAAAAGAACAACTCTATTCTTCTGAAAGATTTAACCTAGATGACACACACACAAAAAAATTGGTTAAGCTGGTTTATTTCTGGCAAAAGGCAGTACCGCCTACATACCAACAACATTATGAATCACTTACATAATTAAGGTAAAGTGCCTTTTTGTGGAAAAAAAATAAAAAGATGGAATAGGTCACTTCATGGAACTTGTCAATCCATTCAATGATAACTCGATCTCCTTTGTCAGGTAGACAAGGTTTGAACTGGCTACCATACAGGGATTTGGCATTGAGCTAGCCATGTTCTACATATGTTGGACAGATTTCTCTGATTCTGGGCTGATAAATTCTTGCCACACTGCAACTGGGGATAATGAAGTGGCAAGGGACCAATTGTGTTTGATTAAAAAGCTTTCTTCCATTCCCAAGGTTTCCTGAGTCTGCTGCTACAACTTGGATCTTTTCTCAGTTCTTTTTTCTGCCACCACCTCCTTTTTTTCTTCTTTCTTCTTTTCCTCTTTATCTTCCTCCTGTTTCTCCTTTGCTCATAGCTCAGATATTGACTTTCAAAATTCTTGGTCAGATATGGTAGATTGTCTGCAGACACACATCTCCTTTTCTTCATATACCCCATTAAAATGTTAGTAAAAGAAGAAAAAGGAGGACTGTTTTAAAGACAAAGATGAGACATCAGTAGATTCAATATTTCAATCCATTTTTGAAAAGCAGAACATAAATGGCAGAAGAGAGGAGCTATGCACTAAAGTGCTGCCCAAGGGAGGTTCCCACAAAAACTCAGCCTGAACTGGTTCACATAACAGAATCCACATAACTAAGATGCTTTCTAGGCTGTCGAACTTAGTATGTCCCAAACTGAATTCATCATCTTCCTCCTTATCCTCCTCTACCATCACCACCACCTTCTCCTTCACCTTCTCCACTGTCCCCTTCCTCCTCTCTTCTCCTAATGTGTCTTCTCCTCTTGTGGCCTTTACCCCAAAGGATGGCAATACTGTCCACAAAGCTGAAGTACATCCCCATGTCCATCCCTTAAAACCCATTGTGTAGACTTCTATTGTGGTACACATCATTTCACAGTGTGAACATGTGCTCCTATATCTGTGTCCCCAGCAGACAGTGCAATCTTAGAGCACATTTTATTTTTGACAGTAATCTTAAAGTTGAACACAGTGCTTGGCAGGTGGTAGGCATTAATTAAATAAAGATTTAGTGAAGAAGCTCTTGTATCTGAAGGATGTTTTGTATCTAGAATGCCATGACTCTTCCCCCCAACTCCATGGAGTCAAGCAAGATGATGGATTTATCCATCAAAAATGGTTTCAAAGTTGAGTAATAGAATAATATTACTGCCATGGTATCCTATACTATTAGAGTATATTGTATCTCTCTACTATTAATACTCTGTATTATTGTCATACCATTATTTGATGCTTGTTCATTGAAGCCTGGGTGTTTTGATGCCTCTATGCTACTTCTTAATCCCTTTGATATCCATTTGTATGACCAGTCTGTGGTGATAAGAGATGGCATTTATGCTTGGTGGCAGGGCAAAGTGGTACTTAGAATATGATCTGGCCTGGGTGTCAGGATCTCTAGGGTCATGGCCCAAATTTGCCACTAACTTACTCTGTGCCTTTATCTCTTCAGGAATAGATCCCTCATCTTTAAAAATGACATAATTTGACTAGATGACCTCTAGGGTTTGTGTTTCTCTAGGACTTATACACATCTAGGCTGATCATTAATCTCAAACTAGAGCAGCCCCAGCCTTGTCTTCAGAGAGATCTTGAGTGCCAAGATTGCCTCCTTAATTCAGGAGATGAATGTGCATTGACAAGGACAAAGGTTACGGACTGTGGTGCTGATCTGAGGAAACAGCCTGGACTTTGATCCTTAGGCTCAGAACCAAGTAAAAAATGCCTCTGAAGAAGTTGGACACTGACTGTGCAAGGGTTTGATCCTCACCTTGTATCTTCTGCTGTTCTATCTTTTAATGTTTTTCTAGAAGGGGAAAATTACTCATATAGAGTCCAAGACACAGCATCTTCTCTTGGAACATACACCTGCTGATTTCAATGATGTTTTCAGTACACAGGATTGCTTGAGGGCTGGGAGGAAAAGTTTTCTTATCCAAATATAGATATAGATATAGGTATAGAGATAGATATACATAAATGTATATCTATGTATATCTATATCTGCGTCTAAATCTATCTACATATAGTTGCATTTTTATCTTAGCATAATCTGGTTCAAGGGCTGGAGCTTTCTTGGGAATCACAAAACCTGATTTTACAGCTCTTGTTAGAGATGCAGACCTAGGTAAACACAGACCTGCCAGAGCCCCTCTGGGTTCAAATGCCCTGAGGAGGAATGATACAAAGCTCAGACTCTCTGCAAGACTCCAGTTCCATCCTAGGCCTGAAAGAGCAAGATAGGGAGGCAGCACTCCTTAGTTGGGCACCTGCTGTGTGCAAGGTGTCACCCTGGCTGCTTTGCATCTCATCTGATTTTTTCAACCATGCTACTAGGTCTCTAGGTATGACTGGTCCATTTCGTAGATGGTGGGGGGAAGTGACATTTAGAGAGTTGAAATAACTTGCTTAACGTTCCACATTAAATCTGGGATTTGAATTCAGGTCTGCCTGACTCCAAAGACTACTTTTTCTACTAAATGATGTACCATCCCATGTACATTCTGGTTGCTCCTAGCAATTCTCTCTCTCTCTCTCTCTCTCTCTCTCTCTCTCTCTCTCTCTCTCTCTCTCTCTCTGTGTGTGTGTGTGTGTGTGTGTGTAGGTGGTGGAGGAATAGTCAGATTAATGGAATGCAGGGCAGCCCAGTTTCTTCTGAGCATATATTCAAATCACAGGTAGGAAACTGCTGATTCTTCATGTACCTGTTTGCTCTGCTAGGAGCTGAGACTCTAGGAGTTTGGGAGATGGAGAGAGAATTTCTACTCATCCATGCTTGGGAAGCACAACTCTATTTAGCAGCCCTGGGTGCAGGTAGGAGTGGGGTGGCAGGTATCCCAGAAGGAAAGCTAGAGGTCTTCCTTTGAACACAGAGAGAAGACTCTTACTTGCCATCAGCTCATCCCTAGGCTTCTTTCTTCACCCTGCTTCTTTCTTCACATGCTTTCTTTGGAGAATCATCTATTTCCCTGGTTTCAACTCTCATCCTTTTCTCCCAAACACCTTCCTCTTGAGTTTCTCAGCAAACGGCTCCACCATCAGCAAATGGCTCCACCATCTCCCCAGCTGCCCACATCAGAAAGCCAGGTGTTACCCTGAACTTATTGCTTAAGTATTATCGATTCATACTCTTAATATCTTTTAAAGGAACCCTCCTTTCTCTCATGTGTCCACTCATTAATTGTGTCAATACCCCATTACCCGGAATACTGCTAGGGTCTCCACCTCCACCCACTCCATTCTTTATGTTGCTGCCAGATTGAAACACTTAAGCAGTCTTTTCAAGTTCCCCTTGGCCTTCAGAATAAAGTTCCAACCCTGCAGTGGTCTCTGGGAGTGCTGTCAAGCACGTAAGGACCTACGTTGGAATATAGACTCTGCAGCTTATTGCATATGTGACCTTGGGTGAGCCATGCAGTCTCTCCTGTTTTGTCTCCTTATCTTTAATGTGGAGTTAATAATGTTGGTACTGTAAATTTCTGTAAATAATGAATTAAGTGACAGCAATATAGGTAACCTGTTAAACCAGTGCCTGGTGTGTAGTAAACAAGCTTTGAATGGTAGCCATTCTTAAATGGCAACATTCTAAACTGTTATTGGGACTTCTGGTGGGGTAACACAGGAAGTGTCATGGTGTCCATGTTTCTCTGTAATGAGAGAATTTCATTTCACCATGGATCCAAGTTAGGAAGTGACCTTTCTGCCAAAGGTAGTCTGTTGTTCTTCTCATAAAGCACAGTAGAGAAAACATCATGGAACCCACCCTTGGAGCCAATATGGAAGACATCAGAGAGGACCCAGATGCAGATCACTTAAGGTCTGCAAGATCAAGCACAGCAGAACTGGCCAGCCATGCTACGAATAAGAAGAGGGGTGAGTGGCAAGGGCTGCACCTACTTAGCTTTTTGGAGAGAAGTAAATATATCCATAAAGATCACCAAGAAAGAGTCAGTGTGGGCTGGCACAGTGGCTCATGCCTGTAATCTCAGCACTTTGGGAGGTTGAGGCGGGCAGATTACCAGAGGTCGGGAGTTTGAGACCAGCCTGACCAACATGGAGAAACCCTGTCTCTGCTAAAAAATACAAAAATTAGCCGAGCATGGTGGCGCATGCCTGTAATCCCAGCTACTCAGGAAGCTGAGGCAGGAGAATCGCTTGAACGCAGGAGGCGGAGGTTGCAGTGAGCTGAGATGGGTGAAAAGAGCGAAACTCCATCTCAAAAAAAAAAAAAAAAAAAAAAAAAAAAAAAAAAAAAAAAAAAAAAAGAATCAGTGCGGAAGCAAAAACTCAAGATCTTTTATATTAGTGAACAAGAACCTAGAGTGAATAGTTAGCATAAGAACAGCCCTGGGCTGGTTGCAGTGACTCACACCTATAATCCTAGTACTTTGGGAGACCAAGGTGGGAGGATTCCTTGAGCCCAGGAGTTCAAGACCACCCTGGGCAATATAGTGAGAGCCCCCATCTCAACAAAAATTTTTTTAAAAAAATTAGCCAGGCATAGTGGTGCATACCTGTAGTCTCAGCTGCTCAGGAGGCTGAGGTGGGCAGGGTTGCTTGAGCCCAGAAGTTTGTGGTTTCAGTGAGCTATGATTGCCATCACTACACTGTAGCCTGGGCAACAGAGCAAGACCCTGTTAGAAGAAGGAAAAGAAGAAGGAGGAGGAGGAGGAGGAGGAGGAGGAGGAGGAGGAGGGAGGCGGAGAAAATAAGAAAGAAGAAAGAAGAAAGAAGAAGGAAGAAGGAAGAGGAAAGAAGGGCTCTGCACACTCTGGGAAGAATCCTGACAGGACTCAAAATCTTTCTGTAACCACAGTGTTTAAGAGTTATTCTTTTCTTACCCTTTAGAGGAATTGGTTGTTCCATCATCTGGTGTCATCATCCCCTGTGTGGTTTATTGTATATAATTAGGTCCAATGAATGTCTGTCTTTTTCATCACAGGAATGTGGACTTTATCATTCTCTACAAATCCCTACGTTTTCTCCACAAAGTTCAGAGCTAAAAACCCCTCTGGTTATTACGACATATGAATAACTGAATGACGGGCTCCTGTGTGACATTTGCTAAGAAATCCCTTCTCTGGAAAGCTGATTGAATCTCTGCTCTCATATTTTCTCTCTTTTACTTGCCCATTACACATGCCGTTTGAAGTATTCCAATTGTTCCCTGGCGGAATCGAAGTAGAAAGAGACTCTTCCCTATCTGGACTAGAATAGCTAAGTGAGGAAGGGCCATCCTGAGAAGCCACAAGTGATGGTGGCAGATACTTGGCCTGATAGAGATGGGAAAGTTCCGGCAAGCAGAAGGTAGGGATAGATGTCATTGGTGACCCCTTTCTTCATGGAGTTCGGTCACAGAGGATGTGTTATTTTTTGTTTCCTTAAGGTTGATTAACCTTGATTATACTTTGATTACTCAAGGTTTTGCTTCATCTGTGGATATGTGCGGGTGGCACTATGATTATGTGTGGGTGGCACTATCATGGAGAGGAAAAGCAATGGGGTCTGGAGCTAGAGACGTGGGCTTGCCGTTGTGGCTATACTCTTTGTTATCCATCAGGACCTTGGGCCAAGCATGGGACCACTCGCACCCTCTGTCTTTTCACTGAAACCTTGCTGAAAGGCTGCAGGGAGGATTAAGGGAGCTAGCATAGGAAACTCTCTGTGCTGTTTTTAACATGATACTGTTAATTTCCTTCTTCTTCCTTTCTCTTTCTTTCCACACCAGACCATGAGGTGGGGACTCCCTAAATGCTATTATCTAAGACTGCTGGGCTTTCTCAGGACACAATTCCTTGTTGGCTGAGCATGCATATTTTCAAGAACTTGGGTATTCTTGAGATGTGGATTCCAGCAAAAGAATCCATCATTCCATCCCTGGTGGACAGGGAGAAAGTGAGATGTACATCACTGTACAGAAGAATTTCTAGTACTTCAGTTCTGAAATGTTCTCACTGAAGTCTGCCCTTCTGGAGAGGGCTGGGAAAGTGGGGGTTTATTATATAACATGGATTTGATGTTAGGATTTGCACATTGAGTTTTCATTACCAGGCCTCATAAAAAGCAGAAGAGCTCAGTGTAAAAGGTTTAAAAAAATATTTTTTACAAAGATAGGCAAGTCAGGGGCTCTGACACATTCTTCACTCTGTGGTTCTTAAGAACAAAGACAAATGGAAAAGAACCATTCTATTTTTACGCTTTGAAAGCACTTACTTTAGGTCAGGAAAATAGCCAGTGTGGATGTTTAGTCTTGTCAATATAGCTTGGACCAGACCTTTCTTTTTATTCTTCTTCTTTTAATTAATTGGGAAGCTGGCAATGTAGGGAGGTAGGGAGGCAGTATGAGACATACAGTCCTGCCTCATTTCAAAGGGATTAAGGAAATTGGACATCTTGTGGCAGAGAAAAAAGTAAATAGGCTTTGGCATCAGAGATACTTCAGTTCAAATTTCATTTCCATTCCTTATTATCTGTGTGACCCCAGGCAAGTCATTTAAGTCATTTATGACTCTGAGTTTCAGTGTTCTCATCTGTATAATGGGGGCAACACAAACTACCTTGCATATCAGAGCAATTAAATGTGATGTGGTATGTCACAACACAGTGTCTGGTACCTAGTGAGTACTGAATGCACAATTAAACAAATAGATAAAGCACGTACCAAAAATGTGCAGAAGAACAATGTTGCTCTCTGTGAGCACATCTCAAACAGAGCACAGGGAGGGGGGAACACGGGCCTGCCTGCTGTAGCTATTATTCTGAGATTTGTTCAGAATAAAGACATGAAAGAAGACTCAAGTTAAGTAGAAAGCACATTTTGTATGATTATTCTTATAAATCCTGCATTTATATTCCAAAAAGCTTTGGGATATCTTAAAATAAAATACATGGATATAATCAAAAAGGAAGCTCAAAGATAGTTGGGAAAGCACATATCATGATTGGGATAACAGAGTTACTGAGTTTGGAGCTTCCTGGTAAACAAGCCAAGCGGAGAAAAGAATGGGTTAAGTGATTCTCATTATCTGAGAAAGCACATGATCTTGCTGTTTAAGGGAGGAAATTTTTTCTTGGCATTACATTTCCAAAGGAATTTATTGCAAACTCCTAAGAAATTTATAATGCTTCACTTGATACTTGATGCACAGCATATGCAACATAGGGAATGATGTCTTCCACAATGACCCTCTTACAAGTGTGTTTCATTTGACCTTTGCCATACTGACCCTTGAAGAAAGCCAGTGAGGATCAC
Organism: Rhinopithecus roxellana; assembly: GCF_007565055.1. Lineage (NCBI taxonomy): Eukaryota > Metazoa > Chordata > Mammalia > Primates > Cercopithecidae > Rhinopithecus > Rhinopithecus roxellana. The sequence continues at coordinate 50,171,857 of NC_044567.1, forward strand.
CAACCACAGTGGAGTACTGGCTTTAACATCAAATAGACTTGGGTTCAAATCCTGGTTCAACCACTTTCTAGTTGCAAGACCTTGTGAATCCACTGACTCCCACTGAGCCTTATTTTCCTCGTCTGCAACATGGAGCTCATAATAGTGCCCTCCCCCTTCTGTGGTATTGCTGTGTGCATTGAGTGAGCACACAGGTGTAAAACACCGAGCTTGGAGCCTGGTACAAAGTAGATGCTTAATAAGTTGGATCAATTTTATTCCCCTTCTTTTTGTTAGAAATGTAACCTCATGTGGGTTTTTCCTGGGAGTGTCTAAACTAATGAACTAATTTACTTTCAGCCTTACTGTGTTTAATTTCATACTCTCTAATCCTCCACTGGCACCAGAGAGATGGTTCTGAAACACAGACTTGAACATGTCTCTCCTTTGCTGAACACGCTACAGTATTTCTCCGTTGTCTACAGAATGAAGGGCAGATTGCTTGGCTGTACGTTCAGATCTCTTCACCCCAACTCTGTTTGCTGTCTACAGTCACTGCTCTCCAACAAGTACTCTGCGTTCTAGGCATTGCAGACTATTGACCTGTCCATGCATATATAATGCCTTTGCACCACACTGGGCTAATTTTTGTATTTTTAGTAGAGATGGAGTTTCGCCATGTTGGCCAGGCTGGTCTCGAACTCCTGACCTCAAGTTCTCCGCCCACCTCGGCCTCCCAAAGTGCTGGGATTACAGGCATGAGCCACCGCGCATGGCCATCTTCATGTTTTAAGAAAGTCTTTTCTTTCATCCTACTCAGTCTGTTAGCCCTAGTGAACTAGAAATTAAAGATTTATGTTACTAATTACTATTTTTAAATAAAATTTTGAGGGCAAAGCTTTGCTGGAGATATACACAGTAATTGTGTTTACTGATCATCACCACTCCCAAACAGCAATTCACGGTATATAACTCAAGTAATTAGAACAATAAGCCCAGGTTAATTAAAATACTGGGTAACATTTGCGCAAGAATAAAATCCACTTTGGAGATTTTCCAGATGCACATTCATTTTGTAGGCACTTAATTCACCCTGGGAGCTGGTGCTGACAAGGTACGATGCTCTGTGCTAATCAGCACTGGTCCGCCTTTGATCACGCCCTGCACATTTCTCTTTCCTGGCTCCAGGACCAGCTTCAGGGGCCTGGGTCCAGTTGCCAGGAGAACAGTGCTGCAGCTGCTTAGGCCCAATCTTGGGTACCATTCTTGTATTATTACTATCCATGCCACTTGCCTTAATAGTTACAAGCTGCCTAATTAAAGCAATCAGTCAAGTCCCCAAGAAGTTTGCATGCTGTCTGGAGTTTCTTCTGCCTTTACCCCACCCCCCGCCCCCCATCTGGTGCTGGAGGCCTGCTTCTCTTGGAGTGCTGTGATTCTCATGCTTTGTCAGAGTACCAGGCATGCTGTGAGCAGTTCCTCCTGCTGCAATCAAGGGTTCATGTGAGCTCTGAGGGTAGACCTTAAAGGGCAACCCTCCAAAATGCTCTCCTGTGCAGCCTTTGCCCCCAGGTTGGGTGAGCAGCTTCTGTGCCATTCTTCATTGCTTATACTTGCATTGTCAACATCCTGATAGATGTCTTTGAGGTCTGTATGGTCAGCCTTGTGTTTTTTCACTTTATATTTTCAAAGCTCTATTCAAGACCTTCATCTAAGGGACACCCAATGAAAATTCCCTCTCCTCCTTACAATTCCTTTCCACCCAAATGACTTTCAGCTTAGGAGAATAAAAAAAAAGTCAACAGATGATTTTGAAGGCCAGTACCATGTGGAATCAGAGATAAATAAGACCTCGCTCTTGTAGGCAAGAAGTTTACAATCTAATGGGGAGATAAAACACATTAACTGGTAACAGTAAGAGAAGAATCTCATAAAGGAAGGTCAAAGAAGACACCACAGGCTCTCAGAGCAAGAGCAAAATACAGCTGAGTAGGAAATCCAAGAGGACTTCATGGAGGAGGTGGGATTTTAGTTGGGTTTTTGATTTTTGTGAAATGCATTTGGATGTGTGGAGATGAGTGTGTGTGTGTGTGTGTGTGTGTGTGTGTGACATGTTTATATATGAGCTTGTAGGTGGCACAAGGAGAAAAGATTGAGAAGCTCCCAGGGAATGAAGCCTCCAGCATAAGCAAAGGCACTGTCTTTAGGAAAGAGCTGATGGTCGCATTTAGGTAGAGTCTGACATTCATTACAGAGATAAAACATCGTTGAGGCAGCAGCTGGCAGCCTCTGGCGACATTGTGGGGTGGGTGGATTTGGAATTCAGCTTCCCTTGCTGCCTTCCTCTTTCTCTTCGAGGGGGCTTGCCCTCCTCCCCTTCCTTCCCATTTCCAGACATGCTCTCTGGGTTTCCAGGGCCTTCTTGCTTTCTTCTCTCGTCTTCAACAAAGCCTATTCTTAGGAAGAGATATAATCCTCTCCATTTGCATGTGAGTTTGGGTTCCAGGCTGCCTGCTACCACTGAGCCTGTCTTACCATGGAACTCATTTCGCCTACTGCAGAGCTGTGATCAGGATTTGGTGCCAAAATAAGGTCCTAATCTGCACTCAGCTTTCCTTCGCTCCTAGGAATTGATGACAGTAAGTGGGTTGCCTCCCTGCTGCCCTCCCTCGTTTGGGTGACGCATCACAATTGCATAGCCAAATAGTTTTCCAGGAGAGAAGCTTTCTCAACTCCTGCCCACTGAGCAACAGGTTTTGTTTCTCATGACTTTAATTAAGGGAGTAAATAAATATAGCAGGATGCCTTGGTGAAGATCTGACTTGCTTTTTATTTTCCTTCTTTGCTCTAGTGAGAGTTCTCACCGTGAGGAAGGTAAATCACCTCTGAGATCCTGGAGGTGCTCTGCGGAGGGTCCTGTGTGTAAGGCACCCTGGGGATAAATGGTAGCTTCCCATCCCTTACAATGGCTGGTGACAGCTGCATTGAGCAGGAAAGGGGATATAAGGAGGCCCTTTTGGTTTTGAAGTTTGAATGAGAAGAAGTTGTTCCCTTTCTGGAGAGAGCTGATGATTAGGGAACAAAAGTGATTCCAGGTCTTCAAAGAATGGTCACCAGGAACAAAACTGGCAAAACTGGGCAGTCAGAAAGATAGAGAAAGTCTGTGGAAAGGACTAAAATGGCAGGCCATTAAAAACTGTGCTTCGGCCAGGTGCGGTGGCTCACGCCTATAATCCCAGCACTTTCGGAAGCCGAGGTGAGCAGATCACTTGAGATCAAGAGGTTGAGACCAGCCTGACCAACATGGCAAAACACCATCTCAACTAAAAAATACAAAAATTAGTCAGGTGTGGTGGCACATGCTTGTAGTCCCAGCTACTCAGGAGGCTGAGGCACGAGAATCATGTGAACCCGGGATGTGGAGCTTGCAGTGAGCCACGATCACGCCACTGCACTCCAGTCTGGGTTACAGAGAGAGACTCTGTTTCAAAAAAATAAACCCCCAAAAGCTAGACTTTCATGCATCCAGTGGGGGTGGTTCTGGACACGCTCAGCACTGAGGGAGTGACTGTTTCTGCTTCAAGCGTCCATAGTATCCCACATCAGGATGGGGACACGTAGCTGCCCAGCTGCCCAGGATGATCTATTGGTCTGAGAAGGACCAGCTGATCACAACCACACCCCAGGACAGCCAGTGAGAGATGGGGAAGAGTTTGTGCTTTCCCTGTGTTAATGTGGGATTCAGACTATCCTCCTTTAAAAATTTTTTAATTTTTAATTTTTATGGGTATATAGTAGATGCATGTATTTATGGGTTACATGAGATATTTTGATACAACCATACACTGTGTAATAATTACATCGGGATAAATGGGGTATTCATCACCTCAAGCATTTATCCTTTCTTTGTATTATAAACAATCCAATTATAATCCTTTAATTTTTTTTTCTTTTTTGAGACAGTGTCTCACTCTGTTTCCCAGGTTGGAGTACAGCTGCACGATCTCAGTTCACTGCAACCTCTGCCTCCCAGGCTCAAGCAATCCTCCCACCTCAACCTCCCAAGTAGCTTGCACTATAGGTGCACACCACCGCACCTAGCTAATTCTTGTATTTTTTGTAGAGATGGGGTTTCACCATATTGCCCTAGCTAGTCTTGAACTTCTGGGCTCGAGCAATTTACCCTCCTTGGCCTCCCAAAGTGCTGGGATTAGAGGCATGAGTCACTGCACCTGGTCTCCTTTAATTATTTTTAAATGTACAGTAAGTTATTGCTGACTATAGTCACTCTGTTGTACTATGAAATACTAGATCTTATCCATCCCTTTCTTGGTCTATGAAAACTCTAGGATTTGGGGGAAAATTCTTTGGGGAAGGAGCTAAGAACAACCAAGCAAACTCAGGGCCTCCAGAGGAAGTAATTCTTGTGCAACCTGGGATGAGTCCCTGTGATGAGTCTAATAAGGAGCTCATGGAGCAGTAAAAAGTAGGAGTTAATAGAAGCCACACTAGCCTCAGCAGCATCTGACACCCAAACCAGCCCTGTGTGTGAGAAAATGTTGGGATAAAATCAGAAGTTGAGCATCTTCCAAACAGACGTTTCCTCCCTTCTAAGAGGGCTCTCTATAAAATTCTCTTGTAAATTTTGAGGTATTTTTTTTAAGGAGGAGCTCTGTTACTGTCTTTTTTATTAACGTTATTTGTTGAGGCATTCTTATTTCAGCTGGTGGGCTTAGCACAGCCTGAGTCTTTCAAGCTTTAAAGGGTTTCATTTTTATTGCAATAGCTCGTGGTGCCTCACTCTTACAGTAGTAGTTAATGGGCTTCCCACACTATCTCAGCCCACCCTCTGGTTTTACAGACAGCAAAACAGACCTAGGGAAGGTGACGAGATTGCCCGAAATCAGGAAGCCAGTTGGAGGCAGAGCTGGTGCCAGTACCAGGTTAGTATGGAGTTGAGGTGGACAGTATCCTGTTTGAGGTTTTCGTTGTTATTGTTGGTTGCAAACTCATCACCTCATCGGCTCATTCTGAGTTTAGAGTTGGCTGGATTCTATAAGTGATTTGCTTTCCTATGTGGAACTCTTAAGCCATGATGTGTCTGTTCTCTATTGGAGCTACAAACACCCATCTTCTCTCTCCTTGCTTTTCCTGGAAATGCAGACTTCATGACCACTCAAGGTTCTCCCCCCCCCCAGAAAATCCTATCCTGTCACCCCAGGGAGTTCATGGCTCTCTGTGCCCACTGCACTCTTGTCACTAATTTTTTTGTAGGTGTCATAAAGTGCCTGCCATCCTTACTCTACCTTGAGCTCCTGTAGGCAGGACCATTCGTTCTTACTGTTGAATAGTACTCTACACCACAATTTATTTATTCATTCTGCATGGAAGGTCACCTCGGCAGTTTCCAGTCTGTGGTTACTAGGAATAGTGCTGCTGTGAATATCCTTGTACAAGGCTTCCGGTGAACATATGTATACACTTCCTTTGAATATATACCTGGGAGCAGAATGGTTATGTCGTAGGGTAGCCATATGTTTCACTGTAGCAGGGTCAGTGCTTGTATGTCTGTATCCCAGCACCTAGCACATAGTAGGCATAAAGTAACTATTAGTTGAATAAATGCATGTGCCACTATTTCCTCGAGCCTAAGTGTAATCTTTTACATTTAATAGATGGATGATTAATTTTTGCTACAGAGCTACAAAACCTTAGTCTTGCACATTCTCAGCATGTTAGAGATAGAGGGGACCATTTAAGTTCACGCATTCATTTTTACAAATGTGAAACCTGAGGCACAGAAAGGAAATCAGCTTACCCAGGAATACACAGCATTTTTGTGTCAGAATTAAAACTGAAACCAAGCCTCTGTAAAAATATAAAGGCCTGCTTATTGCTTCTGTGCCACAGTTTAAAATATTTATCATTTAGCTGCATTAAAATGCATAATCCTATATAATATCTCTGGGCACATAAAAGATTAAAGATTATGTTTCTAGCATTTATTATTATTATTATTATTATTATTATTATTATTATTTTGCTTCTTCCTAGAGGGAACCATTTTGCTTCTTGCTGGAGGTAAGGATTAAAAACAGCTTTTTTAGTCATTAGAGGAAACAGGTTGTGATTACTCTGTATCAAAGTTTTGGTAGAAATGATTCCTTCATACATGGATCAAAGATACATACTAAACTTTCATTACGCATTTTCTTTTTGCTGAGTTTACAACCCCTTAATGTGAAGCATGCTGCCAGCTTAACTAGAGCATTGAAAATGTGCAGTTCTCCTTCAAGCCACTGGCAGATCACAGGCAGGATGGTTTGGACCAAACATTTCACAGCATTAGAAGTTAAACTGTAGTGGGAACAGTGGTGGCAACACCCAGTCTCAGTCAACCTGAGATACCACGGCTTCCCTGTCAGCTGTCTGGATCCTGGGAAGGACCATAGTGGATCCATGGCTCTGGGTTCCACCCCTAGAGAGTGACACATAATAGTGGTGGAACCGGTCCAGAATGAATGAACCCTCTTGTGCATCTGCTCTTGAGCACGTGGGAGTGGAGAAGGTGGGTTTGTCTTCATTTCCATCACCACCATCCTAGCTCCTGAACTTCAGATCTTGGTAGATCAGAGACTGAGGTAGGCTGAAAGTGGGGCAAAGCCAGCTCAGCGCGTGGGTGAGGAATGAGTCTGAATCACCCCACTCTGCCTTCCGAGCAACAGTAGCAAAGTCAGTGGGAAGGAAGATCCAAATATTGCCAAAATCCAGCAGGATGAGAACCTTGTTTGCACGGCCCTGCTCTGGTGGTTTGCCAGAAGAGTCTTCCCTTGAGCAAGTGGAGGTGGTGGTTTGTAATTCCCATCAGTTCATTGCAGCAAGCCTCTATTAAATGCCTGCTGTGTGCCCAATTAATCCACTGATTGGTACAAGAGAATTAGAATTCTTGACCTCTGCCTTCAATGAAGTTAACAACCAGTAGGAAGGTTCATTCATTCATTCATTCATCCATCCATAATTTTCTGAAAGCCTACCTTGAGCTCTATATGGTATAAAGTACCAAAGACAGAGATGATTCAGACCCAATACTGTCCAACAATGTCACTGTCTAATAGACTGATAGGGGAGACAGGTGCCAACAAAATAAATGAGATGGACTGGGAGAGCAGGAAGAGCAGAGTGTGGTGGGAGCAAAGAGAAGGAGCATCTCATCCAGGCTGGGCATGAGTTAGAGGAGGCTTCTCAGAGGACGTGGTACTTGAATAGCATCATGAAGGATGAGCAAGCGTTGGTAGGAAAATGAACTGATGTGTGTACAGTGCGCTTTTAGGAGTCAGAGTTATCTGAACAATTAGAATTTAGTACATGGTGTGGTAATTCAAGAGAACAAGGGGCTGGAGTATTTGAGACTGTGACTATCTCTTATACTTTCTGAAGATACCCACAAATAACCAGAGAATAATTTAACAAACAAGACACAACTGAACTCTCACATGCTGCTGGTAGGAGTGCAAATTAGTACAACTGTTTTGGAAAACTGGCAGTATTTGCTAAAGCAAAACATATGGCTACCCTATGACATAACCATTCTGCTCCCAGGTATATATTCAATGGAAGTGGATGCATATGCTCACTGAAAACCTTTTCCAAGGATATTCACAGCGGCACTATTTCTAGTAGCCACAGAATGGAAACTGCTGAGGTGACCTTCCATGCAGAATGAATAAATAAATTGTGGTATAGTCATACAGTAGAATACTATACAACAGTGAGAATGAATGATACACGACTACAGGCAACAATATGGAAGAGTCTCACAAATCTAAGGTTGAGTGTAAGAAGCCAGACACAGGCAGGCACGGTGCCTCACGCCTATAATCCCAGCACTTTGGGAGGCCAAGATGGACGGATCTCTTGAGATCAGGAGTTCAAGACCAGCCTGTCCAACTTGGTGAAACCCCTGTCTCTACTAAAAATACAAAACTTGACCAGGTGTGGTGGCAGACGCCTGTAATCCCAGCTACTTGGGAGGCTGAGGCAGGAGAATCACTTGAACCTGGGAGGCGGAGGTTGCAGTGAGCCAAGATTGTGCCACTGCTCTCAAGCCTGGGTGACAGAGTAAGACTTCTCTCCCCACCCTCACCCCCCCCAAAAAAGAAAGAATCCAGACACAAAAGTGTGTGTACTATATGATTCCATCTTTATATAAGGTACAAAAACAGGCAAAGCTGATCCATGCTATTATAAGTCAGAACGGTAATTATAGTTGTAGTTGGCAGTGGGAGTTACTAGAAACAAGCATGGAAAGTGTTTCATTGGTGCTGGTAATATTCTTGTTCTTGCTTTGGGCATTAGTAACATGAAGGTGTTCACTTGGTGAGAATTCAGTGAGCAGTGTACTGTCTTGTATACATATTATACAGCAATCAAAAGCCAAAACCCTTCGGTAATCTTGGATGAGACTCTGGGTCAGAGGCAGATCGTAAGGGCTGTAGGAATTTGGAGTATGTAAAAGGTCTCAGTGGTGAACTGGGTCTTCCTGTGTTAACCGTCTCTCACAGAGAAAAGTGGAGGCTCCTGAGAGGTTTGCTGTCCTTGTGTCGTTAAATCAAGCACTCTATTTTCCCTCAAAGAAGACCTCTTCTCATTCATTTGGCCTTTGCAATGGATGTTACAATTTCAGAAGCAGAACAAGGTTGTGGACAGAGCAAGGATTTTTTCACATGGCTAAGTCTCTGTGCATTATTACTCAACAACTTGACTCTCTGCCTCTCAATTTCCACATCAGGTGAATGAGGATAATGGTCTGGGGCTGGTGTTCTGACACCGCTGATCTTATGATTCACTCCTGGCCCTGTTCATTGCCTGCCTGCTGGACTCTAGCAGGATACAGAATATGACAGAGTCATGCAAATATGAGGAGGCATTGTATTCTGACCTGGGGCTGGGAGGCAAGGGATTCCCTAACCTACCTAGATCTGTATGTACAGAATCAAGACACCAAGCCTGGGTGCCTGCTGCTTCCCGAGGAACCCTTCCACTGGGATATCATTGCTCTCATCTCAGCATTTCCTGTCATCCCTTGGCCAAGTCACTGAATCCACTTTGTGTTCACTTCTCCCCATTAAGAGAGGAGCCCAGGGATCAGTCGTTCTAACAGCTTCCTTGACAGCACAAAGACTGTTTCTGTCTCCCAAAGAAGAAAGCCATGGGAAAGGAGATATGAAGCCCCTACTAATCATTCCTCCAGACTTCCAGCCTGCCTGCTGCTCTCTTCACTCCATTCACCAGGAATATCACAAGAGAACCACCCTGAAAAGAGATATGACATAACCTGCCATTGTCCCTGACAGCCTGGGATTCCTGCCCAGTCCAGAGCCACAACAGAGAGAGGAGAGGAGAGGGAAGAAGAGGGACTGAATGCTGACTTCATTACGGGCTCTGTGCTTGATGCTTTCCACCTGACATGCTTTGCATCATCAGGCAAATATCTATTGAGTACCTATTAGTGTCTGAGCACTGGTGATGCCACAAGAAACAAACAAACAAACAAACAAGAAAACTAGATCTTGACTCTGTGGAGCTCATATTCCAGTAAGGGAAGCAGACAATAAGCAAATGTTCACACAAATAACTCAAAAAATGAATCTGTCATAACTGATAGGGAGAAGGAGAGGGAGGATGTCTCAGAGTACATCACAAGGTGACCTAAACTGGTTTGGGATAGTAAGAGAAGGCTCTGCAGAGAACACAACTTTAAAGGTGGTACCTGCAGGCTGAACAGAAGCTGTTGGGTGGAGAATGTCGGGAAAACATTTTAGGAAGAGAGAAAGGCTTGCATGGAGATCTTGAGGCAGAAAGGACAATGGTGTTCAGAGGAACTAAAAGAAGGCCAGACTGGCTGAAGGGTGGTGCATGGGAATGGAGAATGCCCTGGGAGCAAGATAGGAGTGCAGTCAACATCAAGATCACAGAAGGCCTTGGGGGTGGGAAGATTTAGGAAGTGATTTTAGGAGTAATGGGTGGCGACTTAATCAGGATAATGGTACACTTATACTTGTGGTTTTAAAAAGGTTACTCTGACCTCATGATGGAGGACAGAGGAGCAAGTTGGTATGAGAAAGATTGGTAGAAGGTCATGGCTATAATCCAAGCAAGGGATATGGTGGGGTGGAGTGAAGGAGGGGCTGTGGTTGTGGGAAACAGTGGAGAGATTTGAACTATATTTTGGTGGTAGAATGAATAGGATTTGATGATGGAAGGAATGGGTGATTATGACTGCTAGGTTTTGTCCAGTGCAGTTGGGGGGCTGGTAACATTACTGAGATCATCCATTTCTGAGATGGGGAAAACAAGGAAAAGCTGATATGTAGAGAATATTATAAATTCTGTTTTATCCTACTTAATTCTCGGGAGAGCCCTTCTTCTGTGGATAAGAAAATTGAGATCCAGAGAGGTTAAGACACTTGGTCAAGGTCACAGAGTAAGTGGTCTAAATCTTGGCAGCAAGGCATTTTTTGGTCTTTTCAGAGATTGTGTCTGTTGTGCATTCCTGTAGCATGTCACCATTTACAGAATGCTTTCAAATATGTCATCCCATTTTGATTTTTACCAGTAGAGTCATATGAGGTAAACAGAACAATCATCTTTATACCCATTTTGTGAGCAAGGAAATTGAGGTCATTAACTTGACCAGTTTCAGAGATCTATAGCTAATGTGAATAGGATTGAAATTCTGGGCTCTGTGACCCCCAGTTCATGCATCTTTCCCAACTATCCCTCATTGTTATGTTTGTCAAATAGTGGAGTCAGACAAAATGTTTGACTGGCTAATGACAGGCAATTTATTTAACCTCTCTGGGCCTCAAATTCTTCACTTATAAAATGGAGAAAATAATATCTGCCTCCACAGCTTGTCATGAGAATTCAGTGAAGAGCTGGATGTAAAGCCCTTAGTACCTGACACAAGCAAGCACTCAGTTATCTAGCTATGAAGCCACTGCAGAATATGTGCTTCTCAACCCAAACACCCCTTTTCCCTTGAGGAAAAGCAGCAGCTCCCAGAGCTGGGGAGGTCCTGGAGAATTGCTAACCAACTTTTTCCCCATCTTTATTCGTGTTCAATTGGGACTTTTAGCACAGTTTTCTCTGTCTCACTGCCTTGTCCCCGTTTCCACAGTCAGTCCATTGCTGACTTATGGAAATTATTCCTGTGTAATCTCTTTTACTTTGCTCCTTTCTTCCACACCCACAACACTGCTCAGTGCAGATCCCATTTTCTTCTTCCAGACCCACCACAATAACCTTTACATGTTTAACTCATCTCCCAAGTGCTTGCCCAATTTGAGCATGTACAATTACTCCACCATATTTTCTCATTTTCTATGTAAGAAAGCCTAGACCTCTTAGTCAACGAGTCAGGTAGCGTTACAGTCACCTGTCAGTATCTCTCAGACTCACCTCCCAGTGCTATTCAACAGGGAGCCTTCTCTTCAACCAAAAAAGCCAACCCATCATCTTCCTTGTATCACCCTCAATCCCTCTACCACACTTCTGACCATACTGTTCCTCACTCTCAGAATATCAGCCTCCTTCCTTTCCAATTATCTTCCCATTTCTTCAAGGCCCCACTCAAGTCTTGCCTTCTCTCTGAAGCCTCTCTTAATTTTCCAGACTTGAAATGTCTTCCTCCATTGATTCTCAAAGTGCTTAGTACAGTTTCCAAAGCTTGAGATTTGGGATGGCCTTTTATTCTCTGTTGCAGCCAGAGTGCCCAGCACAGCATCCTATAAGTTGGATAGTCATAAATATATGGTAGTTACCTGGTATATGCTTTAAGCCAATGAAAATCCAAGAAATGCTTTTATGTATTATTCATTTGTTTGCTTTTCCACCTATCATGTGCTCTGCACTGCACTGGGGTTGTCAGAATGAATGTGACCAATTCCCTACCCTCAAGGAGTTAGTGTATTAGAAGACATGGTGTGTAAATGGACATGTATATTCAGTGTAATACATGTTGTAGAAGTATAGGATGCTAAAGTCGTTCATTAGAAGAGATTCCTATTTCAGACTGAGGCAAATCCAGTGGTGTCATGAGTACAATTGTGCTCCCTGGAAAGATATGTCAAAGTCCTAACTTCCAGTAACTGTGAATGTGACCTGATTTAAACATAGGGCCATTACAGATGTTATCAAGTTAAGATAAAGTCATACTGGATTAAGGTAGGCCCTAATGGCTGGTATTCTCATAAGTGGAGAGAGGCTTGGAGATATACAGCATATAGGGAAGAAGGCCACGTGACAATAGAGGCAGAGAATGAAGTGGTGCAACTCCAAGCCAAAGAAGACTGAGGATGGCCAGCAACCACCAGAAACAAGTGAAGAAGCAATTCCTTATTTCTTAGGGCTTTCAGAGGAAATATAGCCCTGCTAACATTTTGATTTTTAGATTTCTATCTCCAGAACTGTGGGAGAACACATTTGTTTTAAGTCACTCAGTTTACAACACTTTGTTACAGCAGCTCTATTAGGAAATAAGTGCTGATGGTGACTGAGGAGGAGAATCCTGAGTTGAGGAAAGCCCCTTAAAATGACATCCATCGCGTTACAAAAAGCACCTGGTTGTTCTGGGCCCGGTGAGTTAGGAAGGTGAGAAGTCTGGCTTCAGCCAACAGGGGAGAATGGAGGGCACTGGCCGTGGTGCTGATGGAGCCATTGAGTTGGCAAAGGTAGCTGGGCAAAGTTGAGAATCACGAGCTGGATCAAAGCTACCCAGAATTTGGAAGGAGTTGGATGATCCTCATACTTCCTCCTTCTCTCTCTAAATCCTCTCTCTTCCATTCTCCTCTTCCCTCTTCTAACCAAGATGCTGTAGATCTTGATGTCCATCCCCCATCACATGTAATCTATTTCTGCTTCTAGTAACCACATTTCTGTGATAGAGACACAACTTCTTCGGGGGGGACATGCGATACTTGCTTTCTCCCTCATCCACCCTTTAAAGAACTTTAAAATTGCCTTCTCTCTGGGTTTACTCTCATCTACTTTCTTTTGCTTTCTGTCTCCCCTTTCTCATGCCGCAAGAAAAATCAGGCCAAAAAGCTAAAAACCAAAAACCTCGTCTCCATTTTATCTTTTCTTCAGCACAGTTGTTGTTTATAAAGTTTTTAAAATAGAAATTCAGCAAACCTTGTGATACTAACTAGATACTATATATACATACATATATAAATTAAATTAGTCTCCAGGGGATACCCTGCCAAATATAGTGATTATGTGAATCTGAATGTTTTCAAACACCTTTCTCCTCTTGCTATATTTTTCCCCTTTCTTGGATCCGGAGATGATTTTGCTGGAAAATCTGGGTAGAACTTTGGCTGACTGGCTAAAAGCCTTCCTTATTTAAGAATACACTTCTATGAGAGGCAGGATAAAAGCTCAGAATTCAAGGGGAAATAATGGCAGGAATGGCTAGGTGATGAGGTCAGAGACAGCATGGAGTAGTTGATAGAGCAGCTGCAGGCTCAAACCCCAGCACCATTACTTATTGATTGTGTGATGGTGGTAAAATCCTTTACCTTCTTACAGTCTCAACATTCTCATATGTGAAATGGAGGTATTAGGGTTCCCTTTGAAGGATATTTTAGGACCAGGGATACATATATGCATAGGAGATAGTAGGTGCTTGTAAAGTGGTAGCCATTAGTGTGATTAGATTGTGAATTCCTCCTTGGCTGGGAAGTTCATGATCTGTAATGCTGTTGGGTTAATGAGGATAGCAGCCTGCAGGGGATGAGGAGGCCTGAGCTAATGGGTGGAGGACCCAGATTCTGTGTTACAGCTGGTCAGACCTCCTTTTTTACAAATGAGAAAATTCATGCCCAAATTTCAGAAATGGCTTGACTAAGGTTAAGGTCATCACACAGCCAAGATATCCAGTTTGCCAGTACAAGTCCCCATAGGGTCACCAATTATATGGTGGCATTGTGTAACCTCTCTCTGAGGTGAATTTACATTTCACATACAAACTTGGAACAAGTTCAAGCCTTGGGTCTGTCCTTGACCGCTGTCCCTTAACCTTAAACAAATCACTTATCCTCTTTCAGTTCCACATTTTTTTCCCTTCACCTTTGCAAGGGAGATTGTCATTACAGTCATGCATGTTTGTGAGGATCAGAGACAAGTCTATGGAACTATCAAGAACTATACTCAGATAGGTCATTGGATCTGTCCTCTCTTCCCAGGAGGAGAGTGTCTTCAGCAGTGAGAAGGAGGAACTTACTTGGGGCAAGAGGGGAAGGGGCTGTCCTCTCACCCTCTGTGGTTCAGGCATGAGGGTGCATTCCTAGATATCCTACCTGTCCCTGCAGGAAAGGGCTGTGTTCTCATGGCTCTGCATCTGGCTTGCTTTGTGGTCTGAGGTCACTTTCCCTCTCTCGTGTTTGTATGCATTTATTTTTAATATATGAAGGGTAGTGATGGTGGGACCAGATGATCTCTAAAGTTATGAGCATACTCTCCTGCTGCTGAAGTCAGTGCTGCTCATTCTGAGGGAGGGACCTTTATCTTCTTGGAATTGAGACTTTTAGGCTTATTCTAGACTCCTCACCCCATCCGCTTGGTGAGTCTGCTGGAAGGGGTGTCTGAAACTAGACATTTACTCTCTCTCAAGTTTCCCAGCTCACTCTGTGCTTCTCAAGTGTCTGTACCTCTGGCCTCCTGCAGGACTGCAGGGAGGCTACTGGAGACCAGCATCCCACAGAGTCAGTGACAAACCAGGATCAGAAGAATAAAGTCTGCATATATTGAGCCAGACTCTGTACACAGACATTCACCACAATGAGACCTCATGACACCTTCGGGCTCAGTCACATTGGCTTCATTTTACAGACAAGGAAACTGGAGCCTATGCAATCACATTATTGGACCAGACCACACAGCGGCTAAATAAGAGGCTAAGCCAGCATGCAGACCTGTCTCTATGACTCTAAGTCCATTCTCTTTTCTAACACTCCTTTTGCCTATCCTTGCTGCAGGCCTGTCCTGCATTGTGCTCTTGCTCCTTCTAATCCTCTTTCTCTGCACTGTCAGTTCTTTCTTTCTTTGTGGATGGGTTTATTCTATTTCATAAAGATTGGCTCATAAGAATAGACCTGCAAAGGACCTGTGGGGTCGACGTCTTCATTTTTCAATGAAGATCCTGAGGTCTAGAGAGAATCCTGACTGGCCCAGTGTTCACAGACAGTTCCAGTTCAGGACAGAAACAAACATTAATTGAGCTCCCATTAAGTTCCAGGTCCAGGTATTGTACTCGGTGTGGGGATTACTAAGGATTACTATCTTAGGTAATCCCTTAGACCAGGGGTCCCTAACCCCTGGGTTACAAACTGGTGCCTGTTATGAACCGGGCTGCACAGGAGGAGGTGAGTGGCGGGCAAGTGAACCTTACCATCTGAGCTCCACCTCCTGTCAGATCAGCAATGGTGTTAGATTCTTATAGGAGCACGAACCCTATTGTGAATTGTACTTTCGAGGGATCGAGGGTAAGCACTCTTTACAAGAATCTAATGCCTGATGATCTGAGGTGGAACCATTTCATCCTACAACCACCCACCCTGCCAACCCAGTTCATGGAAAAATTCTCTTCCACAAAACTGGTCCCTGGTGCCAAAATGGTTGGGGATCGCTGCTTTGGACAATACTACCAAAGTAGACACTACTACTAACATTGTCCACATAAAGAAACTAAGGCTCAAAGATGTTAAGATGTTACATTTAAGGCTGCACAGGCTTAATTCTGCAGTCAGAATTATTAGTCTGTTTGCTTTTGCTCTTAAAATCGCAGCTATTTCATGCTTCTAAAATCATAGCTATTTCTTGTTTACTCTGTGGGCTGCTGCCTCAGTTTCTTCTAAATAATTCATTCCTGAAACACTAAAAGCATGGAATTGAAAGACAGAAGAAAGGAGGCACAGGTTTTACTCTGTTACATTTTTTGGGCCTGCACTTCTGCACAGGTCTGTGTTGACTCATGAGTAAAATATAACCCTTTGTTATGCCACACGGAAGTAAGCCAAACCCATATGTTAAAAAGAGTAGCTAATATTTATTATGCATTTTTTATATACCTGATAGTGTGCTGGTACTTCTACGTGAATAATATCATTTAGTTCTTATATCAACCTATTGTTATCCCTATTCTACAGATGAGAAAATGAAGATTTAGAAAAGGTAGGCAACTGCCTGTAGTCATTCTGCTAGAAGCAACACAGCCAGGGTCCAAACTAGGCAACTGTGATTAGGACAAAACTTTCTTAACATTGACTGCACATGAACATCACCTGCAGAGCTTTTGAAAAATAGGGCATCATGCCCTTCCCTGGCCCAATGGAATCAGGGCCCCTGGGGCATACAGCATAGAACATTAGTGTTTTTTCAAGCTGATCAACTGGTTCTGATTTTAACAGTGAAGGCTAAAAACTACTGCTTTACCTGCAGAGGATTCTTTACATCTAAATGATGATGCCTAGTTGACCAAGCGGTTCCTGCATTCCATATGCCCCTTGGTGTTATGTAGATTATCGTGGCCTCTGACTCCCTTCTTGGTGCCAGGGAGGCTAATACTAGAGCTGCTCGCTACCAGCGCTGCCTTATAGAAATACAACGTGAGACACACATGCAATTTTACATTTTCTAGTAACCCTATTCTTGAAAAAGTTGAAAGAAACAAAAAAAAAAAATAATTTTTGAAACATATTTTATCTAACCCAATATAGACAAAATAATAACATTTCAGTGTGTAATAAACAAAAACAGAATCACTAGGACCCTTTACATTTTTATTTTTTGGTCTCGAATCTTGGCTATCTGGTGTGTGTGTTGTATCCTCACAGCATGTCTTATTTCAGACCAGTCACATTTTCAGGTGCTCAAGAGACACATGTGCTAGTAGCTATTGGATTGGACAAGGCTGTTTTAGACAATGGTCTCTGGCTTTTGTTTCTTCTTCTAAAGTCTCAGATTCATGGCCGGGCATGGTGGCTCACGCTTGTAATCCAGGCACTTTGGGAGGCCGAGGCAGGTGGATCACCTGAGGTTAGGAGTTCGAGAGCAGCCTGGCCAACATGGTGAAACTCCGTCTTTACTAGAAATACAAAAATTAGCTGGGCATGGTGGTACATGCCTGTAGTCCCAGCTACTCAGGAAGCTGAGGCAGGAGAATCACTTGAACCCAGCAGGTGGAGGCTGCAGTGAGCTGAGATTACACCACCGCACTCTAGCCTGGGTGACAGTGTGAAACTCCATCTCAAAACAAAACAAATAATAAAAAAATAAAGTCTTGGATTCATACAGAAATTACAGCAGTATGCCCAGGAGGGACCTTCTCTCATTGAATTTTTGTGGCCTTCTAGGCACCAATCTATCTTGTAATCTATATGTAGCATGTTCAATCTACAATAATCAATCTCTGGTCTCCCAAAGGCCCATTGCCTCCTGAGGAAGGAATTGGCCTTGGGGAACCTTACTTTGGCAGGGTGATTGGAGACTGGCCATCCTTCTTCACGGTCCTGCCTTTGTTTGTTTGTTTTTTTTTTTAAAGTAAAATGTCTTGAGGAAGCAATTTGATGATATGAATAGGAGATATAAAAAAATCCATTCACTTTGACCAAGTAATTTCACAAGGAAATAATGTGAAATATGGAGGAAATTTAAGGCCTAGAGGTGCTTATCAGGTCCCTATTTATGCTATAAAATAATTGGACATAATCCAGAAGTCCAGTGTTCATGTGATGATTCCAAAGACTGCGGGAAACCGTGCGCCCATTCAAAATAACATAAGAAAGTTATCATAAAGATAACTTCTTATGTTAAAATATGTGAGGAAAAGAGCAAGCATCAAATTGTTTGTGCAGAATTACAATATGTAAAAATATCTCAACACAGAATAACAGCAAGAAAGTACACCCAGGAGTTTGAAGTAGTTATCTTTTGGTGGTATGGTGATGAGCAATTTTTCCCTTCTTTTTTCTACTTCTCTGTGTTTTTTGAAATACAGTGAGTACATATTCCTTTCATAATAAAATAAGCTTTATTATAATAAATAAACAATGGTAAGGACAAAAAAAAGCAATTAAAAAGTTTCTACTCTTGCATGTTATTAGAAAATCATCTGCCTGTGCCTATAGGCTCCAAGGGGAGGGGAAAGGGGGAGGAAAGAGGAGGATTATGGGTATAAAGGCTCCTGTCCTGCCAGGGACAGATTTGCATTTTGCACACTGATACATCATTTCTGACAATTTGGAAAGTCTTTCCCTAGACCCCCGGACTGGGGATGCTCCTTAAACAAAAAGCCAGTTTGTGAGGAAGACGCCTCTTCAGTGGTGTTGGCACAACAAACTCTTTCTTCAGCCTGGGGCTGCAGAATGGATGCATTCAATGCCCTCAGGAAGGGACTGGACAAGGAAGCTGCTCAGTTGCTCAAAGTCTAAAATTAGGTGTCCCAAAAGCACAACTATTTTCTAAGCCCCTAAGCAGCAGAATCCTTGTCTTGGGGGACTGAGTTTGAAACCTTCAGGACTCCCAGAGTCTACATGCTCCAAAAGAGGCCCTCAAATCTCTTTATTTCACAATAAGCTTGGAGGAGGGAGCTTTCACTTAAGCACCTTATGAAAGAGGTGCTAATGTACCCATTTCATAGATAATGAAACTGAGGCTCAGAGAAGTTAAGAAAGTCATTAAAGGAGTGAGGGGCATCTGTGGGGTTCAAATTCAGGTCTGCCTGGATCCAGAGCTCATGCATGTCCATTGTGTGGCACTGTTTGCTTTGTCTTCTACTTCTTTCTGCAGGGGATACAGATGTGGGAAGAGCATCCTGGAAGATGGAAAACTTTGCTGTTGAGCTGGCTTCCAGCTTAGACCAACTGTCCTTTTGTGACCACAGCCATCTAGCCTGTCCCAAAGAGAACCTATTTGTAGTGTATCATCCTTAAGTTGAGAGGAAGTTTAACCAAAGAGGGCATTCTTACCGAAAGGGAGTATCTTTAGCTCTCACAGAAGAGGGGAGATGGGCAGTGCAATTGGTCAGGGTTATTTAGAATGCAAGCAACTGCTCCTCCTTCCAAGATGAGCAACCCAACCCAAGACCACATGATGGCTCGTCTGTCATCCTCTCTTGACAAGTACAGACAAAGAGTCCTGTGTATTCCACAGGTGATGGGGGTCGTCTTTTTGCAGGCAAGTGCAAGACTAATGATGCTTTCAGCGGAAGATGGAGGAATAACTAAGGCAAGCTGCAAACATGAAAGCTGTCAGTGTGATTCACGGAGTAATTACAGAATAATACAGTGTAAACTATTAGGAGATAATAACAATAAGTCAGGATTGACTCATTGCTTTGAAAACTTGGGGCTGACGAGCTAGTTCTCAAAGTCTGTAAACCAGTGTCATGTGAGCCAATCCTGGCAGCTGGATTCAAAAGAGACAGGTCTATTATCCCTTTTTACATTAAGTTGTGAGAATGCTGCAATGGGAAAATAGAAATGCAAGCAGTTAGTATAACATTAGCGCTAGCGTCCAGGTAAAATGATAATTGTCAGACACTTAAAATCCCCAGAAATGATATGCTCTCAGTCCACTGAAAGCTACAAACAACCCAAGGCATATTGATGGACTTGCCTTGTTCTAACTAAAAGGAAAACAAAAGTAATAGTTATAATGAAGGCTAGAATTGCTGAAGTGCCTACTATGTGTCAGGTAATTTACATATATTCCATTCTAGGTAATCCTCACAAAATAGTGGGTGGAAAAACAGTCTCATTTTGGGTTGAAGAAACTGTGCTTTAGATCATCTAAGCAGCACAGGGAATGTAGCAGAGATTGTAAGTGTGGGAGATGGGTTTCAAACACAAATACAATGGGCTTCAAAGTATAGGCATATCTACCACTCCAGGCTGAATCTTAGGAGGTGGAAGGGTGGGTCAATAAATCCATATGCCTGGGGGACTTACAGGAAAACCTGTGCTTGTGACGTCTTGCAAAAGGAAGCATTCCCCGTGGCTACCACCAGGGTCACCAAGTGGATGACAGAAGCAGGTCCAAGCAGTGATACCACAGCTGAGATGTTGTAGCCACATAGTCATGAATGTGAGGATGTCCAAGGTCAGAATCATTGCTCACACACTTGAGAAGCACCTACACCATGTTAAGACTTGGGGCCACAAGGGTGAATAAGACTCAGTCCTTACACTCCAGGAGCCCAGAGTTCAGCCTTCTAGCTCCCATCCCAGACACACAAGTGCTAATAGACTCACAGGAGGGGAAGAGATTAAGCCACAGAATCTCCTTTGAATAGGGGTGATATCTGAGTGAAGCATTGAGGGATGATGAAGAATGTACTGGGAAGAGAACAGGAAGAGGATAGAGGGAGCAGTCTAAGCAAACATACTGAGGCACAAAAGTGTCCAGGAAGTTCTGGGACTGGCCAATATGAGTGTGCTGAGGCAGAGTGGAGCGTGCCAGGGTGGAGAGGGACAGGGGTGGGATTGCAGGTTGCAGGCAGATGGATGAGCCATGCATACCATATATGCAATGCAGAGTTGATCTAGTGGCAGTGGAGAGGTAGCCAGGATGGAACTGGCTATGACTGTGGGAAAAGACTCTCAGGGCCTAAAACAACTTAGCAGGCAGGCGGCAGCATCCAGGGACAGAATCTAGAATCCACATAGGTGGGGACTGGGAATCAGGAGGCTGGGACCCACAGGAATGAGGGGATGGAAACAAAGAGGGAGGCTGCCTGGAAAGCCAGAGGCAGAAATCCGCACTGAGCCCAGCAGTAGGAGAACAGAAGAGTGGCGGTGGCAATGAGGGGCTGGATCAGAGCCATCTGAGCCTGGGATTTCCAGGGGCAAGTGTTGGGGTTGGCCAAGCCCCAGCCAGCAGTTTCTCTCCAGGCAGCTGTCCTTGAGCCCTCCTGGTATTTCACAATGCACCTGAAACTTGGGGTCAAGTTTCCATGCTTGATTTCTCTCACCCTCCCCCTTCTCTCTATGTCCTTGTGTTCAGCAACCCCAACCATGTGGAAGGATGAGGGACTGGGGCAGAAGTGGTCTTGGAGAGTCACAGACCTTGGTCTGCCTCCTGGGTCTGCCTCTCAGATCTGCTGCTTGTTCTGCTTGGGACCTTGGATGCTTCCCTCACCCCAGGACCTCTGAATTATTTCAAAACTTTAAAAAGGGGGTTTAGACTCTCAGTATCTCTAGGCCCGTCATTTATTCCATGACTCTCTTTAGCCTTCCTTCAGAGGGAAGAGGAAGGGGCAGTGTCAAGCCACACTGGAACCTGAAGCAAAAGGAGAAATCACTCATACTAATCCTGTCTCTATTTAAAATTTGGGAGGAGACATGGGAGGCAGAGCAAGATGGCTGAATAGGAACAGCTCCAGTCCCCAATCCCAGCGCGAGCGACACAGAAGACCAGTGATTTCTGCATTTTCAACTGAGGTACTGGGGTCATCTCACTAGGGAGTGCCGGACAATCGGTGCTGGTCAGCCGCCGCAGCCCGACCAGCGAGAACTGAAGCAGGGCGAGGCATTACCTCACCTGGGAAGTGCAAGGGGGAAGGGAATCCCTTTTCCTAGCCAGGGGAACTGAGACACACAACACCTGGAACATCAGGTGACTCCCACCCCAATACTGCGCTTTAAGCAAACGGGCACACCAGGAGATTATACCCACACCTGGCCAGGAGGGTCCCACAGCCACGGAGCCTCCCTCATTGCTAGCACAGCAGTCGGCAATCTAACCGCAAGGCAGCAGCGAGGCTGGGGGTGGGGGACGCCCACCACTGCTGAGGCTTAAGTAGGTAAACAAAGCCGCTGGGAAGCTCGAACTGGGTGGAGCTCACAGCAGCTCAAGGAAACCTGCCTGTCTCTGTAGACTCCACCTCTGGGGACAGGGCACAGCTAAATAACAACAACAAAAAATCCAGCAGAAACCTGTGCAGACGCAAACGACTCTGTCTGACAGATTTGAAGAGAGCAGTGGATCTCCCAACATGGAGGTTGAGATCTGAGAACGGACAGACTGCCTGCTCAAGTGGGTCCCTGACCCCTGAGTAGCCTAACTGGGAGACATCCCCCACTAGGGGCAGTCTGACACCCCACACCTCACAGGGTGGAGTACACCCCTGAGAGGAAACTTCCAAAGGAAGAATCAGACAGGTACACTCGCTGTTCAGCAATATTCTATCTTCTACAACCTCTGCTGCTGATACCCAGGCAAACAGGGTCTGGAGTGGACCTCAAGCAATCTCCAACAGACCTACAGCTGAGGGTCCTGACTGTTAGAAAGAAAACTATCAAACAGGAAGGACACCTATACCAAAACCCCATCAGTACGTCACCATCATCAACGACCAGAGGCAGATAAAACCACAAAGATGGGGAAGAAGCAGGGCAGAAAAGCTGGAAATTCAAAAAAATAAGAGCACATCTCCCCTTGCAAAGGAGCGCAGCTCATCACCAGCAACGGATCAAAGCTGGTCAGAGAATGACTTTGACGAGATGAGAGAAGAAGGCTTCAATCCATCAAACCTCTCAGAGCTAAAGGAGGAATTACGTACCCAGTGCAAAGAAACTACAAATCTTGAAAAAAGAGTGGAAGAATTGATAGCTAGAATAATTAATGCAGAGAAGATCATAAACGAAATGACAGAGATGAAAACCATGACACAAGAAATACGTGACAAATCCACAAGCTTCAGTAACCAACTCAATCAACTGGAAGAAAGAGTATCAGCGATTGAGGATCAAATGAATGAAATGAAGCGAGAAGAGAAACCAAAAGAAAAAAGAAGAAAAAGAAATGAACAAAGCCTGCAAGAAGTATGGGATTATGTAAAAAGACCAAATCTACGTCTGATTGGGGTGCCTGAAAGTGAGGGGGAAAATGGAACCAAGTTGGAAAACACTCTTCAGGATATCATCCAGGAGAACTTCCCCAACCTAGTAGGGCAGGCCAACATTCAAATTCAGGAAATACAGAGAACACCACAAAGATACTCCTCGAGAAGAGCAACTCCAAGACACATAATTGCCAGATTCACCAAAGTTGAAATGAAGGAAAAAATCTTAAGGGCAGCCAGAGAGAAAGGTCGGGTTACCCACAAAGGGAAGCCCATCAGACTAACAGCAGACCTCTCGGCAGAAACTCTACAAGCCAGAAGAGAGTGGGGGCCAATATTCAACATTCTTAAAGAAAAGAATTTTAAACCCAGAATTTCATATCCAGCCAAACTAAGTTTCATAAGTGAAGGAGAAATAAAATCCTTTACAGATAAGCAAACGCTTAGAGATTTTGTCACCACCAGGCCTGCCTTACAAGAGACCCTGAAGGAAGCCCTAAACATGGAAAGGAACAACCAGTACCAGCCATTGCAAAAACATGCCAAAATGTAAAGACCATTGAGGCTAGGAAGAAACTGCATCAACTAATGAGCAAAATAACCAGTTAATATCATAATGGCAGGATCAAGTTCACACATAACAATATTAACCTTAAATGTAAATGGACTAAATGCTCCAATTAAAA
Organism: Rhinopithecus roxellana; assembly: GCF_007565055.1. Classification (NCBI taxonomy): domain Eukaryota; kingdom Metazoa; phylum Chordata; class Mammalia; order Primates; family Cercopithecidae; genus Rhinopithecus; species Rhinopithecus roxellana. Next base: position 50,195,425 of record NC_044567.1, read on the forward strand.
GACACAGACTGGCAAACTGGATAAAGAGTCAAGACCCATCAGTCTGCTGTATTCAGGAGACCCATCTCACATGCAGAGACATACATAGGCTCAAAATAAAGGGATGGAGGAAGATCTACCAAGCAAATGGAGAACAAAAAAAAGCAGGGGTTGCAATCCTAGTCTCTGATAAAACAGACTTTAAACCATCAAAGATCAAAAGAGACAAAGAAGGCCATAACATAATGGTAAAGGGATCAATTCAACAGGAAGAGCTAACTATCCTAAATATATATGCACCCAATACAGGAGCACCCAAATTCATAAAGCAAGTCCTTAGAGACTTACAAAGAGACTTAGACTCCCATACAATAATAACGGGAGACTTCAACACTCCACTGTCAACATTAGACAGAACAACAAGACAGAAAGTTAACAAGGATATCCAGGAATTGAACTCATCTCTGCATCAAGCAGCCCTAATAGACATCTATAGAACTCTCCACCCCAAATCAACAGAATATACATTCTTCTCAGCACCACATCGCACTTATTCCAAAATTGACCACATAATTGGAAGTAAAGCACTCCTCAGCAAATGTAAAAGAACAGAAATTATAACAAACTGTCTCTCAGACCATAGTGCAATCAAACTAGAACTCAGGACTAAGAAACTCAATCAAATTCGCTCAACTACATGGAAACTGAACAACCTGCTCCTGAATGACTACTGGGTACATAACAAAATGAAGGCAGAAATAAAGATGTTCTTTGAAACCAATGAGAACAAAGATACAACATACCAGAATCTCTGGGACACATTTAAAGCAGTGTGTAGAGGGAAATTTATAGCACTAAATGCCCACAAGAGAAAGCTGGAAAGATCTAAAATTGACACTCTAACATCACAATTAAAAGAACTGGAGAAGCAAGCGCAAACACATTCAAAAGCTAGCAGAAGGCAAGAAATAACTAAGATCAGAGCAGAACTGAAGGAGATAGAGACACAAAAAAACCCTCCAAAAAATCAATGAATCCAGGAGCTGGTTTTTTGAAAAGATCAACAAAATTGATAGATTGCTAGCAAGACTAATAAAGAAGAAAAGAGAGAAGAATCAAATAGATGCAATACAAAATGATAAAGGGGATATCACCACCGACCCCACAGAAATACAAAGTACCATCAGAGAATACTATAAACACCTCTACGCAAATCAACTAGAAAATCTAGAAGAAATGGATAATTTCCTGGACACTTACACTCTTCCAAGACTAAACCAGGAAGAAGTTGAATCCCTGAATAGACCAATAGCAGGCTCTGAAATTGAGGCAATAATTAATAGCCTACCAACCAAAAAAAGTCCAGGACCAGATGGATTCACAGCTGAATTCTACCAGAGGTACAAGGAGGAGCTGGTACCATTCCTTCTGAAACTATTCCAATCAATAGAAAAAGAGGGAATCCTCCCTAACTCATTTTATGAGGCCAACATCATCCTGATACCAAAGCCTGGCAGAGACACAACAAAAAAAGAGAATTTTAGACCAATATCCCTGATGAGCATCAATGCAAAAATCCTCAATAAAATACTGGCAAACCGGATTCAGCAGCACATCAAAAAGCTTATCCACCATGATCAAGTGGGCTTCATCCCTGGGATGCAAGGCTGGTTCAACATTCGCAAATCAATAAACGTAATCCAGCATATAAACAGAACCAAAGACAAGAACCACATGATTATCTCAATAGATGCAGAAAAGGCTTTTGACAAAATTCAACAGCCCTTCATGCTAAAAACGCTCAATAAATTCGGTATTGATGGAACGTACCTCAAAATAATAAGAGCGATTTATGACAAACCCACAGCCAATATCATACTGAATGGACAAAAACTGGAAAAATTCCCTTTGAAAACTGGCACAAGACAGGGATGCCCTCTCTCACCACTCCTATTCAACATAGTGTTGGAAGTTCTGGCTAGGGCAATCAGGCAAGAGAAAGAAATAAAGGGTATCCAGTTAGGAAAAGAAGAAGTCAAATTGTCCCTGTTTGCAGATGACATGATTGTATATTTAGAGAACCCCATTGTCTCAGCCCAAAATCTCCTTAAGCTGATAAGCAACTTCAGCAAAGTCTCAGGATACAAAATTAATGTGCAAAAATCACAAGCATTCTTATACACCAGTAACAGGCAAACAGAGAGCCAAATCATGAATGAACTTCCATTCACAATTGCTTCAAAGAGAATAAAATACCTAGGAATCCAACTTACAAGGGATGTAAAGGACCTCTTCAAGGAGAACTACAAATCACTACTCAGTGAAATAAAAGAGGACACAAACAAATGGAAGAACATACCATGCTCGTGGATAGGAAGAATCAATATTGTGAAAATGGCCATACTGCCCTAGGTTATTTATAGATTCAATGCCATCCCCATCAAGCTACCAATGAGTTTCTTCACAGAATTGGAAAAAACTGCTTTAAAGTTCATATGGAACCAAAAAAGAGCCCACATTGCCAAGACAATCCTAAGTCAAAAGAACAAAGCTGGAGGCATCACGCTACCTGACTTCAAACTATACTACAAGGCTACAGTAACCAAAACAGCATGATACTGGTACCAAAACAGAGATATAGACCAATGGAACAGAACAGAGTCCTCAGAAATAATACCACACATCTACAGCAATCTGATCTTTGATAAACCTGACAAAAACAAGAAATGGGGAAAGGATTCCCTATTTAATAAATGGTGCTGGGAAAATTGGCTAGCCATAAGTAGACAGCTGAAACTGGATCCTTTCCTTACTCCTTATACGAAAATTAATTCAAGATGGATTAGAGACTTAAATGTTAGACCTAATACCATAAAAGCCCTAGAAGAAAACCTAGGTAGTACCATTCAGGACATAGGCATGGGCAAGGACTTCATGTCTAAAACACCAAAAGCAATGGCAACAAAAGCCAAAATTGACAAATGGGATCTAATTAAACTAAAGAGCTTCTGCACAGCAAAAGAAACTACCATCAGAGTGAACAGGCAACCTACAGAATGGGAGAAAATTTTTGCAATCTACTCACCTGACAAAGGGCTAATATTCAGAACCTACAAAGAACTCAAACAAATTTACAAGAGAAAAACAAACAACCGCATCAAAAAGTGGGCAAAGGATATGAACAGACATTTCTCAAAAGAAGACATTCATACAGCCAACAGACACATGAAAAAATGCTCATCCTCACACGCCATCAGAGAAATGGAAATCAAAACCACAATGAGATACCATCTCACACCAGTTAGAATGGCAATCATTAAAAAGACAATTTGGCAATCAAAACAACAGGTGTTGGAGAGGATGTGGAGAAATAGGAACACTTTTACACTGTTGGTGGGATTGTAAACTAGTTCAACCATTATGGAAACCAGTATGGCGATTCCTCAAGGATCTAGAACTAGATGTACCATATGACCCAGCCATCCCACTACTGGGTATATACCCAAAGGATTATAAATCATGCTGCTATAAAGACACATGCACACATATGTTTATTGCGGCACTATTCACAATAGCAAAGACTTGGAATCAACCCAAATGTCCATCAGTGACAGACTGGATTAAGAAAATGTGGCACATATACACCATGGAATATTATGCAGCCATAAAAAAGGATGAGTTTGCATCCTTTGCAGGGACATGGATGCAGCTGGAAACCATCATTCTTAGCAAACTATCACAAGAACAGAAAACCAAACACCGCATGTTCTCACTCGTAGGTGGGAACTGAACAATGACATCACATGGACTCGGGAAGGGGAACATCACACATCGGGGCCTATCATGGGGAGGGGGAAGGGAGGAGGGATTGCATTGGGAGTTATACCTGATATAAATGACGAATTGATGGGTGCTGACGAGTTGATGGGTGCAGCACACCAACATGGCACAAGTATACATATGTAACAAACCTGCACGTTATGCACATGTACCCTAGAACTTAAAGTATAATTAAAAAAAAAAATTGGATGACCATGATCATCATGAATTTCTTAACAGATTATTATTATTTTTTTTTTAGGTACTGCACTAAAATGTTATTTATTTTGGTTGCTGAAATTTTTGGCACCCCTGAAAATTTGCATCTGAGACAAGTGCCTTCCTCGCCTCACACTTTTTCCAGTCCTGGGGAAGGAAACTGAAATAGATGAGCACCTACCACATGCAAGGTAATTTACAGAGATTCCCCAGTCCCTTGTTGATCCTCATGAGAGCTGCGTGGGCAGGGTATCATTTAGTCCCATTCTACAGGTGAAGATAGTGAAGTTCAGAGAGGTTAAGCGAGTTGCTCAAAGCTATCTGTGTCTGGCAGTGATCGGCACTTTCCAAGGCTCTGTCAGAGAGTTGAGCACTTTCTCTCTCTGTCTCTCTCTTTCTCTGGCTAGACTCCAACTGATTCTACAAAGCCCGGCCCACTTTTGATTATAGCGTAACCTGTCAGAGAGGAGGTGGTGGGACTCCTGTTAACTGATACAGAAAGGTGCTGGAGGGTGGACTTTGTCAGTGTGCTCATGGCAGAGGATCCAGAAGGCTCTGAATCTACACAAATGGCCTTGGTTCTTGAGGCAGAAATATTCCTAGAGCAGAGAAGGGGGATTCATCAGGGTGCCTGGGCTGCATGGAAATATCTCCAGAGAATGTCCAGCTCCCTGTCTTCTAACTTGGGCTCTCCAGAGCTGGCTTTGTGCTTCTGAGGGGTCCTGCCCCCTCACAGAGGGCTTTGGAGATAAGTGGCCCCAGGGTGTCTGCTTGGTTCTGACTCCGTTTCCACTGTGTGGGAGCACACTGGCACTCCAGTGAGGTAGCACTGATAGAGCCAAAAAGTGCTTGGACTCTGCATTTAAAAGACCTAGGTTGAAATCCCAGCTCCACCAATTAATAGATTTGTAACGGCTACCATTCATTGAGTCCTGCCTCGGCCACTTTATATACATTGGCTCATTGAGCCTCACCAGGATCCTACCTTTTACAGACATGGAAACTGAGGCCCTGAGGAATGTTGTTGCCCAAAGGCATGTAATAGTGATGACAGGGTGTGGATTTTAACCTTGCGTGGTCTGAATCCAAAGCCCTTGCTGTGCTTCCTCCAAGCCCTGTGACCTGGTGCCATTTCCTTTACTTCTCTGAGCCTCAGTTTACTCAACTGTTCAAAGGGTATAGTAATGCTTTTGGCATTCTTGTAAAGATGTAATGAGATAACTCATTTGGGAAACATTCATTAGGTATTTGCTCTGCTGCTGGCACTGTGCTAGGCGAAGAGGGTAGAGATGCTCCAGAAGGTCAAGGAGGATGGAGGTGTTTCTCTGAAGTGCTCTGGAAGAGCCAAGAAGGTGGAAGTGTTCCTTCTGAGGTGTTCTGGAAGGGCCAAGAAGGTGGAAGTGTTCCTTCTGAGGTGTTCTGGAAGGGCAAAGAAGATGGAAGTGTTCCTTCTGAGGTGTTCTGGAAGGGCAAAGAAGGTGGAAGTGTTCCTTTGGAGGTGTTCTGGAAGGAACTCATAGAAATGGAAAGTTGCCAGGGGCTGGAGGGAGGCATCGATGGGAAGCTGTCCTTTAATGGATATAGAATTTCAGTTTGGGATGATAAAAAAGTTATGGGGATTGGTTGTACAGCAATATGAATATATTTAACACCACCGAACTGTACATTGATAAATGGTCAAGATGGTAAATTTTATGTCTTGTGTTTTTTACCATGTTAAAAATTTTTAAGTTAAAAAAAAGGAAAGAAAAAAAAGCCTTCACAGGGGGCAATGATGAAGAAAGGGTTGAGAAACACTGGGCTGGAGAACAGGGTATTGGGGAGGTTGGCTTCACCCTCAGATGAGCCTGGGAAAGTGAGTGAGGCAAAGCCCTGCAAGATCTTGCCTCTCATGATCAATAGACTGAAGTTTCAGTTCTATAGATCTGGGGGCAGCAAACTTTTTATGTAGATATTTTGGGTTTTGTGGTCCATATGTTCTACTCAACTCTTGCTGTAGAGCAAAAGCAGCCCTTGGCGATATGCAAATGATGGGTGAGGCTGTGTTCCAATAAAGCTTTATTTACAAAGACAGACGTAGCTGCATTTGGCCCGTGGATCATAGGTTGCCAATCCCTGCTATTCCCTAGGAAAAGTTCACTCAGGTGATTTTGTTTATATTTTAAAAAGTCTCTTTGGCAATTTATACAAAGACTAGATTGGAGAAAGGAGCGCACAGAAAGGGTGCATGGTGTCTTGCTCTCAGAAAGGTGGGGCTCCTTTTCTTCCCTCATGCCAGGCAGTGCCTCCTGAGTGGGAGTAGAATAAACTTGTCTCTCTGAGGTTGCCTCCTCTTTCTGACCTTGTACACACCAAAGGCTGTGATGACTCCCTAACTGCTGACATCCCAGGAAGGTAGGAGCTATAGCACTTTTACATCTTTTTAGTTGCAGCAAAAAGAGATAAAACCAGATTTGGCAGTAGTGACACTTGGTTGGGTATCTGATACTTTGCTGTAGGTCATTTGTTAGCAAAATTCATCACCCGCCCCCAACTGCTGCCTCGGACCTCGAGTCGCCTCCCACACACCCCTGCATTTCATAGCTTTGATTCATTAACTCCAACGGCTGGAATTACAGGTAACACTAAGAGTTGCATTCTAAGCAGGCAAGGATGACTGTGTTAAAAGTGGCCCTTCTAGAAAGGTTAATAATATAAATACATCTTAAATGTCTAATACATAACCAATTGCCACAAATATGGAAATGTTAGCAGTGTTAAAACTCAGAAAGCAAGAAAGAAACAGGTCACCTTTGCTCTAGGTATACTGAGCTGGAGAAATGCCTTTAGTCTCCGGGAGCAGTGGACCACTCCTGGAAGCTGGAGTGGGCCAGGAAGGAAAAGACCCCTGTGGGAGACAGGGAGTGGGAGCATGAAGAGGGACCAGTCTCTTAAGCTGCCAGAGTGTTAGTTTCCTCAGATGCAAAGTAGGGATGATAATTATAATGATAAGGTCCAGAAAGTTCTTAATTAACTACAAATCTACCATAAAGGTTGGATACTGCTGTCTTTTCTTTCTAGCAATTAGGCTAGTGCTTGGCATACAACAAGTGCTCAATAAATGCTCTTTCCTTCTATCGTTTTTCTTCCCATAAGGCTTGAGGTTGGCTAACATTAGTTTGGAGAGATATGAAAATATCAGATATGACTTTCGTCAGGTATGTACTTGGGTTTTCTAGGAGATGATGTTAGAGAGAAACTTTTCTGAGACTTGAAGGAGAGCTTTGAGTGTATCAGTGGTTTAGGGAGAGGGGAGTTTATAATCCTCAAATTAGACTGCAGAGGGGGCTCCTGCATCATCCGTGGGCTCTGTGTATGTGTGTCTCGGTGTGTGTTAGGGCAGCAAGGTGTGTGAGTAAGTACTGTGTGTGAATGAATATGTGCAGGTGTGTATGGATGGATATGCCAGTGCTAGGGTGAGGCCTGCGAGATGTCCAGGGTGCGTCATTTAGGGAGGAACTCACTCTCAGGGACTGACCCTGTACTTGCGTGAGCCCAAGAGTTAGTGCCTCCTGGAATGTAGGGTCTTGCTCACCTCACCCTAGTCTCAGACTTGGGGTAGTCATGTGAGGATAGAGAAGGGATATCATTTAAAATGCAGTTGACAAGGAAGAGCCAACTCGCTTGTCCTAAAGAGCCTTCCAAAGCAAGGATGAATTTCTTTAAGTTTTGGATTTGCAGGGATCTTTAAAGTATCCAATCCAGTGGTAATCAAATGTTAGAGTGCATCAGAATCAACTGAGGAGAGCTTGTTAAACCTTCGCATTCACATTCCCAGACCCCATCCCCAAGATTCTGATTTGGTCAGTCAAGGCTGAGGGACCTGGAATCTGCATGTTTAACAGGCACGCTTTCCCCATTCCAGGTAATTCTGACGTGGGCTGTCCAGGATCAACCATGGAGAAACTCTTAGAATTGGAGTGACCACATAACTCGTCATCCAATCCAAGCCACTCTGGAGAGCGAAATAAATTTGTTGTAGTTTAAATCAGGAGTTGGCAAACCGTGACTGTTTTTGTAAATAACATTTTATTGGAACACAGCCACGCTCATTCTTTTAAACATTGTCTACAGTTGCTTTTAAACTATAGTGCCAGAGGTGAGTGGTTGCAACAGAGACTCCATGACTTGCAAAGCATAACATGTTTATTATCTGGTCCTTTACAAAAAAAAGTTGTCAATCTCTGGTTTGGATTATTATTCAGCAAATATTTACTCCCATACTTAGGTAGCTACCTTAACTATAGTTTAATCTTCTTCCTTTCACTTAGAAGGATGGTGAAGCCCAGAGTGGGTAGAGTTTGAGGAAGCATATTTTGGACAATACTTAGATGTCTCATTCTAAGTCGGGTTGTGGATACACAGTTGAGAAACCTCTAAAAAGATGCCTAGTGGCTATTGCGATAAACTGGAGGGAGCTCTGAGGAAGGTTGGGTTAAGTTGAAGGTTTGCCCTGGGTGAGGATGCCCCTTTGTCATTCTCAGACTGACACTCAGACCTACCTCAGACTAACTTACCTTGAGATGAATGCTCTGCACCCACTCCTGAACAAACAAATAGCAAGAAAATGCAACCAGAGGGAAGTCGCATCAAGAATAATTACGGAGTAGTCACATATTTTGATTTAAACTTAATGTTGCTTAGCAAAAGAAAATGTGCTGTGAACAAACAGAGATCAATTCATGCCACTATCAAGTGGCAGGTGGTATTAGCAGAAGATGGCCTTAAACCTCTCTGGGAGCCTCAACAATACCAGTCACATGGTGCAGAAGGACAAGGTCCCTCCCAGGAGGCTCCTCATAAGGAAGTTAGCAAAGGGGAAGCGGCCACCTGTGAAATTCTTACTCAGTGTTAGGGCTTCCAAATGAAAATTGACTTTTTTTGGAGAGAAGAGTGTGTGTGTGTGTGTACATGTGTGTGTAAGTGTGTGCTGACAGACACATTTGTGCAGGTTTATGTGTGTGTGTGTTTTGTAAGCCTGTGGTTCTTGTGTGTTTGTAAGTCTACGTGTTCACATGTACATACATGCATGTGGTATGTATGGGGTTATGTGCATGTGTGTTTTCTATTACCTGATGTTGCTATAGGGCCTCCTGTGCTCCCAATAGCTTGACCATTCCTGGAGGAATCACATGACGTCCTACTCTCCGTTAACTAAATCCACCTTAGGACATGAGTGATTATTAACTCTCAATCCAGTCTGCTTAGGCCAGAAAAGCCACAACTCTGGTTTGGGGGCTTGCAAGATATGGAGGTCACCTTCCTTGATGCACGCAGCCTCATCTGATCACTTTTGCTTATCTGAGGCTGGCAGTTTCTGGGCAAAGCTCAGATCTTCTCCACAGCTCCCCCTCCATACCTCTTCATTCATTCCAGATTGAGTTTGCCTTTGTGGTTAATCCCCGTGATGTTGTTCCATCATCCCCTTCAGGAATGACCAGGATAGAGCCAGGTGGGCAGGGCAGGCTGTAGGGACTCTTTTGGATGGGCCTCCAGTGCTACTCAGGGGGACCAGAAGCATGCACATCCAAAGGGCATATGTAGATTTTAGCCAAATAGGTGAGCTGAGGTCAGCATTCAGAAGTAGCTTCAAGCAACAGGTCTGAAGGAGAAGAGGAAGGCTGAGTCTGGTCAGGGAATAGGAGTGAGCAATCCTCATTCCAAATTGTGGCAGGAGAGAAGGCAAAGCAGACAAAGACAAAAAGCTGTGAGCCCCTCGGAGAGGCTGGAAGCTCAGATGGGTCCTGCCCAGATGATCCAGGGCCAGGACCACCCACTTACATGTTCAGGGTTGGACCAGGCTGACCTAAAAGGCTCTCCTCCAGGAAGCTTCCCCTAACAAAGTCCATTTATTCTTCTACACTCAGAGAACCTCTGCTCCCTCTCCTAATTCTCTCCTGTGTAGTTCTGTGGTTATTAATAGATTCCACTGGCTTCTCCAAGAATTTGCCCAACTTCCTTGGACACTTCCTTTCCTTTGGACATTAGCTGCTTATGGTCTAATCTACTCCCTAATGCCTGTCATTGGCTGCTTCACCTTATTACTGGTTTTTGCATGTGTCCAAATCTTACTTCTCTAGCCAAACTAAAAGCTCCCCTGAAAGGGGAGGAGTCTACGGCTTCTTGTTTTTTCCAATGCCATTCTCTTCGCTTATGGTCTAGTCCACTCCCTGATGCCTGTCATTGGCTGCCTCACCTTGTTACTGGTTTTTGCATGTGTCCAAATCTTACTTCTCTAGCAAAACTAAAAGCTCCCCTGAAATGGGGGGAGTCTACGGCTTCTTGTTTTTTCCTATGCCATTCTCTTCTAACTGGTGGGCTGACGTGGCTTTGGGTATCATAAAGCCTTTCGTACATGAGAGACATTCAGCCTCAGCCTTATTTTCTTCCCTCTGCATTTTCCAGTCTCCAAATTCTGTGTTGACTTCCACTCTATGGCCCCCAGGCTCAGCCCTGCCTAATTCTTAAACCAACTCTGGCTCCTCTCATTATCACCACCAACTCTGCTATCCCCAACCTGCTCATCAAAATGAAATCCAAACTCTTCTCCATGTGAAAGTCATGGGGGAATCCCCACAAAAGCTCCTGAAAAGCTGATACTATCTGATACTTTGTGCCTTTGCCCAGACTTTGTCCCCTGTACCTGGACCGTGCTGTGCCTTTCTGTGTCTTGCAAATATTCACCATTTGTCAAGGCTTGAATTCATTGCCTCCTCTTCGAAGCCTTCCCAGATACCTCCAGGCTGAGTTGGGTGTTCCAGCAACTGTCCTGCCCTGGCACTAGGTTCATGCTTCACAAAAGCACTTAGCACAACAGGGTGTCAAAATTGGGTTAATGTCCAACTTCCCCAGCAGATAATTGGTTATTTGAGGGCAGGGATCATGTTTTAATCATCTTTGTAATTCTCTATCATGCATGCCCCAGTGCCCAATACAGGGTGGATGCTCAGTAAATATTTTGAATGACTCCCTGGACTGGTTGCTAGAGGAGGTCGGTCTTTCTCTGAAGCAGGGGGAGCAGGTGCCTGTTGTCAGGTGGTCATTGGCAGGGACGTCCAGATTTGGAAAATGAAGACTCTTCCTGCAGCAGCATCCAGGCACATGCAGGCCAGCTGGCTGTCACTGTTACCTGTGGGGCGGGGCAGGGGGCACCAGGAATGTCTGGAGCAGATAGTAGCTTCCTGGGACACGGTGGAATCAGCTGCTAATGAAGAAAGAACCTGGTCAGAACAACTGAGTTATAATCCTGACCTGGCCACTTATCACTGTATAGCCCCAAGCCAAGGATTGACTCTCCCTGGGCTTCAGTTTCCTTGTCTGTAAACTGAGGCTAAAAAGTTCCTGTCTTGCAGGGTTGGAAAGAAAGTTAAGTGAGATAGTGTGTTGAATCAGTGTTCACAGGGCTTCCTTGTCTGTAGTAGATCTCTCTGTGGTCTCTCCTCCCACTTAACCCCACTCACACATTTTTTCAGTTTATTAATCCATTACTTTAAGAATGTATATGTTTATTTGCATCTGGGAGTCAGGTCACTCTTTGGCGACAGAGACCATGTCTTAGCTCTTTATTCTTGGTGTCTGACGCATATAGGGGCCAACATTTAATCTTGAATGAATGAATATAAATGGCTAGTTGGGAGAGTCATGCCACTATATATGTAACAAAACCTTGGATTTTTTGAGCTGAGGACAGCAGCTTGAATTAGCAAACCAAAATAACATTCTAAAGCAAAACAAACAAAGTTTAAAAACAACTTTCCAATTTATAAGCCACCACTGGAACTCCTGGCTACCAAAGTGTTTCCAGATAGAGGTCTTGCCAAGAAGGCTGTCATGTGCAGATAAGGCTTACTCGTAATTAGTAAGTGTCCATTTGCATTCAAAGGCAGTAAGAGGCTACAGTTCTTAAAAAGAATCTGTTCTCCAGAGTAGTCTAAACATGACCTATGCAATGTCAGAGATTAGCAATTTTTCCCCTTAGTAACATTCTTTGGTGCATTTCTTCAATAAATATTTATTGAGCTCTTTCTGAGGGTCAGGTATGATTCGAGGCACTGAGAACATACCGATGAACAAGGCAAGATCCCCGTCCTCACATATGTTGCGATTCAATGACAGGAGATGGTCAATAAACAAATAAGTAAGAAAAATGTGAATGGAAAATATGGGGAGCCTAGGCCTCTTCTTGGAGACTGGGCTCCCTTAAGAAAAAAAAGACAATATGGAGCAGAGATTTAAAACAAGGTGATGTGCTTGAGTTTTTGGGTGGCTGCTTTTGATTGGGTGGTCAGACCAGGAGGAGAGGAAATCCCAAACAGAAAGAAAATCTGGTACAAATGCTGTGAGGTGGAAAGAGGTTGACATATTCAAGTTGCGAACAAGGAAGATGACAAATGCAAATGAAATTGGCAAGGAAAACAAAGACTGAATCATACAGGGCATTATCATCCCTGGGGAAGAGATTCTGGATAAGGTTCCAAGGGCAACAGGTAGGTTTAAATGGGAGTGACATGATCTGACACGTCTTTAAAAGGATTTCTTCGGTGCTTGCATGGAGATCAGGGATGAAAGGCACCAAAAATGAAAGCCAGAGACCAGTTAGGAGGTCATTCCAGTAGAATGATGAGACATGATGGTGGCTTGGATTAAGGTGTTGACAGCAGAGATAGAAACATGGAGGTTAGGCATGGTGGCTAAACACCTGTAATCCCAGCACTGTGTGAGGCCGAGGTGGGTGAATCATTTGAGGTCAGAAGCTCAACACCAGCCTGGAGAACATGGCAAAACCCTATCTTTACTAAAAGTACAAATATTAGTCAGGCGTGGTGGTGGGCGCCTGTAATCTCAGCTACTTGAAAGGCTCAGACACTAGAATCACTTGAACCTGGGAGGCAGAGGTTGCAGTGAACCGAGATCGTGCCACTGCACTCCAGCCTGGGTGACAGAGTGAGACTCCCTCTCAAAAATAAATAAATAAGTAAAAAGAGAGAGAGAGAGAAAAGGAACATAAAGACACCTATGTACATTTTCCAATGTATTTTGGAAGCAGAATCAATAGCCTTTGGTGATTGGTTGGCTGGAGGAGAGGGCAGTGAGTCAGAGAGGAATAAAAGGGAACTTCAAGATATTTAATTTAGCTTGTATCTGTGTAACAGTGGTGATATTTTCTGAGATAGAAAAGAATTGGGTGGGGTGGACATTTGGGATTTTCTATGTGTATGTGAAAATGCATGGGTATGCACACCTGTGCATGTGTGTGCACATGCTTGTGCACATGTACCTGTGTGGTAGAAACTGGAGTATTCTGGGATCAAGAGTTTTGCTCTGGCCACATCAAGTTTGGGATACCCGTTAGGCATCCATGCAAAGATGTCAAGCACGCCACTGGATATTTGCAACTTGAGCTCCGAGAGGAGATTAAAGCTGAAGATATAGATCTGGGAGTTGTTTACATGTAGATTACTAAGGGAAATGAATATAGATAGGAAAGAGAAATAGCCCCAGACTGAGCCCTGAGGTGCTTCAATATTTGGAGTTTCAGCAAAGAAGGAAGAACTTACAAAGAAGGGCAAGACGAAGGAGCCAGTGAAGTGGGGATGAGGCCTGAAAGTCACCAAAGCCAAGAGCAGAAAGTGTTCCAGGAAAGAGCAATATGAGGGGTGTATGTGGACAGGTATACACGCCTTTTCAAAAAAGTTTGGCTGTGAAGAGAAATAGACATGGAGCAGCTGCTGAAGAGTTTGATGGGGTGTGTGTGCTTCATACAAACGATTTGGAAAGACCTTTGTACACCAAAGGAAATGATGCTAGAGGTAAGGAGGAATGGACAGTGAGTGGGAGGTGGAATTACAGAAGTAAGGTCTTGGGAATGAAAGATGAATGAGAACCAAAACACAAGAGGAGGGGTGGCCTTTGAAGGAGCGGGGACACTTTGTTCATACAGACAAGAGGAAAGGCAGAGAAGATGGGTTCACATGCGCACCTTTTCAGTATGGAAATCTTAGAGAGTGTCTATCTAATTGTATTTAAGTATGTGATAAGGATCGCTGCTGTTGCCTCTGAGTATGTGTGTGAGCATTTTGGGGGGAAGGGTGCAGGAGTTTTTGAGTAGAATACAAAGTATGAAACGGTCATTACACAGAATAGGCAAGTGAACCTACTAGGAGAGGGTGTAGGATTGCCAGGCAACACCGAGTGCTGGTTTGAGACTTCTGGCCATGAATTTAAAGTTAGACAAATAAATGTGTGTGGGAAAGGAATTCAAAATGTTTGGTAGACAGTGACTGTAAGGACAAAGCATATGATCAAAGAAAGATTCTAAGAAGGGTCCTGGGGGTGAGATGTATAGGATCACCAATTTAAAAGCCCCAATGAGGTCTTAGAATTGCTGAAACAGTAACATTGAAGGAGGGTGGGGGCTGGTAGGATATGAAGTTGTCATCAGAGCAGATACTTAAGTCAAGCTTTTTCAAAGGTGATACAGTCATTGACAATGATAAGGTCAAAATTATGACCATGGGTAGCTGAGGCAGGGTGGGTAAAAATGGATTGTTAAGATGGGCATGGTGGCTCATGCCTGTAATTTCAGCACTTTGGGAGGCCGAGGTGGGTGGATTTGAGGCCAGGAGTTCAAGACCAGCCTGGTCAACATGGTGAAATCATGTCTGTACTAAAAATACAAAAGTTAGCCAGACACAGTGGTGCACACCTGTAGTCCCAGCTACTCGGGAGGCTGAGGCAGGAGAATCGCTTGAACCCAGGAAGCAGAGGTTTCAGTGAGCCGAGATGGCACCACTCCACTCTAGCCTGTGTGGCAGTGAGGCTCTGTCTCAAACAAACGAACACAAATGAATTGTTGGAGGAAATAATATCAACAAACTGAGAGGCCAAAGCGTGGATGGGCCTTCTATGTGGATTTAGCAGTCACTGTGAATGATGATGGAAGTGTTAGGACCCAATGAGACTGGCGAAGGGGGGTTTGATCCAGGTAGAAGCAACAAGGAATTCTAGGTAGTGGAAAACAAAGGCTGATGACACTAACTTCCAAATGACTGTGTGTGTATGTGTGTGTGGAGGAGATATATGGTTAGGAGGCCGCAAATGGGACCAAGAAGCAGAAGAGCAACCCCTCTTTAGCCCTAAATTACAGGCACATCAGAGAAAAAAAGCTCCACTCATGAGGTGCAGGTGACGCTGTTGTCTGGAATGGGCTTAGCACAAGAACGTGAAAGGAATATTCAGGGAATGGTGGTAGTTGTTGGGGTGTTTGCTGCCCACAGATCATGAGCTTCAGAGGGCACAGCAGCAGGGTAAGAGGGTTAGGAAATCAGGTGAGATTAGGGCAGGCATGGAGCAGTGAGGGGATGAGGCTTTATGATGATGGACACTGAGGGGGCATGGGACGTAGTGGGGACCTCAACTGAACTGAGGTGTGGGACTGATAGGATTGGGCCTGTGAGTCCCTTGGGAGAAGATGGGTTCAAGCTGGTCTCTTCTCTCCTGAGGTTGCACAGTGGTGGCCAAAGGGGTGCGGTTTAGGTGGTACTTTGTGCAAAAGGTACCACCTAACCTAGAGCAGGGATCTCATGAGTCCCCAGGCCAGACCACTGAGGTCAATAAGCAAAACAGGCTGGGCCAGGACTGTGGGAAACCTGACTGGTGCTTCTCAATCTCCAACAGGCAAGCAAATCCACCAGGGATCCTGTTCAAATGCAGACTCATTCTGTAGCTCTGGGATTGAGCCTGACATTCTGTGTATCTGAAAGTGCTGGGTGACACTCTTGTTATTGGTCCATGGACCACACTTTGAGTAGCAAAGACTGGAGAGTCTGCTGTCTGCTAAAAGGAATAGTGGCTTCTCACCTGTACCTATTGTTGTCATATGAGAGAGAAGACTCACTATGGTCTTCTCTTCTGATTTCTGAAGAGAAGCCAGAAATCTGGATTTTTATGTAAAGTCATCCCATTTAAGAATATTGGCAAATAATCAAAAACGTAAAACACTCTGTGGACCAAACAAAATATGTGTGAGGGTTGAATTCTGCTTATAACACAACTGTTTGTGATTTCTGATGAAGAAGAATCCAGGCAGAGTGTGGAGCAGGGGAGCATTGAACGGGGTCAGTTATTATGGGTCACAGAGTCAGCTTGGCCTTTGGCATTAGAGGTCGCCATTCATAAGGCATCTTGATGTTGAAAAGCAGTTTTTCAGGCATCTGGGCTGATGCCTGCTGGATCGCCTTCATTCTCACCTCTCCAAGAACGTCTATCTTCCTGCTCCCTTCATCCCGAATGCCCTCCACCACCACCCAACCCTGAATCTATCCCACTGACTTTCAAAGTGGTTTAGGTGGCAGAGTGCCTGGAAGCTTCAGTTTTCTTTGTGAAATGCCATGAAATATTGACATATTTAATTCCATCACTCATACCAGAAATGATTTTTCTAGCAGGAAATACAGCTGTATTATATGTACGCAAGTCTCTGCAACTCAAAAAGAAAATAATCACACATAAAATATTTTGAAGAAAACTGGTTTCCCATTAGCATTTATTCCCACTTGTTTCAATCTTTGTGTCACTTCCAGCACTGACTAGTAGACAAGTGGTAGCAGGCACTCAAAATTTAAGAACAATTTATGAAAAAAAAGTCTTAATATAGAGAGAGTATCTATTCATTAAGCTAATGTGTTCTGGGAATTGGAACTTCTTTTATTCTATTTAGTGGTGAAAACTCTCAATCTTCCTTGTGGGATGGTAGTGTTCCAAGAAAGACTGGGCCGACAATTTGCCCATGTCTTATCCATCCTTCACACTCAGGGGAGACCCACCTTCCCTATTGAGTCTCCTCGGGTTTTACCTGCTCCTTTTTATCATCCATATGACTAAGGTGCTATGCCCTAAACATATATTTATTTTCTAATTACATGTCATCTTAGGTCAGTGTGGCATGTGTCTATGTCTTGCTGCCCAGACATAAGCTCATGCAGGCTGGGACTATGTCTTGCCTCTCTGCTGAGCTAGCAAAGGACAAATAGCAGGCTCAAGAATAGCACCCTGTATTTATGATCCTTGGGCATTTTAGAACTTTTCTGAATCACTTAATTTACTTAATCACTGGCTGGATGCGGTGGCTCATACCTGTAATCCTAGCACTTTGGGAGGCTGAGGTGGGTGGATCACCTGAGGTCAGGAGTTTGAGACCAACCTGGCCAACATGACGACCCCCTGTCTCTACTAATAATACAAAAATTAGCTGGGCATCGTGGTGTGTGCACCTGTAGTCTTACTACTCAGGAGGCTGAGGCAGGAGAATGGCTTCAACCCGGAAAGCAGAGGTTGCAGTGAGCCAAGATTGCACCACTGCACTCCAGTCTGGGCAACAGAGCGAGACTCTGTCTCAAAAAAAAAGAAAGAAACAAAGAAAGAAAGAAATATTTAACCACTAACTTCTCTCTGCATCTCAGGACCTCAGCAACTCCTAACCTTCTATGAGTCACAGAAAAACTAAGAATCTGATGATCTTTTAGCTTCTTGTTGCAAAAAAAGAAAAAAGAAAGCCCATTCATAGGAGATAGCACCATAGTATCTGTCAAAAAAAAAAAAAAAAATCCCTGAATCTCTCTTTCCTTAAAAGGATCTCCAGGAAATGTGATCTCTTTCTATTCTAATATTTTGGGATTCCACAGCATTTCCTCATTTCCTTTTGCGTTCCATCTCTGTCCTGTCTTACCTCTTGGGGTGAATCAGCTAATTCTTTTTCTCCTTGATGTTCTTAGTATAAGGACTATCTGCTTACCTTGTAGTGTTGAAAGGAGCATAGCCTTCAGTGTCAGAAAGCCCTTGAGTTGCTTATCAAATATGTGACTTGACAAGGTACTTGAATTCTTTAAGCCTCAGTATCTATGTCAGGAAAATGAGGATAATACTAAGATCTACGTCATAGAATGAGTCTGAAGGATTCAATGGTATTTGGCCCCCCATCCTCCCCTCCTCCTCTCTAACCGCCCCTCCCCACTTCCAAAGGCCCTCTTTCTGTCTGGAGGTTGACTAGGTGTTGGAACAGTTCCAGGTCTAAGCACCATGAGCAGCCCCACTGTGAAAGGATGGACAAGAGGTCCAAGCTGGCCTTAGGCCAGATGTTCATCTCTTCTCATGCTGCCATATTAAGCCATTCAGGAAACATTAGCTCCCAGGTTGAGATGTTTCCCCACAGGTCTAATGATTTCCCATCTTCTCTCATCAGATGTGTCCCTATTTACATGGCCTCCAGGTACAGAGCCCACTGGGCACTTTTCTGCATGGGATACTCCCTCAAAGTGAATCCCTACCTCTCAGCAGCATGCTCCTCTCACACATACTGTATTTAGGTCTCATGTTTCCCTACCTCCAAGCTGTACTCGTGATTATGAAATGCTTGATTGTGGAGTCTGTTGAAATGCATTCATAATGCAACTTTAAGTCTCAGAAAATTTCCAGGGGAAATTAAAGCCTTGGGAAGACTAGCACCCTGTGTTTATGATCCTTGGGCATTTTAGAGCTTTTCTGAAGGTTTTCTTTATCCTTGCACTCAGAACAGGGAAGGAAGAGACAGGTAGATGTGGCATGGGGTGCTGGGGGATGAGGATGGGAGAGTCGGAACCTCTTGGATCTGGCCCTGCCACCCCCCAGCTGAGACTGTGTGAGCAGCAGCAAGTCTAATGACAGCTCAGGTTTTCAGCTGTCTTCTTCCTTCTGCATGTTCAGGACTCACCGCCTGTCTGATGTCTGCTTCTCAGCCTCCTAGACGGTCCTCTCCTTGAGGGTTTTGTCCTGTGTCTGCATCTCTTCTCTTCCTGCTCCCTGGATTAGCACCTCCACTCCCACAGCTACAAATGCCACCCTTCTGAGCATGGTTCCTCAGTCTCTATCTGTAGCTAAAATCTCCACCTTCCTCTGTCTGAATCTCGGCTTTAAGTGGATGCCTGGCAGGGACTTCAAAATCAACATGTCCAGAACTGGACTAACACTATTTCCCATTCCTTCCAGGTCACCCATCTTGGTGACTAGCCCTGTTCTCTCCTCAGGCACAATAGTCCAGACATCTCAGAAGTGCCCAGTGAGCCCCTTCCATGAGATACCCTTGACACCGGCCCGTTACCCACTAAGGCTGCCACCCCCTACATGGGAGGCCCTTCTTTTCTTGTGCTTGCACCTCTTACTAATGATGAGGACTGGGCTGCTGACTAGCATGACTCTCCCTGTTTCTGTAAAATGAGAAGCTTTAGAGAAGATGATCTCAGAAGACCCTTCTGACCCTATCTGTCTTCATTTCAGTTATCATCCATCAAACTCTGGGCTCAAAACCTTGCAATAGAGTCTTGCCCCTGGTTTCTCCAAACCACCCTCCCAACTTTGCAAGACTGGAGGAAATCCTGAGATGTTCTCCATGACTGATTCTTTCTGCCTTCCTTGTTGGCCTCCGCACCACCCTCGTGCTTTCAGTTTCAGTGTGCAAATTACATGCACCTCAACACTCAGCAGGTCCTCACACTCACCTGCTGCCTCTCAGGCTCCATCCTGTGCAGTTTCTCTTCTGGCTGTTAAGAGTTTCTCTCCTTCTTTCCCTTCCTGGCCTTCTGCTCTCCTGACCCTTGCCTTCTCTTTCCCATGTTCTGTCTGGTGAACACTCCCTTATTCTTCAAGGTTCAGATCAAGCCTCACTCTTCACAATACCCCACCCCAGAGCTAATATCTTTAGCACTGTTTCACTAGAGATGCACCAATAACATTTACACATCTGCCTCTCCACTGGATTCTGAGCTCCTAAAGGGTCCTGACTTTGCATTCCCAGAGCCCAGCACAATACTTGCACAAAATTCAGGTTCAATAATTGTATTGTGATTGAATGGCTCCCCAAATATGTAACATTCAATCTCTTTAATTTGGCATTTTTAAGACCTTTTCCATTCCAGATCCACCAACCTGTTAGCTGTTTCCCTTAAAGTGCATTTTACTTAGACATTCACCCTTCTGTAATCATGCCCTAAACATGCCCATTGCCGTGGTGGGAACTTTTGCCCCTTGACCCCCACCCATCTCATGCCCATAAGTCTCTATCTATTCTTTTTTGTTTGTTTTTGAGACAGGGTCTTGCTCTGTCACCCAGGCTGGAGTGCAGTGGTGCAATCGCTGCTCACTGCACCCTGGGGATTCTGGGTTCAAGCAATTCTTCCACCTCAGCCTCCTGAGTAGCTGAAACTACAGGTATACGCCACTGTACCTGACTAATTTTTTTTTAATTTTGTAGAAACAGAGTCTCACTATGTTGCCAGGACTGATCTCAAATTCTTGGGCTCAAGTGATCCTCCTACCTCAGACTCCCAAAGTTTTGGGATTACAGGCATCAGCCACCATGCCTAACCTTACCTTATTTATTCTTGAAGGCCCAGCCAAATGTCACTTTTTCCTCTTCCTATTCTGGATCCAGGAGTGACCTCTTCTTCCTAGGAGTCCCATAGGTCTTTGAACCATTTTTATGATCCTCAGTTCTTTGGGTATTATAATAGAGTGATTCAGTCAATTAATTCATCTTTAAATACATGTTCTTCAGGCCTGCTCTGACCAAACACAGGGTCTCCATCAAGGCTGTACTTGCCATGTGTATCATAGTGTATTAGCCCATTCTCTTGCTGTGAATAAAGGCATACCTAAGACTGGGTAATTTATAAAAGAAATAGGTTTAATAGACTCACAGTTCCACATGGCTGGGGAAGCCTCACAATCACGTTGGAAGGTGAAGGAGGAACAAAGGCATGTCTTACATGGCGGCAGGCAAGAGGACACATGCAGGGGAACTCACCTTTATAAAACCATCAGATTTGGTGAGACTTATTCACTATCATGAGAACATCATGGGAAAGACCTGCCCCCATGATTCAATTACCTCCCACTGAGTCCGTCCCACAACATATGGGGATTATCACAATTCAAGATGACATTTGGTTGGGGACACAGAGCCAAACCATATCACATGGGTCTCCTCAAGATCTCTCCCAATGGTGGTTCATGATGGTCTTTAAATCCATTCATCCTCATGCTCTTCATCCCCACTATCAACCCCCTGGAGATGATCCCTTATCTCTCACCTGGACCAGAGCAATAGCTTCTTAACTGGTCTTCTCACCTCCATTGCAACCAGCATGAAATATAACTATGCAAATGTGACCAAGCTATCCCCCACATAAGATCCTTCAGTGACTTCCCACTGCTTTTGGGATAAAGGCCTAAACCATCAGCTGGGTCTATTCCACCAGCTGTCCCTGCAGCCCCGCCCCTATGGCTTCCCATTTGCTCTCTGCTCTCCAGCAGTGTGGTCCTTCTATGTGCTCTGGGTTCCTTCCCACTCCAGCCTGAGACCAGGCTATTCCTCTACTGGGAACATTCTCTCTTCAGCTTTCCCAGGGATCTGATGGGCCCCTACTCATCCTTCCAGTCTCAACTCAACATCACTTTTTCTCCTGGTTTCCACTCCTATGGTAGTTCCCCTGTTTATACACTCAGCATTTATCCCAGTTTGTCAGCCTCCTAGGATGATTAATTGAAAGCAGAGATCATGTCCTTTTATTTACCATTGCCCTGTCCCCTCTGCCTCTGTTCCCCACACATGTGCACATATTTCCGTGTCCAGCAGAGAGCAGACACCCAGTACACATCTGCTGAATGGGTGCTGACATTCATGGGCTGCCCTTAACAGACTAGACGCAGCCTGTGGGCAGGGGATGCAACTTATTCATCTTGGTTGGAAACAGCAAGTTGTGTTGTGTCCATGTGTGTATGTGTGGGTATGTGTATATTCAGAGTGCTAATTGGTGCCAGATAAAACAAAAAGCAGTGTGGATCACCTGAGGTCAGGAGTTTGAGACCAGCCTGGCCAACATGGTGAAACCCCATCTCTACCAAAAATACAAAAATTAACTGGGTGTGGTGGCATGTGCTTGTAGTCCAACTACTCGTGAAGCTGAGGAAGGATAATCACTTGAACTCAGGAGAGGCAGAGGTTGCAGTGAGCCAAGATTGTGCCACTGTACCCCAGCGTGGGCAACACAAGACTCTGTCTCAAAAAAAAAAAAAAAAAAAAAAAAAGGCAATGAAGCCCATGTACAGGAATGTGAGAATGTGAGAAATAGATTCAGAGAAGCAGTTTGGGGGTCAAAGCCCATCTGAGCAAAACACAGTAAAGCAGTGCCTAGGTTTCCATTGCATACTGTCCTGAGAAATTTTCTGGAGCAGGATTTGGTATGGGGGTGTTTAGATGGGGGGCTTTAAAGACCCAGGCTTCTTCCTCCCTTTTGTATTTCCTAAATGCACAGCTTTTAAGATTGTAAATTATTTGATTGTAGGGAGCATATTTTATCTATCTTGGTTTTCTCTGTTCCCATAACAACCCTTGATAAGTAGTAGAAGCTTCATAAATGTTTGCTGAATTGGATTGACTTTATCCCAATCATAGCCTGAGCCCTGGTAAGATCCATTTATTCATTCAGCATTTGCTGTGCATCTACTA
Source organism: Rhinopithecus roxellana (assembly GCF_007565055.1). Classification (NCBI taxonomy): domain Eukaryota; kingdom Metazoa; phylum Chordata; class Mammalia; order Primates; family Cercopithecidae; genus Rhinopithecus; species Rhinopithecus roxellana. The sequence goes on from NC_044567.1 coordinate 50,218,019, forward strand.
TTCATTCATTCTTTCAATATTTTTTGCATACCTACTGATTGCCGGGCAATGGGGTTACAGCTGTGAACAAGGCAAAGTTTCTTGTTTGCTCAGAGCTTACAGTGTAATGGGAATTGAGACAATATAATCAGTACTGAAGTAGAAATGATCAGGGGAAAGGGGATCCCAGAGAATGGTAAACTAACCTAGACCTGGAGCTAGGGGTAGTGGTCAGGGAAGGCTTCCTGAAGGAAGTGACTTCCAAGATGAGGCTTGACAAAAGAGTAGGAGACAAGCAGGAGTAGGGGATAAGCATGAAGAGTATTTAAGTCAGAGAAACAGCATGTGTAAAAGTTAGAGAACTCCACGTCATTCACTGATTCACCATGGCAGGTGTGAAGGGTAGGGATGGGGTAGAGGTGAGTGATGAGGCTGGTCCCTGTGTGACACCTGGCCTGATTATAAGGAAGTGCTGGGCCAGGTACTTTAATTAATTCTTTTCTATTAAAGTTTCAGGACAGCCCTATAAGGCATGGATCATCATTCCATTTTATTCCGATAGAACTCAAGAAAATTCAGGGGCTCAAGGAAGTTCTCCCAGTTGGTTAGCAGCGGGGCCAGGTTTCAGATCTACGTCCCAGGGCTTTCCCACCCCTGAACCACCTCCAGATTCTGAGGCTATGCAGAGGAAAGGCACTCATGCTGGGCCGACATTGGACCAGAAACACAAGCACACGCCTCCCTGATGATGTGGGTGCAATCTGCATTCCTAGGCTCACTGGCTGGTCTCCACCATAATTACCATCTTATACGTGCCACCTGGATGGAGCAGGAAGGGGAACTAGAAAGGCAACCACTACAGAGAGCACTTTTAACACGGAGCGTGTTAACCTCTTGTCTTAATAGTATTCAAATGAGGCCCCCAACCCAGTGCACTTAGGGCCAACACCTGGCTGCGCAATTTGGATGGAGCGCCTCAGTCCCGAGGAGCATGAAGGCCTCATTATGTAATTAGGTCTTTGGAAAATGAGCTATTATTCTTTGGCACTGCAATCAAGGGCTTGATGCAGCTTAGGGATCCAAGGGGATGCTGGGGGTGTCTGTTGCTCACTGCCGCTGCTGTGTGAAGACTGTCACAGAGCAAGACATCTCCAGAACGTCCCAGCCTCTGGGAGGAGGGAAGTGGGACTTCTTTCCTCATCTTCCCACAGGGAACAGCTTAGGGGTTAGGGACAGTCTAGAGCAGTGGTTCTCAAACTTCAGTGAGCATCAGAATCCCCTGGAGGAATTGTTAAAGCATAGGTTACTTGGCTCTACCTCCAGAATTTCAGATTCTGTTGGTCAGAGCTGCGGCCTGAGAGTTCACCTTTCTAACAGGTTCCCTGGCAGTGCTATGGAACTTGTTAGACCCCCAGCCCAGACCAACTGAATCTGAAATTCTGGAGGTAGAACCCAGCAACCCATGCTTTAACAATTCCTCCAGGGAGTTTACTTCAGAAGATCGTAATTATCGTGGAGACCAGCGAGTGATCTGGGGACCTCACGTTGAGAACCGTCCTCTGGAGTAAACTGAGACACCACCTAATCCCCAGCTTCCTCAGGAAGTCCCTCCAAGACCTCACCATCAGATCTGAACTCCTCATCATTCACATATGCATAGGGGGTACAGCTGAGCTTCACAATTTAGCGAGGAAGAGAAGAAGGACAGGTGTTACTCTTATTTTTCATATCAGGAAGCTGAAGCCCAGGTTCCAATGACTTAGAATAGGTAGAACCAATAATAGAACCTAAGTCTTCTGTTAGCCATTGCAACGACTGACCAGACTTAAATTTGCTCCAGTAGATCTTTGGCAGTTAGTTATTTCCCTGAGCTCAGGGCAGTTGGGACCAATATCTAGGCACCCAAATCTATATGCTTATCTTCTCCCTGGGCACCCAGCTAGACCACCTTTCCTGCCTTCTCTCTAGTTGGGTAAGGCCATGTCACCAATCTCTCTCCTTTGGAATGCAGTGGAAGTGATGAGTTCTTCTTCCAGGCCTGGTCCATATGAACCTCCCACATATACTACTCCTTATGCTTGATGGAATGTCAACTTCCAGGGTGACTTTGGAAGTTGTGAGAACCTGGAGCCCTGAGTATGTATGTGGAGGAGAGTCATCTGTGAGTGAAACAACTACCTAGAACTTTATATAATAAACTTCCACTGTGCTAAGCCTCCTAAATTCTGGGGTCTTTTTGCTATGGTGGCCTAACCTGCTCTAATTAATATGATTAGTTTCTTAAAGTATGATCTCAGGATGACTTGCATCAGAGTCACTTGCTTTCTAAAAAGTGAGATGCCCAGGCTTCAGCCCATCCCTACTGAAATGGAGTCCTTAGCTGCAGAATCTGACAAAGCTGTATTTTAACAAGCATCCCAGGTAGCTGTTATGCACACTAAAGTTTGACAATCACATATTCTGGATTTGGGGGTTGGCACACTATGGCCCACAGCCAAATGTGGCTTGCCACCTGTTTTTGTACAGCCTGTGAGCTAAGAATGGGTTCTAGTTAAAAAAAAATCAAAGGATAATTGTATTTTCTAACGTGTGAAGAGTGTTATTGGACTACAGCCATGTTCATTTGTTTGTATATATTTTTGGCTGCCTTTTCACTCCAATGGCAGAGGAGTAGTTGAGATAGAGACGATATGGTCTGTGGAGTCTAAAATATTTACTATCCGTCCCTTTACAGTAAAAGTTTGCTGACCCATGTTCTAAATCCTAAAGTTTTGCTGTGTAAAATGCCTCCTGATGGATAGTAATGTGTAGCAATGACATCATGACCTGCAGATTTAGAGTCCCTTGTGATATGGACATGAGAAAACAAATATTATCATTCATTCATTCATGTGTTCATTTTTGTAGTGGACATTTATTGAATGCTCTCAAAGTGCTGGGCATTGAGCTGCAAAAGCGAACATGATGAGCACACAATACGTAAGTTTGGCAATTATGCTTTTTCCATTACAATGAAACTCATTATTAAATAAGAGACTAAACAATCACTAATCTCTAATCACTGTATGACAATGTCACATATTATTTCACAGGGACTTTTGTGGAAGGTGTTAACAGAAAGGTTCATGCCAGGAGACAACTGCTCCTGTTGAAGATCCTTTGTTTTATAGTAGTGGAAAATAGTAAAGGCTGAACTCAAAGCAGTTGCAGAGAGTTAGAGACCTCTTTGTATTTTCTTTCTTTTAACATGGAATGATGTGAACCAGTAGAAGAGGCAACAATTTCCCAAAGACAACACCTCCCTTAAAGCTAGATATAGCCAGTCATCTACAAAGTTCTAGCCAAAAGAAACAAGATAAATCATGTGGAGAACTTGTAGAAAAGTTCCTTAGATAGTGCTGACTTAGAAAGGTGGGGCACCTCTTTGTCCGCTCTTTCTCTTCCAGCAACAATGGAAGAGGAAGAAGGTTCAGAACTCCCTGAGACGACAGTTGGGAGACAGATGATCCAGATGTGCTTGAACATCATGGCCTTGACCACCTAGCAAGCTCTAGGCAGGTGGAACAGGTGAGCTAGTCAGAGCAAGTTGAAAAGATGCTAATGGGCAGGCCAAGGGGACATAGCTAACTCCCATATGATCCAAACACAATTATATCTCTGAGAATTTGGGTCTAAGGTTGAAATGTGGGTAAGTTGGAAGGAGTTTCTAGGTAGCATTGCTTCTCAGTATTGGGTACCATCTAGATTTTAGGTCAAGGAGGTATATTCAAGTCAATTAAATGAATTCCCAAAGGATTCCATCTTAGAAGAAAGAGTCAACTGAACATGAATCCATGGTATGAAGCCACAACTACCTACTTGGTCTGGGGTTCAGGGCCAAGCTCCAGTTCTTGTAGGAGCAGCTAAAAGTCAATAGCAGAACCAGAGCAAAAGATCAGACAAGCAGTGAGGCCAAGTAGCAATGCTCGGGGCTCAAGGGGTACCTAGAACTTAATTATCATCCATGCACCAAAAACTTCTCCCCTAAAGGTAGGTATAGCCAGCCATCTAAAAGCTCTAGCCAAAAGAAATAAGATAAATCATTTGGGGAAATTGTAGTGAAGTTCCTTAAAGGACACTGACTTAAGAAGGTAGGGCACCTTTTTGCCTTCCCTTCCGTTCCTGTTGCTTCCCAGAATACAGATGTGATAGGTGATGCTCCAGCAGCCATCTTGGGCTATGAAGTGACTTTGAGAAAGGAAGCACATGCTGGGATGGTGGGACTGAATTCCATGGGAGTCTGCATCTCTGTTAAGCCTGAAGCAGCCATAAAGCAGTCTTTGGTTTGCTTGTCTCCAGACTTCTTTTATATTCTATAAAAATAACTTTTTATCTTGTTTAAGCCAGTTATTTGGGGTTTTCTGTTACATAAAGCTGAACTTACTCCTACCCAATACACCCCCTATCCAGGAGCATTTCCTAGTATGGAGTACATGTGTCACTGATAGACAAGCCAACTTTAGATAGCATTAACTCAGATGAGCATGGATCTATGATTATGTATTTATTTTAATATATACTAGAGAAAATATAGCCAGCACTTCAAACTTGTGATTTCATGGGTAAGGCTCATGCTGGTATTTACATTTAAAAAGAAAGTCAATTTAAAATAAATGGTTGAATAAATAATAGAACAACTAGTTTGCAAGAACGGCAACCATAATGAAGACAGAATTTGAATGACTGAATGGTTGCAAGCAGTGCCATAGGGAATAATGGCGAAACTGGATCTGCCTTGTTGGGAGAGCCAGTGCTTACCTTGCCTACAGCAGGGGCTCAGTAAATGTCTGTGGAATAAATAACAACGTATACAACTTTCTCCCTGAATGGGCTCCAGCTTCTCTCTGAATACCCTTTGCCTTTGCCTGTAGCCTACCTCCTTCCTGCCTCTGGATAAAAGATCCTAAGCTCTTTCTTTGTGTATTTTTCTAATCTTCTAATGCGCAATTGCCGTTTTCAAAGCACAAGGCAGTTACCTGCTTTTAAGGCTTTTACTTTTCAGGTTTTATTAAACGGAACTTTTAGCCTTGGTCATTTCACAATTCTGCATTGATCTCTTTCTCACACTGGCTCATTGGTTGGGCCCTATTTCGTGTGGTTGAAATAAAAACAGAAACTGCCTCCCATATAGAAGATCTGTGGCTACTTATTTCTCTAGAGTATAAATACATTTTTCACTTTTGGCCACGTGGAGCCCTAACCAGAACTTGTCTCCTAGGGATGGGAGGAAAGAGGAATTCCCTTGCTTTTAACCAGCTCAGCTGCAGCAGGGACCTCCCACTGCAGAACCTCCCTTAATCTCAGCATTGTTCCAAAACCCATCAAAAGAATAGTGAACCTGCCCTGGGTTTGCAGACCACTTTACAGAGCTAGGAGTGCTTTCATATCTCTAATCTGAGTTTCTGCCTGTACAAGGAGACCCGGAACCTTGTTGGTCTTCTATCCTTTGGGCTCACTCGCTATTGCAAAAATCTGGAAAAAGCTGGGAGGAGCATGTAGATAAGGAGGCCCCAATCTTGAATGGAGGATAAATGAAATGTCTGAGGAGGAATAATGATGTGCTGTGTTCCCATTAAGGTGAACCACGACATTATGGGAACTGGGCTCAGGGAACAAATGGGAAGCCCACTTGGGAGTTCATACGGGATGGTGGAGAGAAAGAGAAATGGTATGAAGGGCGCCCAAATGTCTTGGAGAGAATTGAGAACCAACTGAGGCAGAGTGAGGAGAAGTGGCTTGTGCAATGTGGTCCTGATGGTGAGAGGTGGAGCTGTGGCTAGGAGAGTAATAACCAAACGCTTTATGCACCCACAACCTCTGGTTAGCTCCATTGGTACACAGAAGTAGGAAATATTAACAAGAACTAACTTCTGGAAGTCTGGTTTTTAAATGTTGGTATCTGTCAGTATGATCTGTGTTGGTGGTAGCTGCCCTACCTGTTGTAATAATACCCAGCATCCTATCGAAGCTTTATGATAACAGTCAAGGAAGCAGGGCCAGGATGATATCCCCATTTTGTAGTAAAATAACTGAGGTTTGGAGAGTCTTACCGAAGGTCATACTGATGATGGGTAGCAGAATTTAGTCTAGATGTCAGAACTCCAGTTTCCTTTCCATCACCCCAGTGACTCTGCACTTTGTGATTCACAAAGTGAGACATATGGAACAGTTCCTGCCCTTCCTAATGTAATATTATCCTTTTCCTTTTAACTCCTGCCACTGCCACCTTCCTCTGTGTAGCTGGCATCTCCAGTGGGTCTATAACTACTTGAGTCTTCTCTCCTCCTTGACCTTCCCTTGGTTTTATGGTCTCCCAAAGACTTCTTTATTTCTCCTTTTTCTCTTCCAGACAAATTTAATTAAGAGAAAAATTTAGGGGTTGGCACTAGTTTCTGCTGTGTGTTATACCTTGGGTAGAGCTAGTTGGGAGTGGTGGACACTCATCTTTTTTTCCATCCTTTCCTCCTACACAGACTGGCTGGGTGCCAGGCTTTGTGGGGGAAGTAAGAGGAAACAGGAACAACTAGGGGAAACATTGAGGTAATTCCTAACCTTGTTTGGGCTCTAGACCCCTTGGAGAATCTGATGAACAATTTAGCCTCTCTCCCCTTAAAATATACTTGTCACCATTTGACCAAGGTTTTTGCTTGAAACTACAGGGTTCTTGGACTCCTTGAAGCCTATCTGTAAATGCCAGAGTCCTGTGGTTAAGAAGGGGTGGGGGGCGGTACAGCTCTTGCTGGGCAAATAGCTGGTGACACTGTAATACAGTCAGTGCAGAGAAGAAGACAAGTAAAGAGCTGGAGGAGTGCCTGGGTGCTGCCAGTCTGAAACCAGAAAGGTCAGGTCTGCAGGGTAAGTTCTGGGTGATGTTGGGGAACACAGCATGGGGCAGAGGCCAGGAGTTTAAACTGGGTGAAAGCAGAGACCTTGCAGGTAAGAGGGCATTTAACTGGGGAGTGTCACTGCCTCCCTCTTGAAATGGTGGTGACAACATCTTTCTCACAGGCTTCTTGGAATGGCGAAAAGATAATGGATAGGAGAGCCCTTACTCCTGCACTGTCTCCACTGACCCTTGTGCCCCTCCAGGGCAGGAACAGTGCCTGACATGCAATAGACGCTCTTCAAATGTACTTGCCTTACAATCACCAGCGCAGGCATTGTTTGACCATCTACTGAATAAGCAAACGAATGGAGGGAGGCAGACATGGAGGAAATGGTTTGATTCTATCGCAAGGGAGTGACATATCAGCTTTGGAATTGCCCATCTTACACAAAAAAATGTCTCCTAAAACTATATGTGTGTGTAAATTGAGGTCTGATAAGAAAAATCCTCTCAATGACTTTGATAATAATTTCAGGGAAGCTTTGCTTCTCTTTCCTCTTGATTTAAAATTGGCAGCTGCCTAATATATAGGCCCCCACAGCATTTTTTTTTTAATAAAGGAAGAAATGCCCAGAAAATCAGCTCTTAAGTGCACCAATAATGAGGGGGAAAAAAAGAGGTCACTAGTAAACCTTTACATTTCAAAAGACTTTGCCATTTTCCAAGCAGAGACTCTTCAAATGTCTCGACTCACCCACAGAGCCAGGGGGCAGGGGGAAGAGCAGGAGAAAGCCCACACCCAGCCTCTTGGAATTAAATTATTAGCTCCATTTTACACTTTAGAAAAGCATGGCTTAGAAAGGTTAAGTGACCTGCAAAAGCAAGTTCAAGGTGGAATAAGAGGCAGTGACTTTCCCATTGGTTGCTGCAAATGAATGCTAGAGAGAAACTGAGATTTTACAAAACTGGGGTGATTCATAATGTAAAAAATCCTCCTCTCTGCTCCCACCTCTTTCCAAGCTTTGTTCATGAGACAGTGTTTGCACAGGAAGGACAACAGCAGCTGGACACACTTGGGTTAGAATCCTAGCCCTGGATTCCGAGCTGTGGGACCTCTGCCACCGAACACCAGTGCGCATGTTCATTTACCACCCACCCTGCTCTATCTGGTCCCCATTCATAGGTCAGTTGGGCCCGGTTCTGGGGGCTGAGTGTTGGGAAATGAGGAGAATCCAGAGAAAAGTTGCCACGGCAACAAGGGAGCAGTGGCGGCTGCTCTCTAAGGTGATCTATGGCTCCACACACGTCAGAGGGTTTGCTTGCTTGCTTTCCATCTGGACCCTCTAAGCTTCCGGGCACATTGGGGGAATATTAATGCCACTCCCTCCCTTTCATCCTTTCCTGGGGCAGCCACCTGGGCTTTGGGCACCACCTGCAGCCAGCCTCCCGGAGACAGTCTGGAAAGCTGCTTTGGTTGCTAGTCTTCTTTTCTCACTGCATAATGGACACATCATGTCTCAGAGCTGGAAGTGATCACAGAGATCTTTCTGGCCCGATGCTCTTGTTTGGTGTGTGGGGAAACTGAGGCTCAGGGAGGTACAGTGATGTGTTCAAAGACACACTTTGAATCAGAAGAAGGGTCAGAACTGGAACTCACAGTCTAGGGCTCTTTCTGCAGCACCTTCTTGCTTCTCTGGGGCTAGGCAGAAAGGCTACTTAGAGGCAAGTTACCATAACCAACTGACCTTGGCCAAGACACATTTCTTCTCTGGGTCACAGTTTCTCATTCTGATCAATGAGAAATGGAATTTGTGATTGGTAATTTGTTGCACTGTTTATAGAAATAATATAACCTTTTTGAAGACTCAAAAATGGGTCAAAATGGGACTTACAAACCAACTTCTGATTCCACTAGGTTTTCTTGGTGTCTGATATGGTTTAGCTCTGCATCCCCACCCAAATCTCATGTTGAATTATAATCCCCAGTGTTAGGGAAGGGACCTGGTGAGAGGTGATTGGATTCTGGGGGTGGATTCTCCCTTGCTGTTCTCATGATAGTGAGTGAGTTCTCAGGAGATCTTGTTGTTTAAAAGTGCAGCACTTCCCCCTTCTCTCTCTCTCCTTCTGGCCATGTGAAGATGTGCTTGCTTCCTCTCTGTTTTCCATATTGATTTTGAGTTTCCTGAGGCCTCTCCAACCATGCTTCCAGTACAGCCTGTGGAACCATGAGCCAATTAAACCTCTTTTCTTTATAAATTACCCAGTCTCAGGTAGTTCTTTATAGCAATGTGCGAATGGACTAATATAGTATCTTTACAGAAGTCACGTCAGTTTCCAAGAGCTAACCAATAGCTTAGCCATGAATTCCTCTTCATTACTGTGTCTGAGTACTGCACAGCCCTCCTAATAAGTTTCCCTGCTTCCAGTCCAACTCCCCAGTCGAGTGTCTAGGTTGATCATCCTGAAACCCACATCTGGCCAGGCATCCTCCTTTCCTTGCTTAAAACCCAGTCCTTCAGGGCAATATCAAGCTCTTTAGCATGGATATGAAGCCTTTCCTGAACACAGCATTATGCCAGAGTCCTTTATAATTACCCCTCTGCTTCCGTGTGACCACAGTGTTTCCTAAATATGCTTGGATGTCTCCAACTTCATACATATAGAACACTCTGCCTTTGTTCACCTCACCCCTTTTTTGTTTGACTTGTCCTAACTCTGATTCACTCTTTAAGATCCAGCTTGCATATTGCCCTGACACTCTTAATTGTTCCTCTGTGCTCCCTCGGCACCTGGTACTTATCCCTGTTAGAGCTCTTCTCATGCTGCATAAGTATTGTATTTGTTATCTGCCCCTTTCATCAGGATGCAGGCTCCTCGGGTAGGAACTGGGTCTTATTTTTCTTTGGTTCCCTAGTGTTTACTGTAGAGTCTGACATGGAGGGGGTACTCAGGTAATACTTGTTGAATGACTGGATAAATTTTACTTTAGAAGATTTGTTCATTATCAAGTTATAAGGAGTTGTCTAAAATTAATTCCAAGTTTAAGTTGTGAGTACCTGTTACTCACTGTGTTTGTCAACCTGTCAATTCCTTTTACCAAAAGAGGTCATCCATAAAACGTTCCCTGGCTTGAGTGTCAGAAGACCCTTAAACAAGTCTTTATTCCTGGGGATGTCACTTCTTCCTGGCCATTAGCTATATAACAACAGGTTGGGCCTGATGATTAAAAAAAACCTTACTTTATCCCCTTTTTCTTGCATTTCCCATAATTCCAAGATATCCAGTCAGCAGTCAACAGATAGCAAGTGTAGTAGCTGAGGTCAGAATGGGAAGAAAAAAGTCTTATTTATTTAAAGTTTAATTATAGCTGAATTTGGGGAACATGGACATTGGCAAGGTAGGACTTGCCCAGAGGGGCCCCAAATAACTGTCCAGTTCAGCAGGAAAGAGTAGACAGATACCAAAGATCCAGTTCAGGTTGGTAAGCTAAGACAGGTTAGAATAGCCAGGTGCTGCCTGGGGTCAGGATCAGTGACTAGGTTGGCAAGACTGCTCTAAGAGCAGAGGCTGTATGCTTCTGGCTGATGACCCTCCCATGATGCTATGAGGGGGGACCAAAGACCAGCAGTGGAGCCCTGCTCTTGACTGGCACAAGGTCAAATTCATCTTCACTGATTCTTAGAGATGATCTTAGTAACTGTCAATTCACTGACTTTATCTGAATAAAATCTCAAGTTTTAAGCTAGTTTTATGGTCGTATAATTCTGGAGAAAGACCAAACTCTTGGGGACAACATTCAAAGTTGTTCACTGTCTTTCTCTCCAGACTCCTCTCCTGCCTCTTATAGTCTCTTCCTCCCACTCTCTCTAGATACTCTGAGCTCTTTGGAGGCACTCTACTTTCCCATGCCTTGCCTTGGTACCTGCACATGCACTGCCTTCCTCTTCTCTCCTCATATTCTCCTGGACAGCTCCTACTCATGACTCAAATCACAGCTCAGCTGTCACCTTCTCCAGGGAGCCTTCTTTGACACCTTATCCCTCAAATCTAGATCAAGGATCCTTTCTTATCCTCCCATGGCTTGCAGTGTTCTCTCTTATAGCCCTTACTAAAATATTTCTTTATTTAATTGCTTTCCCACTAAGAACATGAGTTCCTTGAGGGCAGATTCTTATCGCTGTGTTTACAGGGCATAGCAGAGTGCAATAGTCAATAATTTTTTTGAATGAATCACTGCATGATAATTTTTTTTAAAAAGGAACTATAACCCAAGTCTTTGAGAACTTTGCACACCCTGTTAATAAATAATAATAAGAAATGTTTGCAATGAGCATACACTTTGTTAGGTGGCAAATGGGTTCACTTTCAGCGTTTCGTGGACTAAGCATTCCCCTTGCTTATAAAACTTTGCTGAAATTATGCATGTTCTGTGTGCTAGGTGCTATGGAATAACTAGAATTCAGCCAGACAAAGGGTGTGTACCAGGCCCTGCTGAATTAGCATCTTTGTATGGTAACGAAACGTGAAGAGTGACCTTTTGCTGTTTCTTTGTGACTCTGTTCCTTCCTGCTGGTGCTTTCAGTGGCATTTCCTTCAGGGAACTCTAGTAGGAAGGAGATTCTTCAGGAGGTGGATTGAGATGGGAGGGAGCCAGAGGCTCAGAGGTGAGTGTATAGGGCAGGCCTAGAAGAGGCACAGACAGTGAAAGTGTGTAACGTACAAACTACTAAACTCCATGAACTCCCTTAAGGAGCTCTGGTGTATGGAAGACAATTGCTCAAGTGCTGGTGGCACTAACCCTCTGGCGTTTCACCTCTCCCTTGAGGTACTCCTACTTTTATCTTTCCACTGCTTCTCTCTGTAAAAGAATCTCACTAAAGAAAGATACAAAATGCTTCACAGTGAAGACAAGCTCTCCAGAGAAAGTTGCCAAGGGAGGGGCAACTGCACCTTTGCTGCCCAGAGTCTGCCTCCCCATGGGGGCTTACTCTGATACCTGGCTCCCTTCATGCCTGTTATCAGGGGTACTCACACTTTTTGGTTTCTAATTCTGTTGTGAGCAAAATCAGAGCCTCCCTTTGGTTCTTCTCAACATGGCTAACAGGCTGGCTTTTCAGAAAGATCTTCAGTAAAAACTCAGGGCAACTGATAAAGATAAGACTGCCACCATTGTTAACAACAACCACAAAACAAAACAATAACCTAGCTGAGATAGAAGAGTGCAGAGCTCTTGTCCATTATAATGAGGACTCTGGAACTTGCTTTATTTTTCTCTAAAGGAATATGCCAAACAAGCTTCTTTGTTCAAGCTTAGGTATTCTCTTCTGAAGTCTACTTTCTTTCTAGGGAAGGCCCAATATTTATACCTTTATGCTTCCACACAAACTGACCACTGTAGCATGAGACAGTACCACAGAGAGAAGTTGGACAAGAAGGTAGATTATATTTTCCAAAATGGACTCATGGATATGTATCCCATTCCAAAAGTTCTCACAGTGTGGCATGACACTCCTCCATCAAGAAGTTAAATCTATGTTCTCTCTTCTTGAACCCAGTGGACCATTGTAACAGCCTTGATCAATGGGATACAGTGGAAGGGCACTATATGCCTTCTGAGTCTAGGTCATAAAAAGTGAAATAGTTTCCACCTGGCATCAGCATGCACCTTGGGAGCTGACATGTAAGAAGTCTGGCTACCCTAAAGCTGCCATGTTGGAGAGGTGGGATAGAGAAGCCACATGGAGACAGAAAGAGATGTCCATGGAGTTTGTTGTTGTTTTCCCAACCTTAACTACCAATGGGTGAAACTTCAGATAATTCCAGCCCCAAGTCCTAGAGGTTTCTAGCTGAGGACCCAGACTTCAGGAATCAGAGAAAAGCCTTCCCTGTGGAGTCCTATTTGAATTCCTGACCCCAAAAGTGCATGAGCTTGGTAAACTCATGGTTTACCTTACACCACTGGACTTGGGGGACAACTTGGTTGTCTTATACCACTGGACTTTGGGGAAATTTCTTGGGCAGCATTAGATAATCAGAACAAAGGAGAGTATTTTCCCAACATTAGTACCGAGTTACGTGACTTAACCTCCACCACTTTCTACTTTCCATGTTACCACTGGCCCTTAACACTTTTCCCCTCTTGATTTCTCCCCCATTTAAGGCTTCATCTTGCCTCTTTATTTGGATGTTGCTTCTTTGGACACCATCTTTCTTCTCTCCTCGCCAATGATGGAAGTTCTACTACTTCTGTTGGCCTTCTTCCTCTGCCCTCTTTTCACCCATCTTAAGTCAGGACCCTCTCCCATGCCACAAACTTCCCACAGGGAGGCCCTGGAGAGGGACATAGGTACCAGGTGCTGGATGGCTGGGGAAGGCAATGTCCTTGTTGGGAAACTTACTTCTCAGGTGGCATTTACTCAGATATAAACCCTCCAGACACAACTCTGCCACCTTGCTGTTCTTCAAGATGGAGAAAGCAAGATGAAGGTGAACATGATAAAGGCCCTCTGCTTCCCCATGAAGATTATCCTTGGTGGTGAGTAAAACAATGGGAGCAAATGCAAAAAGATTCCAGAAAACTAAAATATCAAAGGGCAGTGAGTGTGCCAACCAAAGATCTCAAATTGCTGAGAGGGTTTCCCGGAGGGTCACCAGGAACCTGCCATTCCCAGGAATAGCAGACTCTGACACACAGAGACCCAGTAAGAGTTAAAGGCAGAGTATTTCTCTAGTACCTGAATCCACTTTGAGAATGAGCTGGATGCCTTGAGAAGGTGATCTGTGAGCCTGAGTCACCTAATTGGAACAAGCCCAGAGGTAGCAATCAGACAATGTCAAGTCCTTGCTCTTCTCTTACTTGCTGTGTGACTGCAGACAAGTCACTTTACTTTTTTGAGGCTTCCTTTCCCTTTTTGCAAATGGGAGTAATTCCAGCCTGCCTTGCCTCCTCCCAGGACTGCTGTGAGTATAACATGGCATAATGCACTGGAAGATACTTTAATTGAAAGCGTAGCACATGCCATGCTGGGTACTGGGCACTCTACTAGTGTCATGCCACTTATTCCTCATAACAATCCTGCACGGTAGGAATGATTACTCCATGTTACAGAGGAAGAAACAGAGGGACAGAGGGGCTATATAGCTCCCCAAGAGCACATGGCTGGTAAGAGGCAGAGTTGGCATTCCAACTCAGGTTTTCCTGGTGCTGAAGCCAATATTCTTTCCATTAAAGCATGATTACTATTACTGCTGTTGTTATTGAGTTATGCCTCTTCTGTGATCCATCTCAAGAGCATATTCTTAGTATAAGGAACACGATGAGGTATTTGGGTACTATGGAAGGGTACCTGCTTGTCCCCAAATTCTCTCACTTTTAACCCCATAAGCCGTACTCCAACTAAATTAATCAGATTTCTGCAGCATTGTCTCCCAAAGAGGTCTGGATTCCTAAGACCGAGGTCCTCAGGGCATGCAGGGCCAGAAATGATGCCACCAATGATGTGGCTGACAAGAGGACTATTTCCAGTGCCTGCTGATGGCATAAGGGAGGTCAGGCAGCATTCCCCAGGACAGCCATCTTAGGGACAGGCTGATGGGAGGCTCAGTTTCTGCAACCTACAGGGAGCAAAAATCTGAGCCTGCACTGCAGGCAAGTCTAGCCTGGACAAGCTACCTGAATTGGAGTGAGCAGGAGAATTTCAGCATATTCTCCTCACAATGCTCCCTAAATGACTTTTCTGATCAAAGAACACCACCCCCAACCCCAACAAATGGGTAACCTTGCAGTACTGGGAAAATGAGCAGCTGGGCATGCAGGCCACGCTCTGCTTTCCAACAAATTAGCCTAGAACATGTGTATTCTGACTATGGAGAATCAACATAAGGGGAAATGTAAATGCAAGTGCAAGGCCTTCATTAAAGACAGCTCTCCTGCAAGCAAAGGCTGGAGGGGAGGGGTCAGTTTCTTTAGCAGTCAAAACCAAAGCAAGGTCTCTTACTCAAAGACCCTGGCCGTCTCTGGAAGCAGGGTGGAGGGAGGGATGAAGAATTCCACACCTCCCAGCTGCAGGAAAGCTCAGAATGTAACATGCAAATTCTTTGATTAGCATTGGGAAGTCATCTCCAGAAACTAGTTGATTCCCACTGGGATTCTCTCTAGCGCAGCAGGGTACAGCAGAAAAGCAGGACTTGGAAAAGACTCCCAGCCGTGCCATTTATGAACCTGCCACTTGGGCAAGTTCCTGGCTCTGAGCATGTACACTTGTTACCGGAAAGGGATTCCGATCCAGACCCCAAGTTCTTGGATCTCACACAAGAAAAAATGCCAGGCAAGTCTGCAGTGCAAAGCGAAAGCAACTTTATTAAGAAAATAAAGTGGGGAAAGAATAGCTCCTCCATAGACAGTGGAGGGTGTTCATGAAAGTAAGAGAAGAAACATGCCCACTCTACGTACAATGCTTCTTTATATATAGGATAACAAAAAAATCATGGGGAGATGTGCTCTGCTACATCACAAGGGTTTCTGATAAAAGATTAGTTTTCTTTATTACTATATTTTGCAAGAATTGATATTATTGTCTTTAAAGCAAAATTAAGAATGCTTCTCTTCTCAAGATAGTGGGATACCAGGACATTCCTGAGTCTGGGTCTGTTTAGTAAATGTTATCAATCTGTCCCCTTAACTATAAACATCTAGAGGCTAGGAATAGCTAACCTACTGGAAATGCAACCCAGCAAGTCCCAGCTTCATTTTCCCTAGCCATCGCTCAATATGGAGTCGCTCTGGTTCAAATGCCTCTGACACACGTGTGTGCTTTTGTGAGCCGGAGGAAAGCATTGTTGAAAGCAAGAGGCTTATAGGGAGAGGTCACACCACACATTGCCCAGGAAACCATTTAAAACCTACAACAAAAAGTAGTTGAGCTCTTTGAGCCTTGATGGGAATCTTACTAAAACTTTCCTTTCCTCCTTGAGGCTTGATTTTCACATCTTTACTCTGCCACTTAACTCATCTGTGTGATGTAGTCTTATTTACTTTCCCTTCACCTGTAGGATGTACATACTGGTGTTGATCAGGGCCAGTGGAGGAATTCAAATGATGTGACATGTCTGAAAAGCACTCACAAACTATAAATATACTTTAGGACTTTTTTTTTTTTTTTTTTTTTTTTTTTTTTTTTTTTTTTTTTAACAAGGAGAGGGTGAAAATAAAAGATGGAGAAAAGCAAATTTCAAAGTAGTGTGTGCTTCCTCTTTGTGGGAATGAGGTCTATCGGGAACTCTAATCCTTAGAGATTGCTCTTTAGGGCTCTGAGAAGATTGGCTCCAGAGCCTCTAAAATGATTTGGAAATTGGAAAGAGAAAGTTAAAGCCATTGTATATGTTTGTTTGTGCAGGGCATAGGAGCAGACGGTGAGGAGAGGGGTATGTAGAAGATCGCCACGTCCTCCCAGGTGGAGGTGAGCTGGGGAGGCAGTGAGGGTGGTCACACCACTGAGTGTGAAGGCTTTAGCCCCAGAAGAATTCAGTTAGGAATAACACTCTTAGGAAGAACTCACCAGACCCTCTCTGCCTCTCCTGAAGCTGGAGCTGCGCTAGAGCATAGGGGCAGAGCTAGCTCAAATACTTCCTGCTGGGAGTGTCCGTGTTTTTAAGAACTGTAGCAGGGCTGGGCTCTCAGGGGGATCAGGGTGTGGGAGGTGGCAATCAAAAGGCATGCAGGTGTTAAGAAGGAGTGATAGGTAGGTGGTGTTAGCACAGAAGTGCAGTGGGGTTTCTGGCTCTGCTGGCAGCGAAAAAGCAAGATCAGAAGGTGCCGCATTGTGCTTGAGTGATCTCCTCTGTGGGTGGCCTGTGTTTCCTCACCTAGGACACAGGATCAAAATCCTGCCTACCCCCTGGGGTCTGGGGGAATAAGGCAAAGCAGCAGGTAAGAAAAGGTTTAGGGGCATGAAGCCAACTGCATATGTGAGGGGCTGGTGGCCACCATCTGCAGGTGACCTTCTGGAACCACCGCCCTTCCAAGCATCTTTTCCCTACTTGGCTGCTGGGACCTCATTTGGACCTCACCTTGGTCTCCACATGGGTCCTCTGGGCTCTGTAGTGATACTCTCCCACCTCCCACACCCTGGCCTCTCATGCTCCCTTCCCGAATCCCCAGCCACAGTTCCATCCCCTTAGAACTGCTGGCCATTGAGATCTGGGCAGCCCATAGCCCCCTGGGATGTAACAGTTCCCAGTGGTGAAACAGCTGTGACGGGGCTTCCATGTGTTGTCTGCACCTCAGGATGGGAGGTCCATCCTGGCTGAGGGTAGATGCCCCTCATCGTGGTCTCAGTAGTGGAAGGACAGGCTCGGCCAGGCCCAGGAGTCAGGAGGGGATCTGTTGCCTGTTGCAGGAGAGTTCTCTTTTCTCTCTTTGCACTTTTCTCTGACCTCACCTCTAATTTGGGTTAGGGCCTGGGAGCACCTCCATCAATGATGCCCCTAGGGTTCTGATGCTTTGGGCAGGGTTGGGGACTTAGGATCAGTAGAAAGAGAATGGCTTTGAAGCTTTCAAGGCAGAGCTAAGGAATACTGTGAGTAAATCTGTTCCATGCCAAGAAGAGAACCCAGGAGAAAGGATAATATGTCCCTAGATCCTATGGCATTTATTTGAAATGGGTTCCATAGGGCATGTAATTGACCTTCTCAGAAATGCAGAGGAATAATATTTCAGATGCTAGGTGGGGACAGGGTGTTCTGAAACCACCTTTGGAAAATTATGACAGTAAGAGAAATCTGACATAGTTGACTCCATCTTGCTTCTGACTTCCAAGCTGTCCTTGGTCATTCCTGGACATAGGCCAAGCTAACTTTGGGAGGAATTTAGTTTATAGTTTAAGACAAAGATGACAATAGCCGCTTCCTAAAACCATTCCCCTCCCTGTTTGAGGGCTGTAACTGCCTTTGTGAAAACTAATGAGAGACCACAAGATGAGGATTCTGAGAGGGACCTGAACTCTGCTAGATGTAGGTGCAGTTTCTACAATCCCTTATTGCTCAGGAGTCATGTGTTCAGAGGTCACAAGATTTGTGACTTCCCCAATTGCTCCTGTAGATAACATCACTATTCCAAAACCTAAGATTGGCCTTTTTTTTTTTTTTCTTTTCTCAGATGGAGTCTTGCTCTGTCACCCAGGCTG
Source organism: Rhinopithecus roxellana (assembly GCF_007565055.1). Classification (NCBI taxonomy): domain Eukaryota; kingdom Metazoa; phylum Chordata; class Mammalia; order Primates; family Cercopithecidae; genus Rhinopithecus; species Rhinopithecus roxellana. The sequence goes on from NC_044567.1 coordinate 50,236,046, forward strand.
GAATACAGTGGCATGATCTTGGCTCACTGCAACCTCCGCCTCCTGGGTTCAAGCAATATTCCCTGTCTCAGCTTCCCAACTAGCAGGGATTACAGGTGTCCACCACCATGCTGGCTAATTTTTTTATTTTTAGTAGAGATGGGGTTTTACCATGTTGGCCAGACTGGTCTCGAACTCCTGACCTCAGGTGATCTGCCCACCTTGGCCTCCCAAAGTGCTGGGATTACAGGCATGAGTCACTGTGCCCTGATGTTCTTTTTTTTTTTTCAGATGCAATTTCACTCTTGTGGCCCAGGCTGCAGTGCAGTGGCATGATCTCAGCTCACTGCAACCACCGCCTCCTGGGTTCAAGTGACTCACCTGCCTTAGTTTCCTGAGTAGCTGGGATTACAGGTTCACACTACTATGCCCAGCTACTTTTTGTATTTTTAGTAGAGGCAGGGTTTCACCATGTTGGCCAGGCTGGTCTTGAACTCCTGACCTCAGGTGATCCTGCCTGCCTCAGCCTCTCAAAGTGCTGGGATTACAGGTGTGAGCCACCGCACCCTACCAGATTGGTCTTTTGAGACTCTTTTTAGACTTGCATTCTGGCAACTGTCTGACGTCATCCAGACCAGTGACTCATGACTCAACAGGTCCTGTGGCACCCCCAAGAGTGCACGAGAACCGTTTTCCACACCCCTGTGATTTCATCCACAACCAACCAGCAGCACCCATTTCCAAGCTCCTCTGCCCACCAAATTGTCCATAAAAACCCTAAGTTCTGAGCTTCTGGGGAGACTAATTTGAGTAATAACTCCCTCTCCTACATGGTTGGCCTTATGTCAATTAAACTCTTTCTTTACTGCAATGCTGTGGTCTCAGTGAATTGATTTTGTCTGTGCAATGGGCAGGAAGAACCCAACGGGTAATTACTATTCTGTCAGCATAGTAGTAGACAGAGAAAGTGTGAGCGTGAGGTTATGCAACCCAGACCAGGAGTCCAGGGAACAGGGTTCTTGCCTCAGTGTTCCCACTTGGCACCCACGGGACCCTGAGCCTAACTTTTACTGATGAAGGAGGAGTGTCTGAATGGTTAACCACCTTCTATATGCTTGACAAAGCACTAAGCACCTTTGTAGAGAGATGATCTTGTTTACTTTGAACCACAGCCATGAGAGTTATGGAGAATAACCTCTATTTTACAGACAAGGAAATAGAAGCCCAGGGAGGTTGGGACTGTCAGAGATTCTGCCTTACTAGGTCTCTACTGAGCCCAAGAATCTATTTTTTAAAGAAATCTGAGTTTGTAAAATGCTCCTTAGGTAATCCTGAGCCAGAATTATTAATTAATTATTTATTCATTACGTAGTAAATAAATAGTGTGTCAGAGGATGTGAAGTGCTACATTGAAAATAAGGCAGGTCAGGGAGGCAGAGAGCCCCGTGGTGGGGGTGTTTGCTCTCTTATCAAAGTTGGTCCGATAAGGCTCCACTGATGAGGTGACATTTGAGCAGAGACCTGAAAGAAACAAGGAAGTGAGCCATGTGGCTCTCTGAAGGAAGAATCTCCCGGCAGAGGAAACAGCACATGACGGGCTCTCAGGCAGGCCGTGCCCAGCATGTTCAAGAAGAATAGAGAGGCAGTGTGGTCGGGGCAGAGAGCGACCGGGAGAGTGGCAGGAGAAGAGGTCAGGGAGGTGCAGGGACAGGCCATGAAGAGTCTTGCAGGCCTTTGTAAAGACTTTAATTTTGATTATGAAGTTGATGGCAAACCGTTAAAAGGCAGTGAGCAGATACATGCCAGGATATGGCTTGTGTTTTAAAAGGATCGTTCTGATTACTGTGTTAAGAGTGGACTGACCACAGGGGCTGCAAGGGAAGAAGCAGAGAGACCAGTTAGGAGGCTCCAAAATCATCCAAGGGAAGGTCACAGTGGCTTGAACCCTGATGGATGCAGTGGAGGTGGTGAGAAGTAGTCAAAGTCTGGAAATATTTCTGAGGGTAGAGCTATTTTAATAGCTAATAAATGCTAATTTAATGGTAATTAAATGCTAATTTAGGTATTAATGGAGGTAGCAATGCAAGGTATCAAAAAGGACAGGAGCCGCAGATGAATTCCAAGTTTTATCCCAAGTAACTGAAAGTGCTCAGGAAACCTGTTCCCTGAAAGTAAGTGAGTAGCCGCTTACTAAGGCGGGGAAGAAGGAAAGATATGTTGGTTTTGGGGGTGGAGATAAGAACTCAGTTATCGACATAATGAGCTTAATATGTCTGTTAGACATCTGAATGGAGATGTTGAATAGGCAGTTAAGTTTATGAGTTATGGAGCTCAGGCGATGTGTGGACTTTATGTATAAACTAGGGAATTGCTAGTGTATGTTTGGTATTTAAAACCAATAGACTGGAATACATACCCTAAGGATTAAGAAAATATGTCTGTGCCTTGGGACACTCCAGTATTTAGAGATTAGAGAGATAAGGAGAATCAATGTAATTGAGAAGGAGTGGCCAGTGAGTAAAAAGAGAGTCAAAAAAGAATAAAAATATCATACAGAGTCAGGAAAGAAAAATACAGCTGGGTGAGAAATGAGCTAATGGGGCACTTGTTTGAATCACATTTTTTTCCCATCAAATTGTATAAATCATCCCCAAATTGTCCATTTCAAGCTGCTTTTCAATCTGCATGGAATAATCTATCATATCTTAAACTTACTGGGAGCTAATTCTGTGCTGGGCATTCTTTAGGTGTTTATGCATATTAACTCATTCAATCCATCACAACTCTGAGAAGCAGGCGCTGTTACTACCCCTGAATTAAAAGCAAGAAAATTGGCAAAAAGAGGAGGTAAGCTACTGCAAAAGTTCACACAGTTCCAGGATCTTGACCATTTCACTATACTTCCTCTATAAGCAGAATTCTTGAACCACCTCATCTGAACAATTATCCTTCTCCTCCTGCTCCTCTGCCAGTGCTGCCACTTCTTCCTTTTCTTCCTTATCACATCATCATCATCTCATGTAGCAGTTGTTGGGCACTAACCATGGCCTTGGGCACTCTCCTACATATTCTATACAAATTATTTTTCAATTCTCACAATCACCCCGGAGAGAGGTTTGAGGATCCCCATTTCGTAGATGAAGAAATTAAGGATCAAAGAGGCTAAGTAATTCATTCACTGTCTATAATCTTTAAGAAGAAAAGCTGGGTTTCAAATTCAGATCTGCTAAGATAGAAACTTTTTTTGGGGGGGCGGGGGGGAGATGGAGTCACACTCTGTAACCCAGGCTGGGGTGCAGTGGCTCGATCTTGGCTCACTGCAGCCTCTGCCTCCTGGGTTCAAGTGATTCTCCTGCCTTAGACTCCTGAGTAGCTGGGACAACAGACACTTGCCACCATATCCAGCCAATTTTTGTGTTTTTAGTAGAGATGGGGTTTCACCATGTTTGCCAGACTGGTCTCAAACTCCTGACCTCAAGTGATCCACCTACCTCAGCCTCCCAAAGTGCTGCGATTACAGGTATGAGCTACTCTGCCCAGCTAGAAAGTTCTTTATTCAGATAAATACAGCTGGAGAATACTTTTTACAAGCGATAGACTTTTTAAAATGGCCGTAATGGCTCCTTGAGAATTTCTCTCTTCTAAAGCTAGCTCTCACTGGCTTCTCATTCCCAACCTTTTATGTCCAATTTCACATTGGCTTTGACCCAACTGCATTCACCTTTTACTGTCCCTTCTCTCTGCCTTACCCTCCAGGCAAAAAGGAGTACTTGTGATTTCCCCAATATAATTCTCATCTGGTGCAATTTGTCCATTTTCTTTTCTCCTCCTGGTCCCTAGTCGTTTTCCATGCATTCTGCAATCTGGATGACATCACATCATTCTTCTAGGCTTAGCTCAAACAGTTTTTTCTCTGTGAAGACTTTTTATGTCTTCTCAACCCCTACCTCCTCCAACCTTCATCTCCTATTTCTGATTGTGGAGCACATATGACTCAGCCAGTTCAGATGCTAGCACCCTGGTCAAGTCATTGCCCCTCTCTGGGCCTCAGTGCAAGAATATGAAAGAATCCAGGGATCACTGCATGTTATTTTATCGAAATACGGAAATAGGACAGAATGGGGCTCCATAAGGCCACTGAGCAATACTAGTTCAGTGACCAAATGGGTTGACCTGAATGACAGGTCCCCTCTCACCACGACCGCTCAGCAGCTATCCCCGGTAGGTACAAGGTGGCACTGGATAGCACTCTCTGCTCTATGCATGGCATAGAGGTTGTAGAGCCAGTAGATCTGAGACTCGAGTCCACTTACGGCTGGGTGACATTGAGCATGTCACTTTTTCCAGTGCCTCAGTTTCCTTCTCCCTTTCTAAATTTTGAGTGATTGCTTCATCAGAGATTGTTGTGATCATGTGCATGACACATACACATGTTCTATACTCGCTCCTTCACTGCCTTCTCTGCCGGCTAAACACTGTGGCCACCAGCTTTGCTTGAAAGGCAGGGAAGTCCCCTGTTCCTCAGATATTTAGTGAATTCCTAGACAGAGAGCATCTGGACTGTAAAACCCAGAGGCTTCCTCAGCTGGTTCAGAGGGCTGGCAGCTGCAGGTCCTGCCATGAATGATGAGTTTGTCTGCAGGCCCAGGGAAGTGGGCTGTCCCTGCAGGGCCTCCCCTCCACTTCACCCATCGTTCCTGCTGGCTCCATTCTGGGTGGTTCGTGCTCTGCCCCTTGACACTCTCTGGTTCCTCAATGTGGGTAGAACTGCCTCAAGAAGCAGGATGGTCAAACTGACAAAATGTATAGCAAATTGTATTGTGCAACAGGCTCTTGGTGAGAGGTGATTTTAAAGTTGCCAGTGATTGGAAATGAACTGGCAGGAAGGCAGCAAGCCTAGAAAAATGTTAGGTGGTGGGGATTCTTCATATCAGTGGATGTTTCTACTTAACTGTGGCTGTGCCACGGCTTCATTTCTTAGGCCTTGATGTTGTCCACCTGAAATGGAGCTGACCTTTGGATCTGGATGGGAACAGCAATGGAGGAAGGGAGTTGTAATCTGACATAGCAGAATGAACTGGAGATTTGGAATGCAGAAATCCTTGTGAGTGACTTGGGGCAAGTGGCCTAACTTCTCCGGGTCTTATTTTCCCAACTACTTTCCAGGGTTAGTATCATGATTAAGTGACGGCCAATACATGGGGAGCATACTCTGTAACAAAAAGTTATCCACAGATATTAGCATTTGAGGGTTATTGGAGCATTGAATGAGATAACTTATGGAAAGCATGCAGCTGGTGACTGGAGCAGAGGAAAGGACACATAGTTGGTGGCTGTCATGGGTAGTGATGGTGATGGTTTGAGGAGGTGACATGGTACAGCCCTGCCTTCAAATGCAAGCTCTGTCACTTGTTTGCTGTGTCAGGGACTGAACAAGTTACTTACTCCTCCTAAGCCCTGTTTTTCTCATCTGTAAAAGGGGACTGACAATATCTTACACTCTGGCAGTTGCGAACTTCAGATAAGCTCAGCAAGGAAAGCACTCAACACAATGCCTGGGACACACTCATAAGTTATTTCCTCCTTTGTCAGAAGTCAGAAAGCTGTTTGGTTCTAAGCACTTTATCCACAACTGGTCTCCCACATATCCAGATTCTACAGGACTCCTAGCTCCTGGGACCTTTTAAGGGGGGTGAGAATTCCCGTGGATGCCCCAGTACCTTCTGAGGGCTTCTGTTTCGCTCTTCAAACTTCATGCTCACACGTGTTGCCTCCCCCTCTCATCTTGTGCTAATCCTTTGGGGTACCCTATACAATGCAGGCAATAGACCAGCTCCATTTTCTTCCCAGGAATGTGGCGAGGACCATCAAGGCAATCTACATCACCTTTAGATGGTCAGCTATGGTGCACACGTTAGTTACTGCTCTTGTTAATTTTACTGTTGCTAATAGAGGGCATTGGTGGAGGCCAAGGGACTGCCTGGCTCTCAAAGTGAAGATGGGTCTTAAAGAGAACAAACCAAGCTCACCCTATTTCATGTACATCTTTTTTATTATCACTTAAACTTGACTTCAGTGTCTGGCACAGAGTAGGAATTGAGTATCTTGCACAGAGTAGGTCCATAGTAGGAATGTGTTAAGAATTGGTTACAATCGCTGGGTACAGTGGCTCATGCCTGTAATCCCAGCACTTTGGGAGGCTGATGTGGGCAGTCAGGAGTTGGAGGCCAGCCTGGCCAACATAGTGAAACCCCATCTCTACTAAAAATACAAAAATCAGCTGGGCGTGCTGGCACATGCCTGTAATCTCAGCTACTTGGAAGGCTGAGGCAGTAGAATCGCTTGAACCAGGGAGGCAGAGGTTGCAGTGAGGTGACATCGTGCCACTGCACTCCAGCCCAGGCGACAGAGGGAAACCCTGTCTCACACACACACACACACACACACACACACACAAAAACAAAAACAAAAACAAACAGAAAAAAGAAAGAAAAGAAATGTACATGATGATGATGATGATGCCTAAACATTGATTAAGTGCCTACTGTATGCTAGGCACTCTATGTGCATGCTATTTAAATTCTATCTTTGAGGTAGATAGTGTTATCTTCATCTTATGCAAGAGATAAAATAACAAGGTCAGGAGGTCAGGGAGTGACCCATCTATGTCCAGATGTTCTGCATCCAGAATCCATATTCTTCTCTTCAGGGTCTAGGCCAAGCTGTCGCTGGAAAGGGGTCATCAATTTTTCAGTGGTTGATCCCTCTGCTGCCTTGGACAGCACAGTCATGGGCTGTGAGGCTGCCTCCTTTGTCCTCATCAAGGATGCAAACATTCCCCAAAGAGCCCTTGAACTGCAGGAGGCCTGAGTATGGGTCTGCATTTTTAAAAGGTGGAGGGTCGTTCTCAGGTGCCTCATAATTGCTGCTGTTCTACAGATTAGCAGCCCTGATGTTCCTTTGGCCTCTGAAAGGTCCAGTCCCTCTGTGTGAATCAATGGAGTGGCACCTGGGTGGCTAAACTTCCCAGGACTACACTGCTTACTGTACACCCTCTGCACACTTGCCTATAATTGCCCCAGTGAGAAAAAAGTGGACCAAAGATAGGCCCTTGGAGGGATTGGTATTTTAAAGAGGAGCTGGAATCTCTGCTCACAGTTCGAGATGGCAGGGTTCAGGTCAGGAGGAGAACTGTGGCCTTTCCCAGCAGGAGCTTGTAACACGTGGCGGGTGGCTGTGCTTGCTTTGTCCATAGAGAACAAAGTGAAGAACTCTTATTCCACCTCCAGCAGGCATGAATGTTGTTCACAGAGGGTTTATTGGCTCTGAAACCAAAGCTAGCCATGTTATTTACTGGAAATGCCATGGCAGGAACTCTCCTTTTTAATAAACCAGAGGAAAACCTGACTTGTTTGGAGCAGGCTGGTTCACACCCATCCTGGGCTGAGGCACCAAGAGCATGGTGGGGAGGAACGTTCTTCACCCAGGTGCTGCTGCCTCTGCCTCTCACAGTGAGAACCAGCTGCTTTCATGCCCAGCAGGTCCAGCCCAGTCACAGGCCTCCTTCACATAGCCTACTGGCCTGGGCTTCTGGCAGCATCTGCCTGTGTGCTCTTATCCAGGAGGATAGGGAAAATGCTGGCCCTGGAGTCAGATAGTTCCAACTCAACTCTGCTGCTGGCAGTATGTGCTCCAGGGTGGGCACTGAAACTCTTGTTGTGAGGTGTTGCTAGTGATTATAACACCCACTTGGGAAGTTCATTCAGGGGAGAAAATGAGAAAAAGTATAGAAAGAGCTGCTCATGGTATCCAACACAGGGTAGGTGCTCAAAATATGGTAGCTATTCTTATGACCATAAAGGATATTAAAGCATAGGTCATGGCAAAGTCAGGCCCAGCCTCAAATCCCAACTCCTCCATTACTAGCTGAATGGCCTATAGCAAGTTCCATAAAATTCTCTGAATCTTGGATTCCTTTGCAGAAATAGAAACTGTACTCAGTTCCTAGGGTTACTGTAAAGATGAATCGAAGTGAGGGATACAGACTGGCACTGTTTTTGATACATAAGAACTCAAGAAATGCTTAGTAATATATATTTAAATGCTACATGGTGGGTGTTCAACGCCCCTCAGTTCTGTGTTGTAGGACCCCATGTTAGTCCCACGTTGGATCTCCCTGGTGCTGAAAGGTTGTACTGTGCTCACATTGTTGTGTGTCTCCTGCTCTGCCAGACACTGGGCCCTGTCTCTGCACTTGACTTCCTCCCAGGACTCAAGTGGGAGAAATATTCTCAGTGGGTGGGTCTAATTCCTTTTCCAATACCTTTCAGAATCCACCTGAACTTAGGGCAGGAATCTGGGCCATGCGGAGCTCAGACTCAAAACAGGATGCAAACAGACACAGATTAAAAATGAGAACCTTTTTTTTTTTTTTCAGTTGAAAAGAAGAATTAATGATGCTGAAATTTTAGACCAAATTTATTCTTTTCCAGAGTTCCTGCACTATGGGTATGGCGGGAGGCCTCTCTAACAGAAAGCTGGTGAAAGATGTGTCTCTGGACTCCAAAATGCCTTCTTCATAGCAGGGAGCTGCATCAAAAGCAGTATCTCTTATGCTACAAACACAAGTGATTGATCCATGAAGCTTCAGCCCCATATTATGTGAAGTCACATAAGGAAAATAGGAAGGTGCCCATCATGGGTTTGCCCTGCAGACTTATTACATGTCAGACACTGTGCTTCATACTCCACAAACAGCTCATGCGATTCCCTGTAACGTGAGTTTGACTATCCTTGTTTTATAGAGGAGGATATTAAGGATCAGAGAGGCTAATGAGCTTGTGCAGATCTCACAACTAGTAAGTTCTCTGAGGCAGGGACTGCATCATCTTCATCCGTTCATGCACTAGTGGTAAATAAAATACTCAGTACACGTTAGGAACTTGATAAGTGTTGAAACAAATGAGGACAAATGAATTTTCTAGCCTAGTTTTCTACTTACCCCATATTCCCAAATTTCTTACTGTTTCCCAGACTTGCCAAGTCTCTTTCTGGTGCCTGTTTTCGGGTCTGCACAGGTCCCTGTGCCTACAAGATCTTTTTCCTGTCTTCACCTAGAAAACTCATTCCCTGCCCACAGAATGAGTTCAGGGAATAGAAAAAATGAACAAACAAACAAACAAACAAACAAAAAACACACAAAAAACAAACAAAAAACCTCCCATTCCTTCTTCAAGACGTACATCAAATGTCAACTTATCTGTGAAAAAATTTTAAAGTCCTTTCAGTAGAGTTAGTATCTCCTATGTTGGGTCCCATAGCAATTTGGGTACCCCTCTCTTAGAGCACTTATTATGTGGATTTCAAAATGTAATTTTATACCCTTTCCTTTCATTAGACCATGAGTGGTTTGAGGGTGAGGCCGTGTTGGGATTGCCTTTGTGCCTGGGTGTCTATATCTTGGAGGGCAAACCATGCCTTGTCTTCATGGAAATACCCCTTAAACAGATTCACTTCTTTTTTAATTTGAAAGTAGCATGTTCGGCCCCTGCCTACTGGGAGTGGAAGGTACTTCTCAGGTTGTTGATGCCAAGAAATGGATACACAGAAAATTATCATGAAGTGACTGGCAATTAGAGGCTTTGTGGCAGAAACTCATCCCAATATCAATAGTAAATTGACCTTTTGACTCATACTTTGCTCTTCTGTGAGTTTGACACACGTGGATCAATTCCTCCATGTCTCACTGTCTAGACATCTAGAGACAGAGTCAGGTTAGCCCCCACCAAGGCCGCACCCGAGGCCTCTGCTCTTGGCCTCACAAATTCAATGTTTCTGTCAATGACTCAGACAAATACAATGAGCTTTTGCTCATCACATTTTCAGATGACAAGACAGTGGCAGGGACGGTGATTATGTCAGATGACAGAATCAGGATCCAAAATGATCGCAATAAGCTGGAACAAAGGGTCAACCCATTTAGCAGGGATTAATATTGGATCCAGAAACCAACTGCACAGGGAGGGATTGGATGGGGGTGGCGTGACCTAGCAGAAGCATCATAGGCTTGTTTACTCAAGAATGAGTTAAACACAAGCCAGAGAGTGGTGTGGCTATTAGGAGTGGAAGCTGAACATGCATTATTAAAAGTAGAGGAACTAGAAGGAAGGAGGAGATTGTCTCACTGGACTTGTCTCTGGTCTGTCAGCACCTGGAATGGGATACTCACTTCTGGCCCCCACCTGTTAAGTAGGGCTTTGCCCCAAAGCGGTTCATGTCCCAAGGAAAGTGAGCTGATACTGAGACATCTCAAATCCAAGAAACTTAGGGAGTGTTACCCTGTAGAATAGACACTTAAGAAGGAACATGATCGTCCTTTCCAAATACCCAAGATTTTGTCACATTGAAGGGTGATTTTGTAAGGCTAATGGACAGATTTAATATTAATTGGTAAAAGTGTCAGCCAGACATATCTCTGTTCTGTATAAGAAAGAATGTTCTAATAAGTCAGTGCTGTTCACGAGGGGAATGAGCTGCCCTGTGACACTAGGATCTCTCTTTTACTTGAACTGTTTGTCAGGAGTGTTATGGGAGGGATTATGATGTTGGAGGGAGGTATCAACTTCCAGGTGCCATCCACACTTGAGAGGCTAAAGTTCCAAGTTATATCTGTTTACCTGTTACTTTAACACTGTGAGTTTCCCTAGGCTTCCCCAGTCCAGTGAGCAGGAGAATGGAAAAGTGGGCATTATTAGAGATGCACTCCATGCTGTATCTGTTCTGCCACGGGCAGATTATTGACCTTGGAAGGACATGTCCTTCAGTCCTCTCTGTGCTCATATAGAATTCTTTCTGTAAGGTTCCTCCTTTTCCCTTGCAAATAGACTCAGACCTCTAGGCCAGCCCAAGCCAATCTGAGTCCCTAGAATATGAGCCCAACTCCCCTTAACTAGTACTCACACTCCTTGATAACTATGTTGTTTGCATTTCATATCCATAGGTCTCATATGCCCAATGCCATCATAAATACCCGGAAGGCAAGGCTATCTCTTCTGATGTGAAGCACATCCCCCACAATGCAAGGATTAGGAGTGCATGCTCTAAAGTCAGACAAACATGGGTCCAAATTCCAAGTTCCATTTCTCTCCTTTATTAGCTGTGCGAGCTTGAGCAAGACATTAACCTCTCTGGGGCTCCTTGTCTGTAAAATGGGAGTGATAACAATACCTGTCTCATAGGTTGTTGTAATAACTAAATAAAATATACAAGTGAAGAACTTAGCAAAATGTTAACCCAGGTCAAATGCTCAACATACATTAGCCACTAATACTCTGCTATGAGTATAAGACTGAATCGACTATCTTTGGCTGCTGCCCACTCTTCAGCCAGGATTTTCCCTGGGCTCTGCACTCTGGCCTCCCTCCGCAGCCCCTGAGTCCCTCCCTTTGGGTTTCACCAGGAGCTGTTCTTTTCAGCACCCTACTTCCTCCTGAGTGAACCCCACCATTAGCTGTGGCCACTGTTCCTGCATCCCACCGTCTTCAGGGCACATCACTCTCTCTTTCCTCCCACACAAAATCATTCCAATTCTAGCTTTCAGATTTTTCTTATTTCAGAAATATCTGAAGCTGTTCTCTCATATGCCTTGCATTTTAACAACTTTCATTACTATTGCTCATTTTGATCTGTTTAATAACATGTTTTAAACTAATCCCTCGTAATAAAAGGATTTCATTACTAATGGAGACAGCTGCGTAATGCAGCTAAGTTCATTAGTTTTACTTTTCTGATGAGGCCTGCCGGAGTCAAAAGTTCTGCAACTCTGCAGAGTTTTGGCAGGAAGCGTCGCCTGGGTAAGCTGAGAAGAAAGAAATGTCCAGCGCGGGGACAGATCCACAGGCTGCAAAAAGAAAGGTAGAGTTTGTGTCTGCAAAGACTGTGTGGAATGGGCAGAGGAATCCCTGTGTGGAGGCCAGGTGATAACTGTGAGGAGGAATAGCAAAGCCTTGATGGAGACAAGATAGTGTACCGTGAGCCAGGAGCTCCTATGATGGTGACCAATTAAGGTTTACAGGCCCTATCTGCCTGTCTGCTCCCTTGCAGAGATAATGACACCTATCTCTCTACCTTGGCAGTTGTCTGTTACTATACACATCACGTGATATTTACTTATCTAACAGATTGAAGGCACTATGTCTTATTCACCTCTGTATTCCTAGTATCTAGCCAGCACAAGGAGGTGTTTGCCAAACTGAAACAAATTCTTTTCCCTCTGTATTTTCTCTCCATGTGTTCTCTCCTAAATACATGGAGCTTCAACAGCCAAGTCTAGGCTGTTGACAGAAACTGCTATCTCCACACTTGACCTCTAGAGACCCACCTGTATCTCTAAGTGTCCACTTGCCTCTCCATGTGACTGTCTGTCTCATATTCACCTTCTACTTCATCTATCTAAAGCTGGATTTCTCACCTTCCCCTATATCCCACCCCTCTTACCACCCCTGAAACTTTCCAAGTGTTATTCATTCCAGTGAATGGCACCACTGTACACTCAGTTGAAAACCTGGGAGTTATCCTTGCTATCTCTCTATGCCTTACTGCTGTGATCCAATTAGTCACATGTCTGTATGGATTTTACCCATTAAATAGAGTTTGAAACCATCCACTTCTCCTCAAACGACTTTACCACCACCTCTCTGAGCTGCAGCCATCCCTCATCTGAACTCTAATTTATACCTAATGCCACATTATTCTCCAACCAGGAGCAAGAGTGATCTGTTGGGTCACATCACACCCCTGCTCTATGGCTTTTAACCTAAGAGCAATCCCATTAACATCTTTAATGTGGTCCATGGGTCCCTCCCTGGAAAGAGTGGCCCCTTCTGATCTTTCGGCCTCATTTAGTGTCATTTACTGCGTGACTCTCAGACTTCCTGGGTGCCTTTTATTTTAGTTCCTCCAACACATCAAGCTGCTTCCCTCAGAGCCTTGGCCTTTGCATTTCCATGAAGATCTCTGAGTGGCTCATGTGTAACTGGCAGTATGCTAAGCATTTACATAAATTTTTTTTTTTTTGAGACAGAATTTTGCTGGGATTTTAGCTGCTTTAGAGTTTAGCTGGGATTACAGGCTCCTGCCACCACGCCTGGCTAATTTTTGTATTTTTAGTAGAGATGGGGGTTTCACCATGTTGGTCAGGCTGGTCTCGAACTCCTGACCTCAAGTGATCCATCTGCCTCAGCCTCCCAAAGTGCTGGAATTACGGGTGTGAGCCACTGTGCCTGGTCATTTACATGCATTCTTTCATTTAAAAATCACAACAAAGCTAGAAAACAAGCACTCTTCTATCTCCATTTTATAGATGAAGAAATTGAGGCTCAGAAAGATCAAGGTGCTCATCAAAGGATTCAGACCCAGCTGTGGCCCAGTCCTTGTGGAACAAGCCAAGTGCTAACAGGAGTGTTTGTCAGCTCTTTTCCCAGTCAGATGTCCAAGTCAGCAGAGGGGACTTCCTCCTCAACCAGGGAGTTAGTCCTGGCCCAACAGGGAAATGGTTATGGACCTTTATCCTTTTTCTCTTTCTGCAACCTCTTCCTTGTTCTTCTGGCAAGACACAGACCCTCTCCCACCTAGCCAGACGTAGTAGGCTGAGCAATTCCATGCACCTGCGCCACTCCCACCTCCTGCTGCCCCTAAACAAATCAGATCATAATCTCTGGAACCTGTAAACGTCACCTAATATGGCAAAGACTCTGCAGCTGTGATTAACTTCAGGCTCTTAAGATGAGGCCATTACCCTGGCCCGGAAAGCAATCTTCTAAGAGGGAGGTACATACAACAATATAATTATAGTTAAAAATACTTTATTGTATACTTGAAATTTGCTAAGAGGGGAGATCTTAAATTTTTTCACCTAGGAAAAAAAAGGGAGGCAGAGGAAGGTTTGAGCACAGACAGAAGAAAAGGCAATGTGAATTTGAGACCAGCCTGGCCAACATGATGAAACCCCGTCTCTACTAAAAATATAAAAATTAGCCAGGGAGTGGTGGTGCGCACCTGTAATCCCAGCTACTCAGGAGGGTGAGGCAGGAGAATTGCTTGAACCCGGGTGGCAGAGGTTGCAGTGAGCTGAGATTGAGCTTCTGCACTCCAGCCTGGACAATAGAGAGAGACTCCATCTTAAAAAACAAAGTAAAGCAAAACAAAACAACAAAAAACAAAACATAAACAGCAACAACAAAAAAACAGGGCAATGTGATCACTGAGGCAGACTGAGGTGATGTGGCCACGGGCCACAAGCCAAGAAATGCCAGCAGCCAGCAGAAGCTGAAAGAGGCACGGAATGGACTCTTCCCCAGAGCCTCTGGAGGGGGTACAGCCCTGCTGATGCCTTGACTTCAACCTAGTAATACATATTTTGGACTTTTGGCTTCCAGAACTCTGAGAGAATAAATATCTGTTGTTTTAAGCCCCTCACTACATGTGAGAATGGGCCCAGGGCTGCTGGCCACAGTTTTCAACTTTGTAGAAAAGTTGATCTGATCAAAGTATACCCATACCACAGAGAATGAAGGTGGGTGGAGGTTCCAGTCATCCCAGAGGCTAGCTGCTTACCCTCTGCCCCACTCCTCATGTGTGCATATTCATGGATAGTCTTTTCCCCTTTCTTAAGGATGCAGACTTTTATCAGCAGTGATCACTCTTTCACCAGGGTGGCTTTGGCTGCATTTCCAGGAATAATTTGGTCCAGACCTGCCTCCCATTGTAATTGGCTAGTTTACCACATGGCATAGACTAGTGCTGTGAGCCCAGGGGTCTCTTAGTATAACCTAGGCTCTGCGGTGGTAATCAATACCTGCCCCACAACTTCAGTGACTTACTGTAGCAAATGTTCACTTCTTGCTCACACAAAGTCCAAGGTAGTGTGGCTGCACTCCCTGTGATAACTCAGCAATCCAGGCTGCTTCCAACCTGCAAGACCTCCATCTCAATTCATGGCCTCTGCGGGCACATCAGCACCCCTGAGCTCAGGAGCTCATGAAGAAGTTACTCCCACTCTTTGTTTGTTTGTTTGTTTTTGAGACAGAGTCTCACTCTGTCGCGCAGGCTGGAGTACAGTGGCACAATCTCAGCTCACGGCAACCTCTGCCTCCCAGGATCAAGCAAATCTCATGCCTCAGCTACCCAAATAGCTGGGATTATAGGCACAAGCCACCATGCCTGGCTAATCTTTGTATTTTTTGTAGAGACAGGATCTTGCTGTGTTGCCCTGGTAGGTCTCAAAATCCTGAGCTCAGAGCAATCCACCCAACTCAGCCTCCCTAAGTGCTGGGATTCCAGGCGTGAGCCACCGTGCCTGGTTCACTCCCACTCTTAACTGCACTCAAACAGATGGCACAATGTATCCCTTCTGTTTATAGCTCATTGACTGCAACGAGTCACCTGAGTCTGAACTTAACTGTTAAGGAGGATGAGGAATGCTGATATGAGCACTAGAAGAAGTGGAAAATGGATATAGTAAGATTTACAAATCAATACTACAGGGAGGTCACTCCAATTTTGCTAGTGGATTCTAGGCTCAAAGGGAAATCTCATCATATGTGAAAAATTGCTGGGCAGGGTTTCAGCAAATATGTCAGCAGAGCAAAGACAACATGAAGAAACTATGAGGCTAGATGTTATAGGTGAGACTGGGTAGGAAATTAATGATAACTCACTCAGGACTAAGACACCTAGCTCATTAGTTACATCTGTCTGCAGAGGAAAGATCAAGGAAGAGGTTTGGAAAGCACTTATCACAATAGCCCCTGATAAGAATATTCTGTCTGTCTTCATGCAGAATCTGTAGGCCGGCATACATTCCTGAAAATCCTGAGATACTTGGGAAACTATTTATGAACAGGAATAATGATAAAATTAGTTTGGAGAAATAAGGCTTGAGCACAAAAAACATTTTCCAAGGGTTGTGGGTAAGTAACAATGATGAGTGAAACACAATACACTTCATCAAGCAAGTATGAATGACCAGCTCTGTGGTGGGCTCCGTGTGGGGCCTCAAGAATCACCACCAGCTGAGGCCCAGCCTGAGACTGGCACATGCTGCTCCTTCTGCTTAAAATGTCCGTTTCCACTGGGCACGGTGGCTCATGCCTGTAATTCCAGTACTTTGGGAGGCTGAGGCAGGTGGATCACTTGAGGTCAGGAGTTTGAGACCAGCCTGACTAGCATTGGCAAAACCCTGTCTCTATTAAAAAGAGAAAAATTAGCCAGGCATGGTGGCCCGTGCCTGTAATCCCAGCTACTCAGGAGCTGAGGCAGGAGAATCGCTTGAACCCAGGAACTGAAGGTTGCAGTGAGCCGAGATCAGGCCATTGCACTTCAGCCTGGGCCGCAGAGCAAGACTCGGTCTCAAAAAACAAACAAACACACACACACACACACACACACACACACACACACACACACACACACACACAAACAAACCCTTTCCTTCTTCTCTTTTCTTCCTTGAGTGAACTCTTCCCTTTCTTTAAAAGTGCAGCTCAATTATTTTGTTTTATTCATGTAGTTTGTAATTATATACTGCTATACAACAAATAGCCCCAAAATTTTGTGGCTTAAAAAACTCACCATGTATTATCTCACAGTTTCTGTGCAATCCAGGAATCCAGAAATGGCTTAGTTGGGTGCCTCTGCCTCAAGGTCTGTCACAAGGCTGTAGAGTGTCTTCCAGGGCTGAAGGCTCAACCTGGGGACTTCTGTGATTGTTAGTGGGATTCAGTTTCTTGAGGACTGTTGAAATCCTCATTCGTTGGCTGGGGGCCAACAAGTCCTCTGCCGCTAGGACCTCTCCATAGGGCAGCTCATAAAAGGGCAACTGGCTTTACTCAGAATGCGTGAGAGAGCACGAGACAGCACGCAAGATGAGAGCCACAGTCTCTTTGGAACACAGAGGCAGGCTCTTTGAGTCTGTTTGTCATCTCAGAGGTGATATCTATCACTTTTGCCATATTTTCCTCATTAGAAGCACGGCACTCAAGGCTAACCCATGCTCAAGGGGCAGGGGTTACATAAGTGCTTGAATACAGGAGGAAGAGATCACTTGGGCTGTCTGAGAGGCTGCCTGCCACATGCTCCTTTCTCCAGGTTGGAGCAGCTGGCAGATAGAGAAAGAGGGAGGAAATTGTATAGCCTGTACAACATCTCTAACTTAAAGTCTTCCCTAATCTTCTCCCAACAATGTCCCAGATTCTGATTTGCTGCTTAGAATCTGAGAGCTGAAATGGACTTTAGAAATTATCTTGTCTACTATCCTTATTTTATAGAAGATGAAAAAGACATAGAAGGGGTGTATGACCTTTCAATAGGGGTGGAATTATTTGCAGAGTGGGACCTAGAACTCAGGTCACTTGCTTTTTCCAAGTGGACTCCAAACTTCTACTGTCTCCCACTTACTGTCTTCCTGATCTTTTACAACTTGATCGGCATTGGTCATTTTATAGAAATTATTCTCTCGAAGGTCACCTAAAAACTTCTTGGTCAAGCATTCAATCATGATTTACTTCTTGAGTTCTTACCTCTTTCGGCTTCCATGAGATCACACAGGTCTGGTCCCAGCTTCTCTTAGTCCTCCCCTGTACTAAGCAAAAAGTTTTTACAATATCCCAGAGACTCACTTCTTTGCCTTTGCCCTTTTCCTGACATCTAAGTCCTTGATGGACTTACGTGGTCTCAGGGCTTTGACGATCACTTCCCCTTGCCTTGACCTTGAGTTGCACTCCAGTCCCCCAATATCTAAGTGCCTGGTGGGCGTGTTCACTGACATGTCAATGTTAATCATATACAAACTCATCCATGATAGTATGAACACCTCCAACTACCATTTGTTGAACTCATATATGTGCCAGGTCCTATGTTATGTGATTTAATTATGTTTTCCTATTTAATCCTCCCAAGAACACTCCACAGTAAATAATAATCACATTTTGTAGAAGAGAAAACTAGGCTTAGAGAGGTTAAAGTGACTTGTATGATATCCTATAACTTGCAACTGATCCATGTTATTTTGATTCCAAAATTTTTAAGCAGTGTACCCATGATCTCCCTGAAACTGCTCCTTCTGGACTGTCTTATTTCTGTTTCTGTTTTGCCCTTTGCCAATGGATTCAAAATCTTGGAGTTTATATCATGTGGAACGCCTCTGTGTCTTTGTATGTGTTCTTTCTGCCTGAAAGGCCCTTTTCCTTTTTCTTTCTTATTTATTTTATTTTATTTATTTATTTATTTATTTATTTATTTATTTATTTATTTATTTATTTTGGAGACAGAGTCTTGCTCTGTTACCCAGGCTGGAGTGCAGTGGTGTGATCTTGGCACACTGCAACCTCTACCATCTCCTGAGTTGAATAGATTCATATGCCTCAGCTTCCCAAGTAACTAGGACTACAGGTGCCCACCACCACGCCCAGCTAATTTATTGTATTTTTAGTAGAGATGGAGTTTTGCCATGTTGCCCTGGCTGGTCTCAAACTCCTGAATTCAGGCAATCCACCCACTTTGGCCTCTCGAAGTGCTAGGATTCCAGGTGTGAGCCACCACACCCGGCCCGTTATCCTAATCATCAGCATGCATCTCCTCCCCGGACCTCCTCCCCTCTCTCCTGTCACCACACTAAGATTATTACTTCTTCCATGGTGTTGTATGGCCAAGTCACAGTGAGCTTGACATTTGCCTCATTGGCTAGGTCTTTGCATAGGAACCAAGGTATTCTAATGTTGAAATGGTGCCAGAGAATGCCCCTATGACACTAGCTAATTCCTGAGCTATAATGGCTTGGATATCTGTGGGCATCCCTCTGCATGGTATATTTTACAGAAGCAGAGACCGTAACTGTTATCCTTTGTAGCTCCTGTCCTGGCAACACTCACATGATGGTAAACTAGTCATCTTTGATGCATCTCATTCCTTTAATCCCCACAGCTAATTAGTAGATAAGCCCTGCTGACTGTTCTTTGTTAGATTTTTCATATCTCTTTCTCAATTTCAATTTCTCCAGTCCCCAGCCCAAGTCTGTGTCTCCTACCTCTCATGCAGCCCATTGCAATCACTTCCAAACTCGCCTCCTGGGCAGCTCCTTGCTCCCTTGTCCAGTTCATTCTGATGATCTCTATTCTATTTACATTTCTTTGTACACATTGCTTGCCTGCTCAATGGCTCCCTGGTGCCTACATAATAAAACCCAAGCTCCTGATCTGAGCTTTCAATACCTTTCCCAATGCACCTTAACGACTTAACACACCCTCTGGTATCAGAGTCACTGTGGCACTATATAAATGACCTGTTGTAGCCATTCGCCATGGCTTTAATGCTCCTCTGAGTTCCACTTCCATGTCATCGCTCATGCTCTTCCTTCTGCTTGGAATGTTTTTCCTTCTCCCCTCAACATATATGAACTGTACCCTGTCTTCACATCTCAGCTTAATCCTCACTTCTCCCCCAGCCTTCTCTAACCACCTGAGCCATAGCAACTTTTCTCATCCAATGTAGGAGAAAAAGCTTGAACCGCACTATCTGAGAGCTATGGGTCAACATTCAAACCATTGACTAGTTGTGCTGCCTTGGGAAAGTTATAAAACCTCTTAGGCTTAGCAAAATGGGAATAATAAAACCTATCTCATAGGGCTGTGGAGAGGATGAAGGAGGGGAATATATGTGCTGAAAGGAAGTTCCAGTTGGTGACCTAAGGTGTGGCATCCTAAGATTCAGATGGAACCAGGCAAACTGGGGGATCCATAGAGTAGACCAACAATGTCATTCTGCACCAAGAGAAAGAACTCATCATCCACGATGTCTAAGAGTTCAAGTCCCTGGGCTTGACTAAGGCCATACGTTGGTGACAAGGACCAAGCATGGAATGAAGGGTCTGGGCCAGGGGGCCATGCTTCTGGATTTAAACTCCAACACTTCTACTTAGTCGTGTAATCTTGGGCAAGTTTATTCACCTCTTTATGTCTCTCTTTCCTTGTTTCCAAAGTGGAGATTAAATATGGAATCTATTTGATAGGATTAATGTGACAATAAGTGAAACATGCATAAAGAGTTTAGCATACCTCCGGCAGACTGTAAGCTTTTAATAAATGCTAACTAATATGTTTTATATGATTATTCTCCAGCCTAGCCTCTATATGGAGTTGGCTTCATCCCAGGGTGACGGGGCTATAAGTAAAAATGGAAAGAGATGTTTCACTAATCATCCCTGGGAGAGCTCAATGGGAGCAGAGGGAAGCCTGCTCCTAGTATCTGTTACAGAGGGTAGTGCAGGTGAGAATGCTGCCACAGAAAACAGCCTAAAACTGGGTCACCCATCAGAAGGAGTAGAGCATCAGCTCTCAGCCCTGGCTGCAAGTTGGAATTTGGTGATTTCAACAAATGCTGATACTTGGACCTCACCACCAGAGTTTCAGATTCAAATTACTGGGCTGGGCCTACATATGCATATTTTTTGAAAGCCTCTCAGGTGATTCTATTGTGTAGCTAGGGTTGGAAAACACTTGGTCAAGAAAAGACAGTAGTCAAGGTTAGAATAATATGAACAGGGTATGAGGGACAGAGAAAGAAGAGGTTCAGAGACTAGAGCAGAGCTGAGGGGACATGATCCCAGAGACAGGGCTGGGACTAGGGTGAGCCAAGTGAGGCACCCAGGGAAGAAAAGTTTGTGAAGAGTGAGTGCTTCCTTAAGTTTTGTACCTTAGACTACTAACTTGCTTCACCTTAGAACAGTCCTGCCTGGAAACATTCCTGGGGGCTTGCAGCAATGTCTTAAATGTTTCCCGTGGATGCTGGTATTGGTTGGTCATGTCTTTTTTGAAGCATATATATACAAAAAGGGAAAAGACTAAATTTCTACTATCATTAATCATGCATCCATCCACCTACCCATCTACCCATCCATCCTTCCATCCACCTACCCACCCATTCATTCATTCACCCATCCATCCACCCATCCATTCATCTTTCCATCCATCCATCCATCCATTCATCCTTCCCTCCCCACCTCCACCATCCATCCACCTATCTATGCATCCTTCCACCCACCTACCCACTCATCCACTCGTCCGTCATTTATTCATTCATCTTTCTATCCATCCATCAATCATCCATTCTTCCACTCACCCACCTATTTCCCCACCCACCCTCACCCACCCATTCACCCATCCACCCTTCCATCAACCTACTCACTCATCCATCCATCCATCCATCCATCCATCCATCCATCCATCTTTCCATCTGTATTAGTCCATTTTCACACTGCTGATAAAGACATACCTGAGACTGGGCAATTTACAAAAGAAAGAGGTTTAATTGGATTTACAGTTCCACGTGGCTGGGGAAGCCTCACAATCATGGCAGAAGGCAAGGAGGAGCAAGTCATATCTTATATGAATGGCAGCAGGCAGAAAGATCTTGCGCAGGAAAACTCCCCCTTATAATAATCATCAGATTTTGTGAGATTTACTCATTGTCACAAGAACAGAATGGGAAAGACCTGCCCTATGATTCAATTACCTCCTACAGGATCCCTCCCACAACACGTGGGAATTCAAGATGAGATTTGGGTGGGGACTCGGCCAAACCATATCACCATCCATCTGTCCATCCATGTATTTGTCCATCCAGTCACTCCTCATTCACCCATTTATTCATTTAATAAAAATATATTGAGAGCCTATAATATGTAGATGCTTTTGTGGGTATGTTGGGAATTCTGTCTCTGGCCTTATGATGGGGAAGACCAGAAACTTTGGAGCCAGGTTCTGGGATAGAGGGGCAAGGTAAGTGTGATTTTCCCATGAGATGCCTGGTAATTTGGAAGGAAGAGCAATGACTTTGGCACTTACCAGTTGTGGGATTTTGACCATACTTCTTAACCTCCCCAGAACACACTTCCAAAATTTATGAAATGGGAACATTAGGTGGTGGGGATGACTAAATAAGCACCTAATTATGTAAGGCCTGATTCATAGTAGATGTTTATAACAAAGGCCAGAAAAGCTGTAAATGGAAATGGTAGAACCGTCAGGCTCTTGCTCACTTTTTAATCAATTGGAGGAGAGCATCAGATTTTCCTTACCTAAATTGTCCTCGTCATAACCAGAGAAACTTAAAACTTGAGATTACAAGGAATGGTCATTTAGTCTGATTCCCTCATTTTACAAATAAAGAAACAGGCCCAGAGAGGGGCAGTGCCTTGGCCAAGGATGTGTAGCAAGTGACTGACTCAGGGCATTGGAAGAAGCTCAGGATACTTAGTCCAAGTTCTCATTGCGGCATCCAGGAGCAGATGCACCACTGCCTTCTGCTAAATAGAAAATCAACCTTCATAACAATTATGGTTCTGAAACTGGAATTGTCACAATAGAGACAAGGATCAAAATGTTACATTTCTTGAATATCTGCTATGTAGTAGGCATACATATGCATGTTATCTCACTCAACCTTTATAAGAACACATGAAATGAAGTATTATGATTATTTTCTTTATTTTATGGATGTGGGAAACTGAGGCTCAAATAGATTAAGTGATGTTCTCAGGAACTCATTGTAGGGAAGTGGTGGTGCTGGGCTGGGACCTAGGTCCATGTGACTTCAAAGCTCATACTCTCTGGGCTTTACCTCATTGCCTCACTTATAGAAGTGGCCCCAAAATAATTTATAAACATCTATGTGCCTAGGACTGGCCCTGAATCACTCATGTGAGTCGAAGGTAGAGGATTGATAGCATTTCTCCTCATGGAGACATAGTTAGATCACCTGTCTAACAGTCTTTCATATAATCCTGAAAATATATCCGAAGGAACTTCAGTGATGGAGATAGGCATTGGGAAATTTACCTAGCCCACTTCTCTACCTCCTCCAGTACCTGAAATTATGCCATTAGCAGTTCATTTCTTTGGCTGATTTGTGACTCTCATCCTGAATAGCTAGAAATAGGGATGAAGGCACTGTAGGTCATAATAACTAGGCACAACTGAGTTTATGCTTCCCTCCCCCACCTGTTGAATTGTGACTCATCTTTCAAGGCCCAGCACAAATGTCACCAAACACAAGAACTTACAACATATTCTGAGTCACCCCTCTGTGCTGTGGGGTAGCAACACGAGGATGATTGAGGAAGCACAGGTCCTGCCTAGATTGTTCACTGCCTGGTGTGAGGCCAGCTGAGAAAATGCACAATTACAATGCAAGGTGGAAAAGACAACAGTGGACACAAACACAGAGGTGTTCAGAGGGGACTCCCAACCCTAAAGAGGGTAGGGTCAGAGACTATGCCTGTTGCCAAATTCCCCTGGAATATAGTTTCTCCACCCTTAGTGCTCATCTAACACTTTGCATGACCCTGTCAAAGCACTTATCTAGGCTGGCCATTTTTGAAGGTCCATTTCTTTGTCTGTCTTAGGATGTGAGCTCCTTTGGTAGAACTCACTCTGCCCTGTGGTCCCTGTAACTAGCAAGGGACCTTACACGCAGCAGGTGCTCAGTAAATGACAATTGAAGGAAAGAATTGGTGGAAATATGGGACGGTCTAAAGATAAGAGATTGGTGGCAGGATTTAGGAAACTTAGAGGAATGATATAGACATGTGAGGGGAGAGAAGCTGCTGGCAGCAAGTTCCTCTAAAGAACATTGGACCTTGGGATCCTAGAGAAAGAGATTCAACAGCCTCCCATCACCCCATCAGCACAAGGTCAGTGCAACAAGAAAGCTGAGGGCATAGTTCAAGGCCTAGCTAGAGGAGCCCCATTAGGCATTTTTCATCTTCCACTTCTATAACACTTTGATTTGCTCTTCATGTTGATTGAGATCCAGTTTTGTTGTAAATAATTAACTGCATCATATTTTAAAATCTTTCTTTAGTCGAATCTTATTCTTTTTGAGTCACAGTGATTTATACTTGCCAAATAATGACCTT
This sequence comes from Rhinopithecus roxellana, assembly GCF_007565055.1. NCBI lineage: Eukaryota > Metazoa > Chordata > Mammalia > Primates > Cercopithecidae > Rhinopithecus > Rhinopithecus roxellana. Next base: position 50,259,993 of record NC_044567.1, read on the forward strand.
CTCAATCAGGATCATAGTGAAAAAAAAATTAGAATATGAAGTTTCCCATGATGGTGGGAGCAGTGCAGGGGATGGAGGAAGCACAGGGAGATGCCTCTGTCTGTTCTCTTTCCTTGGGGTCCTGACATTAACTGACTCTATGTTTTTGTTTTTCCTTGGCTTGAACACCTTCTAACATACCATATAGTTTATTTGTATACTGTGTATATTCCTTATTGTTTATCTTCCCCTTCTACATTAGAATGAAAGCTCTAAGAAGTTAAGAATCTTGTCTATTTTGTTCACTGATGTATCTCCAGCATTTAGAATGGGCCCTGGAATATGACAGGTGCCCACTAAATACTTGTTGAGTGAGCTAATAAATAAAAGAGCATGAGTTAAACAATCTAGGTTTCAGAAGCCACCCTGGATAAAGGGAAGAGATAACTTACAAAGTTTCAAGCCCATGACTTTTGGAAACCCATTGGAACCAAGACAGCATTGAGCCTCTTGGTGGTGGTGGTAGCAGTCATTGTGGTTATGATACTGACGATAATAGTAAAGGTGATTATGTGATGATGGTGGTGGTGGTGATGATTATAATAATGATGAAGGTGATGATGGCAGTGATGATGATGGTGATGGTGGTGGTGGTGGTGATGATGATGGTGTTGGTGATGGTGATTATGGTGATGATGGTGTTGGTGATGATGAAGAGAGAATGAACTCCCTCACCCTTGAACCTCAGAGTCAGTGGAGTTTTTTCACATCCTTTTCACTTTGGTCTTCACAAAGTCTTTCAGAGCTAGCAGCAGCCAACATGATTGCCACCTTTTTCAGAAACCACTAGGATTTAAAGTGATGAAGTGACTTGCCTAGGGATACTCAGTCACTGAAGACAGAGCCAAGATGTCAACTCAAGTCTTATTGCCCAGAAAAAGCTACCATTTACTGATTTCCTCTTGTGTGCTAGGCACCCTGCGAAGGGCCTTGCATTCCTCTCTTCTGGGAATCTGGGAGTCATAACTGGGACATATCACCACAGAGGCCTTGCAGGTGATTTAGGTTCAGATAGTGATGCTGCTATTTTGTGGTGGCCATTTTCTACTGTGTATCCAGAGAAGCAGAGAAAAGCAGGCTGGAGAAAGAGAGAGGAGAATACAACACAGAGATGAGCGAAGATGAAGGATCAGATGGTCCCAGGGAAAGAAATATGGGGTTGGAGGTGCTGTGGTTCCTGATGGTTTCCTGGGCCTTGAGCTCTGTCCTTCATGAGGCTCTTCTTTTTCTACTGCCTCTGGGCTTTACTTATAAATCCCACTTTAGCCAAGATGGCATTACAAGGAATATGTTCACTTCAAACAAAGGATCTCTGACAACCTGTTTGCTTATGCCTCAAGAAATCAACCAGACAAGACTCCTTTACTGGAGGATAACCAAAGGCACACTGGGGTGGGGGGCAATGAGGAGGAGGGCTCATCCTTGCAATTCCCAGTGATTACATCCCCTTTCCCCCTCTGTCTCCCTCTTCTACACTCTCTCCCGACCCAGACCAACCCGCTCTTCATCCTTGGGTGGTGTTAGGAACAACAGCAAAAAATCTCCGATCACCATCTAGATCCCAATATTGCCTGTTCCCCACTGCATGCTGGCCACTATATGCAGGCATGGCGTCCAGACCTCATCAGTGACTATGAATCAGCTTTTACTTTCAGTGTGGTCACAGTTTTATGATGCCCCTTCCCCTTAATCTCATCATAAGCATCCTTTTCGCAGCCTCCTGGCATTTCTGATGGGAGAGAAAGCCACAGGCAGAAAGCCCCCCAAGAGTCGGCTCTCCTAAAGGGAGTGTGTGTGTGTGTGTGTGTGTGTGTGTGTGAACCATGATAGTGGTGGGCAGGACCACACCATCCCTGGCCACCACTCTGCCCTACACAGCACTGAAAACCTCAGTTTTTGGGGGAAGAGAAAAGTGAACTCTGCAGACAAGCCTGGGACCCTATCTGCCTCATTAGTTAACTTCCCAAGAAATTTCTCTGAGAAGGGAACAAAATAAGCAGACCTGGGTTACCATAGAGACCTGTCTGCACAGGTCTGGGCCAGATGTCTGTACTAGACCATACATTATTAATTTCTTCCTTGCCAGTGAGGAAGTTGGTCTGGGTTAAGACTGCAAACCACTAAATTTGGTTTCCCCACCAATATCTCTCTTTTCTCCTCAAACTGCAAAGTCATCTTGATAGGAGATTCTTGAGGTAGGATATATGGAAGGGACCCGAGAGATGGGAGCTAACAGATTGGCTGAGGTTCTCTGTGTGTGAGGTGCCAGGCTCCTTGTTCCACCTACATGCCCTTGCTGAAGATCTCATTATGAGGAAGCAGCAGTGCTCAGGGAATCCATCAGGGTCTAAAATTTTAACAATGTGGACTATCTTCAGATCAGTCTTCTGGTATGGGAAGACCAAGCAAAAAGAAGTGAGCTTAGAGGACAGTAGAAATGAGTTTGAGGGGAAGAAGCTAAAGAGAAATGTGGAGGGTAAATGTTGGCTGGAGTAGATTTGTGTCATTCGTGAGTGTTGGTGATATCTCTGACTCCACTCCCTTCCTGAAATATACCTGATGATAGGGAGATTTATGAGCCAGAAATCTCTCTTTTGGAAAAAACTGGAGCTTCTATTCTGAGAGCTGAAAAGAATGTAGCATCTCCTTAGAACCATGCAATCAACATACAATCAAGACTTAAAAAGATCATTTATTACCATTTGATTCCATTCTAAGGCCTATTCTATGCAAACCACTGTCCAGGAGCTGAGAATTCAAGTTGTTCAGATCTTCCCTTTCACCTGTCCTCACTGTTAACTCTTTCTGTTTCCTACCTGCCCCCCATCCCTGCCACCCCTGCCAGCTGCTCTCTTTTACAAGCAGGTGTCTCTGCTATCAAACTGCCTATAGGTTGAGTTATGATGGTTTGGCAACATGGTTTGGTGACAAACACTTCCGAAATCTCAGTGGATTCTCGGTGGATTAAAACACACAAATTTATTTCTCACACTACACGTCTAAAGCAGGTCACTGGAGGGATGCCACATCATTGTGACTCAGGGGCCCAGGCTGACAGGGTCTAGGCTCAGGGGCCATGTGAATGACATCACCATCTCAACACTCTAACAGAGGAGAACGCAAGGGGAATCACATGCCAGCCTTGAAGTGCTTCCATCCAGGAAGGCTACCTGTCACTTCTACTCTTATTTAACTGGCCAAAGGAAGTCACACAGACGTGCCTAACTCCATAGGGCTAAAGAAGCATAATCTTCCCTTGTGTTGGAAGAAGAAGAGAAACAGAACTACTGGTAAGCACTATCAATGTGTGCTTTGCCATCTATAATCTACCTCCCGAATTCTTCTCTCCCCCTCTTCCCTCTCTGATCATCTATCTGAACTCCATTCCTTGATCCCTTGCCATTCTAGTGCTATCCTCTTCCATCCCTTCCTTTGTCTCCATGCCTTCTCCCTAACTCTGCCACTTCCTGGCTCCTCTCCTGCCCTGCTTCGTCTGTTTCCCACTCAGCCCTTGATGGTCATGCCTCTATCACTTGGCTGCATTGGATAGATGTGATGGAATACAACCTCAGCTCTAACTCTGCGAGTTTCTCTTGCCCCTAATTGAGCTTAATGATTTATGTCTTGTAATGCACACAAATGGGCAAGAATTCCTGGATCTCATTAATAATTTTAAGTATGCCAGAAGTAGGATGTTAAATCCTAAGCAAAAATTAAATGACCATAAAATCTTTGCTCGCTTCCCAGGAGACAATCCTGTTTCAACTTGACAGCTTAATTAAATGCTGGGTAAATTGGACACAACACTTTTAATAAACAGGACGTGGCAGGCCTGGAAAGGAGATAGCAGAGAGGTGAGGATGGGAGAAAATGAAGCTCAAAAAGTAACAAAAGGAAATTAAGTTATAAGAGGTCTCTCTCCCACAGTGTGACCTTTCTGGGAGCTTCAGATATCTTTAAATGACACGAATGACCCAGAAGATTGTGAAAGAATTGATTCTCTTCTTTGACTCCAGTTTCCTCCAGGGCCATATTGTTCCACAAGGCAAGAAAGCTGTTGTCCAGAAATATTCTTGGAGGTCTTTGCAAAATCTCCTTTGGGTCGATGTTTGACTCTTCCTGGACCAAGTTTCTTGCAAGCCTCAAGCCCACTGGGAAAGTGGCTGGTAGGCTGGAGAAGGGGGATTAGATCTGAGGGGCCACATGGTATAGAGGGCTCCATGCACAGGCCCAACTTTTAGTTTCCATATTTTCCTCTACTTTATGGTTTTGCCTTACCCTGGATAAGGCTTTTTGATCATGACTTTGTTTATTTTTTATTTTATTTTTTTAAGTTCCAGGGTGCCTGTGCAGGATGTGAAGGTTTTTTACATAGGTGAACGTGTGCCATGGTGGTTTGCTGCACATATCAACCCATCACCTAGGTATTAAGCCCAGCATCCATTAGCTCTTTTCCCTAATGCTCTTCCCGCCACTGTCCCCCAACAGGCCCTAGTGTGTATTGTTCCCCTCCCTGTGTCCATGTGTTCTCACTGTTCAGCTCCCACTTATAAGTGAGAATATGTGGTGTTTTGTTTTCTGTTCCTCTGTTAGTTTGCTGAGGATAATGGCTTCCGGCTTCATGAATGTCCCTGAAAAGGACACGATCTCGTTCCTTCTTATGGATGTATAGTATTCCATGGTATACATGTATCACATTGTCTTTATTCAGTCTATCATTGATTGGCATTTGGGTTGATTCCTTGTCTTTGCTACTGTGACTAGCAAAGTGCTGCAATGAGCATATGTGTGCATGTATCTTTCTTTTTTTTTTTTGACCTTTTTTTTATTATACTTTAAGTTCTAGGGTGCATGTGCACAATGTGCAGGTTTGTTACATATGTGTACATGTGCCATGTTGGTGTGCTGACCCATCAACTCATCATTTACATTAGGTATATCTCTTTTTTATGGAAGTCTTTTGCACTGACTTCCATAAAACATAGAGAGATATTCTTGTTTAAAAGACCTCAGCAGCTTGAGTTGCCAAATTTGGGAAAGGAAAGGTTTAAGTGATAGAGTAAAAGACTAGGCATGCTTTTTGGTTGCCTAGAACTGGAGGTGGGGACTAGGAGTGACTGCAAATTAACGAACATGGGATTTGTTTCTGGGGTGATGAAATTGATTATGGTGATGATTGCACAACTCTGTAAGTTTACTGAAAAATGTTGAATTGCACACTTGAATGAGTTTTGTAGTATGTAAATTGTATCTCAATAAAGCTGTCCAAAAAACAAACAAACAAACAAACAAAATAATAAGAAATAAATACAAGACTAAAAGTCAGGGCTCAGACAACACTTTCAGGACAAGAGCAGAGGTAGAGAATCAATCCTAGGCCTCCAGATGAGTTTGCTTTTAGCCTCTCAAAGGCTGTCTACCTCTGGACAGAGGAGCAACATCTGAAGCAGATGGCTCAACTTCCAATCAGTTGCACTCCAGACCCTTGCCTAAGAGCTCAGTTTTGACCTGACAACTCATCAGTTCCTGTCAAATGCATGTTGAGTTGAGTGACACTAAGAGGCACAACATATGCATCCTGTTACCACACACTCCTCTGGGCTGTGGAAATCCCAGAGAGCAGAATGTTTGCACTTTCTTTATCCTAGATACACAAAGAAATGCTTTTGCCACTGTCACCATAATATCGTTTCAGTTTTATCAAAGTTCAATGAATGAAATGACCATATAAAGATGATATAGGTATTTCTGGCTATTATATTACCCTATTACCCATTATATTACTACTTGATGTCTTTTCCATGTGACCCAATATAGCAAGTACCCTATAGAATTTAGTACCAAGAAAAAAAGTTTCTGTCCTAAAAAACTTGAATGACTTATTTGATAAGCAGTGGGAGCTACTGAACTCATGTGGCTGCTCCTCACCCTCCCCCTCCCCTCCCCCCTCCCCTCCCCTCCCTCCCCTTCCCCTCCCCCTCCCTCCCCCTTCCCCTCCCCCTCCCCTCCCCTTCCCCACCCCTCCCCTCCCCTTCCCCACCCCTCCCCTCCCCCTTCCCCTCCCCTTCCCCTCCTCCTCCCCTCCCCCTTCCCCTCCCCCTCCTCCCTCCCCTCCCCTTCCCCTCCCCCTCCCCTCTCCTCCCCCTCCCCTCCCCTCCCCCTTCCCCTCCCCCTCCCCCTCCTCCTCCTCCTCCTCCTCCTCCTTCTTCTTCTTCTTTTTCTTTTTCTTTTCTTTTTTGTCTTGAAAGTCAGGACACTCTGGGCTAAAGTTAGAGTAGAGGGACAGGCATGAGCTTGTCTCTGATACAACTGTTTTCTCTGCTCTCTGCTCTGCTGCATGCCTCTCTCTCACATTCATTCATTCAATCATCAAATGTTTCTCAAGGGCATCATATCTCCAGAGTTGGAATGATGAATAAGACCTGGTCTTTGCCCCCATGGAGGAGGAAGACATAGGAATAATTGCAAATAGAATTGCATAGTAGGGGCCTGCTCTGGATGCTATGGGATTAGAAAAAAGAGACAATATGAATAGAGAAATAGGGTACAACTTTCCAAAGTAGCATATTAACTTTTTTTTTTTTTTTTACTTTCTGTATTATGGATGCTCTGGCATTTGTGACCTCACTAACTGGAGAGAGATTGCCCCTCCCAGGACTAGCCAATTCTTGGAGATAGCACTCCTTTCATGTGTAAACTAACCAGTTCAGAGCCCATGCCCTGAACTATATTCTCTTTCTGGCTCTTACACCCCAGGAGACGATATTTCTCTGCTCTAATCACCCAGGGGCCAGGACCAGACAGTTAGAGACCACCCTGCCAGCCCGAGCCTGCCAGCATTATTTACACTAGACAATTGTAAACTTTCCCTTGCCCTCCCTTTCCAATGGAAAATGCAAAACAAGCTCTTTCCATGAAAAAATCCTGGGCCAGGCTTTCCCCTGGCTCCTTCTGCCTCCTGACCCAACCTGGTGTTTTCCACTGCGGCTGTGTGTGGAGTGGTGTGCACCTTCCTCTTGGGAAATGTAAGTAATAAAAATCTTTCAATGTCATTGGCCTCTCTGTGTCATACTCAGTCACCTCCATACATTAAAATCTGTGAGTATAATTGATATAGGTAAAGCTTGATGAGCAATTGGGAATTTTTCAAGGGTAAGAATATTCCAGAAGCAAAGTTCACTTGTGCATCCACCCACAAACTTGATATGGGAATATTAAGGTGCTGTGTCTGATGCACACTTTTAGCTCTTTCAAGGCAGTCTGCGAACATTCCAGTTTCAATGTGGATGGGGCATAAATGATAAATAATGATGTGTGGGCCAAGTCTTATCTGTACAAGACTGGGTTTTCCTCAAGGTTCTGATTGCTCTTTCTTTTGTTCTGTCAAACACAGAACACAGCACTATGCCGAGTTTGAATCCTGGCTTGCTTTCTTATTAGCTGTGTGTCCTTGTACAAGTTTTTAAGCTTTCTGTGTTTCTGTTTATTTGATTATAAAACGAGAATAACACCAATAGCCTCCTTAGAGAGCTGCCATGAGGATTAAATAGATTGAAATGTGTAAAACATTTAGAACAGTGGCCAGCAGATGGTAAGGGCTGTGCAAGCATTTGCTAAATTATCTTCTGAATCCCACAATGTGAGGAGTACTTATTAAGACCATGGAATCCATAAAGATGTGGAAGGTATATTCTTACCCCTAAAGAGTTTACAAGTATAATGAGAGCCTAGAGAATTCTGGAAAATCAAAGGACTGTTCAGGAAACTGTATTTGCAGAAGATGTTGAAAATGATGAAAGTTATAATAGACTAATGTTTTGGCCTTTCTCCAGTCTCAAATAGAGAAGGAAGTAGAGAAAGTGAAACACTGTGGAAAGAATGCCAGATTCTGAGTCTGAAAGACTTGAGTTCAAGGTCAAGGAAAGCTAGCTTCCTAGATCTACCATTTTCTAGCCATGTAATTCAGTTATTTAGTTTCTCTCTTAATTTTTTTCACTTGTATAATGTAGATAATATTACCTACTGTAGCAGATGGGAGCAAAAGAGATAATGATAGCAATAGCTGACATTTATTGAGCATTCGCCTATGAATTGGGCATTGAACTAAGAGTTCTCTAAGAAAATTAGCGTGGAGAAAAGACCAATGGCTCAGTGCCCAAGGTCACTCAATAATAAGTGGCTGATCTGGGATTTGAACTCAGACACTTTGATTCCAGGGTTTGTTCTAATAACTGTTATTTTACACTAAAGCTCTCAGAACTGTACTGGAACCAGCAGGCACTCATATAATGACAACCATTGTTATTAACTGTGTGGTATCTTTGATCCATTCGGCTAATGGCTCTTGATCATTTTAAGACTCCCTTCAAGTGCTGTCTTTTCTTCCCATCCCCAGAACCATCCTCCTGATACTCCCATAATGCATCACTCAGGGCAAGTATGGGCCCAATTCTCTAAAATTCTCAACTTTATATTTTCTTCAAGTGGTAGAGAAAAGAGGAAAAGTTCTATAGGATCCCAGTCACATTAATAAAAAATTAATAAAATAAAGTTAGTAATGAAACAGTCTGATTAGAGAAACAATTTGAGCTTCAGGCCTTTGCAGATGAGGAAAATTAGATTGGATAAATGATTTACTCTAAATAGATTTAATGCAAACACATCGGAACCTGCAAGCCAAGCAAGCCCAAGGAATTCTGGGAGCCGGGTTGGGACTGGCTTGGCTTGGTAGCAACCCTATAGTCTCTAGCCAGGTCAACTTAGGTATTGTATCAAATGCCAGGCTGAGACAAGGAGTGTATCAGCTGGCAACCCAGCCAATGAGAAGGTGCCTAATGGCTTCCAAATGTCAGCCTGATGATATCACTTCCAAATCCTTCCTGTTCGTGGTAGGCAGGCATTTGGGGCCACCAAGACCACACCAGTTCCAAATCTGTGGTTTCCCTCCCCTTTAGAAAAAGAGTGCCACATGTATGCGACAGCCTTGGGGAATGACTTCCCACGAGTTTCCTTTCTTGCTCAGATCCTGGGCAGAGTTTGACACGCAGGAGATGGCGGTGGGACCTAGGCACATTAATCAATTTGACTGAATTGTCTTTAAAAAAGAGAGAAACTAGCTTAATTAAAAAACCAACCTTTTTTGCATTTTGTGGCTTTCCTTTTCTGTTCTGATTTTTGCTCCCCAACAAATGTCATGTTCATGTGATGCAGTGGTGGCAACACCAGGAACAGGCAGACTTGGTTCCATCTCTTCCATGCTGGGCTATAGTCATAGGTGAAGGGTAGTGGGGAGGGTAGGATACTTCAGTACAATGTAGTGAAAAGAGGCCAGACGTGGGTGTGACTATGTCTCCGGTACTTAGCTATGTGAGCTCAGTTTGTGCATCTTTAAAATGCAGGATAAACATTAACTTACAAATACAAGCATATGTAAAATGATGCTATAGTAGGTAACTCAATTTTTAAAAAGTTGTTCAGTATTTATTAGATGCCTGACAACACACATAGTAACTATCCTCCTTTCTCTCCCCTTTTCCACTGAGGAATAACACCTTTATCCTCCACACCCTGGGTGAAAACTGATGATAAACAAAGGAACAAACAAACAGTAGATTTGGAGAAGAGGTCTGGAAACCACAGAGCACCGATCTGATCTTTGCAAAACAATCAATAAAACTTTGATGTCTCAGGGGTAAGGCAGTGGAGTGGAAAAGCTACACAAGTGGGGAAGGAGGGGAGCCACAGAGTGACAGATGAGAGAGGACAGGGTAAATAAATGTCTAGGCAATGCTCAGAGAGCCCAGGGAAGAGGGTGTGTACAGAATGTTCCAGTCCTGGCTGGGCTTGATGGCCCGTGCCTGTAATCCCAGCCCCTTGGGAGGCTGAGGCGGGTGAATCGTTTGAGCTCAGGAGTTCGAGACCAGCCTGGCTAACATGGACAAACTCTGTTTCCACCAAAGATACAAAAAATTAGCCAGGAGTGGTGGTGCGCACCTATAGTCCCAGCTGCTAAGGAGGCTGAAGTGGGAGAAGTGATCGAGTCTGGGAGTCAGAGGTTGTAGTGAACCGAGATCATGCCACTGCACTCTAGCCTGGGTGACAGAGTGAGACTCGGTCTAAAAAATAAATTCTTTTTTCAAAAAAGTTCCATTCCTGAATTTCCTCCAGAGGTCATCAACTTCAATATTCAAGGCATGGGCTCCCAAAGTGAGGTGAGAGGCATCTGCAGTGGGGCATCAACACAGAAACTGGAGTGACCTTCAAAGAGCCAGGAGCTCTATGTAGAGCCCTTCCTTCCCACCTTTGGGAAAGACTAGGGATCAGACGTAACACCTTGTCTGAGAAAGCTCCAAGGGTAGCCCTACAATAACCCTAACACCATTAGGAGTTTGGCCAGAACTGGAGAGAATGATAGAGATGTTTGAAGTTGGCATCAGCCTTGTCTCAGCCATGGTCATTGTACTCCTATTCTCTTATTCCCTCACCTCTCCACCACCAAGTAATTCATCCAGATCAAATAGAATCGTGGTTAGGAGAGGAGCGTTCGCAGCAGGCAGCAGTATCTTCTGAAGTTCTGGTAAAGGAGAGTTTTGCGGAGGAGGAGGAGGCTGAGGGAGCTGGACCACTTGTCTTACACCTGGGGGAGGGGCATCAAAAGAGCTAGAATAGAGCCTCAGAAATGAATTTGAGCCTGGCTTTAGGAACAACTGATCCTCCAGGATTCCAGCCCAGTTTGGGTGGCCTCTTGGCCGAGTTTGTTCTATTCTAGCACTGTTTGGCTTGATTCAGCCCACCCCCAGTTTCCACTTGTCCAAATCTGCCCAGTTGATCCAGTTCAGGCCAACATGCACCAGTACAAATCAGCTCAGGGCAGTTCATTCTACCACCCCTCAGCAGGACCATGTCTGTTCCATTCAGTTACAGTGGCTTTAGACTTACAGTTCACACCATTGAGGATGTGTGGAAATTGGCAGATGGTCAGCCTAGGAGTCAGCTTCAAAGATGATGGTGTGATACACTGTAGCCACCTGAGACAGGTAGCAATGAAGCTCTAAACGCTGACTCTTCTAAGCCTGGACACTCTAGATATCTTCTTACCAGACACCCTTTCTAGCAACAGTGGGCAAAATGATGAGGGGCCACAGCACCCAGAAATCACAGCCCTGGAACATACTGCTCTAAATTAAAAATATGTGTTTTGTGCTGAATTGGATACCCTCTTATAGTAGACCCTTGTCTAGATGAGTAAGGAGCACTAAGGGTTTAGAAACATATATGAGAGAAAAACATATCAATTGCAAGAAGCCTATCATTTAGCTTATTATTTTTCTCTCTGAATTGGGAAAAAAATAATAATCCAGCTTGGGTCAGCAACATATCCTTCTGCAGATCAGGACTTGAGAACTACTGCTTCTAGAGGGAGTCAAGCCCCCCTGGTAAGCTGCCCCTAGCCCCATGACTGTGGCTCGTCTCCAGCCTCCCATCCCGTCCCATCAGATCAGGCTGTGGTCTCAGTGCTTGTCCTTGTCATGAGGTTCTCATGCCCAATCTTCTCCCCATCTGTTGCCTTCTTTTTGTCAGTCTTGGACTATCATATTCGTTAAGGCCCTTCCCTAAGCTGGTTGCCCTCAGGTCACTTCTTTCTTCATCCATGCCTGTTGTACTGTATCATCTTTGTGAGGTGAGGTGTCCAGCATAGTACCTTTTCCTCTGCAGCTCTTCATAGGATGGGGATGGTTTTGTAAACTCTGTAAGAGCAGATGTTCATATCCAGCTGGAGATGTCTAAGACTGAAGTGGATGCCAGTAGATGCTTATTGGAACTGTGTCTGGCACATAGAAGACAGCATAGCATGTTTGTCGGATGAATGGATATGTGGTGAGTAAATGAGAGAACAGAAGATTGAATAAATGAACGAAGGATAAGCCAATGAATGCAAAAGAAAGTGAAAGCATGACTAGGAAATGGTGAAAGAATATTTGAATTACGAGTGAATGAACGAATGGCCACGATGCATGAAAGGCCACAATCAAGTTGATGCTACAGACCACAATAAACATAGGCTGCTACTCCAGGCCGGCCAACTCCGCCTGGGCTAGTGTGTGTGGTCTTCCTGGCAGCCCTCCTCAGAATCCTCATTAGAATAGCAATTTTCAACCCTATTGTTTTGAGTTTGGATTATATGCTTGTTACCATTTGTCCTCCAGTGATTAGAAAAACTTTGAGATGGTAAAAAAAAAAAAAAAAAAAAAAAAAAAGAAAAAGAGCTTCTCCATTTGTGAACCCCCAAATGAATATCATTGCAACTCAGGCCAGATTTCCAGAACTGGACTGTCATTATGTCAATCTGATGTTAATTAAAATGGTAATTGGATGAGAGTTTTCAAACAGCCTCCCTTACTGGGCAAGTGAGCCTTCCTGCTGGGCTGATTTTGGAGGAAGAGAAGCTGGCAGGGAAGGGAAAGGAAGGTATTATGGATTCTTTTAGGCCTGGAGTGCACCCATTCATCTATCTGCTCCAGTGGGGTGCAGATAGCAGTTTGATATTGTAGTTTTATTCTGATTCAGTGATTTAAGAAACAGAGGGGCAAAGGAAGAAAAAAATGAAGAGCCTTGGCATTTACAGGCCCAGGCTTAAGGACCAGCTTTACCATAGACTCACTGTGTGATTATGAACAAGTGATGTAGCAAGGTATCTTTGGCCAGACCATGATGAGTCTCAGCTTCCTCATCGTGAAATGGGATAATCACTTCCACTTTACATTGCAGCATCACTGTGACGGTCAAATGAGATAAAAGTGACATGGCTTCACCAACTCTAGGGTGCCATAAATAAGAGAGATCACAATCTTATGAGTAGCCATCTGAAAACATTTGGTTAGGGTTTGAACAAATCTGTGAGTGCTATGGTTTGAGTGAAAGCTAAGAAAAACGCAAAAAAAAAAAAAAAAAAAAAAAAAAACCCACCAAAACCACACAAAAAAACAAAAACCTCGAAGCTGTATCATTTGGGCACTGGCTCTTCCTGCTTAGTATTTTTGATTTGTTCAGTCTGAGCCTTGGTTGGACCAGTTTTCATCCATCCTTGATCCTATTGCTTTTTCTCAGGCTAAAAAGAAAAGGGTGAAGAGTTTATTGTATGACTGCCCAGCACAACTGTCTAGCAGCTCAGGCCGCATCATCTTTGTACCAATCCACGTGGTTCTTGGAATGCTGTTGATCACCACGATGTCATGAATATGATGGTTCCTGATCTGCCTTCACATGGTTCATGGTAACTGCAGAGGGGTAGGGAGGGGGTGCTGACTTACTGTGAGCCTTCATGGGTGAGGCACTGGGCTAAGTATTTCACACGTGTGGCCTCCTGTCCTCCTTATGCAACAGTCCTTCAAGTCCACATTAATCTTCCTTTGGAGAGAGGAAGGCTCAGAGAAGTCAAATCATTTGCTCAAGATCAGACAGAGGAGAGGCAGAGTCAGAATTAAAATCCTGGTCTTGATGAGGCAAAACTATGAAATAGTCACGATGAGGCAAAGGTTCTGTCTTTTTCTGTGGCCTTTGGGCTGGATATAGGCCTATCTCTGAGGTTGAGTGGATAAACATAGACATAGGGGAAGGCTGCCTGGATCATCTTTCTTGCTTATGAGAGTGTGAGAGGAGCAATGAGAAGTGGGAGAGACGTTGGTGCCCTATGATAAGTCCAAGGCCAGAGAGATAAAAGGAATTGTGAATTTGCATGCAAAGAAGGAGCTCTGTGCAACTAGCAGTAGGTCAGGAACTGGAGCTGTGAGAGAATCCAGGGGGCTGAGAGCAGCTATTGGCTAATCCAGATGAGAAGAGTGTGCAAAGAGCCCCCAACCTGCTGTCCATAGCAAAGCTAAGGTGCTACGGACAAGCCACTCTGTGCTCTTACTTGTTCCCAATGAGGGGCTACTGTCTCTGTGCCTTAAAGGCATTTGGCCTCTGAGGACTGAGGCTGATGAGCAGGGTTCTCCAGAGATGGGGACATAGGGGGTGCCATTGGGGAGCATCATGCTTTCCCCTGGGATGTGTTTCCAAGGTTCCTGGGGTCAAGTGAAGTGTGACACAGCCCCCAAATCAGCAGCTCTGACTCAGGGTTAAGGTCCTAAGTGTTCTCATCCAAGACTGAAAGCCTCGGCAGGGAATTAGCAAATTCATTCATTAACGGCCCATTGACATTTCTATTATAAAGACTAATCATTTGTTTTTATTGAGATCTTTTTCCTTGATTAAAGCCATTAGTACCAATGAGTAACCATCGATCAATCAACAAGCTTTCTTAAATGTCCCCAACTAGGTCCTGATTGCAGCCTGAATATAGTCAATTTTACCTCTTAACTATCTCTCCAAGCTGGCCACTTCTCTCCCTCTCTGTTGCTGCCACTCTGGTCCAAGCCACTGCCGTTTCTCACCAGGACTACACTGATAGCCTTCTGCCTGGCTCTCTTGGCCAACAAGGCCTTGCCTAGGCCCATTTTTTTTTCTTCCCAGCATCATATCCTGCCATGTCCATTCTCCCAGTAGCCTTTTGCATCTTCATACTGTCTACTCTTTTCTGCAGATTTTCATGTGCTCAGCCTTGGCCCATTCTTTTTCCAGCCTTGTCTTCATTAGACCCCGCTCACTCTTTAGCTCTCAGCTCAAATGTTCTTTCTCAACGAAACCTTCTATGACCCCCGGAGACTGGATCAGGCCCACCTGTGCCCTCTCTCTCCCAGCCCTCTGCCCTGCTCCTTCTAGCACTGGCCCAGGTTGTTTTAGGGGTTTGTTCATTCAATTCTTAGGTTTCTCCCTGGCATGCAAGCTCTGCAGGGGCAAAGATCACTCTATTTTATCTTATCTTGGTTTTAGGGCCAGGACTATAGGGAGGCAGGGGAGGTGCCTAAGGAGCATCATTTGAGGAGACCCTCACTCCCACACATGGGCCCTGAGCTTGCAGGACCCCAAGAGTAGGTCCTCCTGAAGTCTTGTTCCTGCAGCAGCCCAGTGGCCTACTCTCCTCCTAACCCTGTGAGGCTCTCCAACTTAAGACCGACACAAGGAAGGTACACGCCATAGGTACTTATTGAGTGTATACATTGGAGGCAGGAAGACTAAGAAAAGGAGCTAGTTAGGAGGCCACACCCGAAAAGGAGGGGAGAGTGGGAGAGGTTAGACCATGCAGGGACAGCGAGGAGGCTGGAGTGAGCAGTGCAGAGAGAATCCAGTAGGTAGAGAAAAGAGGATGCAGTGATGGTCTGAGTGCGGTGGAATGAGGAAGGGGATGTTCTAGGTTGGGAGGTTGATAATGCTTATTGGCCAGGGGAGAAGGAAGTGGAGGGGAGGAGGACTGGAGCTGTGGGAGGATGAGGCTGAGCAGGCTTTCTATTGGCCAGTTGGCTGGGCAGTTCTTCATTGTTCCTAGCACAGCAGCTGCCGACTGGGCTTTACCAGGACCTCTCTAGAGGGGGTCAAGTCCTGCCATGGTGGGGCTTTCCTCTTTCTTAGTTACCCCTAGGCTCACGTGCCCACTGAGGCCACTGGGAATCTGAGGGCAGGTGCTCCAGGGTCTTCCAGGACTCTGGGAAAGGGAGCAACACCTGGTCCTTAACAAGGTCCATCTGCACTGAGAATGCTGAACACGTTTCATTTCTCTTTTAAATTTTAATTTGGTTCTGTCACTGAAATCACATTAGGCCCCACTCTGCTCTTCAAAATGACATCTTTTAATGTTCTCCAGATATGCAGATCAAACAGGTTCCAAAGAGGTTTTTCCTCTCCTCTGACCCCTCTTCTCCATGGCTCCTCTTTCTCCCTCTCCTTTCTTCTAATTAGGACATGTAGTTTGGTTTCCCAACCGGGCTACTGCTAGTTCAGATACCCTCCTCACATGTCGGTGGGACTGACCATCTGACTGTGGTATTCAGATGTGCAGTCCAGGCACTGTCCTCACACTAGTGGAGGGCAGTCATACCGCCCTGTGGGGACATGGATAGAATCTCAGCCTTCCCTTTGGCTGCACTGATTGACTCTCTGACTTTAGGCAAGTCACCTACCCTCTCTGAGGCTTGGTTAAAACATGACACACTTGGACTAGAAGGTTCAACAGCTTTCCCGTAGAGTCATCCTTTGGAATCTACCCAGTATTGGCCCAGGACACCTCCAGGACATCAAAATCTGTCAATGCTCAAATCTGATATGGAATAACATCATATTTTATATAGCCTACACATATCCTTCCATATACTCTAAATCATCTCTAGGTTGCTTATAATAACTAATACAATGGAAATGCTATGCAAGCAGTTGTTATATTTTTATTTGTTATGAGTTGTTATTTTTATTATTTTTGTGTATTTTAATCTGAGGTTAGTTAATTATGTAGAACCCGTGGACATTAGAGCCCATTGTATTTTCATTTGAGAGTCTTTGGATTTTTCTGAGGGAGAGAGAAAGAGATAATTCATTCAACTCAAGATGGTCCAAATCCCTTCACTGCCCACATACTTCAAGCCAGCAGCAGCCAATCAGTATGCTGGGAACATCCGGGGCCTCATACTACACACCGGAGCTAAACACAAGATGGGGATCAAGAAGAAGAGACTGAGAAAGAGAGAGAGCTGGAGGGGAAAGAGAGAGAGAGAGAGAGAGATTAAAAGAGTAAGATAGCAGAGAGAGTGAAGCGGATGAAAGAGAAAGGGATTCTGATCACGTTTTTTTGTCCCCATGATGCTGAAATGCTGAGGTTAGACATCTTCTTGGGAATTGATTGAAAAACCCAAGGTACTTGAGGAGAAGGCTGTACTCCTTTCTATTCCGCCTGGAACCTGTGTGGGCCTGGTGGAGGCAGTGGCATTGAGCTACCTTCAATAAAGAAAATTATTTCCATGGTGGTGTGAGGCCAGCTGCAGCCTATGCTCAGAGCAGGGAGCAGTAGTTCATGCCATTCTAACCGGCAGCACTTCTGGGCTCAGTGCTCATTTGCTGAAGGGTGTTGGGGGTGGTTCTGCTTTGCATTTGCTGTTAGCACCTGAGAGTTGGCTGAGCCTCGCTCCCTGGTATCAGTCATGCACATCTTCTGAGATGTCACTATGCTGGAGGTCACTCACACACCCAATTAACACACTCATTTTTGAGGCCAGAATCAAGGCTGAAGCTAAAACCACATGGATTTGGAAATCTTAACAGAAGCACAATTCATTAATTTTATCATTGTCTTCCCTCACTGAACAAATTGACCAAGCTTGCACCATTCATCATGGCAGTCGACATCCACACTTCCTCTTTTTTCCATTTGCACTCCAGGGTCCTTGCCAGTGAATAACTAGCTCGTGGCATCACCAATCTTCTCCGCCTCCTCCCATGGGCCTTCATCTTTGCTGACTAGTTACTGGTTTTAATTTTGAGGGTCTCATGATGCCTGGAGGGCAGTCCCTGATAGGAGTGTTGGGGGTACAGAAGTAAGCCTGGGATGAGCTGCTAACCAGCTCAGGTGCCTGTCTGTGCACCCGCTGGGTGCCCACACCAGCAGCTGAGGGAGGATGGGTGATGCAGTTGCGGGAAGATGGCAATGGCTTTTTAATAGCTGGGCCTCCCCTCATTCATCTGCACATGCTGAGTTTATTTTGCCATTTGTCAAATTCTGACTCTAGGGGACCTAGGTTTGGAGTGGTTCAGGCTTCAAGATTGATGACCCGAGTGGAATGACAAGTCCCCCTTCTCCTCTAAACAGGCGGCACTGCCAATAGGAAGCTCCATGGCCCGCTCATCTCTGAAAGGTCCATTTCTCCACCTCTGCTGAGGCTGGAGATAAAATATTTATTCAGGATCTCACCAATATGCCACAGCCTGCCTCCCTGCCCATGCTATAGACAGTGAGCAAGCTTCTAAATGAGCATGAGGCTTAATGACTTAACCCAGGTTTCACTTTGTTACAGAGGAAAGGAAAAAACAAAAGGTTCCAGTCCTCTATTTGGAGAATGGATATTCCTTGGGTAAAAAAAGAAGCTCTTTACTGAGGCTCGTGTTCCTCTAGCTGCTGCAGACAGGCCTTGAACGTACACAGACTTGAGTAGGATGCTGGAGGAGTAGGGTGTTGAATGGAATCAAGCACAATTTTCTTAGGCAGGAAGGGACATTTCGTAGAATCTTTAATTCCCAGGGTTATAAAATCTTAAAAATCTACCCAGTTCAAGCCCCTAATCCTTAAAACCCTGCTAGAACACTTCTGTCTATAATTCAATGCTTCCAGTGATGGCAAAATCACGACTTCCTGAAGCAGTTTATTCCTTGTATGGAATAATCTATTGCAAGCATTTCTTAGATAGGATTGAAATCTGTCTGTCTATAGCTTCTACCTACCCGGCCAAGACTACCCTGGAAATGCACAGAACACATTCATTGCTCTTCTCCTTAATGCCTTTCAATAAAAAGACAGTGATCTTGTCCTCTTTGAGGCTTCTTTCTTCCAAATCAAGTCCTCAGTGGGCTGTTTCATGCTAGTCACTGGGAATGTGAAAACAACGGTGTCCAGTGAGAGATGGGGTCCATGCCTTAGAAAACACACTTTCCTTTGCCGTGCTGGTTGTTGAGGAAGACATCTGCCCGTGCCCCTTCCAATGTTTCTGCCCCTCTGCACATTCCCCTCCTAGCTCACCCCCAAGAGAGGACAGTTGCCACTTTAGGATCCAGGACACTCATCGGGACATGTTTTTCCAATAAGGAAGGCCTCTGTGGGTGAAATGTCCACAATATCTGTGTGATGTCCCCTTTGCCGTCTGGCTACTGTGAAGTGAGGAGGCCAGGCAGGACTGGAGTCCTTAGGGCAGGCTCAAATAGGCTTTCTCTGTTCTACTCCTTCTGTGCTTGCTGCCCAGTCAACCCTACTTTGTTGACCCAGCTATCTTGGAATTGGGAGCAAGAGGCCCCACTCTGGCTGTCAGTGTGTGAGTGTGTGTGTGTGCATGTGCGTGTGCGTGTGGGTTATGTGTGTGTGTGTGTGCAGCCACGCTCCAGTGTGACTGTCAAGCACGTTAAGGACTCACCCAGCTATGAAAAGAATATCCTTGTTTATCTTGCCAGTCATCTTTGGGAATAACTTCCTACTTTGAAACTCCACAGTGCAGAGTAGATATTAGAAGGGCAGGATTCTGGAATTTATGGGTTTATGACTTAATACCATCTGTGTAGCACGAAACCCTATCCTAATCTTCAGTTTCCCTGTGCCTCTTGAAGTGTGACATGCAGAATTAAACTGAAAACCTACCTTGAAAAATAAATATGTGCTCTCTGCTTTAAAAAATCCCATTTGTCAATTTTGACTTCTGTTGCCATTGCTTTTGATGTATTAGTCGTGAAATCTTTGCCTATGCCTATGTCCTGAATGGTATTGCCTAGGTTTTCTTCTAGGGTTTTCATGGTTTTAGGTCTTACTTTTAAGTCTTTAATCCATCTTGAGTTAATTTTTGTATAAGGTGTAAGGAAGAGATCCAGTTTCAGCTTTCTGAATATGGCTAGCCAGTTTTCCCAACACCATTTATTAAATAGGGAATCCTTTCGCCATTGCTTATTTTGTCCGGTTTGTCAAAGATCAGATGATTGAAAATGTGTAGTGTTATTTCTGAGGCCTCTGTTCTGTTCCATTGGTCTATATATCTGTTTTGGTACCAGTACCATGCTGTTTTGGTTACTGTAGCCATAAAAAAGGATGAGTTCATGTCATTTACAGGTACACGGATAAAGCTGGAAACCATCATTCTCAGCAAACTAACACAAGAACAAAAAACCAAACACCACATGTTCTCACTCATAAGTGGGAGTTGAATAATGAGAACACACTGACACGGGGGCATCACACAAGGGGGCCTGTCAGGGGTCAGGGGCTGGGGGAGGGATAGCATTAGGAGAAATACCTAATGCAGATGACAAGTTGATGGGTGCAGCAAACCACCATGGCACGTGTATATCTATGTAAGAAACCTGCATGTTCTACACATGTACCCCATAACTTATAGTAATAAAAAAAATCAGAGACATCAGAGAAAGAGGCAGCCCATGCCTTGCCTGCCAGAGACAGATGGGGAAGTGTCACTTCCACCCACTGGTGCCCCTCTTCCTTGCCCTGGAGGGAGCGGCTAAGGTGACTCGTAAATGTGTGCTGGGTCTCCTCTCTATCTTGGCTGTTGATCTATGGGCAATGATGAGAAGCAGCTTCAAGAAAATGAACTGGATGTGTTTAAAGAAATAATGTCAAAAGGTACACCTGTTGAGGCTCATTTGAGCAATGAGGGATTTGACCAACCCCATTCCATGGCGGCAGAAAGCTTGTTGGTTCTGTGACTTTCTGTGTGTTTCTGGAACTATTGTTAATGTAATGACAGTGGCTTCTAATGCCAGAAAGGGTGGAAGCAAGCAATAGGTAAGAATGAAGAAGCAGATAAAGATTGCTGGAGGGATAGCAGCATTTCAGGTCTCTATGTGTTTGGGAGAAAATACAGCAATAGCTATGGAAATTAAAAACGTATTACTGTTTGATCCAGCAATTCCTTTCTAAAGTATGTTTTTCACAGATGTACTTGTACATGTGGGCAAAGATGGATGTGCAGGGATAGTAATTGTAGCATTTTTGGTAATATCCAAGACAGGGAGCAACTTAAATTTCCATCAGTAGAGGACTGGTCACATAAAATATGATCCATCAAAAAGATGGACTAACATACAGCCTTGATAAAGAATGAGGTTCATCTAGTCGTGTTGATGAAACTCTGTTTGAGACATATTAAGGAAAAAAAACTACAGAACAGTGCGGTTCCATTTGTGCAAAATAAAATGGTCAATTCACAGACACAGGTGCTTATATATGTTTAGACTCTTCCGGAAGGATACACATCAAACTGGTAATACTGTTTACCTTAAGTTGGGAGTAGTGATGAGGGAATAAGGAATAGGGAGAGAGGAGGCTTTGAAAATATGTCATTTTCATTATGTAAATGCATTATCATAAGCTGCACTATATTTCCAACAAAAGTAGTTTATAATAAAAAGAAAGCATATGCTTTCTGCACGTCTGCTAGCTGCTGAGCTTCTCATTGCCCCAGATATTTATTGAACACCCATTGTTTGCAGGATATTCTGTTAGCCCATTTGTGGGAGGAAGTGGGGAATATACAGTTCATGCTTTCAGGAAAACTACTGTCCAGATGGAGAAAGAAATGTGTGCATGCAGTTATTCTACAAGTCAGAGCAGAGAAAATGGAATCTTGATTAGGGAACTGGTGAACATTTTATGAAGCTGGCTTGTAAAATTTTGGTAGTGGAATTTTAAGCCTCACAAATGGATGAATGGGGCACAGAATTCCAGGTGGAAAGAAAAACATGAACCAAAGATATGGAGTGGTAAATGAAAAGCCATGTGGTGTCACCTTAAATGTACCTTCTCATCTACTTATGGTACTACCAGAAATACCACTTTCTTTTGGGTTAAGGCAATATTTGCTTTCAGGAGTCTTTGTGAGAATGTGGATATCGGCTTTTGATTGAGATATAAGAGAATAGATTCAGGGAGGGTGCTAGTAAGCCCGTCCACCCCCCTCCAAAATAGTTTGAATTTGTAGCATTTGCCTGTTTCCAAGGGGTAAATATTGCCCCCATGACTGACTTCAAGCTACCAACACAGAATGGGAGTTGGGACGAGATGTGCATAACAGGTTCCTTTAAGCCCAAAAGAGCTCACTCCAGCCTGCCATGCCACAGGATGAATTAGAATTCCAGAGTCTCGGAAATAAAAGGGACATTAAAAAGAGTTTGACATAAACCTTAGCTACACATGAAGAAACTAATGGGTTTGCACAATGTCCGAGGAAGTGATAGAGTTGGAACATTATCCTCTAGTTCTTGGTTTAGTGAAGTGTCTACTTTTCCTTGGAAAGCACTCATGTAATGGAGGGAATGGAACACGGAGCAGTGTAGTTTTGGTAGAACAAAAAAGGTCATGAGGAAAAGCAGGAACCTTTCTCAGAGAGAGCAGGGTGGGGTTCTAGCATAGGTCTTGGTCACCAGGAAGGCTCTGTGAGCTGGGGAGCTGGGAACAAGTGAAAGGACCACAGCAGGGAGGAGGGGGCACAGTCAGGAGAAGTTTCAGGGGGAGGGCTTGGAAGACAAAATTTCCAACTTCACAGTTTTGTTCAGGACTAACGTTTCTTCCCAGAACAGGGATGTAATGAGCTGACCTGAAATATGGGAAAGAAAAACTGAGCGAGTCCCATTCATATTCTTGATGATCTGTGCGCACTTGGGAAAGTCAGTTCTCCTCTGTGAGCATCAGAGCTTTCCTCCTTAAAGTGGGCCCCGGGAAAGGGGGCTTGTAGATGGCTTCCAAGAACCTTCCAGTGTGACAGTCTTTGGGGCTGTGAATCTGGTTGTTCAGTGAAGAAGCCCCAACAATCATCGAGGTAAGGAGTTGGGGAGAATGGGTGCAGCAAGGTGCATTGACTTATTTTTTTAATTTATACCCAGTTTGGAGTAGACAAAGAGAAATCAGAGCAGCAGAAGGCAAAAGTGAGGTTTGTTTTTCAGTTTGTAGTAGGGCTAGGAAGTAGAAAATGGATCAAGGGAAGAACAGGACAGGGAATCCTTTTTGTTATGTCTTGCATTTTAAAAATGTGACAGCCCATGCTGTTCTTCAGTGGAAAGCCACTGCATTCAGGGCAAGGTTCAGGTTCCTTTGCATTGTCATAGAGCTCTCCATTTTCTGCCCTTGCCTACCTTCCCAGCCTCCTCTCCTGGGTCCCTGACTCCTACCTCCCTGTCACCTAACCAACACTAATCAAGCACACATTGCTTGCTAACAGCCTGAAGGTTTGGGGCCCCAGCCTTTGCACAGACCTCTAACTGGAATGCTTTTCCCCACAGTATCTGCTGGGCAGCTTCTAGTCATTCTTCAAAATCCTGTTCTAGCACTTCAACATATTTCTTAAGCCTTTCTAACATGACAGCCTCTTCCCTGACCTGCCTCCAGATGGAGAAAATCACTTCCTTCCTGAGCAGCTGCTTCTGTAGGCATACCATTTTAACGGCAATACTGCAATTTCATCGCAAGTTCTGTTTTTATCTCCCCCATTTCCCTGTGAACTTCTCAAGGGCAGGAAAATTCTGTCTTGGTTCCTGAGGGTAAAATGAGCTGAATGGTGACTGGCCCTCAGATGCTGGTAGAATAAAGGGGATAAGACTGCTCCTGTAGCCACCCCCGTCCCCAGAGCTCCACCCTGGGAAAGAGAGAGCAGGGCATGCCAGGCGATGCAAAGACTCTTGTAAAGGCTGACTGGGAGTGCTGGTCTGCCCAGTCCCTCAAATTGTTTTTAGCTGAGCCCCTAAGGGAACTTGAGTGAAGCTCTGGGTGGGCAGGAGGGTTGCAATGCTATCGTAGAGTGAGGTAGTTGACAGTCCTGCCCATGGTGCCTCCATGCTGTGCTCCAGTAGAGTCTCCCCAACTCTCTGGAAATGAGGATCTTTCTCATTGATTCACAAATTCAGCCCTCTGCTAAGGGCTGATGCAGATGCGGTGGTACATCACTCAGATCCCAGTTCAACACAGAGAGACTTACTCCTCCTAATGCCTCTTTTTTCCTCTCACAGGTGCTGCTCTCCAGACCAGGCTCTAATCAACTGTTTGCATGCTAATCTCCAGCCCAGACTCAGCCTACAAGGATGTCAGTCTGCTGCTAAGGGCTGCTAAGATTAGTGGACGGGTCAGAGTTGGTATAGCCAAGTGATGATCTCTAGGGACAGTGGTAGGAACTGAGACTACAGGCAGGAAGGTGATGTCAGCAGAGCAACCAAGAGAGTCACAAGGAGAACTGGGATCAACAGAGGTCATTAGAGTGCTGCACAACCCTGACCACCAAGCATGAGCCTGCCATGGCCATCTGAGATGCTTTTAGCTGCAGTGGGGAGGTGGTGGTGGGAGTGGGTCACACTTCAGATATCATACTGGTGGGGGCTCTCACCAGCATGGATGTTGTGATGCATGTTGGCTTCGGGCATGGCCATATATTAGACTCACTTAAAAATACTCATTCCAGGACCATGCCTTGAGAGAGATTGATGTAACTGGTCTGTGGTAGGGCCTAGGTCTTGCTATGTTGTAAATCTTCACTGGGGATTTCTAACATGCAACTGGGATTGAGAACTACTGGTATGGTGAAAACATGATGAGCGCTGAAATCAGAGTTGGGTTTGAATCTGGTCCTGTCAGTGACTGGGGAACTACAGGCTGTGATGAATTATTCTGAGCTTCCATTCCCTCATCTGTAAAAATCATTAAATAATGGGTATTTCATAGAAATGTCATAAGGGTGACATGCTACTAGTAATAACACTGATGGTGATAACAGCTTTCAGTCCATGGAGTTTTTATGATCAACATTATTACGATTTATGTTCAGACTTAGCTTTTTGTCCTTCCTTCTCCAGGGTGTAGCACCCTATGGTAGACTTGCCTTCCTTAGCCCCTACTCTACTGTGAGGGAGTCCTCTCTCTTTGCCCTCATTGCAGCTACCCAGGGTTCAGCAAATTGGCTGCTGCAGTTCAGTGGAAAACCAGTGACTCTCGTGGGGCTGACCAGATGACCAAACACTGGCACTCATGATCACACTCTTGTTCACACCCAGAATAACTCATGCAGCAGTGCAGCCCTTCAGGATGACACTGGTCAGTGTGTGGCTGCTATGCGCAAAAGCAGGCAGGGCAGGGGCTGCTCGTTCACGGGGCAGCAAGAAGGTTCGGGAAGCTTAGAGGACTTCCTCAGAATTGTACCAGTTACTGTGTGACTTTGGACAAGTCATTTTTCCTCTCTGTGCCTCAGTTTCCTGCTCTGTAAAACACAGATGGCTCATCTGGACAAACAACAATTCTATTCAGTTTGATGCTGCTGGTTCTGCGACACCCCATCTACCCCAGAAGATGCCCTGGAGGGCTGGCATCATCTCTGCCCTCTTCCACAGAGACTCCGCTGCTACGGGGTGGGGCTCTGAGAAACGCCACTTCAGAGCAGGGCTCTGAGGGTCTCTTCTGGTCACTGCCCACCCTGGCTTTCCTCACTCCTGCTCCCCAAGGGTTATAAGTTTCCCTATTTCTCCTCCTGCCACCTAGAACTTTAAATAGCCTCCAGCACACTATGTGGCTGCCAGAAGTTGTAATTAAATAATGTCCAGCTGTCAGGAAAGCTGTTATAAATGGTCCTTTTGTCTGCACCACTGTCTGGGAAACCAGGAAGGAGAGAAACTAGGGGGTTATAAATATGAAGGGCAGAAGTTCAGTGGGGAGCCCAGAGAAAGCAGCTTTTAGGGACCCTGAAAACACTGGAGGAATTAAAAGAAAAATCGTAATTAGTCTATGGCAGAGGCCCCAGCTCTGGTTCTGTGACTGGATTTGCACATTGGATAGCCTGAAAATAATTTGGGAAGCTAATGTCTTTATCTGCAGCTGATTCTCTCAGGCTGCAATTAACATCTCCTTTTAAAATCCAGACAGGAAAGCAAAAAGGGCACAGTGAGTGCTGGCAGTCCAGAGAAAGTTCTTGGATCAACTTTCGTTATTTTTCATCTCCTTTTTTTCCTTCCTTTAGTCCTTCCTTCCTCTCTTTCAGCAAACACACTTGAATTCCTGCCCTTACTAGCCCTTCTACCTCTAGAGTTCCTGCATTTCACCTTCTACCCCCACAGCAACCTTTGTTGGTGCCATACCTGAACCTGTCTCCTAGGGGCAGACCAGGATCTAAGTCCTCTCTCCATCAAAATATGCCCATGCTAGGAGCCACTTGCACCTTCTTTTTGTGCTGCAGAATCTCTCACTGGATCTCTTGGAGTACCCAGAGATTTTTCTCTAAATGAGGAATAGGGAGAGAAAATGTACGTTTATTGACCATGTATTAAGTATTAAATAATTTATGCACATTACTCCACTTAATTTTTGCAACACTCCTAGAAGAAAATCGTTATGAAACCCAGTATTGTAAACGAGGAAACTGAGGCTCTTTGAGATGAAACAACTTTCCCAAGTCACACAGCCAGTAATTAAAGGACTGGAGATTAGAAAACTCAGTCTCCAAACTCCACGAGGGCAGAGGCAGTGTCTGTTTTGTGCATTGTCTTGCTAGGGCACTGCATGGTGCCTGGCACATGGAGACCTTGAGAAATATTCACAGAAGAAATAAAGGAAAGAGAAGAAGGAGAAAGGGCAAAACAAGTCAGCTCTGTCACACGCCAAAGCCAGTGATCTTTCTATCATGGCATATTGTCTCTGCAGAGTACAGACAGGCAGTTATGAACTAGAGAGATGTATATAATAGTTGGAGAAAAGTGATTGTTAAAATATGTGCAAAAATAATCTGATTCGAAAGCAGAAGATTGGTTTCAAGGATCATTGGGGAGGTGGAGTGAGAGTACCGTGGGGGTTCAGAGGCTGGAGGGATTGCGTGCAGCTGCACGAATGGGAGGACTTCATGAAGGAGGCAGAGTTTGAGCCTTGAAGGATGAGTAGGATGTGGACACAGAGAGATGGTGGTCAGGGAAGGTTGAGTAGACAGAAGGGATGGGGAGAAACATAAATTACCTGTCAGGAAGGGGATAGACCAGTGGTCAGGAATTTGAGTCTCCGTGGTGTCCTTGAGTGACTATTAGAGATGAATCTGGCTGTGAAGTCCTCCATCTGGGCATTCTGAGACATCCGCTGACAAATTCTACAGCACAGAAAATGTGTGGGTGACTCTCAGGATGGGCATATTTTGCTAGGGAGAGGACTTAGATCCTGGCCTGCCCCTAGCAGACCAGGTCAGGTGCAGCACCAACAAAAATCCCTGTAGGAGTGGAAGGTGAAGCACAGGGACTCTGGAGAGAGGGGGGCTAGTAAGGGTGAGGGCTTTGACTTCACTTCTGCTCCTCCTGTGTTCCCTAGCATTCTGCAACCTGCCACCCAGCCACCCAGGGCACCTGACTAGTGCCTGGGGACAGTGAAGTGTTGTTGAGGCTGTTGTTGAGCTATTTTTTTTTTTTTTTTTCTGTGCTGGACATGCTCTGAGAGCAGCAGGAACATAGATCATGGAAGAAACAGCCCAGTGGTTTGGGGGATTATTAAATAATTATAGCCAGTGCACTATACCTTTATGGACAGGCTGCCTGGCAGCATCCTCAAAGGCCAGATGGGAACTCATAGGACCATTTTAAGAGATGTGAATGCTCATAATGAGAAGGTCTGCAGTAGAATGATTCAAGGTTCCTCGATAAGAGCCCTCTGTACCAAAACACAAGAGCCCAATCATCACTTTCTAGGGCTGGGGCAAACTCTTGACCACTACAAAAATTTGGCTGTCTTGTTGGTGGGGAGACCTTGAAGCCAGCTTTAGAGCAGGTGTTATAGACACTTCTTCACATGAAGGATTCCAGGACAGGATGGATATCAGGTGTGAGTGGGGATTCTGAAAGTAATATATCTGCCAACAGGACTAGGCAGGAGTCCTGCTACCTGGACAGGCAGCCTTGAGCACATCTCTAATTTCTTCTGGGCCCTGGTTTTCTATTTACAAACATTCATTCAAGAAGTACCTTGTGAGGACCTGCTGTATGCCAGGTAGGCTCTGGGGGGCAGGCAGCAAACAAAAGTCCATGATCTCTGTCCTCATGGAGCTTCTAGTCTAGTGGAAATAAACAAGTAATCACACAAATGAATACTTATTCCAATTTGCAATAAATGTTATGATGGGAAAAAATAGGGTGCTATGGGAGAAACTTTTAGGGTGGGGAATCAGAGAAGATTTCTTTGAGGAAGTGACTTATAGCTGATACCTGAAGGGTAAATTATCTGAGTCACACTTGGAGGAAGAGCTCTTGCAAAGGCCCTGTGGAGGAGAATAGATTCCTATACTTGAGGAGCTGCAGTTAAGCCTGCATGGCCAGAAGCAGTGTTCAAGGTGCAAAATGGAGTGGCATGAGGCCGGGGTTGAGGACAAGAGAAGGGCCAGTGATGCATCATCCCATCGATCAGAACGATTTGAGACTTACCCCCATGATTGTTGGGAGACCGTCACTCAATTTTAAACAGGAGTGTAATGACTGGATTCACATGCTAAAAATAAAATAAGCAATAAGAGATGGAAAAGCAACAACCAAACTGCAAAACTACTTGGGCCTCTGTACAGGGGAAAACAAAGATTTGAACAAGTATTTTCTTGTTGCAGAATTTACCCCATGGGAATAATCTGCTAGCAGAACAAAGAATTATGTATGAAAGTATCTATTATAGTTAAAAAGACCAAAACCATTCTGGCTGCTGTGTGAAGAGAATAAATGCTAATAAGTCTTGCCTGTTTCAGAATCAAATGAGAGAAAACTATGAAAGGGCTTTGTAAGTGGTAATATGGGTACACGTTTGAGAGGGACCCAAAAGCTCCCCATCCTCCAACTCTCCATCCTCCCCCAGTAAAATGCTGATTATCCCAGGAGCTTAAGGCTTTAAATCTATTAAAGGGGAAAGGTCCCAAGGAGGCTCACTCTCTGAGCTAAGCAGGACAAAGACAGAACCTCAGCCCCAAAGGGACTAGAAGCAGTGATTCTCAACCCTGGCTGTACGTTAGAGATACCTGGTATGGAGCTAGCCTTGAAAAAGGCCCCTAAAGAACCTTACTCCCTTGTGTACCAGCCCTTGTGCAGTCCCTCCCATACTGAATATGTATATACTAAGTAACCAAAATGACATTGTGGAAATGATGGAGTGTGACTTTCAAGGCTGGGCCATAAAACACATTGTGGCTCTGTCTTGCTCTCTCTTTCTTGGATTATTTGCTGTGGGAAAAGCCAGCAGCTATGTTGTGAGGATGCTCAATCAAACTTGTGGAGGAGTCCATGTGGCAAGTAACTGAGGTCTCCTAACAACAGTCATATGAAAGAACCTTGTGAAAAGAGACACTCCAGCTCCCGGCTGACATTTTACCTGCAACCTCATGGGAGACCCTGAGCCTAAACTACCTAGCTACACCATTCCCTAGCTTTCTGATCCACAGAGACACCATTCCCTAGCTTTCTGATCCACAGAGACAGTGAGACAACACATACTTTTTGTTTTAAGTCATTTTTTGGAGTAATTTGCTATATAGTATTAGATAACCAATGCTCCTGGGGAGCTTTAAAAAATCTCTATGCACAAGTCATATCCCCAGAAATTCTGATTCATTTGGTCTGGGGTGAAATCTAGGCATTGGTATGTTTAAAAGCCCTCAGATGACTAATGTGCATCCAGGATTGAGAACCACTGGACTGAAAAATCGAGTGAGCAGGTCAACAAAGCAGGGATTAGGTATAGGGTATTGCCTCAATTTCCAGGGCTAAAACTTGGTTTAGGCTACGAGTTCTACCCTGGGATAAGTCTAAAGCCTAGTGTGGATCAGAGCCCAGGGTCACAGTGGGCTGATAGTCAGTTGTCTTGGTGTCTACAGCTTCTGTGGATCCCTAAATTTCTCTTAGGACACAGGGAAGGAAATCAAGTGGCCTCATTGGAGGGAAGAAGAGAGGTCCAGAGCCAGTCAGGTAAATCCACTTTCTACAGTCCATAGCTTTGATCCACAAACCCTCCATGCAGTCCTCCACCTTTGGAATGCAGGTGTGCCGGATGCCCACTTCTCCACTGACGGGCAGCCCTCCACCTTCCTCCCACCCACCATTGTTTTCTGTCCAGACCACGTTCCTGTCTCTGAATGTTCTCTTTGTAACTTATGAGCAATGATGACGGCCAATTCTGAAAACCTTTGTCTGTCCTCAAATTTCCATGACTAATGAGACATTGTTCCCATCTCTGCACAATAACTCAGGAGGCTTGGCTGTCTCTTTGTACTCCCTCATGTTATCATCCTGATGAAACCTGCAATAAAGTAATTAAAGTGATTAGAAAGGGAGTCCTAGCAGATGAAGATGCTGAGGAGATGGTCAGATATTGTGAGCTCACCCAGTTGATCTCAGCCCTGCGTGTCAGGGTAAGGTGTCTGGTCTCCTGGGACTCTCCTGTGAATAGGTGCTAGTACCAACTTTCATCTGCAGGGTACCAATGATTTCAGAAGCATTTTAGACTTTTTTTTTTTAGCACGTGTAACATGGTAGGTGTAGAAGATACAGAATTTAATAAAACCCTCTTCTTGTTCTCAAGGAGCTGTTGGCTTAGTAGAGACAAATAACAGAAAAGATAAGACTGTGATGAATACTTTCCTTAGGGACTGAGAGAGCACAGAGGAGAGGCACCTTGTTCAGCCTAGGCAGTTTTTTGTTTTGTTTTGTTTTTTTTGAAACGGAGTCTTGCTCTGTTGCCCAGGCTGGAGTGCAGTGATGCAATCTCGGCTCACTGCAAGCTCTGCCTCCCCGGTTCACGACATTCTCCTGCCTCAGCCTCCCGAGTAGCTGGGACTACAGGCACCTGCCACCATGCCAGGCTAATTTTTTATATTTTTAGTAGAGACGGGGTTTCACCGTGTTAGCCAGGATGGTCTCGATCTCCTGACCTCGTGACCCACCCACCTTGGCCTCCCAAAGTGCTGGGATTACAGGTGTGGGCCACTGCACCCAGCATAGCCTAGGTAGTTTTGAACAAAATGAGATCTGAGGCATTTTGTTGCCTGAGTAAAGACAGAAGGGGCATTAATATGAGAGAAACAGTAGGTACAATGTACAGATATAAGAGCATAGGGCTTTCCAGGGAATCGTAAGCAACTCCTTGGGTGTCTAAATATGTTCCTAGAAACCATGGCTAAGGGGAGTGGCCCAATGGTAATTGGTGAAAAACAACCTGCTTAAGTTGAACATCAGCCTATGCACAAAAGGGATCCAGTGCACAGGAATCACTACCTGCAAAATACGTCCTTGATCCAACCTGACACCATATCCACATCCTATTTATTTCACAGACTATAGAACCCTCCCCTTTTATTGTACTAGCCTAGTGTTTGCTCCAGTCCCATCTCCAGAACCAGGGCTTTGATTTGCATTCTTTTTGGTTGCATGACCCACTGAAACCCTGGTCCTTGCTGGTCTTGTCCTCCTGTCTCCTGCTTAGGTCATGTTAACACTGGCCTCAATTACCTTTCTGACTCTCATCTGGGCCTCAGTGCCTTCTCTTATGAACTGCATCCATAGGAAGTCTTAACACTTTCAAGGGTTTTATGGGACCAGGAGCTGGAAAGAGGAGGCCTGGGAAGTTAGAAACCCAAATGCCCGATGGCACTCCAGGGGGAAAATCTAGAAGGGGCAGAGGCATCAAGAGTAGGGCACCAAGTATGCAAAATGAAGGAAATAAAGTTGGGGGAATACAGCATTAAAAACTGGTTACATAGGTAAGGTGCTCCTGGATACTCTACTTCACATCACTGACCCTACAATAGGAGTCATAATTGTCAATGCCTTCATCTAGATGTAGGGCTGGGAAAAAATAATGTAAATGTCAAGTGGCCAGTGAAGCAATGCAGGGTGCTGGGGCCACAGCAACCTGGAGAGCCCGTGGTCTGTCTAATTGTGAATGCAACTACTCAGTTCCGACCTGCGGCCGCCATGTGGAAATGTGGGTCCAGTGTAACCAGACACTGTAACTTCTCAAGATAAGCCAATAATCTGGATTTTAATGGAAAATAGTTGGCAGTTCAAATAAAAACAAACAATTACAAAACTGTACATAGATAAAATGAAGGCATATGGTTTTTGAATTTCACTCTCTACATAAAAACAAACAGAGCAACTAGAGACCAAAGCTCCTAAACCCATGGACATTTATTAAATGTCCATGCACCCTGGGTAATGAGGTCCAGCACACTGGGTAATGAAGTATCCCCATGAACCCTAAATGCAAGCAGGTGAGGACAAACCACTAAAGACCACAAGCCCTGCCTGGTCTCAGCATCTATCTGAGAGGATGCAGAGGGAGGCAGCAAGGTATATGATAGATCTGAGAAAAAGAGAATCCCCATAGAGCCAGCATGTCCTCACTGGAAAGCACAGGGGCAATTTGATAACATTAGCTAAAACTGGGAAGGGGTCTGCCCACTCCATTCGTGGGTTCGTGACAACATCTGAAAGGACGAAGCAGTCCAGACCCTATAAATGTTCAAAATTGATCCGCCAGGAGTCCTCCTTCCAGAGTCCACATACTGATGAGAAACTGCAGGGTGTTGAATCAAAGTTGAGTACAATAGGGATGATAGAATCAGAAGAAAGAGGTCGGGAGTGGTGACTCACGCCCGTAATCCCAGCACCTTGAGAGGTCGAGGCGGGCAGATCACTTGAGCTTAGGAGTTTGAGGACAGCCTGGTCAACATGGTGAAACCCTGTCTCTACTAAAAATACAAAAATTACCCAGGCATGGTGGCACGCACTTGTAATCCCAGCTACTCAGGGAAGCTGAGGCACGAGAATCACTTGAACCCGGGAGGCAGAGGTTGCCGTGAGCTGAGATCGCAGCACTATACTCCAGACTGGGTGACTGAGTGAGACTCTGTCTTACAAAAAAAAAGAAGAAAGAAAGAAAGAGAAAGTCCATATAAAAACTGGGTAGAGGAAGAGCGTCAGGAAATCTCAGAAGATGCCATATTTTAAAATATTGCACAAAAAAAAAACAAAAGAAGGAGCTCTGTGAAGTTAGAAAAGCTAACCTGAACCAGGCCTCCCTCACAAAGCCCAGGAAAATGATGATTGCATAAAAATAGACATCATAAAAATATTGAGGGCAAAACCCACACAATATCATTATAGGAACAAAGAGAATAAGGTACAGAACAACTTCTCTATAGAAGTGAAAGTACACCAGTAAGATATGCCCACAAAAGAGATCAAAACTATAACACGCTATATTCCAAAATAACTGAAAAGACATTAAGAAAATGATGCAAGGACAACACAAATGAGAATGTAAAAAATACTGAAAGACTCATGGCAAATCGCAGGCAAGAATGAGAAACAAAAGAAAAAAGTCACTTCAGAAATGAAGACCAAATTAGAAGGATCACAAGAGTAAATTAATACAATTGACCCTTGAACAACATGAGGTGGAACTGCATGGGTCCACTAATATGTAGATTTTGTTTTGTCTCTGCCACCCTTGAGACAGCAAGACCTCCTCTTCCTCCTCCTCCACTGCTCAATGTGAAGACAACAAGAACGAAGACCTTTATAATGGCTGGGTGCAGTGGCTCATGCCCATAATCTTAGCATTTTGGGAGGCCCAGGTGGGAGGATTGCTTGGGCTCAGGAGTTCGAGATCAGCCTTGGGAACATAATGAGACCTTGTCTCTACAAAAAATACAAAAATTGACTGGGCATGGTGGCATATGCACATAGTCCCAGCTACTTGGGAGACTTGAGTGGGAGGATCCCTTTGGGAGGATCACTTGAGCCCAGAAGGTCGAAGCTGCTGTGAGCCATGATCGCTACACTACATTCCAGCCTGGGCAAAAAAAAAAAAGACTTTATTCACCTCCACTTAATGAATAGGAAATATATTTCCTCTTCCTTAGGACTTTCTTAACAACCTTTTCTTTAGCTTACTAGAGTACAGTATATAATGCATATAACATACAAACCATATTCATCAACTGTTCGTGTTATCAGTAAGTGAATAGGAAGATATACCCACTTAATGAATAGGAAATATATTTCCTCTTCCTTAGGACTTTCTTAACAACCTTTTCTTTAGCTTACTAGAGTACAGTATATAATGCATATAACATACAAACTATATTCATCAACTGTTCGTGTTATCAGTAAGTCTTCTGGCCAACAGTAGACTATTACTAGTTAAGTTTTGGGGGAGTTCATTAAGAAGTGGGAAAAGGACATGAACAGACACTTTTCGAAAGAAGATATAAATGTGACCAACAAGCATATGGAAAAAAGCTCAACATCTCTGATCATTAGAGATATGCAAATCAAAGCCACAGTGAGATACCATCTCACACCAGTTAGAATGGCTATGATACAAAGTCAAAAAATAACTGATGTTGGCAAGGTTGCAGAGACAAAGAAACACTTATGCACTGTTGGTGGGAGTGTAAACTAGTTCAACCATTGTGAAAACAGTGTGGTGATTTCTCAAAGACTTAAAAACAGAACTACCATTCAACCCAGCAATCCCTTTACTGAGTATATAGCCAAAATAATAGAAATTGTTCTATCATAAAGACGTACACGTGTATGTTCACTGCAGCACTAGTCACAATAGCAAATACATGGAATCAACCTAAATGCCCATCAATAGTAGACTGGATAAAGAAAATGTGCTACATATATACTATGGAATACTATGTAGCCATTAAAAAAAATGAGATCATGTCCTTTGCAGGAACATGGATGGAGCTGGAGGCCATCATCCTTAGCAAACTAACACAGGAACAGAAAACCAAATACTACATGTTCTTACTTATAAGTGAGAGATCAATGATGAGAACACATGGACACATAGAGGGGAATGGGCTGTATCAGAGGGTGGAAGGTAGGAAGAGGGAGAGGATCAGGAAAAAATAACCAATGGGTACTAGGCTTACTAACATGATGACTGGCCAGGCCCAGTAGCTCACGTCTGTAATCCCAGCACTTTGGGAGGCCAAGGCGAGTGGTCATGTGAGGTCAGGAGTTCAAGACCAGCCTGGCCAACATGGTGAACCCTGTCTCCATTAAAAATACAAAAATTAACGGGGTGTGGCAGCATGTGTCTGTAATTCTAGCTACTTGGGAGGCTGAGGCAGGAGAATCGCTTGAACCTAGAGACAGAGGTTGCAGTGAGCCGAGATCGTGCCAGTGCACTCCAGCCTGGGCGACAGAGCAGGACTCTGTCTCAAAAAACAAAACAAAACAAAAACAAAAACAAAAAACCCTAGGTGACGAAATAATCTGTACAAAAAATCTCCATGACACAAGTTTACCTACATAACAAACCTGCACATGTACTCCTGAACATAAAAGCTAATAAAAACAATGGCTTAGGGAGTCAAAAATTATATGCAGACTTTCCACTACATGAGGTGGGGGTGGGGCACATTGTTCAAGGGTCAATTGTACAACACATTGTACAAGAGAAACAGAAGGTTAAAAAGGAGGAAATTGTAAGTAAGCCGGATGGGGTGGTAAGAACTATAGTCCCTGAGGCAAAAGGCTTGTTAGTGCCCAAGAGTTCAAGACCAGCCTGGGCAACATTGTGAGACCTCCTCTCAACAAATAAATAAATAAATAATAAAACATAAAATAAATAGAAAAAAAAAGACAAATGGTATTTGAGAGAAAATGAAAATACTGCACAGTGGCATAGAATATCTATTACATAATAATAGAAGTCCCTGAAAAAGAAAACCAAAGTAAGGAAATGGAGCAAATACTAGACATTATAATTCAAGGCTTTCCTGAAATAATGATACAGATAGTAGCAAATCTAAATCTGCATATAGAAAGAACACAAACACAGTGTACCTGAAAAATTGTGCTTGAGTGACCAACACCAAAATGTATTCTGGTAAAATTACTCCACTTTAAGAAGAAAAAATTATTTAGGCATCTAGCCAAAACAGGAAATAGCTTATAAAGAAAAGGAAAATTAGGTTATTATCAAACTTTTTGACAACAATGCTTTATGCTAGCAGGAAACAAAGTAATATTTTAAAGATACTTAAAGAAAGAAAATACAATGCAAAGATTTTTTATCCAGAAAAATTGACTTTTGGCCAGGCGCAGTGACTCATGCCTGTAATCCCAGCACTTTGGGAGGCCGAGGTGGGTGGATCACGAGGTCAGGAGATCGAGACCATCCTGACTAACACAGTGAAACCCCGTCTCTACTAAAAATATAAAAAATTAGCCAGGCGTGGTGGCAGGCACCTGTAGTCCCAGCCACTCAGGAGGCTGAGGCAGGAGAATGGTGTGAACCCAGGAGGCAGAGCCTGCAGTAAGCCGAGATTGTGCCACTGCACTCTAGCTTGGGCGACTGAGCAAGACTCCGTCTCAAAAAAAAAAACTGACTTTTATGTATGAAGGATATGGGTAACTCATCGATATGCAAGAACTCAAGAAAATGAGCACTTCTTGAGGGATTTAGTAGAGAATAAGTTTCAGATAAACAAAATAACCAAAGAGCCATTGATAGTAAGGGTTTGGCAGTGAGCATTAAATGCATAGCCTTATGAAACTAAGACCAAATCAAGGTTAGAATGGAGAGTAAGGTGTGCAATGGCTATCTGATTTGAAAATGTAGATATGATACAAGTACAAAAATTCAGAGGATAATGTGGAGAATATATGAGTTTTTTTCTAATTTTTTCTAGTAGTCATATTTGTGGTGGTAGTATTTATATTGTCTTTCTGAGACTGTTGAGTAGGTAATGTGAGATAAAACAAATGATTAATCATAGGATATTCTACTCTTATAACTCCTAAGTACTCAAGAAACTAGGACACTCACTTTGGAGGGATGGAGATACAGACATACTGGGAAAGAGATCGAGTAAAACCTGGTAGTTCTGAATTCAAATTAGAAGTGTCAGTATGAATACAGTGTATAAATTTTCTAGCTCTGTTTGCTGAAAAGGCCTAGAAATAATGACTGAACTAGTAACAGTGAACATCCCTAGTACACAGATTTTGGTATTGAAGTACCATTTCCCACTAGAGGGAATCAGGACTTCTTGAGACATGGCAGATTTCAGGTTTGAGGCCAGAAATGCACAATAAGTCTGGGATATCTTGTCATAGTAAATAGCAAAGTAGTCACCAAAAGCCACCATAATCTAAAGGATACAGATACCAACTGAAAAAGCACCCACTAGCCAAAGATGAGTCCATCTGAGTATCAATAAGAATAATAAGTAAAATGAATTAAAATGCATCACACATGTTAATATTAAATACATGCATTCGTAATTACCCTGCCCCTTCTCCCCCCACCGCTGCCATACATATATATGTCAACTTGGGGAATTAGGGAGCCAGTCATTATCTTGAAATCTGGTAAATAAAGGGGATAGATCAAGCATTTATTCTGCCTTTCCTATATGAACTATAGGGGAAATGTCTCTTTATAGAAGCAATTCTACTAATTTAAAAAAAAACAGATTGTATTAGGATCCACCGTTTATATCTCCTGACAAATTATTGAATCTAGGCACGGAGCATCTATGGCTGCTAACAGCATGAAAGGAAAATGAGCATTAGTTGCCTCCTGATGTACCACTTGTGGTCTGGCCAAAGCGATCAAACCTGAGTCTGATCAGACCTCTGGACCCAGCAGCCCATTTGCAGGAAATACAGAGGACAGGGGAATGTGCTGAGCTGCACCACAAGTGAGCAATTAGCAAAACCCGGGAGAAATCAGGTCAGATGACTCAGGTTCCTCAACAGATAAACTGTGAAGAAAAATAAAGAGAAAGGAATGATAGTGAGACTGCCTTTGCAAAGATGATGACAGTGAGAAAAGTCTAGCATGGCTGCTCCATCTTGCTTCTAGCCTCACAGTCTGACTGTCTTCACTCATGCCTGGGCATAGGCCAGGCTATTTAGTTTATAGTTTAACCTTGAAGCAAGGGTGATAATAGCCTGTCTCTAAAACTGATCCCTTCCCTGTTTGGGCACTGAAACTACCTTTGTAAGACTAATGAAAGGCCACAGGTTTAGGATTCTGAATTAGGGGCCTGAATTCTCCTAAAATGTAGGTATAGTTTCTATAAACTCTTGTTGCTCAGGAGTTATATGGCCAGAGATCACAAGATTTGTAGCTTCCTCAATTGCTCCTCTAGATAAGATCACCATTATAGAACTGAAGATTGGTCATTTGAGATGTTTTTCAGACTTTTGCATTCTGGCAACCGACTGACCCCACCCAGACTTGTGACTCATCGCTCAGCTGGTCCTGCGGCCTCCACCCAGAGGAGGACTCAGCACATGAGGACCGTTTTCCACACCCTGACGATTTCATCCCCAACAAATCAGCAGCACCCACTTGTAGCCCTCTGTCCGCCAAATTATCCATAAAAACCTAGCCTCTGAGTTATCAGGGAGACTGACTTGAGTGATAATGTCAGTCCTTTCACTCAGTTGCTCTGCATTAATTAAACCCTTTCTTTACCGCAATACCACAGTCTCAGTGAATTGGTTTTGTCTGTACAAGGGTGGTGGGGGCGGGAGCAGTAAGAACTTGTTGAGTGATTGCAATAGCAACCTGTAAGGAACATGCAATGCCTTAAAACACATACCAACTTCTTTTGAGACAGGGTCTCAGGCTGGAGTGCGGTACAAGATCATACCTCACTGCAACCTTGAACCCTTAGGCTCAAGCAATCCTCCTGCCTCAGCATCCCTAGGAGCTGGGACCACAACATACCAACATTTTTAAATGGGCAAGACTAAAATATAGTCACTATGCACATGTGAGTGATAAAACTATAAAGAAAACACAAAGAATTGTTTACTATAAACATCATTATATAGTTAATGCTATTTGTTTTATATTAAAACGGAAAGATATTTTTTAAACCCACATATATATCCAGGCTGAAGAAAACATATCTGTCAGGCCACCTTGATCATTAAGACCTCCAAGTGTAAGGGCCAGGTGCAGTGGCTCATGCCTGTAATCCCAGCACTCTGGGAGGCTGAGGTGGGTGGATCACTTGAGATCAGGAACTCAAGAGCAACCTGACAGTGAAACCTTGTCTCTACTAAAAATACAAAAATTAGCTGGGTGTGGTGGCATGCACCTATAGTCCCAGCTACTTGGGAGGCTGAGGCACAAGAATCTCTTGAACCCAGGATGCAGAGGTTGCAGTGAGCCGAGATCAGACCACTGCACTCCAGCCTGGATGAAAGAGTGAGACTCCATGTCAAAAAAACAAAAACGAAAACAAACCTAAAAAACCTCCAGATTTAAATTCTGCTTGAAGGATCGGGCTTTGGATATCATATGGACTCCCATCTTCCTGTTGCCTCTGGCCTCTAGCCATTTGAAGAGATTATCCAATGAATAGGTAGAGGTCATGAGAGTAAACTACAGGCTTTTATTAGGCAACCAAGAATGAGCTAAGTAATAAAATATAACTTGTCCCTGAGTAGAGGTCTCCTTGCATTTGACATTTCTATTTTATTTCTAACCAGAGGCCCTCTGGGGTCATACAGAGTCTCAGAAAATGTCATGAGCAATGTATATTTATGATGGTGGTTCCATAGTTTTAGGCAAATTCTACTTTAACATACCCAATATGCAAAATTTCAGGGTAATTGTGGTATTTTCACCATAAAAAAAACTCTTCCCTTTAAAGAAGGGTTCAGCTTCAAGCTTCCTTTAAATAGTAGCTTGGAGGATAAGGTAAGCATTTGTTTACAGAACAGTAATTGCTTCATAGGGTGGAGGGAAGTGTGGGCTGTTCAATGATTGTGCCAGTCCATGGGCAAACAACGCTTAGTTACACAGGCAGTCCAAGGTTGGGAGAGCCATGATGTGCATAATGAAGCAAAGAGTTGAAGAACATCAGTCACTTCACACTCTCCAGGCCCAACTTGCAAATTTTCTTCTTTATAAGCTGGAATCTTCACATAGTAAGACAAAGCATATGCTAAGAAAATCAGTTCAGAATTTCTGAATCATTTTGTTGAACACATTGAGCTACCCATTTGTCTCGGTGATTATTTGAATTAGTCATAAAAGCAGTTTTTGATACCTTGGGGTTTCTTAACATCTGAGTTTCCTTCCTATGTTTCCTCTGTGTTATGAATTTTTGTGAGAAGAGACTATTTTTCACTATTTAAAAGCTGAACAGGACAATTACTCACTTTCCCAGACTCCTTTGTCGTTAGAGAGCAGGCACATGAGGCACATGACCTGGCCCAACCAATCAGAAGCACTCACTTCAGCCTCCGGGGTTCTGGGGTGAAGAAATAATGATGGCCAGGGAATCCTTTTTTGTGTGTGTGAAACAGGGTCTTGCTCTGTTACCCAAGCCAGTGGTGGCACAATCATGGCTCCCTGAAGCCTCAACCTTCTAGTGCTCAAAAAATCCTCCCACCTCAGCCTCCCAGGTAGTTGGAACTATAGGCACATGCCACAATGCCCAGCTAATTTTTGTATTTTTAGTAGAGAAGAGGTCTCGCTATGTTGCCCAGGCTGGTCCCAAAATCCTGGGCTCAGTTGTTCTTGTCTCCTCGGCCTCCCAAAGTGCTGGGATTACAGGCACGACACACCACACCTGGCCAGTGTTGGGGAATTCTTGCGGTGCTGGGGCAGAGGGCACCAGCAGCCTTATGTGTGACTTTCAATTTAGACACCTGGCTGATACCATGATCTAAGTCAATTTCATAATAAGCCACTTGGAGTGAAAGGGGACAAGACCTCAAAGAAGATAGTCTTAAAATGTCTTAACTTAAAATGGTCTTTTAAAGAAAATGAGAGGAATATTTTCATTTTGGTTGAGGGGAGGAGTGAAGGCTGGGAAGAAGAAAGAAGAGACTGTATGGAGTAAAACAGTGTAGGGAGAAGGGCCCGTGAGAATTCCCTGAGAGGGCTTAAGAGCATGCTAAGAATAGGGATATCATAGGGGTTCCATGTAAAGTTGTTTTAAGTGCTGTAGTGTAAATTACCCTCCTCTATTCCCTGCTTCTTCAGCTCCCCAAGATGTCTAAAGTGTACTCCAGACTCATCGATGCTTTATTTGAGTGGGGTTTGAGGTGTGTGGAAATCAAGGAGAGGCTGAGTTTCACAAATGGGTCATCTGAAGTCAGGCAGAGGAGAGAGAAGAAAAACCAGAAGCCCAGAGCCAGAGGAGAACTGAAAACAATTGAACTCCACTGGACATTTGTAAACATCTGCAGGAGGGGATTCTACAGAATAATGAAGATGATTGGACAGGTTACAAGACCTTGACTGGCCTCTGCACCCACTCATAGAGCAGGATGACTGTATTTGGGGAGGCTTTAATCTTATTTTTAAACAGATATTTTGAGGTATAATTTACATGCCATAAACTTCACCCCTTGTAAATGCACAGTTCAATGATTTTTGAGTTGTGCAATCATCATAATCCAGCCTTAGAACATTTCCATCCCTCAAAATGCTCTCTTGTGCCCATTTGTGGTCAATCTACATTTCCACATCCAGCCTCAGGCAAACACTGACCAGCTAGCTGTCTGTAAATTTACCTTTTCTAGAAATGCCATACGAATTAGAGTCTTTTGGATCTGGTCTCTTTTGCTTAGCCTGATGTTTTCGAGGTTGGATGTAGCATGTACCAGTGCTTCACTCTTTTTATTGCTAGATAGTGTTCCATTGCATGTATACACCATGTTTTGTTTATTAAATAGCTGACAATTGGATTATTTCCACATTTTGATTATTATGCATAGTGCTGTTATAAACAATTGCATACAAGTCTTTGTAGACATATGTTTTCATTTCTCTTGGGTAGATACCTAGGAATTGCTGGGTCACATGGTAACTGTGTTTAAACTTCCGAGGAAGTGCCAAATTGTTTTCTGAAGTGGCAGTGCCACTTTACATTTCCACCAGCAAAGAACGAGGGTTCCAATTTCTTCACATGCTCATCAACACGAAGTATATCGTTGGTCTTTCTGATTAGAACCATTTTAGTGGATGGGTAGTAATATCTCACTGTGGTTTCGATCTGCAATTCCCTAATGACTAATGATGTGGAATATATTTTCATATGCTTATTAACTATTCATGTATTTTCTTGGGTGAAATGTGTACTCAAATCTTTTACTCATTTAAGAAAGTAGGTCATTTGTTTTCTTGTAATCGAGTTATAAGAGTTCTTCACATATTCTGGATACAAGTGCTTTATATTACTTTCAAATATTTATATTATTTGTAATATTTTTATTACTTGCAAATATTTCTTCCTAGTCTGTGGCTTATGTTTTCCTTTCGTTCTTTTTCTTTTCTTTTCTTTTCTTTTTTAAGGCAGGGTCTTGCTCTGTCACCCAGACTGGAGTGGAGTGGTGTGATCACAGCTCACTGTAGGCTTGACCTCCTGGGCTTGAGTGATCCTCTCACCTCAGCTTCGCAAGTAGCTGGGACTACAACCACACACTACCATGCCTGGCTAATTTATTTATTTATATTTTTTGTAGGGATGGAGTCTGGCTATGTTGCCTAGTTTGGTCTTGAATTCCTGGACTCAAGTGATCCTCCCACTTCAGCCTCTCCTGGGATTACAGGCATGAGCCACTGCACCTGACTCATTTTCTGATCCGTAGCCAGATGCGTTATCCATTGCGCCACTGGCCCGCGGTTGTACCTGACTCATTTTCTTAATGATGCCTCTTGAAAAACATTTTTAAAAAATTTACATGAGGTCCAATTTATCAATTTTTTCTTTTATGGACTATCTTTTCAGTGTTATATCTAAGAAGTATTTGCTTAATACAATGTCAAAAAGATTTTCTCCCATAAATTATTTTATAGCTTTAGCTCTTACATTTGGGTCTATGTTCCATTTTGAATTGATTTTTGTATATGGTAAAATGTGAGGGTGTAAGTTTATTGTTTTGTATTGATGGGCTTCAAGACATGCTGCCCCAAAATATGACACCGTGAACATTTGAGAAAACAGCAGAAAGAGAAAGTCTTTCTCACCTCCTTCCTTCTCCTTCTCCCATGAAGCAGGTCATAAGGACCTCATTTCAGTGGTGCCCTCTATCTACCTGGAAGAAAGGATGTTTTTATCTCTGAAGACACAGAAAATAATTGGAATAAACAGATCTTGCAAAGTTCGCCCCAGTTTATTATTAATCATTAGATTATACTCCTTTTGTCCAATTACACTTCTGCACAACTGTCTACTTTTCATCAATCTTAAGCATAGAAATTTGGGTCTTCATTTCTGAAGCCTTCTCCATCACAAAAAACTTACATTGAATAAATTTGTTATGCTTTTCTATTATTAATCTGTCCTTATTTTGGGTGACTCAGGCGTGAACACAGCAGTGAGCGAGAAAATATATTTCTTTTCAACCCCTACAGTATATTGATGTCCAGTGGTCCCAGCATTGTTCGTTGAAGAACCCATACTTCCCCAACTAAATTGATTTAGCACAAATAGTACTTGTTAAATGTTAATTAACCAAAA
This sequence comes from Rhinopithecus roxellana, assembly GCF_007565055.1. Classification (NCBI taxonomy): domain Eukaryota; kingdom Metazoa; phylum Chordata; class Mammalia; order Primates; family Cercopithecidae; genus Rhinopithecus; species Rhinopithecus roxellana. Next base: position 50,303,165 of record NC_044567.1, read on the forward strand.
TGAAAGGATTAATTTGGGGGCTCCTGGTTCTGTCCCATTGATCTATATGTCTATTCTTGTCATTACCATACTTTCTTGATTTCTGTGGATTTATAGTACGTTTTGAAATTGCATAGTCTAAGTCCTCCAACTTTGTTCCTCTATTACAGAATAATTTTGGCCATTTTATATCCTTTGAATTTCCATATAAATTTTACAAACAGTTTGTCAATTTTCTGAAGAAGCCTAATGGGAAATTCTTTGGGATTGGGTTGAATTTATAGATCTATTTGGAGAGAATATTGAGTCCTTTAATCCATGAGCATGAACTGTCTCTTCATTTATTTTGATACTCTTTAATTTATCTCGGCAATGTTTTATCATTTTCAGTGACTGGCTTTTGCATGTTTTTTGTTAAATTTATTCTTAAGTATTTTACTCTTTTTGATGACATTGTGAACAGAATCATTTTCCTAATTTTATTTTTGGGTTATTCATTACTAGCATATAGACATACAATTTATTTTGAAAAGATGATCTTATATCATGTGCCTTTGCTAAATTTGTTCATTAGTTATAGTAGTTTCTGGGTTTTTTTTTTTTTTTTTTTCTCTTTCCTGGTAGATTCCATAGACTAGAAAGGAATCTTAGAAAAAGGATCATGTTTTATGAGAATAAAGACAGTTTTTTTCTCTGTGTTTCCTATCTGTACACTGTTAATTGTTTTTCTTGCCTTATTGCACTAGTTAGAACCTCCAATATAATGTTAAGTAGGATTAATGACAGTTGACATTCTTGCATTTTCTCTGATTGTGGGGGAAACATTTAATCTTTCATCATTAATATCAGGCAAATGGCAGGGTTTTCATAGATGTCTTTATTCCAACCAAGAAATTTCCCTGCTATTCTTAGTTTATTGGAAAAATGTTAACATTAGCAGTGTTTGGTTTTATGAAATGTTTTTTTCTGCACTTATTGTGACTGTATGGTTTTTGATATTTATTCTATTAATATGGTGTATTACATGAATTAACCAATCTTGTATTTCTGGAGCAAATGCCACTGTGTCATGGTATATAATCCTTCTTATATGTTGATGAATTCAGTTTGTTAACATTTAGGAAATTTTGCATCTAAGTTTATACAGGATATTGGTCTGCAGGTTTCCTTGCTGGTGATGTCTTTGTCCTTGACATCAGGGTAATACTGGTCTCATAATAGGAGTTGGGAAGTATCCTCACCTCTGTTTCGGAGCTTATGTAGGATTGGGTATTGTTTCTTCTTTAAAAATGTGGTAGAAGTCACCAGTAAAATCATCTGGGCCTGAACTTTTTTTATGTATGGTGGAGGGTAAGATTTTTAATATTAATTCAATTTCTTTCCTTGTTAGAGAGAGGCTTATTCAGATTTTCTGTTTTTTTTTCTTGAGTCAGTTTGGTAATCCATGTTCATTTGCTTGAACTTAATCTGCAGAACCTTTGACTCTGTGCTATGCAACTGCTTATGTCTCTGCTTAGTTTCTTAAAATATTAGTTATATTTTAGCCTAGCTTCCTGGGAGCCACTGCCATTCCTACTCAGCTCAGTGGTCATCCAATGATTAGGCAGCACTTGTGCTCAAATACCTTTAGCCAATAAGGCTTCCATCTGCAGGTAGATGGGGGAATGCATGAGAAGTCCAGGCAGTTTTCAAACCGGACTGCCTTGGTCCTTACCTTTCACTGGGCTCTCTCAGTTCTCCCTACATGTTTGACCTCCTGGTCAGGGATAGATGTGTGGAGAGCTTGTCAAGCCCCCTGCGGTCTCTCATTTCTGGGATATTCTTGTTAAATTTCTGGCTAGGCCTCTGCCTCTGGTCTGCGGCTTGCCTCAGCTGGGACTCATCCTAAGGCTAGGAGAGCTGCGGGCTCCCTGTTCACTGCTGGGCATGGTTTTGCTTTCTGCTCCCAATCAAGCCAGTCCCCTCTGGCAGTGAAGCTGTTGGTTTTCATGGGCAGCAAAAATGCCCCAGACTCCCTCAGTTCTTACCTGAAATTCAGAAGTTTATCATAAATAAACTATTCTCAATTTGTTGTTTGCCTTTGAAAAATTTCCAGAGCTCCAAAGTGGTTGCTTTTGACAGTTTTGTCTAGTTTTATAGTTGTTTTTGGAGAAAGGATTTATCAACTTCTTCACTCCCCTACAGCCAAAAGTTCTCTCAGTCTTTTAAAAATGCTGGGTGTGTGACCTGTCAGCTAAGCTTCTCCTTGTTTTCAAGGTGTCATTGTGCATTTGAAAGTCAAAGAGTAAAAGCTCTTTTGAAAAAGTCAGGACTAGAAATGATGCCAGGGAATGTGTGGTTGGTGCAATGGAGGGGCAGAGAGTGGGTGACCAAGAGGTCATAGAAATAGTGAAGAGTGAGTCAGGGACGCAGAGCAGTGGAGCCAAGAACGAAATGCCTGGTCTACCAGAAAATACAAACACAAATGGAAAGGCTGCCTTACATCTCTTAACGTCACCGATCTAATAGCCACCATTTCCACGAATAGTTCATCCCAGGCCCCCTCCCCTGGTTGGGAGTTCCAGTTGTCTGGGGAGTGGGCAAGTGTTAGGGTAGTGTAGGGATAGGTCAGGTTAGGATAGGAATGGGACTGCACTGGCCGCAGGGAAGGGAATGCGGTAGGAGCCATGTGCACTGGGAACTGGATGCAGCCTTCATGTCAGCCTCGGGGAGAGGGCTACTAAGCAGTGATCACAGCTCACCCCTAGCTGCCCACTAGCTCAGCCCTAACTTGACCATAAATAACCATAAAGACTTGGTCCTAATACTTAAAAGTCGAAGGTTGGCAGGTTATAGCCTGCAGGTCAAATCCAGCTCATCACTTGCTTTTGTAAATAAAGTTTTATTGACACTCAGCCACATTCATTTGTTTAAATACTTCTGTGGATGCTTTCCTGCTACATGGACAGCACTGAGTAATTGTGACAGAGACTGTTTGACCTATAAGATCTAAAGTATTTACTAACTGGCCCTTTGCAGAAAATGTTTTCCAATCCCTGTTTTAAATGAAAACTGCAGTAGCCAAACCTCCTAAAGCATGATAATGCGGATTGACCATGATATATACAATCAGAAGATATGGGCTGGGTGCAGTGGCTCACGCCTGTAATTCTAGAACTTTGGGAGGCCAAGGCGGGCTGATCATTTGAGGTCAGGAATTCGATACCAGCCTGGCCAACATGGCAAAACCCGTCTCTACTAAAAATACAAAAAAAATTAACCGGGTGTGGTGGCACATGTCTCTAATTCCAAATACTTGGGAGGCTAAGACACAATAATTGCTTGAACCTAGGAGGCAGATGCTGCAGTGAGCTGAGATCATGCCACTGCACTCCAGCCTGGGTGACAGAACGAGACTCTGTCTCAAAAATAAAACAAAATAAAATCAGAAGATATGGGAACAAGACTGATCTGCTACATACCAGCAGTGGCAATCAGTACATGCCATTGGTTCTCTGTGGGCACAGGTTCACTATAAAATGGGGATCAGGTGGATCACCTGAGATCGGGAGTTTGAGACCAGCCTGACCAACATGGAGAAACCCCGTCTCTACTAAAAATACAAAATTAGCTGGGCGTGGCAGCACATGCCTGTAATCCCAGCTACTCTAGAGGCTGAGGCAGGAGAATCGCTTGAACTCAGGAGGTGGAGGTTGCAGTGAGCCAAGAACACACCATTGGACTCCGGTCTGGGCAACAAGAGCGAAACTCCATCCAACAAGAGCGAAAAAAAAAAAAAAAAAAAAAACACGGAGGGGGGGGATCAGATGATCTATTCTGTCATTTGGGGTTGTGGTTCAAACAAAACTACTGTATGTGAAAGCATGTTGCAAACCATGCAGCACCAAACATATACTATTCCTGTTTGCAGAACACCTGCTTTGACTTCCTAAACCACCTATTTAGACCCTCTCTGCTTGTGGACGACTGCCATCTTATGTACACCTTTTATGTGGCCAAGTCTGTGAAGTACCATTTCCTTAGGGACTTTCTTCCTTGACTGGAAGGCGGAGTAGGAGACCATGTCTATCACACCACTGAGGGAGATGGATGGGACGAGGGAACTCTTAAGAAACTGATCTTACCCCAGACCCATGGAAGTAGGCATGTTGACCAGTAGCAAATAAATGGTGTGAGAAAGCTATTTTTCTTCCCAAGAACATCCCTGGTGGAGAAAAGCATCATCTGAGTTTTGATCTTATGAATTATTTCTTTTCTTTCTTTCTTTCTTTCTTTCTTTCTTTCTTTCTTTCTTTCTTTCTTTCTTTCTTTCTTTCTTTCTTTCTTTCTTTCTTTCTTTATTTTTTTATCATCCTATTATTATTATTATTATTATTTTTTATACTTTAAGTTCTAGGGTACATGTGCATAACGTGCAGGTTTGTTACATATGTATACTTGTGCCATGTTGGTGTGCTGCACCCATCAGTTCGTCAGCACCCATCAATTCATCATTTATATCATGTATAACTCCCAATGCAATCCCTCCCCCTTCCCCCCTCCCCATGATAGGCCCCAGTGTGTGATGTTCCCCTTCCCGAGTCCAAGTGATCTCATTGTTCAGTTCCCACCTATGAGTGAGAACATGCGGTGTTTGGTTTTCTGTTCTTGTGATAGTTTGCTAAGAATGATGGTTTCCAGCTGCATCCATGTCCCTACAAAGGACGCAAACTCATCCTTTTTTATGGCTGCATAGTATTCCATGGTGTATATGTGCCACATTTTCTTAATCCAGTCTGTCACAGATGGACATTTGGGTTGATTCCAAGTCTTTGCTATTGTGAATAGTGCCGCAATAAACATACATGTGCATGTGTCTTTGTAGTAGAATACTTTATAATCCTTTGGGTATATACCCAGTAGTGGGATCGCTGGGTCATATGGTACATCTAGTTCTAGATCCTTGAGGAATTGCCATACTGTTTTCCATAATGGTTGAACACCTGTTGTTTCCTGACTTTTTAATGATTGCCATTCTAACTGGTGTGAGATGGTATCTCATTGTGGTTTTGATTTGCATTTCTCTGATGGCGAGTGATGATGAGCATTTTTTCATGTGTCTGTTGGCTGTATGAATGTCTTCTTTTGAGAAATGTCTGATCATATCCTTTGCCCACTTTTTGATGGGGTTTTTTTTTTTTTTTCTTGTATATTTGTTTGAGTTCTTTGTAGATTCTGGATATTAGCCCTTTGTCAGATGAGTAGGTTGCAGAAATTTTCTCCCATTCTGTAGGTTGCCTGTTCACTCTGGTGGTAGTTTCTTTTGCTGTGCAGAAGCTCTTTAGTTTAATTAGATCCCATTTGTCTATTTTGGCTTTCGCTGCCATTGCTTTTGGTGTTTTAGACATGAAGTCCTTGCCCATGCCTATGTCCTGAATGGTACTACCTAGATTTTCTTCTAGGGTTTTTATGGTATTAGGTCTAACATTTAAGTCTCTAATCCACCTTGAATTAATCTTCGTATAAGGAGTAAGGAAAGGATCCAGTTTCAGCTTTCTACTTATGGCTAGCCAATTTTCCCAGCACCATTTATTAAATAGGGAATCCTATCCCCATTTCTTGTTTCTCTCAGGTTTGTCAAAGATCAGATGGCTGTAGATGTGTGGTATTATTTCTGAGGACTCTGTTCTGTTCCATTGGTCTATATCTCTGTTTTGGTACCAGTACCATGCTGTTTTGATTACTGTAGCCTTGTAGTATAGTTTGAAGTCAGGTAGCGTGACGCCTCCAGCTTTGTCCTTTTGACTTAGGATTGTCTTGGCATTGCGGGCTCTTTTTTGGTTCCATATGAACTTTAAAGCAGTTTTTTCCAATTCTGTGAAGAAAGTCAGTGGCAGCTTGATGGGGATGGCATTGAATCTACAAATAACCTTGGGCAGTATGGCCATTTTCACGATATTGATTCTTCCTATCCATGAGCATGGTATGTTCTTCCATTTGTTTGTGTCCTCTTTGATTTCACTGAGCAGTGGTTTGTAGTTCTCCTTGAAGAGGTCCTTTACATCCCTTGTAAGTTGGATTCCTAGATATTTTATTCTCTTTGAAGCAATTGTGAATGGAAGTTCATTCATGATTTGGCTCTCTGTTTGTCTGTTACTGGTGTATAAGAGTGCTTGCGATTTTTGCACATTAATTTTGTATCCTGAGACTTTGCTGAAGTTGCTTATCAGCTTAAGGAGATTTTGGGCTGAGAAAATGGGGTTTTCTAAATATACAATCATGTTATCTGCAAACAGGGACAATTTGACTTCTTCTTTTCCTAACTGAATACCCTTGATTTCTTTCTCTTGCCTGATTGCCCTAGCCAGAACTTCCAACACTATGTTGAATAGGAGTGGTGAGAGAGGGCATCCCTGTCTTGTGCCAGTTTTCAAAGGGAATGCTTCCAGTTTTTGTCCATTCAGTATGATATTGGCTGTGGGTTTGTCATAAATCGCTCTTATTATTTTGAGATATGTTCCATCAATACCGAATTTATTGAGCGTTTTTAGCATGAAGGGCTGTTGAATTTTGTCAAAAGCCTTTTCTGCATCTATTGAGATAATCATGTGGTTCTTGTCTTTGGTTCTGTTTATATGCTGGATTACGTTTATTGATTTGCGAATGTTGAACCAGCCTTGCATCCCAGGGATGAAGCCCACTTGATCATGGTGGATAAGCTTTTTGATGTGCTGCTGAATCCGGTTTGCCAGTATTTTATTGAGGATTTTTGCATCAATGTTCATCAGGGATATTGGTCTAAAATTCTCTTTTTTTGTTGTGTCTCTGCCAGGCTTTGGTATCAGGATGATGTTGGCCTCATAAAATGAGTTAGGGAGGATTCCCTCTTTTTCTATTGATTGGAATAGTTTCAGAAGGAATGGTACCAGCTCCTCCTTGTACCTCTGGTAGAATTCAGCTGTGAATCCATCTGGTCCTGGACTTTTTTGGTGGGTAGGCTATTAATTATTGCCTCAATTTCAGAGCCTGCTATTGGTCTATTCAGGGATTCAACTTCTTCCTGGTTTAGTCTTGGGAGAGTGTAAGTGTCCAGGAAATTATCCATTTCTTCTAGATTTTCTAGTTGATTTGCGTAGAGGTGTTTATAGTATTCTCTGATGGTAGTTTGTATTTCTGTGGGGTCGGTGGTGATATCCCCTTTATCATTTTTTATTGCATCTATTTGATTCCTCTCTCTTTTCTTCTTTATTAGTCTTGCTAGCGGTCTGTCAATTTTGTTGATCTTTTCAAAAAACCAACTCCTGGATTCATTGATTTTTTGGAGGGTTTTTTTGTGTCTCTATCTCCTTCAGTTCTGCTCTGATCTTAGTTATTTCTTGCCTTCTGCTAGCTTTTGAATGTGTTTGCTCTTGCCTCTCTAGTTCTTTTAATTGTGATGTTAGAGTGTCAATTTTAGATCTTTCCAGCTTTCTCTTGTGGGCATTTAGTGCTATAAATTTCCCTCTACACACTGCTTTAAATGTGTCCCAGAGATTCTGGTATGTTGTATCTTTGTTCTCATTGGTTTCAAAGAACATCTTTATTTCCGCTTTCATTTCGTTATGTACCCAGTAGTCATTCAGGAGCAGGTTGTTCAGTTTCCATGTAGTTGAGCGGTTTTGATTGAGTTTCTTAGTCCTGAGTTCTAGTTTGATTGCACTGTGGTCTGAGAGACAGTTTGTTATAATTTCTGTTCTTTTACATTTGCTGAGGAGTGCTTTACTTCCAATTATGTGGTCAATTTTGGAATACGTGCGATGTGCTGTGAAGAATGTATATTCTGTTGATTTGGGGTGGAGAGTTCTATAGATGTCTATTAGGTCCACTTGGTGCAGAGATGAGTTCAATTCCTGGATATCCTTGTTAACTTTCTGTCTCGTTGATCTGTCTAATGTTGACAGCGGAGTGTTGAAGTCTCCCATTATTATTGTATGGGAGTCTAAGTCTCTTTGTAAGTCTCTAAGGACTTGCTTTATGAATCTGGGTGCTCCTGTATTGGGTGCATATATATTTAGGAGAGTTAGCTCTTCCTGTTGAATTGATCCCTTTACCATTATGTTATGGCCTTCTTTGTCTCTTTTGATCTTTGATGGTTTAAAGTCTGTTTTATCAGAGACTAGTATTGCAACCCCTGCTTTTATTTGTTCTCCATTTGCTTGGTAGATCTTCCTCCATCCCTTTATTTTGAGCCTATGTATGTCTCTGCATGTGAGATGGGTCTCCCAAATACAGCAGACTGATGGGTCTTGACTCTTTATCCAGTTTGCCAGTCTGTGTCTTTTAATTGGAGCATTTAGTCCATTTACATTTAAGGTTAATATTGTTATGTGTGAACTTGATCCTGCCATTATGATATTAACTGGTTATCTTGCTCGTTAGTTGATGCAGTTTCTTCCTAGCCTCAATGGTCTTTACATTTTGGCATGTTTTTGCAATGGCTGGTACCGGTTGTTCCTTTCCATGTTTAGTGCTTCCTTCAGGGTCTCTTGTAAGGCAGGCCTGGTGGTGACAAAATCTCTAAGCATTTGCTTATCTGTAAGGATTTTATTTCTCCTTCACTTATGAAACTTAGTTTGGCTGGATATGAAATTCTGGGTTTAAAATTCTTTTCTTTAAGAACGTTGAATATTGGCCCCCACTCTCTTCTGGCTTGTAGAGTTTCTGCCGAGAGATGTGCTGTTAGTCTGATGGGCTTCCCTTTGTGGGTAACCCGACCTTTCTCTCTGGCTGCCCTTAAGATTTTTAACTTCATTTCAACTTTGGTGAATCTGGCAATTATGTGTCTTGGAGTTGCTCTTCTCGAGGAGTATCTTTGTGGTGTTCTCTGTATTTCCTGAATTTGAATGTTGGCCTGCCCTACTAGGTTGGGGAAGTTCTCCTGGATGATATCCTGAAGAGTGTTTTCCAACTTGGTTCCATTTTCCCCCTCACTTTCAGGCACCCCAATCAGACGTAGATTTGGTCTTTTTACATAATCCCATACTTCTTGCAGGCTTTGTTCATTTCTTTTTCTTCTTTTTTCTTTTGGTTTCTCTTCTCGCTTCATTTCATTCATTTGATCCTCAATCGCTGATACTCTTTCTTCCAGTTGATCGAGTCGGTTACTGAAGCTTGCGCATTTGTCACGTATTTCTCGTGTCATGGTTTTCATCTCTGTCATTTCGTTTATGACCTTCTCTGCATTAATTAGTCTAGCTGTCAATTCTTCCACTCTTTTTTCAAGATTTTTAGTTTCTTTGCGCTGGGTACGTAATTCCTCCTTTAGCTCTGAGAAGTTTGATGGATTGAAGCCTTCTTCTCTCATCTCGTCAAAGTCATTCTCTGACCAGCTTTGATCCGTTGCTGGTGATGAGCTGCGCTCCTTTGCAAGGGGAGATGCGCTCTTATTTTTTGAATTTCCAGCTTTTCTGCCCTGCTTTTCCCCCATCTCTGTGGTTTTATCTGTCTCTGGTCTTTGGTGGTGGTGACGTACTGATGGGGTTTTGGTATAGGTGTCCTTCCTGTTTGATAGTTTTCCTTCTAACAGTCAGGACCCTCAGCTGTAGGTCTGTTGGAGATTGCTTGAGGTCCACTCCAGACCCTGTTTGCCTGGGTATCAGCAGCAGAGGTTGCAGAAGATAGAATATTGCTGAACAGCGAGTGTACCTGTCTGATTCTTCCTTTGGAAGTTTCCTCTCAGGGGTGTACTCCACCCTGTGAGGTGTGGGGTGTCAGACTGCCCCTAGTGGGGGATGTCTCCCAGTTAGGCTACTCAGGGGTCAGGGACCCACTTGAGCAGGCAGTCTGTCCGTTCTCAGATGTCAACCTCCATGTTGGGAGATCCACTGCTCTCTTCAAAGCTGTCAGACAGAGATGTTTGCGTCTGCAGAGGTTCTGCTGCCTTTTTGTTGTTTTTGTTTTTTTTAGCTGTGCCCTGTCCCCAGAGGTGGAGTCTACAGAGACAGGCAGGTTTCCTTGAGCTGCTGTGAGCTCCACCCAGTTCGAGCTTCCCAGCGGCTTTGTTTACCTACTTAAGCCTCAGCAATGGTGGGCACCCCTCCCCCAGCCTCGCTGCTGACTTGCGGTTAGATCGCAGACTGCTGTTTTAGCAATGAGGGAGGCTCCGTGGGCATGGGACCCTCCTGGCCAGGTGTGGGATATATTCTCCTGGTGTGCCCGTTTGCTTACAGCGCAGTATTGGGGTGGGAGTTACCCGATTTTCCAGGTGTTGTGTGTCTCAGTTCCCCTGGCTAGGAAAAAGGATTCCCTTCCCCCTTGCACTTCCCAGGTGAGGCGATGTCTCACCCTGCTTCAGCTCTCACTGGTCGGGCTGCAGCAGCTGACCAGCACCGATTGTCCGGCACTCCCCAGTGAGATGACCCCAGTACCTCAGTTGAAAATGCAGAAATCACCGGTCTTCTGTGTCGCTCGCGCTGGGAGTTGGAGACTGGAGCTGTTCCTATTCAGCCATCTTGCTCCGCCCCCTATTTCTTTTCTTTTTAAGAATCTGAACATAGTAAACCCTATTACAATAGCAAGGATAATTTAGTGGTTGACATGAAACTAAAATTTGAGTAAGAGTTACAACTTAGAGTCTGGAATTTCCAACCTTTTTGGCTCATTTCTATAGCAAAGATACATGAATCCTCAGGCCATTAGCTAAATTTGAGAGAAAGTCTCTGGCCAGCTGAAATCAGAATGTTCAACGTGGATTATCAATTACAATGCTGAAAGCATATGTAATCTTCCTACAGGACTTCTCAGGGAGGAGGTTTCAGTCTCCAGGTGCAGGGGAACAGAAGCACCACCTTCTCCCACATAGAGAAGAAAAGTAGTGATGTTTTGTTTATAAAACACTTTCCTATCCATCCTGTAATTGCCTATAGAGGCTATAGGTTCCTACAGGTAGGAACCATGTCTTTTCATCCCAGTGCCTTGCACAGACCCAGAATACACTAGGTGTGCAATAAATGGTTATTGAATGAATGAATCCTCTGGAAGGGAAATCTTTGTACCTAGTCAAAAGAACACAAATCAGGAGACCTGTGTCAATTCTTGGTGTTGCCTCTCAGTCATGGCATGGTCTTGAAGAATTCATTTTACCTGTTAGGACCTCAGTTTTCACTCCTGTAAAATGAAACAATAATTATCTGCCTAAGGGTATCATTTGGTAGATTAAATGAGATTATGGATAGGAAGTGTTTTATAAACAGAACATCACTATGTTTCTCCTGCATCCTGCCTGGCCCTTCCTGCTGCAGACGCTTTGAGCCTGAGAATAACAGCTAAACAAATTTATGGTGTTTGCAGTTGGATTAGCCACAGAATTAGCTGTGATCTCTGTTTATTTTCTGCCTGCCTTGGTGAGTTCAGATCCTGGTACATGAGTGCACAGGATCCGGGAAGTGTTGATTACATGTAGTTGTCTGCAATTGAATGGTAGTTGGGGTTGAGGTGGGTGGCGAACCTGATGGCCAGAAAGGTTAAGGCTAAATGCATCTGAAGAAAAGCAGAGCCAGAGTCTGTCTCTGGTGGCAGGTGTGTCCCAGGTGACCTGCCTAGAAATACCACTAATCAGGAGGAGAAGCCAAGGGGTCAAAGGGGGTGTTCTTATGAGGATAACTGTTTGTTGAAGTACTGCTAGAAATGGATAAGTCAGGAGATGGGAACTAAAAGACTACAGGCATGAGTGAGTGATCAGATCTTATAACGAGAGGGGCTAGGCCTTCTCTGAGGAAGGCTGAGAGATGAGTGAGGTTTAGCAAGGGAGAGGAAAGCAAAAGACCCAGCTGTAAATGTGTAAAGCAGGATCTTCCAGCGTCAGGCCTAGAACACTGGGTGTGATTAGCTAGTTCTCTTTTAGTTGAAAATTACAGAAACTGATTCTGACTAGCTTCAAGAGAGATATAAAAGAGGTTAGGGAGTCAGTTACTGAAAGGATAACTGAGGTATCTTGCAGAATCAGAGGACTGAGATGCTTGCCAAGGGTAAACTAGAATCGGAGATGAATCAGTAGGGTGACTATAGCTTACAATAATCTATTGTAGACTTCAAAATAGCTAGAAGAGAATAATTCAATGTTTCTAGCATAAAGAAAAGACAAATATTTAAGGTGATGACTATCCCAAGTATACTGATTTGATCTTCACCAATTATATGAATGTTTTATATTATCACATGTACCTTGAAAGCATGTAAATTTTTATGCAAAATAAAATAAACTTAAATTTAAAAACTAGAATCAGGAGTTAGGTTACCATGGAGAAACCAGGCATTTGTCCTCTCTGACTCTTGCCTCCTATGTCTCTTTATGTTTCCTTTATTTTTAATTTTCACTGCCAAATGCCATTTTTTGGCTAATCAGGCTGTGGCTGGACTCCATTATATTTCAGTTGCTCATCTGGCCACTGCTACCTTCACAAGAGTGTGAATACTTGACGACTGTGTAGTGGGTTGAATGGTGGCCCCAAATATATCAGGTCCTAATCCCTGGAACCTTGAATGTTACCTTATATGGGAAAGACTTTGCAGATAGGAGTAAATTAAGGATCTCGACATAAGGAAATTATCCTGGATTGGCCCTATGTGTCTTAGATTCCATCATAAGTGTCCTTATAAGAGAGAGGCAGAGGGAGATTAGACACTCAGAGGAGAGGACAATGTGAGGATGAAGGCAGACATTGGAGTGATGTGGCTATAAGCCAAGGGATGCTGGCAGCTGCCAGAAGTAGGAAGAAGCAAAGAATGTATTTTTCCCTATAGCCCCTGGAGGGATATGTTCCTGTGACACCTTGACTTCACCCACTGAAACAGGCTTCAGACTACTGGCCTCCAGAACTGTGAAATAATGTATTTCTGTGTTTAAGCCACTAAGTTTGTGGCAATTGACTATAGAGGCTATAGGACACTAATAAGAGTAGGGGCCATCTCTTTTCATCCCAGTACCTTGCATAGACCCAGAATGGACTAGGTGTGCAATAAATGGTTATTGAATGAATGGATCCTCTGTAGGGAGAACTTTGAACCTAGTCAAAAGAACACAGATCAGGAGGCTTGTGTCAATTCTTGGCACTGCCTCTTAGTAACAGCATGGTCTTGAAGAATTTACTTTATCTCTTAGGACCTCAGTTTTCACTCCTGTGAAATAAAATAATAATATCTGCCCAAGGGTATCATTTGGTGGATTAAATGAGATGATGGATAGGAAGTTGTTTTATAAACAGAACGCCACTATTTTTCTCCTCCATCCTGCCTGGCCCTTTCTGCTGCAGACGCTTTGAGGCTGAGAATAACAGGGAAACTATCACTGTGTCTATGTCGAAGCCACAGTGTAGCAAGATGAGGAAGAAATTGATGGCTTTCTGGTCTTGGTCTCATCATTATCTTCTCAGAACCAGCTGCTTCCTTCCTCCCCTCTAACCTTAGACATTTTTGCCAGTCAGGGGTGAAGACCTACACTCAGGCAGTCAAGATCTGCAGCCTGTGTCCTGTAGCTACCTGCTACCTTTCCTGTATTTTTCCATTCTTTCTTCTCTGTAGCTTCTCCACCAAGATGTCATTATCACCTGTTTGCTTCTTGTCTTCTGGGTAGCATACTTTTGGCCCAGGTGCCTCAAAGGACCTCATTCCTGTTCAGCATACCTGTTGCAAATACCTGGACACAAATATTCTCAAAGCAACCCCATCTTCCCAGGGAAATATAATGCTCCATATGAATTAATGTTCTAGGCAACTGAAAACCACCCTTTAGTATAAAAAAATCAGGATTGCTTATTCTAATGGAAAATTTCCTATACGTAAAGCATTATAGACCTTCTTATCCTTTGACTCAGGAATTTCACACCTGGGTTCCAAAGGTATACAAAGGATTTACAAAATAACTTTCTTTTTTCTTCTTCCTGCTTCCCAAGTAGTTAGGGTTACAGGCATACGCCACCACGCCCAACTAATTTTTGTATTTTTAGTAGAGATGGGGTTTCACTATGTTGGCCAGGCTGGTCTCAAACTCCTGACTTCAAGTAATCCTCCTGCCTCAGCCTCTCAAAGTGCTGAGATTACAGGCATGAACCACCACGCCCAGCCATCTCAAAATAACTTTTGTTACAGCATTATCTGAATAAGTTCAAACTTAAAAACAGTAAAAACATCCTAAACAAAAGGCTAGTTTAATAAATTGTGACAAGTAACTATGTACCTGTTTTGAAGACACTGGAACTTGTGTTTAGGCATGCTCCGTATACATGCAGAAAATACAACGTTAAGTGAGGAACCATTTTGTAAAATGGTAGTATACAGGCACTATTATTTTCTTACCCAGAATGCATTTTCCTCTTCTTTCTGGTTAATGAACTCTGGCTTTATTTAGGTATAATCTCCCTCATGGAGGTGAACTTATCTTCAGTAAAGCCTGACTTGCCTGAGCCTGTCATGGTTGTTCTGTTTGCACTTTTCACTGATTGGTTTAGGGGTGGTCATGTAATCCGGTGGTGGCCAATGGCTAACTGAGGGGAAATCTTATTCTGGGGGATTCTTGGGAGTCTTTTCTCTGTTTCTGAAAGAGGTGCATAGAAAGATGAAAAAATTCTGGAGATGGATGGTGGTGATGGTTGCACAACAACAAACAATATGAATGTACTTAATACTATTGAACTGTAGAGTTAAGTTGGTTGAGATAGTAAATTTTATGTTATATATTTTGTTACAATAAAACATTGTAATCAAGAGCGATGCACAGAAAGACACTGCCTCCATGACCTTGTCTTCCTCTGGGGCAGGGGTGGGGAGGAATTGTGTCTAGATGTGGAAAGAATTATGTACTGATATGATGTACCCCTTAGTCCTCACTGTCCCTGGATAATCTCATCAGCTGCCGCAGTTTTTGTGAATCTGTATGCAGATGTATATGTATGCAGGGACTGCCACGTAGCTTTATGGGCAGAGCCAACATATCCAACTACTATCCTGACATGTTCTCTTAGCTGTCTTACCATAGAGATCTCAAAATTAATATGCCCCAAGTGTATATTTTTATATCTCGGAAAACTCAAACTTGTGGAAAATTTGTCAGAGGCATGTAATGTACTTTTTTTTTTTTTCTTTCTGAAATGGAGTCTCACTCTGTCTCCCAGGCTGGAGTGCAGTCGTACAGTCTTAGTTCACTGCAACCTCCGCCTCCTGAGTTCATGGGATTCTCCTGCCTCAGCCTCCCAAGTAGCTGGGATTACAGGCGCCCACCACGACACCTGGCTAATTTCTGTATTTTTACAAAATTTTGTATTTTTACCACGGGGTTTCACCATGTTGCTCAGGCTTGTCTCGAACTCCTGACCTCAAAAGATCTGCCTGTCTTGGCCTCCCAAAATGCTGGGATTACAGGCATGAGCCACCACGCCCGACTGTACAATGAACTCTTGAATACCTTTCCCAACGACTCACCAGTTGTTGACTTTTTGTCTTAACACACCAAAAGTTTGACCTTCTCTGACCCCTTCCTCCCTGAAATCTTCTCTTTTCCACGTTCCCCATCTCACTACTCAGAGCTGTTACAAACCTGTTGCTTTTGCCAGACACCTGGAAGTTGTTCTTGATGTAGCCATCTCCCTCTTTCCATGACACAAAACCAACTATCCAGTCCTATAAATTCCATTTCTTTTTTCAACTGTTGCAATTGACTTCTAACTACATCCCTTGTGCCCTCTCTTCCATCCACTTTTATTCAGAATAACTAGTTATAAGTTTGAAACACATCCAATCATATCAGTTCCTTGCTTAACATCCTCAGCGGCATATCCTCAATGGCTTATTGGCTTCTGTCCTTAGTCTCTTTCATTAGGACCTGACCTAGTCTGTTCTATACTCCATAGCACCCTATGTTTTTCCTTGTTTGTACTTGTCATAATTATAATCGTTGAGTAATTTGTGTGCACATTTGTTGACTACTATTCTCCCTTATATGTCTATGATGGTAGGGACTTTGATGGTGTTTCTCATTGCTATATCCTCAGAACCTATTCTCAGTTAGTTACATGATAGGCACTCAGTACACATTCATCAGATAAGTAAATACATGAATGAATTAATGCATCACCTCCACTGAGCAGATTTTAATCTGCTGTGAAATGAAAACTTGGAATACCAAGTTAGAGCTGCATGTAAATTAAAAGCAAAAAAGTACTGACTGCCAACCTAAGGTGAGTATCTGCCTGTTGGTATTCGGATTGTGTACCTTCTACCTGCTTAGAGGTAGTGGAGACTAAAGGAAGGAACCTAAACTTGCCTGTCATGCAGATCTGGATGCCGGCTCTGGTCCTGGCCTTGGTTACTCTCGGCCTCTTTGAACCTCAGTTTCTGAATCTACAAGATGGGTATGGTAATATCTATCTCAAAGGGCTGTTGTGAGACTTAAATCAGATACCTTTGGCTTCCTTTCCATCACCTCTTTGCCTGGCAGCATAGTCAGGAGTGCTTAGACCTCATTCCTCCCCTTTCCCCTAAAATTTGACCTGCTTGAAAGGGGTGGAAAAGGAGAGCTTATTGTCACAGCCTCAGTCTTGCCTTTGAGTAGCAGCCGAGAGGTGATCATTAGTGGGTAGATAGTCCCTGTTTCTCATGTGCTTCCTGGGCCCACGACATAGTCTGAAGACAGAATGGGAACAAAGTGGACTTTCTAGTGCTTTACAGCATGATGCCATGTATGACCTCTATTCTGTGCCAGTGATGGTGGAGTTAGGATTTAGATGCTACTATCTCTAGGGATTGATGTTTTCTTGGTTTGGAACAGAGTGGTGTGTGCGTGTGTGTGTGTGTGTGTGTGTGTGTGTGTGTGTGTGTGTGATAGCCTTTAAAAAGCAAGGAAGAACCAGAGGTCTATGCAGGGTATACTTGTCAGGGGCTCAGTCTCGCAGGGCTGGAACCCAACTGAAACTTTTCTCAAAGCCATCAGGCTCTTTGTTAATGAAGCTCCTCTGAATCAGACTGCTCTACATATTTAGCACAAGAAAGGTAAAGACTCATGAAATGACAGGGCCTTAATGTCTTTCTGCACAGGCACTGAGACTCCTTTCGAATGAATGTTGTTAGCACCCTTTCAAACAGCCTCTCCGAAGTTTGCTGACTTATGCCTATGAGTTCTGCCTTCCTTCCCTGTTGAATATTACATGGTCTTCTCTTCCTCCTCTGTAATTCTCACAGTGTGTGTACATGTTTGTGGGGTCTCAGATTATATTTGTGTATTAAAGAAAGCCTGTATTTTTGGATGTAGTGGGGAGCTGGGGTATGGGTGCTTTCCAGACACTGGTTGGGGACACTCCTCTTCTTCCTTTCTATAAAGCAGGTGAAAAAAAAAAAAAAGGAAAAAGAAACTGATTTTACGTTCTGAGTCTATTTTTCCACAGTCTTTTATACTTTAGGAAATATTCCTGTCCTACATATTTTTCTGAGGGAGGGTGATGGAGTGTAAAGCCAGAAACCTCTTATGGATGGGGGAAGCTTTTTGAAAAGAGGCAGGGAGGCCATGTAGGGATATGAAGTGGAAGATGTCCTCGGAGGAAAAGAGGGCAGAGTGTGTACCTGCAAGAACACCCTCAACTCCCATGAAGGTTTTACCACTTTATATTTTCCCCTTGGTTTATGAGGACAATCATAGATTATGTATGGTTTTAAAAATCAGCTTTATTGAGGAATAATTGTTTTATAATTTGTTGTGTATTTTTAAGGGTGTGATTTAATATGTTTGACCTATCTACATACCTGTGCGACCAGTGCCACAATCAAAATAATATCCATCATCTCCCCAAATTTACTTTGTTTCTTTGCTCCTTTGTAACTCATCTCTCTCCCCATACCATACCCAGAGAGCCACCGATCTGCTTCCTGTCACTGTGGATTAGTTTGCATTTTCTAGAATTTTATATAAATGGCATCATACAGTGTGTGCTTTTTTTGGTCTGTCTTCTTTCACCCGGGGTGATTCTTCTGAAGTTCATTTATATTGCTGCATGAATCTATAGTTCATTCCTTTTATTTTTCCTGTATGGTTGTAACAGTTTGTTTACCCATTCACCTGTGGATGGACATTTTTGTTATTTACTGGTGTTGGGTATTCCAAAGAAATCTGCTATAAGCATTTGCCTATAAGCGCTCATATGCTGAAGTATATAGTCTTAAGCATTTCCTTTTCTCTCATGGTGACATTTCTTTACTTGTCCCCAACCTCTGTAAAGACCAACACGGCCATCTAGTCTTACATAGTGGTGTTGTGGGAAGTAAAGAGACAGGAAGAGGCAGTGTGGCCTGCCCCTTGTTCACTGTCCACTATGCTGATCTGTGTGGTGGCCAGTAGTACAGTGGATGGTGGTCTATAGCAGAACCAGAAAGAGCCCAGAGAAGCAGTTACACCAAGGACTCAACTCAGAGACAGATGTGAGGCAAAGACCCTTTACTACCAGCAGACTTGGTGGAGGCAGGCTGACATTTGAGATGCACGTAAAACATCATGCCCGTCCTAGTCACCCAATACATCTGAATTCCCTTTCTGCTACGTGTACTTTCTTAACTGCTTTGCTTGTAAGTTCTAGGTTATCTTCTTAACAATTGTGGTTTGTAGGTAAATAACTTTTGGGTAAGAGAGGCTTTATTCTGTTATTCTTTAAAAATCTTAGACAGCACATAAATATAGCAATTGTCTCAATCCATTCCTGCTGCTATAACAACATACCTTAGATTGGACACTTTATACACAATAGAAATGTATTGCCCATAGTTCTGGAGGCTGAGAATTCCAAGATCAGGGCACCAGCAGATTTGGTGTCTGGTGAGGGATCTCAGTTTCCAAAATGGCTCTGTGTTGTTGGTTCCTCACATGGTGGAAGGAGCAGAGGGGCAAATGGGGGCTCAGGCACTCCCTGCAACTTCTTTTCTAAAGGCACTAATCCCATTCACTAAGGTGGAGTGCTCATGACTTAATCACTTCCTTAAAGGCCTCACCTCCTAATGCTATCTAATTGGGTATTGGATTCCAACATATGAGTTTTGGAGGAACACATACGTTCAAACAATAGCAGTGATATACACAGATCCTGTGTCTGAGGTGTCGCGAGGTATCCCTCTGACTCATAAGCCCTCTTTGGAGAGGAGGCTTTTGTTGTATACAGGTATCCTAATGTATCTTACAGGGCAAACACTGTGCCTCCTTTATTTTTTTATAATTGTGTAATTTATTATTATTTTTTCATTTTTCCAACTTTTATTTTAGACTCATGGGGTACATTTGCAGGTTTGTTACCTGGTTATATTGCATGATGCTGAAATTTGGGGTGTGAATGATCCCCTCACCCAGGTTCTGCATAGTATCTGATAGTTAGGCTTTCAACCCTTGCACTCCTCCCTTTCTCTCCCTCCAGTAGTCCCGTGTCTATTGTTCCAGTCTTTATGTCCATGAGTGCCCAACATGTAGCTCCCACTCATAAGGGAGAACATACAATATTTGGTTTTCTGTTTTTTTGTTAATTTACTTGGAATAATAACCTCCAACTGCATCCACGTTGCTGCAAGGGACATGATTTTGTATTCTTTTTATGGCTGCATAATATTCCATGGTGAATATGCACCACATTTACTTTATCCAGTTCCATCATTGATGGACACCTAGTGTGCCTCCTTTTAGATATGTTATCAGCACCCCTTCCAAATAGCTTCTTTGATGGTTGCTAACTTATGCCTGTGAGTTTTCTTCATCATCAATTTCAGAACTACCCAAAAGGCTAAAGAAACACAAGTGATAGGGTTTCATTTACATATCACAAGCCCCAGATAGCTGGGAATATCTGAAGGACTGACTAGATGATGTCCTGATGATGTCTCTACTTGCATGTAATTGCTTAGGACTATGTGAATCAAAGATTTTGTACAGTTCTTTATCACAGACTGACAGAACAGGTGGGGGCTTTACAGGCCATGTTGTCCAACGATGTCATTTTTTAAGAGGAACCAGGACAGCTCAGAGAGGTGAGATGCCCCACCCAGAGTCACAGAGCTTGTTAGCAGCTAAGCTGGATGAGGAACTCAGCCCTCCAGGCTCCCAGTCCACGGCTCTCTCCATCCCAACTCCCCCCAGCCCCTAGCTCTCTTTTAGTTTTTCTGCGTTTAATATGTTTTCCTTGAATTGATTTTTCTCCTCTGCCTCATCCATTACCTTCAACGTTATTTTTGGTGCTCTTCTCTACTTCTTTCATTTTGCAGATTGATTTCCCAGGCTTTGCTGAGTTTGGTGGCACTTCCCACCCCAGGGTCTTTGGCTTCATTATTGTTTTGTTTCCTACCCCCTTTATTATCTTCCTGGGGCTTAACAGACCAGCCCCCAATATCCCTTACCCTACCTTCCCTCCCTGCTTCCTCCCAAATAGCCCCCAGGATGCTGCTATTTCCAATCATGCACTCTCCCCGTCCCCCCTTCAGTCTATTCCCAGATTGCAAAATCTGCTCATAATGACAACCCTCGGAGCTCATCGTTCAGTGATAATTCAAGGCTGCACCAGCTACTGGGTAGTGACTACTGATACATCTTTCTCATGGCATGTCTTTTCTTCACTGGGTTTCCTTTGTGTGGGGATGTGTTTATTTGGAGTGATTCCTTCTCTTTTAACTATGTGGTGGGTGGGACATCTGCCAGATGCTTAGCAGGTGATGGTTGCTAGAGTAAGGAGGGTTTGTTGTGTGTGGAGATGGTAAAAGCTGGAGTGAGCACCATTCAGGGTACCACAACTATAGTTCCAGGCACTGGAGTATTGTAGTAACATGGAGAGGGCTTTAGATAGAGTCAGACAAACCTCCTTTCAAAGCCCAGCTTTAGCATTGATTGACTTTGTGATATAAACAGGCCTGAGTTGCCTCATCTGTAAAATGGAGATAGTACTAGTACTCAACAACTATCAGATTGAAAGGCAGTCCTAAATGTGGCCAAGTGTCTAAATTGCTTTGTTCAGAGCCAGACACTTTCTTCTGGAGTCAGAAGAGGATGGGCTTCAATCCTGGGCTCCGTGCATAGTAGCTGTAATCCGGTACAAGCTAATTAATTTCTTTAAGCTTCAGTTTTCTTAACTGTAATGTGAGAAGAATGAATCATATCTAATAAGTTGGCTTGATGATTATTACACAGGAGTATATAAAGTACTTAGCACGGTGACTGGCATGAAATAAGAACATAGTAAATGTTAGCTATTTTTAGGTGTTCAATAAATGTTACTTTCTTTTCCTTTGTAAATTTAGCCTTTTTTGTTGTTTTTTTACAAAAGATGAATGTACATCTTGAAGATCCTACGAACTTTGAGAAGTTTGAGAAGTTAAGCATTCATCAAATACTTTTCTAAGTATCGAGTCTATTTACTGAGTGTGTGATCTGCAGAGAGAAATATCAACTTCTGTGGAGCTCAAAACCTAATTGAGTGGCAAACAACTAGGCAAATGATTTCAAGACCATTTATCATCAGAGCCAAAATAATAACTTGCAAATTGAACAACAGCTTCAACAATTCAATTCTATATCCACTTATTAGTACGTACTAAAGGCCAGGCATAAAAATGAATGAGACAAAGTCCCTGCCATCCAGGAGTTTACAGCCTATAAAGGTAGTAGTATTAGTATACACTAATGATGCTGCTGCTGCTGCTGATAATGATGATGATGATGGTGATGGTGGTGGTGGAGATGGCAACACCTCAACACTAATAGCTAAGAAGTATAGAGAGCTTACTAAAAGACAGATGCTGGCCGAGGGTCTTGCATGCATTGTCTTATTTAACTCTTACTGGAGCCTTTTGAGATCAGTAATGTTATTCTCTTGTGGGTGAAGAAAAGGAGGCTCAGGGAGTTAAGCAATTTGCTCAATGCCACATAACTCCTGGTAGCAGAGTTCGATCTCATACTCAGGTCTGATTCTGGTCAAAGACCTTGCACCCAGCTGCTACACTGCACTACCCTTTCATTTCCAGTCACAATGGAGGAAATAATCACATAAATGCTGTGGTAGAGGAACAAAGTGCTATGGGGGAAGGGGATTCTGATTCTGACATGGGCGATTGCTGAAGTCGTCATAGCTGAGGTGTCTTTGGAGCTGGGTCTTAAGGATAAGTAGTAGATCAATGGTAGGTGATGGGGGAGAAGGGGTTCCAGACGGAGGAAACAACCTGATAGATAGAAAGAAGCCTCGAATCTCTAGGTGTGGTTGGGGAACAAGAAACTAGAAAACTAAGAGGTATGATAGGAGGAGACAGGTCTTGCCAAGAGCTTTAGAGTCAAGAGAGATCAGAGTAGATTGAGGATCATTGGCGGTTGAACTTGCGAGATGCAGCACAAAGGCTAGGGAGCCTCATACTACTTGTTTGGGTAACTTAAGTAATTTATTCCAGGATCTGTAGGAAAAGATTTTTGAGATTTTGAATTTTGGAGTTTTTTCACATGTTTGACTGGGGAGCCAGGAGAGTTGGGTGTTAGTGAAAGGCCAGAACCATAATGGGCTCTGAAGTTGGACTGTTGCGTTTGAATCCCATCTCTATCACTTTCTGACTGTACGACTTTGGCCGTAGTTAACAACTCTGTGTCTCAGTTTCCTCCCCTGCACAATGGGTTGTTGGGAGCTGCAAATAGATTAATGTTTATAAAGCAGTTAGAACAGTCCCTGGCACAAAACAAGCACTCATAAAATGATTATTGGTCATGGTTCAGGTACTGGTTGGCCATATGACTTTCTCTATCTGGGCTTCAGAATCTTTATCTATTAATGAAGAGATCGAATAATAATTTCTATGATCTCTTCCAGTCTAAAATGGTCCAAATGACTCCTTTGGTGAGGAAGTATAAGAACATAATATCTTTAATTTTCTTTTCCCTCATTTCTAGTAAAATGAAGAACTAGAGTAATTCAGGGGTGCCCAGCTATGCTGCACAGGATTTCTGTCCAACTGAACCTTCTTGGAGCTGATAATATTATCAGGACTGATGGTCTCATTACTGGACAGCCTCCGCGTTGTCAATAGAGATAGACAACGGGCTCTTCTGGTTGGAATACTAAAACAAACTTCAATTCTGGTGAACGCATTACCTTCTCTTTTTTGTGTTTTGTGCTTTCTTTTTTTTTAATGACCCAGAGGCCCTACCATTACTCAAGTGTTTTGATCATCGTCAGATGATTTCGTCTTTGCTGAGTCTGTTGCCTGCTTGGTTAGCCATGGGGGCAGCAGTGAGTGATTCATCACCTGCTACCTGTCCACGATGGGGTCTGTCTGTGCTCTTGCTGAGTATCTGGCCTGTTTGACAGGCAGGCTGTGTGGTTGCCGAGTACTGTGTCCAAGGCACATCTTGTCCCTGAGAGGCTGCCTCCCAGGAGACGCGTGCAGGATCAGTGTATCTAATTCATCCAATGGATATTTAGCTCATTAAACAGCAATACATCCAAACAGAAAAATGAAACCACACACATCATTAAAGCTAAATGTGTTTCCTTTCTTTGCCTTAGTTTTATTTTCTGAAAGGAAATGCAAGTAGCTCTGTATAACGAGAGGCTCATTGCTGGAGCCAGGCGAGAAGCTGAAAGCATCGAGGCAAAGAGAGATAAAAGGATATTGACTCCCAGCAATATCCCTCCTTGCAGGAAGTGAGCGGTGGTGAATCCATATTTCTACATAATAAGCTGTTCTGTCGGGGCAGGAGCACCCCTTCATCAGTGCAGGGGAGAATGTCGGCAGGACTGGCCATGCCTGTGGGGATGAGGTATCTGTCCCTGCCAGCCCGGGTGCAGCAGCTGGCCCTCCAGTATGGTCTCTCTGGGCGGTTTCCCCTTGTCCTTTCCAGCCTGAGCTCAGACCACATTGTGGGGCAATTGCCGGAAGTGATTGTCTCTAGTGAATGGAGCGCCTCTTCTTTAGAGGGTTAAGGATACTAGGTGGCACCAAGTTCATTTAGTCCTTGGTTTGTAGCTAAATCCGTTACGACCCTATATAATCTTTTTTGGGATTGCAAAATGGTAAAAAACAAACAAACAAAAAAACAAAAAACAGACTTTTCACTCTCTTCCAGGATTTTTCTCAGATTTGTGTGTTTGACAACCCAGCTAGTAGCTTGAGCTCTATAGCAGACATTTTTGCTTGCCTCCAACACATCTATTTCTTCCTTTATCCTGACCTCGATGTCCAGATTTGCTTTGGGGGAACCATCTCCTGCTAGGAATAGCTTTGGGTATTGACACCACTCTTAATTCTAGGGATGGGCTTGGATTGGCTTGAGCTAATTAGTATGTCCTGTTTCCAGGCGTGTGACACAGTTCAAGCAAATGAGACACAAGGTGCCGAGGAGGGGATAGTGGAGGGGGGGCTGCCATTCTCACAGGCAGGAACTGGTGGATGGCATGCAACGAAGCTGGGAGGTGGGAACTGGTGCAGCCCTGAGGATAAGTCTGGCACATAAAGGAGGCCAGAATAGAGAGAACAAGGGCTGGCTCCACCATGGCAAATTGAACTTCTGGAAGAAGCCATAAGTGAAGCCAGACCACTTCTGGATTCTTCAGTTATGTAAACCAATTAATTTGCTTCATGTTGGGCCAGTTTCTCTCTCGGTTGCAAAGGGAAGTTTGCATAATCCTATCCACCACAGAAATGGGGAAAACTAATGGCCAAAGATACTTTATTTAGTCTCATCAACAAAGGAATGCTTTCTGTTTCAAAATGACAGATTCCGTAGGAGCTAATGTTTACAGAGAACAATGTCAGGCCTGTATGTTATGACTTGTTTAAGCCCCCAGATGACCCAGAGAGGTGCGTACTGTTATAGCTCCATTTTACAGGTGAGGAAAGTGAGGCACAGAGAGGTTAAGTAATTCTCTAAGTCACAGAATAAGTTAAGTGGCAGAGCCAGGATTCAATCTGACATCAGATTTCTCATCATCCTCTGCAACTGTAGTATTCTACGACTCTACGATTTCCGGAAACAGAGCCAATGACTCTTCCCACTGGGAACTATCAACCATCCAGCCAATTTCATTGCCCAGAGCTTTTTAGCTTTTCTCAATTCCATCTCCATTGCCCAAATGATAATAGTCTGTTGCATTCTTAAATCATCTCGCCTCCTCCTCCGCATCTGACACTCCGGTTTCTGTAACGTGCATCTCCCTAGCTCTATATAAGAAATGTAACCAACCCACTTCCACCTGCTCCTCAGCACCTGCTTTTCTACAATAGTCCCAAATGTAAAGTTCACCCACCCAAGGAAGCACTCAGTGGGATTAGATTTCAAAGGACTAAACAGTTAACATTCCTTTAGGTTTAGATAAAAGTTTTGAAATCTTGCTCAGCCTGTGACCTACTGGTCTTGCCCAGGTCCTGGGGGAGCAGGGAGTTGTGGAATGTTTTCCCATTGCCCTTCTCTATCCTCTGGTCAATTCTATCATGCAGGCACATTCTCAGACATATTCTCCAAATTATCCACGCAGGGAGCCCTCCAGGTTTTCATACTCTATCTCCTTACACTTTGATATAAAGTGTATCAGGGCCCTGCTTCTTGGTTCTGTCCAAGCTCTACTTGCTGTGTGACACAGTGGAAATGATTTGAGATGGGAGCTGCCTGGCATGATCAGGGGCACTTAGAGAGAAGTGAAAAAAGGCGCATAATGACAAGCAGTGAACAAGTCATCATAGCATCAATGCTGTAAGAGGTAACTGATACCTAAGCTTTCCAAATGCTACCACTCTAGAATTTCTTGTTAAGTACATGAGGAGGGTGTGTTTATGTATCTATAGGGGTAATACCCACCCCCTCCACAGCCACTCTACCCCTTCCACATCAAGCAGTCATTGACTTATCTATTTGAATAAGCACATACACAAGACTAGACATTAAAGGGTAATTTTTATAAATCATATCAGAAAACCTTGAGGCTGGACCAGGGGTGCCACAGTTCCATTCACTTTGCAACTGAACCATCTATTGATCCATCCACCTAGCCATTCATCTAACAAAACTTTATTGAGTACCTACATGTGCCACTGTGTCAGGCATTGGGGATACAAAGATGAAAAAACACATATTTTCTGCCTTGGAGCTTGCACTTTAGTGGAAGAGAGACAGAGTATTTCAGGATATTCAGGTAAGCATTTTGACAGAGTTAATCACAGGGTGTCACAGAAACACAGAAGAGGGGCCAGGCTTTGGGAGCCAGAAAAGCCTTCCTAGCAAAGGTGACAACCGGGATTAACTGCTGTGAATCACTGTGGCAGATACCAATTACTCCCTGGTACCTGTCCTCTTTCTTCCTTCTGGTAATAGAACCTACAAGGTTTTTGCTGGGCCCAATGACCAAAGATCCATTTTCCAGCCTCTTTTACATCTAGATGTAGCCATGGGACTAAATTCTAGTCAGAGTGGGATATGAGTGGAAGAGATGTTTGATTATATTTTTAACAAAGGTATTTTGCTCTCTGCTTCCTTGTTTCTATGTGGATAAGGTGGGGGTGATCTGACTCTGACTATGTGGTTAATACCCTAGCGAATGACAGAGACGTAAGATATAAGGAAATGGGGCCCCAGGATTACTCTGTGGAGCAGAGGAACCTACCAGCCCTGGACCTTCCACCCATCTCTCACTGCAGCTGCCATATGTGGGCCCCA
This sequence comes from Rhinopithecus roxellana, assembly GCF_007565055.1. Classification (NCBI taxonomy): domain Eukaryota; kingdom Metazoa; phylum Chordata; class Mammalia; order Primates; family Cercopithecidae; genus Rhinopithecus; species Rhinopithecus roxellana. Next base: position 50,329,794 of record NC_044567.1, read on the forward strand.
CTTGGTAACAGCAGCTTAATCTGTACCTTTACAAAATAGCTGACCACCTTCAGGCTCATATCCGCTGAGAAATACAACTGGATAAGATATCACAGTGTCACCTCCCTTTTGGTAAGTATGATCTATAAGTAGTTGGTGGTCACCCTATTTTGATATTCAGAAGGATCTGGTGAGAACTTTGAGCCCCAGTGAACACCCATATGACATGTAGTTAGTGTTTCCCTGCTAGGCCTTCTATTAGGTCTCTACTTTGTGGCTGGATGTTTGGAGACAGAGTAGTTTATAGTGATGAGAGAGGTGATAGAGCCTTGTTCTCAGCCTATGATTTGGGCCACCTGTCCCTCCCACTTACTTCCCGCCGATCTCTTCCCCTCGGGCTTGCCACTGCCCTTGGTAAAGCTATATCATCTTCAACTTTTCCACTTCAAAGATACATTCTTGTTCTTATTTCTGAGATTTTCTAAGACACAGTACTCTTGAAGTTGTATCCCACTCACTCCTCTTGAATTGTAGTCTCAGATTGTGGATCCTTTCTAATGGCATCTTCATTTGGTTCATATTTTTAGAACCTGCCATTGGTCCCAGCATTACCCTCAGTCCTCCTGTTCAACTTAAACCAATGGAGTAGGTTAGTTTGACCCAGTATCTATCTTCCTGCACTGGTTCTCACTCAGTGCTCTGTTGGCATCATCCCCAGAGGGAGTTCCTGGCGTCCTTTATAGTTGGAGCTATATAACTGTCTTAATGCATCGTGATGATTCTCCTTCTCCTTCTTCTTCCTCTTTGTCACATGACCAAGAACACATCTAAAAACTACTCTTTGGACTAAATATTAGCGAATGAAGAATGTCAAGGACAAAGGTATTTTTTTACCTTTGTAAAAAGGTACCTTACCTTCCTTCCTTCCTCCAATATTTCCAATGTCTGTCAGTCAGTGAATTAGAAGGCAGCTGGCTGTCTCTCCCCCAGAACATATCTACAGGCAATGGGGCAGGTAAGGTTAACATCTCCAGGGGATTCTCTACTCCATGAAATCTGCCTATGTGAGCCCCAGGCCTTATGGACCAAAAAGGAAACAACTGCAGGAGTCATGGGAAATCATCTGTGGAACTCAAGATAGACTTTCAGACTCCTGCCCTCTTATGATTAGTGTCCCTAAGTCCTGGATGGCCTGAAGCCCCCAGCCCAGTCGATCTCTCTCTCCTGTGCCCCCCAGCTGTGGTACATGCCTCTGTGATATCACTGCTCAGACTGTACTATTGTATTTGAGAATGTGTCTTTCCCTCCTTCAAGGTGAATCATATATCGTCATGTCTCCAGAAACCAGTACAGCACCTGGCACATAGGAAGGGCTTGGGAAGGGTTTGTAAGATGAATGAATCCTCAGAAAGCTCAGCTGATACACTGGTTGCATACCCTTATGAGTGGCATCTGAACACCAAATCATAAAACAATCCAGTTTTGAAATTCTGGATGCGTGTGGCATTCCATTATTCATCTTCACATACCACATCACAGTGTGTGTGTGGTCCACCGCCCTGTTACCTGTTGTTGCTCATTTTTCCAGTCCTGAGAGTCTGAGACCTGCCTTTTCTCTTTGTATCCTTTGTTTGCCAACAGGTCTTTAGCTAGCTCTTGACCCTGCCTGCTCAATGGCTTCTGGTTTCTTAGCTGAGGTGCTCCCTATTTCCGGCCAGATTCTATGAAGCCTCTCACTAGTCCCAGGCTCCCTTGGTCGGGAGGAGTGTGCAGGAGTTTGGATAATATAGTGGGTGAATCAAATTGGGAAGCTGGTTGCCTGACATTTGAGGAAGACATCAGAATAAGAATTTTCAATTAAAAGACACCCCTCCTTAATTCCAGACTTCTACATGATTCTACACATGCCTCTTCTTACTTCTTTTTCTTTCTTTCCCTTTCTTTCTTTCTTTCCTTTCTTTTCTCTTTTTCTCTCTCTTTCTTTCTTCCTTTTTTCTTTCTCTCTTTCTTCCTTTCTTCTTTCTTTCTCCCTTCCTTCCTTCTCTCTCTCTTTATAAATATACATATATACATATACATATATACATATATAATATACGTATATATACATATATGTGTATATATACACATACATATATACACATTTCTTTCTTTCTTTTTTCTCTTTCTTTCTTCCTTCCTTCCTTCTTTCCTTCCTTTCTTCTCTCTCTATATAAATATACATGTATACATATATACTTACACACATATACATATATAATATACGTATATATACACCTATATGTATATACACCTATATGTATATATACACATATACCTAGATGTATATATACACATATATACACATATATGTGTATATCTATACACGCATATATACACATAAGTGCATATCTACATATATACACATATATACACATGTGTGCACATCTACATATATACATATATACACGTATGTGTATATCTACATGTATACACACATATACACGTATGGGCATATCTACATATATATACATATATACACATATGTGCATATCTGCATATATACACATATACACATGTGCATATCTACACATAAACACATATGTGCACATCTACACATATACACATATGTGCACACATGTGTATATCTACACATATACACGATTATATGTATATACACATATACACATATACATGTGTATATGTGTATATACACGTTATATATACATATATGTATAGGAATGCTTGTGATTTTTGCACATTGATTTTGTATCCTGAGACTTTGCTGAAGTCGCTTATCAGCTTAAGGAGATTTTAATTTTAAAAAATATTTTAAAGCATTCTTTTAAAAATACAATCCAGTTAGTGCAAATAATCCATATCCTACTTAAATCTCCTATCCCAGAATCCCAGTGCCCTGATATCAAGAAGTTCTTTCCTAAGGAAACTTTCTCAAGCTGGTCCTTACAGTTTTTAAGACTTGAATCCAATAGCTACCCAGAAAAATACTCTGGTAAGGATCCTTTCTACACACCTCCACATAAGTTGGGCACAGAAGATGGGAGAAAGCTGGAGGACCAAAAATCAGGAGTCTCCCAGTGTGGCTAGGCATTAATCTCTTCCCCTCTCTAGGTTCCAAATCATTCATTCTTCAAGGAAAACGGACAGACCTTTCCTGCTCTGAGTAAGTTACCTAACATCAAAGCATACACTCAGGCTGGGCATGGTGGCTCATGTCTGTAATCCCAGCACTTTGGGAGGCTGAGGCGGGTGGATCACCTGAGGTCAGGAGTTTGAGACCAGCCTGGCCAACATGGTGAAACTCTGTATCTACTAAAAATACAAAATTCAGCTGGGTGTGGTGGCATGCGCCTGTAATCCCGGCTACTCAGAAGGCTGAGGCAGGAGAATCAGTTTGAGCCTGGAAGGCAGAGGTTGCAGTGAGCCAAGGTCGTGCCACCGCACTCTAGCCTGGGTGACAGAATGAGACTTCATCTCAAAAAAAAAAAAAAAAAAAAAAAGACCCACACTTAAAAATCTTCTACTCATTTCACTAACCTACCTGAAGGGACACAAGAATGTGTATTTTCAGCCCAAGGAACAATTTTCCTGTTGAACAATTAGGAAATTTCAGCATTTGAAGGAAAGCATTAGAAACCAGCCTGCTGTATTATTGCTCTAACAATCCCTTGAGCTCCTAACAAAAACAGCCAGGGGAAGCTGGAAGCCAGCATGAAATATGGTCCACTTGTTTTCTTAACAGTCTGCTTCCCGTAGTTATTCAGGAACTGTCAGCTCCTTGTGGAGCTCCGCATAAAGAATAGAGCTATTTCCTGTCTTTTATCCTGGTGTCTTATGTCCCAGACCTTATCTTAATGGAATTCCATAATATTTTTGTATTCAAATGGACTTGAAGGCAAATACAACATTTAAAGGGAAAATTTTCTTCCTAAGCAGAGAAAAAAGTGCCAAGTGCCTTGTTGGTACTTGTAAACTGAAAAGTCCTGAGTCAAGGAATCCTATGATTCAGGGGGGCCTAGAGATGCTATGGTGAGCTTTGTCCAAATGCTTACGGGGTTGTCTGAGCATTCAGTGTAAAGTTCCAGGTATCCAGGTAATGAACTCAGTAGGAGGGTTAATTTCCAGGACTTATTTGATAATGTCATATATATATATATATATATGTTTGTGTGTGTATATGTGTATATATACACATGTATGTATAGGATATATATATATCTTATACACTAAGACAGAGAGCCAAATCATGAGTGAACTCCCATTCACAAATTCACAATTGCTACAAAGGGAATAAAATACCTAGGAATCCAACTTAGAAGGGATGTGAAGGACCTCTTCAAGGAGAACTACAAACCACTGCTCAATGAAATAAAAGAGGACACAAACGAATGGAAGAACATTCCATGCTCATGGATAGGAAGAATCAATACCGTGAAAATGTCCATACTGCCCAAGGTAATTTATAGATTCAATGCCATCCCCATCAAGCTACCAATGACTTTCTTCACAGAATTGGAAAAAAAACTACTTTAAAGTTCATATGGAACCAAAAAAGAGCCCACATTGCCAAGACAATCCAATGGGAAAAGACCATAGCTGGAGGTATCATGCTACCTGACTTGAAACTATACTACAAGGCTACAGTAACCAAAAACAGCATGGTACTGGTACCAAAACAGATACATAGACCAATGGAACAGAACAGAGGCCTCAGAAATAACACCACACATTGACAAACCTGGCAAAAACAAGAAATGGGGAAAGGATTCCCTATTTAATAAATGGTGCTGGGAAAACTGGCTAGCCATATGTAGAAAGCTGAAACTGGATCCCTTCCTTACACCTTATACAAAAATTAATTCAAGATGGATTAAAGACTTAAATGTTAGACCTAAAACCATAAAAACCTTAGAAGAAAACCTAGGCGATACCACTCAGGACGTAGGCATGGGCAAGGACTTCATACTAAAACACCAAAAGCAATGGCAACGAAAGCCAAAATAGGCAAATGGGATCTAATTAAACTAAAGAGCTTCTGCATGGCAAAAGAAACTGCCATCAGAGTGAACAGGCAACCTACAGAATGGGAGAAAATTTTTTCAATCTACCCATCTGACAAAGGGTAGATTGTATTTTTAGTACATACAGGGTTTTGCCATGTTGGCCAGGTTGGTCTCAAATCCCTGAGCTCAAGTGATTTGCCCATCTCAGCCTCCCAAACTGTTGAGATTACAGGCATAAGCCACTGTGCCTGGCCTTGACATTTTTTTTTTAAGTTTAAAAATATGGGTGAATTCAGAGACAATTATCGAAGTGAAGAAATAGGTGGAGAATTGGTAACATGAAGTTTATTTTCCCAAAGGCTTTTAAAGGTGAGAAAATTATGAGCTGTCTTGGAGTAGGTTATGTAAACCAAAAATAAAATTCTAAGTCCCCCAACCATCTGAACGGACTCCTCCTCTTGGCAAAGGGCACTCCAAAGTTAACCTAAAAAACTAGTTCAGGCTATGATGGGAAGGAGGGGGTAGGATAGGCCTCATTATACCCTCCTCCCTTTTAGAATTACTGCTAGAACAGACTGTTTAAGTCTGATAAGAAACATTTATAATCTATTCTCTCTGAAGCCCCTGCTACCTGGGGGCTTCACCTGCATGATAAAACCTTGGTCTCCACAACCCCTTATCTTAACCCAGATATTTCTTTCTCTTGATTCTAAGTCTTTAGACAATAACTTAATTATCTCAGGCAATTGCCCATCAGAAATCTCTGAATCTACCTATGACCTGGAAGCAGGCCCCCCAGCTTCCAGCTGACCCACATTTCTGGACAAAATCAATGCACATCTTACATGTATTGACTGATGTCTAAAACGTAAAAGACCAAGTTGTGGCCTGACTACCTTGGGCACATGTTCTCAGGATCTCCCGAGGGCTGTGTCATGAGCAATGGTCACTCATATTTGGCTCAGAATAAATCTCTGCAAATATTTTACAGCATTTGACCCGTTTCATTGACAGTTATACGCCCTCAGTGGTGGGGAGACGGGACCAGAGAGCTGGACAGATGGCATCCAGAACCAAGATGCTCAGACCAGCAGGCTTCTAGACATATCAGATGGCTCTTCCTTCCTTCTCAAGACTGAAGACTCAAAGGTATGAATGACAGAGACACTACCGGAGAGAAGCAGAGAAACTCATTTATAGCTGTACCCTCTATTCCACTCCCCAGCCAGGGTGGATTCCAAGTTTCCAGAATATTATTGGCCAAATGAGTAAATAAATCAGCCATCAAAGTACAATGGAAATGGGAGAGGATGGCAGTGGTTGAGGAGGCAAAGACCACCTCCATGTTCTCCCCTCTGTATTCTAGATGGTAGAAGACAGTAACAAGCAGTGTATCCAGGGATGAAGATTCTGAAATCAATTAATCTTCCAGGTTAAATAAAAATTAGCTCATTTAAGCACAAAAACATTTTGTTTTGGTTCCTTTGGTTTGAAAACATTTTAACCATACTATATACTTCTAAAATACAACTTAATAAAAGAAAAATTATATTCCTCTCTGCTTCAGAAAAATAATTTAGTAATTTCACGATACATTTTTCCAGGATGCTTTATAATTATGCTGTAACTCTTCACGTATTGTCTCATTTAATCCTCACCACAACTTTATAATATAAATTATATATATTTGTATATATGTGTACCCCCCCCCCCCACACACACACATATACTTCTCACTTAAACAGGTGAAGAAAAACTGAGGGTTAAAAAAATAAGCAATGTTCTTTAAGGGCATACAGCTGGTAAAAGTCAAAATCAGGCATCAAATTCAAGTTTTTTGATTGCAAATTCATTGCTTTGCTTGCAGAGAGAAGGGCTCTTGACTTCCTCTCAAGGTATGGCTAATGGCAGGATCAGGAATCTGCTAGAAACATGGGCACTGCAGACTGGAGAATGGGGAATACTGGGCATATGCAACAAGTTAGTGAATAAGGGAAGGAGGTCAGGGTAGTTTAGGGAAAAAGCCTGGCGGGGGCTTGGGCCCCAGAGAAGGGATGCAGCCAACAGTTGTTCGCAATACCTAAGTGGGTATGCAAAGTTGGCAGGATGCTTTCTGGCATTGCCAATCCTGAGCAGTGGGTAGGACGTGGTGGAAGGAAGCACTTGGCAAAGACAGGTGCTACAGATAGCCTGAGTGCCTTAGAATCGGGCCACAGCTAGAGACAGGGCTGCAGTGCAAGGAGCGGGGTCCAGCCTGAAGGAGCACAGACTGGGGTGGACAAAGCCCATTGTGTGGAACCAGGGAACCAGGCCAACTCAAGGGCAGAGACCATGAGGAATGGGGCAGTGGGCAGGGGTCCTGACCTGGCCTGTGTAGCTGGGTCTAAGGCCCTGCGGGTTCCACAGCACACAAGCACCTGGACATGAACCACCATGGGATTCTTTTTAGGCCCACCCTCTGAGCTTCCAGTTATTCCTAGAGCTGCAGGAAAAGGAACACGGAGGTACAGGCAGGAACTCCAGCAGACACCGTGACCATCATGCGTAATCCTTGCATGAACCCTCTGGAGCCAGCAGAGAATCAAAAGACACAATGGCAAAGAGCCTCAGCTGTGGACTCTAGACTCTCACTCATTAGCTGTGTCCCTGAACAGAGGAACAAGAACTCCTGGAATGACATTGTCATAATAATAGCACCCATACTTCCCTTCAGGGTTAGCTGAGGGAGCTGATGTGACACCATATTAAAAAGTATACAGGGAAGCCCATACTTCACTCTTGAAGAGGAAATATAGTCAAGTCCCTGATATCTACTTAACCTCAAGGATGGAGAGTGAAGAATTTGGATTTTGCAGTAATTTCAATATAGCAGCTAAGGTATTGTGGACCTGCAATGTGTCAGGCATTATGGTAGGTGTTATAGGAAAACAAGATGAGTAACAGCTTGGGATTTCGGGGTCAGGGTGGGCAGCTAACATCTAGTCAGGGGGACAAATGCACAACCAGTAATAATGCATAATACAAGGCAGAATGGAATATGCACTGAAATGGAGTACATGCAAGGAGCAGCTGCAGGGACTCAGAGCTGGGAATGACTCATGTGGACTAGTAAGGTCAGGAAGGGATTCACGGAGCAGCTGGTGTCTGAACTAGGCCATGTAGGAGAGTTATAATTGAAGGTAATAGCAGACTCCAGCCAGGACACCATAAACTGTGGGCGTGGATCTTAAACCAATGGACAAGGCTCTAAACTAATGCTTGCAAATGTAATCTGCACTTCTAAAGCACCAAGGAAACGTTTAATTTGCCTGTGTCCGGATCCCTTTTAGACCCTCTGTTTCAGGAGCCCTGGGCATGTTTGCACAGTGATGAAGCCGCCCAGGTGAGTCTGATGAGCATTTTTGGTTAAGAGCCAAATATCCTAAACTATTTCCTTGCTTCTGCAGGCTTAAGAAATCTCCTGGAGATCTTGTTAAAATACAGATTCCTGGACTTTTCCCTCAAGCATTCTGATTCAGGGGTCTAGAGTGAAGCCTGAGATTCTACATTTCTAATACCTTCTCAGGTGATGCTGTGAGTCTGTGGATCCCTGTGATCACTAAATCCATCACCTGCTCTGTAGTTCTTGCTGGGATAGTGGGACACAGAGCTAAGAGACGCCCTTAATTGGAAATGCTTTTGAAAACAAATGCATGCTATTTGTCTATCCTGGACCTTTCAGAAATCAAACACACCTAATCACCTTGAAACTACCTGCCCATACAGGTGAAATAATGACATGCCAGAGGAGTTAATAGCATTTACCTGTGGTCTCTGTACTTGCTTCTACCTGACTCTACTTCCCTGCTTCTCAGTTATGTTTCTGTTTCTACATCAGATCTGTATAACTCTCCTGAATCTTGAACATCATTTCCCCTGCCTAGGGGTTTTCAGGAATGTATTCTGGATCTTTTTATCTTCTCCCTCTGAGTCCAACCCCTGGCAAGTCCACCTGTGCTCAGCAAATATATGGTTTGGTCACACCAGGCCAGGTAGCTCAGGGAACAATGGAGGTCTGAGAATGCTCTGTATAATCCTCTCCAATACTCACTGTGGATAGATTCAGACAATGGCTTTGGCTCACATTTGTCCTTTACATGTTTTTGGTCAGCTTCATTTTTGAAAAAAAAAATATTGTTCACAGGAGCAATTTGTGATCATTAGTGTGACAGAACTCTTCTAAGACCTTTCTGTGTTAGGAGAAATTACCTAGCTGGGATTGTTGAGCTCACTGACTGGCCATGAGACTTGGTCATTTGAATGGGTTAGCTGTCGACTGATGACACCTACTTTTTAGAAACTCAGCAACATAGGCCTTGTATTGTGGGTTTTCATTAATTCTTTCTTTTCTTCTTTCTTTTAAGTCAAATCATTTGTGTTAGAAATAGTAAGAGGTGAGGTGCTAGAAATGAAGAGATAAATTAGATTTGATCACCTGTGCTCAAATTGCTCACAGTTATTGGCAGAGGAGACACACATACTGTAAATAGCTACACTATAATACTATGTTGTTAGATAGGTACCAAGTACAATGACAGTGCAGAGAGGGGAGTAATCATTTTTGGCTACTGGAAAGAAGGAATCTTTATGGAAGGAGATATTGCCTTTTCTCCACAGAAATGGCCAGACTTTGAGAGAATAACAATATCTAAATATAACACAAGAAACATGTGTTAATTAAGAGGATGCAAATGTGTCACATTTCTTATTTAACCACAATGAAGATTTTGATCAACAAATATCTATTGAATAGTTTCTGTGTGTCAACCACTGTGTTAAACCCTTTATATGCATTATCTAATTTAATGAAACACTTTCAACAGGTATATGAAGTGATAGTATTTCCTCATTTTACAAATGAGGAAACTGAGGCTTAGAAAGATTAAGCAACTTGCTCAAGGTCTTACAGAGCTGAAATTTGAACCTAGGAATTTACACCAGGGACTTTTTTTTTTTTTTTCCTATATGGAGTTTTGCTCTTGTCATCCAGGCTGGAGTGCAATGGTGCGATCTCGGCCTACTGCAACCTCCACCTCCTGAGTTCAAGCAATTATCCCACCTCAGCCTCCCAAGCAGCTGGGATTACAGGTATTCACCACCATGCCCAGCTAATTTCTGTATTTTTAGTAGAGATGGGGGTTTCATCATGTTAGCCAGGCTGGTCTTGAACTCCTGACCTCAGGTGATCCACCCACCTTGACCTCCCAAAGTGCTGGGATTACAGGTGTGAACCACCGTGCCCGACCACACCAGGGACTTTTAACAGGGATTGCTTGCTAAACACCCACCATGCACTGGGCACATTGTGTAAGTGACCATTTTAATCTTTAAAACAACCCTAGAAAGTAGGGATTATGGCACCATCTTACAGAGGAGGATGCACATGCTGAGAGGTGAATTTTGCAATTTTACACAGTCATTATACAGCTAGGAGCAGAAACCAGGTCTGTCTGAGCTCTAAAACTCATCTTCCTTTGACCTCGCCAGATTCTTGCCTCTTAATGGGATCCTTTGATCTCTTCACTCAAAGTGGAGATGATAACCATGGATGATCTGCAGCTGCCTGGGGAGAGCCTGCAGAACATCTTGGCAATGGAATGATTACTCCACATTGGCTTCTGGCTGGATGGAGGTGCTTGGCTAGAGAAGGAAGGAAACAAGAAAACACGGGGCACACATGGGCCAGGAAGGAGGTGAGATGTTGAAGCCACTCTGGTAACTGACAAGAGATGAGTTTGGTGGGGTGGTGGGATTTTGGTTGGGGGTTTGGAGTCCAGAAATTCTGGGCCCTAATCTTGACTTCTAGTCCTGGCCTCAGAACTATGGTAATCTTGGTCTATTTGTTGTACTTTTCAAGCAGATAGCTCAGCAAATGAGCTCAGTTTTCTCAACTGTAAAATGGGAATACTAGGCCGGGCACAGTGGCTCATGCCTGTAATCCCAGCACTTTGGGAGGCTGAGGCGGGCGGATCACGAGGTCAGGAGATCGAGACCATCCTGGCGAACACAGTGAAACCCCATCTCTAGTGAAAATACAAAAAAATTAGCCGGGCATGGTGGTGGGCGCCTGTAGTCCCAGCTTCTAGGGAGGCTGAGGCAGGAGAATGGCGTTAACCCGGGAGGCGACAGAGCTTGCAGTGAGCGGAGATTGGGCCACTGCACTCCAGCCTGGGCGACAGAGCAGGACTCCGTCTCAAAAAAAAAAAAAAAAAAAAAAAGGAAAAAGAAAAAAACTGGGAATACTAATAGCTTCCTGGTAGGGTTGCCATGATGAATAAATGAGTCAGCCTGGAGCACAAAGTCTGGCCATGGGTTTGCAATAATCAATAAGTACCGTCTTGCTGCCTGTTTACTTTGGCTCCTGCGGGCTTTGATCAGGCTGTAAAGAAAAAGAGGCTAATTTCTTGAGCAGGAAGGATCTGATTCTAGCAAAGGAGGCCCTGGGGCAGGGACTGGCATGGGGGACTATGGCATAATATCCATCTGTTCGGTTCCTTCTCCAGGCCAAAATACTGGTTTCTGGAGCCTTCATCCAAGCACTAAATCCACCTAATTGGTTTGAAAAGCACTGGGTGGATAAACATCCCGTCAGCTTACCACTGTAATAATGCCAGTGACATTTATGCCTGAGATGAAAGATGCAGAATGAATGGAGATCAGACCCCAGGTACCCTGCTATAAATGACAGCCTAGACAAGGCACCCCCTGAGACAAGAAATGCCAGCCTTTGAGATCAGGGACTTGGGGATGCATCAGGCAGGAACGAGTACCACGTGGGGTTTCTGGACACTTAACGAAGAGCTTGCAGGTTGAGTTAGGAAATAGATCAGATTTGCCCATGACATGGAGAGGTGGAATGAACACGATGACACTGTGCTGAGCAAGTTACTGAATCTCTCTGAGACTCTGGTTCCTGTCTGTGGGATGAGCACCTCATGATGTTCTGGACATGAATGAGAGAAATAAATGAGGAACCTAGCCCTGTTCTTGCCAAGCTCCAGGTGTTCCAGGAATGTGAGGTTTTCTTTTTATCCTTTCATGTTTTTTCTTCCTCCGGATCGTCTTTCTCCCAAAACCATCTTTTTCTGTGCTCCAAAGATCCCAAGACCTGTCCACACCCCATCACATACTCATGAGGGCACCCCCTTCACCCATTCATTTGTTAATACCATTTTAAAATTCATTCATTGATTATGTTTTGGTCAGGCAAAATGTGCCAGATTTCCAGCCGGGTACCCGGTATACAAAGATAAATCAAACCTCTCCTCTGCCCTTCAGTTGTTCAGAGGTGAATGGAGGACAGGACATTGAGTCAGACAGAGTCCCAACAAGAAGCAGATGGCATGCTAGATGCAGTGGCTTATGCCTATAATCCCAGCACTTTGGGAGGCTGAGGCAAGCGAATCACCTGAGGTCAGGAGTTCAAGACCAGCCTGGACTACATGGTGAAACCCCATCTCTACGAAAAATACAAAAATAAGGTGGGTGTGGTGGTGCACGCTTTTAGTCTCAGCTACTCGGGAGGCTGAGGCAGGAGAATTGCTTGAACCCAGGAGGCAGAGGTTGCAGTGAGATGAGATTGCGCCACTGCACTCCAGCCTGGGTAACAGAGCGAGACTCTGCCCACGCACCACCTCCCCACCTGCCCTGCTGAGAAAAAAGGAAAAGAAACAGATGGCACACTCAGAATAAGGTAATTGAAGCAGGGCCTCTTTACAAAGGGACTAGTGAGAAAGGAATGGGTGTAACTGGCAGCAGCATGGCTGTCACTACCTCCAAAGCCAGGGGTTCAAGGGGGAAGGGAAGAGAAATGATCCTGGAATCCCGCAACAGAGGGCTGTGCACAGCAGGCCACCTTGAGAGGGACAGGGACACAGTCAGCCCAAGGTAACCTCCCAAGGAGGGAGCCTGACTTTGCCCTTTCTTCCCTCTGGCCTTTTTGGGTGCTCCCTGTTGTCTAGCCTGACCAGAAGCTCAAGGGCAAGGGAGCCTCTTGATTTAGTCCACAAAGGCCAACCTCCTAGGGCAGAAGGCAAGGTGACAGAGGGTGGAGAGTAGGTTTGGAGGGACAAATGCAGTATGCACAGTGTGTGAGGTATAACTAATTATGGTGGCGTGTGACTTTAGAATGGTTAGAGGTAGGAACAGAGCTAGGGAGCCCTAGCAGGAAGTGAGCAATTCCCACCAGTCCTTTCTATCTCACCTGACTGCACTGCACTCCCCAATTCAAAGAACTGGAGTTGATCATCCTGCCTCCAGGCTGTCCACCTCGAATCCTCTTGAGGATCGTTTTTTGTTACTCTCCTTCCTTCATCTCCTATCTCCACCAATGCTAGGAAGTGCACATTTCCCTAAATACTGAACATCCTCTTCTTCTGGGTCTTTGAATTGCTGTCTTTCGTCTCCACTCCCCAACCCAGCCTGAGACACTCTTTCCCCTCCTCTTTGCCTGTCCAACTCCCTGCTGCCTTCGAAAAGTCATAACCTACTGAAACATTCAGAAACTTACAGAGAATAAAAATTAGACACCCACATCCCCACCACCAGTATTTAACAAATGTTGAAATTTTATCATATTTGTTTCAGGTTTTTTTTTTTAAAGAAACAAAATACTGCAGATACAATGAAATCTTATGTTGTACTTCTACTCCTCCTTATAATACTATTTTGAAGTTAGTGAGTATTCACCTATCTGTGTTTTTACACTTTTCCTTGATATTACTGCTTTAAACTTTTTAAAAATAATTACCATTATATTATAAACATCCTTTTAAAAGCTTGCTTTTTGCACTCAATGTTATGTGACTGTTTTGTTGTTTTGGCTTTGTTGGTTGGACATAGTCTTAGGACTTTTTATTGACTTCCTTCTAATGATGGGGGTTAAGTAATGATGTCTGGTTCACTCTTGATTTAAGAAGAGTGGCTTTCACTGAAATTTCATAAGCACCCAAAATTACAGTACCTGCCAAGTCTTGTTGCAGCTCCTCACTTTTTCAGTATAACAGCATGACTGCTCACATCCCTGTAATCTTGCTGTGAGGGAAAGCAAGTGGCCTTATCAGAAACAGAAGCAAAGGTGGCTGCTGCTGCAGCTCTCCCCCATCCCCATCCCCTGGAGGTCTCTTCCTCCTTTCCTGGGGTGAATGCTTGCCATCTGATGATCTCCAGCCGCTGCCCATAAACACTGGCAATTCTCTTGCAATTTTGATCCATTCTCCATGTCTAGCATCATTATAATTACCAAAATTTCCAGACTTACACCAACACTACTTCTCCATGAGAGGAAAAGTGAAAAGCTGGGAGGTAGCTCGTTCAATAAATAAGGAAAAGCATTAAACTGCCACCAGATATCACTGAATTCTGGAGCAGCTTTGACTTTAGACTTCATAGCCCACACGCTTAAGTACATGGCCCAGATCACTCTGCTGGTTCCATAGAAGCCATTCTAGCAAGGACCTAACAGGAGGACCTACAGTATATCATGCCAGGAGGGTTTCTCCTATTCTCAGTCCCAGAGACCTTAGGAATACGTGACCACCATCACTACCACCTCCACCATCCCATTTATAATCAACATTATGCTTTTGAGCTACAACTATGGTGACATGTTTAGCTTTATTTTATTAATTATGACTGCTAAGTCTTATTCCATTGTATGACTGTATCACAACTTATTTATCCACCTCCTTATCCATGTACATTTAAACTTTTCAGTCTTTGCTATTATTAGCAATGCTGCCATTTAAAAACTCCTTCAGCTCATATAGAAAATCTTCTGCAGAGTATGTGTGCGTATATATATATGTGTGTATATATATGTGTGTATATGTATGTGTGTATATATATTATATATACACATACAGGTGTGTGTGTGTGTGGAGGTGTGTGTGTGTGTGTATGTGTGTGAGTTCTTGGACTGAGCACCAATAGTGGAGAGCTACCCTCAAGGGAGGTTGATGACAGAACTTCCAACAGGTGGCGCAGCTGAGAGCTGGCCAAATGGTGAGAGCTCTTGCTACCCTTAGGAGCAAACTGTTCATGTGTCCCCGTGGAGAGTCCAGATGAAAAGAGTCGGCTCTGGCAGACCAATCTAATTTTCTCCCAAAGGACAGACAGAAACTGTGCAAATAAGAGATGTGACCTCTCATGCCACCCAGAAGTCTTTCCAGTCAGTCTCGTGTGGCATGCCCATTCATGAGCGAAGGCAGAAATGGTTTGCATATAGGACTTTTCAGCCTCAGCAGTTGGGGAGACTGCTATGTTATTTTTGGAGACCAAAAACAGTAATCCAAGAACAGGACTATACTACTATATAATCTCAGTGTGTGTATACTATGTATATATGTGTGTGTATATATACTATGTATACTATAGATCTGTATATCTAGCTATCTATCTAGCTCTATTTCATTAATTTTGGTTGCTAAATCTTATTCCATTGTATGACTGTATCACAACTTATTTATTCACTTCCTTATTGATGGACATTTAAACTTAAAATATATATATAGATGTATGTGTATATATATATATATATACACACACACACTCAAAATTGCTGGGTCACATGCTATGTGCTATCTATCTATATAAAATCTTACCAAATTTCTCTCCAAAAAAATGGGTAAGTCTATTTACACTCCTGCCAGTAACATCTAAGATCCTATTAGAACTTCATTTTTTAAAACTTCTAGACTTCAAATTTCAGGACAGTATAAATATATTGGGAAGCTACATGGTGTGGTAGAAATAGCCCTGAATCAGTGAGGTGAGACTTTAGCTCTAGCCGTGTCTCTGCCTGGCTATGGGGCTTGCACAAACATGCCTTCCTCTCTGGGCCTTACTGTCTTCATAGTAGAAATGAAGGCATAGGATTAAGATGTCTCTTAAGTTTCTTTCTGCCTTCACCTTCTGTGGTCTGTGCTTTAAATAGTGGCTGAATTAAGAGGGCAAGGGGGCCTTATTCATTCATGCACGTGCTCCTTCTTTGACTAGATCCTCACCATGTCCCTACTGCCTCCTAGACAGTGGGGGTCCACATGAACATGACCATGTCTCTGCCCTCAAGCATCTCACTTTTGAATGGGGAAGACGGCCCATCACATGGAGAAGCTCAGGCCATGGTGTCTCACACTAGGGATAGTCAGGGAGGGCTTCCTGTTGGGAATTGTGCATTGTCTTAAGGATGAGTTGTAGTCAACCAAGCAAAGTATAAGGAATGTCACTCCAGGCAGAGAAAGACATAGAGGCTGGAGGCAGCTCAGGGCATTTGAGGATGTGCCAAGTAATCCAGACCGATTATTCTACAGGGTTGTGGTTGGAAAGGTAGCCTGGGATAAAGCAGGAGTAGCTTGTCAGATGCCAAATTGCAGGTGACTTTGTGATTTAAAAAAAGGATCTTGATGCTTTTCTTGATGCCACCAAGAATCTTTTGCCAAATGCCTACTAGGTAAGTGAGGGCTCAGAGTCAGGCACAGCAGCCTAGCTGGGCAATATCCCAATGACAGCACCAATGGTGGAGAGCTGTCTTTAAGGGAGCTGGATGATAGAGCTTCCAAGAGGGGGCACAGATGAGAGCTAGCCACACTGTGAGAGCTCTTGCTCCCCTTAGGGGTAAACTGTTCATGTGTCCCTGTGGGCGCCTAGGGGCTAGTGGGGTTTAATGGGCATCTGGGGAATCCAAGTTTAACTTCCCTTTATTTTTCACTTCAATGTACCATCAAACACTAACTACTGTTCTTGGTCTCCATAAATAGCACAGAGGTCTCCCCGGCTGCTAAGACTGAAAAGTCCTATATGCAAACCGTTTCTGCCTTTGCTCATGAATGAGCATGCCACCCAAGACTGACTGGAAAGGCTTCCAGGTGGCCTGAGAGGTCGCATCTCTTATTTGCAAAGTTTCTGTCAATCCTTCGGGAGAAAATTAGATTGGTTTGCCAAGACCAGCTGTTTTCAAAGCCAGACTGGTTCTAGAATGATTCTATGGGAGCCATTTTACTGGAGACCAGAGAGTCTCAGCATGTGAGAGCTGGAAGGGTCCCTGGGTCCTCTAGTTCTCCCATTTTGTTTTCTGATGGGGAAACTGAGGCCCAGCTAGGCGACTTGATTTGCCCAATGTTCTGCAATCAGTTGATAGGGTTGTGGAGAGAGATCAGGATTAAAATCTTTGTTTTCTACTCTGTGTTCCTACATGCTTCTGCTAAACAGAATTCTTTTGAAAGTTATTCTCGAACCACTAAGGACCATGGACTTCATTAGAAGCAAACTTTCACGTTCAGTCAGGTTGCATACCAAAGTAATACTGTTAGGAAGTACATGGATGGGTTGCTGTTCACCATTACTTCCAGGAGGATTTATTTTATTTTGTTTAGTTTTATTGTATTTATTTATTTTTTGAGACAGAGTCTCACTCTGTCACTAGGCTGGAGTGCAGTGGCGCGATCTTGGCTCACTGCAACCTCTGCCTCCCGGGTTTAAGCGATTCTCCTGCTTCAGCCTCCTGAGTAGCTAGAACTACAGGTGCGTGCCACAACACCCAGCTAATTTTTGTATTTTTAGTAGAGACGGGGTTTCTCCATATTGGTCAGGCTGGTCTCAAACTCTCGACCTTAGGAGATCCACCTGCCTCAGCCTTCCAAGGGATTACAGGCATGAGCCACTGCGCCCGGCCCCCAGGAGTTTTTAAAACCATGTTTTGAGCTGTTTCTATAATTGTTAAGGGAAAGAGAATTTTTTTAAGAGCCTAAATGATAAGATTTGGTCATGTTTTGGTGAATGTTCTGGGTTTCTTATGGCTATGTGTGGCCCCAATATCTGCAGATGTTTGCTAGACCTCGTTTGGACTCAGTTAGTTAGAAAGAAATTGTTTGTGTTGCACCCAACAGTGTTCAGCTAAGTTTCTTTGCTGTGTTTGCAGGAGCTGGAGGAATTGCAGGGAGCACTGGATGGGGGTGTTTGTTCACCACTGGGCCTTCTGGGGTGCTTCCCAGGGCCTAATACCTTCCACATTCACAAAAGCCATGCAGTCAAAGCCCTGGGCATAACCCATGCTGGGGCTTGCTTGCCCAGCTGGATGGTGTAGGCCTGGCTAGGACCATGATTGATTAGGCTGTGATCAGGCCTTCCCAAGGACACAAGGGGCCCTCTCCAAAGCTTTCATCTGAGCAGAGCCCTGTGCCCCCACTCCCCTATCCACCCTTTCCCTGTGGGCCTCCTTTCCAATCTTTAAAGCTGTGTGCTCCCGGAACCCTGGTTCATGGTAAACATCCCCTCTATATCTTCACCCTCCTCCTTCCCTTTGCTTCCTTGTGCTAAATAATAGGGGTAATCCCCTGAGGCCCCTGCTTCCCATGGTGAACGCTTTGCCTTCATACCCCAGAAATCTCTGGGTCCTAAAACATGCTCCTCACTCCCGGAGCCATTCCCAGACCATAAATCCACCCATGCCTAAAACAAATCTCAATCCTTTGAGGCACATGCCATCTTCCCATTCCGTTTTAAAATTCATTCAATAAATTTGTACTGGGCATCATTTTGTGCCAGGCACTCTGCAAGGAGCTGGGGATATAAGGACAAAAATGTCATGATTCCTGCCCATGTGGGGTTTTCTTTCTTGTGGGAGAGACAGAACTAAATAGACAAAGAAATAAGCATAAAGAAAAAGAACAGGGTGCTGTGAGCGATAGTAACTCGAGGAACAGATTTGGAGGGGTGGGGCTCAGTCTTCTCCAAGGAGGTGACAATTCCAGTTGAGACTTGAAGGACAGGAAGGAGCCATACATGAGAAGAGACTGGGGTGGAGTCTGCAGGGAAGCAGACTGCGTGGCGGCCTGAAGGAGAAAGGAGCCTTCATAAATGAGGAACTGGAAAAAGTCCATGAGGTGGTGGAGCAGAAAAATAAGGAAGCCAGAAAGCAAGAGATAGGCTGGAGAGGGAGGCTGGGCACAAGTCATATCTCCAAGACCAGGAGAGGAGCTGGGTTTTTCCTGAGTGCAAGGGAAAGGAGGGACCATTGACCACCTCCTTGCTTTCTGTAAAGACCTGTTCACCAGGTGGTATGGAGAGTTTAGGCATCCAATTTATTCTGGCTCCTTATCCCCATCCCAGTCATCCTCCTGAAAGACTGTAGAACCCCAGACTTCCCTCTACTCTGCTTCAGCCATCCAGTCTCAAGGCCACACCTTGGACCTGACCGTCACCAGGAGAGGCTCCACCTGCGGCATCTAACACCCACACCTGCTTCTCTTCCACTGCAACCTTTCTTCCTTTCCCTCCTGGTCCCTTACTTAGTTCTCCAGGTTCGCTCTTTGACCTCTTTAAAAGCCTCAGTTCTTGACCTCTCAGCTGTCTTCTGTCACCCAGTTTTTAATTCCTCCCCTCTCTGTCTTGGACACCACTAGTCATCATCAGCCACCAACCTTTCCTTGTTCTTGTCTTCATCTCTCTTGTGCCCATCCTGCAAAGTGCCTATCTTGCACAATTCAGGGAACACTTTTCACCTTTTCAGGTGCCTGAGTTGCTGAAGGTAAATGCTGCAGGCATGTCCCTTTGTGAATTCATGATCTCCAATGCCTCCTAAGCCTGAAATGCTGCCTGTTTGAGGTTGCCCTAGCCATCTCTTTTTCTCATGCGTGCTTACTCTTCATAGTGGTTATTTCAAATCTTCATAACTCTCATCTAAACTTCTCTCTTCCGTCCTCCCACCTGAGTCTCAACAGATGAGTTAGCAGACCATCAGACAGAAACTCCCTTGACTGCCTGGCACAACACCTACAAATTAACCTGTATTTGTGCTCTTTTTCACCTTCGTCTTTGTTGACCTGTGCTCTGAATCCCAGTGTTTCCTCCCTCTGTGGGAAGGTTGCTCCACTGATCATCCATTCACAAGAAGGTAGAGTCCACACATCTTTGTCCTTGCTGTGTTCCCAGTGCCTAAAACAGTACTGAGCACACATGAGGTGTTTGAGAAATAGTTGTTGAATAATTTCTCCCTTCCTTCAACCTCTACACCTCTATTGATTCTTTGCACTTGCATTTAGACCTGCTGAAGGTTTTTTTAAACCATTTAAAACAAAAACAAAGCAAAACCACAGTGAAAACCTCTTGACCTGGTGCACCTTTTCCTTGGGCTAGAGTTCTGTGCCTCATCTCCCCTATCCACATGCCCTTGAATGAGCTGCCTCAGCCTTTTCACCTCTGCATTACCTCCCATTCACGCTTCCATCCCCTGCCACTTGGCTTTACCCTTCCATGGAAATTTCCCTTCCCTTCATAACCTCATTTTTGCCAAGTACAGTGCATACTTTTAATGCCTATTGCATCTGTCCTCCTGGCAATGACTGACCTTCTGCCCTCTCCTTTCTTTGGAAAACGCTCTTCTCCTGATATCCATGACCACATTCCCTCAACTTTCTGCTGCTCTGGTCTCTCCTCTCAGGTGTTTTCCTCCTCCAGTCCACTCTTTGCTCCAGTTAGCCAGATTGCTCTGAGGCAAATTGGATCATGTCACCCCCCCTTGAACCCTCTGCCATGACTCTCTTGTCCATGGGTGATGTCCAGATTTTTTCCATGTGGTTATTGAGACTCAGGCTGCTGGGCTTCTGAAGCCTCATCTCAGTCACTGTGCGCTCTGGTCTACTGCAGGATGTGTGGTATTCACTTGCCTCTAGTCAAACATGGGCAAAAACTCATGCTGTTCCCTCTGTTTATATGACCCTCTGCCACTTTGCTCCTAACAGCTCACTTGATTTCTGCACCACAACCCTAACTCAACCATAAGTGTTTCAGATCTTCTGCTAACCATGCCTAATCTTAGACTTGGACTGCATTTGCATCCCCAATCTTGTGCCAACTCTCAGTAATATCCCATATTCTCGAGAAATAGTTTATCGTTCAAAAAATATGTTTGCCTTCATTTTCTCATTTGATTCTCTCAGCAGCCCTGGGAGATGGGAATATCTGCTGTTATCTCCATTCCACAGAGAAGGAGATTGAGGGTCAGGGTTTCAGTGACTTGTCCAAGGTCACACAGTGAATAGACACTGGGTCTAGGACTTGAACCCAAGTCCTCTAACTCCTAACCCCAGCGGTGCCGTTGTTCTGCATCCTTTTCTCACACTCCCCCGTCACCTCCAAGGCCCACCTTCCAAGGGAGGCCCTGAGAGGGCCGCTTGCCAGCCTTCTCTCAGACACACCTGTTCAAGACAGGCCTGGCAATGAGAATTGAGAGTGAACAGATGGTGGAAACACACCTCAACAAAATCTCCTTGTTCCTTAAAATGAAGTGTTTTCTTTTCCTTGACTCCATTTCCCCAGTGAATGGGGAATCATCTGCTGACATGACTAAAAATAAGTGACTAGGAAGGACAGAGATGAATGAGGTGGAGAGACTGGGGAGAGATGGCAAAGAGGCAGAAGCAGGAGAGAAGTCTTTAGGCTGAAGAAAGACCTGTCAGAGAAGAAAAACTGCTGCTGGGCGGGCCTCCTGCATTCCCCATGCCACACAGATCTACACGGCCTCCTGACTCCTCCAGCCCAAGTGACTTCCTTCCATCCTTGATTAATAAAACCAGCATCACCGGCCCTGGCATGTTGTGAATTTCAGTGTGGGCTCCTTCAAGCCCAACATCTGCTTTTAATAAGTTTTCCATTGCTTCTTTGATTGTGGTTTTGCCTGAGTCTCGTCACAATGGGTCCCCTGATACAGCCACACATCTGGACTGCTTCCGAAGGAACTGGAGTGCCATCAACCTAAAGATGGTCTTAGCGAGTGGGCTGTATCCTCAGACAAGGTCACAGAGGATTGCTCTTTACAAAGAAGGGAAGGAGGCAGAACTACCTTGCCTCACTCAACGGGGCTCTGCACTGGCAGGTGGGGTGAGGTTTCTCCCCATCACGGGCCCTTCTTAGCTGTGTGAGCTCATACACTTTACTAAATCTCTTTGGGCCTCTGCTGCCTCCTCTGCACAAAGATTGGGATTATAGGACTTTACTGAGTCAGGAGAAAGACTACATGACTCCTTCACTTTCCTTTCCAGGGCCATGACTCATCCTGCTGTGGTTTGATGACTATTCATGCTCTACCTTATGGCCTATAAATTGGAAGCTGGGATGAAATCAGCAAGTCTGGTAGGCTGTATAATGGCCCACAAATTATCCACATATTAATCCTCAGAACCAACGGATATTATTTTACATGACAAAAGGGCTCTTGCAGGTGTCATTACATTAAAGATCTTGCCATGGGGAAATTAGCCTAGATTATCCAGGTGGGCCCAGTGGTATCACAGGGGTCCTTGGAAAAGGGAGTCAGGAGATCAGAGAGAAGGCACAGTGATGATGTGAGCAGAGATGAGAGACAGGAGACAGGAGTGACGCGGGACCATGAGGGCAACCAGGAGAAGCTGAAAAAGGCAAAGAAACACTTTCTCTTCTCAGAACTTCCAGAAAGAAACAGCCCTGCTGATAATGTCTTAACTTTAGCCCAGTTAATCTGATTTCAGGCTTCTGACCTACCTCCAGAACTACAACAGAATACATTTGTGTTGTTTTAAGACATTAAGTTTGTGGTAATTTGTTACAGCAGCAAAAGGAAACTAATATAGTAGGACAGATTTTATTCATAAGTAAAAAGAGCAACATATTATACAGCCCAATTCAAGGCATATAGGGAAGTTCCTGTGTACAAAAGCCACACTCTGGGAGATGCCCCCATTTAAGACATTTCTATGGGCAAGAATAATGATATCCCCATTGAAATGCATTTCCCTGCAGCAGCACTGGCCAGTAGAAATATGACATGAGCTACAAAGATAATTTTATCTAGTAGCCACATGAAAAAGACTACAAATTAACAGGTGAAATTAATTTTAATATATTTTCTTCAACCCGATATATCCCAAATACTACCATTTCAACTAGTTACCAATAAAACAAATTTACTGTGATATTGTACATTTTTCTGGACCAAGTGTTTGAAATTGTATATTTAACATTTACAGCACATCTCAGCTCAGACAAACTGAGGTAGGAGGTGGGACTGGACTCTGGAAGTGGGGCTTGGACACCGGACCAAATTGAGGACTAGCTAAGGCAGGGACAGGGTGGAAGCAGCTTTCCACAAGACATGCCCATGAGTGTGCCATGTCAGTTTACCATTGCCATGGCAACACCCAGGAGTTACAGCCCCTTTCCACAGCAATGACACAAAGGCTATCACCCTTTTTCTGGAAACTCTGCATAATACATCCCTACATGTAATTGAAAGTCAGTATAAAAATGACTGCAAAACTGCCCTGAGCTGCCACTCTCAGCACACTGCCTATGGGGTAGCCCTGCTCTGCAGGAGCAATCGTGGAGTTGTAACACTGCTGCTTCAAGAAAGCTGTTTTCTTCTACTCCACCACTGGCTCACCCTTCAGTTCTTTCCTGGGTGAAGCCAAGAACCCTCATGGGCTAAGCCTCACTTTGGGGCCCACCTGCCCTGCAACATAGTCACCTGTGAATATGATTTGATCTTAGGTCCAAGCAGCACAGTTCTAAAAGGTTAAGACTGTCGGCTCCTAAGAGTTCATCATCAGTTCATCAGACTCTTTCTAACTGCCCTTGAGTGGATAAAGGGCCCATGGAAGGTAACAGCCATGGAAGCCCTGCATAAAGTGCAAAGCAGACACGGTTAGGAATGGCTGCCCAGGACCAAGCCAACAGCCAGTGAGAATCAGGGCTAGAATCCAAGGGCACTGCCTCCCTGGCCAGGTCAAGAAGGAGAGGCTGAGGCTTCGGAGCGGTGAAGCTCCCACTTTACACACTGTCCTGTAACTTACTTTTTATCCACTTAGAAATGTATACAGTGAGTAGGCTCCGTGTGCTTCAATATCCTTCAAGTACTTAAGCTTAAATGACATCAAACCCATACATTGTGAGATGCTGACACAATCTTTTCCTTTAGGCCACTCTATCTTTCTTCACAGCCAGTGGGACTCCGGGCCCCCTGTTACCTCCCTTCAACTCAGTGAAGTGGGATCCAGTCTCCCAGTTGCTGCCTTCTTGGCTGCCTTTCCAAGATCCTCATCATTTCAAGGAATTTGCTTCAATCTTGGAGACAGATTGTGTACAAGAGAACTCAGGAACTTGGGGGATATTTTAGAGTTTAAATAAAATACTCAGTGTGAAATGTCTGACCCAGAGCTTGGCTTATAGTAGTGCACCCCAGTCCCGAGAGAACCTGCTAATTCATGGCTGCTAATAAATAGGGGAAGTGACCAGACTGGAGCCTTCCAAATTCATGCTCAGAGCCAGCCCTGCTCTGTCTGGTCCACTGTGTCAGGGGGAACATGCTCCTTCCTGCTTCTACTTTGCTGTCACCCTGCCCCTGGCTCACCGCTGTGCGTATAGCTCACTGCTTCATCTGCCAGCCCAGAGCTCAACCCCTCTCTCCCTTCCTGATTTGCTGTAGCTCGCACTGACTCAGACTGACTACCTGTCCATTGGCTCCTAGAACCTCTCTCATCATCTTTGCCCCTCATCCTGACCCAGGAATCCCCAGACATAATAAAGATGATGGTTGACACCTGACTAGTGCTGACACCTACGGGTAGAGTTTTCATGGCTTTGCCTAGATTAGCTCTATGTTGTGGGCATTTGCATGATACCCATTTTATGTATAGATGCCCCCAAAGTTTAGAGATGTTAGGTAACTACTGTGAGGTCACACAGCTGTTGTAAGAGAGTTGGCTTTTGAACCAAGGCAATCTGGTTTCAGAGTCCATCAGCTTACTCATCGCATCAAACTGCCTCTACTCACATTATTTCCTGGAGCCTGGTCCGGCACCTGGCACATGGTTTGAGCTCCATAAAAGCTGATTGAATGAAAGCATGGACAAGCCACTCTTACGGCCCTGGCTCCAATGATCAAGAGACTTCATCAGTGCCTGTTGGGGATTTCTCTACAGGGACAGGACTGGGGAGGGTACTGCTCCACCCTCCAAGATGACAGCTTATACCTCATTAAAGCCTTGTTTTGGAAGAATGTCCTGATATATCACAGGGCCTGAGGAGACACAAACAGCCTGAAGAGCTCCCTGGTTGACCTGTGGGCCTTGGACACTGACTTCTTAGTGCCCCGAGCAGTGACACAGGATGGAGGAATGGTGTTGCTGCTATTCCTCCCATTTCTCGCCGGCCAGCTTTCCCCACATTCAGACATTGGCAAGTTATTCTGAAGACAGGAAGGAGAAACACCAAGCAAGAAGGACCAGGGTAGTGTTGAGTTTTCTCTCTGAGGACAGGTGTCAGGGTGGAGATGCGTGGCGTCCAACTACAGCCCAGTCCTAGGTGGAGGTGTGGCGGAAAAGAGGGGGCAGATGCAGACAGGCTGGCTTTTGAAATCATCCTGCAGTAGTAGAAGGGGTTCTTGTTTTTAGTTATTCCTGTAAGATTTTTACAAATACCATCTGATATGATTTTGTGAGGCTTTCTTTGAAAGCCACTTCCAGACAAGCATTCCAGGTGAAGCAGAATTTTTTTTCCTAGGACCAAGAAGAATTTTTAAAAACTAAGTACTAGAACATGCAATGGTTCCCTTTTGCCAATTAGGTTTAATTCAGAGCCTTCTGCTGGGCATCCAAGTCCTCCAGTAATCATTTCTCCATTATCATCCCTGTGATACCCCAGCAAGGTAACTAGGAAAGCCAGAGCCAGGAGAGGCCCCTCAATGATACTGATGAAATCAAGACTCGTAGAGGTTAAGAAATTAACCTCTTAAGGTCACACAATTAAGAGCACTGGCTTTGGAGTTAGAGGAACTGAGTTTCAACCCTGGCCCTTCAATTTATGAACCATGTGACCTAGTGCAAGTGACAACCTCGCTAAGCTTTGGCCTCCTCATTTGTAAACTGTGGACAATCACAGCAGCTCCTATAAGGTTGTTGTAGTGGTTAATATTGAGTGTCAGCTTGATTGGATTGAAGAATGCAAAGCATTATTCCTGGGTGTATCTGTGACAGTGTTGCCAAAGGAGATTAACATTTGAGTCAGTGGACTGGGAGAGGCAGACCCACCCTCAATCTGGGTGGGCACCATCTAACCAGCTGCCAGCGTGGCTAGAATAAAGCAGGCAGAAGATAGAAGAGCAGACTTGTTAAGTCTTCCAGTCTTCGTCTTTCCGCCATGCTGGA
Source organism: Rhinopithecus roxellana (assembly GCF_007565055.1). Taxonomy (NCBI): domain Eukaryota; kingdom Metazoa; phylum Chordata; class Mammalia; order Primates; family Cercopithecidae; genus Rhinopithecus; species Rhinopithecus roxellana. The sequence continues at coordinate 50,355,988 of NC_044567.1, forward strand.
TGCTTCCTGCACTAGTACATCAGATTCCAAGTTCCTCAGTTTTTGGACTATTGGACTTACATCAGTGGTTTGCCAGGGACTCTCGGACCTTTGGCAAAAAACTGAAGGATGCACTGTTGGATTCCCTACTTTGGAGGTTCTAGGGACTCAGACTGATCCACTACTGGCTTCCTTGCTCCTCAACTTGTAGATGGCCTATTATGGGACTTTACCTTGTGATAAACTCCCTTTCATATATACATCGATCCTATTAGTTCTGTCACTCTAGAGAACCTTGACTAATACAATTGTTGTGGACAATAATTGAGAAAATGCATCTATTTTTCTATGGAGCTGAGCTATGAGTTAGAAAGCTCAGTATCGATTTACCAAGTGAGAGGCACAGGCAGTATTAGAAACGCGGTCACTCTCCCCCACCCTGTTTGCCTTCTGTTGTGCCCCTTTGCCTCCCTGCCATGCCTCTATTCCAAAGAGACTGCTCTTCTAATTAGGGACTTCCTCACCTCCACACCTTCGCACAGGCCATCCCCTAGTGTCAGGAAACTCATTTCTTCTCTGCTGGCCGACCAACATTACAAAAACATTTTTCAAATCACACTCCATATCCTTTATTATTAGCATTCACATCAGGGTCACCTCTATCAAATTCTGTGAAAGATTCTTTTTTATTTTTAAGTTCAGAAATGTGTTTATTTTGAATGCTTTTTATTTGCAAGTCCTAAAATATGTTTATTTTGGTACTTGTGTTCTTTTGCTATGTTTGGTGAATATATAGTTGGATTTTATTTTCATTTCTAATCATGGTAAAACACACATAGCATAAAATGTATCATCTTAACTATTTTTAAGTGTCACAGTAAAAGATTCTCCTGTAAAGAATTCCTTTAGGACCCTATCACATCCCTAAAACTCACATGCTACCTCACCCTGAGCCTTTAGCTCAGAACAGCCCCACCTACCCACATTAAGAAGGAGTTTTGGGCATCTGCCACCGCCACAGTGAACTTCCCAGGCCCTCCAGCCTTGCTCTTTTTTCAGTCCCAATGACACTCTCCATCCCCATGATGGTACGACTTTGGCACAGAGTTGGCCTCTCGGATGGGATCTTCTTGGATCTAATGCTAAGTTTCCCAAGTCTCTTCACCTGGTGTGACCCAGTAGCACGGGTCACAGTCCCAACCCCTCCCTGATGAGATGATCCCCTTGGCCACTGTGTCTTCAATGTTCTGCCTTCAAAGTCCCTGCCCTTCCAGCCTAAGAGAAGAGGCCACATACCATTCCTGATGGTCCAGAAGTCCAGAGCGAGAATCCTGCAAGGAAACCTGCAAGGAAACCATCTGGTTGACCCTGGCTGACGCTTGGGCATGGGCATCTTGGTTTGGCATGACCCTATCACTCTGACTCCTGCCCACCCCTGTATAACTAAAAGCCACCATTACTGAGGGCTTCCTCTGAGCCAGGCACTCTGCTGAGAGTTTTACACACATGGTCTCACTTCATGCACATGACAACCCTAAGGGGGGTTATTATTAGCCCCATTATATAACCAGGAATCTGAGGCTCAAAGAAGTGAATGGGTATGTTCGTAGATGCTTAACTGGTCAGCAGAGGACCTGGGAGTCAAGCCCAGGACTGCCTGATTCCAAAGCCAGTGCTTGCAACCAGAATGAAACTGGTTCTGCTTTGCTCTCTTCAGTCTCCTCACCTCTGTCATCTCCTTGGATACTCCTTTTCAGTGCATGATCACCAGCCCCCACCCAAGTCAGTTCACTGGCTCTGGACACTGGAGCTGCCAGTTTCCCATCTGGAGACTCCATCTCTAAGACCTCATATTCTAGGCCAGGGCCACTTCCTCTGCTAAAAGGGATGAAGCCCCAGGCCCAACTTCCAGCTGAAACTAGATTTGCTCTACCTGCAGACAAAAATGAACTTCCAGGTCAAGCTTTTGGCCAAGTCTGGCAAAGTACTGTGAAGGCCAGCCTTCCTGAGTGTTCACTCATTCACCAAGCATTCACTGCGAATTCCCCAGGACCATACCATGTTTGGGACATGGGAATTTGGACCCTTTTATGCTCAGTCTTTGGAGGGTGCATCTTAGTCCTGAGTGCCCAGGCAATCAGAAAGTCTTGGCTTCACCTTGACATAAGAACACGAACCCACTTTACTCCATGATCTTAACTGAACTACCTATTCCTGATTTAAACATTTCTTTCTGGACTATTTGCATTTATATTTCATATAGTTGCAACACAATGAATACACAATTTTGTGTTTTGCTTTTATCATTTAGAACAGCCAAATCCAGCCTGCTACCTGTTTTTGTAAATAAAGTTTTATTAGAATACAGTCATGTCCATTCGTTTACACACTATCTATGGTGACTTTCACATTATAAGGTACAGTTAGGTCATTGCAATAGAGACTGTATGGCCTGCGAGGCCCAAAATATTTACTATCTGACTCACTATTTAAATAATTTGCTAACCTTTGATTTAGAGCATTGAAAAATATTGAATAGTCTTTCTGGTTACAATAATTAATGGCTACATGATACCCTGTTGGGTGGCCTGTGATTTTTAATTCATCACTTTCCATGTGGTCAGATAAATTTGCTGGTCTGGGTAACTGCATTGAAGATTGATATGGTTTGGCTGTGTTTCCACCCAAATCTCACCTTGAATTGTAATAGTCACTACCTGTCAAGGGCAGGGCCACGTGGAGATAACTGAATCATGGGAACAAGTATTTCCCACACTGTTCCATTGATAGTGAATAAGTCTCACGAGATCTGATGATTTTACAAAGGGGAGTTCTGCTGCATAAACTCTCTCTTGCCTGGCGCCATCTAAGATGTGACTTTGCTTCTGTTTTGCCTTCCACCATGATTGTGAGGTTTCCCCAGCCACCTGGAACTGTGAGTCAATTAAACCTCTTCCCTTTATAAATTACCCAGTCTTGGGTATGTCTTTATTAGCAGTGTGAGAACAGACTAATACAAAGATTTTTGTGTGTTTGCTGAATTATGTCCTTAGGAAAAATTTCCACATGGAGTTTTAGGTCAAATCATCTGGCATTTTTGCTGGGGATGGTCAAAATTCTGTCCCTGTTGTGTTTGTTTGTCTTGGTCCTATTTTATGAATTGACCTTCCTGACCCTTGGCCGACTGATACCTCCACCTGGATTCAGAATACCTCTGTTGAATTTCTGTTCTAGGGGACCTTTCTGCTCAGTTCACTGAGGTTCCTCTACCCCACTTGCCTTGACCTGCCCTGCATCTCCCCTGCTCCTCTTCCTCTGTGGCTTGGGTTTACACCTACTTCCATTCCTCCAGTCCTCCTCTGCCAACCCCACTCTACACAATGGTTCTATTTTCTGCCATTTTCCTGCTTATCTCTCATTTGCAATTCCCACACCCACAGGACATCAAGCATCCAGAATAGATATCTTAGCGTACAACAAAGTGGGGTTCAGGCCAGAACACACAGACAATGGGGAAGGGAAGGATGTATCACAGGATTCTTCCCCTCGGCTCTAACATGGTGCTGGGCACCCAGGCCCAAGGGCTACTTGTCAAGAGGATTTACCAATCCCTGCCTTTGACCTCGCTGTTGTCCCTGCCTGCAATTCATTTCCACATTTCCTACAGTTTCTGGCTCCTCGAAAACTTTCCATATATTGGCTTCTGATTTACTGCATGCATAGACTATTTCTATGGGAGAGCGCCTAATAAAATAGGAAAAACTCTAAAAAAGGATTTTTGCTGAACACTGCATGCCAATGAGTTTATTTAATTGCAGCATTAGGAACATATGCAATTACTTTCATCGAGTTGATCTAACATAGTCATTTGTACCCTGGAAAAAGCCTAATCATTCTGGGAGGCCAGGCCCCTGTGTTGGAAGCTGTTGGCTGAAAGATCTCATCCCTCTTAGTGACCGATGAACATGTTCCTCTCTCAGAAGCCCAGCCTGAAACTAGAGGCTAGAAGGTCTCTGTCTGATGCTTCACTCCCCCGAGAACATCTCTGCCATGGTCAGCCTGCTGTGCCTAAGAGGGAAAGGCAAGAGGGAGTCAGTATTTAGGGAGTTTATTCATTAGACATGTCTCTCTTGTGAAAAGTTTGAATCTCGTGCCTTATATTTTCTCCTCGTGGTCCTAATTTTGCCTTCCGGGAAAGAGCTGAGCAAGTCTAATCTTTTTCGTAGCGGCTTTTTGGACATTTAAGGATTAAGATCCTGTCTCCCTCTAATCTTCTCCCTGGCAGCTGAAATATCTCCAATTCCTTTAACCACTTTGCGTTTGCCATTAGTCCTAGATCTGTTGCCAAAATAGGGCCTTGGTAGAAGTTGCAATGCCTGTAATGTAATAATAACACAGCTAGCATGTATTAAGTGTACATTATGCAGCAGGTTCTAAGTGTTTTACATCCAGGAATTCATTTAATCTGCACAGCAATTCCATGCGGTGAGGGCTATTACTGTTCCCATTTCACGGATGAGGAAACTGAACACAGGACATGATTGCTAAACTGTGAATTGAGTCCTGGTGCTGCTGCTCATAAGTCGTGGTGCCTTCATCAAGTTATTTAGCCTCACTTTCTTCTACCGAAATTGGGAATGATGAGCTCCATGTCATGGAGATGTGAGTATTCTAAAAGGAAGTGTGTAGAAAGTCAGAATAGATTTTCTTCAGTCCTTTCTTGGGGAAGGCTGTCCTTCAGTTTGACATTATCCTTCCCACATAGAAATTCAGAAAATCACACTCTGAATCTTTGTTCTCCTTCCTCTTGCCCAAGGTCACACCGCCTCTTGAGTGAACATACCTTTCCTCTTTGTTCTCATTCCTCTTGCCTAAGGTCACACCGCCTCCTTGAGTGAACATACCTTTACCTTTCCTCCCATTGTCCCGTTTAAAACAGTTGGCCCTGAGTAATTGAAGTCCTGCATAATCCAGAGTGAGGATTCTGGGGAGTGTGGGCCTATGATGTGGGCTGGCTTCTAACATTGGCACTGGTGAGCTGGGAGGACACATCTCTACCATCTGTGATCCATGTGCATGTGTGACAGGGAACTACTCCCAGCCCCTTTACCTCCGTTCTTAGCTCTTTCAGGAGAGGATGTCTGCTTTGTGGAGTGGGGGAAAACTGCCCAGATAGCTACTTGGTGCACTTTCCTCTCTGTACATAGCCTGCATGGATTTGGGGTCAAGGGTCCCTGTGGAGCCCTGCCCTCTAAGCCACAGAGGTTTCCAGCTGTAGGCAGCTGAAATCGCTCCAGAACCTTGGTTCTTTGTATGTCAGGACTATAGTCAGTCCAGTTTTCCAAATGAGCAGTTATAGAAATACAAAACAGGCTGCTAATTTAGTAGCTACAGACTTCTTTAAACAAACACTTGAAGCACAAATACAGATGAGAGGATTTTGGAAAGACTTGTGGTCACTGGGCCCAGCAAACAAAGGGGAGTTATTGTTTCTTCAGGCTCCAGGGTATGTGCTGGGCTCAACCACACAGAAGGCCGAGCTTAGTCTTCACCTTTACTCTGTACTGGGCTGTACACCCTCAGCGGGGAATGGAGCCTCCTTTGAATTTCCTGTCCTTCTTGTCATGTGTCTGCAAATATGGTTTCCTGATAACTTTCCCTTTAAACGTTTTGGTTTGAAATGATGCTGTTGTAAGACATAATATGGAGAGATCTGGGATACTCTTCACCCAGTTTCCCCCAAGGGTATCCCCTATCTCGGATAACTACAGTACAACCTCTCAACCAGGAAACAGACTTTACCGTAGGTAGTTTTTGACCCTCTGTAGCCTCCATAGCTTTTCCTTTCTCTTCTAACTTCCCTTCTTTTCTTTCTCTCGTTCTTTCTTGCCCCCTTCAGTCAGTCAAGGTTCTCTCACTAGCTACCTTTTTCTTCCATTTTCTCCTCTTTTTTATAGCCCTTTCCTCCAGTGTTACTAGGACTAGTGCTCTGCTAAAGCTTCTATTTTAGCTGTGTCCTTGGGGAGAATCCAGAATGGATCTGCCCTCGCGTTGCTGGGAACCTGCCATCCTCCCCCCAAGATAACATTCTTACTCTCTCCTCCTTCCACCCTGTGCTGGGATCTTAGCTGGAGAGACACTTCCAGGCCAGCTGCATTCAAGCCCACAAAACTCAAAAAGGATGAGTGGCTCCAGGATTGGGTTTACCTATCTGATTAGTATCAACAGTGTTGACCCAAATATACCCTATACAATGCTGTCCTGGCTCCTAGGGACTACCCTCTGTAGAAGTCATTATAGTTAAGATACTCATCTCAAAGGTGGTAGACTCTTACAGCCAACCCGATTCAATTTTCCCTTGTAGTTTGGAAAATTGAGACTCTGAAGGGAAGGGTTGTCTAGATCCCACAGCCTGTGGCTAGGAAACGGTAAGCTTGGCGAGGACCTGCCCTTCTGATTTCTCATCCAGTGCCCCTCTCACTCACCAGGCACCACTGTCTTTCCCCAGACAGCAAAGGAGGGGGAAGCCCAAACCAACAGCTTCAGAGGCCTTCTAAGTGCCTGTTGTTTGGGGATAAGTAGGAAGGTCTTGGCCCTGTCTTTTCTCATGCTTAATTTTTCTTTGTTCCCTAGAGACAGTGACTTCCAAGATGAGGGCCTGTTAATAGGTGACCTCTCCATCATGCATGGGTCATTGCTATGGTGATGAAGAGTGCATGTTTGGAGCTAAGACTAATGATCTCAGACTCTTAGTGATTGTGGCCTTGGGTGAGTCACTTTCTTTCCAAGCCACATTTTTCTCCTCTTGCAAAAGGAGCATAACAAGACATTCTTCAAATGAGTATTGAGATAGGTCAATGGAATAAGGTGCACTGGGTTTAGCTCAGGGATGGAGTCTCAGGAAGTGCACCTAGAATAGCAGTGAAGACCGCTCAGAAAACCCTCGCGGCTGGGAAGCAGCATACACTGCAGCACGCACTGTGGGGTCACACTGAGGTAGGAGCAATGGGGCTGGGGCTTAAAGCTGGACTGGACAGGACTTCCCTGAAAACTTAAGCCTGTGAAAACAGCAGGTAGCCCATACTGCCCACTTCGGAGCATTCTGAGCTCCGCTTTCTTTTGATGAAACTTTTTCTCTCCCTAGCTCATTATTAGCTCACATGAGCTCTGCAGGCTAGATATGGAGATAGAAAATGATGATGCCCTGTGTCTAGGGCATCACCCTGCTCACTCACAGGAAATCTTCCTCACTGATCCTGGAGGCCTCTGACCTGCTATGCTCCAGGGTCTCTCTCTACACTCTTGTTCTCTCAGAAGTTCCCTAGCTAAGTGATTCCTAAGTCTGACTGTGCATCAGAACTACCTGCAAAGAAGAGAACTGAATTAAAGGTTTCTGGAGTGAGGTTGTGGTTTCTACATAAAGCTGGGATGAGAGGGAGAGAAGTGAGGGGTCCAGGGTGCAAAATTGAGGGAGGCATCTGCTATCAGGATTGTCCATTTGCAAGTTTTGCACCTGAGAGTGTGCCTCCTTAAATTTTGTGCCCTGGGGAGCTAGCTTGGTCCCTAGTTCTGTCCCTGTCTCTAGACCCAAATTTTAAAGATCTTGCCAGGGATTCTGATGGGTACCTGGAGGATGACACCAACCTGCTGCCTTGTTTGGCCCCTGATCATAACTGCTTTGATGAAGGCAGCATTGATCCTGGTCCTGGGCAAAGAAGCCACGTCCAAGTGCCGTGACCAACTCCCATCATTATTCTCATCTCCTCGGAAAGCAAGAAGGAAAATGATCCCAAGTCTCGAGCCTCCTCTTTGACTTTGTTTTTCTCAGTTGCTAAACCAAATCAACCCCCTTCACTCCAACTGGAAGTATGACTCTCTGGGAACTCAGATTGGTCTTGTGTGCCTGTTTCCTATTGAGTTGGGGGACCACAGTGCCCGTTCCCGTTTAAATCCCTTCAGTAAGTAGGAGGGAGCATTTCCTAGGCTGGGCCCTGCCTAGGAAATTACCCCCCGCCCTGCTGAAGCTAACAGGGTAATGGGGGAGACACCACTGAGCACACATCCATTCCCGTGAACTGTGGGGAGGGCTGCCATGGAGGAGCGTAGGGAGCCAGGCCAATGTAGAGCAAGGCACAACATCCACCAGCCTTATGGATCCAAGAGCAAAGTCACTCCTGAGAAATTGACGTTGAGCAGAGTTCTCAGGATGGATTTGCTTGGCTGAAGGCGGATGGGAGCATCCCAGGTACAAAGAAAAGCACGGACAAAGGCCCTAGATAGGTGAAGACACAAAGAAGGGAAGGAGACCATCAATGTAGCCAGAGAGGTAGATTGAACCCAGACTGCATGAACACCCACGGTCTTTCCCTACAAGCATTGGCCAAGTTTTATCGAACTTTGGGCTGAAGAGTGATGCCACCTGATTGGCTTTATAAGGACATCAGGCAGCATTGTGCAAACTGATGTAAGGGTAGGAACGGCAGAAGAATAGAAAGCCATTGGCATCGTCTAGGAAAGACAGGATGAGGACTTGGACCAGGCTGTCGGAAGTAAACATGAAAAGAAAGGATGGCAAAAATCTGCTCAGTCAATTTCTCCAAGTGGTTTTTCCCTTCTTCCCTCAAGGCTGGGATAGTGGCCCCTGCTCTGCTTCCACAGCACCCTGTGCTTTGCTGGATCAGGGCTCCTCTTCTACTGCGGTTGTCTTCCTCAGGATAGAAACCATGTCTTATTTTTAATTCTCACCACCAGTTCCTGCTAGGTAGCAGTACTCAGTCCACATCTAATGTTATAAGGGTTCGGCACTTGGCGTGACTGAGGCTTCCCAGCCATCACCTGACAATTCAAATGCCCTCACCTTCTGAGCAGCTTCTAGTACATGGCTTGGAATGGGGGACAATAGCAGAAAATAGTTACTGTAGGCTTTTTTTTTTTTTTTTTTTTTTTTGAGATGGAGTTTCGCTCTATCGCCCAGGCTGGAGTGCAGTGGTGTGATCTCAGCTCATTGTAACCTCCACCTCCTTGGTTCAAGCAATTCTCATACCTCAGTTCTCCAAGTAGCTGGGATTACAAGTGTGCACCATCATGCCCAGCTAATTGTTCTATTTTGAGTAGAGACAGGGTTTCACCATGTTGGCCAGGCTGGTCTCAAACTCCTGACCTCAAGTGATCTGCCCACATCAGCCTCCCAAAGTGCTGGGATTACAGGTGTGAGCCACGATACCTGGCCTATTGTAGGCTTTTTAAGTGTTGTTTCTCCTGGTGCTCTGTAAGTCTCCTGAGAATGCAGCCACACCTGTTTTTCACCATGATACCCTCAGTGTCCAGCACTTTGCCTGGCCCACCATGGATGTTCAGTGAACACATATTGGATGTGATGGAGGGAAAGGCAGGGGTACTGCTTAGGCCATTGCTAGCTGCAGTATTAGAAACCCAAGTCAAAATAGGTAGTGGGCATGTGTGGTTTGCCTCCACAGCATTCATGTCCACTTCTTCAATGAATCAATGAATGGACAGCTTCCCTAGCCTTCCCTAAAATGCTGTCTTGCTCTGGGTCAAATCCTCTGGTTCTAGGTCAGGAATCCAAGAAGGTTCTTACCTCCCTGGGCCCCAGATGGGCATTTGGAGAAAGGGCCCATAGGGCTGTTTCCAATCAGCTGCCTCCTTTATCTTCCATGTAGGGTTCACCTTGGGATATATAAATAGTAGGCAATTTTCTTGATGCAACTTTTTTTTTTTTCATTTTACAAGAATAGGTCAGAGGAAGGGCCCTGAGGGGAAGGTTGAAGGACCTCGAAGGAAAGAGTTGGCAAACAGTCAGTGAAAGCAGACTTTCCTGAGATTCATTAGTTCCCTGAAGCAGGGGAGGAACTCAGAGAAGTCTAGTTCTTATCTAAAATAATCCCTGCTTCCCTTTTCCTGTGGAGCCTGCCCCACCTAGGGCAGAGGGAGTGAAGAGGAGAGGGGAGGAAGGTGGCATCGTGCTGGCCTATCACCCACTTCACGAACCCATTCCACACACCTTACAATAGCCCCGAGGGAAGGATATTCAACTTACTTTTTTTCAGATAAAGAAAAGGAGGATCAGAGAGGTTAAGTCACTTGCCTAAGGCCACACGGCTAGTCAGAAAAAGTCACTAGAAGGTCAGATATAGGCACCTAGAGTATGTCACTAGAAGTCCAGATATAGGCACCTCTCTTCCCCACAAGCTCTGAATTAAAGGAATGTGGTAAGTGATCCTAGTGGAATAAAAATAAGAGGACAATCACAGTGGGTGGCTATAGCCAAAGGACATTCCTCAGAGGAGGCCAGGCTCAAAAGCAGTTCTCATGGAGCAAGGAGCATGATACCGAGGGAGATGAAGAAGGATGTGCACTGTGTCTTTTGTCCACAAAGCTCTTCTGGAGACGGATAGAATCATCCCCCTGTTTCAGATTAGAAAATTGAGGCCCAGAGACTTGAGTAATATGCTCACAGTTGCTTCACTCATGTGTCTGTTGTGCCCATGTGATCCAGGGTCCCTGCCCTCTGGGCTAGGGAAGCTCCCATTGGGAACTGTTGAGCAATAATCCAAAGCTGGTTGTGATTCCGCGGCAACTCAAGCAGCACAGACAGTGATTTTGTCCCCAAAGAGCTAAACATCAAAACAGTTCAGAACAAGACAGGGAGTCAGGCAGCATGGATCGTGGCTGCTCTAGGTGGGAGACCAAAGAGCAGGGGAGTTTGGAGGCTCTTGGGTGAGTGATGGTTATGCCCAGAGAGACTCATGACTATTCAGGAGGCAGTGAAGCCTGTTTAGGAGAACTGCCCTGGGTGAGGGAAGAGCAGGAGAGCCAGGGCTGACAAGCGCTTGTGAGGAAAGAAGGCAGCCTGGGGGAAAGAGTGCAGAGAGCCAGGCTTGAATGCGTGGAGCTGCTCGGGTGAAGACTCAAGGAGCCCTTGCTCTGGTCCAGGCACTGCGCTGGGCTCTGGGATGTGGGAAGCATAAGGCACAGAACCTTTCTCAGGGGCTCACAGGTTGTGGAAGTGCAGGATGATACAGCGTGGAAAGCACCACAATAGATGCTCTTCCCAACGTTGTGGAAGCAAAGAGGAATGAGTGTGTGTGTGCCATGGCCTTGGGGAGAGGCTTCCAGAGAAGGTGCCGTTGGACAGGAAATGAGAGGACGTGCATGGAACATGTTAGAGATGCAGGAAACGGACATTTCCCAAAGAGAAAAGACATCATGACTAAAGCAAGTGCATGGTTTTACTGGGTTCTGAATCATAGAACTGCCTGGAAGACGAGGAATTGGAGTGATGGGGGAAAGACAGGGGTACTGCTTAGGCCATTGTTGGCTGCCAAGTGTTGAAAACCCAAGTGAAAATAGGTAATGGGCATGTGTAGTTTGCCTCCCCAGCATCCATGTCCCCTTCTTCCAGCCACAGCTGGTTCCTTTTGTGTTTGTTTGATTGAAGTGAGGGTGTCTACATCTCCTCTACCCTCAGTCCCTCTGGTCCAGCTGGGACTTTCACAAGCAGCTCCAGGCTGAAGCACAGGATTCATGCCTAAGCCAACTGGCAAAACATTTCCCCTCGTGTTGCAAGTCGAATTATATCACCTAAAAGTTTGTATGTTGCAGTGTTAACTCCCTGTACATCAGAATGTGACCTTATTTGGAAACAGGGGTCTTTGCAGATGTAATTAGGTCATTTAGAGCATGGAGGTGGGGCTGATGAAAGAACACCATGGGAGATATAGACTCACAAACACGGGGAGAAGGCCAGGTAAACATGAAGGCAGAGATCGGGGTGATACGTCTATAAAGCCAAGGAGGAAGGCATGAAAGAGGTGCTTCCTCACAGCCCTCAGAAGGGACTGCCAACACCTTGATATTGGACTTCTTCCTCCAGAACTGTGAGACAACACGTTTCTATTGTTGAGGCCACCCAGTCTGTGGTACTTTGTTATGGAGACCCTGGAGAATGAAAACTCCTGATGATACTGACTGGTTCTGTGTTGGGCAGCAGACCTAAGCTGGTTCAACCAGAGTGACACGTAATAACTTTTGCAGGTGCCACCTGCCACGCCTTTGGCCACTTCCTGTTGGATTGCCCCTGAAGTCAGAGCAGCTGCCGCCATTTCGGCCACCATAAGGGCAAGCCTTTCTGAGAATGGAGGCCACAGAGAGGAAGCATTGCTGAGACTGAGAGAAAGAACCCAGGTCCTGATGATGGTGTTGGCATACCTGTATCCAGCCACGGCCAGAGCTAGCTCTCCTTCTAGACTATGAAGTCATAGGATCCAAGAAGTTAACTTTTTGCATAAGTCAGTTTGAGTAAGTTTTCTTTAATTTGTGATAGAGTTTTGACTTACACTGTTTAATTTAAAAAAAAAAAGAAAGAAAGAAAGAAAGAAAAAGGGGGAAAGGATTTCCTAGAAGGAGGCTGAGACTACATGCAGAAAAAAAAAAAAAAAAAGGAAGGAAAAGCTATAATAATCATAGCAGCTGCAGAAATCTTGGGAACTGTAAGTAGGAATACACTCGACTGGCACATTCTCTTTTTTTTCTCTCCTCCTTTTTGGAAGGGGGTGAGGGGCAGGGGGTTCCACGTATGACAGCAGCATAGCAGCACAGTCATACCACACCATCATGATGTGACAGGCCAAGGCAGCAACTGCCAACTCTGGGATCATACCCTGAGAGTCTCTGTCAAGGATCCGGAGACAGTTCAGAAAGTCCCAGGGGAGGGTTTTCATTGACCCACTCAAGATCATCACAGTGGAATGGCTCCTCCTTATCTGAGGTGTGGGACCTGCCTAAAAGCTACCATCAGGTCCTTTCCAGGTCTGACACGTGATTCTCATTGTAGGAAACAATAATTCTATGATCTGTTAGGAGAGGTTCAGAAAGAAGAGTTGCACAGTCAGATAGATGTGGGTGATCTTGGATTCCCCAGTTACGTAGCTTGACCCCAGACTTCTCAGAGCCTTTAACATATTGTGTATGTTGAGGATTTCCAGGGGGCAGGGAATATGTGGGCAACATTCTGAAACTTATCTGATGATAAAACACCTTTATCCCAGTGTGTCTAAAGGATTATACCTCTTAACGGTAAGATGTGTGTTTTCTTCACATTTGTTTTCTCCTCTATATCTAGACTAGTAGATTACACACAGAAGGCACCCAAGGGAATCCCAGAAGCCCAGGGCTGGAAAGGGCCTCACAATTCAGCTTGCTTGGTGTTCCTTGCGGTACGTGAATGTGTTTCTAGCGTTCCTTTACAGCTTTCTCTGATATTACCACGTCTACCCTAACTTAGTTGTTTTAGTATCGATGTGGTGCCTCCCAGGCAATGCGGTGTCCTGGATAAGAACGGGATCTCTGATGCCTCCATACTTTTGAGCACCGCCTGGTCTGCAGGGATCATGGGTGGCATCTGAATCCCCAGTGAAATTCCCTGAGCCTCACAGTCCCAATGGGCCTTGTCTGTCACTGACGCACAAGCCACACTCCATCTCTGGAGATGCTGAGTGCCATTAATGGACATGTGATGCCGGCTAAATAAAAACGATTTTCAACCTCCAGAAGTATCTCAGCCACTCACAAAGTCATCCATTGTGTCTCATTGTATGCACGTCTTGTTAGTGCCATGCTGTTATCGATCTATAGCATCTCTGCTGCCTGTGCGTTTGGAGGCAGAAACGTGTCAGAAAATACAGACGGGGGAACTGGAAAATGCCAGTGCCAGTGGGGGCTCCAGTGAGCATCCTGTCCAACCCCTACCTTGCCTTTATTTGCTTTTACTCATGTAAACACTGGCACAGAGAGGCAAAACAACTCACCTGAAGTCACACAGCAAATAAGTGGCAGTGTTGAAATTTGTTAGTACTAAGGTGCAGAAAAGGGTTAAATGTTTCCTAAAATGTATTTGTAGAGAGCACTGCTCTTTAGGTACAGTCGAATCCGTGTTGGAAACACTATTCGATATGATGTGCTTGGAGGGGGCACATTGCATATCAGCGTGATAAAGGCTCTAAGAACCTTGCAGTAAGGGATCTTGTTGCATTCCGTTTAACCAGTATTTTCCAAGTTTATATGACCAGGTAACTTGAACTTCCTTTTTGTAAAAGGCCATCCTAAAGAATTAGTTCCTCAGTACCTATACTTGAAGAAAGAGCCAGCCTTTGGCTTTGTCTGTATAGTTGTGGCATTGTGGAGGGCTGGGGTTGGGGGAGCAGATAAGGCAGGAGTGGAGAGCAGAGAGGAGGCTGTGAGGGCTTAGAGGGCCAGTGGCAAGAAAATCAACATTGGGGAAGCCTGGGCCTGAGCATTTCCTTGATCAATGGCTTTGCCTCTTTGCAGATTGATAAGAGCGCCAGGCCAGAGGAGGTGGCTTCGGGGTAGAACCTGACAACTGAAGGTGAAATCCAGTGAGTTCCAGGCTACTGTCAAGATCTAGGGGAAGGAATGGGGAATCCAAAAGGGGTAGGTGAGGTAGGGCTATGACTTCAAGGGGCAGGGAGCTAACATTAAGTGGACAGTGATTTTCTATAAAAAGGGGATGGCAGAGCATGGAAACAGTACCGAACTCCCCAAACAGGGTGGTGGCAACAGTAAGGAGGAATGCCCTCTAGGAAGGCAGTGGGGACACTAGGGATATGTTCCCGCTGTGTCTGAGCACCAGTGCCCTGGGGGACAGAGACATCCCAAGCACCTGGGGCTCTGGACAGATGTGGAGCAATTGGATGCCCAACTTCTCCTGGGTTACACCTCTGGAGTTACACTCGCATATGGGGAACAATAACCTGCAGGCCCAGGAGAGCTGTCTGCTAGCTTGGAGCAAAGAGGGCTTCCAAACTCCAGGCAGAGGGCAAAGGCAATTAGCCAGTCCATCTGTGCTTCCAGGAGAAGAGCAGATTATAGCTGACAGATTCCTGAATACTCATTGTCAGCAACTAGAGTGGACCAGTGTCCAGGCTCACGTCAGGGCGGGAACCCAGAGATCCGGGTACATTCCCAGCGATGCCACCAAACAGCTCTGTTTTCCCAGGAAATCAGTTCTTTTTCTGGGTCCCAGTGTCTGCATCCTTAAAATGGGTTGTCCTCAATTATTTCTTGATTTTCTTCGGTAACTTTTAAATTCTCTGGCCATACGAGTCACCCCTCAACTGATCTTCTGTCTGCTTGTGTTACAAGTTCACACATCACTGTTCTTTCTTTTGTAGATCTAAAATGAGACTCTCACCCTAGAATTATAAAAAAAAAAACAAATTTTACAGGAAGGTGCATTTAGGACATTTTTCAAGGAAGACACATTTGAGAAATACAGCTTGCCTGAGGAAGCAAAACTGATAATACCTTGTGATTCAGCCACACTTGGCTTGAGCTTAGCAAGTCATGATGCCTGCCTCCCTGGGCATCAGCATTCCCATGGGCAACCTCACAAGGTAATTGGAAACGTTAAGGATATATAAAGTATATACCCTATAGTGCGCTGTGCACATGGAACGGCGTTGGGGATGACAGAACGGTGATGATGATGATAAAATTGCTGGATTTTTAGGTTAAAAGTTGTGATAAACAGACAAGTGGGGTTATTAAAGGCAAAATGTTACTTTCTCTATTCAATACCTGTCCTGGGGCTATTGCTGCTGGAAATCAAAGCAATACTACTGTCCCACTCCCTTGCAAGGAGTCAAGGAAGGGGTTAAGATTATCCTGATGTCGGGTAAGTCCTATCTTATTCCCCAGGCAGCAGTGAGGGGTGAGGGAATCAAGGATTTTCCTGGGAGTCAGGGTTCCCCAGAAAAAAACTAGGATATTGGCTCACTTCACTTCAGTAACAAAAGCAACCCTGTCGATAAAAGACAGAGCCTTGGGGTCCAGTCTTCTCAATCTCATGCACTCTGCTGCTGGCCCACAGAGCTTCTACATCATGCCTTCTCCCTTTCCTCCTCCTTCCTCAAATCAAAACCTCTTGGAGCTCAGTGAGTGGTTGGATTAGGAGGAAAGGGACCAGGAGGCAGTTCAAAAACGGCCTTGGACTGACTACAGTTCTGATCCTAGCTCCGCCACCAAATAACTCCAGGACCTTGAGAAAACCACAGTCTTTTTCTGAAGCACAGTTTTTTTCATCTCTAAAACACAGGATTCAGCCTAGGGACACTACCAACTCCACATTCCAGGATTAGGATGAGAAATGAGGAGAGACATTACACCAGACCCATAATATTGATCTCTGAGTTCAGAGAGCTTGAGATGGGAAGGACACATTGCAGACACATCAGCAACAGTTGCCATACCCCATCCTCATGAGGAGAATGGGGAAGGGGCAGATGAGGAAATGCAGCTGGAGCTGGGGAGGAGATATTTATGCTTTTCAAGAGGCAGACCCTCAGCCTCCGGACAATCTCCTAGGAACTGGGCAACCAGGGAAAGGGGAAAATAACAACAGTAGCTAGCATTAACTGAGCACCAAGTTCTGACATCCAGCTTTCCAGTCCCTCTCCCTGTGAGTTTTCAGAATTTGTATCTAGATATTCATCACCTCTTTTTTCTCTCCTGGGCATACTTGTATCATACTGCCCATAGCTAAACACTATTTCAGTTGGGGTCTAAACCATCCTGACTGTCAGATTGCTGTTTCTATACCTGGACACTCTACTATTGACTTAGCCTTAAATTGTGTTAGTATCCTTTTTGTTGTTGTTGCTGTTGAGATGGAGTCTCACTTTGTTGCCCAGACTGGAGTGCAGTGGTGCAATCTCAGTTCACTGCAACCTCCACCTCTCAGGTCCAAGAGATTCTCATGCCTCAGCCTCCCAAATAGCTGGGATTACAGGTGCACCACCACCACACCTGGCTAATTTTTGTATTTTTAGCAGAGATGGAGTTTCACAGTGTTGGCCAGACTGGTCTCAAACTCCTGACCTCAGGTGATCAACCTGCCTTGGCCTCCCAAAGTGCTGGGATTACAGGCGTGAGTCACTGTACCTGGCCTGACCTGTAAAGAGAGTAGCTCTTTGATGTACTTGTTGTTGCCGCACACTCCTGGTGACTATTCAGCTTCTGGCCAGCTACTCAGCCACTTCTCTCAGATGTTTCTTTATCATTACTGCAAATCAGCTCTTTCCATCCTGTCCCTGTGATTGATTCCTGAGCTCAGTATGTAGAACTTGACATTTATCTCTGCTAAATTTCATTCTGTTGGTTCAGGTCCATTGTTCCTAGCTGTCAGAGTTTGAATCTACCCTATCGGCCTTCTCTTCCAGCTTCATGTGGGGCTATGAGGGTGAGGGAGTGGAGCTGACTGTGGCAGAACTGAGATAGGTGGCTGCTGTTACAAGGCATGGCTCAGTAAAGTGAAGAGAGTTGGATGGGGATGAATGGAGTTCATGGAATGGGTCTGGCTCAGGACTGGTACAGAGCATGGCAAATAGCACAACAGACAACATTTATTATGGGTTGGTAAATTTGAGTTTGGTGATAGTGTACAAGGCAGTTCAATATGGTAGGTGGGACACGTGAGCAGTAGTCCTAGGCAGGTGTAATACCAGAGGGGCACAGCACTGAGATTCCAGAGGGTCAGAGCAACAAGAGTGAGACCCAATCAGTGGCTGGGAGAACAGAGGCAAGAGTCCAGTGCTCTGGAAGGGAAAGAGCATTTTCAAGGACTAGGCAGGGAGTCAACTTAGACCCCTCTCTTTCCTTCATCTCTCACACCCAATAGACCACCAAGACCTGCTGATGCTACCATCCAACTATCTTGCAGTTAATTTTCTTTCCACGTTTTGTTTTATCTCCAGTTTAAACATTATTGTTTATTGCTAAATCTATCGATAACTAACTGATCTTGCATTCTCAATCCCTCCCACTGTATAACGCACAGGATCTTTCAAATTTATGTCTGACCTAAACCTTTTTATGGTTCCCCATAATCGGTAGCATGAAGTACAGACTCTTTCCCATACTGCAAAGACCCTCTCTGATCTGGCTTCTGCTATATCCTCAGATTCAACTTAAGCTTAATCTATTCCAAATGAGGTGCAGACATCAAATCTAGCCTCCTAGTCTTAGCACATCCTGATCTCTCTGCCTGGATCACCTACTAGCCCTGCACTTGCTCATCTGTGAATTCTCAACCTTGCTATCCTAGTCCTGATGTAGCCTCTTAAGGGAAGCCTTTCTGGAGCTCAGGGTCCAAAGCCTGGCTACCCCAACACCAGGGTGATCAGCCCTCATAACTCATTATCGTGCATTTTATTAGAGTTTATTTGTGTACCTCCCTTACTGGACTTCAAGCTCTTTGAAAAAAGGTATTGCTTTTTTAAAACCTCTGCATATAATACGTGATCAGCAGGCTTTTGATGAAATGGAAATGAATATCGTGGTTTCCAGCTATGCAGTCTGGGGTTGGGGCAGAGTCCTAGGATACTGGGATATAGGAGTAAAAGATAGAAATGAGGCTGGACAAAGACCTAAGTCATTAGGGTGTGTGAGTGTGCATGTGTGTGACAGAGAGAGAGGAAGAGAGAGAATATACCTTCATCTCTAGGCCTGCCCTAGACATCAATGGAAAAATATGAATTTCCTTGATTAGCACTAATTATGGATGTGTGTGTGTGTGTGTGTGTACAGTGTACATGCACACAATCTGTAGTGTAGCATTATGAAAAGAATCAGGCTTTCAGAATCAGGTTTATTGAAAAGAATCACTAAACCAGGGTATACTGCTTCTGCTATTTTGCAGCCATATGCCTTTGGATAAGCTCATTGATCTCTCGGATCCTCAGTTTTCTCATCTGTAAAATGGGGCTAATCGTGTCTGTCTCTGAGTCAGTGTAGATAAGAAAACACCTCACCCTGTGCCTGGCGTGTGGCAGATGCTCAATAAATAGCATGCACTTGGTTATGGTAGTTGTTCCACTGAGGAAAGGTAAGCCCAGCACACCAGCTGGACTAAACATGGTCTTCGCTGCAGGGAGGCTGAATGTCATCAAAAGGCTCTTCAGGAAATGAGAGCAGAGGAGAAGACAGGCTGTTACCAGCCTGATCCGTTAAGAACTCTTCCTGTAGTCCTCACTGGGGCAGGGTCAAGGGGCCGGGAACACTTGGACAAGCTGCTCAGCACATCCTCTTCTGCCACAGGCTGGAGTCTCACTCCCAATGCCTAATGCTCTATCTTCCCCTCTCAGGGCAATGATTCTATTAGTCCCTAAAAACGGCTCTCTTTACAATGCCGCCTCCTGACAGGCAGGAGGGCTTCCAAGATTTCAGTTTAAATTCCATTAGCTGCTTTTTAAATTTATGTTGTCCTCCCAGAGACGGCCCACAGACTCTGTGCTGAGATAGAGAGACAGCCGCAGCTTGGCCTTATCGGCAAGCACACCCATAAATCATCGCTCTGGTGGTTTCTTCCTGGGGAGATGACACATCTCATCTCATTGGTTTAAGTTTCCAAGGCTGGTATTTTCTGATTTCCTACCTAGACTCTGAGGATTATTCTGTTTGGAGTCTGCATCCTCTTATGCCAAGGATCAGCAAACTTTTTCTGTAAAAGACCAGAGAGTAAATATTTTAGGCTTTGGGACACCTATGGTCTCTGTCACATATTCTTTCATTTTCATTGTTTTCTTTTTTTTTTTTATTTTGTTACAACCCTTTAAAAATATAAAATGGCTGGGCGTGGTGGCTCACGCCTGTAATCTCAGCACTTTGGGAGGCGGAGGCGGGTGGATCACAAGGTCAGGAGTTCGAGACCAGCTTGGCTAACATGGTGAAACCCCATCTCTACTAAAAATACAAAAATTTAGCAGGGCATGGTGGCACGTATGCCTGTAATCCCAGCTACTCAGGAGGCTGAGGCAGGAGAATTGCTTGAACCCAGCAGGCAGAGGTTGCAGTCAGCCAAGATTGTGCCACTGCACTCCAGCCTGGGCAACAGAGGTAGATTCTGTCTCAAAACATAATATATATATATATATATATATATGATATTTTTAGTTTGGGATTGTATAAAAATATGCCATAGTCTGAATATTGCCCCATATCAGAGGGCCATAGTTTGCTGACTCCTCCCATCATTCACTAAATAAATGCAATCACAAATTTATTTCTACCCCCTCCACCTTTTGCCCCATTTCCTGACTCCTCCTCCCTCTCCTTCTCTTTCCATCTTTTCTCTTCCTATCCTCCCCTCCCCGCTTCCTTCTCCCCTCCTTTTACTTCCTCCCTTCCCTCCTCTTCCCTCCATGCCCCTCCTCCCTTGCTCCCTTCTTCCTTTTCTTCTTTCCACCTTCAGCATTTACAGAGTATTTACTAGGTTTGGGAGTGCTGTGTTGTGACTCAGGGATATAAAGATGAGTACAACAAGACCCTTCTCAAGGATGTTCCAGTATTTGAGGAGATGAAGCCTGTAACTGTAGTAACTGTAGATGGTCCAGTGTACTAACAGGAATCACAATCTGTCTGCCTTGACACTGTGTGGGCAGTGTGACAGCGTTATCTCCGGCCACCGCCTGCAGGCCATGGAAGCCCAGTAGAGACAGAAGACAGAGTCTGCCTGCCTAGGGAGAGGTTGGCCATCCCAGGGAGGTGGGACCAATCTAAGTTGGACCTCAAGCAAGAGTTTACCTCATAGTGCTTTCCATGCAGCAGAAACATTTAAGCAAAAGGGTGAAAGCAGGAGAGTACATTTGTGAAAGGAATTCCTGATAAGTCAGGTGGGGTACACAGCACACCTGAAGGTGGAATGATGTGGCAGGTAGGAGCCTGAAGAGCATTTACTAGGTTTGCTCAAGCTTGAAGTTGCTCTAGGCTGCCTTCAGTTTCCGGGTTTATCCTTCCAACTTGGCACTGCCTCCCCTGCCAACCTCCTATGGTGCAGACCCCTGGAATAGCTCCCATCACTCACCAGCACCATCATCTCCAGATAAAGGCCTGTCAATATTTACCCATGGGAGGGTGACCTCTTAAACTTCCGAAGAGTTTTGGCCATGAATGGAATTCAGCTGACAAAATGTCAGAGCCAACCTCTAGAGCTGGAGTTGGTTCCAATCTCAATCCTTTCAAGAGTGGGGATCTTTGGGCCAGTTCCTTCAGCTTCCCAAGCTGGTTTTTGTTGTTAAGTTATAACAGTGCTTGCTGTAGGAATGTTGGGAGAAAGATTTGAGTTAATGAACATAAAATGCTTAGCACAGCATCTGGCACAGGGTAAGTGTCCAGTAAATGTCAGTTGTTTCTATCAAGAGAGGGGAGGAAGGTAGAACGGAGGGAGGGCGGGACAGGATGCTGGGGTCAGATCACACCTGCCTGGAACTGACTTTGGACTTTAGCACGTAGGTAATGGGGACCATTTAAAGGTTATAAGCTAAGACCTCAGATTTCACCCCCTTTAGGCTCTAATCCCCTTTTTGACTATGGACATTGGCAAAACCTATGGGACAAGCTTCAAAATGTCCACTTCACAGATGAATCAAGTGAGGCTTAGGGAGATTAGTCTTTTCCTCAAAGCCAATCTGCTCATCAGCCACAATCCCAAGTCTGGTTTCCTGAACTCTGTGTTCTGTGCTCTTCTCTCCCACACTGCTCACTAACAGACTGACAGACGGCATCATGCCAGCCTTGCCCAGGCTCCAATTAGCAGACAAATCGGAACAGGCTGGCGGGGCTGCGTGCCTGCTGCAGTTGTGTTTATCATTCATCAGAGACGAGAAGCGACCTGCCAGGCCGACAAGTCAGGCCCTGTGGAGAGAGGATTTAAGGTGATGTAGCCTATGGGGCTGGTCCTGGGTATGATAATTTGGATTGTCGGATATGCTTAGGAGCAGACTATTTCAGCAATTCACTGCAAGCTGAATATAGCCCTTGCCCAGGGAGTGCTTTGAGTACTTAGGGAACTGGTAAAAGCAAGGCTAGACTGGGAACCAGGAGGCCTGAGTTCTACCCTAGCCTTGTCATTACAATAGGGGAGAAAGCACATCTTATTTTAATTTCTGGGTTTCAGAGTCCTTCTGTGTAAAACGAAGAGTTTGGGAAAATTCAGCTTGAGAGAAGCTAGTACTGTAGTGGGGTTATGGAAAACTTCCGATCCCTTCTCTTTAAATAGCCCTCCAGAGGGAGGTAGTAGCTGTGGGGTAGCACAGAGCAGTGAAATGAGCATCTATCTGCATTTGCATCTGGACTTTGCCTGTAACTCACGGTGTGACCTGAGGTTTTCCAGCCCTGCTTCAGAACCTGAGTTCTTGCATCTGTACAGCAGGTGGATTGGGCCAGAGCAGAGATCTCTAACTGATGACCTGTGAGCTAAATCTGACCTGTGGATGAGACTCATTTAGTTCCCAGACAGATTCATCTTTCTAATTTTTACCCATTTTTTAAGTGACCCAACATTTAAAAATTGGAAGAATTCACATACAATTCTGTATTCTAAGATTTTCTTGAAAAAGCAGAGGGTAGCCTGGCATGGTGGCTCATGCCTGTAATCCCAGCACTTTGGGATGCTGAGGGTGGGAGGGTGGCTTGAGAATAGGAGTTTGAGGCCAGCCTGGGCAACATAGTGAGACCCCGTCTCTACAAAAACTAAACAGAATTAGTTCGGTGTGGTGGTGCGTGCCACACCCAACTACTGGGTGGAAGGATTGCTTGAGCCCAGAAGGTCGAGTCTGCAATGAGCTGTGATGGTGCCACTGCACTCCAGCCTGGGCAATAGAGTGAGGTCTTGTCCCAAAATAAAATTAAATGTTAAATTTTTTTAGAAAAAGGAAACAAAGGGCTTAGTCACACTGAGCCCCCATTCACACTGGGAGCACACACTGGCATGTTCCTTTGGACTGGTGGCCACTGCCGGTTCCCATCATTACCACCCTGCACACTGGGCTCATTCATGTCACTGGCTTCCGGAAGCATCTGAGAGTGCAACCCTTGCACAAGGCCTTGTGAACCCACATTCTCTGCCCGTAGGCATGAACATGTCACCCTGCTCTCTGAGATGGAGACCCAACCCCTCCTGGGGGCCTCCCCAGTAAGGGGAGTCTGCACCCTCCCCAGTAAGGCCATAGAGTCTGTTGTCTGCATCTCCACACTTGCTTAGATGACTGTATTACAACACACAGCAATTATTACAGATTTTCACATGTAAATTTATGTTAGTGTAGTGAACACGCCTTTTCAAGCTACTGCACCCTTTTGGAGATGCTGAGCCTGTTCACAGACAGGTGCCCACCCCACCCACCGCATCCATGCCCCCTCCAGCTCTGTGGCTCCAAAACTCTGTGGCTGTCACTCTAATTCTTGGTTCATCGGTCATACCCAGATCATCATACAAAAGCAAGATGAGGACACACCAAACTGATAAGCAATGACTTTCCAGTAGTGGGTAGTTCCTTTCCTGGATGCTGCTTTTATTTCTGTCTCCTGCTCAGTCTCTTTTGGCTTTAGACACACACCTATGTTCTTGGAAACTCCTTTGGGTAATGGCTGCCACCTCCAACTCAGCATGTCCCATCTAGACTCATTGTCACTTCCCCTACCTCTATCCTTGCTCCTTTTCCCTTGTTCTTTATTTCAATGACTGGGCACCACCCAGTTGCCCTAGCCAGAAAATGGGGAGTCATCTTCTATTTCTCCCTTTCGCTTATACTCTAAAGCCCATCAAAACTAAGTTTTGATGATTCCACCTTTTTGAAGGTGTCCACTTCCTCCCAGTCTCACTGCCCACATCCAAGTCAAGGCCATTACTGCCTCTGGCCTGGACTCCTGCCATAGCCGGAGAACTTGGGATCCCCTTATTCACATTCAGTCTACTACCCTCCAATCCCATTGCACAAGCCAGCATGGTCTTTGAAAAACCCAAATCTGATCATGGCAGCCTATATTTAAAATCTTTTCAACACTTTAATAAAGACCCAAGTCCCTAACAAGGCAGGATGTGGGTGCTCTATGTACAGTAGGTTTGGAGGCATTCTCACTTGCCACAAAACTCACAGTCACCAAAAGAACCAAGCCTGGGGCTTCCAGGAAGCAGCTCATGTAGTAACGTAAACCACAGAGATCAAGAGGGCTGCCTAGCCCTTGTCATTGCAATAAGGCCATTGCACATCTTCTTTTTATTTCTGATTTTCAGTGTCCTGTGTAAAAGGAGGAGTTTGGGAAAATTCAGCTTAATAGTAGGTAGTATTGTAATGAGGTTACAGAAAAAAATCAGATTATTTTTCTTTAAACAAACCTCCGCAGAGAGTTCTCAATGGTTCCAGGAGCTCAGTCTGACCAAGATCAGGGTGAAACTCTGCAGTCACTCTCTGTGCTGAAAGAGAAGCACCTGTTAATGCTCCTCAAGATTTCTTAAAAAGTCACCTCTAGAGGCTAGAGCCTGGAAGAACTGAGTCATCATTATTTTGACTTGAAAGCAGGGACAGAAGCTTCTCCATGGACCAGGTTCCAAGGCTAGTTGGTCATAGCTGTAGGCAGCCTGTCCCTTAGCATTAGTTGTCCTTGATCTTAGAACCTTAAGACTGAGGAGAACGCTTCTTTCTACTTATTATTATTGCTCCCACTGGGTACTGAGCCTGCAGTGTTATAGTGTGAAAAGAGATGAGCATTTACAAAAATAAAAGGAGAAGAAGAAGATGAATGAGTCTCAGAAGAGAGTGAATCCAGCAGATTTAAAAAGCGACCAGGGAAAGGACCCTAGGACCATCACATCTACACTCCTGCTTACTCTAGCCGGGTCCAAGCTTGAAGCTGCTCCAGGCTGCCTTCAGTTTCCGGGTTTATCCTTCCAACTTGGCACTGCCTCCCCTGCCAACCTCCTATGGTGCAGACTCCTGGAATAGCTCCCATCACTCACCAGCACCATCATCTCCAGAAAAAAGCCTGCCAATATTTACCCATGGGACGGTGACCTCTTACTTCTGAAGAGTTTTGGCCATGAATGGAGTTCAGCTGACAATCTGTCAGTACCAGCTGGTAGCCCCAGCCTCTATGCAAACTGGAAACCTGAGGGCCAGGGAAGGGAAGGGAAGTGACTCAGCCAAGGTGAACATGGTGAACTTGGCTCCAGGAACATGTATCCTGTTGTCTGGTCTTGTGCTCTTTGCATTATATGAAATAGTTTTATTGATCATTCTACAAAGTAATGGAATTTTCAAGCTAAATTTTAGCATGGGATTCTTGGGGATGGGTATAAACGATGAGGGTGCTGGCATGGCAGGACTGCTTTAGGAAGAAGAGAAACTAGTAAGAGTAAGAGTAGAATACTTTTGTTGTTCTCGATTGCACTAATTTTAGCTTTTATTTTCATTAAATCACTCTCCTGTGTTGTTTTTCATTTATTTTATGATTCTTTATCTAATTTCTTAAGTTGATTACTTAGTGCAATCATTTTTAGCTTTTCACAAGAAATAATAGAGGCATTGAGTGCTATAAAATGTCCTCTGAGTACAGCTTTAGCTGTGTCCCATAGGCTTTGATGTGGAGTGTTCTCCTTTTCATTACTTTCTAGATAATGCATAACTTCTGTTTTTATTTCTTTTTTTGAGCCAAGGATTACTTAGGAAAATATCTCTTAATTTCAAAGTAGTTAAGAGTTTTGAGGCCATTGGAGACAGAATGAAGAGGAATTGGCTCCAAAGAAGAGACAAGCAATTAAAGGCAACTTCCCAACTTCTGTCTGGTGCCAGCTAGGTTGGGCATTTTTGTCCTATCTTTACTGATTTGGGGCAGTAAGAGGTGAGAAGAAGTTGGGGAACAGAACCCCATGACATCCTCAGTTTAGTGTCACTTTTCTTGCCTGCCACTCAGGCTGTGACCGAAGAGACTGCTTCCTGCTCTGTTCCCTACACTTGGCTCCTGTCTTTGCCCAGGTTCAAAGGTGGCACTTTCCCAGAAGGCTCACTCCCATCTGTAGCTGGAAGCCACATCTGCTCAAGGCTTTTTGGAGGCTGCCTTCCCTTAGGCACAGACCTGTGTTCCTTCTAACCCCCAGTTCAGGGGTGACCTTAGACACCATCATAGGTGTAGGGAGGGAACCAACACTGCCCTCACATAATGGGATCAACGAATACGGGCACCAGCTGTGCCAGACACACTGCTGGGGGCTTGACACACGGAATCTTGTGTACCCCGTGGGTAGGCGTCACTCCCATTTGGCAGGGATGGAAGATGAGTCCCAGCTGTAGGCAGTTTTCTCAGGTACACAGCTGGGAACTGGACGCAAACAGGTTTCTCTGGCTCCGAACCTTTGTCTTCATGCTGCATACTCTAGCCTAATCTCACCCACCTGCCACTCCTCACTCAGCATTTTCAGATGAGAGAACTGAGGCCCTGAATTTCAAGGGACTTAGCTGTGCATGACACAGTAAGGCCCCGATGAACTGAAATGAAAAGCACCACTGAGAAGCACACATTCATGGCCCTGCCTTGTTGATCCTCTCCTTCCTCCATCTCCCCATCTTCTCTTCCACAACCCCCTCAACCTCATCGCGGTCCTTGCCTTCCTAACTGGTAAAATTGAGAAATTTGGGGGAATGTGGGAAGAATTAGGAGCAGACCAAAGGGGAGGGGATTGTAGAAGGAAAGCATTGTTTTTGGACAGAAGACCAACAAGACAAATGGACTCCTACATGCCGAGCATTTCAGAGGCACCCGTTTGGACTTCTGTCCTGCCCTTATTGATCTTTCTAGGGCATTTCCCCAGTGACCAAGAATGACGGATCTTTTTCTGGAATGGGATCCCATACCATTACAATAGATCGTTTAAAGAGTTTTATGACCATGCTGCCAGGAACCAGGATCCTAAAGTTTAAAAAGGCCATGTGGTCTTGGAAAGGCGGCCTTGCCTGTCCCCTACCTCTTGGGCTACTCCACCCTCTTCCCTGATTTATGGCTTTGCTCACTTCCTAAATCACTGACTTTCTCAGCCCCTTGGCTGTGTGGCCATAGAGAAGCTGTTGGGCCTTGAGGAGTCATCCCGTGTTATCCCCCAGGAGCAGGACCTCAGTCCTTTCTCCCAGATGTTCTTTCTCACCTCCTGCCAACCTCTGTGCCAGCCCTCAGCACCACAGTCTGAGAAGTCATGCTTTCTTTTCTACTATGCCAATGGATGTGTGCCCAGCCTGTCATAGGTGCCAGTGAGTATTTAGTGAACAAAGGAGTAAAGGAATGAATGGATCCATCATGAATTATAGCTGCCTAGCTGGCACTTGGTGGATGGAGCAAGGAGGGAAGTAGACAGGGAAGAGGAATTGCTCCGTCGCTGTTCCTGAAGCTCTGGGGTTGGGAGGGGTTGGAGGAGGAGAGCACATTCTGTCCCAAACCCCTTTAGATTCCCAGGACATACCCATACACTCCAGCCCTGCCTAGCCTCTCCCAACCAGCTTTGGCTGGCTCTGGATCTTCCTCTGGGGCGCTCAGGTGGGCGTCAGGAGTAGACCCTGAGGCAGCCATGGGCATTCACAGCCTGGTTTATTCAGCACAGCTCTGGCACTAACCTCACTCCATGGCCTATGGGTGTTTCAGGCCCATGGGTAGACCCTCTTTCAGCCCTGCTTTCTCCTCTGTAAAATGGAGATAAGAATACCCACGTGTTCTAGTAGGAATAACTCAAGACACGGAATGTGCAGTGTTAGCAGAGTGTCCAGTGCCTACGAGTGCCTCTCTCCTCCCTTCTATTTATTTTTAAGGACACTCATCCTCTTCCAGGCCTTGTCTGACCCATGGCTTCTGCTTCCTTTCCCCATGGCTGGGGCTACTGGATCCTTAGCTGCAAACTTACTCCTGCCCGTGACTCCTAGGACCAAGTCTGAGGCTTCAGCAGTCCCAGATGCCCACTCTCCGACTTCGCTTGCTACTCCTGTCCTAACCTCCGCCCTGTTCTGAAGAATGCAGAGGCCAGGCACAGTGACTCATGCCTGTAATCCTAGCACTTTGGGAGGCTGAGGTGGATGGATTGCTTGACCTCAGAGTTTGAGACCAGCCTGGGCAACATGGCAAAACCCTGTCTCTAAAAAAAAAAAAAAAATACGAAAATTAGCTGGGTGTGGTGGTGTGCGCCTGTAGTCCCAGCTACTTGGGGTGGGGGGTGGCTGAAGTAGGAGGGTAACCTGAGTTGGAGAGTAGCTTGAGATGGAGAGGGGTTGAGGCTGCAGTGAACCAAGATAGTGCCACTGCACTCCAGCCTGGGCGACAGAGCAAGATTCGGTCTCCAAAACAAGAACACAGAGCGCAGTGTCCAGCTGGGTGGAGCCCAGAACTGCAGAGCTATGCTGAAAGATACTCCCGAGGCCACCACAACTCCCACGGTGTCTTCCTTCTTCACACACACTCAGAACTTGCAGTTTGCATCACTCACGTGGAAATTACCAAAGTTATTAATCA
The DNA here is from genome assembly GCF_007565055.1 of Rhinopithecus roxellana. NCBI lineage: Eukaryota > Metazoa > Chordata > Mammalia > Primates > Cercopithecidae > Rhinopithecus > Rhinopithecus roxellana. The sequence goes on from NC_044567.1 coordinate 50,384,323, forward strand.
CAGCGTATGAGTGTGTTTGTGTCTGTGTATGAGTGTGTGTGAGTGTGTGTGTTTGAGTGTGTGAGAGTGTGTGTGTGTATGGAGGAGGGGTGGTGATGCTCTTGTTGCTCCTTCAGTTAGAGTCATGGCACTCAACCTAACTACACATTAGAATCTCCTAGAAAGACTTTTGAAAATGCCAATATTCAGGCAGAGGCTTTGATTTCATTGGTCTGGAGTGGACCCTGGACATTGGGACTTTTATTAGTGCTATTAACATTTCCAGGTAAGTCTAGTATGCAACTGGTGTTGGGAACAACTGATGTGAGCTCCCTGGCATTAGGGATTTGGTTTTATCTATTTCCTCTCCTTAGAGGTGCCTGGCTTAGTACTGAGTGCATGTAAATGGATCAGGAGTCCCCGTCTCTGGGTCACTTTGCCTGATCACCCTCCTCCCTCCCATGCCTGGGTTAGGTGTTGTGCTCTTACCACACTGGGTTTGATTTCCTGTTTACTGTCTGTCTCTTTCAATAGACAATGGACTGCCCTAGGGTAGGATCCAGATTCTCATCTTTGGCTCCTTTGTCAAAACCCTCACACATCAGAATGTATTGGTGCCACATGGGTCTGAGGACATCTTATCCCTTCTTTTCAGCTCCCTGGTAGTTAACGAAGCCTCTCTTTTCTTCTAGACATTGTCTCTTTGCTTTGGGACATGGTTCTCAAACCCTCACAACCTCTATCTTAGTTATACCTTTTGCTGCATATTATTGTTATTATTATTATTTTGAGACAGAGTCTCACTCTGTTGCCCAGGCTGGAGTGCAGTGGTGCGATCTCAGCTCACTGCAACCTCTGTCTCCCAGATTCAAGTGATTCTCCTGCCTCAGCCTCCTGAGTAGCTGGGATTACAGGCGCACACCACTATGCCTGGCTAATTTTGGTACTTTTAGTAGAGACAGGGTTTAGCCATGTTGGCCGGGCTGGTCTCAAACTCCTGACCACCTCCGCCTCCCAAAGTGCTGGGATTACAGGCGTGAGCCATGGCATCCGGCCTTTTGCTGTGTATTAAATTACCCCACACTTTAGCAACTTGTAACAAACAGTTTCTGTAGGTCAGGAATTGGGAGCAGCTTAGTGGAGTGATTCTAGCGGAGGTCTCTTTTGAGGTTGCAGTCAAGATGCCAGCTGGGGGTTGCAGTATTTGAAGACTTAACTGGCGTTGGAGAATCTACTCTGAAGGTCAATGCACACAAGTGAGAGAGCACCCAAGCCAGAGGCCACGATCTTTAAAACTACATAATAGTCACTTCCTTCACAGGTCACCTAGACCAAGCCTTTTGCAACGTGGATGGGGACTACACAAGGAGAAAGAACCATGTATTAGAGTGTGACTACCGCAGGCCACGTGCTGGGAGCTGGCCTGGAAGTCCAGAAAGGGCACCCGGTCCCGGTCCCAGTCCCAGCCGCTGGTCATCATCCTCTTGAACACAAATATCTATTTGCCCCTGTGATGTGCGGGAGCAGTGCAAGAGGTGAGTGCCATCCTGGCCTCTTTTTGATCTTTTTGGAGAAGGGCTAATAGAAAATGTCCTCTTGGCTATCAGTCCTGAGCTCCTTAATAACGCCTGAACTCTGTAGAAACTTGCAAATTGAAACCTAAGAGTAAACTATAGAAATAAACACCTCCAGGACATGAGCTTATTTTTAATAGCCATGGCGCTTGAAGCCAATGGAAGTGCGGGTGAAGGAGAGACTGAGAAATGCTGCCCATGTGAGTCCCATGGGGTGGAGTCCCAGCCCCTCCATGCTGTGGTAGGAGGCAAGGCCAACCTTGCCATCATCTGGAGATGACTTCCGGAGGGAGGCAGCAGGTGCAGTGGGCTGGGGCGCCATGAACACTAAGCTCCATCAGATCTGGGTGGGTTCCTTTCCTGCTTCCATTTGCCATGTGACCTCCACCAGTTGTTCTCTCCCTGGGGCCTCAGTTTACTCATCCATAAAATGAGTTGGTTGGACTGATACACTACTTATGAGGCTTTTAAAAACAATGGCACCTCCATTTTCCAAATTACACCTTACAACAAATAAAGCGAATACAATGTTACTGCCTCATTACTATGTATAAGAGATAATATTATGAAAGCTAATTTGCAAGAATAAATGCTTAGTGTGTTCCTAAAGCTGTTCTTAAATGCTTTGGACATGTTCACTGATTTAATCCCCACAGTGGCCCTGTGAGATAACTACTCTTTTTAATCATCATCCCATTTTACAGAGGAGGCAGCCACAGCACAGAGAGGTGAAGTAGCTTACCCAAGGTCACACAGCTTGTAAGTAACCTGAACTCATGGAGGGAGACCATAGGGCCTTGCTCTTGGCCCCTTCTGCTATACAAATACAAGCAGAGTGGCTCTGATGGAAGTGAGGGAGGAATGCTGGAGGCCACCCAGCTTGTTACCCTTCTCCTTTCCTCTTTTTCCACCGAGTACCCCCTTAAACACAGTTGGCCTCTTGGGCTTGTGGAGCTGCTTTTGAGCTCTGACATTTGCCGAGCTGTGACCCCCTTATTTCTCTACATAGGCTCTGCAAACACATGCACCTGAACCATCTGGGATGCTTTATTCAAATATGGATTTCTATGCCACTTTCCAGGTTCATGGGATCAGACTCTCCGGGTAGAGTCCAGGAGTCTCAATGTTAATCAGTGCACAAGTAGGTCTCGGCTCACTGCCATGGAAAAACTGCTGCATTTTGAGCAGGTAGGCAGCTTAATCACCACCATCGGGCTTGGAAAGGCCTGGATTTAGCACTTTCCTTAGGGAGGAGGAGGCCTCTTTAAGGAAGGTCTCTTTAAGGAGAGTGGGAATAATCTCTGTGCCCAGGCACTGCTAGACCGTCTGTCAAACTTGACCTCACTTCAGGCCACCCACTCAGGTTGTTGTAACCGAGAGTTAGCCAGGAACTTCAACGGCCCAAGAGCGAAGCCTGGGTCGTGGTCATTGTGACATTCCAGGCCACAGTTAATCAGCACATCTGTGAACCCACCAGGTGATTTCAGAACATTTTTATGCTTCGGAGAGAAAACAATTTTTATGACTGTTCAGCACAGCCTGGGAATCAGGGAAACAAATGCTGTTAAACATTCATGTGTTAATTATTGCCATTCCTTGCTATTCCTACCACCCAAGAGCTGATTATGAGCGGAAGGTATCTTTGCAACGAGAATTCTGGCTTATTATGGCCTTTCCCCAGGGGCCTCTTTGGCTGTTAGGTTTGGGGAGGGGTCATTAATACATGCATTGTAGTCACAGGGTAATAATCCTGCTGTGATTAGAAGTATAGCTGTTCCACTTGAAGAAACACTGTCCAAGCAGAAAGAAATAAACGAGGATATGGGATAGAAAGACAGGGTCAGTGGGGAAGCATGAAAATCTCTTGCAAGTTCATTCTCGCGTCTGCACCTGCAGAACATACTCTCTTTGGCCAGTGTTTGAGTCACAGCTACACCATGCTCCAGCATTTACTCAGAGGGATACCTGGTCCAGTGGTTAACTGGGAGGTTGTCTTAATTAGCATGCCTAACTATATCCAGCACACGAGGAGCTGGAAGGATAGTTTGGTGAATGGCCACTGGGAATTAATCACCCGGTCCAGTACAGTCATACTAATTTGGGGCTCAGCTGTGTTCAGCACACAAGGAGCCCTAGGAGGGACAATTTGGAGAGAGACCACGAGAGGGCGGCAGTGAGTCCACAGTCCGGCTGATCCCCTCATCCACGGACAGGGACCCTCTCAGGGCTGTGAAGGGTGTAGGAGCAAGTGAGCAGCCCTGAAGCTTACAACTTTATTTGCTTCACAACAAATGTATCCCTGGGCCTCACCTGTGTTCCGGTTTGGAGCTCTGAGATAGCAGGGGGTTCTGTTTCTGGGAATCTGCCTCTTCCCCAGGGGGAAATGACAGAGGGTATTTTGAAATTGACATTCAGGCCCTGGGGTTAAGCCTGTGGAACCAGCAGGCTAAAGGATGCTTGCCTCACCTGTCTGGGTGCGTGGGTGCTGGAATCATGTTGGACTACTTTGGAAAAGCAGAAACTTCAAAAAGAAGGTGCCGATGTTAGCATTGCTGGCTTATGGCAGCCAGGAATCTGAATAATAATAATTATTATTATTTCATAAAGGCAGCTGACACTTACCATGCTCACTGTGGACCTGATGCTACCAGGCAGGCAGGAATTCTACAGACAGGGTTCAATAACCTCAACGCAGTCTCATGACGATTGGGTCTCGGGACTTGGGACTCAGGCTGGGCTGGGTCCACACAGCACTTTGCCTCTTGGGGAGAAGTAGCAAATAAAGGCCCCTGGGCCTGGGTAAGCAGGGGCTCAACACTGCAGTAGGCCAAGGGATATCTTTTGAAGGATACAAATTAGCTGGAATTGAATGAATTATTTGGCTCTGCATGGGGAGGTGGGAGGTAAAGAAGGCCCCTGGATAATGAGCCATTAACTCGGGGCCAGCCTTGCTGACAGTTATTCACTCTGAGGGTGGCACGCGGGGACACAGGAGGTACAGTAGCCATGGTGATTGCAGGGCAGGGATGGCCCAGTTCTGATGTGGCCAAGGCCCCCAGCATCCTGGAGACAGAAGTAGCCACACGACCAAAGAGTCAGCCTCTCCCAGTGGGTACGCACAGCAGGGTCCACAGCCCAGCAGGGGTCCCGTGAGAGCCTGCTAAGAGGCTGGCAGAGATGGGCAAGGAAGACGTCAGATCTGACTGGCAGAGCTGGAGGTACTGCTGAGAATCTTCTAGTCCACAGTGCGGGTGGATTTGAGTTCTGGGAGGGGAAGGAATTGCTCAAGTCACATGTGATGGCACTCCTAGTGATGGCACTGCTAGGACTGAAGCCCAGCATTCTTGCCCCAGGGTCATCATCTACCATCAAAGGCTGCATGTAGTAAAACCTCATCCCTGTTCCTCAGAGCCCTGATGTGGAGTCTCTGAAGACACCTGACAAGAGGGGGCCCAGGCTGTTCCTCTGGGTGTGTATGGCAGGCAGGCCTCTTCTCCCATCACCTGGCACCTGGGCAGGCAGGGAGGCCCTCTGGCAACTGCAGGCAGGGAGGCTCTCTGGCAACTGCGGGCAGTGTGGTTCAGCCAGGGCTAGGGGGCCCTCTGCTGGGCAGCCGCCGCCTGGCCTGTGGGATGGCTGAGCGAAGCCAGCTGGCTAGGTGGGTTCCGGGGCTGCATAGAGGACCATCCTTTCAGGAAGCGTCAGGGATGGCAAAATTCTGACCCATGGCACCTCTCTCCCAGTCCCCCAACTCCTTCCTGTCATTGCTGTCCCTGCCAGGTGGCCTTGTGCCCTCTGCTCAGGACCCCCTCTTGGGCTCCCTGCCAGCCCCCCAAACCTCTAGTTCTACCTGCTCCCCATTCTAGCTCCTGCTAATATGATATCGAATCTTAAAGGGTCAATGAATTATTTCCCCCGTTCCTGAAGGCTTACATTTGCAGAGCATTAGGACTCCTCTGAGAAACCAAGTCTTACCCTGCAGGAGTGACCTGAAGGCCCACAGGCTCCTGCTGTGGGCTGAGGCCCACCCGTAGGGGGCCCTGAGGTGTCTTTTTAGGGGCAGCGGCTTGGCAGTAGTTCTGACCACAGTTGGAATCCTGCCGCTTTCTAGTTCTTTGACTTTGAGCAACTCACTAAACTTCTCTGACCCTCTGTTTCCTCATCTGTGTAATAGAAATAAGAATTCCCATCTTTCAGAATTGCTTTGGGTGTTAAGTGAGAGGATGCGGTAAAGAGTCCCTCACAGGACTTAATGACTATCAGTTTCTTTCACTGAGTTTTTCAGTTTTCTCATCTGTGGAATAAGAATTCTTGTCTGCCCCAGATTATAACTTTGAAAATCCAAGTGTTACTTTTATTTGCAGTGCAGTGAATTCCCACAAGAACGGACACACGAGAGTGCCACTGCCAGTGCAGACACAGACACCGAAGCCGTGCGGCGTTGGAGTATCCCTGAAAACTGCCTCCCACTCTGCACCATGCAGTCCTGGGGCTGCTCAGAACAAAGGCCAGGGCAACCCCTGGCTCCCCCTACCCCACCCACTGCAAGCCCAAGAGAGATCAGCGCACTGTCAAGCCAGGTCGCAGAGAGGGAAAGTGATCTACTCAGCAAGTGGGTGACAAGAAGTGTCAGGACACCCATCTTCTGAGCTGGGCCTCAATCTTCTTTTTGCAGATTTTTCTCTTTTCTCTTAAGGAAAAGATCCTTCTCTTTTTTCTTCACTCTGTGATGAAGGACCCCAGCTGTGAGGTTAAATTCCAGCACTAGACTCACTGTCTTTGTCATCTTGGGAAAGTACTCGACCTCTCTGAAACTTTGTTTCTTGATTTCTAAAACGAGGATCATAAAGCCTTCTTTATTTTTTATTTTTGTATTTTTTGAGATGGAGTCTCACTCTGTTGCCCAAGCTGGAGTGCAGTGACACCATCTGGACTCACTGCAACCTCCTATTCCCGGATTTAAGCAATTCTTGTGCCTCAGCCTCCCGAGTAGCTGGAATTACAGTTACCTCGCACCACATCCAGCTAATTGTTTTGTATTTGTAGTAGAGATGGGGTTTCAACATGTTGGCCAGGCTGGTCTCTAACTCCTGGCCTCAAGTGATCCACCCACCTGAACTCCCAAAGTGCTGGGATTACAGGCGTGAACCACCATGCCTGGCCAGAATCATAAAACCTTCTGCAGAGGGTTGCTTAGAGGTTTAAGTAGCATGATGTATTCATGGCTCCTAGCACAGGGCTTGGCTTCTGGCAGGTTCCCCTTCCCATGTGAACACTGACTCAGAGAATGACACTTTCCCGTTGTTATAAATAATCTCGAAGACACCCAGTTCTGTGCTCTGTCTCTGTGCTCACTCTGCCAACCAGTCATCTACTCACGGTTGATGTAGCTCCAGGGAGGGGAAGCTCACCCTTCACTGGGCTGCAGTCTCAGAACAGCTGGGACAGAGGGTGAGTTCCCGCTCTTGTGATGTAAGCACTGTCTCCATGCAGTTCTCATCCATAGAATAGCCTCAGGAAATTGATCTGATCCTTCTCTCTCTAAATCAATTCTTTGGATGACCTCTGGGCCTTCTTGTCCCTGTCAGTCATACACTCAGGGGTCAGCCTCAACCTTCTCCAGCTCCTCTCAGCTTTGAGCAGATATCTTTCACTTTCAGGAGCAACTCGGCATGCCCCTGGGCCAATGCTCAGGAGTTTCTCTCACCATCCCCAGGCTCAGCCTCTGAGATTCTTCCCAGTTCTTGCTAATCCCTGCCTCCAAAATCTTTGCCCTCTAGTCAGAATGTGCTGATACACAGTTGTTGGGTTCCTTATATAGAGACACTCTACATACAATCCCCATTTTAGCCTTCCCAGTACATCATCAGGGTAAGTATTATTATTCCCATTTCACAGAGGAGGAAACGAAGGCTCAGAGAGATTGGCTGACTTGCCCAAGATTGCACAGCCAGCAAATTGTGAACTAGAAGTGGGAGCTTGGTCTGTCTGATTGGAGATGAGATCATGAGTTCTCCCCACACAGGTATCATGGAAATGAGAATTTATGTAAAACAAGAAAGGTGATCTTTTACCAGTATTGTTTCTGTATGTTCTGGGTGAAGTGTAGACCCATTAGGAGGTTGGGAGGGGGTGTCACAGCTTGTTAGGTGTATGCATATGGCTAACAAGAAGGATGGTGGAGAGGTGCTGGCTTGGTGTGGCAGCTTAGCTGAGTTGGGCCATGCTGCAGCTCACAAGAATGAGGTCCCCAGTTTGAGTCCCTCCATCTCCATCCTCTCACCTGCCTCCCAAGTGTTTTTTATTTGTTTGTTTGTTTATTTAGAGGCAGGGTATCATGTTGCCCAGACTGGCCTTGAACTCTTGGTCTCAAGTGATCCTCCTGCCTCAGCCTCCCAAGTAGTAGAGACTACAGGTGCACACTATAGCACTGGGATTCCTCCCAGATGTATTTAACTCAGTCATAAGTGAGTCCAGCTGAGAGTGTAGACAGCGCCTAGGGAGCCCAGCAGCTCTCCAGGGCACAGGAAAAGCCAAAGGTCCTTGTGACCCCTAAAAGGCCGTCTTCGTTATACCAACAATATGAATCCCAGTCTCTTCTGTTCCCCCGTCACTGAGACCTGTGTCATTCCTGTCTCTGTGCTCTTATTCTTGACATTCCCTCTACTTGGGCTGCCTTCCCCTCACTGAGTCCTGTAGTCGGCCTCAGTCATGTGCATGGAACAGGAGTGCATGCTGGCAGAGTAGTGTGCCTACGTGGCTAGACTGTGCGACACTTCCTAGCATTCTCCCCCGCCAGGTCTTTCTGACTAGGGTGGACACGAGAGAGTCGTGTGGGGGGTGTGGAGGGCAGAGTGAAGCAGCCACTTTGTAGCTCACATACCTTGTCACTTAGCTGCTGGCTGTTTGTGTGAGGCTACTGCTCCACCACCCCTTGGAAATATGTACAGCTTATCGTTGTTATCCCTCACTTTATCTCCATCTTCCCCTCCCTACCTCCTGCCTTACAGACATGGAGATCCAGCATCAAATGCAAATACCTCTGCCTTACCTAGATGGACTGACCAGCTCCCACAATAACAGAAAGTCAAGTCTCTGTAACAGATGCCTTGCTATTTCTGTATCTTAGCAGCTTTGCTTTTCTTACTGAACTTGAATCGAGGTATCAACATGGGTGGTGGTTGATGGTGACCTACGACTCCTATCCATCCTTTGTAACCCAGCTCAAGTCTCACCTCCTCCAGGAAGCTTTCCCAGACCCCACTAATCATCAGTGGTCACTTCTGACTCTGAGCTATTGCAGGATTTACTGCCTGTCCTGTCTTGCTTTAGGTTGTAAGTTATCTTTCCACTCATGGGTGTCTTCTTGTCCTAGGTCAAAATTTCCTGCACTTCACAGATATAAATCTCTAGTCTCTTCCTGAAGATTCTGATTCTGTGAGCCTTCACCTAGAACAATATGGTGACCAGAAAGTGTGAGGAATTCAGCCCCAAGTAAACTGTGAGCCCTAAGATGACAGGAACCAAGTCCCTGTTTTATGTGACAGGGACTGCACACATCCAGCAATAATAGTAGATTTGAAAGTGGAGGGTACCCAACCAGCCTTTTCTGGGGCAACATCCTGGCTTAGAATTCCCATTAAGTGAGATCTCTGAGACGCTTTTCTTTCTTCTTGCACGGCGGCGGAGGATGAAACCCCAAGCAGTCAGGTGCTGGGGATGTCATTCACCCTGATGATCTTGATGGGGTTAATTCTTACTAGTCATGTCTCCCTCACTCTGATCAAGCCACTCCTTCTCCTTTATTGCTTTGGAAAGAGGACTGTTCTTGCTGGCTACCCAGGAGTCCACCTCCCAATCTCCCAGCATGTCCCCCGGAGCTGAGTCTGACAGATCCAGGCTCTTCTGCTTTTTCTTTGGGGCCTTTTCTCCACGTGTTTCTCTTATACATTCTAGCTCAAACCTGTGCCCAACACAGAGTAGGCACTCAATGAGAATGGGTGCTGGATTGTCCATTGTCAGGGCCAGGTTGGCCCTGGCTGTGTAAGGGCCTGATGAGGGCAGAAAAAGGGTGGGCTTTGGTGGTACTCTGGGCGGGTTATGAGACCCTGCTTGCCTAGCATCTGAGAGATGGAAAGTCCGTCAACCAGACCTGGGCTGCCCACTACTTTTCCTCCCCTCCCCAGAAAACCCCAGATTACCCACTGTAAACAGTTCTGTGACTGCGTCTCCTGGAAAGGTCAGATCTGATGTCTATGCTGGAAGCTTTTGTAAGAATTCCTCATGGTCGAATGCATCTGTTCCCTCATCAAAACACAGGCAGATTCCTCATGCTTGGCCTTAATTTGCTGAACTTGCACATAATTGAGACAGATTATCTCTGCTTTCCAGCTAGTCATTTTCTGTTTCAGGGGTGATACTGGGCTGGCTCAGGATGTTACTGGTCAGAGCCCCCACCTGCTACCTGTGCAGGAGGGCTGGGTGCCCTGTGTGCCTACTTCCTTCTACGATCTAACAATAGAGAATGCAGGTAGATGCCTGGTGCAGGAGGAAAGGAGAGATACTGTTCTTCTACAGATGTGTGTGCCAGGGAGGAGGTAATGGACAGTAGGGTGCACTGTCCAGTGGGCAGATCTAAGGAAAGAGAATTGCTTACCTGAGTCTTCAAGGAAAGCCAGAATCAGGGCCCTAAACCCATTCAAGGACCAAGGAACAGCTAAAGCCTTTATGTTCCAAATTGGACTCTCAAAAGTAGCTGAAACCAAGTGACTTACCAGAAACCAACTCTGGAGTAATTGCCATGCTAGAAGCCTAATCAACTCTGGGCTGAGAGGTAGAGCCAGGGTGGCAGAGGAGAGTGCTCCAGTGAATGAAAAACGACCAGGAGTGGGGTGTTGTGTGTCCCACTTTATGGAAATCATACTTGGAAAAACTGAATCAAAAACAACAGACTGTGGCACAGAGGGTCGTCGTGAACAAAGGGAATACCAGGAATATCCCTTTAAAGAGAATCCCCTGACACATGCCTGGTATCTGTGGGCTTACCAGAGTTGCATTTACACACTCATTTTAGGGACATGCGCCTAAAATGAAGTACATCTGTTAATCAGGGTTCAGAGAGGCTTTGTGGTGAAGGGGAAAGAACTGGATAGGGGGTCGTGGAGCCTGGTTCTGCCACTTTCTCACTGAGAGACCTGGAGCAAATCACTGTCCCAATCCAGGCCTCTGACTCCCATTGGACAAAGGGTAGGACTGGATTACGTGATCTTCAAGGGCACTTTTGGCTTTGACATTTTCTGCAGGAAGAAGAGGAAGAAGGCGGAGCTTCATGGAGGCCCTACTGTATTGCAGATGCTCATTTGACCCAATGCCTTGGTAACCTCAAAAGGAAGTGATGCTCAAATGGTTAAGCAATGTGTCCAAGGTGAGAAGGTGTCAGGGCTAGTGAGTGTCCTTACCACACCCCCGTAGGAGATGGCAGGGAGGATTTGAACCTGGGCCTGGCCGACCTGTGTATGTGTGTGTGTGTGTGTGTGTGAGCATGTGTGTATGTGTGTGTGTGTATGTGCATGTGTGTGTGCATGTGTGTGTGTGTGTGGTTTCTGACTGTGATCCTATAGGACAGGAGAGGCAGGGAGCCAGTGGACTCGCAGTAGTGCTTCTGTTTTAAATCGAGATAAAGCTTGGGACCATCACATGGGCTTCCTGTGGGGAAAAAGGGAGGACAGTCCATTTAATTAATACCCTACCAGACCCCTGGAACTCTCCCTCCAGCCAGAGCACCAGCAACCCTGATAGCATCTGCGCTGCCCCACCACGAACCTGTAAGCAATTCATTTCCTACACTTACAATAAATAAGTCAATGAAAAAGATGTTCGACATAATTTCCCCAGAGAATGGAAGAAAGAAGCAGCGTGAATTGGAAGCTTCTATTATCTTCTGTTGTCTTGTCTCTGATGACAGATAATGGTGGCTGGTGAGGGGGATTGGCTGGCAGGGAGAATAATGCTTGGGTAAAGGTGGCCTTTAGAATATATCATCCCGCATCCAACTCAAAAAGGGAAGAAAAAAGCAAAAGACAAGGCAAGGCTAGCCGTGCTGCTCTGTTCAGGCCTCCCTTCCATCCACATCTAGCCAAGTTGCAGACCTTTTACTAGAGAAACCATTGTATGAATCACCCTGTTTGTTGCTGCTTTCCCCCTGTGCCTTCAGAGAGCTGATTAATTGGTCCAATACCAGCTGCTCGTCACGAAGGTCTTAATTAAGAAAGAAATAGCCACCTTGTGAATTCCCTGGGAATTGATAGCCCTGGGGATGTCTCTTCTGCCTGCTGCTCAGGGAATGGTGAGGAAAAGAGGACAGAGGCAGGCTCCGAGTCAATGGGATTAAAATATTGGAGGCTGTAAGAGAGCTGAGTGGCCAGGAAACTCCAGGACAGTTCAGGAGGAAAGAATAATAGAGAGTTTGGCCAAATGAGTCGGCTTCCAAGGCTGAATCCAACTGGCTAGGGGCTTCCACAGGGGGAGTGAATTTTGGGGACATCATGGGTTTGGACTAAATGTTTAAGATTCGCTTTTAAAATGACAGTTAAAAGTATAGCAATTATTTTCAACCCTGACTGCCTGTAGGGGAGCTTTTAAAATACAGTGATGCCCAAGGCCCACCTCACTCCAATCCAATCAAAATCTCCAGAGGGTAGGAACCAAACACTGATGTATTTTAAGAGCTCCCTGGCTGACTCTGTGGTGCACCTGGGGCTGAGAACCACCAAAGATGGTACAGAGCACGTTTCTTCTCCACATGTGCTCCCTGGGCCAGCGGCATCAGCATCAATATCACCTGGAAGCTTGTCAGAACTGCAGAATCTCAGACACCTCCCCAGAACTACTCAAGTAGAATCTGCAAGATCCTTAGTTTATTCTCATTCACCTCCAAGTTTGAGAAGCAATAGTTTAGACAATGGATTGTTTGGGGTTTTATTTCTACTCCAGCATTAAGGCACATTATTCAACTTCCCTGAAACTCAGTTTCACTGTATATAAAATGGGACTAATGATATGTATATGCCACAGTTACCAAGAAGACAGAATCATTTCTGCTAAGCATTTCACACAGTGCTTAGAACAGTCACTTCTCAATAGATACGTGTGGTTCCTTTCCCTTCCATATGAGGATTAAATGAGATACATCATGTAAGACATTTAATAGAGTGCTTGCTTGTACTATGTGCTTAATAAATATGGGCTATTCTTATTTCCTCAAGCATTCCTTAGGCAGACAGCGGGACTCCTGCCTTTGTGCTCCTCCAGCTCGCTACTCATCCATCTCCTCCAGCTCTTAGAGTATTGAATTTCAATAAGCCATTTTTATGTCTCTCAACCCTGCTGGGTCTTATTCAGCTCACTTCCTTGGGCATAGCACAAAGTAAGTCCAGGAAATACATAAATAAATGTGAAGGCCTTAAAGTGTTCCTTAGTTGGAGAACAGAGAGGCCGGGGGTCACGTGCCTGGGGCTTCCAAGTCCTTAGATGTCCTGTTTCTTGGCCCTTGGGTAAGAACGAGGCTCTCTGAAGGAGGAAGGGGCCCCTTCCAGTGTCTATGAGTAGAGAGCAGGTAACAAAATATGTCATGGAATATTCTGTGTGTTGGGTCAATTTCAACCAACACAAAATCTAAATGCTCTATGGACCTAATTAAACTGTGAGCTTGTAGAAAAATAAAACTGACTTTGAGATTGTCTCTAGACTTCCTTTATTCCTAGCATGCTAGGGCTGGAAAAAAAAAAAAAAAGAAGAGAGAGGTCAGTCCCCTTTGGCTGTTACGCCCCATGGCAAGCAAGGAGAAGGCTTGGCAGATGGCAGCAATGCCCTCCTAATTCATGGGTCACCCTGGAGCTGCCCACAGACAGTGCCAGCCCTTTTAATGAAATCACTTAATTGGCATGAACATAGGTGAGTGTACAGGTCACCTTTGCTCAGGTCAGGGGCTAAGATGGGAGGATGAGGCCTCTTGGGCCTGCACTAAGCACTTTTTTCAAGAAGACTGTGTTGCTGCCAGGCTCAAGAGAGAGAAGGTTGGAACCTAAAATACTAGTAAACAGCTCATAGTCCTCCCTAGGAACCCAGCTTTGCCAGGTCATGCAGGACCAACCTCACAAGTACCAAGGGGTTGCAGACTGCCTCTCATAGCTTCGATAAAAGTCAATCATTTCTATTAGTTTATGCATGCACTCATTTAACAAAAGGTTTTCCAGTCCCTGCTCTGTGTTAGGTATATAAAGTACTTTTCTATACATTGTTCCATTTTATTTCTTTTAACTAGACAAGAACTTTCTGAGTTAGCTACTATCTTCCCATTTTACCGGTAGATAAGCAGAGGCTTAAATAAGTTAAAGAAAAAATCTTTAACTTATTTTTATTTATTAAAAATTAATTACTAATTTTTAACTTAATTTATTAACTTATTAATTAACTTAGCTCAAAAGCACACAGCTTGACAGGATTTGAACCATAGACTCTCTGATTCAGGCCTCGATCAGTAGAAAGAGTTTACAGGCATGGCCTCCTGGTCCTTTAAGTCAAACGTTCCAGAATGGTTTAGGACAAGGTCATAGAACTCCCGGCAGTACCAGGTGCCACCGAGAAGGAGGGGGCTTTGTTTCCGTAGTCTTGGGGTACATAAAACTGGGCAGGGGGCAGTGGGTGGGGTTACACCAAATCCCAGCTGCCTTCCTCTGTGCCGACCTGACATCTTGAGCAGACCAAGCCCCAGGCAGAAGGAGTGCTGAAAAGTCAAGACATGTGGACCTCAGTCCTCCCTGCTTCTTGAGACACGTTTGACCTTGCAGAGGCCCTTGCTCTTGCCATCTGGGGATTTAGGGCCAGATGGCTGCCCGGGTCTCTTAGAATTAGGTTGGCCTGATTCCTTGAGCTGTGGGGTTGGTGTTCCTGGAGTCACTGCTAAAAATTCTGCAAATTGCAGGGAAGCCAATGTTTAAAGACTTCTCCATTGCACTTGTGGCTACATAAATCCACACACCTCCCACTGGGTCACGACGTCCTAGGGCTCATCCCACTGCCAAGGAGAGAGGCCCTTCTTTCCTCCATCCTCTACATCCCCAACTCCCAGTTTCTTTTTCTATGACCTGGGGGTGCCGATAATCTGTCTCAAGTTTCTGACGGTGGGGTGCTTGAGGTTGGGAGGCCTTTCCCTGACTGTCTCATGAGCAGAAATGATCACACTGTGTGCCCAGCCCTTTGTTCTCCCCTTAGCCTTCCACTCAGTTTTCCAGGTGAGGACAGGGGCCACGTGGAAAGGGAAAAGGTATTATAGTGGAAGGGATGCCCAAGAGGAGTGTGTATGGGAGGGGTTGAGCGATCATACTAGACACTTTCAGGTCTTTTTTATTGGCCATCTGTCCTCTACTTTCTTCTTGCTTCCAGGGAGGTGGGTCTGTGTCTGTGGCTGGATGCAGTGAGAGCAGCCAGAAGCAACACCTTCAGCCAGAGGGGTGAGGCTGAGTCCACTAACCTGGCACCTCCACGGTTTGCCCTCAACAAGTGCCTGATGCTAACCAACCTCACCCATGAAGCCAAGGGTCATTCATCAAACCCATTTCCCTAAGCATCTCCTACATATCATGCACCTTGCCAGGCTGTGGGAACGCAGTGAAGAACATGATCCGCATGGTCCCTGCTCACAGAACTTGCAATCTTGTACCAGAAACTATTAAACTAATAATGGCACAAATAATTATAAAATAAAATTGCAGGAAGTGCTGCATGTGCCAGCTCCTGACCTTCCTTCTGCTTCTAGGACTGGGTTTGATTAAAAGTGAGGCTACTATGATGGGCCACTAGAAGATCTGGGAGGTGAAATCCAGTCCCAAATCTCCTCTCACCCTCTGACTCTTGGGACAGCAGAGCAAGTGAATAGGAAAGAAAAGAAAGAAGATGTATGAAAAGATGGCTTGGAGCTGGAAGGTGCTAGTGCAATGGATGGGGAAACCACATATCTGTCATTTCCATCTCTTCCATGTCACTGACGTTGGTCCTCTTGACCCTGTCTCAGCTCAGACCTGCATCATCTTTTCCCCAGATGATTGTGGCAGCCTTCTGCCGCCGGTCTTGCCTCTCCCCCAGCCCAAGATAGCCTCGATAGGACTCTGCAGAGAACCTCTCCTCTTTCTGCCTAGAGCAGTATTTCTCAGCCTTTTGACTAGTGACAATTTGGAGCTAGATAACTCTTTGTTGGCTGGGGCTCTCCTGTGCGTTGTAGGATGTTTAGCAACATCCTTATTAGTAGTGACAACCAAAAATACGTCCAAAGATTGCCATATGCCATATGATTTGGGAACCACTGGCTAAGAGATATTATGCCCTTGAAGCTGATATTCAAGGCTCTCCATGATCTGATTCTGAGCTGTGTTTCAGGCTGAGCATGGTGGCTCACACCTGTAATCCCAGCACTTTGGGAGGCTGAGGTAGGCAGATCGCCTGAGGTCAGGAGTTCAAGACCAGCCTGGCCAACACGGAGAAACCCCGTCTCTACTAAAAATACAAAAATTAGCCTGGTGTGGTGCCACATGCCTGTAATCCCAGCTACTTGGGAGGCTGAGGTAGGAGAACTACTTGAACTCAGGAGGCAGAGGTGGCAGTGAGCCAAAGAAAGAAAGAAAGAAAGAAAGAAAGAAAGAAAGAAAGAAAGAAAGAAAGAAAGAAAGAAAGAAAAAGAAAAGCTGTGTTTCAGTATGCTATTCCTCTGTCCTGTCTCTCACATTCTATTATGTAGCCATAATCAAGTACATGAAGTTTTCTTAAAGTGCCCTACCCTTTTGTTGCCTTTGGCTATCCTGTTCTCTTGACTTACAGGGCCATGACATCTTTTCTATCTATTAAAATAAATCTAGTTGTGTCACAAGATTCAAATAAAAGGTCTTGCCTGAGAAGCTTTTCCAGATTTCTGGAATTTAGTTATCTTACCTGTCAAATGAGGATAAAAAGTCTGCCCCATGGATTGCCTGGAATCATAAAATTTCAGGGTTGTAGCAGACCTGGGGATTCATCAATGTCTTCTTTCAGGGAGACAGACGGAAATGCAAAGAAGTGGAGTGTCTTGCGGAAGTCATAGCCAGATGGAGAATAAACTGCGCCTAGAACTTGGTGTTCTAAATTCTGAGATCAATATCCTAAATCCACTTGTCAGCTTTTGCAAGATGAAGACACTATCTAATCAACAGAAAAGTTAACTTTGTGGCCACAAGGTCACAAAACCTCTGTGCACCTCAATGTTTCTCTGTAAGGTGAAGGGCTAAACCAGCTGTTCCCCAAAAATCATTCCAGGCTGCTTTGTGCTGCTATGATACTAATTTTCTTTTGAGAAGATTGTCATTTAATCATAAGGTATTCTCATGGGGAGGTATTCTTAATACTTCCCAGTCCATCTCATTGTGGGGCCTGGAAATTTCTGCCCTTGCTACACACTGTCAAAATTGAACCCCAGAGCTCAGCTCCCAAGAAGGTTAACATAACGGTTTTGCTGCTCATCATAACAACACTTCACATCATGTCTTCAGATCACTCCCCAGCATCATTCTTCAAATTCAAACGCGAACCAGAAGTGACAAATGATTCTTGTAATGCGCTCTTTGACACAAATCATTTCTGATTGCTCGGGACCCCGGACAACCTTGAACAGGCAGAATCAAGCTGAGAGGGAGAAGTCTTAGAAAATGAACAGCTTCAACTTCCTGCCGACGAGAACCCTCTGCTCACGAGGCAGCAGCAGTATGTGCTGATTGCCAAACAGATCATTTTTAAAATGATGCAGATCTGTGGGAGATTGGTCTGTGTGGTGATGTGTCTCATCTTGCCATGTCCTATGCAGCCTTCAAAGTGTTTTTAGATCCTGGCAAGGAAACAGACATTCATGCAAGGCCCTCTGCATATGATGTTTCTCTTCATCCTCCCAGCAAGTTCGGGTATTTATTGTTATCCATCATCCCATAAAGGAGGAAAGGGAGCCTCAGAGAATTCCTAGAACATTGCCAAATGACCTAACATGTTGCTGTTAAATCTCGGACTAGAATTCAGGGCCTGTGGCTCCAAAGTCAGTGCTCTATACCGAGGTCACCTCTAAGGTATAAATCCCTTTCAAAGTGCTCCTATCATTTGGCCTCATTCTCTGCGGATTGTAGATGAATGCTTAGAGTTGAGGGAAGAAGTGCACATTGATGTGAGGTTGGCTTATCTGGAAAATGAGGAGGTTGGAATGGATCACAAATAATACTCCTGGTTCAAATGCATTGAGAGTGGCAGAACAGTCTAAGTGCATTATGAGTATCATTTCCTTTCCTTTCCTTAGCAGCACAGAAATCCTGTGGGTAAGTATTAGGATTGTTCCCATTTTTCAGAGATGGAACTGAGACTCAGAATAGTTAAGCAACTTGCTCAAGGCAGAGTTGGGGTGAGGCCAGAGGCAGAGATGAATGGCTATCCAACAAGGTTTCTTGCTCCCTTGCAAAGACTGAAGCTGTGTAGGGAAGTGGTTGTCTGGTCAAAACCTGCATTTCTCAGGTCCCCTGCATTAGAAGAGGCCATGTTGACCAGTTCTTAGCAATGGATATGATGGGAATAAAAATGTCACTTCTTAGTGGAAGTGGTTATGAAGCTAATGTGCCTTCTCGTCTCTCTCTATGCCCTCCTGCCAATAGAACTTAATCCCTAGACTGACTTCAGAAGTCATGTGTGGTGTTGCAATCTTACAGACTTATTCTAGAATGTTTCTAAAAAACAGAACAAAGAAAGATAAAACTGAAATTAAAAAATAAAAAAAGAAGCCGTGTGTGGAGGAGGGCACTGTCCATCAGCATGGATCCCTGAATGACCATGTGAAACTGAGTTCCCACCTCTACTCCAGCCTCCCCACACACTGCTGGTTGCACGATGCATAAAAGAGACATCAACTTAAACCGGACTAAGTCATTGAGATTTCAGGAGGTATTTGATACACTAGCCAGCCTTACCCTGACTAATACAGAAGAGTCTTGCTTCCGAGGTGCATTCTCTTCACTGCTACACCACAAAGTGGCCTTGGGATTGCTTGAATTTATGGAGATAGTAGAAAATGTTCTCCTTATTCCCAAGTCCAAGAGCAAAAGTGTGTTGGTATTTTTTCCTCCTGTGAAGCCTGGGGAGCATGTGGGAGTGACGTTCATGTGCTTCTGAGCCCCTTCCAAAATTGACCGCTCCCTTCAGTCTTCCCATCTCAGTAAATGGCACTAGCATATACTCAATGGCTTGGCAGTCATTTTGGTTTTCTGTCTTTCCTTTGCCCCCACATCCTAACTTTCAACAAATCCTGTAGACTCTACCTTAAAAATAAATTCAGTAGGATGCTGGAACTGGCTCAAGTCAACTTGTGAGAGCCGATTGTCAAATTGTTAGGAATATTGCAAGCCAGTTGATGTCATACTGAAAGTTTTAGGTGGCCCATGGTGAAGGTATTTACACTATGGAAATTGACAAATGCTACAAACTAAGGTCACCCTGCTCCCAAGAGAGCAGATTGTTAAATGCCCACCAACACACCACTGAATATTTTCCAAGTTTCACCTTTTCTCACCACTTCCACTGTTAGCACCTAAGTCATAGCAACTAGCATCTCACCTTATCTTGAATATATGACTGCAGTAGGCTCCTAACTGGTCTTCCTGTAATTTTCTGCTCTTTCCCAGTTAACTCCTCACACAGTATCCAAAGTGATCTTTTAAAAGTGTGAGGCCAGGTGCGGTGGCTCATGCCTGTAATCCCTGCAGTTTGGGAAGCCTAGGTGGGTGGATTACTTGAGCCAAGGAATTCAAGACCAACCTGGGCCACATGGCAAAACCCTGTCTCTACAAAAAATACAAAAAATTAGCCAGGTGTGGCAGCACTCACCTGTAGTTCCAGCTACTTGGGGCGGCGGGCAGGGGGCGGGAGGGGGGTAGGGGGCATGCGCTGCTGAGGTGGAAGAATCACCCTAGCCTGGGGATACTGAGGCTACAATGAGCCATGATCATGCCACTGCACTCCAGCTTGGGCAACAGAGTGAGACCTTGTCTCAAAAATAAATACATAAATAAGTAAAAATGTAAGTGACACCACAGCACTTCCCTGCCCTCTCTGGGCCTTCCCATTGCCCTTAGAGTAAAATTAAAATTTCTTTCTGTAGTTTACAGGACTTTACACATCTAGCATCTGCCCACCTTTCTGACTCAGCCTCTGCCACTCCTGTTTCACTTATTTGTCTGCAGCTGGGGTGGTGGTATTTCTGTTTTACAAACATAGTGAGTTTGTTCTGGTGTCAGGGTCTCTGTGTTTGTTGATCCCTTTGCCTCAAATGCTCTTCCCCTTGATCTTCATATAGTTTGCTGTTTTACATTATATAGGTCTCTGCTAAAATATCACCTCCTCCTGGACGCCTTCCTTGAGCTATCTAAAATAGTCACCTCCCACCCACCCTGCCACAGCATGTGCTTCCTGAAGTTATGTCATACATGTGTTCACTTGTTTACAAGTGAAATCTGCTGCTTCTATTAAAATGCACTTTCTAAGGGTGGGAATCTTTCTTTGTTCACTGTATTCTCAGTGCACGAACTGGTGTCTGGCACCAGAAGATGCTCAATATGCTTACTGCTAAATTGACAAACACATATCTGATCTTCAATATGACATGATTGAATGTAGCCAGATCAAGTCAGCAGAGGCTCAGATCACAATGTAGGTGGAGGTTCTGGAAAGCAGGGCCTGCAAGACAGTTGGAAAGTTGGATGGTCTGACTATGTCCAAGGACCACAGGGCAAAGGGGGAAAAAGAGGGAAGAATATAAACAGAACAGAAAGTTTGATAGGGTACCTGGAGGAAGAGTGTACGCTGAGCCTCAGGTCAATATCTGTCAATGAAACATCAGAGTGTGTGTCTAGGAGGGGCAATAGAAATAGAATCTGGATAGATTTAGCTGAAGCCTCTTTGTTAGGGCACCAGAGAAAGTTAATCCCTATCTATAACTTTTTCGCTATGTGACTTCAGGCAAGTTACTTAACCTCTCTGATTCTCTCTCTTTTTTTTTTTTTTTTGTAGAAAAGGATTAATAACAACCTCCTATTGCTGGTTGGAGCACTAAAGGAATAGAATATTAAAAGCCTCGAGTAAAATGCTTGGCATACAGTAAGTGTTCAATAGATGCTTAATAACTGCAAATTTCCATACTCTTTTTAGCCTTCCTGCCTGTAAATCATCAGTCTTTTTATTGTCAATATCCTTCAGTTGGACCTTAGAGACAGGAGAGGCAGGGTATGGAAGCTAAACAGGACTTAGAGGTGAAAACGGTGAATGATTAGGTCTCATCGCCTGCCCCTGTAGGCAGAGTTGGGATGGCTAATGAGATTAGGGTAGGAAGTATCAAAGCCTTCATACAGACACGGCCAGTGGGAGGACCTGGGGACAGTCCTCATTCCCCGTGACATCCACAATGGGATCCCCAATTTGTCCTCTGAAGTAGCATCTTCTACCTGGAGGCCTTTTTTACTGAGACTCACAGCATGGAGGAGAACACCAAGAAGGGATGCGGTGGAGACTTACCAAGGTCACAAGGCCAGCGCTTGGCAAAGCCACTATAGAAAGCCAGTTTTTCTGACTCAGCCCAGCACTGTCTATTCCACCTTCTACCCTGTATCACCTCATGTAGGAGCTGCTTTTCCAGAGGGGCATCAGCTGCTCCAGAGCGTGAACTGTCATCCCCTGTTAGTATATCCACATTAACAGTTGTTCAGCCAATGCCTGTGGAATGGAATTAATTCAAGGGCAGGATTTTTCTGCAAGGTAGATCCATGCTGTCTTTTGAAGACACATGCCCATGGCGTGAGCCTGTGAGGATGAGATACTTGGAGGCTCAGGTAGATTTAGAAATAGAACTGTGAAATTTGAGTCTAGTAATGAATACTTATTAGGAATAGGGTAACAATATCCTAAATCTATAAAGTACATTTTAGCCCATAAAACCCATTCAGACTCTTATTTTCCCCCTTCCTCCCAGCAAGCAAGCCTGTGGATGGACTCGGAAGAGGTTAATGTCCCATTTGCAGTTTAAGAGACTGAGGCACAGAGAGGGAACACAATTGCCTCTGATGAGCCACATGGCCTTAAGCTAGAGTCTGAGAAGGGGTGACTATTGGCTACTGTAGTACACACTCCTGTCACCTGCAGATGGAGCCTGCAATGCCCCCAAAGAGGTTAATTTCTCACTAGCAGATTCTTTCTCAGACATCCAGCAGGTGCCTTGCATTTTAATGGACCCCAGATGCTTATTGCTTGCAAAGAGGTCAAGTTTCTAAATGGACAGCCAGATGGAGAGGCCTTCTGGACTTTCCCTGGGGCCAGTCAAGGCTGCGCCTGCCGTTGGCTCCTGCTTTTCTTGCCCTACAATGGTTCTAGCACCTTCCATGCTAATAACTTCCTCCTTCTGAGCCCCTTTCAGGGCTCTGGGCTGGATTCCAAAGTGGAGGGCAGGAAGCGGAAGCACAAGCAGGACAGCTCCAAATGCAAAGATCTGAAGGCCCAAATGAACATTCTTTCCTGTTTGCCAGGGAAACATGTAGACAACTTTAATATTCAATGCCTTGCAGAAGTGCGACCATGATGCATCATCACACATAACAGTACAGACACAAATAATTAAAACCCAGCCCCTGTGCCTGGGGCCTCATCGCCTGCACAGCATGTTCACAACTGCTCTCTCATTTGATTCTCGTAGGAAGCTCAGCTCAATCCTTGACTAGTTCGAGTATTTACTGGCTTCCAACTGTGCCAGGTGCTGACCTTCGGTAGCTCGCAGTCCAGATGGGAGACAGGCACATAGCAGGGAATTACATGGGAGAGTGCAGGGAACAACATGAGACCCGTGCGATGTTGTGGGAATGAGTGACAAGGGACTTCTCTCGAAAAGGTGCTATCCAGGCTGAGGAGTTAGCCAGGTGAAGGGGCAGGGACAGAGGAGTGTTCTGGGCCGAGAAACAGTATTTGTAAGAGCCTAGGACTGAAGGAACTCAGCACTTGTGTTCATTTCCTGGGGCTGCCATACGAAAGTACCCCAGGTTGGGCGCCTTCAACAACAGACAGGTATTGTCTCACAGTTCTGGAGGCTGGAAGTCCAATATCGAGGTGTCGGTAGAGCTGGTTCTTCTGTGGCCTCTGAGGGGGCATCTGTTCCAGGCCTCTCTTCTAGCTTTTGGTAGCTCCAGGTGTTCCTTGGATTGTGGATGTCATTCGCTGTGTATCTTCACATCCTCTTCCCTCTGTACGTGTCTGTCTCTATACCCATATTTCCCCCTTTTCTCTAAGGACGCAAATCATATTGAATTAGGATTCACTCTAATGACCTCATTTTAATTTGATCATCAGCTAAGATCCTATTTCCAAATAAGGTCACACTCAGCATAGGCAGTAGGGGTTAGGACTTCAACATCTTTTGGAGGGGGGCACAATTTAACCCATCACAGTGCTACCCAAAGAATGGAAGGTGGCATAAAGATTGAGGGGGAGGACAACAAGGGGAGGTCAGGCTAGCCGGTCTACCTGGACCCTCTTAGGGAGAGTTCATCAGCCGTGATGAAGACTTTGCAATTTATTATAAGGGCAAAGGGTGACCTGTTTTCATTGCCCTCACATAGAGTTAGTTAGTCGCTCCCATGAGTCTCGGATTCACTCCCGTGAGGCTCTCGAGAGCACTTACCTAGGTGGGCGGGTATAGGTTTCCCTACTTGACGGTGCATTCATTGAGCATAAGCACCAGGTCTTCCAAGTCTTATTATTCACTGGGACCCACCAGCACAGAGATGAGCACACAGGACATGCTTAGTAAGTGTTTGTGAATCTTACACATTTAAGTCAGTTACTGCATCAGCCCACTGCAGAGCTGTCCCTTCATTTATATGTGCTTTTCAGACATTTCACATCGTTGTTGCAACAGACACAATCCCTTTTGCACATCTTCATGTATATTCTTGATTTCTCAGGTTGAAATGTTATTTTCATCTTCTTAAAAAGAGAATCCTTCATTACATTCGCCCAGACTCCTGTGTCTTATGCGGTTTACAAAAGAGATCTGACTGGGCATGTGGTTTTTTTTCTCAGGGAAAAAAAATCAATGACTCATTTGTGTGTCTTTAATGTAGAGGGAAGTAGTAGAATTGGTTTTGCCATCTTAAGGTTGACAAGTTTAATACTTAAGACAGGGTTTATTCAACCCCAACATTGTTAGGGCTTGTAAAAGTTTAATGATCTACTTCTAGGATTTAAGATTTGCCTGAGTCTCTCTCTCTCTTAAATTTTACTCCTACAGGTTTGCTCTGAGAAAAGCAGGATTTTGTAGCCCTGAACCCAGTCTTTGGACTTCTGCAAAATGGGAGATCAGGAACCCCAGAATGTCCCCCTGAACAGAGTGATTGAGTGGCTGACGAATCTGTTGACACGTGAAAATGAAGTGCAGCTTGTGGTATTATAGCATCCAAACTGCAGGGGAGCCAACAAACATCTAGCTCTGTCCACTCGTTTTACCACTGGGGCAAACGAGGTTCATGGGGGAGCAGGGACTCAGCTGAGCCCAGGAACAGGGAGGCTCAACGGAAACTCGAGCCTTAGCTGCAAAGCACATCCTATCTGCAGTAAGGTGAGGACTGTATCATTAGGGCTTCCACTTTCTCAGGACTTTGGAAATTTCTGGCTCCCCAGAAGCCTCATGGAAAGGAGTGAGCTGCCTTCCTGCATTTACGTACTCCCAGAGACTCTAATGCAAGTGCCCCTTCCCAAGTGGCCACTTCTCAAGCACATCACTGCTACAGGTACTCCATCTCCAGGTGTGGATCCCAGGTGCTCTGCTTCCATGCATCCTTCACCTGGTTTCCCAGGTCCTTTGCTTGGTCTAGTGCAGAGTTAAGACCCATTGGACAAGAATTTGGGGAGTTTGAATCCAAGCTCTTCCCTTACAAGCTGTGATCTTAGGCAAGTTTCTTTATCTCTCTAAGTTTGTTTCCTCATCAGCTTCATGGGAATAATGAAAGTTTCTATCTCATAGAGTTCTAACAAAGACAACAAGACCAATGAATGCAAAATGCTGAACACATTCTCTGTTGTATACTTAAATACTTGATTCCTTTGGCTGTGTGTGTAGATTCCAACTAGTGGAAAGCAAAAGTCACTTCAAATCAATCCTCAGTTTGTGTGCCAGGGACTGTGCCCAGACTCCCAAGTGTCTTTGGGGCCTCTATGCAAAATAACTTTCACCCAGCACTCTCTCCCTTTCATGTGAGAGGTAGTGTCAGAAGCAACAGTGAAAGCTTGAAAGCACAGACTGTAAATGGTTCAAGCTGCATCTCCCTGGAGCCCCTATTTCAACATTGTTTTGACCAGAATGTTGGTTTCAGCCACAAGCAATTTATTGGCCTATACAATTCTGTCATCCCAACAACGGATTAATTCATCAGTAATGAAACTGCCTGTGGTCCCTGCTAGCATGTGAGCTACCATTATTGAGCATTTATTCTCTGTCAAGTTCCCCAAGTACTTTACATACATTACCTCGCTTAGTACTCAATAAAGTCTTATTACGCAAACCTTGTTATTCTGCTCTAAGCATGAGGAGCCTGGAGTCAGTTGAGAGAGATTAAGATAGCTGCCCAGGGCACAGAGCAAGTAAAAGAAAAAGCTGGGATTTGAACCCAGGTCTGTTTCAGTCTTTCAGTCACATTTTTAAACAGGCTTACAGAAGAATAATTTATATACAGCAAAGTTTACTTTTTTGGGAGGAGAGTCCAGTAAATTTTGAGAAAGTATATAGTTGCATAAGCACCCTACAGTAAAGCTAGAGAACCTTTCCCTAACCCAGGCGTTCCCTCTTGGTCCTTTATAGTCAATCTGCTCCTTTCAACCTCAACCCCTGGGAGCCTGTAGTCAATGATTTGTTTTCTGTGACTATGCTTTTGCCTTTCCTAGGGTGATGTATGAATGGAATCTTATAGTCTGTAGTCTTTTGTATTTGACTTCTTTCCCTTATGAGGATGGTTTTGAGATTCATCCATGTGGTCACCTGTGTCACCAGTCTGTTCCTTTTAAGTTCTGAGTAGTAGACCATTGTGTGAATAAGATATACGCTACTTTGTTCATCCACGCACCAGCTGATGGACATTTGGATTGTTTTTAGTTTGTGGCTATTATGAATGAAGCTGCTATGACCATTTGTATACAAATCTTTGTGTAACATATGTTTTCATTTATCCTGGGTAAATACACATGAGTGGAAATTCCTGGGTCTCAGGTTAAGTGTATGTTTAACTTTGCAAGAACCTACTGAAACATTTTCCAAACTTCCTGTAGCTTTTTGAATTCTCATCAGCATTGCACTAAAGGTTTTGTTCAGCTACATTTAAAAATGTTAGGCTCAACATCTACCTCATTCTGAGCCGGGAGGTTGAAAATAATGAATGCGACATTTCATTGACTCTAAGATGCCATCAATTTTAAGATGCACCATTATTTTACATGCTGCTAAGAAAGAAAAGCATTTCACAAATGATGACACATGCTTTTATATCACTTAGAAAAAATTTTGCATACTTATTAAAATAGCCCATATATCACCCTTATGCATACATAAAATGGAAAATACAAATGCAAAAAAAATAGGTTGGGTATTCCTAGAATGCGTATTCACCTTTAGAATCTTCTGAATTTTTTTTGATTCCCAGTCCTCAGTATTTATATTTTTGTCTTCCGGAGTTTCCCTGTGTGCCATCGGCCTGTTGATGGTGCAGCATTTTTAAAAAAGTGCTCTGTTACTGTCTCCAAGAATTATTTTCAAGCAAATCTCAGTGCTAGGAACTGTCTTACTTGACTACACTCATATTTTACACCCCTCTCCCCACCCAGTTGAATTATGTATCACCAGAAGTTAAGTAGCTTCTGTTCAAATTTAGTAAAATGTTTTTTGGCAAATTGATATTTGTTGCCTTAAAGATAGCCCTGCTCCATAGATAAATCAGTCCCACCAGCCTCTATTGCTTTACAATTTCATTAATTTTTTTTTAAAGAAATATGACAATTTTTCCTGCCTTCAATGGCTGTTGGTTCTATATGTTAAGCAATGCACACAACCCAACTGAAGTTTTGACAACATTCATGGCCATGAGACCCAGTCCACACACGTATGGGCTGTGATGACTTCCTCGTGACTTGCTCTGTGACAGTGATTGAAAGATGTCTTCATTTGTAGGAGACAGTCTGATTTTAGGGACATTAAAATTGAAAAAAAATTGTGCATCCTAGAACTCGTTAAATGCAGCATATTTTACCCAAGACGTGGATTTCTACTGTGCTCTATTTTTCAATATCCCCCAAATTCCCATAATAGACAAGAGAAACATCTGCTTCATTTTTGGCAACTTCTTCCTCCCTAACCACCTCCAATCACAATTATTCTCCTCTTCTTACCCACTTCTGTCACATTCATTCAATGCCCATTCTCTTTACCATAGCTATTGCAAAAACCTCTTCACTTCTCTAATTGCCTTCTAGAAATTTCTTCTCCTTCAATCAGTCCTATTTATTATTCCCAGAGTAATCTTGCTCCTATGCAAATCCAAACATGTGATTCTTCTTCCTAAAACTCTTTCTTGGGTACTCATTATTTAAAGAATAAAGTACAACCTCCTTAGCTTGACGTTCAATTTCTTCTATATTCTGGGTCCTACATTTTGCCCCAGAATTATTCTCCACCATTTCCCACTCCAGGCACACCCAACTATTTGGTGTTCTCCAAACGTGCCTTGGACTTTCCCCTGCTGGGACTTTTCCGTTCTGGAATTCTGTTTATGCTTTTGTCTAGAATTCCTTCTCTTCCTACTGAAGGCTGTTCATAGAAATGAAGCATAATGCTCATTCTGGTTGTATTAGCATGATGCATTTATGGGTAAAGTTTTCTCACATATAGGTGCATATATATGTAAATATATATAAATATGTATATGTATATATGTGTATACACACATATGCACAAATAGACACAATCACATACATTCATCTTATTCACTCTTAGTTGCTATGTCCTCTATGGAATTTTCTTTGTGCTTTTTAGTTGGATTCCTTCCTTCATGTCAACAGCTGCTTGTACCTTCCATTGCAGCATCTTTTGTTGTAAAATGGAGAAGGAGGGCTGCATAGGCCAATTTCAACAATTAATTCAGTTACATAGACTGAGAGTGCTAGAATTTTGGAGGCACCCGAGTATGATGAAAGACATCTAGAACTTGGCATCAGGCAATAGTGAGACAAGCTACAGTCCTGTCACTTTCTATCTATGTGACCTTGGGCATAAAATGTAACCTCCTTGACTTGTGTTTCCTGAAGGTCCTGAGCCAATGTAAGCCCTCCAAACACCTTGTGGAACCCCTTCTCCATAGAGAAGAAATGCTGGGAAAACTGCCAAGTGCCTTCCTGAGTCCTCATAGGTGGGGCAATTCTGTCCCTCACCTTTTCTCTTCCTGCCCTTGCTTCACGTTTTGTGGCAGAGACAGGGCTTGAAAAATTTCTCTCTCCTCTTCCAGATTATATACATGTAGCTGGGAAGCAACTTGCTAGCACAGGACCTCACTCCCAGATCCTCCTGCAGCTCAACATGGCCAGGTGACTGGTTCTCACTAAAGCAATGTGAATGGAAGTGACAGGTGCTACCTTGGGGTCAAGGCTTTTAATTTGCAAGTACCTCTCCGGGCTCTCCTATTTCATTTGCTGGCTGAATGCAGATGACAACTAGGACCTAGGCTAGTGCTTCTCAAACTTGAGGGTGCATCAGAACCACCTGGAAGGCTTGTTAAAACAGGTTGCCAGGCCCTACCTCCAATATTTCTGATCTGGTAGTCCCAGAGAGGGGCCTGAGCTTGTGCATTTCTAACAAGTTCCAGGGTGACACTGGTGCTGTTGATATGGGAACTACAGTTTGAGAAGCACTGTCCTAGGAGACAGCACAGACACAACATGGAAAGGGCCTAGGTACCTAATGACCATGGATGGAGCAGCAGAGGGGGTGGGTCTGTCAATCAGGTATATTCATCTGCCACTATTAAATGATCAAGAAATAAACTTTTACTGTGTTTGAGAATTTATAGATTTTGGTGAGTCTATATACTTTAGAGTGGTTAATCTATCCTTCAAAGCACTATTCCAGCTATTCATGAGGCTGGAGTCCAGACCCATTGTATTGCCCATTTGCTGGCTGTCTTTCCTGTTGATCTGGACCCAGCTTTGGAGTCCCTCATACCCTCCCAAGTATCTGATCACAAGAGTCTCTGGGCCATTACTCAGAAACTGAAAGTTCTGATCTCCTACAATCCTCCTGCTGTCTGCCATTGAACCTATGGATGGTCACCCCATTCTGCAGAAGCCTAGAGTGACTTCCAACCCACTGCACTAGGTAGTGAGGACTTTTGGCCTCTCCCTGACTGGGACAACTCATCCCCCCATGCTAATTAATTGCCCCGGTTGCTACCCTCATCAGCTTCTGCCCATGCTGCACCTGCATCTGAGAACCCCCAGTCCTCTTGCAGAATGCTAGATTGCTAGGATACAGAATGCTAGATCAGTCTCCTCACCTCATACCCAGTTCCTCAGTTCCAGCACTTCCCAGGCACATAGTAGGTGCTCGTTGCCTAAAATCAAAACTACAGGTACCAATTCTGAGGAAGAGTTCAGGAAAAGAGGAATGACAGGTGGCAGCTGATGCAGCCAGCCATCACAGCCAGGCACAAGATACAGGTTCAGTGTCTCTCCAGCAAAGTTCTTGGAGCTTATCAGCATGCAGTCTCTCAGACATAACAGGGAAATTGTGTGATAATTATATATTAAAAAGTTTAGCAAGTATTAAGAGATCACTAGTTCAATAAGCATATGAAAGCTCAAAGCGGGATTCATGCCATTAACTCAAATTACATGAGCCGAGTCTGCTGTCGTCTCCCTTTTAAGCAGCACATCAAGGAAAAGAGGTGCTTTCACTGGATTATTAAAAGGATTTAATTAACATGGAATACTTCACAGGCAGACAACCTATGACAGAATAATTAAAATATAGTTTGTTGAAATGCACATTAATTGGCTACTAATTATCACATTTCGTTCCCCTTTATGGGCTAAAGATATGCTCAGGAGGAGACATGGCTCTGTGCAAAAGTACATTTCCTTGCTTGTTCCGCTCAGTGTTTAATTAGAAGAAAGGACTAAGTCCTTCAATCTGCAATTCTAGAAAACTAGAATGGAAGTCAGAGCGAGCAAGTGAGGGGTATTACTGCACACTGGCCATGCATTGTAGTGGGAGAGAGCACTGGACTGGGAGTCTACAGGCCAGGTCGTTCCTCTCCTGCTCTGCTCTCAATTCGCCATGGGTATTTACCATGCTTAAAACAGCTCACGGCTACCCTTACCATTGCATAAATTCCAAATCCCTACTATCTGGTCAGTTATAGTCAGGCCCTCGCTGTTGTTCCAAGATTCTCTGCCTTGCCCATTCCACTCTAGCCATGCTGACCTTGCTGTACCTTAAGCAAATCAAGGTCATAACCACCATAGGACCTTTGCACTTGCCATTTTCTCAGCCTGGAATCTCTTCCGCTGAAGCTTCGTGTGGGACTTCTTCCCGTCATTCACAACTCAGCTCAAATGACTTCTCAGAGGGCTTCCCTGACCACTTAATCTAGTGTTGCCTTCTTATTCTCTATCACATCACAATGCTTTATTTTACCCCCACATGTAACACCATGGGATTATCTTGGGTACTTATTTGTTTACTTGTTTTGTCTGTTTCTTTGTATTGTCTGTTTCCTCCACTTGAACATGTATACTACGAAGGCTGGAACTGTATGTTTCCTTGATGCATTGCAGCTCCAGTACCTAGAACAGTGCCTGGGACATGGCAGGCATGCAATAAATGTTTGTTAATTAAATGAATAAAAATGGGAGTGGAGCAAGACCTCTGAAGGTCCTTTTAGCGCCAACACTTTAGGATACTTTGAACATGCAGAGAATCAAGAGAAACACACAGGCTGCAGAAGACAGAGTGCATCTTAGCACTTTTTAGGAACCCCCCTACTGGCCCTCAGCAAAGCTTTGCTGATGATGATCTTTCAGGAAGTGTTTGAGGACTGGGGTCCGTGCAGGTCTGCAATTCCAGGGTTCTCAAGAATCAGCAGGATTCCTATCCATCTCTCCTTTTCAAAGCTATAGTCATGGGGTCATCACTTTAAAAACTCACCTCCTCCCTTAATTTTTTCTTACCTGCTTCATCAACCTGCTTCATGGGATTCTAGCAAGACCAAGACCTTCCTTTCAGGGCTCATTTTGCAAATTAGCCTAGATCGTGGCTGACAGATGCTGCCTATGGCTGTTGGGTGGGCACGCTTGTTTTTCAAATGAAGAGTTCAGATCCTTGGCATTATGAAAGTACTTTCCTGGGTTCTAAATCTACAGTCCTGTTCTTTCCTCCTTTAGGGAAATCTGTCCAACATAATGGATGATAGACCAGGTTTTAAATCTTCTTCCCCAAAAGAGGTGGTCATCCTCCTCCCTAATGCTTCTGCCTCCCTCACTCCATGGTGTTTGGTCACTTCTTCCTCCTCCACCTCAGTGACTTGGGTGACAATGGGCTTTATCACCTCCCTGCCCTTCTCATGGGTCAGCTAAACCTAGGGACACTGAGATAGCCTTGAGCCAGAGGCCTGGAACAGCTTCACCCCCAGCATTTTGACAGATGCTTTCTTTGGCTCTGTGTTTCTGGTTTTTCATCTCAGAGCAGCTCCTTATCCCAGCAGAGTGGAAATTCAAATTTCAGAGTCATAGGTAAGAGCTGAGATAAATCAGGCCCTCCATGGGGTCCAGTCCAGCTCAGTGGAGTTCTGCACAGTCATTTGGGGCCAGAGGTCCAGATAGTAATAAAGCATTACTTTGTCTACTCTGTGTATATTGCAGAAATAGTTTATGGAGGAGCGCATATACTGGAAGGATCACAAGCAGTGTTGTTCTAAAGTCAACTTTTAAGGCAATATCTCCTTTGCAAGTTTGCGATCACAGTAACTGCTGTGGTCTACTATGTGAGTGCTGGTGGGCTCTGCTGGGTGACAATGACTGGCAGGCGATATCATGGGAAGAAAGGGCTAACCATGTGTGATGTGAACAGCGCGGGACAAATCACAGTAAACAACTGCAGTAATGTCACGGGACCCTCATAGCTAATTCACATACTGGGATAGCTCTCGTTTACATTCTGGGACAGTAGCAACTGCTTTAAAGCTCTATTGTGTAGTAGTTAAAAAGCAGAGGCTGAAGAGCCAGACACCCTGAGTTTGGTCCTGGCTGTATCACCTACTGGCTACTACTGGGCTTTGGTTTCCTCAGTTAGAGAAGGGATAATTGCATCCCTTGTAATCTAATGGAGAGAATATTAACAAGAGGTATGATGAACCCAGAGTGGAGAAAATAACAACTACTGAGTAAAGAGATTACGGTTTCTAGAGAAGATACCTTTGCGGTGGCCCTCAGTGTGTGGCTAGGAGTTTTGTAAGCAAAAAAAGCCATGACAAGCATGGGAGTATAAGTAGTAGGGAAAGTGATAGTCGTGATGGTGGAGAGGGGACTACATTTTAGGTAGGAAACAATTTTTGTGTGACTGACCCGTGAATTGTAGTAGAACAAGAACATGAAAAGATGTGTTGAAGCTCTGGATGGGCTTAATGCAAAGCTAAGAAATCTGGACTTTGTTCTGTGCAGGAGGATTTCTTTTATTTTTTCTGGATGACATCTTTGTGCCTAGAAAATAAACAATATTTGTCTTAAGCTCACTGCAGAAAACTTGAATACCAAGAAAGTGTAAAGAAAAAAACAATCATACGCAAACCTACTACAAAAAATAATTGCTGTTAACATTTGGTCGGATGTCTTTTCGATGCTTTTTTGATGAATATGTATGCTGATCTAGCATTATGAAAATGTTATCTAGGGAACATTTTTGAGCAGGAGAGTACTGCACAATTAGGTTTGCATTCCAGAAAGATTCTGATGGTGGTGGCTGTGGGGAGGAGGGCTAGATGAGGCTGCAGCCAGAGGTCAGGACGCTGTTAGGACTCACTCTAGTCCAGGGGAGGAATGATGAGGACATGAGCCAAGGCAGCGCCTGTGGGGCTGTGGAGAAGCAACACCTTCACAGGAAGAGACACCCAAGACAAAAAACTGCTACCTTTGTCAAGTCAAACTTGAAGTCAATGGCTGTACCAATGACCAATCAATGGCCACTAAGATTCTCTTCTCTAGGATTCTGGTCTACTCCCAATCAGATACACATAGCTTGGTCTTCCATCCTAGAAAATGCTCCTCTCCTTAGAATAATTAGATTATAGACATCCTTCCCCTAGTACCCCTAGCTCTCTCCCTGAAAACTTCATTGTGCTTCCTTCAAAACTCAGTAGGAGGGATTTTTAGACTATTGTTCTGAGATGCCATAGCCATTAGGATCCTTTTGATGTAAAAGCCAGATATTGTCCTCACAAGGGAACTTCAGCATGGCTTTTCTGACTCTGCAGATGTGATGCCACTCACCTCTCTAACCTCAGCCATTGTTCTCTTCCCTTCCACGTCCCTTCCCAAACCAGCTGCCACCAAGCTGTGCCCAGAAAATGAAGGTTGTTACAAAGGAGCCTGAGGCTGGGTCTGAGAAACGAGATGTGTTGTCTGTGATGGGGGAAGATTAAGAAACTGAACAATTGGGGGCCTGAGAACAAGGCTCTTCAGACAGTCAGGATGGGCTCACAATATGGAACACATTAAAATCTCATCGCCCACTGCTTCCCGGTAGCCTCTGCTGCCTCGCTTCAAGTGCTGTTTTATAAGCAGTGTTTGCAGAGAGTTAACGAATCTGAAGGGGCCCTGAAAGGGAAAGGGCCTCTGTTGAATAGCTTTTCTCTTACTAGAGAAAATGAGAGATGGTTTTCCTTATAACCCAATTTCCAAAGCCTTTTATTAGAGGCGTCAGGAAGATTTGCCTCCTGCTAGGCTGAGTGGGGCTGGGTCAGCTCCCTAGGAGAGCTTAGAGATGGCTGGATGGCTGCTGGAGGCACGGAGGTTGTCAAACTGATAGAATCAATACCATCTTCCCTCAGTAACACAAAAGGTCTTTGCCAACTCATGCTTTTTGCACTGATTTTTCTCTCCTGAAACCATGAAATGGGAGGTAGCATGTTGCATGATGGAAAAGTAATAACAGGGGCTTGGTGTCCAGCAGACGTGGGTTCCAATTCCAGCTCTCACACTTTCTGACATGACTGTAGTTTCCAGCTTTGCAAAAGGAAAGACAGTATCTGCCTGAAAGTCTGCCGTGAGTGAGGGTGAGACAGTATGTAAAGTCCTGGTACATTTAGACTCTCAACATCCCTTCTTGTTCATCATAGATCCTTTGAATATTTCTCAGCCAAAGATCAACCAGTGAGATTTGTGCATTTTTTGAGGTAACAATTTTAGGGCAGTGATTTGTCAAAAGTTAGGTACTGAGTTCCGGACAAAACTGGAAGCCAGGTGGTCAGTGGAACACTCGCGTCAGGTATTCTGTTAGTGCAGTGGGCGTGGCTGTTGATGGTGGAAATGTTTCCCCAGGGAAGTGCTGCTGGACTCTCTTGCACCACCCTGGAGCTGGGAGGGGAGATGCATTTGCAGTGGGTCTCTTCTGCCTCCCTACTGGACACTGGGCCCACTGGACAATGTCTGTAGAAGAGGGGTTCTGAGTAGCAGGGACATTCGAGTCACTTGTTCTTTGGGGCTTAGGACTGGTCAAGAGAAAGGAGAAAGGGACTCCTAGAGCTCTGGCAATCCTCCCCTACCCTGGAGTGGCAGAGGCACTAGTGGAATTGGACTCCTTCAAGGAAACACCAAATCAATGCAGTGGAGGCATTGCATATAACCTGAAGGGTAGGGAATTGAATATGTGGTTTATTTTGGGCCTTAGAGTAATGAGTCATACTCATAATAACCAATGAAATGTTTCCTGCCTCAGAGCTTCCAGAGACCCCAAAACAACAGGTGTCACAACTTAAAAAGAGGGGTAAGACTTGCAAAGAGAGGTCGAATAAATAGCTTTCTGTCTCATAACCTCTTCAGCTCTGATAAAGAGATTATTTGGGAGGCCGATCCTTTATTGTTGTTGTTATTATTATTATTATTATTATTATTATTATTATTATTATTTTGAGATGGGGTCTCTCTATGTTGCCTGGGCTGGCCTTGAACTCCTGGGTTCAAGCAATCCTCCCGCCTCAGCCTCCCCAGGTAGCTGGGACTACAGGCGTGAGCCACTGTGCCCAGCTGAGAAAGCTCCTTTAATACCAGATAACCTTTATTGAGTTCTTTCCATGTGCCAGGCATGGTACTATGTGCTTTCCATCTTTAACCCAATTCATTCTCACAACATTCAATTATGTGGTAGTAGATATTATTATTATTATACCTATTTTGGTGAAGGAGAAGCTTAGGCTAAGAGAGATAAAATAACTTATTCTAATGTCTCACACATACTAATGAGGCTTAAATGACTGTATGAAGCACTTTGTAAAGCTGAAGGACCCCGCAAAGAACTTTTATTGTTCTGCATGAGGCAGGTAGAAGTGAATCTGAGTCCCTCATTTTTTTCCCTGCGGTTGAATTCTCTTCCCAGGTGCAATTCAAGCATCCAGAAACAGCAGAACTGCTTAGGATCAATAAATTGGGTGGCAGTGCTGTTAGGCAGTAAACTTAGGAGAGAATTACATGGGGCAGCCATGAAGACCCAATTCTCTAGTGCCTGGGGAAACACTTTGCAAATTGGAAGGTGATGTTTTTAACTGCCTTGGATGGTTTCCTATGAGTGAAATTGTTCTGTTTGGAAAGTGGCTTTAGCTGGAGACAGTGTTATTTGATTGTGTTGAATTCAGTTTGGGTCTACACAAATATGGCACAGAGTCTCTGTCCTGAGTGAGTTTGAAGTTTAAATGGGGGAAGGGAGAGAGACAGTAATGGAGTTAGACTATTTTAGCATCACTGCTTATGTGCATGTGTGTGTGTGTGTGTGTGCATGTGCACATGTGTGGTGGGTGGGGATCAATTGAAAGGAGTGACCATGGAAGGGCTTTTTTTTTTTTTTTTTTTTTTTTTGAGACGAAGTTTTGCTCTCTGTCGCCCAGGCTGGGGTGCAGTGGCCGGATCTCAGCTCACTGCAAGCTCCGCCTCCCGGGTTCACGCCATTCTCCTGCCTCAGCCTCCCGAGTAGCTGGGACTACAGGCGCCCACCACCTCGCCCGGCTAGTTTTTTGTATTTTTAGTAGAGACGGGGTTTCACCGTGTTAGCCAGGATGGTCTCGATCTCCTGACCTCGTGATCCGCCTGTCTCGGCTTCCCAAAGTGCTGGGATTATAGGCTTGAGCCACTGCACCTGGCCTGGAAGGGCTTTTGTAAAATAAATGGATCTCTACTATGTCAATAAGATAGGCTTAGGGGAAGGGGTATTTCAAGACATGGGAAGAGCACATGCAAGGATGCAAAAGGGCCTGGGGTTGCCAGTTCAAAGACCATCAACCTGTGTACCAAGCCCTGCTAGTGTCTGTGGCTAGGATCATTTTCAAGTGGTTCCTCTATCTTCTGTGCTTTTTGTGGAAGGAGTTGACAGGCAAGGGAGGTGGGTGTGAAAGGAAGGAATGGCCAACCTGGTTTCAAAAGAAGCACCACCAGGGGGTACATATGGTCCTCACCACCAGGGAGGATCTATGCCTGAGGCTGGCCAGAGACTGAGCTGGGGGGAAGTAAGGCTGAGTGATATTTCATATCTTGCCTTACTGAGAAGTGACTGTTAGTGAGACTTATAAGACTGAAACACATCTGAAATGCACTCCCAGCCACACTAGACCATGAATAAAAGGGAAGGAGCCTCTCACATATCGAGGTGAGGCTGAGGATTTTAAATAAATTTTTATCCCAGTACTCTCAATGACTCTGCAAGATACCCATCATTATCTCCATTTCTAGGTGATCAGTAAAAACTGGGTTTGAAGATCAAATCCAGATCTGTCTGGCTCCAATGTCTATGTCTCAAATGCTCATCCTCTCCGTGTATCTTTCAGGTTTCACAATGGTCAGATGTCTCAGAAAGTTGTGGGCATGGGGGTAACAGAATTGTCCGTGGCTACCTAACCCATCATTCCTTGAGTTATGCCTGGAGCGCTCCCCTAGCTAGGTCCCACTTATGCTTTTGGTCTACTGCTGATTAGATGAATGGATTTAGAAGGTACTTGTTCTCCAGTGTAGATGGAATAGTCCAAATTCTTGTGAAACAAGGACAATATATGTCCTGTTAAGAATGATACCATTTGTTTGGAATATAACACATTCTGGAGGGTGCAAAGTGAGATCCCCCAAGAACATGTGTATGAAGAGAACTGTTCTCTGAGAGGCAAGGTAAAAATTTGCTTGCTACTCTAGAAAGAGAGGAAATTAAAAGAAGAAAAATAAGAGGTGATGAGGAGAGAGAGATGGTGAAAAGCTGAGAGGTGCAGGATGTGACAGCCCCAACTTTGAGCTCATGAGTTTGCCCAACTTATGAAATTCTTGGTCCAAATGACACTGTCATAAACCTATGAAAGGATGGAGCTTATGCTCAGGTTGCCATGGAATAGAAATTGGACCTCAGCTGTGAAGATCAGGAACCGAGATAAGGAAGTCCAGGAGGATGTCAGCAGTCAGGAATTCACAGCAACCATGGAAAGAACTCTGGACTCCCACAGGCCTTGGTTTTGGGGTTTGAGCTGGTTTAAGTACGTTTTCAAAGGATACAGGGACTCTAGCTGAGTTCTACCAAATAGAACTTCTAGCACTCTCCAGAGCAAGATGAGACTCAGCTCAGATAAAAGCATTCTGTTTTCCAGGACCTTCGAATACAGGCATATAGCGAAGGCTACCAGGAAGGATCTGTTGGTCATAGACCAAGACGCCTCTTGGAAAAGATACTTATTTGAATATCTTAAAGATGACAGCTACCCGTTCCTGCAATGTGATCCCACAGCAATGTGGACACTGGTTTCCCAGCAGGTTTATCATGAGGCACACAAATTTAATGGCTGAGGGTAAAGGTCAGAGCCAGAGATTAAGGGTCTGTGGGTGCATCATGGTGTTACCACCCTCAGGCTATCAAC
Source organism: Rhinopithecus roxellana (assembly GCF_007565055.1). Taxonomy (NCBI): domain Eukaryota; kingdom Metazoa; phylum Chordata; class Mammalia; order Primates; family Cercopithecidae; genus Rhinopithecus; species Rhinopithecus roxellana. The sequence goes on from NC_044567.1 coordinate 50,422,151, forward strand.
CCACCTTGGACTTCTGCCAAGGGAAAAGGGGACTTGAGGAGAAGGGACAATCTTAAAGAGCAAGTTGCACAATGAACTGAGTAACTGGAGTTCCTAGAGGGGCCTAGGGCATAAAGCAGAGATGCCTTGGAGTTTAAGAGCCCTGACAAGATGTGTCATAGCTGCCTCTCCACTCACCTTGGCTTGAGAATGACAGCACGTGGGAAAATCTGAGAGCTGGGATGATGTTGCAGTTGATTTCTTTCCTGTCTCTATGACCTTGTAATGCCAAGGATGACAATTATTTACTTAAAGTTTAGATACATTTAAATTCAGAAAATTAAGCACAGCTCTCTTCTAGCTGCTTCAGCAAAATTTTAAACTTTTGTGAAACATAACGAAACAGATTCTAATCTAAAGGTTTGTGGCCACATCAGACACCCAAGTTTGGTAATGAGTGAGGCCTCTGGAGCTAGAAAGTCACAATTATCTTTGAGGGAAGAACTTTGTGGACTTTGGAGGTATATGTACTAGTGTTTACAGGTAAGCTAGCCAGTGATGACTATGATGATTTTTCTTTCCATCTGCCCTTTAGTTACCTATATAAAAAGAAGACATTGTTCCCCTGAGCATATTTCCAGTTCCCTTATTTCCCTAAGCTATTCCCATAAGCATATCTTAGCAAATTCTGCTAGCAGTAGAACATGTCTTGGTCTGTGAGAGGTGTCCTTACATCAGTGTAAGCACAGGTGAGGGAGGAATGGTGGAAGACCTTGCAATTATCTTTTCCTGCTGTTCTGTACAAGAGCCCTTCTTGGACAGCTGCTTTTGCAGCATCTATCTCTTTGTCATCATCATCACATTAGCTAGTATTTATGGAGCATCTTAAGTGGAGCAAGTACCATGCTGACATCTTTCCAAGAACATCTCCACCTTATTTCCTATAAGGTGGTAGATATTCCCACCTTATTCAGTATAAGGTGGCCTTTTGTCTTTTCTGGTTTCCATTTTACAAATGTTAAGTAACTTATCCAGTCATTAGTAAGTAAGTGAAAAACCAAGCATAGTCTCAGGTCTATCTCACTCTAAAGTCCCTGCCCTTAATCTCAGAAATTGTTTCCTAGTCATGATCCTCAGAGAAGAAAATCATTGAAATAGTTGTATTCATTCATTCATTCATTCAACATCAACTAAATGCCTACTATGTGTTAAGTGCAATGTTAACAGTCAAGAGTACAAAGATGAACATGGCATGGTCCCTGACTTCAGGAAGCTCATGGTCTAGGCATGTAAGTAGTTGTTATAAAAGAGAATAATAGGATAATTGCAAGCATCTCAACAGAGCATTATGGGAATACTAAAGAGGAACCATTCTGCATTGGTGGAAGGAGTGGTAGAGTTGTGAAAGCAGATGACCCTTAGAATTCTTGAGATTAAAAACTAAAAACGAAACTCAGTTTGTCCAAAACATATTTCTGCAGTGTTTGCCATCCGACTATATGATATCACCAAGTATCTCATTTTTCAAGACAAAAAATTATAAGCATTTTGTTTACACATCCCACTTTATTATTTTCCACATCCAACTCATCACTATATATCCCTCCTAAAAATCTTTTGAAAACATCTACTTATCTCCAGAGGCATGGCTACCATCCTAGCATAATCTATCATCATTAGCTCTCACTTGGATCTTGGCAGTAATCTTCCAACTGGTCTTCCCATTTTCACTCTTTCTTTGAGTTTCCTTTTCTCTGCAAAGACTAATCTGCTATTCATTGGGACCATATTTTTCCTAGCAGAAAATTTATATTTATAATATATACATTAAAGTCTTTACTAAACCCAACATTTGGGCCTTCTTGATATTGATTTCTATTTCTAAACCCAACATTTAGGCCTTCTTGGTATTTATTTCTATTAAAGATTTTTTTCTTGCCTATGGATCAGAATTTTCTGTTTTTATTCATGTTTAGTAATTTCTGTTGTATCCTGGACATTATGGAAGATATGGCACAAATATTCTGGGTTCTGTCATCTTCCTCTAAAGAGTGTTCAGTTTTGTTCCAGCAAACTGTTCAGTTTCTGGCTGATGACCTTGAACTTTTAGAGGTTTGGTTTTATGTTTTGTTAGTGGAGGAGGAATTCTGTGGTGTTCTCTAATCTCCTCTAACTTCATAGTACTAAAATTTCAAAAATTTCCAGTGAATCTGGTTGGGGATTGTTTTTAGGCTTTATTAGAATAGGTCTAGTGTAGTCCTTACTCAAGGACCAAGATCAGCAAACTTTCTCTTGAGGGCCAGATAGTAAACATTTTAGGCCTGTGAACCGTATGGTCTCTGTAGCAAATAATCAACTCTACTACTGTAACTTGAATGTAAATGAACAGACAGGATATGTTCTAACAAAACTTTGCTTATAAACATTGGTAGCTGAACCAAGAGCCCTAATTTGTTGACCCTGCCTGAGGACATGCTCCTTACTGGTTTTTTGTTTGTTTGTTTTGTTGTTTTTAGATGGAGTCTGGCTCAATCTCAGCTCAGTGCAACCTCTGCCTCCCAGGTTCAAGCAATACTCCTGCCTCAGCCTTCCAAGTAGCTGGAACTACAGGCGTGCACCACCACATCCGATTAATGTTTGTATTTTTAGTAGAGATGGGGTTTCACCATGTTGGTCAGGCTGGTCTCAAACTCCTGACCTCAAGTGGTCCACTTGCCATGGGCTCCCAAAGTGCTGGGATTACAGGCATGAGTCACCGTGCCTGGCTGACACGGTCCTTATTCTTAAGGTATGGCTTCCTGATGTCTTCATTGGATCTTCAGGTGTTAACAAGGCCTCTACACTCTGACTGAGCAAGAACTCCAGTATCTTTTAGCACTACTTGATTTCTAGTATTTTTGATCCCCTCTCAACCTCATAACAGCCCTTCCTGGTAAGCTTTTATGCCTTCTCCCTGTGTTTGTGCTGTCCATGACTTCTACCACAAAGATGCCTGAGGCCCCCTTCTTCACAGCTCCCCGCTTTATCATGGCCTACCCCACAGATTCCAGGCACTCTGGTAGTCCCAAAATCTGATTCCTGCTTCTGGTCAGGAGGAATGTCATGCTCTATATGGGCTCTGCCTCCCTACATCACAGCTAGAAAATTGTCCCTAGACGAAGAACTGAAAAAAATGAGACCTCACTTCATAGTTTTCTCTTCTTTCAAAGGTCATGGTCTTCTGTTGCCATTGCCCTTGCCAGAAAGCAGTTTCCTTATATATTCTGCCTAGTTTTGTAGTTATTTATGGCAGAGGGCTAGCATAGTGTCAGTTTCTCCATTATTGTCAAAGGCAGAGATCCCCAATTCATACCTGCCGTTTTCAATGTATTTTCTATTCCGAAGCCAGAATGATATTTCCATCTGATCATATCCAGTGCCCTCTTTAAGATTATTCAGTGATCTCCTATTGCTTTGAAGATGACATGTCAGGGACAGTATGGGTTTTGCCCATCAGTAAATTCCCAACACACACATACCTGCCTTATGATAGCTATGTCTATGATATAACTGTTTTTGAGTAAGTGAATGAACAAGAAATAACGTTTTTGGTTGACCGAACAACATAAGCAAACATAGGGTAGCATAAAATAATATGGGAAATAATGAATTATATGGTAAAACTCCAACTCAGGATGCTGACTTCAAATTACTCAGTGGTTTCATGTGCAGAAAATGTGGCAATTGAAGACCATGGTACTGTACTGCCATTTTTTTTCAATCACCAAAGGCCTTAAACCATTTACTCAGCATGAAGCTCTTAAGATGAATAGAGCTGTCTAGTCAAGGAAAGCTTTCTTGGACCTGGGTTGGCTGTGTTCACAGACAGACAGATGGACATGTGCCCAGGCAGCGGGAATCATCAATTTGCTAAAAATAACACTTCAACCAGTTTTTCACAGAAACCCTAAAGGAAGAGAAAACAGATCGATAGCAAGCATACCACTTGTGTAATGTTGACGTCCTCCCCTGATCAGAGAAAGTGAAATCACCTTGGAGACCAAGTTCTTTCCCAGACAGTAGAGGAAATGACTAAGGAAACTGCTACTTTGGAACCAAGGGAGGCCCCAAAGGAATTATGAGTTGATTAAATAAATTTGACAGGAAATTTTAGATAAGGAAAATTGGTATTTATGATATTTAGGGAAGGGAAAAACAGGATTTGGGCAGAAATGTATCCAGGACCTTTTTGAAGGAAGATTTTTTTAAACGTTCAGAGGAAAGAGAGGTGTGGGTCTGTGGGTTGAGACTCTGGAAAGAACTCAGATGAGGTCAAAAGTTCTCCAAAATGTAGTTTCAAAACTGTGCCCTGGAAAATACTCCCAAGGTGAAAGAAGCAGCCAATGTGACAATGGAGGTCAGTGGGAGACAGAAATTCGCATTTTTGGGTATCCTCTGGGTGAGGGCACATTGCTTGGAGCTTTCCATGAGTTTGCTCATGTTATCTTTATAATAACTCCATATGTTAGGGTCTATTATTCTCATCTTAGAAGTTAAAAACTGAAGCTTAGATAAGTTACAGTATCTGACTGAAGTCACACAACAAATAGGCAGCAGTACTTCAATTCATACCCCAGATTTATCTAATTCCAAAGCCCATAGACCTTCCAAAATACCACGTCGCCTCCCTGGTGTGCATCCTGCTTTTTTGTATGCGGTAGTAAGTGGCATATTTCTGGGCAGTCTAAATTTTCAGAGGTCAAGTCTTTCTGTTTCCTGGGCCATAGGGTATTGAATGCAGTGCTACAGAGAAAAGGGAGCTTCATTATGGTGGTGTGTTGGTCATTTCAGAAATGAGAATGCTAGGCCCATTCATTGCTGGTAAGAATTCTTTCCATTTCCCCACCCATGAAGGCCAACACTAGAATTTACGGATATATGTATGCATATATGTCATGGCCAAAGACCAAATTCCAGCTTTACCCTGGAGTCCAAAAGGCACAGGTCTAACATCCATGCCTGTGTGCCTGACTTGACATGGTTGGGTTTTAAAAATCAATTAAAGAGAGACTTTGATCTAACATAGAACTGATAGCACCGGAAGGTGCTCTCTAAGCTTTGTTTCTTGCTGTGCAATGCAACATTTATAAAATTCATTCCCACCTGTAGCAAGGAAACCCCACTTTTCATTTGTGAAGGGTCTTTAGGAAAGCAAATAATTTGCTTCGGTGATAGAAACAGGAGACTGAACAGAAACAAAACACAGAAACTCTTGTTTGTGGACTCTTCTTCCACTGTCTGCATCATTTAGAGTGCTACAATTTGTAGAACATCATCCATTTTCTCATACACTTTGGTGATTTTATTCAGGCAGACATAGGGGGTGTGAGCTAGAACATATGCTGGTGTGAGTTTGGATGTGTGTATTGAGAGAAGAGCAGGCAGGAGCCTGGAAAAAAATATGTGCAAATGTGGCAGGGAGCAGAAAGCCCATCAAGAGTTGCTGGTTTCCTAGCAATCAATGACCAATTTCCCTTCGGGGCTATTCCCAGAAGTGCAGATCATTTCAAAAATAGATGCATGTCTTAGTTCAGCTATTGACATTTTTTTTTAACCGAGGACTGTGTGCACAAGCATCCCTCTAGTGAGATCTTAAGATCTTGGATTTGAGTATTCACATTCCTAAGACTCCTCTTCGAAGTTCCCTCCTCACTTCCCAGACTTCTTGGGTTTTATCTCAGGAGAGCTGTTCCAATCCGGAGTGATGAAAGGATTTCTTGCAGGGAATCAGTCAGTGGCAGTTGTTGTTCTGGGGACAGTCAGAATCATCCTCCAAGACTCACCTCAAAGGCCGCTTCCTTTGTGAAACCCTCTTCAACCTCTCTGGACCAAATGACCCTTTCACCTTTATCTGCGCTTCCAAATTTGACCTTTTCTTACAACACATTTTTTTCCTAAATGATTGTTTTTATGCGGGAGCTATCTTTCCCAATACAATAGAAGCTTCTGGGTTTATCTGATTTATCACTGTTGCTTTTCAGTGCGAAGCACAGACCTAGTGTACACTAGGTGCTTAGGAATGCTTGTTGAGTGATTGAACAAATATAGAGAGCCTCAGAGATTTCTTATGTGCCTTCAAGTTGCCATTCCCATTCCTAATCATCAGCCTTGTATTCCCAGCCTGGAAAAAGGCAGACAGAAGAACCACTGTCTAGGACTGATGGATATCATTGCTGTATCAGTGTAGGACATGATGGGCTACCTGTCCTGGAGGGCCACCACCAGGAGACAACATGCCACACTTTTGTGCATCAGAGTGAGTCTTGCCTGATAAGGGAAGTCACTCTTGGCACCTATCACTTGGGAAAAAGGAGCATCTCACACCAGAGCTGGCATGTGGTAAGCTTGGGGGCTTCCTACAGGAATGGGACTCTAAGGCTCAGCCTCCAGAGGGTTGAAATATGAGGCAGCTTCTGGATAAGGTGGCACCAACTACTTGGAGTGGATCCAGCAGCTAGCTAGGAAGTGGGGATATCAAGCAAGGGGTTGGATGGGTTGCTCCCTCTGATGACATGTGGATCCCACACTCAGATCAAAGGATAAACTGGGCCTGAGTGTCACTCTCTTGATTCATTTTCTGCACTCCCTTAGTATTTAGGCAACTTCCCTGTATACCATAGCCAGTTGCAGCTGCTCCACAGGAGAACCACAGGATTCATGGCCTTAGGCCAGTGGGCTCTAGGAGGAGCTGTTGCAGGGAGATTGCTCAAGGGAATGGGAACTCTTGGGCCAAAGGAACCATGATGGCACAGCCAGCCACCCCTCAAATCGGGGAAGCTTCCCTCTAAAGCTTAAATCTCCAGAGTTTTGCTACTTAAAATGATGAGACTTTTTGCTCAGACCTTCTGGTAAGCTGAAAGACAGTGATACTTCAGTTAGCACAGGACAAGAAGGAAAATGACATTTGCACGGTATTTGTCCTGTACCAGACACCACATGTCTGTGAATCCAATCTGCCCAGCAGCCTAATGATGTAGATATTATTTTTCCCGGGTTATGGTGGATGAAACTGAAGCCTAGAAAGAAGTGACTGCTCACAGGATAAACTGGGGACTAAATCCAGCCTTCTTCATTCCCAATCCTGGCTCCTTCTGATTCTTGCATTTGAGGCATCTGTAAAAATGTATAGCTCTACCTCCTCCTGCTCCCCGTCCCCAGCCCACCACTGGAGCATTTTTCACTAAATGCTGAAGATACTCTTGGCCTTTACCTGTTTCTTATTTTTGTAAGCTGCGTGGCCCCAGGTCTGCTCCCCGGTGATTCCACCTGAAACTTCTGAAGTGCATCAGGCTGAATGAGAAAAAGCACTCAGCCACATCCAATCTTGTAACCACTGCTCCCAAAGAACCAGTGAGGGACCAGACTGGAAATGATCTCAGAGACCATCTAGTAGAACCCCATAGCTTTTAATATGGCGAATCCAAGGCCACATGGGGAGTGACTTGTCCGAGGCCATCTGTAGCAAAAGAGATGGGTGGGATGCTAGAGCCAGGTGACTCCTGGCCACCTGCCTTATTCCCTGGATGCTTTGACCAGCAGGAATCTAGGGCTTCCTTCCACTATCGCCATTTGGAGAGCCAAGTCTGCATGTGACTACAGACATGCATCTCTAACTCTGGTACTCGAATGTTTCTTATGAGATTAGAAGGCTAAAGTAGAAATCAGGGCCATAGATCTGATGCTGGAACCAGGAGCTCCCTGCAGGAAGTCACATATTCCAGTGGTGGGAGGAGCACCAGGGCAGCCCCCCTTGAGGAGGTGAGGCTGAGCTGATGCCCTGCACAGTCTCGCATGGCTGAGATGAGCCAGATGAAGGTGCATTGCTCTGAGACACACAGACACACTGTCTTTGTCTGTCTTCCTCTCTTGTTTTAAAGCCTGCATCCCTATCTGCAAGTCAGCAATCCAATTAGTGGAGATTTTTTTAAAAGAAAACCTCAATATTGAAAAGGAGAAGTCTCAGTTAAGGAGGCCTGTCCTGACTTGTTAATCCACCGGTCAGTTTGCGATGGATCAGGTTGAAGTTGACTTTCCCCACCACCTCCAGGAGTGCTGATTCAAGGGAATCAAGCCCTCAATCCCAGAGATTAGGATCTTTGCCAGCAGCACCAGCACAGTCCCTGGGTCAGTGGAAAGTCACATAAAGTACACAACTCTATTTGGGTTTCCTGAGTTAATTATCCTTTTTATTTGTTGTCTTTCTGCAAACAGGAATATCCAAAGGTTACAGAGACTATCCATGCCCCCTGAGCAGTGTAATGGCACTGCCTGCTATGCACACCTTGAGGTGCCAGCAAGCCACCCCTAGCCTGTGTCCCTGGCTTGTCCTTCCCTCCAACTCTGTTCTGCAGGATCTCTCTCTCTTATTAACAATAACTAGCTTTTCCATATGAGCCATCCAACTCTGTAGGCTGGGAACTTCTACCCTCATTGCCTTCTCTGGGTTTTTAGACCAGTTATAGGAGTCAGAGCAGATATTCAAATTCCCATTTTACAGGCAAGCAAGTTGAGGTTCTGGGAGGACATAACAGCTAGTAGGTGGCAGGGCTGGGACTTGAAAGCAGAACTTCTGCCTCCATATCTGTGCACTTCTTTGTACACAGCCCCACCTCTGCATTCCCTGTACCATGACTTTCTTTGTGCCTTGCTCTTTGTTGTTTTCTGGAACAGTCCTTAGAGGTGAAGTGGACACTTCATCTGCCTTGCCAGTGTCCATGCATGTCCTCATCTTCCTTACCAAGAGAACCCAGAACTGGTTCAGAGATCCAGGCCTCCCACCTCAGGTGACTCTACCCCCAGACTGATATGAGGATAATCCCATTCCCCTCAACAATGGGAAGGGCCATGTGAACCAATTCTGGCCAATGAGAAAGGGAAAAGAGTCTGTTAGGAAACTTATGGAAAACCTCTCCTCTCTTCTAAGAGACTCATAGGAGGAGAGCTTCTCTTCCTCCTCTGGACACTGCCCTGTCTGTGTGTGGCACTCAGGGCTGCCAAAGACATTTAGGTACCAGTCTGAAAGTGAAACCAGCACTGAGGTTTCCTGATTCCTGGGTGGAGAGCAGACTGGAGCCTGAGCCCTTGACAGCATGGTGAGTGTTGACTGTCACACCTGGGGCTATCTAATTCTGAACTTCCTGTGATGGGAACTCAGGAGTGTTCTTACTGCATATGTCTGTTAGAGTGTGGCTTCTCCTCTTGTAACTGGGACCACCCTTCCTGACTGGGATCAGCCTGCAGGTGCGCTAAGCCCTCCTCACTCAGCTCTCCCTTCCCTTACATCTTTCTCTGTCACTCTGCCTCTGTCCTTTTGTCAGGAGGACTTACACATGAAGGGGAACTTGAAGTACAGAATATATGGGAGTTCTGCCTAGCTCAGGACAAATACTTGGAATAATTGAGATAATTGCATTTTGTTTGTTTGGTTGGTTTTACTGTTAAGATTCCTTGTGTTGGCCATATTACAGCCTTGGGAATGGTAGATCCTTTTATTTTTCCTGTAAAGGAGCCACCCCTTCCACAGTCTCTGCTGGGCCCTTCCCTCTAACCAAGTCTCAGCTGATTGAACCAGGTAGGAACACTCAGTTCCAGAGAGAATCATTTGGGCTGCCAGCTGTCCATACATTGTGGCTGCTGTTAACAGAGAAAAGATGATTAGGCAACTACAAATTTGTCATCTGAGGACTTTGAACTAATGGCACAGACCATATTATAGACAGTGGAGGGACAGACATACACAGATGTAGGAGGGCATGGGCAGCTGGGTGTGTTATGGTACATCCTCCCTTACAGCAGAGCAGTTATAGAAGGTTTGCAATGCTCCTGAGCCACCTGGAACACCAAAGCTCTTTCAGTTCCGGGCACAGTAATCTCCATCTCCAGGATTCCCTTTGTCACCCACTCCTTGTGATAACCTCCCTTGATTTAAGAAATCTTCTTCCTGCAGCTAGACACCCATTCCCTGGCATGACACACAGGGCCCTCAGTGATCTTCCCTGGCTGTGTCACTTGCTCTCTCAACCTTCTCCTCTTAACCCCTTTGCCTCCACTCCTCTACGTGGGCCACATCCTTCCAGATCTTCCTGGCTTGGTTCATGCTATTCCATCTGCTTGGAATGTCCTTGCTCTTTGTCCCGTGGTAAGATCATGTTCATCTTCCAGAACCCAGCTCCTGCAGCTCCACGATTCTTTCAAGTAGATATGAGTATTCCTTTCCTTGTTTTTCTCTTGCATGTATTCATTCAAAATGTATGCATTTGGTGCCTACCGTATGTGCTGTTATGACTATGAAACAAGGCTGGAGGAGGAAACAGTGGCAGGATTGGGGTGGCAGTGGTGGCTGCTTTAGTGAGGGCCATTGGGGAAGCGTCTCTGAGCTGAGATATGAAAGTGGTGACAGAGTGGCCTTATGAAGGTCTGGGAGAAGACCTTCATTTCTAGCAGAGGGAACAGCAAAGGTGAAAGCCCCAGGGTGAGAACAATTCTGGAGGGGAAGACAGCAAGTGTAGCTGGAGTGTAGAGACTGAAGGTGAGTCAGAAATGGGCAGGGGTGAAATTATGCAGAGTTTGATAGCCTCGCTGGGCCACTGCAAAGAATGTGAATTTGGTCTAAGCATGAAGGGAAATTCCAGGGAAGGGTATGAAAGGAGCAGGTGCCAGGAACTGATTTGCATTTTAGAAAGATTCATTTGGCTGCTGGACAGTGGAAAGGTAAGAGTAAAAAAGGTATTCCAGGCAGGATGGTGTTTCTGGAGGGAGAAGAGTGGCAGGCCTGGGCTCTCCTGTGGAGGGAAAGCCAATAAGACTTGTGGACAGGCTGGTCATGGAAAGGGAGGGCGAGGGATAGAGTGGAATTGAATCTCAGATTGAGGCCTGAGCAATTGGGTACATGGAGGCACGTTTTACTGAGATGGAAACAAGTAGGGGAGTGAGTTTGGGAGTAGAGGTCAAGAGCTGGGTTAGGATCTAGCAAGAGCTGGGTTAGGATCTAGCACTTATTAACCATACTGCAACACTTGGCTACAAGTCCCAGACTCCTTGAGGGGAGATTCCATGCATTTTTGTGTGTCTCTCCCCTATCCTGCATAGCACAAGTCTTCAGAAAAGAAGACACTTAGTCCACTGTTGATGAATGCTTTGACTTCCACAAAGACCTTACTACTGAAAAATTGTACATGGATATCCTTCTTTTCATTACCTTACTTGGTCACCACCAAGCCATTTTGTTTTTATTTTTGATTAATCTTCAAATGGCAGTAACATCATCCCTCAGTCACAAGTCAATCTGACCTCCCTCCATACCTATGCTCCCTTCGGTCCTCTCACAGTCAAACATGACCCAAATGGGTACCAGGGGAGCCCTCCAGTTAGAGACTTGTGCTGGCAGGTGCTCTATTAGCATACCTTGGTTCAGGAGGACATGATAACTTGTTCCTACTGGGTTATGTCAAATTGGCCAATCAATCACCCACCATATATGAGAACCTTTGATAATAAACCCTTACCTTTGCCTTGCACTTTATAGCTTACAAAAAGCATTTTTATATATTCGCTCATTAGATGTGTGCAACCAAACTCTGAATTGATGGAGCAAGTCTCCGGATATTAAATTCCCTATTTCACTTCAACTTCCACATCTTGCAACTAAGGGTCTTAACTAAGACTGTTCCCTCTGTCTGGTGTGTTCTTGTCTCTCTCGTTGGCATAGGAAACTTCCAGAAATGATACTTTCCAGAATCATCTTAAGTGTGAAATGACACCATTCCTGACCCTCAAGCAGAGTTAATCATTTGTCCCTTCCCCCTCTGTGTTATATGACGTTATAGAGATATATCTACTTTTTATTTATTACCCTATAGATATACATAAAATATATAATATATATGCATACCTATATCTCTAATAGATAATATTCTTTTTGAGGGGAAGGAATGTATTTCATTCACCTCAGAATCCCAATGCCTGATATATTCCTTTACATATAGTTAGCAATCAATAAATCAAAGGCCATATGGGTGTTTTTACAGCTTAAGGTCATATTGTTGAGAACTGTGTACATTTTACTAAGGGACATGGAACTCAGCCTATAGGCATAAAATAGTCAATGGAATCTTGATTTATATCATGAAAGGCAGATGGCAGGCTCATTTCATAGAATTTATTTCCCTGAAAATTGATGAGTTTTGATTTACGTCTTCCCTTGAAGGTCAGGTTATGGACTGTTCAACTCACTTTGCCTTTCTCTCTAACAAGGATTTCATGAGAATGAGAGAGTGGAGACGCTATCAGTTATACACAGCCTGTTTGTTTGTCTCACCCTGTAAGTTTCATTTCAACAATCAAGTTTTCATTGAGCATCTACTGTGTGCCTGGCACTGTGGTCAATGCTGTGATAATAAGGCAAGGTGGTTGGGGAGCCCTTTGCCAAAGCCCTGGAGGTGGGGCTTGCAAGGCATGGAGAATGGTGACATGTCTGAGTCCCCTGTTGTGTAGCCTTCATTCCATGCACTTGTGATCTGTTCCCAGGAACTTGCAGCTCAAGTATATCTGTGCTTCACTGGAAGAGTTGAGAGAGCTGGAGATTGTGATCAATGAGCCCCTGTCATTCTCATGACACTTTCCTGAACCATTTCACCAGCACTCAGGTGAGCCTGCAATAATGAGCTGATGGGATGGGCCCACAGAGAGTGAAGCAGTGGAGGGCAGCAGCATTGATGAATGTAAGTGTCAAAACAGCCCACTAGAAGACTTAATTGACTTCCTCAGGCTCTTCCTTCTGCACTTATTCATCCATCCATCCATCCATCTATCCATCAATCAATCCATCCAGGCACCCATCCAACTATTTATTCTTTCATTCACTCATTCATATTTTTAGCTTAAAGCACATATCTGCCTCTTCTTGTTGGTGTATATTCATCCGTCCATCTATCCATCCACCCACCCATCCATCCATCCTTCCATCCATCCATGTATCCATAATTCATCTATGAACCCTTAATTAATTTTTAAAGCACATATTTCCTTGCTCAGAAACCCTGAGTGGCTCTGTCAGGTGTCACATGTTAGAAACAAAGTTGCCTGTCTTAGTATTCCCAATTAGCCTGTATTTCCTGATCATATCTATATGAACCCTCCATTAGCTCACTTTCCCCTGGGGCAAGTTGAATTTTTTCTCCTCTCCTTTTCTCCCACCCTCTTTCTCCCTTCCTCTGTGCCCTCCCCATCACTCCTCTCCACTTCTTGTTTGTTGCAATCCAACTCTTCATTCACTAAGTCTTCACTCCCTCATGTGACTCTCCCCTTTGCTCCTGCACTAGCTGTTTGTGTCCTGGGTGATCTACCCCTTCTGTAGGGGGTAGATCACCCCTACAGCTGTCAGCATCTGACTCACTCTTTGGGTGTCCTTAAATAAATGTGGCCTTTATCCTCCAAGAGTCCTGTCCTTCTTCAGTCCTAGTAGACTATTGCCTTTGACTCTGTCCCACCGATCCTTGAGCCCATCAGGACTCTGAGAAATCGGGAATGAGTCTTGGTACCTCAAGCCTTGTGCTCCTGACTCCTGGCCTGAGTCCTGGGCACCTGTGAGGCTCTGCCCTGAAGCCTCCATCCTCAGACCACTGCACTTAGAGGAAGGGTGCAGGTTAGGCTCACCTAGAAGCCTGTTTGGCTTTAACACTTGTGTCATTCTCCTGAGCCCCAGAACTGGGATGCAACCTGTCCCCTTACCCCAAATTTGATGAGCATTTTCTGTGAACTGACTAGTCCCAGAGAACCATGTCACTGCTGTGTGTATGTCTTTGAGTGTTGCCATTTTAGTTATTTCTTGCTGTGTAACCATTGTAAAACCTACTCTTTCTCATGATTCTGTGAGTTGGCTGGGTAGTTCTTCTGCTGGCCTTCCCTAAGTTCATTTAGGTGACTACCATCAATGTTGGAGCACCTTGGATAGCCTTGCCCACGTGACTGGGGTGAGGTGACTAGAACAGTCGGGATGACCAGGACTCTCTCTCTCCATGTGGTGTCTCATCCTCAAGGAGACAAGGCAAACTTCTCAGAACGTGGCAGCCTGGGAGTTCCAGGAGTATAAATGCAGAAGCTTCACAGAGGCCTCAGCTCTGGAACTCACCCAACATCTCTTTCACCACATAGTGTTGGTCAAACCAAGTCATAAGGCCAACCCAGTTTTAAGAGTTGGAGAAAGAGATTTTACCTTTTTGATGGGAGGAGATGTAAAGTATTAGGCCCAGCTTTTTCAATTCCCCACTTCATCTACCCTGTTTCACTCACCAGACTGATCTCCCCTGGAGGGGTACACCATTCCAGATTAGGTTTGAGTTCTCTACTTTAGAGATGACATATAACACCCTGGGTTATGACCTCAGGAGCCCTCTTTTTACCTCACTAGATCAACTCGACTATCCTATACACTCTGTGAGGCAGCGCTGTGTCTAGACCCTGACAACTGTCTACACACCATCCTGTCGCATATTTTTCAGAGCAGTTATTACTACCTAAACTCAGCTTCTTGTTGTTTTGTTCACTTGTGCATTGCCTGTTTTCCACCAAAACAACAGTTTCCTAGAGGAACTTTGTTTTGTTCACTGACTAATTACAGTACCTAGAGGTATACTTAGGACAGAGTAGGTACTCAGTAAAAATTTTTTGAATGAGTGAAATCTCCCCAAAGACTGTGATCAGGCCTCAAACCCATTGATAGCCCCTCTCCCAGCTCCTGTCACTGGCAGATGCCCAGAAACATCTGCTATTTGAGGACAGTTTATTCATTTATTACACATAGTGTGAAATGTCATGAAGGTTGCGGATAGCCTCTTTACTCTCATTTGATAAATTCTTCCAAGAGTCTTCTATATGCCCTGAGAGTGTTCTGCTCCTTGGAAGTGTATAATTTGTTAGATAAGACAAAACTTGAACATCTGGAAAGACAAGAGGATGTTGTCTGTTTCACTCAAATTCCTTCAAAGCAGTTCATCTCAGTCATTTGAATGTATGCTGGGCGATTATTTTTTAAAAAGAGCAAAAACCCCGCCACCACTATGAGCACTCATCAAGGGGTTTACCAGCAATCCCTCAAGACTTCTCAGGCTCTTGTTCAGATGGGGTTGTTCACTGAGGTGAAATTCCAGGTGATAGGAGATATTATATTTCTGGGATTTTCTCTTGCAGAAGATGAAGACTGTGCTCCACCTGTACCATCTCTGAAGCTAGAAGATCTGGTGTTTTGAGTTTGTCCCAGCCAATTGATCACATTGAGTGATGTGCTTAGTTTACACAGAATACCAAGAGATGGGTGGGATTGCTGTGCACATATATTAGCAGGATTTTGGCTGGAGGCCACTTGCGACCTCTGTTGAATGTAACTTCCTCACTCAGGAGTTGATATGGAACCACTTACTCCTATTGGCTCAGTGCCCAGAAGGCCTCAGAGAGAGCCCACAAGATCAACCTGATAGACCTCGGCTTTCCAAATAAAGAAAAGTGCCCCCCCCCACCCAGGGTAGGCATGTTCATGGGTCCTGCCTACACCCTCCTAGGACTGCTTTCAGGGCCCCAGAAAATTAGCAGTGGTGTCCCCAGCCACCACCGGAGCTCTGTATGCTTCCATGTGAGGCTGGGTTATGGCAGAGCTGTGATTTGTCTTTAGAATCTAGGCCACATCCCCAACACCCATAGGCTTCCCCAAGCATGACAAGGTAAGGGGGACTCAGGGAACCCACTGCCCTTACCATACACCAACTCTTGGTCATAAGTAGGGGAGTTCTGAAACTGAAGGTGGTGAGCTCCCGCCTCCGGATTGAAGTGATGGTAGAACTCAGCGTCTCTTTATCTTCAGATCAAATCTTATGACACCAAGCCCAGCCACTTACCTGAATCAAGGCTGAGTCAGTGTGAGTAAACAGGACCAATGATCACTCCCAGGTAGAACACTAAGCCACGCTTAGGAGATCTGCACTACGTGATGGACGCTGTCCATTGTACCTGCTTCATGCTTTCTCCTGTTCCATAGCCTGGCCTGGCTGGAAGCACACAGCTGTCATCTCTGGAACATTCCATTCTCTGCCCTCCTCCTGCCTTCAACCATGCACACTGCCTGTGACCTGAGATAGGCCCATTCCACTCATTGCCTCTGTCCTCAGGGACTGTCACAACCATCTGCCTATCATATTTTGGAGGTGACTATGACATGGGCAAGGATCCTGAATATTAGTTCTTCTGGAGAGATTGATTTGCTCTTATAGTGTGAAACTATGGTTTTCCCAAAACACACAGGTGCCAATCTTCAGAGGGGCCACAGTGTCATCACGAAGGTGAAATATGGGCTTCATGGCACATGTTTACCTGGACAAGCCAGGTTCACATAAGGAATTCAGAATAAGATGGACTGCAGATTCCCTCCGGACTCCTCAGATTCCCTGCTCCAACCTGTGTTAAAGGGGGCCGCTAGACCATTTAGAATACCCTGCTATTTTCTTTGGCATTTTACTTTATTTATAAGTATATAAAATATGTAAAATAATACAGAGAATAATAAAACAAATACCCACCACCCATCTCAGAAAATGAAACATTATAAACACAAGAGAAGGCCTCTGTGTGGCTCTCTTAGATCCAACTCCCCATCCACCTTCCATCCTCATAGAATATTCCCATGCTAGATCTTATGCTTCTAATATACGTGGGAAAGCAAATATCAGCTTGGTCAACAGTTTTGTTTGCCTGCTTTAAATCTTGTTTTTTTTGTTTGTTTTGTTTGTTTTTTTCAAGACACTGTCACCCAGCCTGGAGTGCAGTGGCATGATCTTGGCTCACTGCAACCTCTGGCTCCCAGGTTCAAGCTATTCTCCTGCTTCAGCCTCCTGAGTAGCTGGGATTGCAGGCGCACACCATCACACCCGGCTAATTTTTGTATTTTTAATAGAGACAGGGTTTTGCCATGTTGGCCAGGCTGGTGTCGAACTCCTGAACTCAGGTGAGCCACCAGCCTCGGCCTCCCAAAGTGCTAGAATTACTGACATGAGCCACCACACACATCCTGCCTGCTTTAAATCTTTATCTAAGCAAAAATGCTATCTTCAGGATCCATTGTAACTTTTTCTTTCCTCAACATCAAGTTTCTGGTATTCAGCCATGTTGATACAGGCTGCTTACTCGTTTGACCGTCTCCCTCTCTTTTGGTGAACTGTCAGGGTGTTTCTAATCTCTCACTACCAGAGTACTGCTCACTTCCTCTGCACAGGGAGGAGGAGCTCTCTAAGGTGGTTCTGTTCGTTTAGGTGTATCTTTGACTTAACTAAATAATACTGAATTGCTCTTCAAAGTGTTGGTATCTGCATTAGCATAAGAGTTACCATTGCTCTACCGTCAATCAGTACTTGGCCCTGTCAGATTTTTTCATTCCTGTCCCTTGGATGATGGGAAAATGGCCTTTGCTCTTGCTTTGATTTGCATTCCTCTGATGATCCACCAGGCAGGGTGTATTTCATGCCTATTGACCATTTCTGCTTCCACTTCTTTATCTTGCCTGTCCATAGTCTTGTCCATTTTACTATTGAGTTGCTGATCTTTTTCTTATTGATTTATAGCCGGGTTACTTAGCAGTAGCACTATCAACATTTTAGACTGGATAATCCCTTGTTTGGGCAAGGGTTGAGTAGGGGTGCTGTGCTGTGATTGAAGGATCTTACTAGCATCCCTGGCCTCTACTCACTACATGACAGTAGCAAATTCTCTCCCACTACAGTTGTGACAAAAAAAAAGTATTTCCAGGTATTGCCAAATGTCCCCTGGGGAGTAAAATTGCCCTCAGTTGAGAGCCGTTGATTTATAGGAACACTTTATTTTTCATAGATGTTAATCTATTTTTAGCCTTACAAATTGCATATATCTTTACAAAAATATTCTAGGACAGTCAATAGATGTGGTTCCTCTCTGTCTCAAAAACTTTGCCATGGAGAGAGGAAGAGAGAACAGCATGTTTTTTGTGTCCAAAGAGCTAGTTTGGGTGTTCTCTGTTTCTAATTTTTTTTTTTTTTTTTTTTTTTTTTTGCTGCAAATCTACAAGATATGTGTTAATATTCCTATTTTATAGATGAGGAAAATGAATCTGGTAATTTGCCCAAAGACACTCAACCATTAAGTAGAAACTGGTATGGATTCAGGTCTGTCTGGCTGTTTCAGCAGAGTGGAAAGAAGGTGGCACCAGGAGTGAGGAGGTCTGATTCTAGTCCTGGCTCTATCACTAGCTGGCCATATGACCAAGGCCTGGCCTCCACACATGTCAGTCTCCTCACATGATGATGAAGAGGCTGGACACAAGATCTCAAATGTTCCAGGCCATTCTACCAACAGAGTAGAGTGGTTGGGTTTGCCACTACCTCATGAGTGATTCATCTCTGACTCTCCACTGCGTGTTTTCCTCATATGAAGGTGGAGATGCAAACAGCACCAAGCCCCCAGGACTTATGTAAGGACTCCACGATTCATGTTAAGTACTTAACGCGTAGCACAAGTTCCACAGATGCCATAGAATGTCATTATAATTCCATAAATAGGAGACCTGTTAGTCTGGATTGGGAAGCAGAG
This sequence comes from Rhinopithecus roxellana, assembly GCF_007565055.1. Taxonomy (NCBI): domain Eukaryota; kingdom Metazoa; phylum Chordata; class Mammalia; order Primates; family Cercopithecidae; genus Rhinopithecus; species Rhinopithecus roxellana. Next base: position 50,440,772 of record NC_044567.1, read on the forward strand.
TGAAGTGTAGAGTATGACGTAAAGGAACAATATTTCACTACCTTTAGGTATGAATAATAACACCCAGGAAGAGTTTTGTCAAGAGGCAACGCTCCTTCTTTGAAAGGTGAAGAAAGGAGCTCTGTGACAAGCTTGTTGCTTATATGGTGGTGGTGCTTTGAAGAGTTATTCAAGCCTACCTATGGTTTGTCCTCTTTTCCAAGAGAATTGGCAGCTGGTCAGTGCTATCTGCAAAAACTGTACGTAGATAAATGTTAACCAGGGGCTCCCAGAAATCACAGGATCTGAATGGGGCTCTAAATGCATGCCTTGCTTTCCTCTGTGTGAAAACTGTATTTGAAACAAGGGAGTCAAGCTGCTCTGGACTCAGTAGGTTTCGTGGGCAGAGGGGCAGCCTATCAGCAAGCAGGGCCCCCCTTCAAAGAGGGAGTACAGAGAGGCAAGGGTATCTTTAAACATGTATGCCAAGAGAGCAAATGCTCCACAACTAATGGCTCTGCAGGCTTAGAAAGGGGCTGCCTGCAGAGTGTGCCTATAATTCGTTGTTAACACATGAAAATAAAAGCCAATTTGGAAACGGACTCCATCATTTATTTAGAGCGATCCAATGTAAGTATTTTTTTAAAATAAAAAACTGGACACAGTTCCTAGTCAGAACCAAACCATTCAAGTAGCTCCAAATGTCCCTCCTCACTCACTCACCTTCTCTCTACCTTTTCTTAGAAGTCCACCTACCAGACTGACCTGCCTGAGCCCTGCACCCTTTGGCTTTCAGGTTTGCATTCTGCCCCAGACTGTTGTGTGTGACTAGCTCGTGCCCCTGATTCCTTGCACTTGTGCCTCTGTGTGTGTGCTGGTGAATGAAAAGAGCACAGACTTCAGAGAAAACCCAGTTCGAATCCTGATTCTAGCCCTTTTCAGCTCTATGACCTCAGGCAAGGCACTCTACAAACCTAGGCTTGTTGTAATTCAGGTATTAGATGTGACTAGGTACAGGCAGCCCCTAGTATGTTGCCTAGCACATAGCGGGCACCCTCATTCCCTCCTGGCCAAGATCTCCATCTTTCTTTTTCATTCCTTCTTAATTTATGGCAGAAAAGTCGGGACAGCATAGATAGGAGTTCTAGAGCCAGACTTCCTCTCTGTGTTGCTTCAAGTGACTTACTTAGGCTTATAGTGCCCAATATCCTCCAATGGAAAGTGGGAATGATACTGGTACCTACCTCACAGGGCACCTGTGAAGGCCAAGTGAGCACTTGATAAGAACTCATTGCATTCCAGTGCTCTTGGTACAGGCAGTGATGGCATGCAGGAAGGAGATGTTTTCTCCTTACTCCCTACCCATAAACTCTACACCTGGAGTATGGTGAGAAAGGAAAGGGCACCTGTTCTTTGAGTCTGATATACCTGAACGAGGATCATACCAATTCCACCACTGTGATCCTGGGGAAAGGTACAGAACATCTCTGGGCTTCACTTTTCTTCTCTATAAAATGGGAGTATCAGAAGCACCTACCTCGTAGAGTTGTTGTAAGGGTTATATGCATTAATATGTGTAATACTCTCAAAATAGGGCCTGACATATAGTATGTTCTCATTAAGCATTACCTTGTAACAAGTGTATGACCTCTTTGTTGACTTTTGAGCCTCTTCATTCATCTTTTCTCCTCTGCTTTTCCTTCTTATACCTTCCTCTGGCCAGTATACCCAACTGCTAGGGCTCAAGAGGACAATGTTGAACACAGTTCCCCTCCCTCCATTGCCACTGAGTGCTGTGTGTTTTATACACAGTATCCCAGGGAAGTCTCCTATTACTGATGCAAGGGAAGGTCATTTTAAGAGGAGTCCAAGGCTTCTGGAACATGTTATGCTCCCTCTGTGGCCCAAGGTCTAAGTGCAGCCCTTAAATTACTGTGCAGCTTCAGGGGAGACTGAAACATTTCCTGGTCAGAAACAGCTTTGCTCCTTCTGGAAGTGAATCTGCACGGGAGAGATGGAAAGGAAGAGGAGCAGTGAGCAGGGCAGCCTGAGTTGGGATTCAGGTGCTGCTGAGAGGTCAGCAGAGACAGCAGAGCCTAACTTTATTGGTTCTCTAGACTCAGAGCTTCCCAACCTGGCACAGTATTAGTATTTCCTGGACTTCTCCCTGGAATAACCAAGCCTGACATTTCAGGAAGATGGCCCTGGAATTAGCATTCTTACCAACCACAGGGGATTTGGATGCAGCAAATGAACAACAGTGGAAAAGCAGTTCCCTCACCACCTATTTTGACCAGTTCCCTCACTCTTTCTCTAAGGAATTAGCCACCAACTGAGAGATATCATACAAATGACTGCTCAGACTCATTCCCCTGCTCTGTGCTCACACCATGTTCCACCCAGCCTGCCCCCAACCTGTCTTACACTACCATCTGTGAAACTCCTACCCCTCTGCCTAGGGCCTCTCCAAAGGAGAGAAGAGAACCTTTCCAGTGGCAGCCAGTGATGTGTTGCTGGTGCCTGAGGTGTCAGTTGAAAATGCCAGGCCGGGCGCGGTGGCTCAAGCCTGTAATCCCAGCACTTTGGGAGGCCGAGACGGGCGGATCACGAGGTCAGGAGATCGAGACCATCCTGGCTAACACGGTGAAACCCCGTCTCTACTAAAAATACCAAAAAAAACAAACAAACAAACAAAAAAAAAAACAAAAAAAAAACTAGCCGGGCGAGGTGGCGGGCGCCTGTAGTCCCAGCTACTCGGGAGGCTGAGGCAGGAGAATGGCGTAAACCCGGGAGGCAGAGCTTGCAGTGAGCTGAGATCTGGCCACTGCACTCCAGCCTGGGTGACAGAGCGAGACTCCGTCTCAACAAAAAAAAAAAAAAAAAAAAAAAGAAAAGAAAATGCCATTATTAGTGTTTTTCATCCAGCTGCATCCAAGCCTGGCCTTCTGTTGCTTACTTGGGCTTCCAATCTCCATTTACAGGTTTTGCACACAGCGAGGACTCAAGAATTGTACTTTCTGGATGGAGCTGAATTTCTATTGGAACATACTTTCCGTCTCCTAAACAGGTGACTTATAAGAAACCTTTGGAACCCATTCCACTGGCAGTTTAGAGACCACCTGACCTTATTTTATTTAACTGAACCCCTTCCAGTCTACTTTGGGCCATAATCTCTGATTTTAGGAATGATGAGACGTTCTGAATGCCCTTAGAAGTGTTCCCGTATCTACTAGTCATTGAAAGCAAATGACAGCACAGTGAAACACTGTGGTATAGAAGTGTCTAATCCTGGTAGTCACTCAAGCTGACATTTCAATTCTCTGAGCCTCAATTTTTATTTATAGGACATATTAAACCAGATCATTTCTAAAATCTCTTTAGGCTCTGCTACTTTACTTTAGATACTCATTTACATTATCAGTCATTTACACCTTAGTATGACTAAAGACTGAACAAAGTAAAATGGGTGGGCGAGACAATTGGGACTTATAGAAGAATAAAGGGAAATAGACAAAATGGCTAAGGGATACCATGAAAAAAGTTCAAACAAGTTTTCTTAGGGAAGCCTTTGCCTGTTCTTGGGAAGATCTTTGTACGTTTGGGGTTCAGTCACTGTGTCATTGGACTCAATCTCTCCCCTCATTTACTTTACTCCCCCCTCCTCTTCCCTACACCAACTTTACCTCAACTGACCCAGCTTGACCTTGACAGAGAGGGCACTAAAGGTTTTTCAATATGGCCCTACCTGGAAGGTGATGATTTTGCATAATCCTAAGATTAGTCAGAGTTTATATAGTTCAGTGACTGTAATTAAACTGTGGAGTTAGGGATTGGGGTCTGTGACCTGAAACAGTGACTCTGGTAAGCCCCTGCCACCGCAGATAAGAAGAGATGGGTGGGGGTCAGAGTTCTCTAGCTTCTGCTGCTGCATCCTCACCTGGTCCTAGGAAGCACCTTGGAGGTGGTTATAGAATACAGGTGATGGTTGGGTGTGGTGGCTCACTCCTGTAATCTCAGCACTTTGGGAGGTCGAGGCGGGTGGATCACTTGAGGTCAGGGTTTGAGACCAATCTGACCAACATGGTGAAACCCCATCTCTACTAAAAATACAAAACATTAGCTGGGCGTGGTGGTGGGCGCCTGTAATCCCAGCTACTTTACTTGGGAGGCTGAGGCAGGAGAATCACTTGAACCCAGGAGGTGGAGGTTGCAGTGAGCCAAGATCACATCATTCCATTCCAGCCTGGGTAGCAAGAGTGAAACTGTGTCTCAAAAAAAAAAAAAAAGAATGAAAGAATGCAGGTGAGTGACTCAGATGTTGGCCCAGGGCACGTTGGAACCTCCAGAGCATCATTCTGGAGGTGAAGGTGGAAAACAAGGAGATATACACCAGGGCTGCAGGGTACCCATCCAGTTCATTCATTCATTCCACATTCATTGAGAATCATGTGCATTACCATCCTGAGCTCCAGAGTTGGTACCCACAGGGTAGTAAGTTGACCACCAGACCACTTTATACAGCATCCAAACTGGCATGGAGAACTCAGACTCCATTCAGATGGATATCAATTCCATCTGGATCTAATCAAATGCAAAGGACCCTGCATCACAAATACAGGTGGCAGGTAAGACTCAAAGTCAGGAGTACAGCACTGCTGCGAGTTTGGGTATAGAGTTCTATCAGATCAGGGCTTTGACCATTGCGGTGGCAGAGATGTATGCAAAGAGGGGGAAGGAAAGAGCTGGGCACTAAAGATCTGAGTAGAAACCATGCTATAGGTGGCATCAGTATCATGAAAGAATGAAAATGGTGTCACTTGTAGATGTGTTGCTCCCTTGGGCCCACACTGGGCAAATTGGATGATGGATCTGTTGCACTAAAACCAATGCCAGGCTGCCCTCATGAGTGAGGCTGAGGGTCCTAATGGCTCCCTGCACCAATCAGGTTAGCTCAAGATAAGGAGGAGTTAAGAATGAGAGTGAAGACTCAATGACCCCAGCTCAGCACCTCTTTCTCACTCTTGCTTTTGTGACCCTGGGGTCCCCAGGTACTTCTTCAGTGGGATCTTACTCTTGCCACATCTCAGCTAATATAAGATAAGGTGGTAGTAATGTCTTATGGTAGCACCTCCCCAAGATATGGAAAATAACTAAGTTATTTTTATTAAATGGCTTAAAGGCCTATTGGATACAAACACTACAAGTGTAATAGTGTCACCTGCATAGGGGCACCTACCCAGGGTTAATGGGCCAAGGTCATGTAGATACCACCTATTTGGCTTATGCGGTAGGCAAATTTTTTTTTTTTTTTTTTTTTTTTTTGAGACAGAGTCTCGCTCTGTCGCCCGGCCTGGAGTGCAGTGGCCGGATCTCAGCTCACTGCAAGCTCCGCCTCCCGGGTTTACGCCATTCTCCTGCCTCAGCCTCCTGAGTAGCTGGGACTACAGGTGCCAGCCACCTCGCCTGGCTAGCTTTTTGTATTTTTTAGTAGAGATGGGGTTTCACCGTGTTAGCCAGGATGGTCTCGAACTCCTGACCTCGTGATTCGCCCGTCTCGGCCTCCCAAAGTGCTGGGATTACAGGCTTGAGCCACCGCGCCCGGCCAGCAAAATTTTTTAAATGTCCCCATCCTCAAGATCACACCTCTGATCTCTAGAATCTTTGAATAGGCTGAGATACCACGTCCATGAATACATTACATTCACAGCAAAAGGGGCTTTGCAGATGTAATTAAGGTTACTAATTAGTTGACCTTAAAATAGGAAGATTAACCTGGATTATATGAGTGGGCTCAATGTAATCCCATGTGTTCTTAAAGGCAGTAGAGGAGGATAGCAGGTGAAGTCAGAGAGATTCAAAGCACAAGGATTCAACTTGCTGTTGCTGGCCTTGAAGATGCAGGAGGCCATGAGCCAAGGAATGCAAGCAGCCTCTGGAAGTTGAGAACGACCTGGGTGCTCAGTCCTACAGCTGCATGAAACTGAAATCTGCAAACACCCTGAGTGATCCGTAAGTGGATTTTCTCCCAAAGCCTCCTGAGAGGAGCCCAGGCCAGCTGACACATTGACTTCAGCACTATGAGATTAAACAAAGAGCCTACCCAAGGCTGTTACCGGAAGGAGGGCCTCAAGTGTAAGTTACTCAGTTTCTTGGCGTTTTGAACAAAGAATTGGACAAAACACACAAAGTTACAAAGGACTGAAAGATAGGAAGGAAGTAGGGAAAGCAGGAAGGTATTAAAGTGAAAAAGGACTCCACAGGGTGGGAGTGGGCCCAAGCAAGTAGCTCAAGGGTCCAGTTGCAAAGTTTTCTGGGTTTTAAGTACTCCTGTTGAGGTTCCTATTGGCTACCGCTTATCTGGACGAAGAATTTAGCCTGTGGCTAATTAAAGGTTGAAGTGAATTGGTGCCCTATGCAGATGAAGGGATGGTCCCTGCTTGGCCCTTGGCCCATCAAAGGCACTCTCCCTTTCCATCTGAGACGTGGTGGAAGGGGAGGGTTGTAGGGAGAGTAGCATTTGCTCCTTTGCTACTCTGGAGTGGGGAGGTGGGGTTTTTCCTTTTGGTTTAGCTTTAGGAAGTTGGTGTTAATTGGCCTTAGCTTCCTTGACCCCAGACCCAGGAGCTATCCTTTTGATTCAGCTTTGGGAAGTCAGTACGAATTGGCCTCAGATTCCTTGCCCCTACACCTTGGTGTTTTTCCTGGATTCAGCATGAATTGTCCTTAAGTTCCCTGCCTCCAGACCCTTATTCTCCTTCCTGAAGACCACTTGAACTTCTGAACCACAGAACTGGGAGCTAATAAATGAATGCAGTTTTAAGCCATTGAGTTTGCCAATTTGTTACAACAGCTGTTGAAAATGAATGTAATCTACAAAACAGGAGACTGTCACTTAGGGGAGAGACAGTAATGAGTTGTGAGCGCCTGGAGGGCGGAAACTGGGTGTTACTCATTTGGAGGCCTTACAGCCTGATATGTAGTAAATGCTCTATAAATATAAGTGAATGAATCAATGAATAAATGTTAAAAGAATAAGCAAAGGAGCCAGGCTCAGTCTATAATTAATGATTGCCCAAATAGCTGCAGATTCCAGGATGTGTTCAACCAAGAGGCAATGGTGCTGAGAGGTTAGTGCTCAAGAGTCTGATGTCTGAAGTCTGAGGTCTAATCTCAGTTTGGTCTGCTAGCTGTGTGACCCTTGGGCAAGTTACCTAACTTCTCTGTGCTTTTATTTTTCCATCTGCAAAGTTAGGATAGTAACAGTACCTACCTCATAGGGTTGTCACAAGGATTAACTAAAGGATGTACATCAAGCTTTAGTTAATGTGCAAGGATGTACATCTCGTCCACCCATCAAGTTCTAAGAACAGTGGCTTGTCATAGTAAATATTCAGTACATATTTGCAATTATTTCACAGATGGAATCAAAATGATCTGATTTCAATTTTTGTTTCTCCAACAAGGTGCTTGATTGGTCTCTACGCCCCACCCCCTCATATACACTCCAAAACTTCATTTTCTCCTTTATAAAATAAAGAGATGAACATTAAGAACATTCTTTATTTTAAAAATCTCTATCATGTTAAAGAGCAGTGGGCACTGTTATTTTAATCTAGGCAAAGCCCCATAGATCTCACTGTTGCTGGCTTTCCAAAGTGGAAATCATCAGCAAATAATGTTACTAATGCTGCAAACGAGTGGGGCTGGGTGGGGTTGGGCTGGCTCTCACCCTGCCCTCCAGATGCAATGAGTGTGGGGACACTGGTGACTTCCACAAAGGCTCATTGAAAAGTTCCAGTCCAGCAACGGCTTGGTCTAAGGCAAAGCTTCTTTTCTCATTGATTAGCTGAGCAGGGGGAGAGGAAGCTATTAGTTTTATTGTTGTTTTTCTTTATTGGACTCACAAGGCCTCAATGCCATAAACCCATAAACCAGAACTGGATACAATCCATTCTTAATTACACAGGGACAGATTATCTGCATTACAAATTGTCCACAGCAAACCTTGCTCACTAATTATTGATGAGATTGTCACTTGCCCTGCCTAAGCTCATGCGGGCATAAATGGTCCCATTTCTTACTGCGGACTTGGAAGGCCTTATATTAGAACTGCTTACGGGTGGACATTTCTCTGCCTGCCTCCCCACCTAGAAGAGAGGTTGCTTCACAGTGGGCACTGTGCTATCTATGAAACAGTTTGAATGTATGCCCTAGCCATGACCTTCCTTCCAGAACAGAGGAAGGGAGCCAGCCATTATAGCTATGTCCATATTCAACTCTAAGCATCAGGACCCAAACTCCAAGACAATGCCTGTCCTGTTTAGGCCGGTGTTTCTCATCAGTGTTTGGGGGGAAATCTCTATAGTAGAAACTATAGAAGGAGAGGGGACTGTCTTAGGGCATGTCAGAACATGCTCAGATTATTTCACAGCCCACAGCACCAAACATACCAATGTTCAAGGGTGAGCACTCAAACAGCTTTTGAAGCCCCAGGTGAATGATGCTCAGCTGCCACGGTATCATCTTATTCAATCACAGCATGGGCAATGAAGAATAAACTGCATTTGATTTCTCTTTGGCTGAGAAAGGATTTTGATGAGACTTCATCCTGGAGCTGAGTGTGTAGGTCCCAGGAAGACATGTTCTGGCCTCTTGGAGCTAAGGGTGGGGATGCCCAAGCCTCTGCTTGGGTTTATCTCAGCCAGAGCTACAGGCCCTTTGGATTGTTTTCTTTCCTGTGCCCCCGCCTTGAACTCTTGGCAAAGTTCGGAAATCTGTTTTCATAAAACCAATTCATTTTTCCATTTATTTGATTAATTGAAATTGCTAATATTCTGGCCTCTAGGTCATAAACACTGGGGAATAAAACCCCCTCTACATCTGTCCAGTGTTTTAGTGTTCACTAAGCATTTCACATCTATCATCTGAAAGGTAGGCGGGGAAGGGATCGCCATCATTTAGTTCATGGAGAGGGAGACATGTGTTGTCAATGATTACAGTTAGTATGGAGCAGAGTTGGGGCTGGAAGCTGGTTCTCAGAGTCCAAGTCTAGTTCTCTTGTGGGGTGACTAACAAGAGAATGAATGGATCTTGTTGAAACTATTCCAGTTTACCCCAGGACTGAATAGATTTTTAGGATCTGAGGCTTTTAGTTTTAAAACTGGGAAGTACTGGGCAAACTGGGAGGAGTTGGTCACTCTACTTCAGAATCCCAGGGTGTCTCTTGTGATAGAGCCCTGTCACCTCCATCAGGTTCAGGGGAGGGAGGTGCATGTAACTTGGCACAGGTGAGGCAGATGTTGTACCTGGAGCAGCCAACCAGGGCTGCTAGCTGAGAACAGCCAGAAGAACTTTGTGGATGATCAGAGAGTGACAGGCAATCCATCTAAGTCAGATCTTGGGGTGGGGTTTGATGAGTTGTGGAGGGACAGGAGGTACTGGTGATGGAGTGACCCCTCCTGCCTAGGCTGCTTGTGGAGACAGTTCATAGGAGAAGGATTTGGAAGCCTGAGAGTGCTGAGCCAGAGAGGGGACACTAACAGGAACTGCCTGGCCAGAAAGACCCATGAGAGAGACACTGATGGCCTAAAGACAAAGACAGGGCAGAGGCACCGTGGTAGGTTGATGGGATGATGGGGGATGGAGGGAAAACATCAGAGAAGGAGCAGACAGAGAGAGGGGTGTCCATGAGACAGTTTCAATTGGAGAAGAGTGTTGTGGCCCTCACTGCCATCCACAGAATCTGTGTCCTTGTGGGCTACAGCCTCCTTCCCTCCAGCCTCAAAATTAAATCCTTCCTGACAAACCAGCCAATCTCATTTAGTTAGGGCAGGAGGAAAGGGAAAATGATTTGTTCAAAGTGGCCTGAGCCTGAGCTGAGTCTTGAGCTCTCTAGTCCTGGTTAATGGGCTTTTAGCCTTGAATCAGGGTGAGAACCAGGCGGGCCACTTGGTTCATGGATGTGCTCCCTTGTCAGCCCCACTGTGTCGTTGACCCACTCCCAGGACTTCTCGCCCTGGGAACTTAGATGCCTTCCCCAGACTCTGAAGGATGGGATCTCAGGTCTTGGTTCCATTCCCTTACTTGTTAGCATTTTGCCTTTATTAATTTGAAGAAATTCAAATCTTATTGAGAAATCATTAAGTTAAACCAAACCCAGAACAAAGCAACTGAGTAGAAAATTGCAGACACCAGCTGCACTTTTTCCTTCCTACCCAGAGTGGAGAAAAGACTGTTTTTGTGATCAACACAGAGGCAAGCAGGGAGAGTGGGGCACCTTCACTGGGCATTTGGTCACCATGTGGCTGGCCAAAAAGCCCCAGGGGTTGGTGTCAATGTGGAAGCTGTGTAATGCTGCAGGGAATATAAAGAAGACAGTAGGAATCCACAAACAGATGGGATTTCCCATCCTTTTTTGTGATGGCAACCAGGTAGGATGTTATAACCCGCATTTTAGCTTTCCCTTCTGCCCCCTAGTCTCCATGTTTTATCTAATTTGTATTTTTCTTAGTCTTGATATATTTAATTTATATCTTTTACTTTATCACACATATTTCTTGAAAGCTGCTTCAAATCCGCTGTGGAACAACTTGAGGAATAAATACACAGTCTGACAAACCTCTCCACTAGCGTCCTTTTTGGAGCACAGTGCCACAGTATAAGACTAAGTAACTAGAGAAGCAGGATGGTGGAGTGGTCAGTGCATGCCTCCGCAATACTTTGTCCCAGTTGGTGTGCAGAAGGGGGCACACAGCCACCTCTAAGTTGTGCCAGTGCTTCCTAAACTCAGGAGAAGCAAGTGAACATGGCTCTGTATGAGCTGGCAAAGAAGAGTATCCATCACAGCTCTTGGTTCATGGCACCAAGTCACCCTGTCTCAGGATCTTATTGAATTGTGATTTCATGAATATCCTCATAAAGAAGCCAATCTTTCTGGAGCTTTCTTCCTGGAATTTCTGGGTTCTCAGATTTTATTTTCTCAGTCTGTCTTTACCATCCCGGGGGGAAACCTATTGTAACCTGCTTAGGTGAATTGAGATACATCTTATAAAATTCTTGGGTAATTGCAATAGCTTCCCAACCAGCATCTCTGCTTCACTCTTGCCTCCCTACAACCCACTGACTGACCATTAAAAAAATGTAAACATCACTATGCCACTTCCCTCTGTAGAACCTTGCATTGCTCTTGGTGTAAAATCCATGGTTCTTCCCAGGCCTTCAAGACCCTGCACGATCTAGACCCTACATACTCTTGTCTCCCTTGTCATTCTTCTTTTGGCTTCCTGAATACGCCCAAAGTATTCCTGTCCTTGAGTTTTTGCTTCTTCAATTGCTATTGCTTGTTGCAGGATTTTACTGTTTCTTCATGTAGTAAGTTCTTTCTTATTCTTTAGGTCTCAAATCTCATCTTAGACATGTCTTCTCTCCCAATCCATCTCAACTGGCTCTATCCCCTTCACTCTGCTCAACCTCAAAATTATCCATCACATCATGCCACTTACATCCAGCATTTATCACAATCTGCAATAATCTTCTTTATTTTCTCATTTGTTCATTGTACACCTTCCTGAGCAGTGTATAAGCTTCAGAGGGCAGAGACTTAATCCGTTTTGATTTTAGTTATAACTGAGCCACACCTAGCACCTAGAACTGTGGCTGGCATGTAGGAAGTTCTTAATAAATATTTGTGAGATTAATGTATCAATGACTTAAACTAGAAGTTCACAAACTATGTCTCATGGACCAAATCCAGCCTGTTGCCTGTTTGTGTAAATAATGTTCTGTTGGAACACAGCCTATTCACTTACATATGCTACATGATTATGTATTGTCTGCTGCTATTTTTGGTGCTACCATGGCAGAGTTGGGTACTTGCAACAGAGATCATATAGCCTGCAATGCTGGAAATATTTACTATCTGATCCTTTATAGGAAATGTTTGTTGACCATTGGCTTAAACCATAACCCTAACAATGACTTAATCCATATGGGTATTTAGCATTTCACTTAATGAGAAACAGAAGATCTCAGGGTCAGTTCAGTGGCTCAATGATGTCATTCAGAACTCACAATCCTGCTATTTTGTGCTCCTCTGTGCTGGAAACATCTTCCCTTGAAGATCTAAGATGGCTGCCACAGCTGAACACATGATGTCTTGCACGTCAGAGTTCTAAGGAAAAAGGAGCTTAGTGAGAGAAAAAACTGGCTTTCTCCTTTTCCAAAGAGAAAATCCTCTCCCTAATGATTCCAGATGGGCTTCTCCTTGTGTTTATTGGCTAGAATGGGGTCACATGCTCAGTGCTCGGCCAGTGAGACTGCCATGATTGGCTTAGACCAGACATGATTCATGCCTTGAGGTTGGGCATAACACCTGTAGTGAGCAGAGAAGGCAACGTTTGTCCACTTGTATGAATGAAGCATACTCAGTTTCCTCAAACTCAAGGTGGTTGTGATTCAGGACTGAAGTTTGTCTACGCTCTCCCCTTGATAGAATTAGGAATGGATGGGCACATTATCACTCTTTTTTCCTTTTCTAGCTCTCAGGTGGGTCTTCTGTCTAATCCTTTACCCTCTTCACCATTTTCTTCCCACTCGCTCCCACCCTTGACCATATAACATAACTTCAGGCAAGTAGGTCTCAGCCGACTTTATGACAATCTCACTTGATTCAGATTTTCGTAAGAGGACAGTCTGGCCTCATTATAAAGATTTAGGAGCACCAATTGAGACTGTAAAATGTTCCCAATTCTATTCCCCTCCAGCCAAGTCTGATGCTTTAAACTCCACTAGACAAGGGACACTTTAGTTTAATGCATTGTTCTTCAGAATGTCTCTGTTAAAATGAATGGTATTTTCAAAAGACCATGCATGATGTGAGCTTATGGCTTAAGCTCAAAGGTATGACATCACATATCATTTTGGATGACGGAAATCTTGACCTTGAGAGGAGCAGGGAGAAGTGTTATCATGGAAATAGCACAGAATCATGAGGTACCTGGATTCCAGTTCCTGTTTATCTATTGCTCTGTTATCCACCTGAGGTAAATTCACTTTCTCTTTCCGGACCTCACCTCCCTCATCTGTTTGTTGAAAGGGTTGGATTCAGTGATCTTTGAGGGCCCTTTCAACTGGTGAAGAGGGATTGGTCACACACTTTGTACAGTTTCATGTCCGCATCACTGCATTCATTCACTCCTCATTTCTTGAGTCATTCTTCCAATCCGTGTTTATTGAGAAATTCCCACGTGCTAGGAGTTTTCCTGGATGCTGGGAGTGTAGTATTCCTACTCTTATGAAGCTGACTGTCGAATGGGGAAGCCAGAAAGAGTACCGAAGTAATATAACACCGTGAGACAAGTGTGAGGAAAGAAGAGACAATATCGCATCACGGGCTCATTTCAGTCCAAGGCAGAGAGGCAAGGTGTTACCTCATGCAAGGGGTCAAGGGTGGCTCCCCAGGTATGGAGATGTTTCAGCCTGAAGGAAGAGTCTGAGTTGACCAAGCTAAAAAAGCGTAGTGGGAGAATCTCTCCAGTAGGGGTATTGGCCTGTGTTAAGAACTGTTAGTAAACTGTTTATCATTTTTTCTATATCAGGTTCACCATTTTTCAGTCAATTCACTTGCTATGTGGCCCATTCAAAATGACAGTGGAAAGAAGAATCAGATAAATTTAAGAAGAACCTGAACCAAGTTCATCCAACCAACCATCACTGGGATCATAGTTAATATCTATTTTATTACTTAAATAAACCTATACTATGCATTTTAAGCATGCCACATATGTCAGATTTATTGCTTTAAAATAGAATTATCAAATTGTCACAATGTGCTAGGCACTGGGTCAGAGCCAGAAAAGGGAAGTAGAAGAGGACACAGACCACAGTCTCCAGGAGCTCAGAGCTTAGTTTGGAGACAGTTGAGAACATTAACTGCCTGGGTACAGTGTGTTCCCAGGCACACAGAGGATGCTGACACTATCAGGCTGGGGCCACGAAAACTTTCAGAAGGCCATGAGCTCCCTGAACTGAAATTATTTCTTATTTATTTATTTATTTATTTTACTGTGGTAAAATAAACATAACAAAGTTTATCATTTTAACCATTCTTATGTGTATCATCCAGAGGCATTGAGTACATACACAGTGCTATACAACCATCACCACCATCCATCCCCAGAAACCACTCATCATCCCAGAAAGAAACCCTGTGCCCATGCAGCAAACACTCCCTGTTTCCCAATCACCCCAGCTCCTGGAAACCTCGATTCTACTTTCTGTCTTTGTGAATTTGCCTACCCTAGACACTTCACATAAATGGAATCACACAGTGTTTATCTTTCTGTGTCTAGCTTGTTTCACCCAGAACAATGTCCTTAAGATTCATCCATGTTGTAGTATGAATCAGTATTGCCTTCCTCTCAAAGGCTGAATAATATTCATATATATATATACACACACATATATATGTATTTATGTGTATATATATATTCACACACCACATTTTGTTGAGCCATTCAACTGTTGATAGACACTTGGGTTGTTTCTACCTTTTGGCTACTATGAACACAGCTGTACAAGTGTCTGCTTGAGTGCTTGATTTCAATTCTTTGGGGTGCATACCCAGGAGTGGAATTGGTAGATCATATGATAATTCTATTTCAATTGAATTTTGAAGGCTAAGAATGACCAAGCTAGAGGAAGCAAACACACAATAGATAAATGCCAAGGGAGGACGCATTTCTGTGGGGTGGTCCACCCATCGTATAATCTCTCACTTGTCCTGCCCTCAAAGAGCATGCTGTGTCCCACTGTGGCTACAACCATCAGCTCAGTTCCTGGTTTCCCTGGAAGTGCAACTCTGGGTTCATTCAGGGAAAGAGGATGGATCATGGCACCCTGTGAGACATACCCTCCTTTCCTATCTCCTTCCCTACTTTCACCCCACCCAGAAAAATCCTGGGTCTTTCCATTCTCCTGCCTCCCTCACTGAGTTGTTTTGAAGATCAAGGGGCAGTATGAATTGAAAGCGCTTTACACCTTGTAAGGCAGTAGTAGATATTTGTGGACATAGCTGTTGCTATTGTCCTCATTGTCCTCTTTGTTAGGACCATTGTGAGCCTCCAGTAACCTCTCCTGGCCTGAGGAAGCAAAGGGGGAATCACCCCAACCCCCTGCACAGGTACTTCATCATGGCGAGGAACAGGTTTCTTATTTACTCAGGCCTGCCAGGCTCATGAAACGAAGCCCAGGTAGAACACCTTCAATGGCTGCGTCTCTACACCACACCCCAATCTCTTCTGACACCAAAGTCTATAATAATAACAGATGAAAGCAGAGATTCACTCACCACATCCTGAGACATACAAAGGAAACCAGGCTGCTATTTTCACTTAGAGTGTCTACAGATCTGCATGGGAGAAAATTTCTAGAAATTCTGGAGCTTTAGGCTCTTCCCTCCAAGAGTTGGTTTCCAAGGCTTGGTTTACTTGATTTCAAACATCTAAACCATAGGTACTCAGGAACGGCTGTGTGTTTGGCACATTGCTAGGGTCTCTGGGGGTAGAGAAGCCCAAGACATGGGTTCTCAGCTTTCAGTCTGGTCATTGCCTTCATTCCAAGGTGCTCAAATGCTCAGTGTCTATTTCCTAACACCTCTGTTCCTGTTTTCTGTTATATTCTGTTGTTCTGGGCTCTGAGGGTGACTGCCATCCTCTGTTAAAAGGTTGTCTACTTTCAAGTAACTCCTTTGCTTTCACTTGGGAAAGCTGTCTTTCAGTTACTGGCTGCCTATCTGGTTTCTACCTATAGTCAATCAAAACACAGGAAACTATCTGACATGGTATAAGATAAGATTCTAAATTGCGTGGCACATAAAATTGCTCCAGAGTCCCTGGACCACGCTAGACCTCTGATAATTAGCAGAGATCCAGTTTCCCCTTAGGCTCAGAATGGCAAATAGGTGCCACTCGGGCTGCGTTTCTCTGCCTCCAGCAGACATGCTTAATCCATCTTCGTGCTTTTCAGCTGAGCCAAGGCTTGGCTTCTGACCTTTCCTCATTGCAAAGCTGTTGGCAGCCACCATCAGTCTATCTGAGTTGGCACTTAGAGTATGTAGCAGACAGCTGGTATTCCACCCCAATATGCTTTCTGGGCCATCCCCCCAGCTGCTGGGGGTAATGGCTCTCACAACCCACCACTGCACCTGACTCCTGAGAATTGTTCTCTGCTGGCTCTGATAGGAGCCATCTTACCAGGAAGTGTCTCAGATGTTATGTCTTGACTGATATAAGAGCACGAAAGCCTGATAACCTTGTCTCAAGGTGGGGCCACTCTGTGGTGCTATTTGTACATATTGGTATTTCTGGGATCAAGCTGAGAATGACTGTGGCTTTGCTGAGCCCTTCTCCTTGCTCCATCCCCCTTCCCTCACATCCTTACAGCTTTTGTTTTAGTTTGCTTGCACCTTCAACAGATCACTCACAAGAATCCTCATCTCAGGGTCTGTTCCTAGAGAAACCTGAGCTAACCTAGGTCATCTGCCATACCTGCTTCTGCTCCTATACCCAAGAAGGAAAAATCAAGGACAAAGATAAATTGATAATGTGCAAAGTTTCCCATTCTCTGGCTCCTGCACCGTAAACAAACCATCATCCCACAAGTGTCTTCTGGGCTCTGGACTTGTGCCAGGTACTGTGCTGTGCACTGAGGACACACCCGCACATAAGACCAAGGAGGGTCCGTCTTCATGGAACTTCCATTGTATCTTAGCTCGCTTTTCCTATACCACTTGCTTTATCTGTTCCATGTATCTCTGGATTTCAGGTCGCCATTGGCCCTCTGCTGCGTGTCCCAGTGCTGGCATTCTACCCTGTTCTGACAAAGGTCATCTCTCAGATGGTTAACTTAGTCTTAACCTTGGTGTTCACTGGCTGCTGGAGCCTTCTCTTGTTTGCTCTGATTTTAGGCCAGCCTCTGTCTCATACCAGGACATATGTAACTTTGGAGATGGCTGGGTCAGGCACAAGCCTGAAGTGAGGGAAGCTTAGAGGGGGTCAGCATTGTCCATAGTGAGTTAGAATACAACTTATAATACCATCACTGATAACACCCGCTTGCATTCAGCACTTTGCGATTTACAAAGCACATTTATGCTTGCTATCTCATTTGCTTCTCCAACAATCTTGGAAGGTAGACTTAATTAGCTCTGTTTAAGTGGTGAGTAAGCTTAAGGGTGGGTGTAGATATGACTGGACTGTGAGCAGGAAATCTCTACCCCAGACCAAAGTGAAGGAGGAAGATAGAATGGAAAGAACAGAGTAGCTTCTGAAGCGTCTCTCAGAAGACAGAAAGTCAAGTAGCAGAATCAAAGACCTTCCACTGCCCTCTCCTCTATCTTCTGTTCAACTCAGGGAGTAGAAGGTCTTTGACCCTATTGCTTGGCCTTCCATCTCCTGAGAGACTCTTCAGAATCTATCTATTCTTTCCATTCTACTGTGCTCTGGTGTTCTCATTATCTGCAGCAGAAGTTTTATAATTTGCAGCTTATAGACCCCTAGAGATTCATGGGAGAGTTTCAGAGAGTTCATAATCCCCTTTCCCCAAATTGAAGTGTATGTCTATTTTTACCTGCAAAGTAATGCACACATTTCACAAGATCCCCAAAAGCATCTGCAAACCACAAAAGTCAGGAATCAGTGCTTAGGTTTTGTGGCCAGGATATACAAAGGACCTGAGATGAGGACGGAGAAAGGTTTTCGATAATATCAAAACATCCACTACAGATGCAGAAATTGTATGTGTAGGCACAGCTGTGATGTCCATGGAACATCTGGCTGATAAATGAATCTTCCTCTTTCCCGTGATTTTGAATCATGCAGTGACTGAATTTTAGAGCGAGATGCCTGTTCACTGCTGGGCACTTGATTGTCTCTCTGGGTCTCTTCATTGGTAAAAAGAGCACATTGTGACAGGTTATCTTCAAGGGCTCGCCCATCACTGATGTTTTGTGCTGTTGTAAAGAGCCTCAGAAATCATCTCTTTCAGGATCTGTTTAAAAGGTTGCAGCATGCAGTGGCCAAGGGTGGGCTTCCGAGCCAGAAAGTTCAGGTTGCAATCTCAGCTTTTCCTCTTGGGCAGGTTTTCTCTTTGGGCCTTAGTGAAATGGTGATAATGATGACAGCTTCCTGTAGGGTTACTTTGAGGAGCACAAGAGTCAGTCATGTGAAGTGCTTAGACGAAAGCCAACCACACAGTAGGCACTCCATCTGAGTAAGTGTTGACTTTTGTGTAATTTGCACATAGAAGAGAGAACTGAAGGGTAATAAGTAATTTTGAAAAGGTCAATACAGTGAGAAAGAACAAGCCTCATATTCTTGATTCCTAGTCTGTGCACCGCCCTGACTGCTACACTTGTTATCGTTCTTCATTTCTCCAAAGACTGAAGATTGTTCTCAGTATCCGCACAGCCTTAGAAAACGCCATTCCCTAGACCTGCTGATAAATAAATATTCAGGGAATTTTAAAGACCTCTATAAGGGCCAGAAAGCACCTCGTACTATTATTTTCTATTCAAATTTTCATTCCTATTCCAGTCAAGTCCCAATGTCCCATCTTTGAACACTGTCCCATCAGGAAGATCCTGCTGTGTCTCAGATGCAAGTTATCTTGCTGGATCTTAGCTGACATTTCCTACACCATTAGCATTGTTTGTTTTATATGTCTCTGGATTCCAGGCTGCCATTGGCCCTCCGTTATGTGTCCCAGTGCTGGCATTCTGCCCTATTCTGATGTAGGTCATCTATCAGATGGCTGACTCAGTCTTAACTTTGGTGTTCACCAGCTGCCTGCTTTCAGAGCTGTCTCTGGTTTGCTCTGATTTTAGGCCAGCCCCATCTCATACCAGAGCAGGTATGGCTTGGGGGATGGCTGGGTCAAGTGCAAGTCCGAAGCGAGAGAAACCCAGAGAAAGTCAGCATTGTCTATAGTGACTTAAAATGCAACTTACAATACCATCACCAGTAACATCCTCTTCCATTTAGTATGTTGCAATTTATGAAGCATATTTATGCTCACTATCTCATTTGCTCCTCCAACAATTTCACAAGGTAGACTTAAGTAGCTCTGTTTAGGCCAGGCGTGGTGGCTCATGCCTGTAATCCCAGCACTTTGGGAGGCTGAGGCGGGCGGATCACGAGGTCAGGAGATCAAGACCATCCTGGCTAACATGGTGAAATCCCATCTCTACTAAAAATACAAAAAATTAGCCAGGTGTGGTGGCAGGCGCCTGTAGTCCCAGCTACTCGGGAGACTGAGGCGGGAGAATGGCATGAACCCAGGAGGCAGAGCTTGCAGTGAGCTGAGATCGCGCCACTGCACTCCAGCCTGGGCAATAGAGCAAGATTCCATCTCAAAAAAAAAAAAAAAAAAAAAAAGGTAGCTCTGTTTAAGTAGTGAGTAAGCTCAGGCCTAGAGAAATTGAGTAACTTGGGTAAGGTCACACAATTTTTTTTTGAAAATGTAAAATTGATGGCGAGGTGCAGTAGCTCATGCCTGTACTTCTAACACTTTGGGAGGCCAAGGTGGGAGGATCACTTGAGCCTGGGAGTTCAGACCAGCCTGGGCAACATAGCGAGACCTTATCTCTGCTAAAAAAAAAAAAAAAAAAAAAAAAAAAAAATTAGCTGGGCTTGGTGGCAAGTACTTGTGGTTCCACCTACGTGGGAGGCTGAGGCAGGAAGATTGCTTGAGCCCTGTAAGTTGAAATTGCAGTGAGCCATGATGGCACCATTGCACTCCAGCCTGGGCAAAAGAGCAAGACTTTGTCTCAAAAACATAAAAAATTAAAAAAGGTAGAATCGAAAACCAGATCTATCTGACCTGAAGTCCGTTTTCTTCCAGCTGTGCCACAGTTGGGACGTCAGAGGGTTCTTAGGTCTGAAGCAAGTGGAAAGAAGTCAGCTAGTTTGGGAAGAGCAACAAGATCTCAGGAGACAAGAGGGCCGAGGTTGGGAGCCCGGTTGTTCTAAGGCACAGCACTGTGACAGAGTACACCTTAAAGAGTTGGGCTTCTTTTGCCTTCCCACTTATGTGGCCTTTAACTGCATAAGAAGCACTGGGAGCCTCAGCTATAGGGTCTTTTATCTCTGTTTCTTCATTTCTTGTCACATCTCCCAGGAAGTTCTATTGTGTCCACAGAGATGAGCATGGGCTTTAAAACTAATCTGACTTTAAATCTTTATTTTGCTACCAGGAAATCTTGGGCAAGTTACTCAGCATCCCTGAGCTTCTGTTTCTTCATCTGCAAAAATGGAATAAACACATCTGCCTTGCAGGGGGGTTGTGAAAATTAAATTAAATAATGATGCATTGTTATCAGGAATACTTGGGGAGTAATGACCCACAAAGGGGTTTAAGTTCTTGGCCAGAGAAACCCAGTGGGCCTTCCCATGAGAGGCTGGGTCTAGGCCTCAGCTTTGCCTTGTCTACTCTGGGCTCCATTTATTTTTTGGAGTCTCTTCTGTTGCAAGCTAAATAGTTCCTCCTGCTCACTGGAGTCTATGCTGTTCCCTCTGGCTACAGATTCTAAAATGTTCCTTGCTTAGCAGTTGCTTAGCCAAGCTGGGCCAATTAAGCTGCATTCCTCTAATTGTTTTGGTGGCTTTTCTCGAACTCCCTCCAATTTGTCTACAAATCAGTTCTAAATTTAGACCCACCCGCCAAATCTTGGAGCTCTGAGCTTTTCACTGCTCTAGCCAACCATGAGGCTATTCTGCCTTCAGTGATTGGATTTGGGGGTGGTTCTCTTCCTCTCTCTCTTCTCCTTCCTCTAATTATCAACATGTAGGCATGAAATGACTTTGTGACATGGTTTATTTTGTTTGTAGAGTGCAGGTCCATTTTCAGTTACCAAACAATTATTTGTATTTAAACTCCCAGGAAAATGGTAGAGAATTAAAGGTGGGATGAATTTATATGCCCTAATTATTTTTACATTCCAAAACTGCACAGAGAAAACAAACCAATGTTGACATAACAGGGGAGAAAAGGTAAGAAAGTAGGGGCAAGAATAAAGTTATTTGCTCTCTGTATTTTTATGCCCCACTCCCTGCACTTTTTCTACCTTCCCAGTTTGCATTCACCAAAGTATCAGGACCCCTGGCTTGGTGAGTCTAACACAAAGAACCTGCAGTGTCTTTGTCAGGCAAGCAGGGCCCTCCCAACACCCAGGAGACAGATTTCAAAGATCCCTATTCTCCCTCCTTTTTTCTCTCCCTCTTCCTTCCTTTTCCTTCATCCTCTTCTCCTCTCTTCTTCCTCCTCCATGTCAATATCAAATTCATTGCCACCAGCCATCTTTTATACTTATACTTAGAGTGACTTATGCTCTTGAAAGCTTTTTCATAGACACAGTCTCATTTGAATTGTACAATAGTCCTGGGCAGGCCAGGGCGGGTACATACGACTCCATTTGACAGATGAAAAAAGTGCTCTAGAGAGGTTTAGCAACTTGCACAAAGTCAAACAGCTCATCGATGAGCTCTCAAAAAGACCCAGGACTTCTGGCTTCAGTCTTGGTCACAATTGGTGCTCTACAAACATTTGTCAAATGAGAGAATTCTGATCTCACTGCTGGCTAACGGATCAGATCAACACAGCCAAAGTCTTCATGACAGGCTGGCAGGCTGGCAGACAAGCCAGAATCTTCCATTGTCTCAGAGCTTCATTCCTATCAACCCAGAGGACACCTGTTGACTGTCCCCAGGAAACCACTGCAGACATGTCTCTTTGTTGTCAGCAGAGTCCCCATGGACATCTCACAAGTCTTTGAGGATGCCCACAGGGCCCTGAAGGGAAGGAGACATGATGGCTGGCTAGAAGAAATGCATCCACAGGTGGCTGAGAGTTTTTTCACCTACTGTAGACTCCAAGTCTCTTTCTCTTAGGGCCCCAAAGGCATGTTAGCACATAAATTTAAATCTAACAGCAAGTGCTTGGATCTAACAATATTCTGAGTGCACAGGCCATGCAGAGCTGACAATCCTGGTGCCTTGTATAGATGACATGTCCCTGCTTTGTAAAATGGGCCTCTCACTTCTATATACATGAGTTAGCATTTTTTCCTATAAGAATCAGGTGAGATAAGGAGTTTAAACACGTTTTCAAGAGAGAAAGTTCTATATAAAATAGACAGTAATCCTATATAAAGAACTCCTTTGTTGCTGTGATTACAATAATCCTAGCAGAAAAGTTGACCTTAATATGGGATGGAATCAGAGATGGAAGAGACTTTAGAGTCAAGTTTCCCAGCCCCTGAGTTTGTGGGTGAGAACACGAAGATCCAGACAGAAATGATGATCCCACAGGGCCACACAGCAGGTGTCAGGAGGGACAGTTTTAGAACTCTGTCTCCTGGCTCATCCCTTTGTATTCCGTCCTTTTGTTTTGGATGCTGTTTGTAACGTCTATTTTTCTTTCCTTAATTTCTCCCTCTTTCTTTTCCTTTTTCAAAATTCAATACGTGCAAAATGTCTTATAAATATTCCTTATTCACAGCCTTTTCTCTCTTCAAATATATCTGTTTTATGTCCCATTACCTCACAATCTTGTGATGTTGCTTTAAATATACTTAATAAATCCATGCTGAGGGGGTAAAAAGAAGAAACCACAATGACCAACTGTGCCACTCCACCCGGAGATCATTTTATTTCAATAGACACCTTCACATACCTCCAAGAAAGAGAAATGACTATTCATGAAATTTCAAATTCTGTGGCAGGCCATTTGGGATTTTCCCCAGATTGCACATTGATTAGGGGGTTCATCTCACTCTTACCTCATAGTTGAATATGTGGCTGCCTTCTCTTATTGGCTAATTGCTCTAACCTTCTGAGCTCTGTGACCCTGACTGACAGCACTGGACATTTCCACAGCCTTGTCCAAAGAGGCCTCCACCAGCAGGGCTGGTTTCTGACACAGAGTGTTTGCAGGTTATTCCATATTCTTTGGGTCAAGGATGAAGCTTGAGCTTCTTTCTGCATATTTAGTAATTAGACCCAATATGTTCCCAATGAGTGTGCATGAAATTGAAGGGTGGTGTTTCCTCAGGATGTGTTTCCTGGGTGAAGACTGCATGTGAAATTGTCGGGCTGGTATCAAAAGAGGATTTAAAAAGAACATTTTACTCAAGGAGAAGCAGCAAATGGACAGACAATTCCCCACTTAACATCAGTCATCTGGTCCTTCTTTTCTTTCCCAGTTGGCTCACGGACTTTGCATCTTTTCTTGCATGTATAGAACCTACTATAGATCCTGAAATTTCAGTGTTCAGAGAATACCAGTGCTGGGCTGTGAGACATTGGTGCCTCCAGGGCAAGAAAGGATGTGCCCCACAATCGAAGAAGGGGGACAAGAAAGAATGAGATTTCAGAACTTGGAGGACTTAATTTCAACAGTTTTGGAAATTACCTAGTCTAACCTCCCTCAACTACTTTGTCAGTGAGCCTGAGACTGTCTATAGGGTATGCAAGAATGTATTTTGCTGGAAACACACAGCACCATTTGGACTGTGTGAATGTGCGTGCACCTTACACAATCAACAAAGAGCTGTGCCTGTATGCACACATATGCCCATCTGCTCACAGTGTGGACAAGCCCAGGACAAGCATCCTTATCTGTAAAATGGAGCCTTGATATCCGCACCGTTTACTTCACAGGGTTGTGAAGAGGGTCAGTAAGATCATGCTTTGAGACACATAAGATATATATTTTTGAAAATGTGAGTGAAACCTTGGTGTGCATGGGATTAGGTGCATAACTGGAGGAAGCTGTGCTTGCTAAGAACAGACCTACTTTGGGGCCCGGGGAGCAAAAGATATCTCTTGCCCCCAACACACAACCCTGAAGGTTGGGCAGGCCACAGCCAGCTGAGAAGGGAGAAAAGGAGCCTGACGAGGTATGTGGATGAGGAGGCTGTGGTGGACAAGAAGGAATGGCCCTTTCTCAGGACATGTAAGAGGCTGCCTTATCTTGAACATTCTCCAGAATAATGGGGGATCACCTGGGGTGCTGAGGTCCTCAAGGCCACCAGGTCTGGGGCTCAGACCTACTGGGGCTGGGTGTTTGTGTACCTAGATGACAGCTGGCAGATGTGGAGTAGTACATGGGTGAGAAAACAGACTGGGAGAGTGAAACACATTTGGCTGAGGCTGCACAACAGGATGTGTAAAGTGAGGGACTACAAACAGGCCAGTGTAGCTCCAAACCCAGGATACTCTTCTCAGCATCACAAACAGGGCAGTGGAAGAGAAGAGGGCTGTTCTGTGCTGAGGAAACCTGAAGCCCAAGGAACAGGCCTTGCCTGTGCTCAGGATGAAGAAGGTAGTGGCCTCTGATTGCATCCTTCCTCCTCTGGGGAGGGTTGGTGAGCTCTACCACCCTTCTAGAAAGGATGGCTCAGACTCCCCACTTCTCTCCTTTTTCTCCAGTTTCTTTCTCCAGTTGCACAAGCCCAAATCCTTCCTGTAACCCTTGACTCTTCTCTTTCTCTCCTTGTGAACTGTTCCTTTGAAATATGTTCAGAAACTTAACAGTTCTCACCATCTTCACTGCTGCTATCCTGTCCAAGCCCCACCATCTCTCTCTGGTCTCATGCATCTCCCTGCATCCACCCTTACTGCCTGTCATCTCGTCTCTGCACAGCAGCCACAGGAATCCTTTTCATGGGTAGTCAGTTCATGCCTCTCTTCTGAGGGAAACCCCCAAAGGCCTTACTATTATTTGAATGTGTCCCCCAAAGTTGATGTGCTGGGAAAATAATCCTCAATGCAGCAGTGTTGAGAGGTGGGACTCTTAAGAGGTGATCAATGACATATGGATTAATGTCATTATTGTAGGAATGGGCTCCTGATAAAAGGATGGGTTTGGCCTCCTTTCCTCTTTCTCTTTTGTCCTTGTGATGCCTTCCACCTGTATTGACACAGACAGAAGGTCCTCACCAGATGCAGCCCTTTGACATTGGACTTCTTAGCCTCTAGAACCATGAGCCTCTAGAAATTTCTGTTTATTATAAATTACCCAGTCTGTGGTATTCTGTTATAGCAGTGCAAAACTAACACAGAAAATTGGTATTAAGAAGTGTGGCTATTGCTATAACAAATATCTGAAAATGTGGACATGGCTTTGGAACTGGGTAATGGGTAGAAGTTGGCAGAATTTGGCAGGTCAGACTATAAAAAGCCTATGTTGCAATAAATGAAACATTAACCCATTTATGCCTAAGGTGGCAATTTTTTTTTAATTTTTGCAATCAGATCTTGGTGATGACCTTGAGTGCTAGGATATAAATAACTACCACATGCTTAGCATTCCAATAATGGAACACTAGGCAAAATTATGGGCAATTCTGGTGAGGGCTCATAAGAAGACAAAAGTCATACGGAAAGCCAAAATCTTAGCAACTACTTGAATAGTTATAGAATGTTAGTAGAAACATGGGTGGTAAAGGCCATTCTGATGAGGTCTCAGACAGAAATGAGGAAGAAGATATTGGAAACTGGAATAAAGGCCATCCCTTTTATATAGTTGCAAAGAACTTGATGACATTGAGGACAATGGACTTTGTGGAAGGCAGAACTTAGGAGTGATGAACTAGGATAGCTGGTAGGAGAAACATCTAAGCAGCACAGCATTTAAGATGCTGTATGGCTTCTTTTGGCTGCTTATTGTAAAATGAGAGATGAGAGAAATATTTTAAAGTGGGATTTATAATTAAAAGGAAAGCAGAAAATAAAACTTGTGTAAATGTTCAGCTTGGCCATGTAAAGAATGAAAGAGTATATTTAGGAAAGCAAACTAGGGTGTGTCCAAG
The DNA here is from genome assembly GCF_007565055.1 of Rhinopithecus roxellana. Taxonomy (NCBI): domain Eukaryota; kingdom Metazoa; phylum Chordata; class Mammalia; order Primates; family Cercopithecidae; genus Rhinopithecus; species Rhinopithecus roxellana. The sequence goes on from NC_044567.1 coordinate 50,466,615, forward strand.
TGACTATTTGCTAAAGAGACTAATAGAATAGAAGGGAGCCTGGGACAGTTTACCAAAAGCATAGAAGAAAGACCCTGAAGGCATTTTAGAGGTCTTCCAGGATGTCCTTTCCATCTAGGACCTTGAGAGAAGGGTTTTCAAAGAAGTGACCAGGGGGCCTCAGCATTCATTGCCCTGCACCACTTTTGGGACTCTGCTCCCCGCATTTTGGCACAGTACTCTCTGGCTGCCCCAGCTGTGGCTCAGGCAGGCTCAAGTGCAGCTCATACTCCTGCTTCAGAGAGTGCAAGTGGTATACCTTGGTGATGTTTATAGGGTGCTATTTCTGCAGGTGTGCAGAAAGCAAAGCTGTGGAGGTATCGTGGCCTCTACTTAGATTTCAAATAATGTATTGGAGAGCTTGGGAGCCCAGCAAGAGAACTTATCATGGAGCTAAGTCACTGCGGAAAGTTCCTACTAAGGCAATTCCTAGCGGAGACATGGGTGTGGGGTATCCCAGCATGCAACTCCAGCCTAGGAAAGCTGCAAGCACAAGACTCCAACCCGTGAGAGAATGAGTGGATTGAGCCTAGCACAGCCATAGGGGTGGGGCGGCTGAGGCCTTAGGGGCCCAGCCTCCACCCTTCTGTGCCCAGGATGCAGGACATGGAGTCAAAGGAGATTATGCTCCAGCTTTAAGACTTTGTGCTTTCCCTGCTGGTGTTTGGACCTACTAGAGACCAGTTACCCCTCTCTTCTTTTCTATTTCTCCTTTTTGTAATGGGAATATCTATCCTGTGCCTGTCCCATCATCGTACTTTGGAAGTGTATAATTTGTTAATTTCACAGGCTCACAGCTTATCTCAAAGTTTCTCTTCAAATTCACAGAGAATAATTTATCTCAGGACAAATCCTTGGGTCTCACTCATGTCTGATTTAGATAAGACTTTGGAGTTCGGAACTTTCGAGTTGATGCTGGAACAAGTTAAGACCTTTGGGACTATTGGGACAGAATGAAAGTATTTTCCATATGAGAAGAACATGAATTTTTGGAGCCAGACGCAGAATGCTGTGGTTTGAATGTGTCCCCCAAATTTCCTGTGTTGGAAACTTAATCCTTAATGCAACAGTGTTGGGATGTGGGAGTTTTGAGAGGTGCTTAGTTCATGAGGGCTCTTGCCCTTGTCAATAAATTAATGTCATTATCCCAGGAGTAGGCTCTTGATACAAGAATGAGTTTGGCCCCCTTCCCTCTCTCTCATCCATGTGATGCCTTCCACCATGTTATGACACAGCAAGGAGGCCCTTATCAGATGCAGCACCTTGATCTCGGACTTTCCAGCTTCTGGAACCATGAGCCAATAAAATTTCTGTTCATCATAAATTACCCAGTCTGTGAAATTGTTATAGCAACACAAAATAAATAGATGCCCCCATCCATTCATAGGACAAGGCCTTCTACGAGCTGCATCACCCACAAAAGACCTCTCTGGTCTCACTTCTTCCCATGCCCTTCCCCTGTCCTTGCTCACTGGCTCCAGCCACACAAGCCTCGCCTGTCTCAGGACCTTTGCATGGACTGGTCCTTATGCCTGGGTGTGGGGTCCACTTGACTCATTGCTATAGCTCTCGCAATAGGGCTTAACAAGGGTTCAGGAAATAGCTGTGCAATGAAGTTCAACTCTTTCTCTCATCATACTTTCTACCTTGTACCTTTTTCCTCAGTGTTTTATCCTCCAGAGCCCACCCTAGAATCCTCGCATGGGCTCTTAGAGGAAGGCCTGAGTGCTTTCCCAATATCTCTTACTTATGCAGAGAGGCAGCTGGAGGGCACAGAGTGTGAACATTTTCAAAATCCCATGCCAGTCTTCCTAGCTCTGCATTTCCCCACCACTTCCAGAAGCCCCATCTTCCTCTGTGTGCCATGCTTTTCTCAGCCCCCCAGGCAAGAATGAAGTCATTGTTGTTATTCACTGTGACTGGTTGTCATGGCAACAGGGCCAACACACATCCACAGAGTCCCGGGTTAGTGTGCACCAGGGGTTTAGCAAGGTGGCAGTGGTGGTAGTGGGAGTGGTGGGGGTGTTGGGCTGCTTGTATGGGTTTCTCCACAAAGGAGGCATCTGGGGAGAGAGCCTGATTGGGACTCTAGGACAGTGGCATGTGCTTACACACTGCTTAGAAGGAGCGTAATCCCAACACAAAGGCACCATTAACTGCAGAAAAGCTTGCACAGGGACCAGCTAGCTGCAGCCCTGGGAAAAGGCGCTTTTTGGATCATGTCCTGATAGGCTCTCTTCCTCTGCCTGGGACTTGGCTGATCTGGTCCAGTACCCAGAAGAGAAAACAGAGGGAGAAACAGACAAGAGAAAAAAAAATGCACGGAAAAGTGAGGACATGAGGCCACTCACATGTCTAAACCCAGATGTGGGTTCTGGTTAACTGCTGGGGTTGGGTCAGAAAAGGAGAAGTCAAAAGTGGATTCTAGATCCTTCCCCTGAGATAAAGGACTAACTCATCTATATGTATGGGTTACCTATTAGTTAAAGTAGTGCTAACTGCTATAAAAGATAAACTCCTAGATTCAGTGATTTAACCCAATAGAAGTTCATTCCCCACTCTACACAAAGTCTAATCAGCATTATTGAAGGCAGGAGTGGAAGGGGGCTCAGGACACCAGGCTGATAACAAGTCTGCCAAAATCAGGTGGCGTCCAAGATTGTCTTGGACCTTGGCATCCAGCAGACAGACTGTTAGGAAAAGCAGAGGGTCACATGGGAGGTTTTCAGGACTGGTCTGGAGGTGGGCTGCCTCACTCTGCCCACATCCCATTGGCTGGAACTGTCTCATGGCCCTACCTAGCTGCAAGGGGGCCTGGAAAATGTAGTGTAGTTGTCTGGTCAGAGTCTCTGCTGCAGGTTGAAAGGAAGCCTGGCCCTGGAGGCAGAATGCTGTGTCAAGGAAATGGACCGGAGGTGGACATTGCCCACAGCCAGACAGGAAGGGGCCCCCAGGCATGCAAAAAATACCCAGTGATAAGAACCATTCAGAATTAGAATCCAGATTGGCCTGACTCCAAAACCTGTGGTTATTTGTATTCTGAGGCTTCCTCCTACAGGAACTTCCTGGATTCTGTTGAAAGGAGACAGGAGAGAAGGTAGGGAAGAGGTGGAGTGGACATGGAGAGCAGGTAGTGATAAAGTGTGTGTCAGCCTGGTCTAGCTCCTTGGGTGCCCTGCGAGCTCTGCCCATGTTTGGTGCTCATGAGGGTTTCCGCTGGAGACTACCTTACCATTCTCTTTGAAGTTAGATGAGAACTCAGGTTAATGTGCACAACAGTAGCATGGCAAACAGGTGGGGAGCACAGGGATGGAACACAAATGACAGCTCAACAGAATCCAGAAACTTTTGGTCTAAACTGGCAGGGAATTCCACCTGAGGGGCGGAGTGAATTGGGGTCCTCAGCGAAAGAGGTGAGGGGGGTGGATTTCCATCCTGGAAGTGGAGGAAGAGCAGGCCAGGAGAGCCAGGCACACAGGCACAGGAAAGGCTGCTACAAGGAGAGGATGGAGGGGTCTCAGGGTGGAAGGGAGGCCTGCATCAGACCCACCTAAGCCTTTGGTGTCAGACTTTTCAGAGCTGGGGCTCCAGTGTGAAAAAGCTCCCTGCTAAAACTTGTTCTTTCTGTGAATGGTATACTGAGGCTCAGAAGGAGGAATCATGATTTTTCCAAAGTCACAAAGCTGCTTAGAATCAGACCCCAGCCTAGAACCTTCATCTCATGTCTCCTGGGTCAGTGGTTGTTCTACTTCTATAATTGTCCTACACACACATATTCTTTCATTCTCTCTCTCTCTCTCTCTCTCTCTCTCTCTCTCTCTCTCTCTCTCAAGTTCTGAGGAACCCAGGTAGACTTAGAATCTCCAGCAGAAATCCTGACACTCTGACAGTTGGAGGCTGATTTAGCTGCGTGTTTTCATAATTGAGTCTGTAACTTGCACAGATCTAATCCATATTTATAATCTTACATTGGGCAACTGATACCTTCTGTGTCTGCCAGCACGGCAAGAGCCCTGGCTGCAGGTTGCAGTGCAGAAGTGGGTCTCTGCTGCAGCGGGGAGCCCAGGAGGGAAGACCCGTCTCATCTCTGAGAATGATAGTGCGCTCCCTGAGTAGCTCCTGTGCAGGGTCTGTTTAAAACCCCTCAGTGATATGCAAAAAGAGGGTAGGAGAGAAGTTGCCTGATTTAAATTATATAAATTGTGAATTATAGAGAACCTTTAAAGATAGTAGTTTTTACACTTTCAAGGCATTCAGGAACCAAATAGGAAGCAAAACAAGCTCAATTAGAGGCACTCTGAGGACCACTTTAATGAATAGAAAAGAAAGTCCTGTGTAATTAACATGCTTTGTGCTGCTAAACTGGTATTCCGTGTGTTGAAAGCTACCTTTAAAAAAAAAGAAATATAAAATTATGGGGTGGCAACACTGTATACTATATGCTCTGCGTATTACTATGAACTCTGATTTGCATAGAGTAATAAAACACTAGCCCAGACCAGACTATCAACAGCACTAACCAAGGAGATTCTAGATCCTGCTGCACAACTAAGACACAGCACATCCTGCCTCAGGCCCCCGACCTCGGCCCAGACTGTGTCCCTGGCAGCCTTGCCATATATTCATGCTCATCCCCCGTCTTAGACATAACACCCTTTTCTAGCATGCTCCCCCTGTCCCCACTGAGTCTCGGACAGGCCTCTGAACTCACCGCCTCCCACGTGAGTGGCACAGGCACAGGAGATACTACAATAACACAGCCGCGAGACTGCCATTGATTTCCCGCTCTCAGTCTCTGCTTTAATCCATATTTTTATTAAGCTTTTTTGTTCAGGAAGGAACATTTAGGGAAAACCATGAAGGGCTGTCAGGAGCTGTTATTAGTCTTCTCAGCTACCACCAATGAGCTATTCCAGGCAGAAATATTTGCCATCAGACAGCAGACCCAGGGGCCAGCTTGGAAGCAGAGCTGATTTGGCCGACAGAAAGGAGAATAAAAGACGGTTCTCGAGATGCCAGGAGGACAATGGGAGCAGCAGTTTCCAATTTATTTCACTTCTATTGAACACTTTTTAGACCTCAGTACCCACATCTGGTGAGTTGGCGCCATCCTTCTCTTAGAACTACTGAGGCTTATTGCTGGGATTTAGAGAACATCCAAATCACTCCACACAGCTTTATTTGGACCTTTCCAGGTGTGAAGCTTGGGGCTAGGTGCTGAAATACAGAGGCATACAGGCTCCACAGCAGTTCATGCAAAACTCCTCTCTTCAACTTGAGTTCAAGGCTAAGTCTTTAAAGATGTCACCTCCAAACTACCACCTTGGAACTGCTTCTATTTTTATGTTTATTAACGTGATCTGTGCTCCTTCTCCAACTACACTGTTGAGGGCATGGCAGTGTCTATGTATGTAGCATACTGCCTGGCACATCCTGGGGACCCAGAACATATTTACTGATTCATGAATGAATGAATAAATGAACAAATGGCTGAATGCACCACACTGAAACAGTCAAATCCTGTAGTACATGTTGAGAAGGAGGAGGGTATATACCAAGGGAAGGCAAGATGCCAACAAAGGGGGCTGAGAACTCCAAGCTAGGGTCTGGAGGTCCTGAGGATCTCCTTGCTTCTTTCACACTTCCATCTAATCCCATTCTGTGGTCACAGTACCTCCTGGGCTCGTCCTAGTCTATGCCTCTGCTCATTCTCCACCAGTGTGGTCACACTGCAAAGGTGTGCAGTGTGAAAAGAGCAGAACGGTTTTCTGGGGGAGAGGTTGGAGGAGCATGTACCAAGCCCCTGCTGAATCTCTAGCACCAATTTGACCCAGTGACTGAGCATCCTGCAGAAAATCAAGACACTCCTTACCAGGAGGAGCATTAATTAGGATCACAGGACCCAGGGGCATGGAACAGCCTGAGCATGTTTTAGGGAGCAGACCAATCAGAGCCAAGGAACAAAGTAGGAACAACAACCCAGGGTGTGCGGGAGAGCTTATAATGCTCTCTGCCCAAGCGCAACCTCCTGGGGGAAGGTGAGCAATGAATAAATCAGGAAGAAACATCAACTCTGAGGGTGTAAGGCAGGGAAGAAACTCACATTAGGGACCACCTACCAGGACCGGACTCTGGACTCACTACTCTAGCTGCACCCCCAGTGGCCCCCTCCCACAATCCCTGCACTGATTTGGAGGCCAAGGTCTCTTCTCATTACACCCTCTGCAGCAGAATCCAGCAGTCCCTAGAGGACTCAAAGGCGATCTTCTGAAAGCTGTTTGCTCTTTCCCTTGGGAAATGGGCTATGGTTATATTTTTCTTCCTCATTTTCTATGTGGGAATGATAACAGTAAGAATGATGCCTACATCTCCCTGATGAGGGAAACAGTGGTGGCATCTGTCACTGATCCCTGCCTTGTGACTCTCCATCAGCTCAAGTCATAGGTGACTTTCATTCATGGAGAGAGCTGCCCTAGACTCCAGCAAAGGAGCTTTGGACCACTCACTACAGAAATCTGGGCAAAACTGTGGCTGAGAATGAAGCTACCTGTGACCCATCTGGGCACTGCATTCTCAGGACTTCAGCAAGCAGGAGTGTCCCTGGGACTCAAATGAAGGCCCTAAGGGAAACTTCTGGAGGGACTGAGCTAGTTTAAGCAGCAGATAGGAAGCCTCTGTGTCTTCAACCTAAAGGAAGTGTTCAACCGGAAGACTGTGACTTCAACCTAAAGGATCCTACCCATGGGCTGTCAGGACAAGAGGAATTGGACTTACTCCATGCAACCTGATGGACAGAAGCAGAGTCAACGGGTGGAAGTTACAGGAAATAGAATCGGGCCAAGGAAAGGAAGGTACTGGGACTCTCAAAAGATGGGCTCAGCGGGCTCAGCAAGATGGCAGCTTGTGTCTCTCTAAGCAGAACACCCCATGAGAATAGCATTACACAGGCTTCCCATGTGCTTATTTTCTTTAACTCTCCGCATCCCCATGAGAAGGATCAAGCTCACACTATCGCCTTTTCTTAGAGGGTGAGTGTGGGGCTCTGAGAGGTCAGGTAATAGAATTATCTCCCCACTATGTGGTAGATCTGGGTTTGATCCCAGTCTGCTGCTCCCTCTAGTAGGCCCTAAGGCCTGGAGTTCATATAAAAGTCTTAGGAATGTTGGAAGAGACTCACATATTTTCGGCATCTTCATCTATAGGTCATAGGAATCCACAAATCTAGGTCTGTGGATTTTTAACTGGATGAACTCAGTCTGGTCACTTGACTCCTCTGAGCCTCCATATCCTTATATGCATGGTGGGGTGGAATCGCCTTTCTCTCAGGATTAGTAGTGCCGGGGGTCCCTGAGACCCAACCCAGGACGATACAGTGCTGGGAACTCTGGGATTCTGTTTACTTTCTGGGCACCAGCTGAGAAGCAACACAGGCCTCCTTTGCTCTAAGATCCCAAAGATTTGAGGAAGAGGATAGCTTTTGTGCTCTCCTTGCCTCTCTGAATTAAATGGGTATATAATAGGATACAGAGCCCCTCACCAGTATTATGAACTTCCTTACTTCTTCTGCATTTGTTCTTCCTACACCCTACCTGCTCAGCCTGATTTTCTTTCCTTCCAAGTCTTCTTATTATATATTTGGACTTCGACTCTTTAGCCCAAAGACCTAAGAAATGATGTCACTATCTTCTAGTTCTACCCTGGCAATTCTGCTAAAGCAACAGGTATCTCACGTTTTGGCTGCCCAGATAGTGAGAATCATGGGGCAGTGGGTGTGAAGGAGGTGGGGGCACATCAAGCAAGCTCTTCACAAATATCATCCTGCCACAAAGACATGTCTTCACTCTATGTACTTACTTTTCCCTATCTCCTTGGACGCTGTTGTGACTTAACCATCATCTCCCACCTGAACTGCTACAACAGAATTTTAAAAGCTTTCCGTCTTGGTTCCCTCCATTCCATTTTCCTCAGGGATGCCAGATTTATCTTTGTACAAGGCGAAACTGTGTCATGTCAATCCTCTACTTAAGAGACACTGAGAGCTTCCCAATGCGCTTGAGATAAACCACAGAACCCCTGCCTGCTCCTGCTCCACTCCTGCAGCCTCTCTAAGCTCGTTGTGACTGTTCTCCTGCTTGCCCTTCGAGTCACAGTTATTTGGGCCTCCCTCCAGTTCCCCGAGCACGCCAAGGACATTCCTTCACACATGTTGGTTCTTCTGCCTGGAATTCTTCACATCCTGATCCTCCCATGTTTCCTCCCTAGCTACTCATCCTTCAAGCATCAGGTTAAACGCTGCCCCCAAGCTCAACCCAGTAGAAGTCTTCTTGCAACCCCAGTCTAAACTGGATCTCCCCTGAAATTCCCTCCCATAACATCACTCTTATTCTTCACTGATTTTATCATAGCTTTGAGTTGCATTCATTTTGGGGTTTGATTGTTCCTTCCAAAATATAAGCTCTGTGAAGCAGGCGTTACTGTCTTTTCAGCCTTGCACCTGTTAAAGAAGCTCACCTTATCTCTGGGGCACATGAAGAAGAAAGGAGAGGGAGAAGAAAAAGGAAAGGGAAATGACGGTAAAATGTAGAAGGGAGAGAAGAATAGGAAAAGCAAGAAGGATAAGAGAGGAAGGAGAGAGGGATTGAGGAAGGGAAAGAGGTAGAAGAGGGGAGGAGGGAAAATAAGAACCAGAGTTTCTCTAACTGGCCACAGGCTTCCCCCTCCTTCCAGTAAGCAGCCTGGGAGTCAGCTTGATTGCTGGCACCCTCACCTGACAGATGGAGCTTGTGCACCCACCATCTCTCTTCACTGGGACCCTGGACAGAGGCGAACAGACACACACAGGTACATGCACATACATCTGGATGCATGCCTTGAGTCTGAAAGAAGCAGATGCTTATTCTTTCTCCCTATTTTGCCTCTGCTTTTTTGAGACAGAGTCGGGCTCTATTGCCCAGGCTTGAGTGCTGTGGCACGATCTCAGCTTATGGTACCTTCCAGTTCCTGGGTTCAAGCGATTCTCCTGCCTCAGCTTCCCAAGTAGCTAGGACTACAGGTACGTGCCACCATGCCTGACTTTTTTTGTATTTATAGTAGAGATGGGGTTTCTCCATGTTGGCCAGGCTGGTCTTGAACTCCTGACCTCAAATGGTCTGCCTGCCTTGGCCTCCCAAACTGCTGGAATTACAAGCGTGAGGCACCACACACACCCCACCCCTGCCCATTGCCCCTCCATTTTGCCTCTGAACCTGGACTCCCTTTCCTAATGGTCTGAGTATTATTTTTATTTTGTTGGACATAACAAAAGGCATAAAGAAAGGACAGGATACAGTTGGAAGGTATACCGTACAAATGGTGCCTAGAGGCCAGGCATGGTGGCTCATGCCTGTCATCTCAACACTTTGGGAGGCCAAAGTGGGAGGATCACTTGAGCCCAGGAGTTTGAAACCAGCCTGGGTGACAAAATGAGACCCCAGATTCTGCAATAAATAAATTAATAAATAATAAATAAAATAAGATAATTAACCAGGCATGGTGGTACACCTGTAGTACCAGATCCTTCGGAGGCTGAGGTGAGAGAATTGCTTAAGCCCAGGAGGTTGAGGCTGCAGTGAGCTATGATAACACCACAGCACTCCAGCCTGAGCAACAGAGCAAGACCCTGTCTCCAAACAACAACAAAGAAATAGAACAAAACATTCCCACACAACTGGTGCCTAAAAAATTAGCACAGAAACCCTGTAATTCCCTCCAGGCATCTAGGAATCTGGTGTACCAGCAGACTGATTTCTGGGAACTGGTGTGGTGGCTGAGCAGGAACTCACAATCTGCTGAATTCTCCAGACTTCAACTAATCAGGGAGGTGAGAGAAAGCTTCTTAGACCTCTGCTTCCCTGCTGCTAGCTGCTGCTTTCCCAACTAGCCATCCTGGTGCTGCCTGGTCCCCTTCCCTTTCCCCCTTTCCTGCCCAGATTTAAACACCGGCATCTTTAGGCCTCAGAGTCCTGCTCTGTGCTGGATGGTGGCCATTAAAAAGTACTGGTTTTGGTTCCAGAAACCTGGGCTCCGATCTATGTTCTGCGAGCTCGCACGCGACCCCTCCCCTCTCTTGCCTCCAGATTGCTCATCCATAAGACGGTCTTCAATAACCCTAGGATCCAGACCTCGTGTTCTATGGTTCCAGTCAGCCTGCTGATAGAGCCCCATATCCATCAGTTGTTGCTGATAACAAAAACCTTAAAATCTTAGTGTCTTCCAACAGTAATTATTTTCATGTTTACTGGTCTGTAGGTTGACGGAGGTTTGGCTGATCTGGGCTAGGCTAGGCAGGGTCAATCCAGAGCCCAGGTCAAGTGAGATTCAAATTTGCTCCATGTATCCTTATTCTGATGCCTAGACTAAAGGGGCAGTGGCCATCTGGAGCAAGATCTTCTTATGGCAGATCACAGGGGTGTGAGAAGTTAAGCTAGATTGTGCAAGCACATGCAAAACTTCTGCTCACATAGCATCCACTAAAATCCCATTGCCCTAGGAGAGTCACATGACTAAGGCCAACTCAATGGGGTGGAGGAATATTCTCTGGTTGCTCTAGTGGGAAGTGCTGCAAAGTGGCAAACGGTGTATTAGTTTGAGTTCTTACTATAAGGAATTGGCTCATGCAGTTATAGAGGCTCAGAAGTCCAAGATCTGTAGCCAGAAAGCTGGAGACCCAGGAGAGCCAATGGTAGAGCTCTAGTTAGAGTCTGAAGGCCTGAGGACCAGAAGAGCTGATATAGTAAATTCTAGTCCAAGTCCAAGTCTGAAGGAAGGAGAAGACTGATGTCCCAGATAAAGGCAGTGAGGCAGAGAGAAGGAATTCTTTCTTATATTCTATTCAGGCCTTCAATGGATTGAATGAGGCCCACACGCATTGCAGAGGGAAATCTGCTTTACTCAGTCTACTGGTTTAAATGTTAATCTTATCCAGACACACCCTCACAGACACACTAAAAATAATGTTTGACCAAATATCTGAGCACCCTGTGGCCCAATGAAGTTGACACAAAAAACTGGTCTTCCCAAAGGGCTGATATGTGTAGTTCTTTTACCAGGAGTGGGTAGAAAACTCAGAGCAATGAACTGATGTTCTGCAAGGCCTTTGAGAGATTAAAAAAAATGGCAAGAGGGCATTTTGGGGATCCTGGCCAAACAATGAGGGAGAGAGCTTAAAGAAAGGATTCTTTTCATGCTCTACACATTTGGTCACATTGAGAGGTATCTACTCTGGTTTCCCTGCTTGAAGCAGAGAGTATCAGTGGTCACCAGTATCCCTGTGCTCCTCTATAGTTCTTAGCCTCCCCTGTAGTTACATTGGTCATATACTAGTGCTAGCATGTGCACAGAAGTGATCTGTGTCATTTTCAGGCTGAAGTGTGTAAGTATTCTTCATGCCATCCCTGTTACCCACTTAGATAAGTCCAGGACAACATTGAAGGAACAAGAGGGAAGACTAATAACTGGATGCAGTCTCAATCCCTGAGTCACCATATGGAGGAGAGGAGCACAGCTGCATCAGACTGTGTCATGAGCAAGGCACTAGAATTTGGGATTTATTTGTTATTACAGCATGGTCTGGAGTATCTTGACAAATACATTTCTGTTGTACTGGCTCCCTGGGTAAGTCCATTATCTCTTCTGCTTCAAATTTGGACTCATTCATTGATTCACAGGCTATGAGAGTTAATGGGACCCTTTGAGCAGACAATGCAGGCAGCAGCAGAAGGAACTATTGCAGACATTTCCTGTGCTTGGCTCCAAGGAGGGAGAGGAGTTACCAGAGAGCCTTGGGATAGCAGAATGTTATTTTTTAAAATAAAATGACAGTCACTAGTGTGCGAATATGTTGTTTTAGTATATAGAGATAGAAAACCAACAAAAGCATGGACTACAATTTCCCAGATAACCCCTGCTTTCATTTTAAAAATAACAGTAATATGTGGTAGAACCTTCAAACAAAATAGATACAAAAGGAAAATAAGATTTTTCTCTCCTCATTCCTCCAGTGCCTCTGCTCAAAACTGGATACTTTAAACAGTGTGTGAACCATTCCTTGCATTTTCTTTTGGGGAAAAAGAACATGTATTTTTCTTTTCTTTTTTTTTCTCTTTCTTTTCTGCTCTGTAGCCCAGGTTGGAGCACAGTGCTGTGATCTTGGCTCACTTCAAGCTCCACCTCCTGGGTCCACGCCATTCTCCTGCCTCAGCCTCCCGAGTAGCTGGGACTAAGGGCGCCCACCACCATGCGCAGCTAATTTTTTGTATTGTTTTTTTAGTAGAGATGGGGTTTCACCATGTTAGCCAGGATGACTTCGGTCTCCTGACCTCGTGATCCACCTGCCTCAGCCTCTCAAAGTGCTAGGATTGGCGTGAGCCACTGCTCCTGGCCCACATGTATTCTCTTATATGCATATGGAAATGTGTAGTCTTCTTTGTTTAAGATTCTGTTCTACATTTTGCTTTTTGTCACTTAATAAGACAGCATCAAGGTCTTCCCACATCAGCACCTGCGGGACTTTCTCATACTACTGAATGCCTTCAGAGTAGTCTACCATATGGTAGCACTACCATTTATTTAATATGACCCCTATTGAGGGACTCTGCTTCCAATATTGTTTGTTTGTTTATTTTTCTGCTATAACCAGTGCTGTAGTGACTACAATGAATATTCCTGTGCCCATATTTACAGAGCAGGTTGCTAGCAGTGGGATTATTGGGTTAAATGGGATGCATTTGATAAATATTGCCATATTGGTTTCCCCAAAATTGCACCATTTTGCCTTTCTACCAACAGTACAATGAATGCTCTACATCCTCAGCTGCACTGGGTGTTAATTTTTTCCAGTTTTGTAGTTGAAAAATGGCATATATTCTTTTCAGTGTGAGTTCTTTAAGGATGGGTGTCCATATTATTACCCACTAAAAATCTGTTTCTTGAACAAATTATTTTCATTAACAGGCAATGAAATAAATAAAACAGAAAACAATGCAGTGTTCAGAGGGCTTCATCACCTTCAGATGGAGCTGTACCCCATCAAACTACCCATTGGTGTTCTCAGCATTCCTGAACTTCTGCCCCAAATCCCTTAACTGATTGCCTACCTGTAGGTTGGGCTGTACTGGGGTCACCTTTTCCTCCTTCCTTAGACTGAGTCAACCCTGCACAGCCAGATCTGTGAGCTCCTTGTCAACAAAGCAGTTCAAATACAGGTCAAGAGAATGCTTGTTGGAGATGGTACCAAAATAAATTTCTGAATTGGACAAGGGGCTAGGTGATATCACGTCTTGAGTTTATTTATTTTTTGAAAATTTATCCTCTTTATTTTTTCTGATTGAAGAAAATGCCTTTGATGTGAAATCAAAAAATACAGAAAAATACAAATAAAAAAGCACAAATTATTTGCAGTCCTGCCATCCGGTGTCACATATTAGTGTACAGGTTTCTCATCCTTTTAAACACACACCCACATGCACATACATACATTTACCAAAATCATTATTCTTCCAGAGGCAGTGTAACAAGGTGGTTCATAGTATGGACTCTTGAATCAGATAGCCTGGGTTTATATCTCAACTCTGCCACTTTCCAGCTGAGGGACTGTGGGCAAGTCACTTTTATTCTCAAGGCCTCAATTTTGTCATCCTTAAAGTGCATGTAATAATAGCATCCACTTCATAGGCTTACTGTGTCTGTCAATGCAATAATTACAAGTCAAACTGGCAAGTGGGAAGAGCCATATAGTTATTAAAGATTTCTTCCCCTTGTTGGATGTACCATTATTTAGACCCACTTCTATTGAACATTTGATATTTTTTCAACTTTTTCCATCACAAATAACACTGCAACGGTCAATCTTGTATATAAAACTTTTCTAGCTATGGAATGGCGATTTCTATGGAATGAGAATCTGAGAATATGGCTAATTGCAAAGATTTAAATATGCATTGTCAATTTTTCCATAAAAATTGTGATAACTTGTGCTTGCACAGGCAGTACGTAAGAGCACCTGTCATTTCCTTGTTCTTTCACCAAAATTGGGTGCTATTATTTTAAAAAATCTATGAAGTCCCCTGTGCCCCACCCAAAAATATATGATTCATTAGACCCTTTTAAGAAAGAAAATAATTTAAAGAAAAAAAAACCAGAAAATTATGGACATCGAATTGAAGCTAAAACCAAGATATTTATGTGACAGACCTTCAAAAATGAATACTTCTAAGGTTAACTTGAAGGGCTCCCACTGCTAAGAGGCTAAGGTCTAATATCATGAAGACTATAAAACACCCTCAATTTCTTTTTTTAGTTTTAATTTTAAGTTCTGGGGTATAGATTTGCTACATAGGTAAACATGTGCCATGGTGGTTTGCTGCACCTATCAACCCATCACCTAGGTAATCCATGAAAACCTTTAGTTATTAGATTTTGGGGGGATTATGGAGAATGCCTTTAAAATAAAAACAATGACACTAAACTGTAAACAGCTGATCCTGGCACATTAATAGCTCTCAAACTTTGCCACTCTTTGGGGGCATAACCTTGGCCAAGCTAAATCCCCCATCTTCTTACTTGCAGGATTCTAGTGAAGGAAGGAGGCAGGGAGTCTCAGACGGGGCTCTCACAGATCCCTTCTGGCTCTAACATTTCACCAGTCTGTACTACCTGAGTTTACAACAGAGATTAGTAGTGTACACTGCAACACATTTTAAACCACGGCCTTTGACCAGTACATGTAATTGGAGACACTCTTCAAAGTGACAACATGCATTAGCAGGTCTTGGCTCTGCTGGAGTCTCTGTTACGACCAGCTGTCAGCAGCAACTGCAGCAACACTTGCTTCAGCAGGAAAGTCTATACTGTGTAGACATTAGAACCACCCCAGTTTTTCATCTATGTCCTTTCTTCTCTGGGCCCAAGAAATCAAGTCTTCTCTTTCTTCTTCCAAATGAGAAAGGATTTGGAGGTGGGTGGGGTGGGACACAGGTATCAACCATGTTCAAGACAGAGCACCTGATACAGAGAACAGGAGTAGAGGCTGATTCTAAAAGCTCCTGATGAGCAGCATCTCCCAGTGTATACGATGTATGCATTAGTGAAGCCATAGTTTAATGTCGCATAGCTTGGTGTTTCCAATTGTGAAACTTGGAGCCAAACCCCTTTGATGTCAATTCTGATTCTGAACTTACTCCTGTGATTTGAGCAAGTCACTTAAACTCTCTGTGCCTCAGTTTCCTGTAGACAAATCTGTATTTAACTTTAATAACCTAGTTGACTGATTCTCATTCTCTTCATCTCAGCTGTAGCTCTAATTAATAACTGGACATGCTGGATATTGCGTGTTAATACCCTGTATCATCTCTGCTTTTCTAAAAGATATCTCAGAAACTCAGGGGCTAGAAGCCTGGAAACTGCATTTCCCAGACTCTCTTGCCAGCAGAGATTTTACCAAGGAGAGGCACTTTGTTTGAGATTTCTGAGATAGAAGAGCAGAAGAAAAATACCATTCTTTAGCAGCAGTTGTGTGGGCACAAGTGTGGCCTTCAATAGATAGTGGATACGGTTTTTCTCAGGGCTTTTGGACACCCTCCTATAGACACTGAGATACGTACTAGTTTTCTTATGATTTCCACATTTTGTGAAATGTAACGATGCCTCTCTGACCTATTTCCTCGGCCCCTTCAAAGGGTTGTGTAAATCTCTATTGCCCTATATTAAATACATTCCTATTTAAAACATTAAAGTGGCTTTAGTTTCCTAACCTAAAACTTGTGAATATATCATATATTCTCTAAGTAGTAAGTAGAAAGCACCCTAGGCTTAGAATTTAAATTCCTGGGTTTATAGCAATTCCATTATTGGGTATATACCCAAAGGAATATTAATTGTTCTACCATAAAGACACATAGCCACATATATTCATTGCAGCACTATTCACAATAGCAAAGACATGGAATCAACCTAAATGCCCATCAGTGAAAAAAATGTGCTACATATATACCTTGGAATACTATGCAGCCATAAAAAGGAATAAGAATATGTCCTTTGCAGCAATATGGATGAAGCTGGAGGCCATTATCCTAAGCAAACTAACACAGAGACAGAAAGTCAAATATCACATGTTCTCACTTATAAGTGGGGGCTAAACATTGAGAATACATGGACACAAAGAAAGGAACAACAAACACCAGGACTACTTGAGGGTAGAGGGAGGGAGGAGGGTGAGAATAAAAAGCTACCTACTGGGTATTAGGCTTATTACCTGGATGATAAAATAATCTGTACACCAAACCCCATGACAACACAATGTACCCGTGTAACAAACCTGCTCATGTACCCCCGGACCTAAAATAAAAGTTAAATTATGCTTCTTTATAATTAGTTCAGATGTTTTTATATTAAATAAATGGTACTTGCATAATTTTTAAAAAACATAAAATAAAATAGATAAATTCCTGGGTTTCAATTCCACCTTTGCTGCTGAAAACCCATGTGACCCCGGGAAAGCCATTTAGTTTTTTCATCTTCAAAAGAGGAATAATTACATCAATAATTACATGTCTATAAAAGATATTTGTACCAATTACTTCACAAGATTAATTGCGGACGCTAAAGGGGATCATGGTTGCAAAAGTATGTTCTAAACTGTCCATATTTTTACATGAAAAGGGAGTTACTATTTTGTCATCTTCACAGAGTTTCTTTTTGAGAAAATGAATCCTCATGCTGCACATTAAAGAGGCTAGTAGACTCCTTCTCAGCCCAATAGTGGATTGTGCAGAAACCCAGGGATGGATGACCTAGTTATCCATAACCAGGAATTTAAGCCACTGCCCTATCCATATTCTGCTTGTATGACAACGGACTGTGCTTCATACTAGTTATTCAGTTGTTCTTGGCTTTTGTTGTTGTTGCTGTTGTTGTTTGTTTGTTTGTTTGTTTTTTGAGTTTGTTGTCTTGCTATGTTGTCTAGGCTGGCCTCAAACTCCTGGGCTCAAACTATTCTCCTGCCTCAGCCTCCTGAGTAGCTGAGACTATAATTGTGAGCCACCACACCTGGCTCAATGCTCCTTATTTTTAACTAACTCTGCAGCCTCCTTGATGAAGCCACGTGTATACCTCAGCTGCTCACTCTGGGATGGTCTGTTGAATTAGTAGAGAATATGTCCAAAGCCAACAACAAAGTACAAAGCCAATGGGAAAGAAATCAATAATTGCGTGTTTATAATTTAAGATCTGTTTTGTTCGACACAGTGTCATTTACCAGCCCTGAACAATTTTTGCATTCTTTCTCCTCCTAGTCCATGTATCTGAATGCTGCCACTTATGCTGTGGACATTCTGAGCCTTGGTTCCCTCATCTTTCGTGGGTCACATTGGCTCTGTAATTAAGTCCAAGCTCAGCCTGGCATCACTGGCCTCTCATGATCTGGTCCTGGCTAGTGTCTCTCCAGATTTGTCTCTTCCTACTTTATGAGCTCACCTTCACCAATGCTCAAATATTTTATTAATAAGCCCCATCTGTGCTGAGTTACTTGCAGTTCCTCAAGTACACCAGGCTCTCTCGTGAGCCTAGCCATTATACATGCTGTTCCCATGGCACAAATGTTCTCCTTTTCTTATCTGTTTTGGAAATCCCTAATCATTCTTCAAATTTCAGGCCCAAAATATCTCCTGTGTGAATTTTTCCTGGAACCTTCCTCCTCCTTCTCCTATGATCTCATTACACTGTGTAACTGAAATAATGTATGATGGACCATAAGGCATAGAAAACAGCACTAAAGATCAAAAGAAAAAAGTATTAGAACAAAATATGTAGGGTAGGAGGTTTGCTATACACAGGTACTTGAATGAAAGTACAGATGCGTTGAACTTGTCTATAAATGTAACTGTTTTTTAGATTCAGTTTCAATAATTATTTAAATAATAATGGGTGCTTTGACTTTAATAATAATTTCAATATACTTTTTATTTGTACTCAATAATAATTTCAACACCAATTCAATTTCAATATATGAAGAGCTTCTTTTGTTAAGCTCCTAAAAATGATGTACTAGAAAAGTTGTACTCAATAATAAATACTTCTTTAATTAAAAAAACACAAGGTTTTAGGGGGAAAAAAGGTGTCAGTGCAATATCTGAGGTAGCAGCTGCTTTGATTATAATAGAAAAGGATTCAGGGGTAAGGTTGGAGAGACAGCACAAATTCACAGAATCATTTATAGGCAAGTGATTGCAGTACGAAATGAAAGCAAGCAATAACAAAAGGCCACAGATTCCATCAATGTGCTTACATTTATAAAAACAAGAGCTTAAAAATAGAGTCAACCATTAGGATGTTTTGTAATGAGAAGGGAGGTGACCATAACATCTCTTGCAGCACAGAGCGTCTCTGATTGTGTCACAGCAAATCCTTAAAACAGCTGCTAAACTTACAGCAGAGCTACGTTCTTCTGTTTAAAAAGACAAGAGTTCCACATTTGATGACCTTTTCTGTGATGACAAGTTGCTGTCAGGAGTATGCAACCTAGCAGATATTATTTGAAAAAAAATCTACATTTAATCTGTTCTTTCAAGGTAGAGATGACATTTTAACAACACATGAGAGAGCAATTGTATCTCAAAAGAAAACCGTGCTATGGAGAGAGCATTTGGAAAAATGGATGTTTGGAAATGTTGCGATTGTTATGTGACTTTATTGCTGTAATTGCGTATTTCCCTTATGAAACTTTTCATACGTGTACACTCCAAAAACATGAAAATAAAAATCTTCTGATCCTCTTTAAAATCCCCTAAAAGGAAAGTTCCTGTTGAATTTTGAACCTATTTGTTAAAAAATATAAAAGTGCAATATCTTTAATTATTTGTCAGAAAAACTAAACAACTGATGGGCTGTTGGAAAATATCTGTGTAGAATGGGATCCAAGCAGAGGAAAATGAAAAGAAATCACGTCCTGCATTTTCCGTACTAAACCTCTATTAATACAGCCAAAAAGCTTACCAGTAATGCAGCCACTATACACAGTTGATGGCAAAGTTCCTCCAGGTCTCTACTCCACCAAATTTCAGCAATTCTTTTTTAAATTTAGGCAACTCGTGATGGACTTCTCTGTGTAATGTAAAAACCTCCTGTCAATAAAGTCCATTTGTGTGTATTTACCGTAGGGATTTGGGATTGGTTTGTGCAGTGTTTTCTGAAGCTGGTGAAGTCTCCAGCGGAATCTAGTGACAGCCTGTGAGAAGTGAAATTATCCTTATTTTAGAGCCTCCCCATAAAATTAGCAACTTTGCCATTTTTCTGTGGAGAAATTGATTTTTATGTCTCTCAAAAATAATTTAGAAAACATTTTTAAGACCATCGTTTCATCTGTAGTCTTCTTGTTTCTTATGAGGTAGAAAAGATGATTCTTAATGAAAGACATATATTTGAATGCAGTCAGACTGTAACGCTCAGTTAAGCTAGGGGTAAGAAGCCTTTAATTTCTTCCTCAATTAATCTTTACCTTTTATCTATCCTGTGCATCAATTTTATGCCCATTCCAGGGCCTCCCAGACCATACACGCCCAGCCCCCACAGCCTCTCCGGCCTCCCTGAGCCGGCCCCCTTCCACCATCACTCATGGACCCACTGGCGGTCCTTCTTTTCTTGCAGCACATACTTATCCTGTCTCAGGGCCTTTATCCTTGCTGTTTCCTCTTCTAGGAATGCTCTTCCCCCAGGCTTTCCAGAAGCTAGCTCCTTCTCACTGAGAACTGAGCTAAACTGCCACCTTTTCAGGGCCCTTTCTCAGCTCCTTTCCCTAAATGCAGCATCACCCCAGCCGTTCCCATCACATTGCCTTGTTTTACAGTCTCTTGGTCTTAGCTTGTGCATATGTTTGTTAACTAGTTATGAGAGTAATATAACTATAACATAAGTAATATAATACAATGTAAGTGGCATAAGAGTCCAGACCTTGTCTATTTAATTTACCACTGTACCCTGAATGTCCACAATACCGTCTGGCATGTAGTAGCCAGTCAGTAAATATTTATTAGATGCAGAGAGAAACAATACTGCAAATGTCTCAGACAGATAGATCCCTCTTCTTCAAATAGAATGGGGCGTTGTAAGGAGTTGCAGATGTGTAAGATCCATTTTAGGAGAATTGGGCAAGTAAGTGCTCGTTAAATGGCCAGTGTACGCTGGTTCATCCTGATAGGTGTATCATCCTCCACACAACCCATCAGTGTAGGTGAGATTTACTCCTTTAACCAGACAAGGAAATGTAAGCTTAGCAAGTTAACACAGATAGCACCTGGAGCCACGGAGCTAACACCTGGCCAGGCTGTGCCTTGGGTGTCGGAATCAGGACCTGTCTTCTTTCTCCCGCAGTTTTCTGAACAGCACAAAGATGCAGTTCCTGGAGGGCTCTGTCACCAAAATGCCAGGGTTCAAACTTCTTCTAATTATCCTCCACTGATCTTCTACTAATTAGATCTACTACTAAATTTCTTCTAAATCTTTCAGATTTATTATCTAAATCTTCCAGATTTATTTTCTAAATCTTCCACTAAAATATTCTATTTTTCTGTGACTTTAAACAAGGCATAAGTCTGTTAAATTGGGATGATAATAGTACCTACCTTGGGGTTATTGTGACTATTAAATGAGATGACACACATTAAGCACCTAGAACAGAACCTGAACTGTTAGGTGTCTCAATAAATGTTGACTGTTGGCACTATGACCGTAAGTCTTACTGTTTCTGAAGCATTTTTCTCCCTTTCTTCCTTTAATAAATACTCTTCAGGATCCTACTAGGTGCCTGGCACTGTGCAAGGTGTCTGAGATAAAAGGATAAGCAGAGGACAATTTTCACTGAAGGCGATGTGTACAAAGTGCTATGGAAGCTTAAGAGATTGCTGAAAAGCTTCGTGGAGCAGTTGACATTCGAGTTAAGCCTTTAAGGTTGGAGTAGAATTCTCAGAGATGGAGAAGCCAGGGCAAAGGAAAGCATAAAGAAACTTCTGTCAGGACTAGGCTTTAGGATTGAGTCAAGATTTTCCATGGGAAAAACAAACTACAGTTTTTTAAAAAAAGACATACACATATACAGACACTCACTGAGAGAGAAAGAACGGCAGATTGGAAGCTGAGTGCAAAATACAGCTAAATTCTACCTTTCAGTCATATATTAAGTCTAGTTTCATGGAGGCAATATTCTTTCAGAGGAAATAACTTGGATTTTGCTGTCAGACAGTCTGAAGTCAAAATGGCAACTAAGCCATGTGTCTTCAGACAAATGTCTTTACCTTTCTCATATCTAGGTAACTTACTCATTTAAAAAAAAGATGGAAGGAAGGTAGATATTCTCATTTTATAGGATAGTTCTAGAATTAAATGGAATAAGCTATGTAAAAATGTCTAATCAGGACCTAGCAAATAGCATATGTTCAATAAAATGTTTGCTTTTTTTCTTCCAAAATACAGCTGCACACATACTGACCATGCTGTCAACCTGAATTGAATATTGCCAGACACAGTCATTGTTTTCACATTTAACAAAACTAAGAGAACACAACCACTTAACTCAGTTATCAGTTTAAATGAGAAGTAGGATTTTCTTTCCCAAAAATGAGAGCCAGGAGAAGTTGGGGCCTCTGGCAGGGGTAGTTCATTGCTGGAATTTTTTATTTGGACATTTATTTAGTGCCTGCCAAGAAACAGAGACCGGGCGATTGCTTGTTTTTATTATTCATTGATCCCTTACAATAAGCCTGAGGATGGGAAGTCTCCCATTTTACAGATGAAGGCCACCTAAGCTGAGAGAAGTTAAGAAACCCGCCTAGGGGGTTTCTAGCAAGTGATGACTCCAGGGCTGGCTCCAAGAGTTCTGTAATTCTAACTCTATGTGCTCATCCAGGATGCCTCTTGTGATAACTCTTTTTATTATTTATTTATTTATTTTGAGATGGAGTCTCACTCTTTTGCCAGGCTGGAGGGCAGTGGCACCGTCTTGGCTCACTGAAACCTCCACCTCCGGGTTCAAGTGATTCTCCTGACTCAGTCTCCAAAGTAGCTGGGACTACAGGTGCACACCACCATGCCCAGCTAATTTTTTTTTTTTTTTTTTTGTATTTTTAGTAGACACGAGGTTTCACCATATTGGCCAGG
The DNA here is from genome assembly GCF_007565055.1 of Rhinopithecus roxellana. Lineage (NCBI taxonomy): Eukaryota > Metazoa > Chordata > Mammalia > Primates > Cercopithecidae > Rhinopithecus > Rhinopithecus roxellana. Next base: position 50,488,836 of record NC_044567.1, read on the forward strand.
ATGGTCTTGAACTCTTGACCTCATGATCCACCCTCCTTGGTCTCCCAAAGTGCTGGGATTACAGGCGTGAGACATCCTGCCCAGCCTCTTGTGATATCTTACGGTGGTAAAGTAATAGGACCTGAACAGCTATGAAGGGCAGAGCTAGGGCAACCTGGAACTGTTCATGTTTATTTTTTCCATAATAGAACACTAGTCATTTTTGTCCATTCCTCTATCTGCATTTCTCTCTCAGTGCTTCTTTTTCATTCTGTTCATAGTCACATGCATAACACTCCCTAACTACATTTTTTCTTCTTTTTCTCTACTCCAGGTAGAGAAACCAAGGCTCACAATCCTAGAGAGATAGTCCAAGCCATACGTAGTATTTGGCTTGGCTGGAATCCGAGGCTCCAGCCCCCCACCTTCCCATCTGTCACCCTCCTCTGCCTTCTCTCTCTGGTGTCAGACGCAGACCTTCTGCTTCTTGCCTGCCAGTCTGACGCATTCTTCAGGCCCAGAACCACTTAGAAATAATTATTTTAAAAACAAATAAACTCTTCTTTCTGTGATCTTTACTTTCTGCGCATCCACACCAAGCCGTGGCTATTTTTACTCACCCTAGCTCCTGGCAGGTCTCTTTGGAAAGTCACCATGACATTTTGTGCTGCTTGGCCTGGCATTCATCTAGAATATTTTTTCAAAAACATCCTGCTCTGGAGAAATGTCAGTGTTTATGGTGCATCCAGAGGGATATATCAGCAGAGGAAAAGATCCACTTAAGTAAGTCCTAGCTTGACAAGGAGTGGGTTTGGAGGCAGACACACCCAGAAGCAGCAAAGCACAGTGAGGCATGCTGGAAAGAGATGGTGGTGAAGACCCATGTCTGTGGGGAGGTCACCTGGTGAAGGTTTGAAGAATCTGGAAAAAGGATGGATACACAGACTGAACAGAAGTAGTTGGGTGCTCAAGCCAAAGCAGGGAGGCTGTCCCAGTTAGTGATGTCCAGCTGGTATTGTACTTGGACAAGTCACGTTTTCTCCTTTTCTCTATTGGAGCCCTCCTCTTGTATCAGGTATGGGTAAGAATTCTAGGGCAAGCATACACAGTATCTTTCATATTGATGCTGGAGAAGGAGCATTGGAAGAAGAGTCTCGGGTTCTAGTGCTGGCTTTGCTGCTAATTAGTAGTTTCATCAGTAGCAATTCACGTTATCTCTTTTGGCTTAATTCACATTATCTCTTTTGAATAAAGTGGGGCACTGGATGGTCACTTCTAGGCCTTAAGTTCTTTGAGTCTAAGACAAATGAAGGTGGTTGCTTATCATAGTGCTAAGCATTTGGGATCTAACAAGTCAAAGGGAGGTCATTTTCATCCATCCAAGCATCCATCATACATCTGTTCACCTTCACTAAGAACATTCTATATGCCAAGAACTAAGTTAGCACTATGGAATTGATTAACTAAATACCTATCTTCAAAGAACACATTGTGAAAAGGCATGACAGCAAACATGACTCTCAATGAGCACTGCCTCTGGCTAGTGACACCCTTGTGTGGATCCCTTCTTCCTCGTACCAGGATCAGTCTTTGTGATGAACAGAATACAACAGAAAAGGTGGTATGCCATTCTGAGGTTGTGTTATCAAAGACAATGTGGCCTCTCTGTCATCTATCTATCTATCTATCTATCTATCTATCTATCTATCTATCTATCTATCATCTATCATCTATCTTTATCTCTCTTTCATCCCTTGCAGTAGAGGAAGTCAGCTTCGTGCTGTAAAGATGTTCAGACAGCCGATAAAGAGGACTACATTGCAAGCTCCATCTAACAACCAGTGAAGAGCTAAGGCCTTCCAACAACTACAGGAGTGAGCTTAGATAAGTATCCTTCCCTACTTGAGCCCTCAGATGACTGCAACCCTAACCAATAGCCTGACAGTAACTTTCTGAAAGACCCTGAGCCAGAATCACCCACCTAAGCAGCTCTCATGAAAACTGTAAGCTAATAAATGTGTGTTGTTCTAAGCTTCCACATCTTGGACCAATTTGCAACACAGAAATTGATAACTAATGCAGAAGAGGGATTAAAACATGGACCTATAGAATTATCACACAAACTTTTTGAACATCCTACACATCAAAGACATAAATAAAAGGTCTGGTGTCCAGTTTCAGGGAATACACAATTGAAATAAAAAGTGTTATAAAGAAATAAAATTGACAAATCTGTCATGTGAGTTTTAAGGGGAACAAGCTCATGGCCAGCTGGAGAGAGAGAGTGGAAAATCTACACTGCTTAGCTTGGGGATGCTTCATGAGTATTTTTGAACTGGATTCTGAAAGATGGGAGAGATTTGGAGACGCAGGTGGAAAGATATTCTGAATGTCTAGATCCTTGTAAGCCAATCAACCAACCTCCTCTTAGATCAGGCATTGGTAGGAATTCCAGGGCAGGCATATACAGGGCCTTTCATGTTGGTGGTGGAAAAGGAGAATTGGAAGAAGATTCTGAGGTTCTAGTCCTGGCTTTGCTGCCAAGTGATTTCTTGATCATTAGCAACTCACATTATCTCTCTTGGTTTCTGTTTTCGTAGCTGTAGAAGGCAGTGGGGCACTGGGTGGTCACTTCCAGGCCTTAAGTTCTTTGATAACTTAAGGAGAATAGAATCAATAAACTTGGATGTATTCTTAAGAATGGCTGGCAATTTAATGTGGTTGGCAAGTATGGCAAAGAAAAAAAAGGACTTGAATGTCATGCAAAGATGTGTGTCCTTTTTCCTTTAAGCCATGGTTCTTAAGCTTTAATTATTCATTTACCACCTACATTATTTTGTAATGCAAGTATACCATATATCACAATTTGGTTAATTATTAAATTTAGATTCACTAGCTTTTTAAAACATTAGTTTGCCTTTGAGAACAACATTCATAAAACTATGAATCTGCTAGGCTATTTATATTTGTTCTAATAAACATAAAAGTGAAAAATCACTATTTAACGAAATGTGCTCTTCTGTGTACCACCTGAAATCCTCCAGTAGCCCAGCAGTGGCACAGCACACTTTGGGAAACACCACAGATAATGATGTCAGGGGAGGGGATGCCCTAATCGAAGCTGTGTTTGTGTGGAGTCAGCTGGAAGTCACCCTAGAGGCTCTCCTCTTCTTTAGCACTCTGACATCTGATCAATTACCAAGCCCAGTTGATCCTGTCTACCAAGTAACTCTTTAGGCCCGTTGCTCTCACTCCCTCCTCAACTTCTCAGGCTTAAGTTCTCATCATTTGTGACATGCACCATTTCAGCAGCTTCCTGATTTCCAGCACTTAAACCTTGCCCTTCCTCTGCCCTATGAACACAGTTCTGACCACGCGACTTCTTTCCTCAAAATCCTTTCTCCTCACCTTCAGAAGAAAAACACACACTCCTTAGCTGTGTGCACTGGGCCCTTCAGACTTGGGACTGTACTTACCTGTCCAGTCTCACTTCTGGCCCTCATCCACCCCGCATCAACACATGCACAGTCACACTTCAGCCTCCAAGAACCCTGAAGGATTTGCACTTCCCTGAACAAGACTGTTCTCACCCACGCAACCCTGTGTCTTTGAAGGAAAAATGCTGTCCATCCTGGAATGCCCTCTCTTGCAAGTTTGCTGGAACAAGTCTCCTCATCCTTGCAGGGGTCAGCCATTCCAGATTCCAGATTTCTCTCTAGAGACACAGGCATGTCTTCCCTGGAGCAACCATTTCACTGGGTACAAATCTCTATCCTACCACTCTATGTTATAAATGCCTCTTGATATCCCAACTCCAGTGCTAAAGTGTGAAGACAAAGTTTGGGTGCTTTCTTTATTCATTTATCTTTGATGCCCTGCACCCTGGTGCCACCCAATAAATGCTTCTTTAATAAATATGTGATATGCAGGCACACAGAGGCAACTCTATGGTTTGGTTAGAAGGGGAACTAAATTCCAGCTCCTTCCTGCTGCTGCTCCTGTCACTGATGAAAAGCGTCTTCCCAACAGGAAGAATGAATGAGCCTTGGGGTAGTGGTAGCAGGTGTGGTGAACTCTTGCTAGATCTCCTCAACCCCGGAAGGTGAGGCCCTGCTCAATGCTTCCTGATTCCTGTTAAGTTCAATGTTTTCTGACAGACACAAGCCAATTAGCTGTCTGCTGCTGGCGGCTGGTTTATTCAACATGGTTTGCTGTTTAGATTTGAAAGCCTAATATTTTTCAGGGATTTAATTTGGTTCCACTGGGGAGCAGAGATAAGCTGTTCAGTCTCCACCACTGAGCTGGCTCTAACAGCCCTCATTCACTGCACACCCAGTATCCAGTGAGTTCTCAGGCTGTCTCCAGCTTGGATGTAAGAAGAGGCCTCCTGTGCTGTGTGCGGGCCTGCACAGGTGGCTGGGACAACCCTGATTGGACCTCAAAGAAGCCAAAGGATGCCAACCTCCTCCCATTAGATCAGCGTGGTCCCGATGCCTGGGAGTCTGCCCAGCTCCTTCTATGGGGACTAGTCTGATTCAGCTTCTGTTTCTCCCAAGTTCCCAAGTTGGAAAATCAGAAAGTAATTGATTTTATGATATCTACCTGTCTGGCTTTTTTTTTTTTTTTTTTTTTTTTGAGACAGGTTCTCACTCTGTCCCCGAAGCTGGAGTACAGTGGTGTGACCATAGTTTATTGCAACCTTGACCTCCTTGGCTCAAGTGATCCTCCCTTCTCAGCCTCCTAAGTAGTTAGGACTACAGCTGCATGCCACCACACCTGGCTAATTTTTAATTTTTTTTTTTTTTTGCAGAGATGAAATCTCACTGTGTTACCCAAGTTGGTCTCGAACTCTTGACCTCAGTGATTATCCTACCTTGACCTCCCAAAGTATGAGGATTGCAGGTGTGAGCTGCCTTGTCAACCCTGTCTGGCTTTTTAAAAGCAGGGAACTCTGTTCCCTTTGTGTTTGTATCCCGGGCTGATAATAATGGTAACCATTTTTGTCAGTGTTTAGCCTGTGTCCATGCCTGGTACAGTGTTAAGCACTGTCAACACTCTTCTGATATTTAATCCCCATAACAGCCCTCTGAGGTTGATACAATTATTACCTCCATCTAATAGAAGGAGAAACTCCAGTCAAAAGAGATTAAGGATGCCAATGTTCACCTTCTAGCAAGAGACCAGGCTGGGCTTGAATTCCACTTGGCCTGATACCAAATCCCATGCTCTTAGCCCTGCACTGTGCCTGGCAGTATCTGTTGCGTGGGCGAGCCCTCAACACAGTGTTGGGAATAGAGCACGGATGCAGTCATTCTCCCCATCCAAAGTCCTCTCAGCTTTGGATGAGGGCTGACCTCCGAGGAGTCATAGCTGCCTTCATCCAGACCCTCTGGATTAGGCCCTGTGTTGCCAACATCTGCCTGAACTACACTTGTATCTGCTATTCCTGTTTGACCCAGTACATAAGCCCTCCTGGTCCCCCTGGCTCCCATCCCAGAAACCAGCTTCTGTAGACAGAGAATGATCACTAGCCCTCCCCGTGGCTTCTTCCCTGCTCTCTGCCAGCTTTTCTTCCACTTTTCAGTTTGGTTAAGATCTGAACTCTCCCCTAGTCCACTATTAAGGATGAAAGATTAGGCTTAAAAGTAGAAGGCACTTAGGAATTGTCTGAAGGGGCTGACATTTCACTCCAGTTGGGAAGTTTCTAATCAATTCCCAGATCAATGCACAGCTCTCCTAATTGGAGGAATCTGATGGAAATCAGAGAGCTACCTTTTTTTTTTTTTTTTTTTTTTTTTTTTTTTTTTTTTTTTTTTTGAGATGGAGTCTTGCTCTGTCACCCAAGCTGGAGCACAGTGGCGCGATCTCGGCTCACTGCAAGCTTCTCCTCCCGGGTTCACGCCATTCTCCGGCCTCAGCCTCCCAAGCAGCTGGGACTACAGGCGTCACCACCACATCCGGCTAATGTTTTGTATTTTTAGTAGAGACGGGGTTTCACTGTGTTAGCCAGGATGGTCTCCATCTGCTGACCTCGTGATCCACCTGCCTCAGCCTCCCAAAGTGCTGGGATTACAGATGTGAGCCACCACGCCTGGCCTGTTTTTATAAAATATCTATAAAAATAGATAGGTTAGGGAGCTAATGTTGACCAAGTGACATATGTTGGTTGCCTTAATACAAGTATTGTCCATACAGTGAGGGAGGTGATTGACTTTTGATTTGGTGAGTCCCAGGTTCCCCGGGGAAGGTAGACAATATTTCCCTAGGAGAGCTGGGAAGGTTAAAGGATGCTAGAGAGAGGATACCAGAGCCATGACCCTATAGTGCTATCTCCTTGAGCTGAAAAAACTGGAATCAGTGCATCACTTGAAAAGTGATAGAGGTGCTGCTCAGCAGCCCTGGGCAAACTTCCAGGGTAGCAAACCCAGTTCTGCCAGAAGCTCTGGCCTTCAGGAGTATCCCAGGCAGAGAAGCTGTGACCCTGTAAGGCTGAAGAGCTAAGGATGATTACGCCAACGGAAATCCCTAAAGAGATTTTATGTTTCTCAACTGCAATACGATGAGACTCAGCAAGACAAGGAAGGGGCTTGTTCAAGATTTGGGGATCCCTCTTGGTATTTATTCATTGAAGGTCAAACTCAGGTTACATGTGACTCAGGTGTGATTACCCTGTTAAGCCCTTTATGGGACCAGGTCTCCCTAGGTCCACCAGTGGCCATCCTTCTACTTTTCACACAGGTGCCCCAGGGATGTTTCTGTAACTTGCATCAGATCACTTTTCTTCCCTGCCCTCAATTCCTCTGTGGCTCCCTATCATCTGTAAGAACTTTGGGATCTCATTTCTGCAATATCTTCAGCCTCTTCATCAATCAGTTCCTTCCTTCCCCATCTCACATAAGTTGGTCACATGCTGACAGTTGCTGAAAAAGCAAGACTATGCCACTTCTCTAGCTCCTGGTTCACATGGTTCCTTTTGTCTGAGTGCCCCTCTGCTCCCGTCTGTGCAGTGACCACCTACTCAGCTTTTGCTAACCAGTCTGCACGTGCCAACTCCATAAAGCCTTTCCTGACCCTTTCCTGCCCCTTTCCTTGGGCTCCCTGGAGAAAGGAAAGGACCCTGTGCGTGCCCCATGGAGATGTCTGACTTGTACCCCCTAGTGCACTGATGTCCCCTTTAGGACCATGCCACTTAGCTCTCTATGACAAGCATGCTATGAAACACTATAGCACAGTGCTCAAGGTCATATCCTAGCTCTAATACTCAGTCACTGCTGCGTGACCTTAGCAATCTACTTAACATTCTGAGCCTGTTTTCTCCTCTGTAACATGGAAAAGATAGCAATACTTCCCTTACTGGGTTATTGAAAGAATCAAATGTGAAAATTCAGACAGTGTTTAGCCACACTGCCCGGCCTATGGTGGATTCTCAGTAAGCATTTTATTATTGTTATTATTGTCTTTATTCTTGTCATCATCATCATAACTGACATCATCATTTGTTGTGTTCAGAACTGGTCTGGCATTGAGTAGGTGCTATATACAAAACTATAAAATTAAGGACTGATATGCAAAGCCCTATCTCACCAAAAGGGTAAGACCATTCTTTAAATTCTTATCTGCAAATTAATATTTGTTGAGTGACTAAATGGAAAACCGTGGATAAAATATGACTCTCAGATTGGAGTAAAGTTGGAGAATAAACCTGGGTAAGGAGTAAGTGGAAAGTTGTCCAATTTCTGTGGATGGGTCCCAAGAAGACACTGCCACATGGTGGTGGGAGGGAGTCAGAGGCCCCGAAGCCAGGCAGCGTACAGGTCAAGTAATGCCAGCCCCTTGGCCTAAGGGAAGTAATTATCGGAGTGTCATAAATCTGTACTTTGAGAACCTGCCTTTATGTGGCTGGTGTTTTCTGTAGTTATTTCCTTTGTGCTCCCCCTCAGTCTTAAACATGGCATGCTGCTTTTAGTAATTTTTTTTTTTTTTTTTTTTTTTTTTGGAGAGAGAGTTTATGATGCCAGCCCATCTCAGCTATACTAAGGAGAAACAGAGAAACTGACTGAACTGAAATGTAAATGGAGAGACTGCAGTCCTATGATGACATTATGGGCTTTGGAGAGAGACCTACCTGTGTTTGATATCTGCTGGTTCTGTGACTTTTTTGTATCTCAGTTTCCAAATCACTAAAATGGGGATAAGAATAGTATCCACTGCAAAATGTTGCTGGGAAGATGGAATGCGATTGTGCCTAAAGGGTGCTTAGCACTATGCCTGGCACATTGACAGAGAGGATAAAGACAGAAGTTAAAGGCATTGGGGGTGGTATAGCATCCATAGGTGGAAGAAAATGAAGGGGAAGGGGGAGTTAAAGTCTGAGAGTCCGAAAAGGCAAGTGAACTCTGGAGCACCTGAAAATCTCCTTCCAGGGTGGAATGTGTTCCTCTGGGAGGGCCCTTTGTTACATTCAAATAAAGAAGTTTGTTTTCTGATGAGGACTTGATCACCATTTTCAAATATTCGATAAGAAAGATAAGAGGGTATGGTGTAGGACAGATGACCTTGAGGTCTCTTCCAAGTCTGAGATTCTCTGATTCAAGAATGGGGAAGGGCCCAAAAGTGGTTGTATTATTGGTTCAAAGTAGTGCTGACTACACAGGTTTTGGAGAAAAGGAGGTAGCATGGCAGAAGTTATTAGTGTGGGCTTGAGGGACAGAACTGGGTTCAATTCCTGGTTCTGCCACTTATTAGCTGTGTGACCTGGGAAAATCAACTAACCTCTCTGAGTCTCAGTTTTCTCATCTGGAAGATGATAATATTTACCACAGAGGGCTTGTGATGATCAAATGATATAATGCACGGAAAGCTCTTGGCTAGTATGTAGAACCTAGTAGTGATAGATTCATTACATTTAAGGATATCTAATATTAGTGAAATAATTTATCTGCAATAATAATATGATACATCAAAAGAACATAGTAATCATGCTTGAGATTGTTATTGTTGATAAAGTAACACACAATTCTCTGTCACGGTTCAGATTAAACATGGAGCTGTGGGATATGGAAGCACCGCATGCCCCAGCACTCAGGACTGCCCAGTGCTGGGACAAGTGTCCCTAGTCACATGTTTTGTAGACCAGTCAGAAGACCGTACTCCACCCCTACCCCTACCCCTTGACCATGAGCCCCGAGAATCTGGAAGCTGTTTTTCCCAGTGATCTATGGAGTGTTTGGTGCACTCTGATTTTTATTTATTTATTTACTTATTGGTAGAAATGGGGTCTTGCCATGTCACCCATGCTGATCTCAAACTCCTGGCCTCAAGTCCTCCCGCTTCAGCCTCCCAAAGTGCAGAGATTACAGATGTGAACCAGTGTACCTGGCCTGGTCCACCCTTTGAAGCTCCCTCTGCCCCTTTTCTGACTCTTCTTGACCAGGTTTGTCTCTAACCTTACAACAACAATGCCAGCAATAATAATAACGGCTGCTATTTATGTTGCATTTACTTTCTACTTGTAGATGACACTGTGCCAAGAGTTCTCTGTAAGTGCTTTAATTTAATCTTCAAATATAGTTAGGGCTCTAAGAGGTTCAATAACTTGAGCAGAAAACCCTGGATTACAGCCTAGTTGAGGAAGAAGACCCAGAAGCCCTTTCCCTTACTTCTGCTCCCTGCTGGCTTCTCCTGTGTGGGTACCAGCACAAAGCCTCCTCCCTTAGAAACATCAGGCTGAGTGAAGGCAACATGATTTTGCCTCAGTGCTGCCTTTCTTCTCCAAGGACCAGTGAGGGTCCAGTCTCCAGGGAGTCATCTGAGAGAGTGTTACCCTGATTCTCACTGGAGTGCATCAACCCAATGCCCATGAAGCCCAGGGTCTTTCCACTGCGCTCCTGACCTGTGTGAGGGTCAGAAAAGCCTCTTGTGTGAGCCATTCCCCACTTGTGGGGTGCAACAAGGACCAGGACACCTGCTTCTCTGGGCAGCCCTGACATCTGGACACAATGCAGAGGGCAGATCATGAGTGGACTCTGGGACATGGAAAGGTCAGGGATAGCAAGGAAGGACTGGTTAGAAAATAAACATCACAGCGTTGACCCACTCTCAGTCCCTGCCACAAGCTTGGGTGCCCCAAACTTGGCCACAGGGAGCCTGTTTCTGCTGGGTGGAGGGGTTGCTGGAGTTGACATGCCCAGGGCCTCTCAGTTCATATTCTTACCCCTTGCATTTCACGCAGTCTACGCCTGCCATGTCTGCCAATTAGCATAAACCAGTATGTCCAGCAGAAAACAGGTGTGCATTTCCTCCTCCCTATGCACAGGGATTGTGCCCAGAGCACACACCCATATCTCATCCTCTGTAGCAACAGCCACACCCACGCCCCAACCATTTCAGAGCTTCTCAGCCTGTCCTATCCTAAGGCAGGAAAGGGTTGGTGGCAGTTCCAGCCCTATCCTCAGGGTCTGACACAATCAGGCTTTTAAGAAAGGCGTGTTTTACTGCCACCCAGGTCTAGCCTAGTGACCCTGAGTCCCTGCCTCCGTGACTCCTAAGCCCATCTTCTGTGCAAAGCCCTGGAGGTAGGGACTTCCAGAGGTATTTCCTGCCTTATTCTTTGTGCCTTAATCTGTGTCCCAGGATCCTGCCCTTGCCCTCAGGTTCTATGGGCTCCTACTAGGTATTTTCCAAACTTGGTGGGTGCTACGAGGCCACAGCTTGTACTCCCAAACACCTGCAACAAGCCCCCAAGAGTTGGACTTCTCATTCACATGGATTTTAGAGCTAAGCCTACTGCTGGATTTCCCATTGCTGGGTCCCACATGACTGTCACAATCTCTAGTTCCCTGAATATACTGCCCACATTTTGACAGTGCCATAGAGCTTTCATCTATGTCTGTGCTCCAGATTTCAGGATAATGGCTTCTGTCTAATAGATCAGCTCCTCCCCTTCAAGTCTAACTAGTTTCTGATCCCATCCTCTCCTGGCCTGCCCTGTCCAGCAGCAGTGAACACAGTCATTTCCAGCCCTATCCCTGGAAATGGGGAAGGTTTACCAGACCCTTCCCCTAAGTTAGTAATGATAATTACTAGCTTGTTCATTCAAAAAAGCATTTACTACTTTCCTGCCACATGCTAGCCTATGAGGCTTGATACTGGATATTCAGAGAGAGAAAAACTTTTTTTTTTTGAGACCGAGTCTCACTGTCGCCAAGGCTGGAGTGCAGTGGCACGATATCAGCTCACTGCAAGCTCTGCCTCCCAGGTTCACGCCATTCTCCTGCCTCAGTCTCCCAAGTAGCTGGGACTACAGGCACCTACCACCATGCCAGGCTAATTTTTTTTTTTTTTTTTGTATTTTTGGTAGAGACGGGGTTTCACCATGTTAGCCAGGATGGTCTCGATTTCCTGACCTTGTGATCCGCCTGCCTGAGCCTCCTAAAGTGATGGGATTATAGGCGTGAGCCACCGCACCCGGCCGAGAGGAAAACTTTTATCATCCCTGTGCGTTTGGAGCTTTGCTTTAGTGGAAGAGAGAGACAGTCAATAAACTGGCAAACAAAGAAATAGAGAATATACTTTGGCAAATAGTGATTATCTTGGGCAGAGGATTATGGGGAATTTCACACATTCCAAGTCACACATTTCTATAATATTAGAAATTTTACAAGCATACAGTGAACAGGGAAAGAAGTAAATATTATAAACAAACAAAAGAATATTTGTCATCCAAGTCTAGGGCTTCATCTCCAACTCACTGTTTCTAAATCAAACAACTGAGTATATGGTGAGGCCATTTATGGAGACAGAGAAGATTATAATGAAATTAGGTTGAACTAGATACAATTGCTGTATTTGTGGGTCAATAATGATAATAATAATGTAGCTAAGATTCAGTGAGCACTTGATATGTCTCAGATACTATGCTAATTGCTGTGAACACATTGTTTCATTTAACACTACGGTCATTATTATCCTTTTGTCCAGAAAGTGAAGTTTAGGTTAGGCAAATTTCTTGACTAATATCTCCCAGCTGTTAGGCATAGTAGCTGGGACTCTAACCAGGTCATTATGCTCTTAGGTTGCCTGGTCTATTTTCTTTAGAACTACTACCTGCATTAGGGAACATAAGCACATCATAGCAACACCAGTGAAAGCCCAAAGTGGAAAATAGCATTTAATCTTCTGCTTTGCAAGTGAATTGCTGGAGCATGTATTTTCAAACCCCGATGGATATGCTGAGAATCCTTAAGAAAGACAGTTAAATAAGCAGAGTGATGAGGAGGCAGGTGAATTTATTTTTAGTGTCTCTGTATAGAGAAGGCACCAGAAGCAGAGAACAAGAAATTGCCCTGCATATTAATGGGGAAGCTAAGAATTGACAACAGAGGAACTGCAAGCTTATGGTTCTCCAGCCCTCCCTTCCTGGTAGGTACCCATTGGAACAAAACCTCATTGCCATGATCTCTTACTGACAGAGTCACATAAGGGTATGCTAAGGCACACACAAGGATGCTCACTGCAACTGCAAAACTTAGGAAACCATAGAAATGTTCATCATTAAAGGACTAGATAAACAGAATGGAGCCCATGCATACAAAGTAATAGTATGCAACCATTTCAATGACGGATACAATTTTATATTAATTGGCATGGACTGATGCCCACGAAATGTTGTTTAGAGAAGCAAGCAAGTTGCAGAACAATATTGCATTATTTTGTTTCTGCAAAAATTAACAATGATGTGTATATGTGTGAATATATGTGGCTATGTTATGTGCATATATACATATTAATACAGATTCAAAATGTTAGTATATGCAAATAAAACGTACAGGAAAAGGTGTCAAAATATTAACAGGGCATGGTAGAATTTCATGTTTTAAGTTGTGCATTTCTGAATGTTATCATATGTATAAGGATATCCTGAGTTTGACCATTAAAATACAACAAAATAATCTTATTGTATATTCTCGCTTCTCCTGTCCTAATCAGCACGACGTGCCTTAGGGGGAAGAAGGCAGCCTTCAGCCCCTCTCATTATCCTACCATGTGTCAGGACATCTGGCCTCAAAACTCATTATTGGGCCACCTCGTTGTCCTGTAGAGTACTAACAGGACCCGCCCTGGCTGGTTGGAGAGCTACTATTCAGGTGGCAAGCTTGGGAAGATGCCTGGCCCTCCTTTTATCATCTCCATAAGGCTGCCCTGATTTCTTTCTCAGAGCCCATATTTAGGGGGCACATCTCTCTGGGCTGCTTTCTGCAGCTGAGAAGATATTAACTGAAGATTTCTCCATCATTCATGCTACTCCTTCTAGGCAGCAAATAGGTCTCAAAATCTTTACCTGGTTATACATACACACACAACACTCAGACACACACCAATACAAACTCAGAAATGTGCATGGCAACACACCGAGTGACCAAGACAACCTACAACTACTCAAACTCATGCTCACAAAGCTGCAGACACATGGCAGTAACACACAAGCATATGTATGCACACACATAAACACACACACATACACACCACAAACCTGTACAATTCTCTCCAACTTTGAAACAGAAAAAAGAGGGAGGTGTACTCCAGACCCTCTAGCAGGCAGACCAAAGAAACTTCTGAACATGCAACACTTCTTTCTCCCTTTCCTCCTCCTTCTCCTCCCCTTGTTCCTCTTCCCTCTCTTCTTTCTCTTCTACTATTGTCCCTATGCAAGATGATTTTTTTCTAAGCTCCCTTTTCTTCTTTAGCACCAGAGGCTAAATGATGCAGATAGAAGCAGAAGCTGGACCACCAATTAAAAACTGCCTGAGGTAGCAAAGAGCAGGTTTTTCCTTGATTGTTTCTCCCTACCTGCCTGTCCTGCTGCCTTTCCCAAAGCAGCAAGCTGGTCACTGAAGTGCTCTTTTTCAACTAACAGCTTGGCCCCTAGGTCTGCATCTCCAGCTCCTGCTCCCATTCCTCTGGCTACTCTGGGCACCTCCAAGGCTCCCCACCCTACCTTATGTCCACATACAAAGATGGGTTTGGAGAGGGAGGGAAGAGGAACTAGAAAGGAGATTTTTAGCATCAGAAAGGAACCCATACTAAATACATTTTTGTTGGGGATGAATGGGAAGATTTTTTCTCGTGTCTTTGTTCCCGAGTTTTGATGAAAATTTCTGCTGGTAAGGGATCTTTCTGCTTCTCACTCCAGTGGCTATAAACAGCCACGCATATACACCTTAAAATGCCATCTTGAACCAATAAATATACACAATGTTATCTGTCAATTTAAAAGAAAGAAAGCAGATAAGGAAGGAAGGGAGGAAGGGAGGAAGGCAGGAAGGCAGGAAGGCAGGAAGGCAGAAAGGCAGGCAGGCAGGCAGGCAGGAAGGAAGGAAGGAAGGAAGGAAGGAAGGAAGGAAGGAAGGAAGGAAGGAAGGGCAAACCACATCCTTGTCAACATTGTAGTTACCTGACTGGCACTTCCTGCCTGCTGCACAAATGAAACTAGTTCACTGAGTCCGTGGTATTGCAGTAAAGAAAGAGTTTAATTGAAAGGAGGTCAGCCTTGTGGAAGAATTGTAGTTATCACTCAAATCAGTGTCCCCAGAGGCTCGGCGGTTAGGGTTTTTCAAGGATAGTTTGGTGGACGAGGGGCTAGGGAATGGGTGCTGCTGATTGTCTGGAGATGCAATCAAGGGGTATGGAAAATGGTTCTTGTGCACAGAGTCTGCCTCTGGGTGGAGGTCACAGGACTGGTTGAGTTATGAGTCAAAAGTTTAGATAGGGTCAGTCAGTTGCCAGAATGCAAAAGTCTGAAAAACATCTCAAAAGACAAATCTTAGGTTCTTATAATAGTGATGTTATCTACAGGAGTAATTGGAGAAGTTACAAATCTTGTGGCTTCCCGAACAGTCTGTCTGTCATTTAACTATACCTATATATTAGCCGAATTCAAGTTCCCCTCATAATCCTAACCTGTGACGTTTCATTAGTTTTACAAAAGTGATTTAGTTTTGGGAAGGGCTATTCCCATCCTTGCTTTAAAGTTAAATTATAAATTAAATTCCTCCCATGATTCCTATGCCCAGGAATAAGCAAGGACAGTTAGCCTGTGAGGACAGAAGCAAGATGGAGCTAGCTATGCTAGTTTTATCTCACTGTCATAATCTTTGCAAAGGCAGTTTCAACATCACCAAGAATGCTCTGATCGATGAGTGTTGTCTGCCAAGGATGTTACGTGGAGTAGAACCACATATACACACCATTTGCATGAATGCATGCCTGCCTAGTTTGTACACACACGCACTCACATTTATTTGTCATTTACTGAGAGTATTATATCTTGGGAACAATGTTGGGACCTAGGACCTGTGCTCCAGGAATCATTGTTGAACAGAGAGATGGGTATAGCAGCTCCTGCCAGTGCCCCACCTCAAGAAGGCTGCTTAATGAGAGCTGCTGTGACTCTACCTGAGAATTTTTTTTTCCTGGCTGCCCAAGCACATTGTATCTTGAACAGAATAAACCAAAATTACCAGAGGATTAGTATCCCTGGTTGGTCCTCAACCAAGGATGGATGGCGAGTTAGTGAGCACTTTCCAGCTTCCTTGTTCATCAGTTGCAAAACCTTCAAGGCCTGTTTCCTGGAGTTTTCTGGCAGGACGGCACCCCAGTTGTCCCAGGTGGTCATGGGCTAGATAACACATCCTTTACTGAATCTTTCCTTTTTCTACCTCCTTTCCCCAAATCAAAGAATGAAGAGAGGTTGTCACTGGTGTCTGATGAGTGATATAAAGGTAAAGAGGAGATACCATGGGAGCTCACCAGGGGGAGACCCAACCAGACAACCAGACTAAGGGGTGTTGACGAGGAATGTCCCAAGGCCAAATTGGTGATGGGCAGGGACAGAACATCAGACATGAGGCTTGGACTCATGTCACACACAGAGTACCTTCCAAGGAGTCAATCTGCTTAAGAGGCACAGAATGAAGTAATGTGTGTGGAAGTATTTGGTAAACTGGCAAGCTTTGTAGCATGTGGAAAATCATTATTGAGAAACGTGACCAGACAAAGAGATTTCATCCCCTCTCCTGGGTCTCTGCAATCAGGCAGTTTATCTTCTTAGCCACAGCTTCCCTGTCTGGGCCCTTTTCCAGAACTCCATGGTCCACATGAACCTTTTACTGTTTTACTGTTTTCCAAATCTTCCCTGAGAAAAGTATCTTACGTTTATCTTATACCCACTGGGGTGACTTCAGTCAAAGGTTTCCACTCTGAAGTCCCTGGGAGCCTACTTCTTACTGACCATGAAATTCTCAAAGAGGAACTGCCCTGAGGAGCTACCTCCTTGGGACGGGGGCAGGAGCTGTTAATTCTGTGACACAGGAAGTGCCCTGCACTCATGTTTCTTCCCAAAGGGGGACACATTTTCAGCCCAAATAATAATCAGGAAGTGACTCTTCTCACCAAAAGGGGTGGCAGAACAATCTTCCCTTTGCCCCATACTAAGGGTGGGCAGAAAGCTCAGGTTAAGAAAAAAAGAAAAGAAAAAAACAAGCGGAACAAAACCCTCTGTTGTTTAACAAATAGAGCCAGCAGCCAGTATTTGGCAGAACTTATTGGAGGGAATAAAAGTCTCCAAAAAAATCAATGGATAATGATTATTCTTAAAGTGCCCTTTGAGCAATTGCATTAGGAGAGACGGAAAATAGTCTGTAAATAGTAACAAGGGTCCTGATGCAAGGAAGAGACTGTAACAGGGACAAGGATTACCAATGTATGAATATTCCTGAACTCTCTCGCCCCTGGGCTTCTAAGGGAGGAGGATTTCTGATTGCTGTGTCAGATCCTGGCGTCTTTCTTGAGGATGATTCAGGTAAGGGATGCAATGGAGAGAATGCTAAGGAGGTTGGAGAGGTTTTTATCTACATAATAAAGATCTAAAAAAGAGGAAAGGCTGAAGTGAGGAGACAGGGAGAGGTGGGCAAGAGAGAGAGGAGAGAGAAAAGCTGCCATGGGGGCTGAGGGAGTTTTGGGGGTGCAAGATATCTAGAAAGAGATTATTTAGAAGAGCAACAAGGGATGAGGGGATTTGAAAGAGATTTTCTTTGCATTAAGAATGCACACCCACCTTTTGCATTTCGCCAAAAGACAAGTCACGAATCGAAACATGTTTAATCATTGTTTGCTTGCCAGACTTCGTTTCTTTGCAACTAAAACCTCAAAGCACCTCCTGATCCACCTGGATTAGACAGCCAATCTCACACAGAGAGCAGGGACTGTGGACGGCATAGCGTACACACAAGGGCATACAGAGCCCAGAAGAAGAACTCAAACTAAGTTGGTACAGAGACTCTCTCAGCAGCTGCACTTTTAAGAGTTCTTATTCAATTCTTGCTGAAGAGAAACTGCAAGGGCCTCACAGGGCCCTGCTGAGTAGTATTCATGGTTTACAATATAAATGCATGTCAATGTTAGTTGTATAGGAGCCTGCATGTAGTTCCCATTCTGGGGTGTGGAGTCAGTCACTCTCAACTGAGAGTCCCTCTAGAGTTAGTTATCTCTAGAGTCCCTCATAGGTATTGCTGAGGCTGAGCCCTGCTGCCCCTGGCTGGCCTGTGAGAGTCAGGTTTCATTGGCTGAGAGCAGGAAGCTCCATGAAGCACCTCTCAGAGAATGTGGGACTCAGGAGGCATGTTTCATGTGGGGCTTGCTACGCATGACCCTTGAACTTGAGTCCCTACCTTGGAAAAAGAAAAATTCTGTCCCTAGTAAAGGAATGGCAGCAGCATAGACCCTATGGGAGAAGGGGTCTTCTTTAGGCCATGGAGTAACTTGCTTTGATGCTGAAGTTAGGCCTGATTAGGGCTGGGTTGCCTATTTCTGCTACAGAGAAGGATGAGCCTGCCTCTTTTCCTCTCTCCATGGAGACAGCCCTTCCCTTGGGTGGCTTCTTGGATCCTTTATAGAATCTCCTTTCCTCTAGCCCCATTTTTCAGCCCAGCTTATAGACAATTCTATTCCTTTGCCCAGCACATGGCTATGGACAGGGCTCAGAGAAGAATGCTGAACAGATTGAAAATGTAAACAAAACAAAACAGAAAAACCTACCTCCACTTCTTTATTGAACATCCGCACACAGCACAATGCTCAGCATATACTATAAGCTCTGTTCTCATTCTGCACACACGTACACACCCCTGAGCAATAATGCTGTCTGTGTGTTCTCATGCATGGTGGTGCCCAAAAGGCCATAGAAATTTGACAGTTGAGGAAACTGAATCCAGGGAAGCTCAAGGACTCACTCAGAGCCACAGAGCAGGCTGTGGCTAACCCAGAACTTGAACCAACATTCCAGACTCCTTGTCCACTGCTCTTCCTGCTCAGATCATGTATGGACACATGCAGTGGTGCAGGGCGTGCCTCACTTTACATCTAAGAATCTCCTCTTTTTGCAGCCAAATGGAATCACTCTAAAACATAGGAAGACTGAGGATACCCCTTGAAGATGCCAAAATCTCGCCTCCTTCTGGTTGCACCATGGAGCTGGACAATGAGCCATAGAAATTTGACAGTTGAGGAAACTGAATCCAGGGAAGCTCAAGGACTCACTCAGAGCCACAGAGCAGGCTGTGGCTAACCCAGAACTTGAACCAACATTCCAGACTCCTTGTCCACTGCTCTTCCTGCTCAGATCATGTATGGACACATGCAGTGGTGCAGGGCGTGCCTCACTTTACATCTGAGAATCTCCTCTTTTTGCAGCCAAATGGAATCACTCTAAAACATAGGAAGACTGAGGATACCCCTTGAAGATGCCAAAATCTCGCCTCCTTCTGGTTGCACCATGGAGCTGGACAATGAGGGTTCCCTGTGGCCGGACGGTTTAAAGTTAGACAGGGATGCCATTAGCACCAATTGCGTAGTCTGTACAAAAGGGACTGGAAAGAAATGGAATAAGTCTCAGTTCCTTCATCTGCATGATGGACATATTAACAGGGTCTATCATACAGGGCTGTGGAAAGGATTAAGTGAGATATAAAAAGATCATACATTTCTTTTTCTTAATTTTCCTATTTTTTAGTTTTAATTCTTAGGTATACATAATAAGTGTATATATTTATAGGGAGAAGATCATACATTTCCTGGGACAGAACTAATACATTCAGCTGTGGCTATTATCAGAGAGTACCAAGACCTTAGGTAGGGCAACCAGACTGGCTATGGGGCTTGACATAAGCCAGATCCATAAACTATTTCAGGTAGGAAGTAAGCAATGCAAGGTAAACTGGCAAGCTTTGTAGCATGTGGAAAATCATTATTGAGAAATGTGACCAGACAAAGAGATTTCATCCCCTCTCCTGGGTCTCTGCAATCAGGCAGTTTATCTTCTTAGCCACAGCTTCCCTGCCTGGGCCCTTTTCCAGAACTCCATGGTCCACGTGAACCTTTTACTCTTTTACTGCTTTCTAAATCTTCCCTGAGAAAAGTGTCTTACGTTTATCTTATACCCACTGGGGTGACTTCAGTCAAAGGTTCCCACTCTGGAGTCCCTGGGAGCCTATACAGGACTAATACACTCAGCTGTGGCTATTATCAGAGAGCACCAAGACCTTCGGTAGGGCAACCAGACTGGCTATGGGGCTTGACATAAGCCAGACCCATAAACTATTTCAGGTGGGAAGTAAGCAATGCAAGGTAAACTGGCAAGCTTTGTAGCATATGGAAAATCACTATTGAGAAATGTGACCCATAAACTATTTCAGGTAGGAAGTACCTGAACTTGCTTTCCTGGGCTCACCAAGTATTGAATTAGACATGAACAGGAGTGTTTGTTGTGATGGCAAGAAATTGTATAATCAAATGAATACAATAGTTTGTGACTTTTAAAATAATTTTAAGATCTTTATACCAGCTAAAGTCAGGTTGGGTGCTAGCTGTTTTTGCAACTTTTAATAATAATACCTACTAGTTACTGAGTGTAACTAGTAGGCCCATAAACTATTTCAGGTAGGAAGTAAGCAATACTATAACTCGCACTCTAGGGGGAGCAAAAGGACACCCCCCCAATGATGATGGCTGCCCACCTGGTCTCAAAACAGTGAAACTTCTGACTTGCTGCCAAGCTTCACCAGGCAGGGGGCAGAGGACACTGGGTCTCCCCAGACTGAATCAGGAGTGGCTCAGGAGATGACACTGGCTTGAGCTTGCAGCAAAGGGCCCCTAAGTACCAGGCTAGGCAGCTCTGGAGAAGGCGGAAGTGGAGAAAGTTCTAAAGTCAATTCCACTCTGCCACACTATCTGTGATCTTCCACAGTCAGCACAATGCCTGCCCCTTGTAGGGTTGCATAAATATTTGTTGAATGAATGAATCAATCAGTGATACAGACTAAGGTCAAAGCAGAACCCCAAACCCTAAAGTCTTTATACTCTCACTGTCCATCCATCAACCTTCTACCCCGTCAGATGTCAGGATATCCTTTGCAAGACCCTTTGATGGCCTTTTCAGTTACCTTTTGAATAGAGGCTCTGAGCCTTGCAAGTATTGCCTGGGAAATATCAACTCCCTCAATTAATTATATGGTGCTGTCAGGCCAGGACCTTATTTTGGTATATATAATGTGAACCTGAGACGGGAGAACCTCCTAGTCTCATCCTTGAAATGCCAAGCACCTTCATTCATGCTTAACCCTGGATTGTGGGGAGACCTGCAAACCTCATCAGAGCATGGCTTCCCAAGGGCCAGGTTACAGGGCACTTTGCAGTCAGAACTCAGCCAGGACTCCCTGTGACTAAGCACACTGATTTGTTGACCAGATTGGGTGCCATTGGCAACTCCAACCACCGCGTAGATGCTCCAGTCACCTTTTCTACTTCAAAGAATGGAGGTTTTCAAACTCTGTTGGCCATGACCCACAGTAGGAAACACATATTGCAGTGACCCAGTGCATTTATGCATACAATGTATTTTATCATTCTCACATGCACATTTTCCCCCCACGTTTGAACATCTCTGAAATTTGGATGTGTTTTATAGATTATGACATCTTGCCATTAATTGGCAGCACTTTTTTCTTTCTGTGTGATACATAAAATTTTGCATCTTCCAATGAATGATGACTGTGATTCAGTGAAATATGGCATATGTGTAATTTAAAAATACTTTTTATAAAAACTATCTTTGCTGCATGGTGCTCTATGACATTTTCTATGTGTTATTTTATTTCTTTTCCTTTTAATGCTGTTCACTGCTACCCATTTAGTCAACTTGCACCACCCTCTAGAGGATCTTCAATTGTTATTTTCAACATATAGTCACAGGGATAGAGGAGGGTGTCAGTGAACTCTGTGACTAAAGAGTTTTCCATAAATGGGTGGACCTGAGATTTATAAGCATTAAGTTATTGGACCAGGAGGTGGAATAGATCATGATTAGGAGAGTGGAAAAGGAAGATGACAAATCACTTTAAGTCAGACAAACCTCTTTCTATACTACCTCCCTTACTTGTTAATCATATAACTGTGGATATGTTTATAAAAAGTATTAGTGTCTTAGTTTTCTCACCTGTAAAACACTGAACAGAGCTCCTGTCATTCAGAGCTGTTGTCAGTATGAGAGTGTAAAGCATTGACCTGGGGCCTGCATGTAATAGGCACTCAATAAATGGTGGCAATCATGGCGCTGGTGACGATGACACTCAGTAACTAGTAGGTGTTATTATTAAAAGTTGCAAAAACAGCTGGTACCCAATGTGACTTTCGCTGGTATAAAGATCTTACAATTATTGTAAAAGTCACAGACTATTGTATTCATTTGATTATATAGTTTCTTGCCATCACAACAAACACTCCTGTTCATGTCTAATTCGATACTTGGTGAGTCCAGGAAAGCATTTAGGTCCCTACTTATGGGAGCACCATGGCCAAGTCACCCTCTTGGTCAGGTTCTCTTGCTTCTTGCTGTGTCTCATCTCATTGTAGGCTTTCAAACTCTGGGCTCAGGCAAGCCTTTCCAGTGATCATATTAATCTTATATTTTATGTGTTCACATGTGTCTCCAATAACTTGCTTTCCTTGCTCACCATGGTGATGCATTTTTCCTACTTTATGTCCTCTCTCATTGATTATGTTGGGCTGTTGACTATTTGAACCTGGTACTTTTACTTGATCAGCTCTACACAGTTTCACTCCTTTTCATTTTCAGTTTCTCTTTTATCAGTGTTCTCTGTCAATCCTTGTAGGCCTAGATATTCATTGTGGTTTCATCATCTATTTGATCTCTCCTGTGATGTTTCATTAACATTTCTTCAATAGTTTCTCAGGGTTATTTCCCATGATTCAGCCATTGTACACTTCTTAAAACTTTCAAGCCTTTAAATAACTGAAGGAATGTCTCACAGAGACATAACCTTTCTTGATTATATGAATTAACCCTCAAAATGCATTCAATTATCAGAAATACTTTAATGCATTGTATTGCATTCAAAATGGGTAAGATATGTTTAGTATTACGTGATGAAGAAATTCTAACCTTAATTTCAAAAATGTTAAGTAAATGTTTACAGATGCATACAATTCTAATAAATAGATATTTTCTACCTGTCTCTTGTCGTTGTCAACATTTGTAAACTAACAGGCATGGTTTTCTTGTGAATACCAGATATTTGTGTGTTCATTGGCTTGACTGAATATGTGAAACATTCCTAGACTTCTTCAGTTCAGTATGTAGGAAGGTAGATGGGTAGATAAGAAAGGAGGAAGAATAGTAGGAAGATAAATATGTCGGTAGACAGATAGGTAATAAGGATAATTACCATCATTATTATTTTGCTTGGTTTTTCATGATTAGCCACATGAAATATTATTACAATTTGTTGCACGTGTTACAGGTCTCTTAGTTTGCAAAGAGCATTCACCCTCATGATTTCCTAACTACTCAGTAATAGAGGCAAAGTAACTATTCCCATTTGACAGAGGAGGACATAGAAGTCCAGAGAGGTGAGCTCCATGAGCAACACATTAGATGCAGTAATGTAATGCCATGAAGAAAAGGCAAATCTGGAGCTGAATCCCTGGGCTCCATCCGTGTTCCTTCTACAGTACTAGGTAGGCAGAGATGACAAGAAAAAATGCTAGAAGTAGCAATGGGTACTTCTCTTCACATTCCTTCTGTGAAGGGCTTTGGCTCCATTTAAAAAGTAGAACACTCTAAAAATGGTCACAGTCCTTGGCTCAAGACTTTTTGGCTCTCATAAAGCAACATTAAGACAAAATGGCCCCAGGTCATAAAGATTACATTGTACTGAGAAACAACCTTGCACAGTGGTCAACCTCAGTCCCAGACAAGCTTGCAAAGCAGAAAATCTTATTTTCCACTTTTCCTGACCAGCTTTTCTAGAGCCCTGAGCTCTCTTTCTTGTGAATGGGGACACTGAGCTAAGAACTGAGATTTCCTGATGCCTAGATAGGATCTTTACTCCTTACCCATATATTTGACACCTGGTATCTGACCTTTGCAGGCCAAAGGGTCAGTTTCTGTTGAGTTCTGATAAAGTCAGTCCACAAGTGCAATTTGCTGGTCACCTCATCTGTGACCATCTTCTGCTGGGCATTGGCGCCTCCTTATTCTAATCTCTGATTGTCGAAATACAGCTCAGTCCTTGCAGGGATAGAGGAAACTTGTTCAATGAATTGGGCAATTTTATAGTGTGTCTAGTACATGCCAGAACTTCTTAACATGTAATTTTAATACAACAAACTTATGAGGTTGTTGCTATCATTCTACTTTATAGACAGGAAGATTAAGGCTTAAAAAGGATAAGCAAACTCACCAGTGGTAAACAGCTAGTGCACAGTAGAGCTGGGATCCAAACCCATATCTGCCCGATCTCAAAGCATTAATTTTTTTCACTCTGTCATTAGTACCTGAATACTTTTGTTTTCAAACCCCCAGCTCACCAGGGGTTTGGACCCCAAATTTTAAAGAAACACTATCACCCAACTCAATTCTTCTGACCATGAACAAACATCCCAAGCAGTATGAGAAATTTTAGCTGCCACGGTGCAGAGCTCTCTGAGGCCTGATATAGATTAGAAACAGAAAGAAGATTAGAGGTGCGTATATTATGGATTGTGGGCATAAGACTTGGATAAGGAGAAGATTGCATTGTACTGAGAAATGACCTCATTTGAGGTAAGGAAGAGACACTCCACTGATTGACCAGATCCCAAGATGCTAGCATGGGAGTGAAGGTGGGCTTGGAAGGGGAAAAGAAGGAACCCACGGCCTTCTTTCTGCCCTGGGTGGTACAAGAGAGTTGACGGAATTAGGGGAAGAGGAGTGTGCTCTTAGGGAACACATCCCTTGGAGGGAGAAGAGAGCCTTGGAGACGGTGAGTCCCCCTCTACTTCTGTATTTTGTGTAGAACAGACACTTCTACACCTTAGTTTCTTCAAATTCCAGGTATTGGAAACAGAAATAACAAAAACATGTATGTTTTACTACTTCAGTTTTACTGAAAATCAGGTTCCTTGACAAGCTGGCATGGGGCTGTCAGTGAGGAGTCATCCCTGTTACATCAACTTCTGGGTGCAGAGTAGCTACAGAGGGATGCAAGGGGCAAAGAGAAAGAGTTTGCGTGTTCCCATAATTATCAACCAATAGTGGAAATGGCAGAGTGACAGAATAAAGTAGGGAGGAAGGGGAGAAGTGGCCAGCAGGCACAGTGCTGGGGGAGCTGACAGTGAATGGCGCAGGGCACAGGGCTCGGGGAGAGTGGTGGAGGAGTCTGAGGAAGCACCTTGTGAACATATGTTTGAGCCTTGGAAGATGAGGTAGGTGGGATGCACAGGAAGGAGAGGGACAGCATTCCCACCAGGGAACCTTGTTGATGCCCACAGTCCTGTGCTGCTGCTTGGCCAGCGTGGAGGACTGTCTTGAATGGCGTATGAAAATGAGGTGAAAGGTGCCATGGAGAGCACCTGCCTGGGGTGGCTACAACATCTTGCTGCTTCTGTTTACCAATCTGTCAAAGTGGAGAAATAATCCCTGTTTTATAGAAATGTCAGGAGGATGAAATGTAGTAGTGTATGTCAAGGATCCAGCCCACTCCTTGGCATAAAATAGATGCCCTGTGAACTGTCACTTCTTACTCATTAGAAAGGGAAGGTGATGGGTCCTTGGGGCCTCTTTCATT
Organism: Rhinopithecus roxellana; assembly: GCF_007565055.1. Taxonomy (NCBI): domain Eukaryota; kingdom Metazoa; phylum Chordata; class Mammalia; order Primates; family Cercopithecidae; genus Rhinopithecus; species Rhinopithecus roxellana. Next base: position 50,513,993 of record NC_044567.1, read on the forward strand.
TACATTTAAATGGGTGTTGAAAGGGATCTTGGAGCCCCTCTTGGATACAATAGAATGCCTCCATTGCACCACACCCCAAGAGGCAGGAGATAACTCTACTGGGCACCCTGTAGGGCACCAGCTTGTCTTCTTCCTGCTGTAGTTTGCAGTAGGGAGGTCTAGGACCTGAAGATGAAGGGCAGACCAGCAGGGCTGAGGCCCCAGGTCACCCACTCTGATGGCCTCTGCCCTGCTGCATGTGTGTGTTCATGCATGAATGTGTGTGCCTGTGCACATGTGTGTATCTGTGCTCATGTGTATAAATGTGTATCCTTCTCAATAACCCTAAAGCCTAGAGAATGACAGACAGAGGATAGGCAAAATGAAAGCCAAAGATAATTGTCATTGATCAATCTGCTTAATGGCCTGAAAATGCCCAATAAGAGCAGGGTGCATGACTGGCTGCTGAGCCAGAGGGCTGAGGGAATTGTCTGGGCTACTGCTCATAGTGCACTGCTTTTATTGAGGTGCCCCGTGGATAGCCGAGGCTTTCTTACTCCTGCCTCCCTGGGAGAAGGGTCGTGGATTCCAGACACCAGGGAGGTATGACATGCCACCCCCATACCTGTCACCAGTAATCTAATAGTCGCTTCCTGGCTTCATCTTTGGGCTTGGCATATGAGGACACTCCTCATCATGAATCACAAGATGTATTTCTTAACTGTCTTCCTTTCCTTTTTGCCTCTGAGCTGTGAGTTGAAGATGAGGTGAATGTAGTATTATCAAGATGAACAGAGTCCAGTGGAGCCTGGGGAGGGAGGCTCCATCTGGTGGCAGCCACATGTAATTCTGAGGCACCACATTTAAAAATCAAATGCACTGTGGCTTGTTTCCCAGCTCTGGAAGGTGTGGGATGTTAGGCAGCTCACTTGGTCTCTCTGAGAGGAGGCAGCAAGCATTATGATGACATCTAACAATTTCTGGTCCTTTCCAGTGCACGGTCCTTGCTAGAGCCACTAACACCCCCTGCCTGGGTTATTAAAAGATGAGCACGTGGTGTATTGTTCACTGAACAATGAATGTTATATAGGAAGGACTTAGTAACAATATATTGAATAAATAAGTAGAAGACAAACAAGATGACTGCCTGGGGCCTCAAATCTGCAAATGCCTTATGTGGGCAAGGGTCTTTCTAAGACAGGGTCATCTAGAAACTACAGTGAACACCTTCTACATGGGCAGCCTGCACTGTGAAACTCTAGGGTCTCTATTTGTGTCAAATACAATGGGGGCTGTGCCTCTGAGGTTGCAATGTGGGGTACTAGCCAGACCTAAGAAGAATGAAGAACTCTCAATCTTTGCACTTGAGCTTATTGTTGATTCATCCACATAACTGTGGTCTATGAAGCTATTCAACTCACACGTACAATTTTAGGAAAAGTCATGTTTGAATGATTTTCATCTTTAGACACTATAAAACTGCACTGTTAAAAAATATTCTGAGAACTCATTTATGATGTTAAAACTTCAGAAAAATAGAAATAGAGGGGCTGTTCTTAACTTGATAGAATGCATCTACAAAACATTTATACCTAACATACTCAATGCTGAAAGACTGAATACCTTCCCCCTAAGATGTGGAAGCAAAGATATCCACTCTCACCACTCATTCAACATCGTTCTGTAAGTTCTAGCCAGTGCGACAAGGCCAGAAAAGAAAATAAAAGGCATACATGTCAGAAAGGAAGAAATTAAACTAACCCTATTTGAAATTACATGATTGTCTACATATAAAGTACCAAAGAATACACAAAAAAACGTTCTACAACTAATCAGTGAATTCAGCAAGGTTGCAAGACAAGATCAATATGCAAAAATCAATTGTATTTCTATATACTAACAATAAACACATGGGCATTGAAATGTAGAATAAAATATTTATAGTTGCTCAAAAAATAAAATAATTACAATCTAAATATGTACAGGACTGACTTGTATGTTCAAAACTACACATGCTGATGAGAGAAATGAAAGATCTGAAGAATGGAGAGACATACCATATTCACAGATTGAAAAACTCGACAAATCAATTATTCCCAAATTGACATACAGGTTTAATGCAATTTCTATGAAAATCCTAGTAAGGTATGTTTTTAGAAATAGATAAGATTATTCTAATATGTGTATGGAAAGGCAAAGTAACTAGAGTTGCTAAAATTATTTTGAAAAAGAGAATCAAGTGGTAGCAATCAGTCTTTTGAATTTCAGGACATTACACGGCTACGTTAATCAAAACTCTGCAGTATTGGTAGAGGAATAGACACACAGACTAATGAAACAGAACAAAGAACCAAGAAATTGACCCACACAAATATGTCCAACAGATTTTTGACAAAATTGCAGAAGCAATTCAGTAAAGGAAGATAGATTTTGAACAAATGATGCTGGAGCAAGTGGATATCCATAGGCCAAAAGATGAACCTCAACCTAAGCCTCATTTGAACAACTAACTCAAAGTGCATCAGCGACTTTTGTGTAAATGGTAAAACTATGAAACTTAGAAAAAACAGATAAATTGTTTGAGACTTGATGCTGAAAATGTGGTCCATAAAGAAAAAATTGATAAATTGAATTTCATCAAAATTAAAACCCTTTCCTATTTGAAAGAGTCTCTTAAGAGGGAAAAAAGACAAGCTACAAAATGAGAGGAAATCCTTTCAAATTACATATTGGACAAAGGATTAGTATTTGGAATATGTAAAGAACTCTCAAAACTCATTAGTGAAAAACAAACAATACAATGAGAAAATGGACAAAAGTTAAAAAGAGACATTTCACTGAAGAGAATATACAGATGGCAAATAAGCACATGAAAAGATGCTCAACATCATTAGCTATTAGGAAAATGCAAATTAAAACCACAATGAGTGACGCTATCCATCTATCAGAATGAATAAAGTAAAAAAAATAGTGAGAACTCCAAATGCTGACGAGGATGGGAGAAACTGGATCACTCAGACATTACTGGCGAGCATATGAAATGCCACAGCTACCCCGGAAAGTTGCAATTTCTTAAAAAACTAAACACACAACTACCATATGACCCAGCAATTGCACCTCTGGGCATTTATCCCAGAGAAATGAAGACTTATGTTCACACAAAAATCAGTACGCGAATGTTGATAGCAGCTTTATTCATCGTAGTGAAAACCTGAAACAACTCAGATGTCCTAGAATGGATGCTTAAACAAATTGTGGTGTCTCCATATTATAAAATACTTCTTGGCAATCAGAAAGAACAAACTATTGATACACAAACAACCTGGACGAATTGTCTGAGATTTATGCTGAGTGGAAAAAAAAAAGAGTCTCTCAAGGTTACATGCTGTATGATTCCATTTATATAACATTCTTGAAATGAGTTACAAAAAAGCAGAACAGATTAGTGACTCCTAAGAGTTCAGTAGGGACTGAGGAGTGGAAGAGAAGGGGCTGTGGTGATAGAGGTATTCTACCTTTTGACTGTGTCAATGCCAATGTCCAGGATGTGATATTGTACCATAGTTTTGCAAGATGTTACCATTAGGGTGAACTAGGTAAAAGGCACACGGGATCTCTCTGCACTATTTCTTATCATTTCTTACAGCTGCATGTAAATCTAAAAGTATTTTAAGGTAGAAAGTTTAATTTTAAAATTAAAGGGGAACAAAATCTACACATGTGACAAAATTCTGTATAAACACACACACACAAACACACACACACACACACACACGAGTGTCTGCTAAACTGGTGAGATCTGAGTAAAGTCTATAATCTAGCTAATTGTATTGGTTTAGTTAAGTGTATTGTGCCACTGTCAATTTCCTGGTTTTGATCATTTGTTATGTTATATAAAGTGTTGAGAGAAGCCGGGTGAGTGATAAGTATATAGAACTTTTTGTATTAGTTCTGCAGTGTCTTGTGAGTGTATAATTATTTCAAAATTTAAAAAAAAAAAGGCTTTAAAAGGTACCAAGAACAGAAAAGAAACCATTTATTATGGAGCCAAATGTAAAATTCCAGCACTGACAGTTCTGTTAGAACAGTCGCCACTCGTCTTGACGTGCATTCGCAAGCTGCCCTGTGAGTGCTGTAAATTGCAAATAAAGTCAATTAGGACTCACCACCGGGCAGCTGGAATGATGCTTCCTCTAGTGCAGCCTCAGAGAGCTTACTTACACCACTCATTTCAGACCACACATCAGGAGAGCAAGGCTTTGAATTTGCCCCCTCTAGAGCCCACACTCGTACTTCTGCACCATATGGCAAGGTTGCGTCAGGCAGAGCTTGTCCTCAAGAAGCTGACAGTCTGCTGTGGAGAGAGGTGGGCAGTAAGACACATGCTCCAGCTGTAGCCATGTCCCTGTCTGGACCAGTTAACTCAATTCAGTTCCAACTTGCAGACAGCTTCTTCAAGCCAATCAGACATCAGAGAAATAAAAAGGATGTGACAAAAGAGAGTGAGGTGGAGAATACAGTCTCCCACTCCTGGACAAACAGCTCTGGGAAAGTTTGCACTTGGAGGCAGATGGGGAAGAAGCCAACACATCATCCCGCTGTGGTGTGGCAGGAATCCCAGAAAGGCGTGTGTGCATGTGCATGCGTGTGTGTGAGTGAGTGCTGCTGTAACAGAAGGGCCTCATCTGTCTGCCCATCTGTGAAATGGGGAGGCTGCCAAAATTCCTGTTTCCCTGGGTTCTAACAGACTCCCAGCAAGAATGGAAAATAAGATATTGGGGCTGATATTTAGGTCCTAGGACAATAGGATCAGGATCTAGGGATGTGAGGAGGAACAGAGGCTGCTCTCAGTCTTTCTGTAAGTGCCCCACGTGGACAGGAGCCTAATCCAAAACAGGAGAGACAGGAGGGCTAACTGTTTTTTTGCTGGACTCTGCCTGGAGATTCTGATTGAATAGGCCTAGGACACTTAAATGTCTTCAGATCCATCTCAAGCTCTTGTGCAAGAGGCATTAATAGTAGCCAACATGCATTGAGTAGTAGTTATCTGCCAGGTAGGTTTTAAGCACTTTATGTACCTGATCTTATTCAATCTCGCAATAACTCTGTGGGCAGATTATAGTATTACCTCTGATTTACAAATGAGGAAGTTGAGGTGCAGACAGTTCAATTTCCCTGCATAAAGTCACACGTTAGTGGCAGAGCTGAGATTGTAATTTCCAGCTCCAGAACTCATGCTTTTAATCACAACTATAGAATCCCTCCTTCTGCTATTTGCTTTCCTGCTGGCCTAACCTGAGAAAGTCAGGGCCAGTCACCCCTCAACTCTGTTGCTGATCCAAGTTGCAACACAGGTGGGAGGAGACCCTTCCTTCTGTCTCAGGAAAGCTGCTGCCTTGGCAGTGAGAGGAATGCAGCATTTATGCAGTTTGCATGTGTGCCTCTGTTTCACAAACTCTCCAGTGCACACCAATAGCACTGCCAGTGACTGATGAGGAAATATGGTCTAGACCACCAGAGACTTGAAGGACCAAATTCCAGGGGATGAGAAACACACTTGGCCTGGTAAAACTGAAAGGGATAGGGGTTGGTATCAAGAGATTTGGAATCCAATTCCAATTCTGCCATTTCCTGGCAAATGATCTTGGTATGCTTTTACTCTCTTCATGCCTTAGCTACATGTTCTAAAAAAGATAATAGCATCTTTGACCCTCAAAGGTATTATAAAGATAAAGTGCTGCACTACAAAAGGCTTTACATCCTAAGCTTTATTCAAATGGATGGAACCATTGTCGTGATTTCCAGGGTAAAGGAAACTGGAGATTCAGATAATGGAGAAGAGCTTGCTGGCCTTCTTCCCTGCTCTCTATTGGCAAAGGGGCTGCCTTTAGATTTCTGCTCTGACACCACCTAATCAGTGAGGCCTCCCTAACTATAGCATTTAAAATAGCATCACCCCACCCTGGCACCTCTCCTATATCCTTTCTGTCCTTTAGTATTTATCATCATTTGACCTCACTGTTTTAGGGGGAGGATTACGTAAAACAATGTATAACACATCTAAAAATTTTACGAGCTCAGCACATATTATTTACTGGGGTAGAGGGAACTCTTTCTCCATGCAATTTAAAAAATGCTTAACTGGTGTAGTCTCCTGGAATGAGTATTTTGCCCTCAGCCTCACAGAACAGAAGCTAGGTCAATTACACCTTCTTGTCTGCCTGGCTCCAGGCCAGTCAATGATCTCCCATCTCAGGCACTTGGTATTGTTCTTTTATTAGTTTCTGAAGTTCCAGTTTCCCAGAAGCCTAAGGAAGCAATGGATTGCTTTGGCCACCTTCCCGGTCTTTTAGTTGGGAAGTATTTGCTTCATTTCAGAACTTGTGATATAGAAGAAGAAACATGGAATCTGGAACCCCCCAGAGCTGAGGTGAGGACTTAGTTCTACCACTTATGATCTGTAAATATTATTATTATTATTATTATTATTATTATTATTTAAATATGTGATAACTAAGGGTTATGTATTTCCTGAAATATGTAGGCATTGTGCAGGACAATCTGTGTACATAATCTCATTTGTTCCTTTAAACAACCCAGAAAGGCAAACATTATACCCTTTCTGCAGATTAGGAAACTGAAGTTTACAAAGTGAAAAAGTTGGAGCTGATCTCAGATCCATCAAAATCAATGGATGCAGTTCTTTCTACTAAATTTAATATTCTCTGTGAGCCTCATTTTTCTCATCTACATAATGGGTCTATCAATATTTGTCTCAGAGAGGTACTGTAATGATAAAGTAAGGTGTTGTCTGGGTAGAACAAGGTACTTAGTAGGAGTTGGAGCTGTGCAGAATCTCTCTTCCTTCCCCCAATCCCTGAAGGAAAGTGAGCACATCAAAAGAGCTCACTAGAGCTTTTAGTTGAGGACACAGAGGTCAAGAGGAGACCAATAATTTGCAGAAGCAGAAGTGAAACTCAATATTTTTCCTCTTTAACAGAAACTCTGAGCAGCTCTTTCTCCCCTAAGCACGTCTGAACTGGGTAAGGAATGACTAGGAGGCCTTTGTAGCTCTGTGCTTGGCTTCTTGGCTCTGAGCCTTAATCAATAACCTACTCCCGATCTGTAAGACATAAAATCTCAAGGAGTGACATACTTTCCTTCTTCAGAATAGTTCTTGGAATTCCCATGGTCTAGCAATGTGATGTCAGATGATGAGATAGGCCTGGGAGGCAAGGGCAACATTATTCGTAGACACCATTGTGTAAAATGTCTTTGCATCTCTTAGAGTCTTGAAGTCAATGTGTTTGGCACAATTAGCTGACTTTGATTTGGGATCCAGAGCTCTGAGACTAAAATTACTCCCAAGTTTACTAGAAATAAGTCCACACTAAATGAAGTACAATTCAGAAAAATTAAGAAATGTGATAAAACAGGCCACAAGAAGCTCTACAGGATGCTAAGCCAGCCATAGAATGAGTTTTTCTTGGTCAAAAAGAAGATGGCTTGGCTGGCACCATGGCTCATGCTTATAATCCTGGCACTTTGGAAGTTTGAGGTGGGAGGATCGCTTGAGACCAGGAGTTTGAGACCAGCCTGGGCAACAAAATGAGACTCATCTCTATAAAAAAATAAAACAACAAAAAAAGAAGACCTCCTAAGTCTTGAAAAAGCAGTCTTGAGCAGTGTCTTGACAGGCTCCTCTCTCAATCCCCCACTGGATCCACCACACCCCATACACTGGGACAAGTGGTAGCCCTTTTAGAATAGTTTTCTAGCTCCATGGTGATTCTACTTTCATCACAGTGTTGTCAAAGCACCAGACAGACCTGGTGCCTAGGGAAAAGCCCTTCGGCTCTACAGACCTCAATTAAGCCTACCTGTAAAACTGGAGTAATTTCGTTGCCTTGGAGATTACTGTGAGAGTTAGGTCTCTAAAGCACCTGGCACAATGCCTTACATGTTGTCATTGCTTCCTGTTTCTCCTCCAATTTTTCCCACCAGTTTCTCAATTCCTAATGCCAGAAATCCCAGAAGTCTGTCTGGGCTATTGCTCTGATTCAGATTCATCCACCTTCCTAGATGCTGAAGAATGGCCTGCCTACTGCATTCCTTCTAGCTGCCATTGGAATTAATCTGTGTCAATTTCCTACCCACCCCAGCTCCAAGCACTGACACTGCAATCTCTAATTTGCTCTTGGGCTTCACAGTCTTGCTTGTCTATCTTGGGCTAACAACTCCATCTGAACATTCTTGAATTGCATGACTGCTCCAGGAGACCCTGTCCCTTAATTACCCTGTCTAGTCCATCCTGTTCAGATCTGGGTGTGATTACTGCTATGATGGCTGATTCTAATAATAGAGTAATGATGAACCATGATGCAACACATTGAATATTGAGTGTTCTTTCTATTCAGTCCCCATGTAGAAAAAAATCTTAATGAGTTCTCCATATCTATCACGAAGAGAGAGAAGTTTTCTTTCTTTTAAGCTTCTCAAGTTGGGTTGAAGACTTAACTCAGCGATCTTATTCCTGATTCAGAAGTGTCAACACTTCTGAGTTTTGGGAGGATAGTATTATGATATATGTTTTCTGTTGTTTGTTTTTGGAAGCAGCATGCCATACTGGAAGTAGAAAGAGCCCTTAGGATATCTGTAACACTTACCCCAGAAGATCTAGTCGTGAGAGTCTCTCCTAGAAACTAAACTTGAGAGGGAAGGCTTTATGCTCAGAGAAGCTCATAATCATATTATGGGATTATAGCAAAACAAAACACACACACACACACACACACACAAATGACTTAAATCTTCAACAATAAGATAAAGGTTAAGTAAAGAACATATAATCTCCAAAAAGAGAGAGACAGAGAGATAGAGGGGGAGGGAAGGAGAGAGAAAGAGAATCAGATTGACACGAGACTTTTTATAAATGACATGAAGACCATGTTAATGGAAATAAGGTCATAGGCTCAATTCTCACATTAAAGCATCAGCTTCTTGGCTTGCTTTTATCTCTAAGTATGTCCTTGTCCCCCAACATTGCGAATGGCCTAAGACCAACACATTCCTATTTCTGGAACAGAACTCAAAGCATGTCTGCAAGGGTCCACCCCAACAAGTCTGATGTATGCCCACTGCACTTAGTGGGCACCTCCAAACCTGCCTGAAAACCTCTGCTCTGAGGCTTTCCATATGCCAGTCTCTCCGTCTGGAATATGCTCCCTATTCCTTCTTCAAGTCTCATTTTAGAAGTCTTTTCCTCCAGGAAGGCCTCCTGGAACCTCCAAGCCTGTGTCTTGTGTTCCTCCTCTGTGTTTTCATAACACCCTGTGCTCCCCTGTGGAGGATCTTTATTCCCTCCTGAGTTATAATCATCTGTTTACTTACTTGTTTCTCTAACAAGCTTATTTTCCATGGGTCCAAAGCCCTAGACAAACTCTCTTTTCAATAACCCTGAGTGTTGCTGAAATCAAAAGGCTATGAAGAGGTAGGAGTCTTGTGAAGGTGTTGTTGGGAAAGAGGATTGTTCAGATATGGGTAAGCCACTGAAAGATGTCTTGATGGTTCATCTGAACATGGGCTGGGAACCTGAAGCAGATACAGAGAGCAAGACGACCATGCTGGAACAATGAGGACAGGGAGGATGGGCAGAGTGGCTAGGGAGACGGAGGTCTTGGATGAACGTCTGAGATAGAAAATGTCCCTCTGGCAGCTCATGTGTGCTCTCCTGATCACATGCTCTGACATGGCAGGCCCCAGCCCATTCTCCTTATGAATGACACTCGCTGGGAACGCCTGCTTGGCACACACAACCCAGTCTGCAAGAGAGAGTGGTCCAAACCCCCCATCCTGGGCTGTGGTGCTTGGAAGATGCAACACACAGACTGGCTAGGATGCAGTTACTGCATCTTTCTGGCTGGTTGGCAAGCGAAGTTCCCACTGCCTTTCTCCCCAGGCCTGAACCCATTATGACAATGGAGCCATTGTTCTGAGGGGCCATGAGGCAGCTGGGACTGGCCGACCCTATACCGACTCCTCACATCTCAGAAGTCAAGCCCTCAGACAGAGCAAGCAAAGTGATAAAATTCAGCGGGAAGCAGGACAGAATATTGGGGGTCCTGAGCCAGCTTCTTCCTCTCAGTTCTGTCTCGCGATGGGAATGAATAATCACCCCAATTACAGAGCAACCTGAAGGAGACAAAATCACTTAACTAAATGAGGTGCCTGGGGAATGGAAGGTGGGAGCAGTCTGCAGTGATTTTGGCAGAAACTTCTGGGCCAGCTCCCCTGAAAGCTTGTATCAAAACAAGCAATATGATTATCAGAGTTCCAAGTCAGCTGCCTCAGATACCTTTGGCAGTTTCTAAAAAAAAAAAAAAAAAAAAAAAAAAAAAAACTCTGCTGCATAATTGTCATCTCCAGGATGTTTAGAAAAGCAAACGCTGGATTAAACTTAGTTGGAATCCAACCGCGATCTAATAAAGGCATGATCAGAATATAGGGAAGTGTTCTCAAGTTAATCAGAGCCTGGGGGAAGTGTGGACTTGGCTGTCTTCTTCCAACAACTCCTCAGGGATATAATTAGCTCCTACTACTTGGGACACATGCCCTCTGCCTACTACAATAAGCCAGTCCAGAGATGCAAACCATGACAAAGACTTTGGGCTGAAGGCCTGAATAGCCCTCACCTGAGCCCTCACCTGAGCCCTCACCTGAGCCCTCACCTGAGCCCTCACCTGAGCCTGCTATTCCATCTCATACATGCTGCTCAGAGCCTGGGCTTCCATCTGGGCTCAGTTCAATTTTCTACTCCTTGGAAGTGGCCTGAGCCAAGAGCACAGTGAAAAGCAAGACAAGACAACTAAGTCTGATACTAAACCAGAGAGGGACAGAGGTCCCTGCACTCGTCAAAAGGCTGGATGATCTTGAGTGAGCCAGGAAGCAAAGGATAGGAATCCAAATTCCTTTTGGCAAATGGGGAAAGTTTGTGCAGTCCTCCTTCACGAGGTGTTAGTGTGTGGTTTAAAAAAAAGCCTTTCAGACATTGATTCTGTCCTTCTTCTGTTAGTCCACCTAAGGCAGCAGTTTGCTCTGGAATGGGAGAGCAGGCATGTGTCTTGGTCTGTTGGGGTTCCTCACACTGGGTAGTTTGTAAACAACAGAAATTTAGTGCTCAGAGTTCTACAGGCTGGAAAGTCCAAGATCAGGGCACTGGCAGATTCTGTGTCTGGTGAGGGCCTGTTTCTCACAGATGGTGACTTCTTCTGTGTCTGCACACTGTGGAAGGGGCAAAAATGCCTTTATAAGGGCATGCATCCCATTCACCTCCCAATCCTCTCCTAAAGGCCCCACCTTGGCTGGAGCTGTGGCTTACACCTGCAATCCCAGTGCTTTGGGAGGCTGAGGTAGGCGGATCATTTGAGGCCAGTAGTTTGAGACCAACCTGGCCAAAATGGTGAAAACGCACCTCTACCAAAAAAAACTTTTTAAATTAGCCAGACATGGTAGTTGGCACCTGTAATCTTAGCTACTTGGGAGGCTGAGGCAAGAGAATTGCTTGAACCTGGGAGACAGAGGTTGCAGTGAGCTGAGATTTTGCTACTGCATTCCAACCTGGGCAACAGAGTGAGACCTTTGTCTCAAAAATAAAAATAAAATAATAATTTTTTTTAAAAAGCCCTACTTCTTAATCCCACCACGATAGGGAATAGGTTTCAATGTGAATTTCGGAAGAACACACACACTCAGACCACAGCAGCACGCAGGGCGGAGGGTCCTAGTGTGGACACCAGGAAGACTGTGGCTGGTGACTCAGCCGGGGAATATTCCTGTCTTGTCTCTCACCTTTGCAGTTCCTTGAAGCATTTCATTACATTATAGTTGCTCTGCTTGACTCGAGATCCTCAAATCCACCCCCTCCACTCCAGTTCCTTCTTAGTACAGTCCTGAGCCACTTAACAGTGACAGGGCTATGTTCTGAGAAATGTGTCATTAGGCGACTTTATCATTGTGCAGACATCAGAAAGTGTGCTTACAAAGCCTCAGTGGTACAGCGTATCACACGCCCAGGCTATGTGGGAGAATCTATTGCTCCTTGGCCACAAACCTGTACAGTATGCCACTGTCCTGAATACTGTAGGCAACTGTAACACAATGGTAAGTGTTTGTGTATCTGAACGAAGAAAAGATACAGTAAAGATATAACATAAATGATTAAAAATGATACACCTAGGGGGGCATGGTGGCTCATGCCTGTAATCCCAGCACTTTGGGAGGCCGAGGTGGGTGGATCACTAGGTCAAGAGATGGAGACCATCTTGGCCAACATGGTGAAACCCCGTCTTTACTAAAAAAAATACAAAAAATTAGCTGGGTGAGGTGGTGGGTGCCTTAGTCCCAGCTACTGGGGAGGCTGAGGCAGGAGAATGGCATGAATCCAGGAGGCGGAGCTTGCAGTGAGCCAAGATCACACCACTGCACCCCAGCCTGGGCAACAGAGCGAGACTCCACCTCAAAAATAATAATAATAATAAAATAAATAAATAAATAAAATAAAAATAAAAATACAAAAAAATAGCTGGGCGTGTTGGCAAACGCCTGCAGTTCCAGCTACTCAGGAGGCTGAGGCAGGAGGATTGCTTGAACCCAGGAGGCGGAGGTTGCAGTGAGCCAAGATCGTGCCAATGCATTCCAGCCTGGCGACAGAGAAAGACTCCATTGCAAAAAACAAAACGAAACAAAAATGATATACCCCTATAGGGCACTTAGCATGATTGGATCTCGCAGGACTGGAAGTTGCTCTGGGTGAGTCAGTGAGTGAGTGATGAGTGAATGTGAAGGCCTAGGGTATTCCTGTACACTATTGTAGACTCTATAAACACAGTCCACTTACGTTACATCAAATTTACAAAAAACTGTTTTTATTTCTTCAACAATACATTAACCTTAGCTTATTGTAATGTTTTGGCTTTCTAAACTTTTTAATTTTAAAAAACTGGGTGGGGCACGGTGGCTCACGCCTGTAATCCCAGCATTTTGGGAGGCCAAGGCAGGTGGGTCACAAGGTCAGGAGATTGAGACCATCCTGGCGAACACTGTGAAACCCCGTCTGTACTAAAAATTAAAAAAAAAATTGGCCGGGCGTGGTGGCGGGCGCCTGTAGTCCCAGCTACTTGGGGGGCTGAGGCAGGAGAATGGCATGGACCCAGCGGGCAAAGTTTGCAGTCAGCAGACATCGCACCACTGCACTCCAGCCCAGGAAACAGAGCGAGACGGTCTCAAAAAAAAAAAAAAAAAAAAAAAAGACTCTTGTAATAGTAGCACTTAGCTTAAAACACAACGCATTGTACAGCTGTAGAAAAATATTTTCTTTATATTCTTATTCTATAAACTTTTTTCTGTTTTTAAAATTGTTTATTATTTTTACTTTTTAAGGTTTTTAATTAAAAATGATGACATAAACACACGCCTTAGCCTAGGCCTACACAAGGTTGGGATCATCAATATCATCATCAATGTCTTCCACCTGCACAGCTTGTCCCACTGGCAGGTCTTCAGGGACAATGACACACGGAGCTGTCCTGTCATCCCCTATGATAACAATGCCTTCTTCTGGATACCTCCTGAAGGACCTGCCTGAGGTTGTTTTACAGTTAACATTTATTTATTATTATTATTATACTTTAAGTTCTAGGGTACATGTGCATAACCTGCAAGTTTGTTACATATGTATACTTGTGCCATGTTGGTGTGCTGCACCCATCAACTTGTCAGCACCCATCAATTCATCATTTATATCATGTATAACTCCCAATGCAATCCCTCCCCCCTCCCCCGCATGATAGGCCTCAGTGTGTGATGTTCCCCTTCCCAAGTCCAAGTGATCTCATTGTTCAGTTCCCACCTATGAGTGAGAACATGCGGTGTTTGGTTTTCTCTTCTTGTGATAGTTTGCTAAGAATGATGGTTTCCAGCTGCATCCATGTCCCTACAAAGGATGCAAACTCATCCTTTTTTATGGCTGCATAGTATTCCATGGTGTATATGTGCCACATTTTCTTAATCCAGTCTGTCACAGATGGACATTTGGGTTGATTCCAAGTCTTTGCTATTGTGAATAGTGCCGCAATAAACATACATGTGCATGTGTCTTTATAGCAGCATGATTTATAATCCTTTGGGTATATACCCAGTAGTGGGATGGCTGGGTCATATGGTACATCTAGTTCTAGATCCTTGAGGAATTGCCATACTGTTTTCCATAATGGTTGAACTAGTTTACAATCCCACCAACAGTGTAAAAGTGTTCCTATTTCTCCACATCCTCTCCAACACCTGTTGTTTCCTGATTTTTTAATGACTGCCATTCTAACTGGTGTGAGATGGTATCTCATTGTGGTTTTGATTTGCATTTCTCTGATGGCGAGTGATGATGAGCATTTTTTCACGTGTCTGTTGGCTGTATGAATGTCTTCTTTTGAGAAATGTCTGTTCATATCCTTTGCCCACTTTTTGATGGGGTTGTTTGTTTTTTTCTTGTATATTTGTTTGAGTTCTTTGTAGATTCTGGATATTAGCCCTTTGTCAGATGAGTAGGTTGCAGAAATTTTCTCCCATTCTGTAGGTTGCCTGTTCACTCTGATGGTAGTTTCTTTTGCTGTGCAGAAGCTCTTTAGTTTAATTAGATCCCATTTGTCAATTTTGGCTTTTGCTGCCATTGCTTTTGGTGTTTTAGACATGAAGTCCTTGCCCATGCCTATGTCCTGAATGGTACTACCTAGATTTTCTTCTAGGGTTTTTATGGTATTAGATCTAACATTTAAGTCTCTAATCCATCTTGAATTAATCTTCGTATAAGGAGTAAGGAAAGGATCCAGTTTCAGCTTTCTACTTATGGCTAGCCAATTTTCCCAGCACCATTTATTAAATAGGGAATCCTTTCCCCATTTCTTGTTTCTCTCAGGTTTGTCAAAGATCAGATGGCTGTAGATGTGAGGTATTATTTCTGAGGACTCTGTTTAGTTAACTTTTTTTAATAAGTAGAATGAGTACACTCTAAAATAATGATGAAAAGCATAGTGTAATAAATACATAAACTAATAACATAATCATTTATTATTATTAAGCATTATTTACTGTACATAATTGTATGTGCTGTGCTTTTACCAAACTGGCAGCACGGTAAGTTTGTTTACACCAGCATCACCACAAACAGGTGTGTCCCGTGCTGTGCTATGATACCACATCAGTAGGTGACAAGGATTTTTCACCTCTGTTAGAATCTTACGGAACCACTGTCATATATGCGGTCCATCGTGGACTGAAATGTCGTTATGCCGCCCATCACTGTATTCCTGAACTTTGCCCTCCCACTGCAGCCACACATTGAGAGCTGCACGGCACTTCTCGGTCAACAAGTCCACTTTCCACGCACCAAGCCCACCCCACCTTACACTTGGCCCCTGGCTCCTTAATCTTGAGCTCAGCCTCTATCTTAAGGTTTCACCAACCTGCCCTTCACTATCCGGTCTGTTGGAGATTTTCCAGTTTGACTCTGCTAGCCACATTGTGACTCTGTTTGACCCAGCTCCCGGGGAGAAGTCAAGCTGATTCCCTTCCACTCCCTCTGCCCCCGCTGCTGTCTTACACAGCCGTACCTTCCTTTCCTTTACCCCCTCGCTTGACTGGTGCTGAGCCACATTTAGCACCAGCCTCCAAGAGCAAGCACCCTGTGCTAACTTGGGCTCATGTCTCACAAGCTACCACCCTGATCTTAGAAACCTGAAGCTCAGAAAATAGTTTCTACCCTTATGTGCATTATATTCTTCAGAAGGTAGTTCCTTTTGCATCGTGGAAGGAGCACTAAACTAGGAGTTTAAAGACTTGGATCCACCCTTGATTGCCTCGCTTAGGGCTGCCACATTACACAATGACAAGGGCCACCATCTTTGTAGAATAAATAGAAACAGAGCACCCTAAAGTTGTGTAACCAAATGGGTTCCCCCGTCAAGTCTAGTGGCATGGCCTTGGGCAAGACAATGAATGATTCTGGGCCTCGGTTTCCCTATCTTCTTCCTAGCCTAGTGTCCTTCCTTCAGAACCTCAAGTTTAGTCAGGGGAGAGTAGCTGGAAAATGATATCGGAGCTTTGCTTTATGCTCTGCTAGCATGGAGAAGTAGAAACTGATTTGGAGAAATAGTTTGAGGACTGGGAAGTGAAAACTTGTTTGCAGCCCAGTCATGCTGTTTGATTGATTTTCCATGTGGCATTAAGTCCTGGAGATATTCTGAATGAAAGGCCTTTCTTGACTTCCCAGTACACTTGTGGGAACTGAGGAGAGGGCTCTGGCAGAAAACTGACTGGCGGCAGAAATAAAACCACCATAGAACTTACCTTGGTATCTGTTCATCCGCTGCAACCCACAGGTCCCTGCCTGGTTAGGCTTTACTTCACTTTGTCCCCCTCTACTCATTCCTACCTTCGTTCTCCCAGTAAGACTCTTGGGAGGGAAGAATGAGACCATTCTTGCTCACTTCTTCTTTAAGAAATAATACTTCCTACTATGTATTAGGTCAGAGCAAGGATCTTCTATGTATATCATTTAATCCTCACCAGAAAAATTGGCAAAGTAAAAATCATTATTACTTTCATCTTAAAAGTGAGAAAATTGAGGCTCAGAGAAGTTAAGCCACGTGCCTCAAGCCACACCACAATGAGGTAGCCAAAGCTCAGTTTTCTCATCTGTAAAGTAGAGATGAAGTGCTTCCTACCTCATAGGATTATTGTGATGATTAAATGAAGGATGTCTTATGAATTTAGAGCAGAGTCCGATAAAAGTAAGCTCTACTCAAGCCAAGCATGGTGGCTTACGCCTGTAATTTCAGCACTTTGGGAGACCAAGGTGGACAGATCACTTGAGGTTAGGAGTTTGAGACCAGCCTGGCCAACAAAGTGAAACCCCATCTCCCCTAAAAATACAAAAATTAGCCAGGTGTGGTGGTGGACACCTGTAATCCCAGCTAATCTGGAGACTGAGGCAAGAGATTTGCTTGAACCTGGGAGGTGGAGGTTGCTGTGAGCCAAGATCATGCCATTGTACTCCAGCCTGGGTGAGAAAGCAAGACTCTGCCTCAAAAATAAATAAATAAAAATAAAAATAAAACAAAACACGAAGTAAGCTCTACTCATTTTTACTGCTGTTTTTTCCCTCTCTCCTTCCCTCCCTCCCTCCCTCCTTCCTCCCTCTTTCCCTCCCTTCCTCCCTCCCTCCCTTCCTTCCTTCCTTCCTTCCTTCCTTCCTTCCTTCCTTCCTTCCTTCCTTCCTTCCTTCCTTCCCTCCTTCCTTCTTTCTTCCTACTTGTCTTTTTCTTTTCCTCCCAGAATTTAAGGGTAATTACAAGAATATGTAAGATAAAATAAGAAGCATTTAAGTGGCTTTCTTAAGGTCACATACCAGCAAGCACATCACAAATATAAGAGCTGTAAAGTTAAAAAAGTTCAATATTTTCCAAAAGGGTTCTTATTCAACCCGGGTTGTAGTGAAATGTAAAGGGGGAAGACCTGCCAATTGTGGCCTTTTTGCTAACTCTTGTTAGGTGACACCATGCAACAGGTCTCCACATGCACTCACGTGCACCTGCGCACACACACACTGACAGAGAACTCAATGCATGAGAGACATCAGTCACTTAGGTTCACGATCTCATTTCATCTTCATAACAACTCAGTAGGGTAAGTATATTTCCCCCATTTTGCAAATGAGAAAATTGAGGCTTTGTGAGCTTACCCAAGCTTTCCAGGTTCACACAGCAGGTAATGGAGGGATCTGAGACAAATCCGGGTTTGTCTGATTCCAAAATCCTTGCCCTTTTGCCTACACAATGTTGCCTCCCTCTAAGACCATAAATATTTCTCAGTGTAAATATTAGTTTCTCAGTATGAGCTTTGTAAATGGCTTTCAGTGGATCCTAAAATGTTTACCCAGAGTGAAGAAGTGTGTTTTGCTCGTTAAATGTAACTGAGGCTAATGCCATAGTTTGTTTGTTTTTTTTTTTTTTTTGTTCTTCTCCAATCTTCATAGAAGTGCACGCGTGCTAAAGTGTGCTTATAGAGTCTTCTTTTCAGACCTTCAGTGTAAGGTGGTAGTAATTAAATGCAGGTTAAAATACAATTTATATTTCATTTTGAAAGTCTTCCCTGTGCCTTGAGGTTCGTGGCAGAGTTGAGTTGAGCTGTATGTAAGTACCATGTGGTAGGGGAACTAATTTATAATTTAATGCAGAAGTGGGGGTATGGGGGACACAGACTATAATTTTAAAACAAGGGAAAGACTTGTCAGTGGACAGCGGGTTTGAGTTTTTATCAGCAACTGTGATTGTTGTCAATGGATCCATGCCCTTTCCTGCACACTCCACTGCCCTCTCTCATTATTAATCTCTCATTAATTGTTAATCTCTTCCAAATGTTCTCAGCTGAATCCCAGTGTGCTCAGGGCAGCCCTCCTCAGAGTCCCTCAGGCGCTATCTACCACCAGCTGCCCCAAACCTGTCCTCACCCAGGGCTGAGTGAGTTCTTTGCTTTTACTGTTGTTTTTCCCTGACCTCTCAGCCTCTCTTCATCCTGGGGTATTTTCCCAGCACCTCCTTTGAAATGCATCCTATAAAAGTCCCCCTGTCTAAGAGGAGTCAAGGTTTATCTGATGCTATCATCTACCTCACTTTCTGCACACTTACCACGTCAGCTTCGGTGCAGTTGCCCTGGTAGACTCTGCCTCCTCTGACCTCAGGGCCCTTACACATGTTGCTTGCTTCCTGTATCTAGACATCTCTTCCCTGACTCTTCACCTGGGAAAGTATGTTTTGTCTTTGGATCTCAGCTCAATTGACCTTTGCAAGGAAGTGGTCTCTGGCCTCCCAGTCAAAGTCAAAGCCTCCTAGTCTATGCTCTCTGTCTCAGCAGCCTGGGTTTTTCTTCATTGCATGCCTCACAACTGATACTGAAACATTCATTTGTGTGATTCCTTGGCTTGTTTCAATATGCCCCACCCTGCAGTTTGGTAGTTTCCAAAGTGGAGTATACAATATGATCCAATGAGAGCTGAGAAGATAAAATGAGAATTCCTGCTGACATTTACTCTGATCTAAAAATGTAAAATTAAGCCTCACATATTTCATATACACATTGACACTAGTGCCTCCACCTGGCCCATTGTCAGGCAGCCAAGTGTCACATATGGCCCCTGAGCATCCAGAGAAGAGTGGGAAAAAGTCCAAGAAATGGACAGTTGACAGAGCAGAGCTCCCCTCTTCTTTAACTTGCAGATATATTGTGATGGATTCAGTTCACGTGTTCCCAGCAAAGAGGATTTTTACAATATATTATTGAGTTTTAGTTAAATCAACCCTTGCAAAATAGAGAAGTGGCTTCAAAAGATTCCTGTAAGAAACCGTGAGCTGCAAATGACGTGAGGAACGCAAGCACAACAGTCTTCCTGGTGCTCTCTCACCATCAGCAAGATTTCTAGGCTAAAAACCTCCCTGATCTAATCAGATCGAAAAAGAAAAAGCCCAAAAAGCTGCAATCGTTAAAATGACTCTTTGAAATATCTAAGTGTGTAATATCATTCATGATGTTTTGTCAATAAAAAATTTTAAGCGGATACTGTTTATTTCATCTCTTCCTCCTTGTTTGAAAGTTTCTATTTTGTGCATGTTTTATTATTTTCACAAACTATTGGAAATGTAGTCCATATAAACAATTCATGCATAAATGCATATACATATTTTGAGGTGTGCTCAAAATTATGTACTGATGGGGGTGTCGAATTCCAATTCTGTAGACGATGGCACTATGATGTAAAGCCACAGAGACCAAAGACCATAACATTATACTTATCGTTGGCACAGAGGGTAGGGTAGGAATGGCGTGCCCATGTTGAAGGTTGGTGTTTAGGTTCTTCAGGGCGGGTGTTTCTACTTGAAACTATAGGACATATTGAGGCCCGATCTTGAACAAAGTAACAATCTTTTAAGAAAAGTCAAGGTTGCAACGCAAAGCAAATCTGCCAACACTCTTGATTCAGACATTGCAGTTAGAAAATCATCTTTTGTTGCTTAAGTATGCTCTCAGAATCTCTCTTCACAATCCACATTGAAAGAGATTATCCAAGTATATTTTCCAGGCAAGTTCGGTGGTCTCTCAACAGAAGAAATTCTGGTGAATAAGATTTTCCCCATCTAATTGCACAATGAATGGAGGAGGCAGAATTAAATATTCAGAGATCTCAAGGGGAGACTGGGAGAGGGAGCATCTCCCTGTGGCTGCATTCGCCCAATTGACTTCTGCTTCTCTCTCCAGAGACTGTCTGGGCCTCACCACCTCAGCAAAACCTTCCCTAAGTGCCCAGGCTGGGTTATGGGCCCCTTCTCTGTGGATGCCAATGACTATGTATTTCTTGGGAAATACAGAGTATTACATACAGTAACATACAGTTACATACAGAGTGAACTCCTGGCCTTCTTTTCCATGTCTCTGGCACCCGACGTGAGAATAGATGTCCAGTGGATGTTTCATAAATGTCAGAACCATCTTGTCATTTGCTCATTTTCCCCCCACATAACCATATTGTTGTTTCCTGGTTTGATTATAAGCTCCTGGGGGACAGACCTTTGTTTCTACTACTGGGATGACCATATATTTTGTACACAGTAGGCACTCAATTACTACTACTTGTTGATTGATTGACAGATTGCTGAAGGATTGAATTCCCAACAGCCAGTACAATCGCTGGCAGAAAAGGAAAAGTTAAAACAAAATTAAGAAATAGGCAGAGTTTGGGGAGATTTTGAGTGTGTGGGTGGCAGAGGGTACTTTTAGGTTGGGGTCACAGTGCAGCAGCCAGAGCACCAAAGCACAGATATTCTATAACTGGGGTTCTACACCACAGGCAGACTACTACTGTGAGAGCTAAGAGGCTCAAAGCCCCCAGAGGGTGACTCATTCTCCCAGCCCTCCACCTCCTCCTCCCTGTCCATGTCATCTTAATCATCCCATTACCAGAACTGCTGGAGGAATCATCTGGAAGGCTGGAAATGACTGGGGAGCATCTGCTGGGTTGTGAGAGCTGCTCGGAGGATTCTTTGTCTGTCCCAGCCCGCCTCTTCCACCCACTTTATGCTGTCACCCCTTGCCCAGGACTGGACCTCCATTCAGCTCTTCTGAGCAGAAGGAACAGAAAGCATCCTATCTCTGCCCTGGCCTGGAATGGACAGTGCTCCCCAGCATGGTTCCAGGGGGTTGCTAAAGTCTGCTGCCCCAGAATCGTTTCTCTGCTGGTCTGCTGTGGTTTGGGTTGCCAGATAAAGTGCAAGATGCCCAGTTAAATTTGAATTTCAGATCAATAAATAATAATTGTTTAGTATAAGAACGTCCTATACAATATTTAGGACATCCTCATATTAAAATATCATTTGTTGTTTATCTGAGATTTAAATTTAACTGAGTGACCTGTTTTTTATTTGCAGAATCTGGCACCCCTTGTTGTGGCCTAAACAGATGGCCTATGGGACCTAGTCAGAAAGCAGAATCAGCACAAAGTGGGTGAGATGGCGTGAGTCACTGATGAGATAAGAATGCTTCTAAATCTCAGCCAGAAACCACCTATTGGATGCACAGTGATGTGCTTGTGTGCACCTGGCAGCTTGGAAATTCTACCATACCCTTGCCAAAGGCATGCTCAGATGCAGGTGTGGTTGGCACAGGTTCTAGACAGTGCATGGTTAGGTGCTTCTAGCAGTATGGGAGGGGAGGAGGGAGGAAGAAAAGGAGGAAGAGAGTGTGCACATGTTCTTTGTGGTTATTGTTAAGTAAGCAGAAACACCCACACAATGGAAGTGCATAGAACACAAGGCTATTAACCTTATACACACGTTTTTCTCTCTGTCCTGTTTTTCTTCCTTTTCACTAATCCTTTCTTTTCTTGCTTTACTTACTCACTTACACAGTCAGTGACGGTGGTAAAATGGCCATGTTGCAGAATACAGAAGGGTGTGAGCTTCTGAACCAGACAGCTTGGGTTTTGTTTCCAGCTCTGTTGCTTATTAGCTGTGTCATTTAACCTTTATGAAAACCTGTGTTAGTTCTCTATTGCAGCTGTAACAAATTACCAAAAACCTAGTGGCTTCAAAAAACACACATTTACTAGCTTACAATTGTACAGATTAAAAGAACTGGCCTTCTTCTTACTCGGCTAAAAGCAAGGGTTCACTGGGGCTCTCTGGGCAGAAATCTAGTTGTCAGAAGGTCACCGGGATGGTCCCAAGGGGCCTGATGCCACACACAACCTCGTGACCATTGTCGTATACCAGAGAAAGTCCAGGCCCGCTCAAAACCAGTGCAGACTGGAACGGGAAACCTACACTTACCTTCAGATCATCAACACATTATTTTAATACTGAAAAATCCTCCCCTAAAAGGAGACCACAGCCATTTTGCATACATATGATGTAGGAAGAAGCATGTTTGTGAACCATGCGGGTGTGTCTAGAACTCCACCCTGTGCCTGCCCGCATACCTCCCTGTCCAGCATAAACCTCCCATTGCTCCCCCTGCCTAGAGAGAAGGCATCTTTAGAGCAAAAGCTCCCCTTCTCCATTCTTTGGCCATTGAATAAAATCT